>NC_137328.1:39497399-40813626 GCF_965287045.1 Carcharhinus amblyrhynchos | reverse complement strand
TGTTACCTCCCAGCTGACTCCTTCTTGCTGTTGCTAGGAAACAGTTTATCCCCCCTCTCCTCGGTTAAGAACAGCACATCCAAAGATGCGACATTGAATGCAGCTTTTGACAATCTGAATTACATTCTGGCACTCTCTGTTCTTTGGTTCCCAAGTTGAAACTGTGTCAAACTGCGTGTTTGGAGTGTCACTTTAAACACTAGAGTTGAAATCACGCTATGTGGGTCATCGTTGTGCCAGCCGATGCTAACTGGTCAGGAAACTGAGAAGCCATAAGGTAATGCAGTGAAAAAGCCATTAGCATTCTCACTTTGTGCTATCGGACTTCTCCATTTCCAACGCAGCAAGATCTTAAAATACAGCCCTAGGTTTCCCGAAGCAATTATTTAGAAATATTTTTCCTGCTAATTTGCAGCCAAGATTTATTGACAAGCTTCACTGAGAAGCCAAGATTACAGGACAAATACGTATTACACATTCGCTGCCTCATAGGCAATATATTATTAGGATGCTTTTCCTTCTATTTTTACATGCTCATGTTGTTAGCTCCATTCGGCTATACCTCTCTGACGCACATGAGTTCCCCATCCCACAGGGTAAGCAGGCATCTGTTCCCAAGTACCTGACAATGATGCAGCCTGTCCAGTGAGCTGGAAACATTAGAATGATTTCAATTGGATAAAGCACATGCATTTCCTTGAAAGGAGATGACCTTGGTTTCTATTCAACTCCAGGTGAGTTTTGGACATGTCTGTAGTGAGATGATAAGTGACTCACTGTTTTGAAATAATTCCCTCCCCCTCCACCGCCGCACTTTCTGCTGTGCTGATATCCAATAACCATTGCCATATCACACCCCCCTCCCCCCAACAAAGTGTTTGATTCCATCCAAGCCCCAAAAAATCCAACAACTTACTGGCAAAACTACCTTCTCCTTAGTTGGAAAATGGGTGGGTGTTTAAATCCACTTTCATAGAATCTCTATAGTACAGAAGGTGATCATTCAGCCCATCAAGACTGCACCAACAACTATCCCACCCAGGCCCTATCCCCATAACCTCACATATTTACCTTGATAGTCTCCCTGGCACTAAAGGCAACTGAGCATGGTCAATCAACCTAACCCACACATCTTTGGACTGTGGGAGGAAACAGGAAGAACCACACACAGACACAGGAAGAACATGCAAACCCACACAGACAGTGACCTGAGGCTGGAATTGAATCCAGGCCCCTGCCACTGTGAGGCAGCAATGCTAACCATCATGCTGGTACTGTAAAATATGGGTGTGGCTTCCTTCCATCTGACTCTCAGGCCCTTGACAGGAGACCCTGGAAACATGCTGTTCTGCATAGTTCTTGTCCAGACTGAGTTGGATAGTCAGGCAAGAAAGGATTGGAAGAATTTGAAGGAATGAATGTAGGAGCAGAATGACAATCTGACTGGGACTGCCACTCTGCAGAAGTTCTGACTCTAGCCTACATCATCTTAGCTATAAGATCAGATGAGAATTGAATCTGCTGAGAGATAGTTCCATGGAGCACCATGTGCTAAACCTGTACTGTACATAGTTAGTATAATATCCAATTAAAGATGGTGTTTACCCACAGACTTGCTTTAGACCATGAAACCCCATCTACGAGCTACAACAAAGCTGATAGATGGTGACAGAGGAAAACACAAAGGAACAGTGGCACATGATTAGCACTGCTGTCTAACAGCACCAGGGACCTGGGTACAATTCTGACTTTTGGTCACTGTCTGTGTGGAGTTTGCGTGGATTCCCTCCGGGTGCTCTGGTTTCCTTCTACAGTCCAAAGATGTGCAGATTAGGTTGATTGGCCATGCTAAATTGACCCTAATGTCGGGGGATTAACAGGGCAAATATCAGGGGTTATGGGAAAAGGACCTGGATGGGATTGTGGTGGGCTCGATGGGCCAAATGGCCTCCTTCTGCACTTTAGGGATTCTTTGATCTATTCTACGATTTGAAAATGTAGCAAGTAAAGAGCTCAGCAACTGGAACAGTCAACAAGAGAAACAATTGTGGGATAAGGATAGTGTGGCAAATCAGCAAAAGAACTTGAAGAAAAGCTACAGTGAAGAGAGGTCATGGAGAACATACAACCTCTGAGAGAGATGGGGATAAGATCAGCGAGATTGGTGCAGCACTGTACTTATCTCTGTGAACAGGACTAAGGACAGAGACTTCGGAGGGAGAAGTAGGATATGTAAATTGTGTATTTAATGGACTCAGAGACTTGGAGGGAGATTATTATAAAGGGTTAGTGTTAAATATGTGAATATAGAGTCTTCAGCATCAGTGATGCAAGATTACATGACAACAGAGTATACCCAGGGAGAGAGTATGCGGGGTGTCATGCTAAGCTTGTACTGTACATCATTAGTATAATGTTCAATAAAAGGTAAAGTTAACCAACAGCCTTGCCTCCAGCAGCATCTATAAATCTAGACCATGAATAACCCCATAATGATTTTATGAGAAGTTCCACCTCTTGTAAAAGCAATAATGGCTTCAATGCTCAGACCATCAGTTAAAATTACTGGATGGGTCATGCAGACATTAGGAAGGAACTTTTCAGCTTCAGGCCTGTGTATTTGCCACCAGCTCAATAGTGGAGGTTGAAATTCAGAGCTGTGTGTCAGTAATCTGGGCCATTTTAGTTGGCGTTCACCCACGTTCTGCCAAGGAGAAGGCACTAAACTCCCATCTGCAAATTTTCTTGTGTCTCTCATCACGGCACCAATTGAGAAGTGAAGAAATTCAGGAATGAAGGCTGTGGGTGGCATTTTCTGGTCCTTCCCACCAACGGGATTTTTTGGGTTCCCCAGTGGCAGGAATAGCGAGCCACACAAAATGCTGTAGACATCTGTGGAACCAGAAGATCCCACCCAAGGCCAATGGCCAACTGTCTCCGCCAGAAAAGATGCCAAGGGGGGGGCCAGAAAAGCCCTTCCTGTGTCTTAAGATCCTCAGTTGTCCTGAGAAGTTTGTTACAAGCCCTCATTTAAATTGCTGCAGTCATGATAGTGATGGTGCTGCCAGAATGATTGAGGTATGGAACACTGCTGCTTTGGCTGTGCCAATATCACAAACTAACGTCCCCTGCCAACATTTATGGATGCGGTTAACAATGTGATAATGACCAGATTATCTGTCTTTTATAATGTTGATTGAGGTATGATGTTAGGGACAAGATAGGTAGTGTAGGATTTTCACCTCTCGATTGGCTATCAATGGGTGTGTTTTAAAAGAAGAAGTGTTTTAACCACTTGAATGCTGTGTCTTTGCAGAACAGGCCAAACACAGGTTTTCTTGTCAATTTAATAAAAAGAAATGCTTATTTCTCAAGACCTGAATGGATTTGCAACAGCATCTATTCATACACACACACACACACACACACACACACACACACACACACACACACACACACACACACACACACACACACACACACACACAAGAAAAGCTGGTTACAAAAAGAAAATGTGTGCACTTAGGTTATTAAAAAGCCTAAAGATTCACATTTATACTTGAGTCTTTAAGGATGGAAGTTTGAAAAGTTGCTGGCCTAATGATTCCTTTTTGGTTCATTGGAGAAATGCAGGTGAGGGGCTTCTGGTGTCAAATTCCAAATAGCTTATTATCTGGGTGGCACAGTGGCACAATGGTTAACACTACTGCCTCACGGCACCAGGGACCTGGGTTTGATTCCTAGCTTGGGTCACTGTTTGTGTGGACTTTGCATGTTCTCCCTGCGTTTACATGGGTTTTCTCTGGACACTCTGGTTTCCTTCCACAGTAGTCATGATGTGGGTATGCCGGCGTTGGACTGGCGTAAACACAGTGAAAAGTCTGACAACACCAGGTTTTAGTCCAACCTATTTATTTGATAATATACTCGCAAGCTTTCGGGTTAGTCCCTTCGTCAGGTGAATGGAGAGTTCTGGCCTCAGACAGAGCATATAAAGCACAGACAGTTTAGAGATTACTGATTAGAATGCGAATCCTTACACCTAACCTGCTGTTCAAGACCTGAAGTGGCTGATAATGTGAGTGGAAGGAGCACTGATCACAGTTTAAAGAGATGTGTATTGTCTCCAGACAGTACAGTAAGTGAGGTTTTGCAAACCCAGGCAAGTCACGGGGGTTACAGATAGTGCGACATGAACCCAAGATCCCTGTTGAGACTGTCCTCATGTGTGCGGAACTTGGCTATCAGTCTCTGTTCAGCGACTCTGCGCTGTCGTGTGTCGTGAAGGCCGCCTTGGAGAATGCTTACCCGAAGGTCAGAGGCTGAATGCCCGTGACCACTGAAGTGTTCGCCAACAGGAAGGGAACAGTCATGCCTGGTGACTGTCGAGCGATGTTCATTCATCCGTTGTCGTAGCGTCTGCATGGTCTCCCCAATGTACCATGCTTCGGGACATCCTTTCTTGCAACATATCAGGTAGACAATGTTGGCCGAGTTGCAAGAGTATTTACCATGTACCTGGTGGATGGTATTCTCACGTGTGATGATGGTATCCATGTCGATGATCCGGCATGTCTTGCAGAGGTTGCTGTGGCAGGGTTGTGTGGTATTGTGGTCACTGTTCTCCTGAAGACTGGGTAGTTTGCTGCGAACAATGGTCTGTTTGAGGTTGTGTGGTTGTCCGAAAGCAAGAAGTGGGGGTGTGGGGATAGCCCTGGCGAGATGTTCGTCTTCATCAATGATATGTTGAAGACTCCGGAGAAGATGTCGTAGCTTCTCCGCTCCGGGGAAGTACTGGACGACGAAGGATACTCTGTCCACTGTGTCCCGTGTTTGCCTTCTGAGGAGATCGGTGTGGTTTTTTGCTGTGGCGCATCGGAACTGCCGATCTATGAGTCGAGCACCATATCCTGTTCTTATGAGGGCATCTCCTCCAGACCCTGAAAGATGCCCTCATAAGGACAGGATATGGTGCTCGACTCATAGATCGGCAGTTCCGATGCGCCACAGCGAAAAACCGCACCGATCTCCTCAGAAGGCAAACACGGGACACAGTGGACAGAGTATCCTTCGTCGTCCAGTACTTCCCCGGAGCGGAGAAGCTACGACATCTTCTCCGGAGTCTTCAACATATCATTGATGAAGACGAGCATCTCGCCAGGGCCATCCCCACACCCCCACTTCTTGCTTTCGGACAACCACACAACCTCAAACAGACCATTGTTCGCAGCAAACTACCCAGCCTTCAGGAGAACAGTGACCACAATACCACACAACCCTGCCACAGCAACCTCTGCAAGACATGCCGGATCATCGACATGGATACCATCATCACACGTGAGAATACCATCCACCAGGTACATGGTAAATACTCTTGCAACTCGGCCAACATTGTCTACCTGATACGTTGCAAGAAAGGATGTCCCGAAGCATGGTACATTGGGGAGACCATGCAGACGCTACGACAACGGATGAATGAACATCGCTCGACAGTCACCAGGCATGACTGTTCCCTTCCTGTTGGCGAACACTTCAGTGGTCACGGGCATTCAGCCTCTGACCTTCGGGTAAGCATTCTCCAAGGCGGCCTTCACGACACACGACAGCGCAGAGTCGCTGAACAGAGACTGACAGCCAAGTTCCGCACACATGAGGACGGTCTCAACAGGGATCTTGGGTTCATGTCGCACTATCTGTAACCCCCGTGACTTGCCTGGGTTTGCAAAACCTCACTTACTGTACTGTCTGGAGACAATACACATCTCTTTAAACTGTGATCAGTGCTCCTTCCACTCACATTATCAGCCACTTCAGGTCTTGAACAGCAGGTTAGGTGTAAGGATTCGCATTCTAATCAGTAATCTCTAAACTGTCTGTGCTTTATATGCTCTGTCTGAGGCCAGGACTCTCCATTCACCTGACGAAGGGACTAACCCGAAAGCTTGTGAGTATATTATCAAATAAATAGGTTGGACTAAAACCTGGTGTTGTCAGACTTTTCACTGTGTTCCTTCCACAGACCAAAAGACACGCTGGTTAGGTGCATTGGCCATGCTACATTCTCCTTCAGTGTACCCGACCAGGCGCCAGAGTGTGGTGACTAGGAGATTTTCGGTGTAACTTAATTGCAGTGTAAGCCTACTTACAACACTAATAAATAAATTTAAATTTAAAAACTGACTTGCAATAGTGACTTTCTGGCTAACCTCCAGTCGAGGTGCAGATGAGCCCCTGGAGTGAAGATTTAGCTTGTTTCTTCAAATCAGTAGTTAAAGAAGCTAGCTCCACTTCTCTCTTGTCAGTGGATTTTAGGCAAGGCCCTTCCTCTGCTGGGTCTAATCTCTTCCCTCTGAATCTTTGTTATCTCCCAGACTGACCGATGGAGGCCACTCTCAAAAACATATGTTAATAAATGTTCCTTATCACAAGTTAGTTTCTGTCATGTGACCATAGTATCTGTTTTGCCACTGTCCATGCAATGGTCCCTGACAACTTAAGCATTGAAACAAAATAAATTTTAATTTTCAGCCATCGGAAACTCCTCACAAATGAATGTATTTCTCTCATCACCATTCTATAAAGCTCCATTCTGTATTTTCGAGCATTATGCTTTAGTTTCTGCAGGTATTTGGGTGATAATTTACATCTACAGATCTACTGTATTTTTTATGTATTTTCAATTGAATGATCCAAAAGCTCATCTGTACTTTAATATCCTGCCTAGACAAGCAGACTAACTTCCATCCTTATGCAGTGTCATGTATATGAGCAGTCAACAAGGGAGGTCTCTCAACTCTGTTTTGTTTTGAAGTAGGTTTCCTATTCTCCATTTTTTATCTATTATCCATAAATATTAAGGTATAATGTGGCAATAGATGTAATTTTATTGCTTTAATGCCAGCAATAATGAAAGAATCATTATTAGCGTCTATAGTAAACTTGAGGCTATCCAAAACTCTGCTCTCTGTGTCTCAGTTTAAAGTTTATTTACTGGGGTCGCAAGTAGGCTTACATTATCATTGCAATGAAGTGACTGTGAAAATCCCTAGCCGCCACACTCCGATGCCTGTTCAGGTACACTGAGGGAGAATTTAGCATGGTCAACACACCGAACCAGTACGTCTTTCAGACTGTGGGAGGAAACCAGAGCTCCCAGAGAAGTCAGGGGTGGTGGATTTGGGTGGGTGGGTGGGTGGGGGGAGGGGTTGGTATTAAGGAAGTGGAGGGTCGACATGAGAGTCACGGTGTTGGATGTTGTGCCGTGAGGGGCCGGGTGAGTAGTTGGTGTTTGGTGGTGTCATCAGGGGGCATATTCCATGGAGGGTCAGGAGGATGGGACAGTCCCGTGTGGGGTCAGGGTGAGTCAGTACTATCGCTACCCAGGAGTTAGAACTTGTTTTAATTCTTCTAGTGTTTTCTGGGTAACTGTGGCTATAAGACAGTGGGAATCGTCAAATATTTGCGATTTAAATCTGAGTTTTTGATGATTTTCATTGCAGGGCAATAGTTTTTTGGAAATGTGAAATTCCCAGGCTACGACCTCAAGGGGCATCCCCCAGCAGACCTGTGGATTACCCTCCCCTATCTCAGGTACAACACCCAAGAGCTCGAAAATGTTTATCCAATATTTAATTGGCCAACCCAGCTCTTATGAGTAGTTAGCCATCCACCCCTTATCCTGCCTCCATGAACCCTGAAAGTGGACAGGTTGAGGGCAAGTTGTAGTCAGATTTGAGATTTTTAAAGTTTCATTATCTCATCTAACCCATAGGATTTTGGCATGGTAAGGTTCATGTCACTGAGTCTTAACTAATTAAGTCAGCTGCTTTGTCCTTGATCTTATTGTGCTTCTTCAGCATGGAACGACCTCCATCCAGGTGAGTACCAAGTTTCCCATCACACTCCTTTGGATGGTGAATGGGGCAGAGGCGTGAGGGTGGGATGTCAGGAGAGAAAGCATTCTCCTCAAACAGACATGACTATTTCACTTAAACTTTTGCTCAATATTGAGTTGTTGTATATTGATTGTGAAGGACTCACTATTAGTGATGCTAATGAAAGGCAGGGAGAGAGGTGACATAATTTGCGGTGAAGGTGATCATTGCATGACACTTACGAGGCATGCGTATTACTTGTTCCTTATCAATCTGAGCTTGGATGTTGTGCAGGGCCCATAAAACGTCATGGACTGCGTTATCATTAGAGAAGCTCATCACTGAAGAATGACCAGCAAACAGCCCTATTCCTGGTGGCATTGTCATTGATAATAGAACCTAAAGAGTAGGGCATTGTCCAGTTTAAATCTTAAAGTAATGTCCTGAGGTTTGATGATTGGCCTCTGAAAACCACATTCACCAGCCAGAAATGTGTTAGATATGAGTTCTGCCACTCAAGGATTTTTTTTCTGATTTCCTCATTGCCAAGATTCCTGGGTGCCACATATCCTGCCTTGATAATAAAGTCAGCTCTCTGCTCACCACACCTCTTGTATTTAGTTCTTGCAGGGTGACAACATGATAATGATGAGATATTCAGTCATCCTAATGAAGCATGAATAGGATGAGCAGTGAGTAGGTGTCATTTGATAGTGCTCCCATTGACTCTTTCAATCACTCTGCTGGTGATTCACTGGAGGCTGACAGGACAATAATGGATGGCATTAGATTGGTATTCTTTTTTGTCTCACAGGATATACCAGGGAAATTGTCAGTGTTACCCGACAGGTGCCAGTACATGTCACGGCTGCATTGGAATACATGCTTGGAGGAAGCCGGGACAATTAATTCTGATGTGCAGGTCTTAACACTACAGTGGAATATTGCTGTAATAATCATTTAGCAAATTAAAAACAATTCTACTGTTTATCACAGTGTATTATGGAGTTAAATAGAGCATAAGCGACATATAGACTTATTCCCGAAGTATCCTCCTCTATGCAGCTCAGAATCTGGTGGTATAGAGTTGCAAATGCAAGGCAACTTTGGCAGCAAGGTCTATGTTTACCTTTCAGCATTGATCTTAATTTCCCTCTCCCCTTTCCCATCAGGCCTGCTGCTGGCTAACCTCTCCTTCACCACGTCTTATCAATGTTGGCAGAGTTGGAAAGAACCAATACACCGATACCTATTCACCCAATCTCCACTCCCGATGGTTGCCAAGTGAAAGCATTGAAAGCTCTTGGTAGAGGAAAATAGATGAGATGCGGTCGTTTCACTCGGCCTACATTTCAGTCCAGTTTCTTACCGACTGCAGACCTGGGTCTCACCTGAAACCTTAAGCCAGACTGACACTGCAACTTGTCCCTTCTGCTGCTACATGAGTGAACTCGTGAACTTATCAAGATCATAAACCCAGAAAAATGGTAAAATCTGGGCAGTAGAAAGAAGTCCCATCCAAATTCTGAAGGTCAGATTAAGGAATATGCAACCAATAATCTTTCCATATTGTGCTGAACTACACAACTCACCGGCAGCACAGTATTCTTTTCTATTACGCAATAACGGTATTGTAAAAAGAAAATCTGTTGCTTACTGTTATGTAAAGTTGAATTAATCAGGCATTTATAAGTGCTGAGGCATTTTAATATGAATGAGAAGCAGTTTTTACTTCTCGCCAAAGGATTTTCACCCACCATTTTGAAAAGTCGTGGTTAAAGTTAGAAATTAGAGGCAGTTGCAACCCCAGTAATCATAACTCAACAGGTAGCTGTTTTTAATTTTTAGCTCCATGAATCACAGCAATTTTAAATATTCTATGAATACAAATACATTCTAACAGTGCCAGCATGTAGCCTCGCTGCTAAGCGTCAGTAACAGGAAAGGGCTCCCCACTTCATTTCCTTTCCTCGACCTGTCACTGTCAAAATATATTTATATGCTTGTATTATTTACAGTGCCAATGAATCATAGCGCTGCAGATTTAAATAAGGTCCCTGGAAAATTATGAAAATATCAACTCTTTGGAGCTACAACTCTGGTAATTCCAGGCAAGGATAAGAAAGTAGTCCCTTTCTCTGCAGTTGAATATATTATGCAAACAAGAGTCCATTGACTATCAAATTTATTCAACAGTGTGTGGCCCCCATGAGTAGCAAAAATTAACTTGTCTTTCGACTGTTTGTAATTGGTGTTTGCAAAGAAAGATTATAATTGAGATGTACTTCAAATAAGCAGCAAATTCCAATTAAAAATGACAGTGGGAACAATGAAAATGAACCTGGTTCAAAATGAGTTTAAATTAAAAATGCATCTTCTGTATTCGGCAATTCAGATTAGTTTCAATTTGCTCTTTATTCTGATAAAAAAAAACAGCCAAAGTGTTTTACCTGTATCACAGCCCATTATTCCTGCTCTATGCTTTTATTATGACGTTCAAGGATGAAATTCAACTTCAGTAGGAACATTAAACAAGGAGCAGCAGATGCGGGCTTTCAACATTAACCATGCCACATGTTCCTTCCTATTAAGTCAGTTTTACCAATAAGTAAGAGAGGTGGCATTTGGAGAAATGGCTTTGTACATTGCTGCTTTTCGAGTACTGTGCCTTTTCAGAAGTCGCATGACTATGACCTCACCTTTTGGTAAAACAAAAGGACGGAAGCAGAAATAATTTTACTGATGACATGGAGCATGGTTTTATGAGTGTGTAGCTGAAATGAAGTGGATTTTGATAGGCGAGAAAGGGCAAAGAATAGTTAAAACTTCAGTCTGCGACTTTGTACAGGACATAGACCACTGGGTCAGTTAGCATAGCTTTGAATATTCCAGTATTGATTCCTATGGAGATGAAGGCAGATTTGAGAATGAATTAGACATTCTGCCTGTCTCGATGGCAAAACTATGAAATTACAAGAGTTAAACAAGAAAGCTGAAGAAATAAAAGTAGTAAAACTGTTATCAATGCTGGGGAAAGAATGTTAGAAATTGCATTGCAACCTGCACCTTACTGAAGATCAGAAAAGCCACTCTTGTGAAATTTCACAGGCCTTGAAGACACAATTTGAACTCTTTACAAGTGTTATTTATGAATACTATGTGTTCAACACCAGAGCTCAAGCAGAGGGGGAAAATGTTGATCACTATGTGACTGTACTGAGATGTCACGCTGAATGTTGTGTGTTTGAGTAACTACAGGATGATATGATCAGAGATAGGATTGTCTCAGAAAATGTGATTTCACTGTGAGAGAGGGACACTTACTCTCAAGAAAGTTATTGACATGTGCAGAAGTTCTGAAATGGTTAATCATCAGCTGAAGTGTATTGATAGGAGAACTGTCAAAGTTTTGCACTACGATGGGAGGCAGCTCTCTGCAGTCTCTGCTCTGTTTTTTGCTTGTGTTGCAGGTCCAGTGGCACTACAAATGACATGCAACATACCTCATGCAAGCTACAAGCGGTGATATGCACCGTTCACCCTGTATTGCTAAGAACACCGCTGATGTTACCTACAACTAGTGCTGTATACTTGTGTGGAATAATGTGAGGAACTATGTACAACCCAGTGAGGAATTAATCTGGTCATTGTATAAATAATTAAGTGTAAAGAATCTTTATTAAAGTAAAAGTAAAAACATACAAGAAAGATTAATGTACACTATGAACAAGTATAATAACTAAACATACCGTTTTATCCAAACTTATTTCTTGTTTCCAAAATATATCCACATTCCCTGAAGTCACTAGAGACCCTTTACCCAAATAACATCCAATTTAGTAACTCTGGAAGTCAAATCCAGCTCTTGTTACCACACAATGCAGCTAAAATGACCAAGGCAGGGAAAATGTCTTTTTCTAGTTCAGCAAAGGCATAAAACTGCATATTTTAGAGGAGAATATCTTCCATGCCTCGGATGGTACAGAACTCTGACTGACTTTTGGATAGAAAACTGATCTGCCTTTCCCAAAGCGGGTGCTAGTAGTTGTACTAGGTAGGGACATGTTCGGCACAACTTGTGGGCCAAAGGGCCTGTTTGTGCTGTAGGTTTTCTATGTTCTATCTTCTACTGTTCAGTTTCTTTGATGCTTCATCTTGTCGATTGAGATGATTATGTCTCTCAAATTCCATACCTTTATAATGTATCATTTTTATGGCCCCACTGATCCCTGAAACATAGTGAAACATTTCTGAAACATTCTCCCAGAATTGCTGAATTGGCGGGAAAACTGTTCTGGGATGTAAACGCTTTGGGCATTGGGCAGTGCCAAGGGGGTGGGACCCGAACATAGGGAGCTAGTCTGAATCCCGCCAGAATGAAGTACTCCTGGTGGGGTGAGAAATTCAATCAGGATCTGAAAGTTCCCAATAATTAAGTAATAACTATATTTAAAATACATTTCAAAAAGGATTAAATGACTTACCTGCCTTCCTGCCAGTTTCCAGTGTGGTCTGACCAGTGACTGTTCGCCAGCTCTGGGAGATGCGTATGCGTTCCCGGCACATGCGCAAATCCCGGTTCAAGGCTGGTAACACGTATCTCCCACCGCGACCCGTCAGAAAAGTTGCAGGTCGCCATGATATAATTGCGGCCATAGTTTTTTGCTGATATGGCAATTTACACCTTAGTTTTCCTAGACATCAATTAATCTCGTTGCTGGATACATCACATCTCATTATTTTTCTAGATGCCTGCTAATCTTTTAACTTGTTTGATTTTTTTCATCTCAAGTTCAACTGTCAACTGCGTTAACATCCCAAATTTCTAACAGTATTGATGCATAAATTCACCAGCAAACTTCCAGAAACAAGTCTCTGAACTTCCAGCAATATTGCAGTGACAGAAGATAGTCCAAAGCAGGTTGGGTAGATATGTGTCCCTTTAAATAAGATTAGTGGATGGGGGGTGGATTCTTGTGTAGCTGAACATACGTATGATTAGCACAGACATTCAGGGCTATTTAAGGTCAACGTTTCAGCAACGTGGATCACATTAGCTGGAACAGATAATAGCCATCATTATTAAAACTCTGCTCACTCTACTGGTGCGCGCAAGCCATAACTTGTGTCCAGGCCAGAATGGAGCATGATACACAATGCATCAGAAGTGGCCCACAGTATGAGCAGTGCGGTTTTATGTCTCCTGGACTTCCAACGTGCTAGCAATACCATGGAGCCCAATTCTGTGGTCAAGATGTTGGCTGGGATTTTCTGCACTTGTTCCTGTTGGGTGGGTTCAGCAATGGGAGCGAAAAATGTTGCGAGAAGTGCAAATTCATGTTTTAAGATGGTGCGAAATCTTACCACGCATGTCCCACCCCACCCCCATCATATGCAAGGTGGAGAGATGTCAGAATAGTGCAAAGTATGACTGACTTTAAAAGATGTTTACCTGTACTTTCCAAGGTGAGTACAAAACTCACAGAGTGATTACGCATATTCTGGGGGGGAGGCAGACACTGAGGCTTGAGTCAGGGGACCTGAAATTTGACTTTGGGGACATTAAGCTTGATTCAGTGTTACCAGGTTCAGATTCTGGAGTACTGGGGCCTGAACCAGAGTCCACAAAGGTTCAACTCAAAGGGAGAGAGGGGCAAGACTGAAAGGAAGAGTGCGTAATACCAGAAGGGGGAACAAGGATACCAGGGATCTAGGCAAGTGAGACTGGGATTTGACTCCATGATACTAGGGGTTGACTCCGGGTGGCTGTTCTGGAAGAGACTGGAGGCAAGGTGGGCCTGACTTTGTGGGAGACTGGGGGAGGGGATGTGAGGGGTTGACTCCAAGGGGACACTAGGTATTGAATGCAGGGGAGACCTGGAGTGTTGACTCCAGGGTAACAAGGGTTGACCTGGACAAATCCAAGGGGGTTGACTCCAGGAGGTTGATTGGTAAGAATGGGATGGGGGGGGTGGGGAGGCTGCAGCGGGGGTTGACATTCTAGGAGGTTGACCGCACAGTGGGTTGAGTCAGGGGAGATTAGGGGTTGACTACCAAATGTGAAAAGCTCTGTTCCTCAGGACACTTTCTTCTTTTGGGCCACAGGATTGTTGGAAGGACTTCATAGAAGAAAGGAAAGCCTGGGTAATGCAGTAATGGGGGGGAGGGGGGGTAGGGATTCATCATGGACTGATGATTCCACTCAAATCTAGGAGCTGCAGGGAGAGAGGGGTGGAGGCTTCTGGGAGTAGTATGTTGTCTAGAACAAGGATAATTGAAAACTTGTAGGTTATCAGCCCCCCCTTACAGCTGAGACCATCCAGTTGTAACTCAATTGACAAAATTCGAGTCAAATTAGTCATACGGACATACAAACATGTGAATGAGGAGCAGAAGTAAGACACTCAGCCCCTTAAACCTGCACCACTATTCAATAAGATCATGGCTGATTGGATTATAGCTCCAATCCTATAATTCTGCCTATTCACAATGACATTTCCACCTGTTGTTGATCAAGAATCTACATCTGCCTTAAAAATATTCAAAGACTCTGCTTTCACTGCCTACGGCAGAAGAAATTTGTGACAGTCAGAGAAAAAAAAACTGCTCATTTCTATCTTAATAATCTTTTAAATAATGACCCCGACTTCTAGATTCTCTGACAAGAGGAATCCTCCTTGCCACATCTGCCCTGTCAATACCCCTCACAAACTGACAGGTTGTGACCAAGTTGCCTCTTATTCTTCTAAATTCTAATGGATATAAACCTAAGCCCGCCAACTTTTCTCCGTAAGACAAGCCGTCATTTCCGCTATTAGTCTAGTAAACCCTCTCTGAGCAGTTTCTAATGCAATTATGCCCACTCAAGCATCACTTCTGACTGTGAGTGCCAATGATTGCCGCTCGGTATTTAACCCTTGGTGCATTGACTTCCAAAATCGATGGCTGTCACGGTATGCCTGTACAATTGCCCAACGAAGCAAGCTATTATACGTTGTTAGAGAGTTAATGATGGCACACTGCCCGAGGAGAATGGGCAGTGTGTTGAGGTGCTTATTGACAAGTAGCCCCCATGAACCAGGTTGAGTGCAAGGCTTTGGAGGGAATCTTTGGACAATGATCGTTCCTGAGATGAGAAGAAGGATACAGTAGATTAACCAAAGCTGCGACCACTTCGACATGTAGTGTGGGGAGACGGTTGTGTGAGGTGTTGTCAAAGCAGAATTGAAAGTAAGGCCAGTGTATTAATATGCCAGCCAGGACATGACTCAGTAAGCTTTGAGGGGCAGCTTCAGACCGTGAATGGATAAAGGCTGGTCCTTAGGAGACAAATATTAACCATCAAGTCTCTCTCTTTGATACAGCAATGAAGAGAACATATGGAACATGATGCCTGGTGATTTTGCTGTCATTCTTCTCACTTATAGGTAGAAACAAAGAAGAAGAAAATGTCAGTGCAGCACCTGGCTTGCCAAAGGTAAGAGCAGAACCATGAAGAGTAAGAGCTTGCTCTGTACACAGAGGATGAACTCCAGAGGAGATGGAGCCTAACAGATCTGCAGATGTCTGAGAACAAGTGTTGTTAAGAACTACGCACGTCTAGTATCTGATTGATCACATCTGCCACCTTCTACAGGATTTAGCATCACAGGGACTTGGGGAGCATCCATTGCCAGTTGCTGAAAATTACTGCGGCCCTCAGTTATGACTTCTTCCGGGGCTCCACAAGTGACCTCTGCAGGATTTCACAAGTATCTGCCCACAAGTGCATCCAGGACGTACGCATGGGCATATAACTTTGCCCATTTGGACCAGGATTAGGCAAGTCAGGGTGCAAGAGCTTTACACAAAACCCACAATTACAGAGTGCCATCGAATGCACTCATGTGATCTCTAGAGTATCAAGCTGCAGACTGTGCAAACCACAAGGGCTTCCACATGCTGAATGTTCAGCTGGTCTGCGACCACGTCAGATGCATCCTGCAGATGTGTGTTTGGTGCCCAATGAGTGTACACAACTCTTACAATCTGAGCTGCACTTAGATCACTGACAATTTTCAGGGCTGACAGAGACTGCAGATTTACCCACTGAGGACATGGATGATGATCCCTGTACAGAGGCCACAAAATGCAGCTGAGATGAGATAAAATGAGCCTCATGCTGCAACTCACACTTTGGTGGTATCAGACTATAGGGATGTTGAAGATAAGATTCTGGTACCTGAACCAATCTGGCAGAAAACTGCAGAAAGAGTCATGCATTATAGTCGCCTGATGTACCCTACATAACCCGGCAGTGTAACAGGGTGAGGGAGACAGATGGAGAGAATGTAAGTAGGAGACGTGCCAGAGCATACCATAAGGGTTCTTGGCATGTGTGGATGGTGAGTGGGACCAGTGACATGGTGCTGTCCCTTGAGCTGGCACAGAATGAGATCCTTGTGGATGTGTGAGTTGAGGGTGATGGGAAGAGGGACTTACCCTGATGAAATGGAAGATATCATTCATCCTCTTCCTGCATTGGATGGCTGTCATCTTCTGCGAGTATTAGCAATGACCACCACAGCCATGGCCTCCCATGTTGGTTTGGAGACTTTGCTGGCAAGTTTTCTTCCTGAACGTGGGTAGAGGACATCACATTAGGCCTCTACAGCATCGAGCAGTCTCTCCAGGGAAGCATCCGAAAACATGGAAATGAATTTCTTGGCAGCCATCGCTTCACAGTGATCTGTACACTGGGGCAGCCTTTAAATATGGCACCTGGATGATTACAGCGCTGAAAAGCCGCAATTGCCATCGGTGGGCTCAACACCACTTTTCCTGCCTTTGCCGATTTCTGAGAATATCTTGCCTGTTTTAAGAGGTGTTGAGAAGCTCACCTAAGGAGTTTCGCCACCATGGCTCGAAGTGAGAAGCACTCCATTCCCAGCCTACGAGAGGGAGGGCAGCTCTTCAATGCAGTCCCAACACTAGCCCCCATGCCAAGGTGACAGGCAGCTAATTTGCAAACTTAAAGACCCTTTTATGGGCCACGTTACAGAGGTGCCAGGGTTCGACTAAGGGCAGAACAACCCTCCACTGCATGGAGAGGCCAACAGTTTCATGGAGAGGCCAAGGGGACCATGGGAAAAACATGGCCAATAGAAGAGGACTGGGTGTAATAGACAATCTCCAAGAGTCCACTGATCTCCCAAGAGAAGTTTCTCATTTGGACAGCAAACCTATAGGAGTACAATCAGCATGTAAATTGCAGCAAAATGGTCAAACCAGTCTCACTAATGACACCCAGCCTCCTAATCTCTGATTTTGTCTGGCCTCCTATCCGTTGACTGTGCCCAGCCTCCCATCCGTTGACTGTGCCCAGCCTCCCATCCGTTGACTGTGCTCAGCCTCCCATCCGTTGACTGTGCTCAGCCTCCCATCCGTTGACTGTGCCCAGCCTCCCATCCGTTGACTGTGCCCAGCCTCCCATCCGTTGACTGTGCCCAGCCTCCCATCCGTTGACTGTGCCCAGCCTCCCATCCGTTGACTGTGCCCAGCCTCCCATCCGTTGACTCTATCTACATTTCCTGCTGTCTTGGCAAAGCAGCCAGCATAATTAAGGATCCCATACACACCAGACATTCTCTCTTCCACCTTCTTCCTTTGGGAGAAAGACACAAAAGTCTGAGATCACTTACCAATCAACTCAAGAACAGCTTCTTCCCTAATGCTGTCAGGCTTTTGAATGGACTTGCCTTGCATTAAGTTGATCTTTCTCTACACCCTAGCTATGACTGTAACACTATATTCTGTACTGTCTCGTTTCCTTCTCTATGAATGGTATGTTTTGTCTGTATAGCACACAAAAAACAATACTGTTCTTTGTATGATAATACATGCGACAATAATAAATCGAATCAAAATCAAAAATGATGTCAGAGTCCTAAAGCCTCAGTAAAATTCCACTTCTGGAGTCCATTGCGGAGAGTATACCACCACCAGGGAGGAAGTATCAGCTGGCCCTTTCAATGGAGAGTCTATATTCCCAGCTGTTGTCACTTTGTTGGAAGTAAACCAGTACTTTGCCTTAAGCAGATATTCATCATGGAAACACAAGCATTCACCCCCACAGCAAGGGGAAATTATTCAAAAATGTCCTGGAGCAAATGCAGAGAGGGTCAGGGAATTGCAATGGGGCAAGGGAGGAGAGGGAAGGAGCAAGTTTGCTCCCTAAGGAGCATACTGAATGAAATGGTCAGTGTGAATGGAAAATGAAACTGTTCAAGATGTTGCTTTTCTCATATTCATTCGTGCAACATGAGCGATGTTTCCTGGCTGGCATTTATCGTCCATCCCTAGTTGCCCTTGAGAAGGTGGTGGTGAGTTGCCTTCTTGAATCGCTGCAGTCATATTCTGTGAGTTGACCCACAATGCCATTATGGAGGGAATTTCAGGATTTTGACCCAACGACTGCAAAGGAAGATATTTCCAAGTTAGGATGGTGAGTGGCTTGGAGGGGAACTTGCAGGTGGTGGTGTTCCCATTTATCTGCTGCTCTTGTCCTTCTAGGTGGAAGTGACTGGGGCAGCAATGATGTTGATGGGTACCTACAATCATAACAGATGAAGTAGATTTCATCTGCTCACTTTGGATTAAGTATGAAACTAAACTGATTTTCCCCCAACTTCCAATGATTTGTTTTCAAACAAAAAGGAACTGCAGTTAACTAACCAAAGAATGATGGTCATGGATTAATTAATGAGACAACCTTTATGAAAGGAAAGTACTCAGGAATTGCGATTTACATATTCCATGTGAGACCGTATTTGAATTATTGATCTTACAGTTCCAATGATGAATCATTGCTCCTTCCTGTAGGTCAGTTTATGCAAACAGGCTTTAAGTCAATTTGGCAATATTACTGATGGGAAACAAAGGGTAATGTCATGAGAGCCATCACCAGCACTACCATGCAGTATGCATGAATCATTTGACACACTCAAGATTATAGGATGAATATCAGCAGTGTAGTACAGAAAGTTAATTCTATGAGTTGAACTGGGACTATTATATCTATTCAAATATGCGTGTAGGCATCACAAAAATAGAACATAGAACATTACAGCACAGTACAGGCCCTTCAGTCCTTGATATTGCACCAACCTGTGAAACCAAACTAAAGCCCATCTAACCTACACTATTCATATGTTTATCCAATGACCATTTAAATGCCCTTAATGTTGGCGAGTCCACTGCAGTTGCAGGCAGGGCATTCCACGCTCTTACAACTCTTTGAGTAAAGAACTTACCTCTGACATCTGTCCTATATCTATCACCCCTTAATTTAAAGCTATGTCCCCTCATGCTAGTTATGTCCCTTCATGCTAGCAATTCAAATATTCAAATGAACATTTTTAAAATTTTCAAATGAACATTTTTTTTAAAATAACAGGCGGAATTCTCCCATCCCGACTGCAATGGGTTTGGTGGTAAGCAGAGAATCTAGCAGGAGCCAGAAGGTTGGAAACCCACCAGTGCAAAATCACATTGCAATTCTCTCAATGACGGGAATGGTGGATCGTCTTCCTGCTGGCTGGTGGCATGAATTCAATTTGCATCTCATGAAGGCGCATTAAAACAGCTAGGGACTGGCACCCTGTCAGGCCTTCTAATCTTTCTTTAGGTCGATGTGAAATTACATTGGTCTAAAACCCAATTGATAAAGAGTGGCGTGTACAAGACAGTCTTTTGTTCGCCAATGACTTTGAGGTGAATGCTCCAAAGCCTTTCTGCCATAGTGCTGCACTAGTGACCACTCCACCAGGGCAGATCAGCTCCTGCCACCATCTCCATTCTAGGCTGGTCATCATGGACAACACCATGCTCCTTGACCCATGAGCCCACTTGTGTCACCGTCACGGTTCAGTACTATGTCTGGGATTGTATAGGATTCTCCTCCTCCACTGGTGCAACACTCCTGTAGCAAGACTCATACAGCCACCGCAACATAGGTCTACAGTTTGAGATAAGGTATGGTGGGAGGGTCGGCCTACTGAAGTCAAGTGGGGGCAATGTGAAAGGAGAGCTGTAAAAGAGAGGGGGACGGGAGGGGAGGGCATAGGGTCATGATGGCAGGTAGAGAAGTAAGGAGGTGGATAAAGAAGACAAATAATGGATGGCACAGAGGAGACTGCTGGGAATGAAACTAGACCTCAACAAGGCTGCATGTAAAGCTCACAAACAAGGGGGTCAAAGATACCACATTGTTTACTGGAAAGGGGTACACAAATATTCCAGATGCAGTGGATAGATGTCCAAGAAGGGCACATGGGCAACTCGCAGATGATGGGCTCAGGGGAGAATATTTGAATGGAGGAACAGAGGCTGTTGGCTTTTTCCCTATGGGTTACTGACATCCTGTATGGCCTAGCGAAGACAAGTGAATTGGAGAGAGTGAATAAGTGTGCTGGAGTGGTGTTTAAACATGGCATGAGGTCCTTTGAATCTGCCAATGAATGGCAGGTAGGTGGAGCAGTTGCGAGGTGACTGGAAGGGGAACTTCCTCTGAATAATTGTGGAGGTTCCAAGTGTGGAATCTGGTGCAAGATCCTGCCATACTGGCCAGTGGGAAATGTGCCAGCGGAGCTGCCTGCCATTGCACCTAGTGTCAAAATGAGAGAATTCCACCCAATATCTCATGGAGGTAGATTTTCATGTGATCTCTTCCACTGGAGGAGAGGAGGTTGGAGTGAACCCATCACCCATCTGATGGTGTTTACACAACAGCCACTTCATGTTCAATGATCAGACATCATTACATTTCTTTTAGCCAGCAGCTTACCAATTGAGGGTGAGGAAGCAGGGAAAGTGGCCCCTCCAAATCACTTGGAAATGCAAGTCTCTTGTTTGTGCACAACATCATGGTTCTGATTAAAACAAAGAATAAAGAGTAGCAATGCCAAGTGCCATGCAATAGTTAATATTTCTATATTGAAATGAGATTCCTATGATCATATCTGTCCTAGATTGATAAACTGATTTGCCCTTGTCGGAGCTGGCAAGGCAACATTTTGTGGTTGATTGTTGTAAAATTGCCTTTTGGGTCATTTTCCTAAAGCAACAAAACAAAAGGTACCTTGATAAATGATTAAAATTGAGAATGAGAAAATCTAATGATCTGAGTTCCTTACTTTGGAAAAGTCTCCACTCACTCAATGATTATCCAGATTTTTTAAATCATTTTTAAAACATTGTGGGTTATGCAATCTTCACTGCATTATCATCTCGCACAAATGACTCTCACTTGGAACATTAAAGGCATTAGCATTTCATTACAACATTTATGTTGTGCGTGGTGTGACATTTGACATTTTCAGTACAGTATCAGCAAAAAACTCACTGAAAGTAAAAAAATTTTGCCTCTAAACTATTCACTTACATCAATTTTTCATTCTCTCACCTAACTTTAGGAAGACCAACCTGTGAATTTTAACTGTGGATGTTCTGCATAGCCAGGGTGACACAATGGCACAGTGGTTAGCATTGCTGCCTCACAGCACCAGTGACCTGGGTCTGATTCCCAGCTTGGCTCAATGTCTGTGCATGTTGTCCCTGCGTCTGCATGGGTTTCCTCCTTCACAGTCTGAAAGACGAGTAGGTTAGGTGCATTGACCATTCTAAATTCTCCCTTAGTGAACCCGAACAGGCACCAGAGTATGGTGACTAGGGGAGTTTCACAGTAACTTCATTGCAGTAAGTCTACTTATGACACTAATAATATATTTAAATTCAGTTTCTCTACAGTGCCAGAGTCTTAAATTTATCAACTATACTTACTCAAGGTAAGCATTAACTCTCCTAGATTTAGTAGAATATTGCAGTACAGTGTCTATTCAAAGTAGAACTATTTTGGGATGAGGGATATAATTCTGATCATCATATTAATCCAAACATATTCTTCAATCTTTTGGTTGTAGTTTATTTTCGAATTAAATTTGAAAACATTTATCACTCTGTTAATAATAGGGAAGACAAGGTATGTTGGCTGGAAAGCCAGAAGGTGTTTCTGCTCCCAGAGACAGTTAACCTTCATATTCTGGAACACAGCACGTAGGCCATGCTTCAAATACGAGATTCATTTTGAAGCCTCTTTTAAAAAAATACATTTTTTTTTCACTCCTGCATTCTAAACTGCTGAGTCAGTTTACATGCTTGAAATAGATAGAATAATTTATTGTTAGCATAACTCATAAAATCAACAAAGCACAAACAAAACACATTACCACCCAAGCAGGGGTCCAATGTGTGTTTGTGTGTGTCAGCAATCTAACAGTCTTTATTTGTTTTGCCCAAGTGACATTATGCCTGACATTATTTTCTTTCTTCAAGTCTATTGCCTGTTAACCCATAGATACTGTGTTTGAGAAAGAATTTTCACACAAGGATAAAGCTTTTCAGTCAATTACCCTTGCGCGCTACCAAAAATAATATTTTCTATCAAAATACCCCTAATAGCACATAGAAATGTTGGAGGGGAGGGAGCACCAGTATTAACACATTGTTATGCCTAGTTTGAAATATCAGCCTGATTTCTTTAAGCATTAGTTTAATTAAAACAACTTTAATTTATTCTTCAGGTATGTCAACATAGTAATGCTTTATTTAAGCAGGTTTCTATATATGTATATATTGGAAATCTGTTATTGTCTAAAGAAGAAACAGTAGAATGTGACAACGGGAAAACTTGAAGCTGTTGTATTTATTCAGCACTTTGCTTGCCTTGAAGACATATCAAAGTGCCTCACAGCCATTGAAGTCTGTTTGAATGGCAGTTATTGTTATAATGTGGAGAAACATGACAGTCAAATTGTGCACAGGAAGGGTTGCTATATTGTGATGTTCATTGATGGATAAATATTGGTTAGGACACCAGGCAAAGTTCTCTAATGGTCCTCACAGAGTGCCTTGGAGTCTAGGGACTGAATTCTCCTGTTTTAAGGCTAAGTGTTCATGCCGGCTGGAAAACAAGTGTGTTTCCCAATAGTATTGGCAGAGTCTGTCAGGTGGGATTCAGGTGACTAAGCAAATTTAGCAACCCACCAGCCGAACCTGCTGTTCTGAAACTTTAAAAGGATGGCCCGATCTCACACTCAGGTGAGGCCACCCTCTCCCCCAAAAAAAATGAAAATAGTGCCCCCCCAGCCCCAGCTGACCAGGGGAGAACCACCAACCCTTCAGCAGAGAGGGGCACCTCTCCCCACCCACAAATAACAGGTTGCTCCCTCCATACTATACAGGCATGATGGTGACCCAACTCGACCATCCCCTCTCAGATTTCCCACTTAGGCCCTCTTCCCCATCAGCCCCCTTCAGGCCATGTGCCTTGGCAGTGCCCACAGTGCACTGGCCCCTGGCATTGCCACCTGAAGGGGTTCAAGGAAGGGCCCCTCAGGGTGGGCACAGGTTGGGGGCAAGAGGTTGACCTCACCTCTCTCCTTGACAGACATCAAGATCACCCCTGGCATAGTGATTTCAGGCAACTGTATGATCAACATCTGCATTCCTGTCTGCCAGCTATGAAAATTGTGAAGTGGTCTGGTTACTTTAATCTTCATGCCCCTCAGTCACCTAGCAGAATTTTAAATCATTGCAGCACTCTACTCCTTTCTCCATGTTAGAAGCTGCAGGGGAAGGCAGACCCCTTGAAGTCCTCTGACAGAGAGGAGATGTCAAATTCACCTGGGGATGGGTGTACACTCAGCTGTACACTTAGCCCCAGTGAATGCACACAGCTTTGATTTGAAGTGGCTGAGGCTTCTGGGCAATTTGAATTCTTTTGACACCTTCTCCCGTCCAATGGGACATTTTGATCTCAAACAAATTCAATGGATAGTGATTTGAGAAAGATTCCATTGGCAGCTCAATGGATTTCTATCATCCTCCAGCCACTTGTATTTATTTTCATTTCTCTTCACATTTGAATGGATTTCAAGCACCCCATTGATCCTGACCACAATGTTGACAGAGTCTAAGCTTGATTGATAGCCTGCGATTTCTTCAAAATGATTTTGGTTTGCAAAAGAGGAAGTGAAATCCTACCCCTCACCTCACAGTCCAAGCTCAGTCAAACTACGGACCTTTGCTGCAGTGCTGAGTCCCACAGCACAGTCCTGTCCAGGAAGACACTGGTGTGTGGCACCTGGGGGTGGAGGAGAACCCTGTACTCTCCCAATCCCAGACACAGTACTGAACTACGATTCTGACACAGGAGGGTCCATGGTCCAGCAGTGGGGTGTTGTCCATTATCATGGAGATTGCTGGTCTGCTTTGGCAGAGTGATGAGCAGTACAGCGGGAACAGTACAGCATTATAGCAGAAAGGCTTTGTTGCACTCACCTTGAAGCCTTTTTACCAACTGAGGACTGTCTTGTGCATGCCACTTCTTAGCAATCGCGGTTGTTGTTTCTTGTTGGAAGGCCTGATGGAATTCTGGCAGGCAGCTATATTAATGGCATTCATGCCACCAGCCAGTGGGAAGACCTACCTGCCATTACCCCACTACTGGGAGAATTGCAATGATATTTTACACCGGCAGGTTTCTGACTTTTTGGCTCTTGCCCGATCCTCCTGCCACCAATGCCACCATGGACGGGTTGGGAAAATTCCACCTATTGGTTTAGATACTAAGATGAGCAATTCTGTGATGTTGTGCACTCTGCTCTAGTTGCCGTGGAGAATGGACAATTTGGAGAACAGCCAAAAGTCAGTTCATAGCAAATAGGACTGGAGAATCCCAGCCATGGGCAAGTTTGGAGAATCCTGGCCCTAAGAGAGTGTCAAACCTGATATTATTTCCAAAGAAGAAATGACAATTGTAAAGCTGGATTGGTCAGTTGAAGCAGTTGTGAACTTAAACCAGTTAAGATGCTAGATTTAATCTGTTGGAGTTAAGAATTGTGAGGAAACACACTAAAGTAAAAAAATGTTTGATGAGTAGATAAAGCTTTAAGAAAGTTAAATCTGGAGAAATGAGCTCATATGTTCCCATCCTCTGGTAACCTAATAAAAATGAAGTTGGTCATTTTTAAGCAATGAATTGTGTGTTAATTTTGCTCATAGCTATTCTAATGCAGTTGGTTTAATAACATTTCTGAAGAAGAGAATATCGAAAGAGTTAATAGAACTCTGGTGTCTTTGGGGGTTGGAGTCAGAACACAGGAATGGAATCAGAATAGGGAATGGAGGGGGTTGCAGGGTGGTGAGGAAGGGGAGGAGTCGGAGTTGGAGTTGGACCCAGACACAGAGTCTAACCAAGAGGTGCATGGGGGGGTGCAAGAAGCGAAGGGGTTGGAGGGGTGGGAACATGAGACGGCAGTGGGAATGGAGTCGGATGAGGAAGTAGAGAGGATCGGAAAGTGGAAGGGAAATGCGAGGAAACTGGGAGGGGCGAGGAGAGGGTGGTTGTCAGAGTCAGATCATGAGGTGGGTGATTTGTGAATTTCCTTGGGGTGTTGGGGGTGGGGATAGTGTGGTGGGTCCCCTGGCCAATTGTGTCTGTGGGGAGTGTCCCATGAGTAGCTCCCTCTGGGTGTTTAAATGATTGCTTTTTATCTTTCTAACTCTTTCAGAATAACCATCAGGATAAAACTGACAGAACCATCCAAAGTTAGCGATATAAATAACTTCTGTCAGGTGGTCCCCAACCCAGTGCAACTGTGCAGAAGAAGTTAGCACTTCTGGGAAATTGACAGTAACACCTTTAGCTGGAAGCCTCCGAGAGGGATTCCCCAATACATCATTGGGGTACCTCCCAAATCCGACACTGGGGAAGCAGTTGTTGGCCATTACGAACATTTCTTTGGGATTCTATCATTATTGTTGGGAGGTCAAAAGGGTTTTGTCACTGGAAAAGTTTGGGAAACCCTGCTGTAGAGGAAGGAAGGGCGGGAGTTTCACTTCCTGTCTGTCACAGGAATCATGGCAGGCGGGACGGGGCCATGCAAAGGTCACGGGTGGGATTTTCCTGTCTTGGGAGAGCAAGGCCAGAAAATCCTGCCCAAAATGCCTAGAAGTAAATGGGAGTTGGAAGTCATCTACTGTCACACTGTTTCGCTAAAACAAGTGTGAGAACAAGGAAATTGTTAGGGATTCCAGAGGAGGAACATTTCACAATGTTAGTACAGAATATGAAAATCAACAGTGCTTTCCACATCCCTGACCTCTGCCATCATGAAGGACCCCTGCTTGGCTGTTCCCGTTGCTTATCTCAGCAGTCTGGAGAAGGCTGCTGCTGTATTATTGAAGTTTGACCCTTCTGACATGAGAAATGCCATGCTAAGTGAAATGTGAAATCGATTTGATGGGGTCTTCCATTGAATTGCTGGATGAGTCTTGGTTGTTGCGGAGGCACTGATGGAAGAAGAACCCAATTCTGCATGCGTGTCCACAGCCGCACCTTCCTCATTGAATACCAGTTGAGGCGGAGGGTGAAGTTTCCTTGTGTGCTAGATATTGCAACCCCATAATCTCACATTAGTTCAAACTGACCTGGCAGACAGCTGACAGAGAATAAAAGTTAAATAATTATATATATATTTATATATATATAAATAAAAGGAGAAACTAGTGAGTTTCATTTTTTTTCTGAAGAAATATTGATTTGTGCCTAAAATATCAGGACACTGGAGATTTGCTTTCACAGTCAACATAAGAAGCTTCTAAAATTAAATGTCATTCAGATCTTAAGTGCCCTCAAACGTATGTGAAAACAATTTTGCTATTCTCTCAATCTTTTAAATTGAAAGGTCAACCTCAATCTTCTTCTCAATGGTCCACGAACATTGAAGTTCTAACTTTTGCATTATCAACCTGCATCAACCAGATAATACCACAGTTCCAAGGATATATTTTAGCAATTTTTTTTATACCATTGAGCAAAATGGTCAAACAACAACCAGCTACTGTACCTCTGAAAAGAATGGCCTTTATCCTCAGACATACTAAGGACGCCGGCAGCATTTTTCATCTTAGCTACAAGAGTTTTAGTGGGTCGGTGTTCAGAATTTCTTAATCATTTGGTGCAACAGGATAACTTGGCAGCACGGTGGCACAGTGGTTAGTGCTGCTACTTCACAGCGCCAGAGCTCTGGGTTCGATTCCTGTCTTGGGTCACTGTCTGTGCAGAATCTGCACATTCTCCCTGTGTCCATGTGCATTTCCTCCGGATGCTCTGGATTTCTCCCACAAGTCCAAAAGACGTGCAGCTTGGGTGCATTGGCCGTGCTAAATTCTCCCTCAGTGTACCCAAACAGGAGCCAGAGTGTGGCGACTAGGGGATTTTCACAGTAACTTCATTGCAGTATTAACTTAAATCGATTTGTGACACTAATAAATAAAATAAACATGCTTCTATTAGCAAAAGATGTGAATGATTCCTTTTCCCCTCCCTACGTCCAACTTCAAGAAGATGGTGGTTTTCAGTATTAGCAACGACAGTCTGTATTAATAGCCCACATTTAATGCAGTTAACCATTTTAACTGATTCCACAGGGGCATAATCAGATAAATGTTGTCACTAAACCAAAGAAGGAGAATTTAGGATAGATGACCAAATGCTCGTCAAAGAAGTGTACAATAAATAAAATTACTCAGTATCCACAGAAATCAGATTCTTGGCCCAACAATATACAGGACAGTTTCTGGTTCCCTTGAACCTCTTCCCAACCACATCTAGTTTCATCAACATATCTTTATTTCCCTTTCTTCCTTTTGTGTTTATCTGGCTTCTCTTTAAATGTATCTAGACTTGTCACTTCCACTGCCCCTTTTGATGATGAGTCCAATATTCTAGTGATTCTCCAAGTAAAGACATTTCTGGATTGGATTTATTAGTTATCATTTTACATGTCCTATGTTCTGTTCTTCCCACAAGTAGAGCTTTCTTCTCTATGCATAGACTATCAAACTCTTCCATAATAGAAACATAGAAAATAGAAGCAGGAGTAGGCCATTTGGCCCTTTGAACCTGCTTCCCCGTTCATTACGTACATGGCTGTTCATTCAACTCAGTAACCTGTTCTTGCTTTCCCCCATATACTTTGATCCCCTTTGCCTCAACAGCAATATCTAACTCCTTCTTGAAAACATACAGTGTTTTAGACTCAACTACTTTTTATGGTAGAGTTCCACAGGCTCACCACTCTCTGGGTGAAGAAATTTCTCCTCATCTCAGGCCCAGATGTTCTATCCCATATCCTAAGACGGTGATCCCTGGTTCTGGGCTTTCCCAGCATCGGGAACATTCTTCCTGCATTGACCCTGTCCACTCCTGTTAGAATTTGTAAGTTTCAATGAGATCCCACCACCCACTCATTCTTTTAAACTCCAGTGAATATAATCCTAATTGACACAATCTCTTCTCGTGCATCAGTCCAGCCATCACAAGGAAACTTTCGCTGCACTCCTCCTATAGCAAGATCGCAAGTCTCCCTTAGATAAGACCAAAACTGCACACAATGGCCACTATTCTCCCAAAAGTGCTGAATTGGTAGGAGAACTGCTCTAAATCATGACTGTTCTGACAGTTCAGCTTCTCACCTGAACCTCCGCACTCTGTGCGCTGAAGACATCCCAATCGTGAATAGCACTAAAAACCCAGGAGGGCGGGGCTAATTCACACCACCGTTTGACAGTTCTGGGACTCTGTGCACGGGCAGTGGCCCTGATCTGTCAGATTCCCCGTTTGCTGGCCAGCTCGATCACTGGCCACCCAGAATCCCTGCAGTACTGCCCCCCAGCCCCCCCACATGGCCCGATCATGGTCCCACACAGCAATTCCCAGGCCTGTCCTGACCCCCACCCCCATCCACCCTGAGCACCCTGATGTTCAGGCCCAACACCCCAGCAGTGATGATCCCTCCACACCCTCACCACGGCAAACTGCCCATTGACCCTCGCTCCCGGGGTCAGACTCCTCTGGAGGCAGCCCACTCCCCCAGCCTGCCCCCAGTCGCTGCCCTCCCTCCATCCCAGGCTGATCCCAATGCAGAATGGTAGTAGAAAACCCACCCCACCGATGACCCCTTAGGCCCCACCCACAATAGGCCCTGCCCCCTTGGCGCTGCCTGATGCCAGAGGGGAAATACCAAGGTGCTCCCGGACATGAGCATTTTGCCCCTTGGGCAGTGCCAGGGGGCACAGGCTGGCACCGCCAGGGTGCCTATACACCAATATTACTGCACAAGGTATCACTGCTCCTGTATGCAAATCCTCTTGCTTATGAAGACCAACATATCATTTGCCTTCTTCACCACCTGTTGCTTACTTTCAGTGGCTAGCATACAAAAACACCCACGTCTCATTGCACATGCAATTGCCCATTCAGGTAATAATCTGTCTTCCTGTTTTTGCTACTAACATGGGAAACTTCACATTCATCATTATACTGCATGTGCTATGCATTTGCCCACTCACTTAACTAGTCCAAATCACACTGAGGTATCACTGCATCCTCCTCACAGCTCACCGTCCCGCCCAACATCGTATCATCTGCAAATTTGGAGATATTACATTTAATTCCTTCATCTAAATCACGAATACATAATGTGAATAGCTGGGGTCCTAGCACTGATCCCTGCAGTACCCCACTAGTCATCGCCTGCCATTTGGAAAAATCAGTAAAAAGTCTGACAACACAAACATCCCATTTATTCCTGCTCTTTGTTTCCTGTCTGCCAACCAGTTTTATATACACATCAGTACAATACCTCCAATCCCATGTGTTTTAATTATACATGTTAATTTCTTACATGGGACCTTGTTGAAAACCTTCCACTGGCTCTCTATCACCAAGTTACATCCTCCAATATTTCCAATACATTTGTAGGGTGTGATTTCCCTTTTGTAAATCCATGCTGACTCTGATTCTGCCGCTGTTTTCCAAGCATTCCATTTTTAAATTTTTTATAATGGATTCTCGCATTTTCCTCACTACTAACATTAGACTGACTGGCCTATAACTCCCTGTTTTCTCTCTACCTCCCTTTTTAAATAGTGTTACTGTCCAGACCAAAGGAACCATTCCAGAGTCTGTAGAAACTTGGAATATGACAAGCAGTGAATCCACTATTTCTATGGCCACTTTCTCAAGTACTCCGAAATATAGATTATCAGGCCCTGGGGATTTAATAGCCTTCAAACTCATCAATTTCCACAACACCACTTCCCTACTAATACTGATTTCCTTCAGTTGTTCCCTCTCACTAATCTCAAGATCACTGTAACGCTATACTTCAATCTTACCTTCTCTAGGGGAAAGCATCCCAACCTGTTTGAACTCTTAGTTCTGATATCATTATAGCAAGGCATTTTGTATTTCCTCCATTGATTTTATATTATTATAATAAGGAGGCTGGAATTGTTCACAGCAGTCTAAGTTTGGTGCAACCAATACTCTGCACAAGTTTAACATAGCTGCTCCGCTTTTCAATTCTATTCCTCCAGCAATGATCCTCAGTGTTGTTAATCGGTTCATCAACCTGATCTTATCCTCTGCCCTTGCATGCCCCATTGTTACTCTTGGCTCCAGCACAGAATGCCCCCTCATCCTTGCCACTACCAATAGTCCAAATCTATAAACATTCCCAGTCCCTATCCCCTTTTCCTCAGATCGCAACAATGACAACTAATCGCCTACGACCCAAATGGGGCACTTCACCTAGTGCAGACTTCTTTAACTAGCTGTGTACTAGGTGGCACAAGTTTCCCATCTACCATTGACTTAATCTTGAACACATGTCTTAATTTGGAAAAGTTATAATTTCTGGGTGATAGGAGGGAACAGTCATAGTCGGAAGAAGTGTCACAACACCAGGTTAAAGACCAACAGGTTTATTTGGAATCATGAGCTTTTGGTGCACAGTTCCTTTTTCAGGTGAATAGGATTTTGCAAACCCAGGCAGTATAGTTTGACATGAACCCAGGATCCCGACTGATGTCATCCAGTACTTTCCCGGAGCGGAGAAGCTACACCTTCTTCGGAGCCTTGAACATTTCACCAATGAAGACAAACATCTCGCCAAGGCCATTCCCACACCCCGATTACTTGCCTACCAACAGCCACCCAACCTCAAACAGACTATTGTCAGCAGCAAACTACCCAGCCTACAGGAGAACAGTGACCACGACACCACACAACACTGCCATGGCAGAAGGGGTTGTCAGGTGAAATGGGGGGAAGACGGTGTGGTAGAGGGTGTTGTCAGTTTTGTCAACAATGGGGTCTTGGGGGTAGATCTTATTCTCCTCTCTGCTATGATGTGGAGATTCCTGCGTTGGACTGGGATGGACAATCGTGAGACAGGAGTGTTCCCTTCCAGTTGGGAATACTTCAGCAGTCAAGGGCATTCAGCTTCCAATCTTCCAGGTAAATGTTCTCCAAGTGTTCATCAAGCCACATGACAATGCAGAATCACCCAGCAGAAACTGATAGCCAAGTTCTGCACACATGAGGACAGCCTCAACCAGGATCTTGAGTTCATGTCACATTATATGTAACCCCCATTTGGCCTGGGCTTGCAAAATCTTACTAACTGTCCTGGCTTGAGACAATTCACACATATTTAGCCTAGGATTATCCTTCTCTCCATGCATACTGTCTGTACCTGTAAAGGCTTGATTACCAGTAAAGACTCACATTCTAACCATTCTCCACATTCCAATCTGTAATTACCTTGCAATTGTATCTTTGCCTATATATGCCAGGTTTGTGAATCTGCCTCCACTTACCTGATGAAGGAGCAGAGCTCCCAAAGCTTGTGATCCTATGTACACCTGTTGGATTTTAACCTGGTATTGTGAGACTTCTTACTGTGCCCACCCCAGTCCAACGCCAGCATCTCCACATCATAGTCAGAGAGAAGAGTGAGATTTGCCCTCAAGACCCCATTGTTGACAGTACTGACCACACCATCTACCACACTGTCTTCCTCCCACTTCTCCTGACAACCCCTTCTGGCTGATACACACACAACATCTACAGACTGAAAATTGTAGAAAAGATGAAGCTCGCCACCTATATACAGTTGTAAAATGGAACATACTAATTTCCCATTCGCAGGGAATTAATTTGGAAATCACCTTAAATGCGGTGAGGTGGTGTTTTAATGAGAATGCTCGAGATGTTGGGAAACTTGACCCACTTTTAACATACCTTGAAAGTTGAAAGAACAGAATTCCAACAGTCCATCCCACTACCAGGAAACAAATTTGCCTTGCCTCCCACCAAATGAAGTGTCCCCGATTCCTTCTGTTGACAAGGGTGAAGATTCCACGTGCATTATTAGGAGCAAACTGTAGACTTGAGAATTATCTCTTGTTGAGAGATCTTCATTTGTTTAACTAATTCATGGGACGTAGGTGCCATTAGCACTTACTGCCATTCCTAATTGCCCTTGAGATTCAACTGGACCTTTTCAGGATGTGGAAGTTTTAACTACATTGTTGTAGAGCCTCGAGTTACATATGGGTCAGACTGAATAAGGATGATAGATTCCTTCCCTAAACAGAAATCAGCAAATTGAATGGATTTTTGCAACAATCCTGCAGTTTCATTGTCGTCATGATGTTCACTTTCTGTTTCAGAGTTGTTTAATGAATTGAAATTTAAAATCCCCATCAGCTGTGTTTATTATGGCATTTCAAGTGCACATCTAAATGCTTCCTAAATGTTGTGAGGGTTCCCACCTCTACCATTCTTTCAGGCAATGAGTTCCAGATTCCCATCACACCCTGGGTGAAAGAGCTTTTCCTCAAATCCCCTCTAAATCTCCTGCCCCTGACCTTAGATCTATGCCGCTTGGTTACTGACCCCTCTGCTCAGTAGAAAGTTTCCGCCTTTCATTGTGAAAGTTTCTTCATTGTCAATGTGACCTCAACAGATGTGACTGGTGGAGGTGCTGCTTCCCTTGCCTGGAGCACTCTGAGAAGATATCTTAGAGACAACATTCAGCTTGTCTGCCTGCGTGAGGTTTGTTTGAATCTTCCTGCTCATTTTGATGGACAGGTACCCAGCAGAGAGATTAGGCGCTTCATCTATCTCTCACAGTGGGCAGTGTCAATGCGTGGGCTTCTAGGTCTGAGCGCAATCTCAGAAACCCCTGACTCTTTTCCTGGAGCTGTTTCTCCAAGCCTCTTTCTCGATGAAAAGTCCAACGCAGGCATCTCCACATCATGACTTTCTCAATGGAGGAGGCTCGAAGATCAGGCTCAATGCATTGCTTACACACCACATGGACTCCTCCCTGTCTGAGGCCATTGCAAGAAGGTCCTTAGGGATCTCCACCAGGTCTTCCCGCTGGACATCCAGCATCCACCATTATTGATAATTTCAGAAGTTCATCATCTCCCTCAGTCCCAGTATGTTCTTGGTCTCCACCAGCCAAGAACATACTAGTTCTGCTGGTGCCCAGGGCATGGTCTGCCTCCATCAGCTCATCATGCATGTGTGCCATGCCCTCCACACTGTACATTCCATGGGAGCTGACAATCTTCACCAACGGGCTAGTCTCTGTGCTAGTGCCTGATTCAAAAATAGTGTGTCATTGATGCAGGTATGACTGTGCCTTCTGGGATTAAAGGGCACTCCTCAGATTCCAAGGAACCTCTTGTAAATTGAGCATCTACAGGAGGAAGAAAACATGTCAGGACATTCAATCATCATACAGTCAGTGTGCAATCTTAAGTGGGCTGATAAGGCAATGGAGAATTGTCACATTGTCCATCTGCATTGGAGAATCATTGGGCACTGGCACTTTGACATTATTTTAGCTGAGAAGACCCTATAATCTTTGCTCTTCCTACTGCTGTCACATCTGTATTCTGCACTCTTACCTTCCTTGGGGTCCCCTGTCTCACCATATCTGGTGGAACAAGCTCTGTGGTGGCATTCCAGCTTTAGGGTGTCCATGTTGTTGTGGCTGAGTACCAGGAGATTGGGGTTCTGTTCTTCAGTGTTCCACCACATTATGGCATCATTCCCACCATATAGGGAAGCGAAGATTTCATCATGAGTGTTCCTTCCCCTTCAGCGCCATTGCTGCCTGGACCACTCCACCCTCTGAGAACCAGGGTACAGGGCACAGCACAGTAGCACATTTCACCCTTCAATACACTCAGGTCAAGAACTCAGACTCCCTGCCTTGGGTGGCGCAGGCTTCATTGCAAGTTGACACACACACTCCTACATCCCTCAAGGTGATAAGGAACAGCCACTCAATATCTTCCATATAGTTCCATGCCATCTCTGTACTCCCCTTTGCTGAATGCAGAGGATCATTGATCACTTTGCAGAACTGTATCAATGTTCAGGGCATCATGTTGTGTCCACTGACCTGGACAGCTACCTCTGCCCATACTTTCGTTGTGAGATGCAACAATCCTTCCAATCTCTGAGCATGAGGACCTCATACCTGGCACTAACCTCCTCTATGAGGATTTCCAGGCATTTGACTGTGAAATAGGGGTATTCAATGCCTGCCAATCACTGAGGCCATTAGTGCTGTAGATGTTTCTTCTTTGATCCTGTGAATTATTCTCCTGAAATCTTCCCCACAAGTGGTGGCAGCCTTCACGGTGCTGTCTGCAGAGGTTTTAAAAGCCCACATTGGGTCTTCATTTGACCCAGCACCCAACTCATTCCTGCCCTTGTCCACCTCTTTCGGCCCTCCCAGGGATATGCTACATGTTGAATGGGCCTTGATTTGCCACCTAGCTTGAAATTGCATTGACAGTGCGATATCACCTAGGAGCAAATTTGACATCTGCTTCCATGTGTGCCATCTTCATGTGCCCAACAAGTGCGGATTTTCAACCCATGTGACTCTGACAACATCAGTTTTATACAGAACTGAAACTCAAGAAAATATCTCATTAAACATAGCCAATCCCAGCCACTTGTGAAATTCACAAGTCCCTTTAGAAACATAGAACATAGAACAGTACAGCACAGTACAGGCCCTTCGGCCCTCAATGTTGTGCCGAGCTACGTCCAATCCCAAGATCAAGCTATCCCCTCCCTATCATTCTGGAGTGCTCCATGTGCCTATCCAATAATTGCTTGAAAGTTCCTAAAATGTCCGACTCCACTACCACAGCAGGCAGTGTATTCCACACCCCAACCACTCTCTGAGTAAAGAATCTACCTCAGATATCCCTCCTATATCTCCCACTATGAACCTTATAGTTCTGACCCTAGTAACAGCTACATCCACCCGAGGAAATAGTCTCTGCATGTCCACTTTATCAATCCCTCTCATCATCTTATAAACCTCTATTAAATCGCCTCTCATCCTCCTCCACTCCAAAGAGAAAAGCCCCAGCTCCCTCATCCTTTCCTCCTAAGACCTATCCTCCAAACCAGGCAGCATCCTGGTAAACCTCCTCTGTACTCTCTCTCCAATGCTTCCACATCTTTCCTATAATGAGGTGACCAGAACTGAACACAATATTCTAAATGTGGTCTCACCAACATCCGGTATAGTTACAGAATAACCCCATGGATCTAAAACTCAAACCCCCTGTTAATAAATGCTAACATAATATAAGCCTTCTTCACGGCTCTATCCACTTGAGTGGCAATCTTCAGAGATCTGTGGATATGAACTCCAAGATCTCTCTGTTCTTCTACAGTCCTTAGAACCTTGCCATTGACCCTGTAATCTGCATTCAAGTTTGTCCTACCAAAATGAATCACCTCACACTTATCAGGGTTAAACTCCATCTGCCACTTTTCAGCCCAGCTTTGCATCCTAACAATGTCTTTGTTGAGGATGAACTGTCAACAGAGAGGATTATCACGTATCGCCTTGTTTCTCTACTTCATTGTGGACCATTGACACTCAATGGCCAGAATTTTACCACCCCACCCACCACTGGAATCAGTGCAGGTGAGATGCAGCCAGTGGGAAGGTCTGTTGACCTCAAGTGGTATTTTATGGTTTCAGAACAAAGGAGGCCATAAAAATCCCTCCAAATATATTTTCCTCAAAAACAGCCAAACAGGGAACTTAATTGAAATAGATCATTCAATTACAAAAATCCTGGCTGTCTCAAAACGTTCTCAATATGAAAGGCTACAACACAGATTTATATCAGCTAAACCCCTGCCTTCTTTTTTGGAAGTACTTCAGACTTGTCACAGGTCTCATGTCTCATACAGCCACATTTGTCACCTATTCAGTTTTAACAATAACATCAGAAACTATTCTGATTAGAAACATCGTAACAGATTCCATCTGAAAAGCCATTGAACTGGCTGCAAGACAGCCACACAGCCAAGGTAAAACAACTAAACTTTGAAAGTGGGAGAAGGAACCCTATCCATCTTCAAATGCCCTTGAGAGCCAAACTCTTGGCAATTAATCTACAAGAAGCAAAAGAGCTTATTGAGAATTCTTTACCTTACAAGACGTCCACTCCATGTAAAGCACTAATTCATATAAGAAAATATAGGCCTGCTACTAATCAGCCTAAAATATTGGCACTTTTCATCTATATATCACCTTTGCATGGATGGTTGTGTGTGAGAGACGTTGCATTTAAACCTCCAGAGCCAATGTGTGATAATAAATAATCTATTCTATTTTTAAATTCACAAACACTTGGTGCTGAAAATTATTTAAGATGGGACAGACCACTCAGTGTAGGAAAACACATACTTGCCTCTATTTTTAGGAAGGCAGGGCCATTGTTGTTTGGCATAAGATGGGACTTCTGCCTCTCACTCGGCAGGATATCCTTCCTTAGAGAGCTGCTGGCCTTCCACTCACTGGTTCTTCCAGTAACAGTGCTGCAGTGGCTGGAAGAGGAACTGCACCACCCACCTCAGACTAAGTTCCAGGAATTTCAACCCAGGAGGGCAGGATGAAGAAGATCTGGGAACTTGCGAATGTCACAGTCAGGGTCTTGGGGGATAGACCGGAGAGAGGTCACCAGGCCTCTAATCATATGGGGACTTGTGATGGAAGTGCTCCCACTCACACCCATTCCTCCCCCAGAGGATTGCGGCTGGGTTGTAAACATCCCTTGTGAGGCCATTAATTGGCTGCTTAAGTACCTTAACTGTTGCAATGGCAGCCACCTTGTCTGAAACCTTCCCTAGCCCAGTATAAAATCACTGCCAGGTCAAGCGAGTGGGAACACAGAAGGGATCCCATCAAAGCAACTTCACCATCCCCCAATCTCTCACATCTCACAACCTACCAGGGTCAAGGAGTGGGGGCAGAGTTATAAAATTCTGGCCACTAATGTCACACTTAAAAACTCTTTGATAACGGACAATAAGAAAACTCGTAAACTCTATCTATGATGCTACAATGTACTGTAATCTGCAAAATGTTGATTAGATCGCCATCAAAAGGAGCTAGACCAATAAGAACAACAGTCATCTTGACAGTCACATGCCTTGCCCTACATTAAAATTACATTCACGTTTGCAAATTTCAGTTCAGTCAAAGAGGTTTGCAGCACGGAAACAGGTCCTTTGGTCCACTTGTCCATGCCATCTTTCTTTTAATGAAGTGGAAGCGTCTCAAGTATTGGTTCTTGCTGAAATTAAGATTAGGGAGTTGTTCCCTCTGATCCTTCAGCAAAGGTTTCTATCCTTCATCCTCATCCCTTGTCTAGCAGTTTGTCCTATTCTGTCTACCTCTCTTGATCCTCAAATCTCAGAGAAAGCCCTACTCAGTTCCTCATATCTGGAAGCAGCCAATTACAGCACAAGTTTCAAGTCGTAAGGAAGTACATCAGCACCAGCCAGACCTCTCTTTGCAGATTATTCAATCTGCTGGCAAGTATGGGAAATCTCTAAAAAAAAATGTACAATTGCTCATTAACCAGCAAGTAACCTGTATAATGTTCACAATGCCTTTAAAAAGCATTGGGTGGATAGGGGAGTCCTTCATTTTATTTGACATCATGTTCAGTTTATGTTAAGCCAGGGAAGGCTGGATTATGAGTTGACATACTTATCTTGATTGTTACATTTTCTTCTTGAAGTCCTTGAATCTAAATTTGTAGAATAGAAGATGAATGATGTTAACTTGCAATACAGATTCAACTGAGAATCTTGACTGATACCAGCACTCTTTCAGTGCACCACTAATTAGGTCTATGCCCCCTGGCTGAATTCACTGAAGTATTTCTTCATTATCCTATAAATTCCTATGTGGTACTTTGCATAGCATGCTTTGAACTTCCTTAGTTCTCTTTCTTAAATGTTATTTATCCACCTATTGCATGTTCGGTCACAAATATCACCATCATACCTTGTACTATTTCCAAAATATTTATTATATCTTTAGTCAAACAAAGGATCACAGACATCTTTGTATTATATATTATGTGGCTCAGTGAATATTAAGTTACATTTATAAGATTGATCCAATTTTTTTCACTAATCAGCTATGGCTCCAAATGAAATAATCACTTATAGAACTACAGAAATCCAAAGGAATACTATCAACATTTTGGGGGCAGGTAAAATATTAAGTCTACGTAAAAGGTTACAATGCAACCCTTGGACTGGACCTCTAACTATTTTTTTTGGAGACGTCGAACTATTAGATAGGAAGAAAGTTAAGACTGACTGACAGAAAATCTATTGAACTTTTTTGCTCTGGATTTGCCTGGCCAAACATGCATTGCAAACATTTGTTACCCAATGGACGTGGCATTTTTATTACTTTTCTTGTTTTGTTTCTTGACTCTGCCAGTTGCCTGTGGAATAGATCTGAGGCATGTTGATCAAAACCAAGTCTCTGAATCTTCCTTAACAATTTACATGACACATTATATACAGCACTTACTGGTCCTCAAAATGATCTTGCTGTATGGAATATGCTGCAAATTTGAAATTCATAATAAAAAGGAGAAAACATCATAATTTATTCATGATACAGTAGTTAACAGCTTGAAAATGTATATGAAATCATCCCATTGCTGTGTTTCCAGTAATGATGCAAGTTGCTCACACATTACATCAGCTTTGCTCTATCAGTCCCCCTGGATAGTTGTGTGATCCCAATTCTGTCATCTTGTTTATGTCATTCTTTTCCCAGGAAACGATGAAGCAGAATGGGAACAGGAAAGATGCAGTTCTTGGAGCTGACATCATTTGTTTCACAAGGGAAGATCAGAGCAACCTGTCATAAAATGAATTTAGAATATGACAAAAGGTGGAGTGCAGAAAGGATAGAGAGGGATATTACAGGAACCTATCATCGGTGATGTGAGAAGTGATGGCTAAGTGGTTTAAATGCATTAGGAAACATTTACCATGTCCTTTCCCATCACTGGCATGTATTGAAAATTTGAGAGCAACATATCTGTGATTTTTGAATACCGACTGGCAGTTCATGAACACTTGGAAAACCTACAGTTACATCTCAACCCCAAGGACAGCATTGCAAAAATTTCTCAGAGTAAGTACCCTTGACTGAATCATTTCAACCTCTTTTGTTTAAGGGTTCCATGGAGCTCATCTCTATTCACAACTCCTCCGAAGTTGAAAGGGGGAGGCAATGACCTAGTGACACTATCGCTGGACTATTAATCCAGAAACTCAGCTAATGGTCTGGGAACCCGGGTTTGAATTCCACCATGGCAGATAGTAGAATTCGAATTCAATATGAAAAATATCTGAAATTAAGAATCTGCTGATGGCCATGAAACCATTGCTGATTGTCGAATAAACCTATCTGATTCATTAATGCCCTTTCGGGAAGGAATTCTGCCATCTTTACCCAGTCTAGCCTACACATGATTCCAGAGCCGCAGCAATGTGGTTGACTCTCAACTGTCCTCCAAGGGCAACCGGGGATGGGCAATAAATGTTGGCCAGCCAGAGACACCCATGACCCATGAACTAAATTTTAAAAATCCAGTTTACAGCAGCACTTGAACAACTTGGAGACTAGCAGCACTTGAACAACTAGGCTTGGATTGATAAGTGACCAGAAACATTTGCAATATTTAATTCCTAACAATGACGACCGTTAACAAGACATAACCCATCCATCTCCCTGTGACATTCAGTGTTATTCCTGTCACCATTCTTCTTGGGTACGTGGCCATTTTCATGTGTAGACCATGCACAAGTTGATGCCTTTAAGTTACCACACATGCATAAAAATGAAAAGAGCACTTCAAATAATTATGAACACATTACAATAAAAAAGGATTATTGGGCACATTGCCCATCACCAAGAGCATCCTGTGGGTCCAAAATTGACTAGAAAAATAACTGGAGCAATAATATCTACAGAGTGACTACCAGGGCAGGGCAGATGCTACATATTCTGCAATGACTAGCTTGTTCTCAAATCTCCCCAAAAGAGTACCTTAGTGAAATGTCTCCTTAAGCTATGTACGTCCACCAACATTACCCTTCTTTTCATGAGAGCACCAAGAGGGCAACTCTATCCATGTCCAATACAAACAATCCTATTTTTGCCTGAGCAACAGATAAGCAGCAGGAGGAAATCAAGGCTGTACCATTCTGAAGACATTACAGATCATTTTCATTGCACACCCTGTAATATTAGGCTTGGATGGTTGTGAATCAATAATCAGAAACAAATCTATCCAACTTGCCACAATTTATTCAATTATTTTCAGGTGGACCTCAATTTAAATGACCAACATTCCTATGTAGTGCATAAAGCTCATAAACTGGTGGGCCCATAGTGTAAAAAAAACTCAATTGATGCTAATATCAATTAGCACTGATTCTTTCTCCTATTTTGAAGGAATTAAATAACCAATTAAACTAAATCAAATAAACAGAGGATCAAATTAAAATAGCAGTTCCTTAAAGGGGATATTGCCTAAAACAAAAATCAAATTATAAATGAAGCTTAAAAGATTGAACAAAATGCCATTAAGAGGGTTGATAAGGCACCCCAATCCCCATGGTGCTCATCGGGCACAGAAGGCTCTGGTACTTTCTCATCCCCCCCATAAATGACTTGTAAAACAGATGATGGGTCAGTTGATTCCACTGTTATTTAAAAGGATCATTAACTACACAAAGTCAATTGTAGAAACGGTTCTGGCACTCATTTTCCCTTGATTTTCTGTGAGCTTTTAATTATAAGCTTCCTTAACTTTAACTCCCAATTTCTGGGTGCAGTCTATGAAATGCTTTGGCTTGTAAATAAGCAACTCGGTAACACCACCCTCAACCCATCTCTTTCCAATTCTCCCCTCATCACTTGCATTGACTCCACCCCCATTACCAACTCTTGCCAACCCATCTCCAGATCCCCGAGCTACTCTCTGATCCAACCCACCTACACCACCCACCCCCCCCCGACAAATTCCTCCACCGACCTGACTCCTCTGACCACAGTAACTCTCAAACACCTGACTAATCACCTAATCAGACATGACTAACCCCACCACTCTACTACCCACCGACTCAACCTGACTAATCCCCAACCTGATTAGCCTTCCTACCCAGACCCGATTACCCCCTTACCCACCCCCCTCACCCACTAGCCTTTCTACCCACCTTACTCCACCTGCTGCTTCAACCACAAGCCACCCTACACACCTACTATCCAAACATCTATCATCTGACCAAACTGCCACCCTTACCATCCTACCTATCTGCCACCTTACCAGCTTACCAACTTAGTTCACTGACCTTACCAATTTTGCTCACCCAAATAACCACCCTGCTCATTCACTTGTTCATCCTATTACCCATTCGCTAATATTCTCATTGAACATTTAAATGTACCTTATGGAAGTTGGGCTTTAAAATACGGGAGTAGCATGTCTTTTCCACCATCCCATTTTGCCACATCACAGCGCTGCAATGGAGTTTTTTGTTGGACTCCACATTTCTGAGAAATGCAGCCCAAAATGAGGAGCACCGTTTGAGCACTGAAAAGTTTGGATGGAGCAACAATCCAATGACGATTACCGCTTTACAGCAGATCCAGGCCATTATATTCCATGCAGTTAACCGTGCCACTCCTAACATGTTACTGTTCTGTGAAACTGACAGGACTGTGCTTAGAAAAAAATTCACAGAGGTGATTAAATAGTTGTTTCTCTAATACCATATTATTTTTTGTTGAGTGGTCATCGCTAAAGATTGGGCTAATTACGGATAAAAACATTAGTCCTTCTATGGGCTTACTTAGTAAGCACTACCCAGCGCAGTACTCCATCATATAAACCAGCAAGTGCCCCAGTTCAATTCCTGGTTCTTGTGGAGTTAGCTCATTCCAGTTTTAAGTATCACAGCTGGCATTGTGCGTATTTTATCACCTCGATAGAAGATATTTCCTTTCATTAATAGTCTTTATTTTGGCTGACGGTAATGACTTACAATCTTTTTTGACAGTCAAACAAACTGTCTCTCTGATTCTTGTGGCACAACATTTCCTCTCTAACATGATGAAAGCCACACATGAATTAGATGCATAATTTCAAGAAGAAATTAGATATTGCTCTAGGGCCTGAAGGGATATGGGAGGAAGTGGGGTTCAGGAATGAATGGTAGAGCAGGCTCGAGGGCCAAATGGCCTACTCCCACTTCTAGTTTCTATGTTTCTAATTTTAAAAATGCTGCCAGAAAATCAGAACTCTATTGGCAATACTGGATAAACTGAATTGCTACTACGATGTGTTAATGGTGAAATATGTAGCCAAAAAATATAAAGTGTACTTTATCTATTTGTCACAACTATTCATACATCAGACTTATGCTCCTTATAATTTAAATTGCCTTTACTTTGTTTGCAAGATTTTTAAACCAGTGATATGTCTCATATTCATTATTCTGGTCAGAGGTACACATGACACATGCATTCAAAGGAAACATTCAAAGTTGCTTTCTTTACAGCGTGGAATAGATTCTCGCCTTTACACCAAGGAAAATAATGCCTAAAATTCGCTAGCCAACGCACTCACTGCTCTGAGAGAGCCCTACAGGGTTTCTGAGTGAGGAGTATGTTGGGGGGGAAGTGGCTTAAATGGAAATGGGTTGTTTTTAGGCTTTGTGGTTTTCATGAGTCCCCCATGAGAAGGGAGGAGCGATCCTGCCACATCTACAGCACAAATTCTGCGGGGGCCTCAAGCCCCTTTTTTTCAAAGATGATGCTGAACTCCTGATCTTTCTTTTTAGCGTTGCAGATGTAATCAATGTTCAAAGTGGAACCAAAAAAAAAATCAATGGTCGCGGAGACAGGGAAGACTCTTAATGTTTGATGATTTCTTTACCCTTCAATGTTTTGTTTTGCTGAATTCCCCAGTGAATCCTGCCTTGCAATTAGGTACCGTAATTAGTTTAGTGCAGACCCAAACTGGGAAATGGAAGCCCGTCTTTAATTCATTTCTTGGATTACTTGAGAATACAACTGTTAAGAATAATCAATATGCTTTGTATACTTTCGTTTTCAGTCAAATAAAATGAAACAGTTAGATAAGCAAACAGAGTTTCTTACCCTGCATGTATAGTTCGGATTAAAAACCTTGTGTAGGGAAGGTGAGAATAACTGCATACCACAGTGAAATCTAACTCAACACTGATATAGCGACTGACCAACTCAGCTAGTTGTATCACGCTGTTTTAGAACATCAGATTATAACCCATTGTTCTCTCATCAGCAACGCTTCATTTAAATATTTCACCCTGTAGGTCCTCTGACTAATAATCGCTCGAGCAGATAACCGTGTGAATTAAATTTACTTCAATCTACATACAGAAAATGGAATAACAGTGCTGAAGCTAAAGATGTATGTATTTGTCAGGGATGAGTGCACAGGCGAGGTTGTCGTGCTTCTCTTAATGTTGATATTCAAAATAGGTTCTCTGCCAGAAGAATCGTGAGACTTCCTAAACCTCCAGTATTTGTATGCTTTTATTTCAGTTGTTGCCTAATTGGATTATTGGTAGATACTGAAATGAGCAGTTCACGTCACTGCCTGGTCTTTTTGTTATTCTTTATCAGAACTGTAGCCGTGATTAAAAGCATCAGAGGCCTCAACTGACAATAAACCTGAACATTAAAAATAATATACATGCCCAGCACTGAACGGTGCTAATGAATTCAAAGATATGCATGCTGGCTCCTGCTTTCACACCTCCTCTCACCTTGTGCCTCGTACGCAAATTCCCACAATAAATGCACAACTTTGTTTTTGTTATCACCCACATCTTCAAGGGGCTGTGCAGTTCAGGGACTCTGGCTGCACCGTCTAACCCATTATTTATGGCTATTAGAGCTGAAATCAGAAAGAAATTGCTGTCTGTAAACAGATTTTTGCATCAGGCACCTTTACAAATGTAAGAATTGTAATCTGGCATTATTTTGACAACAAATTCTGCTCCAGACTTTACAAAATGTGAATTTCAAGCAAAGGCTCCTCATTAATATGAGACCTTTAAAATTCTCTAATAGTATTACTGTTTGTGAAATTATCCAACGTTCATATGTTGCTGGTATCTTTAGATAAATCACGATCTCGGCACTTACATCATAAAATTTATCATAATTACTCCACCGCCCCTGCAAGATGATGCAAAGCTTTTAAAAAGGATAGCGAGGAATCCCAGCGCTCTTCCCCCACCACACATTTCATGTTTTTACATAATAGAGCTGGCTTTTTCTTTCAGTTTTGTGAAGAGACGTGTTTACCTTAATGACAATGTGAGAGGGCCATTATTGTACTTTGCTCACAAAGGGATGAGGGATATATTACAGAAATAAGGCTGATACATAAAGTATTTACCTGTACCAGATATGTATCTCAGCTCTTAGGTTTTTGGCCTACCACTTAATCTTATTTGTAGTACAGTTGGTTTTTGGGGAAAAGAAAGCAATTAAGAACAAATTTTCTCATGGTGCTATGAAGTGTTTTCATGCTATTTTGCACAATACTGATAGCTAGATGTCCTAAACATAGTACCTACTCTAAATATGGAACACATGCATTAAATTCTTCAATGCAAATTAAATATGAGGCTTTACAAGAAAATTAATGGATGGGATTCTCCCAAAAAATTCTGTGTCAAATTTGCGGAATGACTGGAGTAAATCATGCTTTTTTTTTCAGCGGGAGTTTCAAAATGAATCTCCCACATTCCGTGCACTGCAGAGTGCCTTAGGATGATTCATTCCAGAAATCTATTCCCACTGGAGAGGCCAACAGCAGAGCACTGAGCTGACCACTGCGCATGCACCGATCTGTCAGCGCAGAGATTGGCGCATCTGCAGTGATCCCTGTCTGCCAACCTCTCAATTGCTGGTCAGCTCAATCGCTAGCCAGCCCCAGGGACCTCCAAGCTCCCCACGGCCTGATCGCTGATCTTCCGGACCTCCCATCACCGCTGCAGCCTTAATCTTCAATTCTCCCCAGGCAGTGCCCCCTCCCCACCCCACCAGCAGTGCCGACCCCTCCCCAGAACCCCGACCCCTTTGGAAGTCTGCTCCCCCCCCCAACCACTCCTATGGCCAGCCCCAATCCTGGCCTTTCTCCGTCCCCCACTATGCAGACTGCAGAGTGGCAGCGGGATCCTTCACCTCTACAGTTCACCCCCAGAAACCCATGCCATCAGACCCCACCCCACTAGGCTCCAACCTTTTGGCAATGCCCCATACCCGGTGGGCAGTTGGAATGGAATATTAAAAAATATTTTTGTTTAAAAAATTTTAATATTTTCTTAAATATTTAAAAATAAATAAAATTTATTATTTTATTTAAATAAATATTTATTTATTTATTATATAAATAATAACCTGGGGCAGTGCCAGGGGGCCCAGGCTGGCACTATCAAGATGGCAATACCCAGGGGGCACTCGCCCAGCACCCTATCCTCTGGGGGAGTCTTGGTTTCTCCCCTTCATTCCAGCCGGGTCAGACCACCAGTTCCCCACAGGTGGGAGCTGTAGTAAATCCTGCTGGAGTGAACCATTCTTGCTAGGGGTGGAGGCAAGGCTGGTGGGTCTAGAGGCTTCAGTCCCAGGCCCACTAATGCTATTTAAATTATATTACAATGCACATACTAGGCAGCTCCATATCAATTCATGGCGCAGAGCTGATGGCACCAGAAATGGAAGCCATGTGGACGCCCAAATGTCCGGCATGAATCACATGAATCGGCTAGAGCCTCCTGACCCGCTGCACTAAAAAAGCAGCACAGCGGGATGGGAGAATCACATCCAATATATTTGTAAAATGCTACAGGATGCTGGAATCTGAAACAAGAACAGAAGACACTGGAAATACTCAACAGGTTTGCCAGCATCTATCAGGAGAGAAACAGAATTAATGTTTCCTGTCTATAGAACCTTTGTCAGAAATGAAAGGAGGGAGAATGCAGAAGCTGCAACAAAAGCTAGTAATTTTAAGTGCAAAAGACAGATGGCCTGGTGTAAGAGGGGTGAGGATGTGGGGGGAAGGGAGGGGATGCATTTACATTGAGGCAATACATGTACGGAATATTTTAAAAAATGGAAATGTGTTTTAAGATGGAGAAAGGTCACAGCCGAAAGTTGGTGAACTCAACATTGAATCCCAAGGGCGGCAATGTGCCCCACCGAAAGATGAGCTGCTGATCCTCCAGCATGGACCGGGCTTCACTGGATTCCTACACCAGACCAAAGACGAACATATGGGTTTGCAAGCAAGCTGCGGAGTTAAAATGGCAAGCAACAGGAAGGTTGCGGGTCATGCTTGTGGACTGAGCGAAGGTGTTCTGCCATGCAGTCACCCCAGTGTAAAGGAGACCGCATTGGGAGCAGCAAATACAATAAACTTTATGTATATATTTACTTTAATATGCATTTGTAATACATTAACATCATGTTGGAGATATTCCTTAAATAATCCGTTATCCTGTGATATATTTGGTTATCAATGTTTCAGTATAGATGATTTCTTGATATGTATTAGTTACATTGGAATAGGTGTTGGATACATCAAAATGCGGATAAAGGACACACTGGAAATCTTATTCAAATACTGAATTAGACATGATTACATGGCCAGTTTTAACAGTATTTCAATATTAGCAGTTTTAGGTTAGACTTGTTGTATTAAAATGAAGCATTTATAAGACATGGCTTATTATTTAGAAATTGTTTCCTATCTCTTCTCAACCAGAGGGTTTGAACCCTCATTTCCGATATAAGTTGATTTTGACAAAATTACATTAGCTGTTATTGTTTGGTAGATTTATTTTGTATTGTGTACTGCAAAACCTATAGGTGAGAAAACGGCAGCAAGTTGAAAAATAGGCTCAAGGACTGGACCTCCATATTTGTATTTTTAATACATGCCCGTAGAAGATAAGCAAATGATTTTACTTTCCAACTGTCACTGCCTAAGGCATACATTTTATAATGTCACTTTGCGTCTGCATCTTAATGTAAAATGCAATGACTCTTGACCGCATTTGTTACTCTTTGACCTTTAGCCACTCTTCGCCATCTGCCATATTTATTTGAAGTAAATGTACCAGGTCAGAGGGCAACAGAGACATGTGGAAGAGAAGAATAACACGATATGAAACCAATGAGGCACAATAGAACTATCCTCGTGTTTTCCATCTGAATTACCTGACTCAAATATCGACAAACAAACACCTTCATTATGATGGCAATCGAAACCTGGTAGGAGTTTTCTTCATCACAATTTTGTTCATGTTGTGAATTAAAATGGCACTGAAGGAGACAAATTAAGCAAGCACCGTTCTTTTGACTGAACAGAGCAGATGTGCATTGTTTTTGATATGGTATCAAGCATGCACATAACTTTAATGTTGTGTTTTGATCATATTGGCAGGCATAGAAAGAAAGATCATAAACACTTGTCTATTTTTTTGCTTTTCTAATTGCCTCCTCTCCTGAATGTGCTATCCTGTTTGTGTTTCCATGGACGCCGGAGGCCACGGTTCTGCCCTGATTATAAAATAACAATGACAATTTGCTATTAGATAGTTGCTTGAACATAGTAAAATATCCCGGGGTACTTCACAGGAATGTTCATTGAATCATAGAATCTACGGCTCAGAGATAGACCTTTTGGCCCAAACTGGTCCATATCGACCAAAACGTCCATCTAAACTAACCCCATTTGCCTGCATTTGGCCCATATCCCTCTAAACCCTTCCTATCCATGTATCTGCCCAAATGCCTTTTAAGTGTTGTTAATGTCTCAACCACTTTCTCTGGCCGCTCATTCCACATACATAAGAATGAGGAGCAGAAGTAGGTCATCTGGCCCCTCGAACTTGCTCTGCCAATCAATAATCTTTTAGTGGACTCAACTGCACTTACTTGCCTGCTCACCATAACCCCTAATTCCTTTACTGCTCAAAATTTTTATCTATCCTTGCCTTAAAAACATTCAATGAGGTAGCCTCAACTGCTTCACTGGGCAGGGAATTCCACAAATTCACAACCTTTTGTGTGAAGAAGTTCCTCCTCAACCCAGTCCTAAATCTGCTTCCCTTTATTTTGAGGCCATGCCCCCAGTTCTCATTCCACCCACCAGTGGAAACAACTTTCCTGCTTCTATCTTATCTACTCCCTTCATAATCTTGTCCATTGCACATGTTTCTATAAGATCTCCCCTCATTCTTCTAAATTGCAATGAGTTATTTCTCATTATTGAGTTATTTCTACCAAAATGGATGGTACCAACATTGTACTCCATCTGCCAGACCCCCGCCCACTCAGACCATTATAACCCTTTGCAGACGTCCAGCATCCTCTGCACACATTGCTCTACCACCTATCTTAGTGTCATCTGCAAATTTTGACACTTGGTCCCAACTCCAAATCATCTATGTAAATCGTAAACAATTGCGGTCCCAACACTAATCCCTGAAGTACACCACTAGTCACTGATTGCCAACCAGAAAAACATTAATTTACCCCCAATCTTTGTTTTCTGTTAGTTAACCAATCCTCTATCTACGCTAATTCCTGTCACACTGTGCACCTTTATCTTATGTAGCAGTCTTTGGTGTGGCAATCCAGATACACCGCACCCACAGGTTCCTCATTGTCCATTGCACATGTAACATTCCCAAAGAATTCCACCAAATTAGTCCCTTCATGAACCCATGCCGTGACTTCCCAATGGGACAATTTATATCCAGATGCCTCGTTATTTCTTCCTTGATGATAGATTTAAGCATTTTCTCTACAGCAGAAGTTAATCTAACTGGTCTATAGTCACCTGCCTTTTGTCTACCTCCTTTTTTAAACAGTGGCATCACATTTGCTATTTTCCAATCTGTGGGAGCCACCTCAGGGTCCAGTGAAATTTGGTAAATTACCAGTAATGCATTTGTTATTTCTCCCACCATCTCTTTTAGTACCCTGAGATGCATTCCATCAGGACCAGGAGACTTGTCTACCTTTAGCCCCCATTAACTTGCCCAACACTACCTCTTTTGTGATAATGATACATACCAACCTCTGTATAAAAAAGCTACTCCTCAGGTTCCCATTAATTCTTTCCCTTCTTAAACCTATGCCTGCTTGTTCTCAATTCCACAACCCTGGGAAAAGGACTGAGTGCATTCACCCTATCCATGTCTCTCATACACCTCTATAAGATCACCCCTCAGTCTCCTATGCTTCAAATAAAAAAAGTCCTAGCCTGTCTAATCTCCCCCTATAGCTCAGTTCCTTGAGTCCTGGTAACATCCTTGTAAATCTCTTCTGTACTCTCTCCTGTTTATAACAATTTTCTTATAATAAGGCGACCAAAACTGGGCTCAATATTCCAGGTGTAGTCTCACCAATGTCCTGTACAACTACAACATAACTTCCCAACTTCTATACTCATTGTCCTGACTGATGAAGGCCAGCATGCCAAAAGCCTTCTTCACCGCCCTGTCAATCTGTGACTCCACCTTTATCAACCAAAATTGAACACCGAGCCACAGAAGAGTATATTAGAGTGGATGAAGCATGAAAGATGGAGAAACTGGCAAGGTGGATGTTGGAATAGTCAAGTCTAGAAGTAACAAAAACATGGATGAGAGTTTCAGCAAGAGATGAACTGAAGCAGGGGCAAAGTCAGGCAATGTTACAGAGGTGGAGGTAGATGGCTTTTGTAATGCTATGGATATATAATCAGAAGCTCCTCTTAATAGAAAATAAGACACCAAGATTATAGACCGTCTGGTTTAGCTTCAGATAGTTGCTTGAAGGGGGTTGGAGTCAATGGCTCAGCTATGGAGTTTGTGGTGAGGACAGAAGACAGTGGCTTCAGTTTTCCAATATTTAGAGAGGAATTTCAACTCATCCAGTACTGAATGTCAGACAAGCAATGTGACAAAGCAGAGAGAGCGGAGGAGTCGAGAAGAGTGCTGGTGAGATAGAGCTGGCTGTCATTAGTGTATACGTGGCATCTGACATTATGTTTTTGGAATATGTTGCCAAAGCATATTCATGAGAAACTTGACGGGGACTAAGGAGAGATCTTTATGGGACTTCGCAGATAACATTATGGATTAGGAGGGGAAGTGATTCCATATGTAACCTGATGGGTATTCATAAAGACACCAGCAAAATGAAGACATCAGCAAAGCCTAATAGTTAAAAGGGCTAACTATGTATCAGGCCAAGAACTGTGAGAGCAGCAAAGAATAGGATGTGCAGCTACAGAACAAACATAGGAATTAATTGGACAGTGGCTGTTGCTATGCCTTGAATAGACAGTGAGTGAAAACAGATCCCAGTGTGTTGTGTTCCTGAGTGGATGATGACCCCCTGACAGTCGCACGACTCTCAGTATTTGTGACCAAAAAGACAGTGATCAATTAGTGCTTGTCCTTGGAGTATGTAACTCGAAGCATGATCAGTGCTAGTAGGATCTCTATAAGGAGAAGAGGCATAGGGACATTGGCAGCAGTAACCTGGGATTAACTGCTGTAGAAGGAGCAGCAAGACCCCAAGTCTGGAGCTTGGAGACATTGGAACAAAACCCATCAGGAGGAAATCTGATCAATTCACCTCATCACGGGTAGTATCACTAAGTCTAATTTTGTTAAATTTTGATATCTTTTGAAAACTTGTATGTATAACGGAGTAGATCAAAGGTTAGTTACTTTTTGTGGAACAAAGTCAGAAATGAAATACTTTGTGTATAATGAAGTTTGATGCCTGGTGTCATTTTGTTGTAACTTGGTACAATACAATAAAGGAGATTTTTTTGTACAATAAGTTGAGAGTCTGAGTATCTTTGTTCACATTGACACTCGACCCAGGTTTGAGGGCAACGGCTTGGTATCAACTCTATGGGGCAATCTTACCATCCTGCCCACAACAGGAATCTGAGCGGATGAAGGGGGACCATGGAAAGGTCCATTGACCTCGGGCAGGATTTTCTGCTTGCAGGGTGAGGGGACCAGGAAAATTCCACCCTATGTGTGTGTGATAATCTTGACCAAACAGGGACGCAGTATTTGCTAATGAGTACAAGAGGACTGAGTGTTGAGGTTTGGAGAATGGTGGCAGCAGCACCCCATGTTGAGCTGACTAATTTGCAAATCAAAGCTGTTTCTGATTGCCAAACAAAAATAAACACGATTATCATTGTCAACATAAGAACATAAAGATAAGAACATAAGAAGTAGGAGTAGGAGTAGGCCATCTAGCCCTTCGAGCCTGCCCCGCCATTCAATAAGATCATGGCTGATCTGAAGTGGCTCAGTTCCACTTTCCCGCTTTCTCCCCATAACCCTTAATCCCCTTGTCTACCAAAAACCTATCTACCCGTGTCTTAAATATATTTAGCGAGGTAGTCTCCACCACTTCAATGGGCAGAGAATTCCAGAGATTCACCACCCTTTGAGTGAAGAAGTTCCTCCTCAACTCTGTTCTAAACTGCCACCCCCCCTTATCTTGAGGCTGTGCCCTCTAGTCCTGCTGTCCTTTCAGAGCGGGAAGAATCTCTCTACCTCTAACCTATCCATCCCTTTCATTATCTTATATGTCTCTATAAGATCCCCCCTCATCCTTCTAAACTCCAACGAGTACAGACCCAGTCTATTTAGTCTCTCTTCATAGTCTAACCCCCTCATCTCCGGTATCAGCCTAGTGAACCTCCTCTGCACTCCCTCCAAGGCCAAAATATCCTTGCGCAAGTGTGGTGACCAAAACTGCACACAGTACTCCAGCTGCGGCCTCACCAGTGCCCTGTACAGTTGCAGCAAGATCTCCCTGCTTTTATATTCTATCCCCCTCGCTATAAAGGCCAGCATCCCATTTGCCTTCCTGATCACCTGCTGCACCTGCAGGCTGGGTTTTTGCGACTCATGCACAAGGACCCCCAGGTCCCTCTGCACCGTAGCATGCTGCAGCTTTTCGCCCTTTAAATAGTAATCCCTCCTACTATTATTCCTGCCAAAGTGGATAACCTCACACTTGCTAACGTTGTACTCCATCTGCCAGGTCCTCGCCCACTCGCTCAGCCTATCTAGATCCCTCTGCAGAGTTTCCACACCCTCCGCACAATTTGCTTTGTCCTGGAAAACGGGATGAGGAAGAGGAAGTTATGTAGAGTTTGTAGAATTTGCATGTTTTCCCCATGTCTGCATGGGTTTCTTTTGGGTGCTCCAGTTTCCTCCCACAGTCCAAAAATGTGTCAGTTAGGTGCACTGGCCATGATAAATTGACCCTTAGTGTTCTGGGATGCATAGAGTAGAGGGATTAGCAGGGTAAATATGTAGGGTTGCAGGGATAGGGCCGAGGTGGGATTGTTGATGGTACAGATTTGATGGGCCTCCTCCTGCACTGTAGGGTTTCTATGATTCTATGAAGTAGGACTGGAATAAACAATGTTCCACATATCCCGCAAAATGACAGGTGTAGCTGGGGCTCATAAACATTCCCACAGCAACTCATTTTATTTGTAGGTTAGAATTGAAAAAGAAATGTTTAATATAACAATAAATTCAGCTTGTCTACATTTGTATTCAAAGGCAAGATCACACACATTGGCCACAGGAACAGGGTTAGCCTCATTAGGCCTCTATTCCTTTGCTGGCTGAACACACATCTGAGGAACTCAGAGATGGAGGTATTGAAGGCCATGTACCTTCATTAATCCCTGCACAGTATTCTTCTGTTCTCCTTCTAGTACACCAAAGAATCTCATGTTGCTGTGTCTTCTGAAAGTCACTAGATCATTTTGTTCTCCCATCATGATCTCTTACAGTTTGTTTCACACTGCTACGGGTCCCTCTATTCTGTCAGCATTATTTTGTCCACACCACCATTCATCCTTTTCCTTCCAGGCATTAACCTAATCATAGAATCTCTACAGTGCAGAGTGAGGCCACTCGGCCCATCGAGTCTGTATCGACCGCAATCGCGCCCAGGCCCTATTCCCATAGCCCCACACATTTACCCTACTAATCTCCCCGACACTAAAGGGCAATTTATCATAGCCAATCAACCTAACCTGCACATCTTTGGACTGTGGGAGGAAACTGGAGCATCCAGAGGAAACCAATGCAGATACAGGGAGACAAAGTGACCCAAGGCTGGAATTGAACCTGGGTCCCTGGCACTATAAGGCAGCAATGCTAACCACTATGCCACCGTGCCGCCCAAATGTGAAACTTTAGACTGAATTTATGAAAATATCCCACAGGTTGTTATAGGTTGGAACAGTAAGGTTGAAAGGTGAGAAACTTGTTGTACCTGAGCAGATGGTCAGGAGGTACCAGCCACCAAAGACTCACAGATCCCAGTCTCCACTGGTCCTGCTTACAGTGCGTTGCATCATGAATAGCACTGGATATAATTTCCCAGCATTTAATGTATTTGCTTAGCTGCCTGGAAGAGTCCACAACTAAACATAAAATGTGCCATCAGGGATTTGATTTACAGCTTTGCAAGTAAACCATGAGCATGTGACAGTTCACAGCAGAACAGTACCAGCTGTCAGAGACACATGCAGCAGGATAAAGCTTCCAATAACAGCTCACACTGTTGACATGAAAACCTTGGGAAAATGTCTCAGATTAGCTTTTGGATTGGGTCAAATTCATTGGTGGATGATAAGCATGAAAACAGCACTGAAGTTTCATTGGGACCGTTCATACGGCCTAGTTGATGATCATTGACCTTTTGACCCAGATGCGAGATTACTTCCAACGGCACCATGACTGGCAGGACCCAAGAGAAAGTATGGTAGTCATAAACTGTGAGAGATGGCACAGCTACTCTGTGGAGGAAAGAAGGCAATCTGTGCGGTTGAAGTTGTTTTAGTTTCTTCAGCTATTGCAACAGGATGAAACCTGACTGCATGTTATACAATGAATAGGAACTTGTGTGGATTGATGGGAAATCAGAAGATTATGAGTATGGTGGATTTTTGAACACAATATTGACATGTCTTTGTTGGGGGAAACCATGTTCACAGCAGAATAAGATGGTTGTGAAGAATTTTGCAGTAGCGACCATTGTCATCAGATGGCCCTTCCATGGACCATGGGATACTGCTCAGGGGCACCCTCCACTGGGAGACTGCCAATTGGGGTTTGGGAAATGGGAAATTAGCCAGTTAGCAGGCAGCCAAGCCGCTGTGGTACCTGCCATTGGCAATATATCATGGTGGCAGGAAACTGTCAGGATCTACCCTTGATTCCTTCCCTCGCTTTATTGCTAGCCATTCCACCTCTCAGCCTGACCTGATTATAGACAATGTTTAATATGTCCATGAAACAGTTAGTGACAATAATAAAAAAAATCAATATCGTGGTTATTTTGACAGCATTATGTGTGTGCTGGGGATTGTTTCTGTTCACCTTGCAGCATGTGACCCAGTCTTGAGACATCTTCCCTTAGAAAATACATTTCCTTCAGCATTCCTCCCGAGTGAGGTGAGGTAGGAAGGGCGGAGATAAGATGGATTAGAGATGTCTCCTGTGCAGTTTTAACTGCCTGCTTATCCTGTACTCCTATTCATCTTTCACTGTGACAGCCAGGGAGATGGGTATTCTCAAAGGGAGTGCCATACTATTCAAAGTGGATTGAGTGGGACTGTGATCATTAGTAATCTGGGCAACAGTGGTCAACATTCAACAGAAAAAAAGAAACAAAAAATGGACAAAGACTGGAATCCCCAAGTCTCGCACACCCCGCTGCCAGCGAGCATGGAATTTGGCACACAGCCACACTCGTCGTTCACAGCAGCAGAACCGGATAATCCCAGCTGTGAGTGAGCTTGGAGAATTCCAGCCAAAGTTAAGCTCTTCAAGCATGGAGATATGCTAATGTTGAACAGAGAATATGTATTTTATACAGCTTACCAGTACATCATTCAAAAATGAAGTTGGAATGATGGTAAAAGTTTTAATTGAGGCATTTAAGCTTTCATTGGAAAATTAGGTTGGAAAATGGACTTGTTGTGACCAGACTCCTAGTAGAAAATTACATTCATGTAAACATTGGGATTGGGAATGGATAGCCTACCCCTTTCCTGCTTCTTTGCAGCCCAGGCATGCTGGCTATGGTGACACAAGTAACTATGACTCATTTCCCACGTTCAGAGATAACAAGTGGCTCCTTGGAAAGCAATAGTAAGTGGGCTATGCCTGAGTTGTATTGCTTTCTGAATTGAAGAGTACAAATCTGATGGAATGATTTTCATATCTGAATGCCGCAAGATTAGAAGTGGCAACTGCGCAAATCACAATCATCCAAAATTAAGACCAAATTTACATTGAACAGTGCTAAGGGAATGTGGAAGATTACTGATCCCAGTATTAATATGATTTCTCATGTCATAAAAATTTGAATGCATCATTAGCAATCTTGGCTGAGAATGGTTCATTGGCAGAAGGCAATATCTCTGGTGAGCTTGTTAGAATAAACAAATATTTTGATTAATATTTCCATGTTTACTGCAGGTCAGTGACTTAAATGTAATATGCCTTTTGTATGTGGGTGTACAATATGATAATAATTGAAGGTCTTGGTGTGTTTTGTTCTTGAAAAGAAGGCAGAAAGCTGATTAAAGTTTAACACACAGCTGGGTGCTTCATCAGTCTTCAGTCACTTTCAGAATAAAGCAAACTAGAATGTACATTATGTGCATTTACACTGGTAGATTACAAATGCTTCAGTGACACATTTTTTCCTGCATTTAATTTCTCTTCCTTAACCATTAAACTGAAAGGTTTATCTATTGCATTAACAATAAACATACGGCATTGATCAGGCCAAACAATATGACAGTTCTCAACGTAAATATTAAACCTGCTTTAACTTTACGTTAAGACTCTCTGTGGAATAGCAAATATATGTTTAACGCTGCTGCCTCAGTGCCAGGGAACTGGGAACAATTTTGGCCTTAAGTGGCTGTCTGGGTGGAGTTTGCACATTCTCCCTGAGTCTGCGTAGGTTTCCTTCGCGTGCTCTGGTTTCCTCCCACCGTTCAAAGATTTATGGGTTAGGTTGGATGGCCATGCTAAATTGCCCCTTAGTGTTAGGGGATTAGCAGGACAAGTACATGGGATTATGGAGATAGGGTGTGGGTGGAATTGTTGTTGGTGCAGGCTCGATGGGCCAAATGGCCTCCTTCTGCATTGTAGGGATTCTATGATTATATCATGAATATTTTGTCTAACGCTGTTTCATAATTTTGGATACATAGACAAAAAGGTTTGAACAAATATGAAATTTGCCTGATCTATTTATAACGTACATTTCAGCATAAACTGTAACTGCATCGGTGCAGCTGAGACTGAAAATAGCAGTTTTGACTTTAACAGTTTTTTTTTCTTAGGCTGACACATTGGAAATGATGATTAATCTATTCACCTATGTCTGCCTTCAACTGATAATCCTCTGGCTTTATCTCAAGGGCCAGAATTTTACCGCCCCACTTGCTCCAGGAATCAAAGCGGGCAAGGGACAGACAATGGGAAAGTCCATTGACCTCGGGTGAGATTTTACAGTTTTGGGATGAGTCAGGCCATAAAATCCCGTCTAATGTGTGGTGAATGAACCCTGTAGGGTTCATTTGGTAGAATCGGAATAAAAGTTTGGAAAGCAGGAGCCTGCTGTTGGGAGGCCCACCCAAATGGGCTCCAGCATCAAGTAAGTTTATTGGAAGCCTCTGAAAAGAGGATTCCCACCAACAGGGATCAGGGGGTGTGAGGATGTGTGCAAGTGGAGGACTGAGCACCAGAAACATATCCAAAAGTAAATCAAAACAAATGTGTTTAAAACTTTAAAATGAAGATGAAATACGGCAAATGCTGGAATCAGAAACAAATATAGAAAATGCTGGAAAATCTCAGCAGGTCAGACGAAGGGCCATCTAGACTTGAAGCACTGGCTCAATTCTCTTTTCACAGATGCTGTCAAACCTGCAGAGATTTCCCAACATTTTCTGGTTATGTTTAAAATGTTGGATCTCTTTTGGCCCTGTTTCTGGCAGATTTGGTTAGACAAAGGAAAGATTACTATTTGCCCTCAGGTTAAAATGGTAAACTGAACCTTAATAATTTCACTGAAGCCTGATCTGTTTATTTATAGTGGGCCTCGCCAATTTGTGACGGTTGATTTTGCCACCTACAATTTCAAATTGTGATCAGTCAGATGGAAGTGTGAAAAGAAAGGATAATGCCCGCCCCCTCCCCACCGCTCTGCTTTCATTGCCACCTTCCCCAGAAACCACCACCCCCTGCCATGTTTTCACCAATCTAAGAACATAAAAGTTGAAGCCAGATGTCGCTGCACTTGCACAGTAGTTTGAAGCTGGAGACTAGGAGGCCTCAACTCTTACTGTGCATGAATACTTCAGATTCTTACACCATTGGGAGTGGTTGGAAGCATCAATTTTGTAATTGATGGATGGTCTCCAATTTTTACACACTATAAGAAAAATATTTGAAAGTAGAGTCATATAGACTCAAAACATTAACCCTGCTTCTCGTTCCACAAATGCTGTCAGACCTGCTGAGCTTTTCCAGCATTTTCTGTTTTTATTATTGGAAGTATATTTGTTGTGTTTGTCATTAGAAAATAGGATTGTGCTTCAGACTAGGAGCTATGGATCACTGGAGGAATCCATTGATAGACATTGCTGGCATTGCTCAAATTTAGGCCTTATTTGCATAAAACTGGGGAGCATCAGATGCCAATCAGATGTCCCGATGCAATTTGCTGGTCAGGCCTGTAATAACTGATGGAGTACAGAACAGAGAACAGTACAGAACAGGAACAGGCCCTTTGGCCCACAATGTTGAGCCAAACATGACGCCAAATTAAACTAGTCCCTTCTGCCTGCCCTTGATCCACATCCCTCTATCCCTTGGATATGCATTTGTTTATCTAAAATCTCCTTAAATGCCCCCATCGTATCTGCCTCCAACACCACCACTGGCAGTGCTTTTCAGACACTTACCACTCTCTGTGTAAAAAACATCTCCTTTGAACTTTCCCCCTCTCACTTCAAATGCATGGCCCCTCGTATTATTTGTAATATGCTTTTAAGGGATAGTAGCATGACATCACTAGAGGGGAAGTATGCCATGTAATCAAGCTTTGGTTTCTCTGTGGCCTGTGAACAGAACATACCACACACACAGAACTGCTGCTGACATCTTCAAGTTTCCTACCTTTTTGAAAACGTCCTGGTGTGCCTAATCTTAACAAATGAGCCCACAACCCATGTACACAATCCCACATGAGTGATTGATGCCTTTTATATCATTATAAAAGCATGCCAATAGCAGGCCAGTATGCAGACCGAGCGTGGGAATGGTGCTGGAGAGGTGAACTGGAGCCTAATGCCTGATCCTGACTTGGTAAACAGCAGATTTCCAGGTGGGCACAATGGGGCACAAGAGCTCATGGGCAAAACTTCCCTGCCCTGCCTGCCACGGGAATTGTAGCGGGCGGGACATTGACCAGGCAAAGGTCCGTTGACCTCAGGCAGGATTTTCCAGCTCTGGGACAAGCGCGGCTGGAAAATCCCACCCTGTGACTCAGAATTCATCTCTCCAGTCTTGACGTTGTGCCCTGAAGATATCTGAAGCAAGGTCGAAAATCTTCCCAACAATGTTCAATTTGTTGTGTCACAGACGTGTCCTTTCTCTTTCCTCTTCCAAGGCAAGTTCTGCATCAATGCCCACTCATGTCTAACATTATTCAAGTGAAACTGAAGTTTTTGTTGTTCTCCTATATTTAGCCTAACACCCCCATTATTTATTTATCCGTGACCAATTACTTTCTGCAGTTGTTGTGTCCACAGTCCAAACAACACAGGGGATGATGATAATCCCTGGCATATTGTATTATTTCTATCAGCATTTATTGGGTCATCTTTTGATTTTATTCCTAACCAGGTATTTATCCCTTTTTTTTATTTTAAAGAATTGATGAAGACACTATTAATTGCTTTGATGAGAGTATGTTCCACATAGCTACTGCTGTGTGGGAGAAAGAAAATCTTTTCAATCTTTGTTCTCCCTCCAGCTCCAGTTCCTCCTTGATAATTCTTTGTGGCCCGTGGCAGCTTTTCCATTTGAAATAACCTCTGAACTCTTTCAAAACAATGTTTACTGCTACTTTCGTATGTTTTCTTTCTCCAGTTAAAGTTCACGGAACATTTTCTGGTGAAATATAATGGCGTGGTTTACAGATGCTCCACGCTGTGCAAATCTGAAGGTAGCTCGGGGTGGATTTTAACATTGTGTGACAATGTAAAAAGGGTGGCAGCGAAATGGCAGCCCATTATATCAGTCGGATTTTTTTATTGCTGAGGGCTGTTGTACAGGCTACTGATTTATTAGCCGGAATTTTACCACCTCGCCAGCCCCAGAATCGGGGCAGGTGAGACTTGCAGAGCAGCATTCTCCTTTGACTTCGGATGGGATCTTACGAACCTTGGGCAGACAAGGTGGCATAATTCCAGCTACTGTCACTCATTTTATACTAACACCCATATCACCCCCTTAAATTGGGAAGCAGCCTGCCTTCTTTTTTGTACGCTGGCTGACTCATTGGTCTAATTCCAATTGGTCAGGCATCTCAAATCCTCCAATAAATAGCCATAGGTTTTGTTCAGGCCTCGGAATATGGACCAGAATTTTACCTCCAAAGCTTTGACGCATGCCTGACTTGGAAGCAGGTGAAATCGTGTGGAAAGATGCTAAGCACACGTCCCAACATCCTCATGCACGTGCATGTGATATTTTAGTCGGTAGGTACGTGCAAGAGTTGGAATCATGCCCGTCAACAGTTAAGAAGGTCATTTAAATTAATTAAACAGCAAATGACTGGGATTTTACATTGCCCATTTGCATTTATGGTGGGCAAGTGAGCCGATTAGCCAGGCAGCCTTTACTCTTCAGCTGCAACCATGACCCAGGCTGAGATGAAAGGTCAGGACTCAAATAAAATTTATAGGTGTGTCTGGGAACTGAGGTCTGAGTATGATTGTGTTGCCCAGGCACTCATGGCATAGTTTTCCCAGGTCAGCAGCTCTCTGAGACGGCTCCACGATGGCCGAGGCAACATATTGGAAGCGCCAACCTCCACCCTCTCTCTCCTTGGCATCCCTTCCCTTTCCTACCCTTCCTGGCAGCTTTTCACAGAATGCATTTCACGCAGGCTGGCTGTTAACTGACCTTGAATTCGCTGTCTGGAGTTGAGTGCGGCTGGGTGTGTGTTTCACACATGCTTCTGGGCTCGGTGAGTGCCTGGGCCTGTTGGGTGAAAAATTCAGGCCATGGATATCTCAAAACAGATCTCCTAACTGGTCAGATGAAATATATAAATATTTGATGGCAAAATACCATTGTGAATGAAAGGCACTAAGCAGACACTCAACGCATAGACAAAGCAAAAAGAATGATCCGGATACTAAAATGTTGATAATAGTTTGATGAGGAAGGAAGGATCTTACATTTAGATAAAGTTTTTCACAACCTCAGGACATCTGAAAGTGCATTACAGCCAATTAAGTATTATTGAATTGTTGTCACCAGTGTAAAGCAGGAAATGTGGCAGCCAATTTGCATACAGCAAGATCCCGCACATGGCAAAGAGATTTAATAAAAGAAGGCAATCTGTTTTAATGTAGTCAATATAAGGATCAACATTCATCAGTTTCTTTCTGCTATTCTTCGAAGAGAACCGTGAGACCATTTTCTCATGCCTGAAAGAGCTGACAGAGCCTTGGTTTAGTATCCAAAGGCCAAGACCTTGTCAAAAATCTATTTTTTAATGAATACCATTTTGCCCTTTGTTATTTGTTGACAACCAATATATTAAAACCAAATAATTCCACATCTTTCCTTGTGGAAAATCAATGCAAACGAGGCAGGGTAATGGAATTTTGCAAGAATCCCTGCTGTGCTGAGGTAAGAATCCCAAATTCCAACAAGAAGAAGCCAACTGAGAAGCATGTGTTTAACATGACATCACTTTTTCCAATTTTAATTGGTAACATGCCAACCTACCACCAGAAATCCTGCCATTCCACAAGTTTCTCCGCATGGCACAGGTTGTGGGCAACCATCATGAAAGGTGAAGGATAGACCTTAGATCCTTAGATTGATCTATTTGACTTTGACATTTCTTACATTAAGAACTGAAAGGCCTGCACCCTACCTACCCAAATTTCATTCTCCTGATGGTGCAACAAGTGGTCATCTAATCCAAAATCCTACTGGCTCTCACGGGAGAATGTTCTATAAGTGCCATTGAACGTCCATTGAATCCATTCAATTAACTCTGTCCCAGGATTTGGGGTTCTGAAGTACCTTTGGTTGAATTAACTGTTATGCTGAAACAAAGGGAGGGATTTTCTGCCCCCATCCCACTGGCTGCACATTTTGCTGTGGCGGAGATAGCCTGCCATTGACCACACTGGATCTTCCCATTGTTCATATCCTCTGCTGCCAGGGAACCGAGAGCAGGGTGTCATCATTCCAATCCCACCAGTGTGAATGGCTGGAAAGTCCAACCCAAGCTAATGGTAGCATTTATGCATTTGGCTCCTTCTCACAGTGTACTGCTACATAGGAAAGGTCACTGAAGCTCTCTATGCAAAGAGTTACTTTATATGTCATTCCTTTTTTCCAGAGACAAGTTAGAGGTGTATGCACAAGGATTTGCTCAGATTTCAGGCTTTCCCCTGGTGCAGAGTTCCAATGACTACAAGCACTTTCCTCCTCATTTGAACTCCCAAGAAATAAAAGGTTTTTCACTGCCTCAGTGTGCAGCTGGTGTGTGATAACAGACACCATACAGACCAATGTTGGACATCCTGGTAATAACTATGATTCCTTCATTCACTCTCAACATCCTGGGGATATTGACCAGAAAGTGAATTGGAGCAGCCTTATAAATAAAAGCAAGTTACTGCAGATGCTGGATTCTGAAACCAAAAGAGAAAATGCTGGAAAATCTCAGCAGTCAAAGCTTTGACAAATGTTCATCTGGACTTGAAACATCAGCTCTTTTCTCTCCTTACATATGCTGCCAAACCTGCTGAGATTTTCCAACATCTTCCCTTCAGCCTTATAAACACTCTGGCTTACAAAAGCAGACCAGAGACTGGGAATCCCATGGCAAGCAACTCATCTCCTGACTCCCCAAAGCATGTCCACCATCTGTAAAGCAGAAGTCAGGAGTTTGGTAGAATGTTCTCCACCTGCCTGGATGAGTGGAGCTCCAACGACACTCAAGAAGCTCAGCACCATCCAGGATAAAGCAACCCATTGGGTTGGCACCACTTCCACAAACATTCACTCCCTCCACTACCAACCAACAATGGCAGCAGTGTGTACCATCCACAAGGCACGCTGCAGGAACACAGCAAGATTCTTTATTCAGCACCTTCCAAACCCACAACTGCTACCATTTAGAAGTATAAGGGCAGCAGACACATAGCAACATCACCACCTGGAACCTCCCCTCCAAGTCACTCACCATCCTGACTTGGAAATCAATCATCATTCCTGCACTAGGTCAAAATCCTTAATCCTCCATGGGAAGTAAAACAGACAGTCACACTACCGCTCCTCCTTCAGTTCTTTCTTGCTGCCTCCTGTTATGAGCCACATTCTCTTGGAATAAAGAGGGAAGTATGTCAGTGAGTATCCTGCAGTGTGTTTGGGTAGTGTGTCTATCATTGTTGGACAGCTGCTAGTATGCATAAGCTGTGGGTTGTGGGTGTGAGGCTCGAAACAATGCCAAGTATGTGAGGTGTGATAAAACATATGCATGTAGGGCTGAATCCTGAAGAGTGGCAGGATAGCACAGTGATTAGCACTGTTGTCTCACAGTGCCAGGGACCTGGGTTCAATTCCAGCTTCGGGTCACTGTCTGTGCAGAGTCTGCCTGTTCTCTCCATGTCTGTGTGGATTCCCTCTGGGTGCTCTGGTTTCCTCCCATGTCCAAAAGACATGCTGGTGAGGTGCGTTGGCTATGCTAGGTTCTCATTCAGTGTATCCAAACAAGCGCCAGAGTGTGGTAACTAGGGACTTTCACAGTAACTTCATTGCAATGTTAATGAAAGCCTACTTGTGACACTAATAAATAAACTTGAAACTGAATGATAGCAATTGTTGGTAGGTAAGTAATGACAGTGTAATGAATTGCGCATAAGACTAATTGATAGGATGTAACAGTTTAGGTGAACGCACTGATCTTGATAACTCCTGTTATTCATTAAATATCTATCTGCGCTTCCTCTAGACTCTAGAAACAACACAACTGACATTGGCCTCTGCTGTTATTTCCCCCACTGTTTCTGGAGGTTCACCTGTCAACTTACAGATACAGAATGATTCCTCGCTTTTGTTTCTTTTCTACCCTTTCCACCAATTCCCCCAGTGCAGTGTCCAAATTGCTTTTTGTTTGTTCTTTTGCATAGTCATTCTTTACTATTTCCCAGGACAGATTCACATTGGAAATGACTCCCACCATTTCCTACAAGAGTACAAGAGTGCTGTGGTTAATTAAAATTTCAAACTGAAAAAACAGAAAACGCTGTAAACATCCAAAAGATCTGGTAGCATCTGTAAAGCGAGAAATAGAGTTAACAGGAGCGATTCCCTCAAAAAAACTTAGTGCCCAGCCGGCAGGAAAACGAGAGATTCTCCAGCCTGTTTTTTGGGTGTACTTAGTTGAATGAATCTCCCGTACTCTGGGCATCACAGAGTGCTTCGGAGGGATTCACACTGGTTGGTGGGGAGAGGCCAGCAGCATAGTGCCGAGCGAGCCATGGTGCATGCATCGGTCTGTAGTGTGGAGATTGGTGCATGCACACTGACCCCCCAATTGCTGACCACCAGGTCAACAGCCACCTTACCTCCGCTGATCGCCAACCTCCTTGTCTGTCTGTTGATTGCCAGCCTACCCGACTCCCTGTAATCACCAGCCTACTTGACCCCTGCACCCTCCCCCGGGTCACCTCCAATCACCAACACCCCTCTTGCCCTCCCCAAAACCCCCATGTGCAACCCCGATTCCTCCCCCTGATATGTAGTCCCGATCCCCCACCATGTGCAGCCCTGTTCTTCCCTGCCTTATGCACAGCCGTGATCACCTTCTTCCTCCCTCTCCCACCGATTCCATTATGGAGCGCGCAGCAGAAACCCCCCTACAATCACTATTGATCAGCCCCACACCCAAGAGGTCCCATCCCCTCTGGGCCCATCCCTTTGGCACTGCCAGTGGGCAGTGTCAGGGTGCAAGGCTGGCACTGCCCAAGGAGAATCCCCTGCCCCTGAACTCCCAGGAGACCACGATGGCCTCTATTTCCACCAGCGGGGTGATCAATCAAGGGGAGGTTGGCCCCTTGTTGGGGACCATCTTTAATCCCTACTTGTTGCAATTTCTCCCGGCAGTGGAGGGGAGGCATGAGCAAGCCCGGAGACGACCGTCCTGGGCATGCTAATGATATTGACATGGCAATTTCAATATTGTAATCAGCCTTATACTGATTTCCAGCAAGGCTGATTACATTGTGAAAAAAGGGCTTGGAGACTTGCAATCAGTTGGACGCTGGTCACAAGTCCCGCCCCACTAATGTCTCCTGGTTCGCTGCACTTCTCAAACAGTGCAGCATGCTGGGAGAATTGCCCCCATCGTTTCAGATCGATGAATCTCTGTTCTTTGAGATGTTACAATTTATAAGCGAAGCAAGGAAAGGGGAAATGAACAAGTAGGAATGTCAACAATAGGACAGATTAACAAAGCGTGCAGCAATAATGTAAAGCAACACAATGAAAGGGATTGGGTTTAATTGCTGAAGGGTTCTATCCCCACAGGAAAAATAAGTCGGAACCAGATGAAAATCTTATCCAGAATAATCAGAATAGTACTGAGGCGTTGGAGTGAGGGTCAACCAAAACAACCAAAACCAGAAATCATTTGCTGACCACCCTCCCCCCACCTTCTCCTTCCACCACCACCACTCCCCCCCACCCCCATCCCTGTCCCCATCCTCAAATTTTGTCAGCTGACTTAGGCTATGGCTGGTTGTGATATTCTGGGAGCAGATAACGTGAACTGGGGACTGAATGGCTGAAGTCGAGCGCACCCTGTTTGTGCCCCAGCTCATTTGTTGGGCCACACTAGAAGGTTCTGGTTTTTCTGGTTCCACCTGCGGCGGGAGTCATCACAGACGGGACAGAAAATGTGACAGACCATTTAAAGGCCCATTGGCCTCGGGCAGGAATTTCCAGTCTTGGGGTGAACCCGACCAGAAAATCCTACCCTGGGACTCCGATGTTATAGGTGAATATTTAATAGGACTCCTTGTTATACTTAGGGTGGTCAATTTCAGTTAAATAAATCATTTTCCACTGGCTAAATTCAGACAAATAGATGTTTTCACAAACTATAAGAACTTGGTTGACAAAACAGCTTTGAGAAACTTAATAAGAACTTACTTGTAATTTATGGGCTGGCATGCTTCTGTGATATCTTCATGATGCATTCCTCCTCTTGCAAGCTGGCTGATGCTGTAAAAACTATCCTCAACAAATTTTAGTAAGCCATGATATGAATATTTTGTTGTTCTTTTTATTACTTATGAAAATAAGTCCTTGATATATGGCGAAAACCCTCCACTAGATTTGGATATAATTTACAGTTTTTTTTATGCATCTGCCCCATACTTTTATATTTATTTAAATGCACTGCCATTCTCCATTAATCATTTATATAATGGTAACTGTGTATGAAACACATTTTGTGTACAAAGAAATGCATCTCCTTTTAGACACAACTTTTGTTCTCGAAATCAAAGGCAGAAAATAAAAGATGAATGCATGTTGCACTATATTCAAAGATTGCTGTTACAAAGAATGAGTTTTGCCAGATCCCAACTGAGCAACTAGATGACACATCTTAAAACAGCAGAACCACTAATCCATAAGGGATAGAATTGAAATTGTAAGATCATAAGGAATAGAAATAAGGAGTTGCCTTTTTATTGATCAAGTCTGTTTGGTCATTCAATAAAATTGCAGTAGATCAGATTGTAGTCTAGGAATATAGGCAGGAGTAGGCCATTTGGATCCTTGAGCCTGATTTTCCATTCTGTAAGATCGTGGATGATCTGTTTGCGTCCACTTTCCTGCCTGCCTGCCATACTCCCCCCTCCCCGGCCCCAACCAGCCATTAACACTTAACTCACCAGCCATTAACACTTAACTCAATTTAAATCAGCCTTGACTATGTTCAGTGACCCAGCCTCCATTGCTCACTGGGAAAGAGAATTTCAAACACTAACAGTCCACTGAGAGGAGAAATTCCTCCTTAAACAGGAGACCACTTATTTTTAAACCACACTCCCGAGTTCTAGATTCCCCCATGAGAAGAAACACTGGCTCAGCCTCTTCCCTGTCAAACCCCCTCAGAATCTTACATGTTTCAAGAAGATCGCCTGTCATTCTTCTGAACTCCAATGAGTGTCGGCCCAACCTCATAAGCAAAATCCCTCATCCCAGGAATCAGCTTAGTGAACTTATTGTGCTTCCATCGCAAGTATGTCCTTCCTAAAGTAAAGTGATCAAAGCTGCATACAGAGGCTAAGGGGGAAGTTTCCGCTACAATTCCTGTGGTGGATGGAACCATGCAAATGTCCGCTGACCTCAGGTGAAATTTTCTGGTTTTGGGGTGGGTGTGGCTGGAAAATCCCACCCTAGGTGTACCCTTATCAATGCTCTGTAAGTTTCAGCAAGACTCCCTACTTTTGTAGTCCAACCCATTGCAACACTACATTGCCTTCCTAATTTCTAGCTGTACTGATGTGCAGACCTTTCTGTGATTCCTGTGTGAGGATAACCAAATCCTTTTATATTGCAGCATTCTGTCATCTCTCTCCATTTAACTGTTCTGTTTTCCTATTCTTGCTGCCAACATTATAGTCCAAGATAAAAGCAAATTACTGCATATGCTGGAATCTGAAACTGAAACATAAAATGATGGAAAATCTCAGCCGGTCTGACAACATCTGTGGAGAGAGAACAGAGCTACCTGTTTCAAATCTGGATGATCCTTCATCAGAACATTATACTCTATCTGTATAATTTGTGCCAACTCACTTAATCTGATAACATCTCTTTACAAACTCTTTGTATCCTCCTTATAGATTACTTTCCTACCTATTGTACATCATCAGCAAATCTGGCTATGATAGAGTCAGTCTTTTCATCCAATAAATATAGGTCATTAATAATCAAAGACTGATCTCTGTGGCACTCCACAGTTTATCAATCTGAAAATGACCCATTTATCCTTGTATTTTGCCCTTTCCCATCTTCTATCCATGTATATGTATAACATTCCCAACACCCGTAAGTTTTTATCTTGTGTAACCTTTAATGTGGCACCTTATCAAATGAATTTGGGAAATCCAAATGCACTACATCAGCTGACTCCTCTTTATCCACCCTATTTATTACATCCTTAAAGATCGCTAATAAATTTGTCAAACATAATTTCCCTTTCACAAAACCATGTTGACTCTGTCTGATTGTATTATTATTTTTCAATATTCTACTACTCCACCTTTAATAGTGGATTCTACCATTTCCCCAGTGGCAGATAATAGGCTAACTAGCCGATAGTTTCCTACTTTCTGTTTCAATGGTGTGACATCTAGAGTTTTCCAATCCACTGGGACCTTTCTAGAATCGAGGGAATTTTGGAAGATAACAACTAATTATAGGTATCATAGAATCCTGGCAGTGCAGAAAGAGGCCATTCAGTCCATCGAGTTTACACCAACTCTCAGACAGAGCATCTTATCCAGGCCCTATCTGCATATTCCCACACATAACCCCACTAATACCCTAACCAATACATGTTGGGACACTAAGGGAAAATTAGCATGGCCAATCCGCCTAACCTTCACAACTTTAGAGTATGGGAGGAAACCGGAGAACCTGGAAGAAAACAGGCAGACACAGGGAGAACACGCAGACTCCACACAGACAGTCATCCAAGATTGGAATTGAACTAATGCAGTCATTACCTCTGCAACCACTCCTTTTAAAACTCTTGGAGCAAGTCCGGGATTCTTGGCAACCTAACATAGTTTTCCCATTTTATTGAAACTTGTGATAGTAACTATTTTAATTCCTTCCTCTCTTTTGCCTCTTGATTTTCTACTGTTCTTGGGATGCAATTTGTATTTTCCTTACAATGACAGAGACAAAATACATGTTCCAATCTCCTGTCATTTCCTCATTACTCATCATTATTAATTACCCAGTCTCACCCTCTAAGGGTCCAATTTTCACTGTAGCTATTTATTTAATATACTTGTAGATGCTTTCACGGTCTGTTTTTATATTCCTTCCACTTTTCTGTCACTTTCCCATAACCCTTAATTCCCTTGTTGATAAAAGACCTGTTTGACAGCCTTGAATATATTCAATGACCCAGTCTGCAAGGCAGTCTGGAGAAGAAAATTCCAAAGGCTAACCACCCTATGAAAGATGAAATCCTCATCATCTCCATCTTAAATGGGAGGTCCTTTATTTTTAAAATTTTGTCCCTAATTCTAGATACCCCCATGAGAGCAAACATCCTCTAACATCTACCTTACCAAGCCCTCTCAGAATATTATTTCGTTCAATAAGATCATATCTTATTTTTCTAAATTCCAATGTGTGGGTTTCAACTGATCAACTTTTCATCACAAAACAACACCTTCATCTCAGAAATAAGAACTTTCCCTGAACTGTTTGCAATGTAAGCATATTCTCCCTTAAGTCATGAGACCAAAAGTGTGCACAGCCTCACCAATGCCCTGAACAGCTGTAATAAGACCCTTACTTTTACATGCTGCCTCCTTTGCAATAAAGGTGAACATTCCATTTGACTTCCTAATGACTTGTTATAATTGCACGTTAACATATAGGCCAGAATTTTATCACCCCTCCCATCACAGGAATCAGAGTGATAGGCCTCTGGCCTATCACTAATCATTGTATCATTGTACATTATTTCTTTCCATCTGATACCACACTTGACTCTTTTGTTGTCCACAGTTGGTGCATCCTTCACAAAGAACCTTTCCTTCTCAGTGGAATATAGCTTTGTTGAGAGTTATGAAATGTCCCCTCAGGAATTCTGCCAAAGCTTCTCTGTCACTTTACCTTTAACCTATTTTCCTAGCTTACTTTTATCAACTCTATCTTTATTCTCTTAACTTAAATTTAAGACACTAGTTTTGGACAGACATTTCTCATCCTCAAACCGGATACATTAAAATAGAACATGCTGGAGACACTCAGGATGCCAGAAAGTATCTGTAGAGAGAGAAGCAAGAGTTCAGGTCAACAGCCTTTCCTCCTAACTGATAGCTATTAGATACTGCGTTCAAAGACAACTAGACTTACTCTTCTAAATTCCAGGCCATACAAGCTGAAGTACGAGGCGACTTGATTGAAATGTATAAGATCCTAAAGGGTGTTGACAGGGTGTATGTGGAAAGGATGTTTTCTCTTATGCGAGAATCTAAAACTAGGGATACTGTTTAAAAAGAAGGGGACACTGTTTAAGACAAAGATGAGGAGTTTTTCTTGTCTCAGAGAATTGTGAGTGCTTAGAATGCTCATCCTCAAAAGGTAGTGGAAGAAAAATCTCTGAATATTTTTAAGGCAGAAGTAGATAGATCCTCGATAAGCAAGAGAATGAAAGGTTATTAGGAGTAGCCAGGAATATGGAGTTTAGCTTACAATCAGATCCACCATTATTTTATTGAATGCAGAGCAGGCTCAAGGGGCTAAGGTGCCACTACAGATCCTAATTCATATCTTCATAAATTCATATGTACACAACAACAAATTCATAATTTACTAATTCTGGCCAGTGCTGGAGAAAGATTATCTACCTGAACAGTTAACACAAGAACATAGGAGTTAGGAGTGGGAGTAGGCAATTCAGTCCTTTGAGCCCATTCTGTCATTTAACATGACCATGGATGATTTTATCCTGGTCTTAACTCCTGCCTGCTCCCCATAGCCCTTTATCCCATTTTTCATCAGAAACATATCCATCTCTTTACTGAATTGTTGATTGATTCCGCCTCCACGCTGGGGCACTGAGTTCCATAGACAAACAACCCTCCTGAGAGAAGTAATTAACTCTGCTTCTCCATTCTGGTGTGGATGCTGCCCAACTTGTTGTGATTTTGCAACATTTGTTCATTTTGATTTCAGTTTTCCATCAGCTCCAATAGTTTGCTTCTTATCAGGGAGAGATGACTTACATGGAACTTATACCTCCTATTAGATGATATGAAGTAGTTTTGATAACACAAACCCAAGTTATTGTACAGGTTGTAGAAGGAAAAGAAAAACTTGCGTTTACATATCATTTTTCACAGCCATGATATGTTTCAAGTGCTTTACAGTCAATGAGGTACTTCTTGATAGTATCTCTAGTACTGTCATAATGTAGGAAAAGTGGAAGGTGGAACATTGAAGATGGGAAAACAAGCAGCTAAGAGAAAGGAGGAAATATAAATGGGGATTGCTTGCAATAATGAAAGATATCTCACCAATTTGGCACAATTCTTTAAAAAGAATTAACAGTAAGATAACTTGCATTAATTTGAATGGCACACCAAGGTAGAGTTTGCCAAATGAGCACCATAATATGCTATACCTACTCCCATATCTTCTGAATAACCTTCTAATAATTCAAGAACAGCACAAACTTTTTGCTATAATTTCATACACTTTTGAACTTGCGTACTTTTTCAGGCTCCTTTTCTCAAATGAATAACGTTAAGATTTTGATCCCTGATGGGTAACTTTGCCATATGCTAATGGGATGAGGATCTGCCAGCGGAGTCATTAGTATTTTGTGAAAGAATATGCATGACTAGCGCGAATAGTGCTGAAGTGAATGGTGAGGTTGGATAGAGTCAAGAATTGCTCATCAATAAACAGGCTCTTTGATACTGACAGCTCACACATTTGCTCGTTGCTATGCAACTCAGTGGAATAGAACTCAATTACTAAAATCTAATGCAGATTATTGATTTGCTTATTGAATGAGGTATTTCAAATGTCCAACAAACTTAAGTTGGTAAATTCTAAAACTTTCGTCCACCACCCTATTTTCAATCAACCGCTACAAACGGGTCACGATCTTACGTTTTTGCTCCACTGGCCAATGGGCAGGGTGAGCAGGTAAGATAGCGAGAGAACCGAGAAATCAGCTTCACTCCCAATTTCTCACCTCTCGCGATCTTACTGGCACCAAATATGCGGCGAGGTCAGCCTCACATCTTTTCCAGGTGCGAAGATTGTTGTAATATCTAAATGCTATTTAAAATAGAAGTATTACAAGTGAGCCCGAGATGAAATTTTCCGTGCTCACTTGCCTCTATGGCTTTGCTGGGGAAAGTTCTTTCCAGCCAGGATCACGCATGGTCCCCGTGAACTGGGACCAGAAGTGATGGTATTGCTGGTAAGACCTGAGGCCATTGAGGGCCCCCACCCACCCCCATCCCCCAGGACATCAGGGCAAGGAGGGATCCCCTTTCAACACTGCCAGCCTGGCACTCTAGCACAGCCCATCAAGCATCCTTGCGCTGCCGACTTGGCAACCTGGCACTACCTACGGGGCACCAGACAGTGCCAAGAGGAAGGGCCTAAGAGGGATGAGACCACTGGGGCAGGGCCAGATGGGGGTGGGCTGATCAAGAGTGGGGGGGACGCTGCTGGTCTGCCACAGTGATCATGTGGGGGTGATCCGCTGCCACTCTGCCACAGTGATTGGATGGGGGGACAACTGCCACCTTGTATCCAGCAATTAGCCAGTCCATTCACAGGGGTGGTTTTGACCTGGCACCCCACTCTTGGGGGGAGGTGTATCGGCCATGGAAGTCAGCAGGAGCTGGGGGAAGCAGAGATTTGCACATGCACAATGGCACCCTCTGCTGCTGTCTGCCGGCTTTCCAGCAAACTAGGCCCCACCTCCTCCTGCTGCTGGCAAGAAACAAGCTTGGCTTCATGTTTTTGACAAAATCAATTAAGACTCAATTTTTATCTTGCCCACAAAAACGGTACAATCGTCTCTCATTTTCACGTTCATTTGGCACTTGGAACATTTTTGGTAAGATCACCCCTCTTGTGTTAGAGATCAGTGATCAAAGACCTTTATGCCACTTCTCTCAGATCATCATCTAATTTAAAAATAATATGCTTCACTTTACAAATTGATTAGCAATAAGTTCTTCGAAACTTAATTTCCAAACAACGTATGAAGCGAGAAATCAGATTTGCATAACGTCAGTTGAATTCAGGAACCTGTGAGGATGTTTCAAGTATAAAAATTCAATTATGTCTTGTGAAAATCAAAGCTCAGTGTAATAAGCAGCCCATGTCTCTTAGATACAATCTTTCACTCAGTTGGAAAGAGTGGGTTTACTCTTCACGCACGTACAAAGTATCAGTTACTATCCAGCTCTTAATTTTACACCTCATGTCATTTTGACCACACAAATACCTTTAACATATTGAAATGCCCACATGTGTCAAGTCCCAGGTAAATGAAGTAAACATGCTGGCAAACTGAGGTTGCAGTTGTGTTTGTTTGCCTTGAAATCTTATGTGATCCTGAGCTGAGCTTTTGACTGCTTGGGTGGAACGTTCTGAGCTCTCCAGCAGCAGGAAGCATGGTGGACTGCTGGGGTTTGGTGGTGAAGTGGGGGTGGGGGTGTGGGGGCGGGGGGGGGGTAGTTTAATTTGGCTGGAGGACAAAAACCAGCTCTGTGATGGCAGAACATTCTCAGGACTTTAAAGGTTGATTTTAATTTGATTTATTATTGTCACGTATTAGCATATATAATGAAAAGTATTGTTTCTTCAGCAATATACCGACAAAATATACCGTTCATAGAGAAGGAAACGAGTGCAGAATGTTACAGTCATAGTAAGGGTATAGAGAAAGGTGAATTTAATGCAAAGTAGGTCCATTCAAAAGTCTGAAAGCAGCAGGAAGAAGCTGTTCTTGAGTCCGTTAGTACATGACTTCAGAATTTTGTATCTTTTTCCCGACGAAAGGTGGAAGAGAGAATGTCCAGGGGTGCATAATTATGCTGGCTGCTTTGTCGAGGCAACAGGAAGTGTAGATATAATCAATGGATGGGAGGCTTCTTTGAGTGATGAATCGGGCTACATTCACGACCTTTTGTAATTCCTTGCATTCTTGGGCAGAGCAGGAGCGATACCAAGCTGCAATACAACCAGAAAGAATGTTTTCTATAGTGCATGTGTAAAAGTTGGTGAGAGTTGTAGGTGACATGCCAAATTTCCTTTGTCTTCTGAGAAAGTAGAGGCATTGGGGGGCTTTCTTAAATATAGTGTTGGCATGGGGGAACCAAGACATCTTGTCAGTAATCTGGACACCTAAAAACTTGAAGCTCTCAACCCTTTCTACCTTGTCCCTATGGATGTAGACAGGGGCATGTTCTCCTTTACACTTTGTTTTGTTGACATTGATTATTGTTGCCACACCAGTTCACCAGATTCTCTATCTCATTCCTGTACTCTGTCTAATCATTGTTTGAGATCCAACCCACTATGGTGATATCATCAGCAAACTTGAAAATCGAATTGGAGGGGAATTTAGTCACACAGTTATACATATAAAGAGTATAGTAGGGGTCTGAAAACACAGGCACCGGTGTTGAGGATGATCGTGGAGGAGGTGTTCTTGCCCATCCTTACTGATTGTGGTCTGTGAGTTAGGAAGTTTAGGATCCAGTCAGAGTGGGAGGTGCTGAGGCACAGGCTGCGGAATTTGGGGATGAGTTTCGTGGGGATAATGGTGTTGAAGGCTGAGCTGTAGTCAATAAATAGGAGTCTGATATAGGTCCAGGTAGGTCCAGCTTCACAATAAACAATGCAGGGAAGTCCTTTTGCATGTATTAGCATATCATGCATATTCACTAAAAAGCCAGCTCACCAGAACTAAGCTCCCTTCCGGTTTAAGTTTCGCGCCAGTCAGAAAGTAAAACATTTGCATGTGGGTCTGTGTATCAGTCACATTCATTTGCTGAGGTAGACTTCTTCCATGACTTTAAAGTAACCTGGCCTTGGCCTCCTCACTCCTGTTGTGCGAGCTCTTGTTCTGCAGAAAAATACTGAAGGATTCATTATCTCAATAGGTGCATGAGCAGTTTAGGAGCACGCATGCCAAAGGCAGCCCTTGAGCCCTCCCCAGTAACTGATCAAGAAGATGCCCTGCAACCGAAAGAACATTGGGAGCATGAAGTGACTGACACACATTCAGTGCACATGCTGTATCTGCTGCTGAGTCCTGCAACACAAATTCCTTGCCTGTGCACTCACAAGCTTACACTGCCTGATACCTTTGTGAGTGTCAATTTTCAGTGAGCAGATACGACCATTTATCCCGGTGGAGTACATCAGAACATTTATGTTTTTCCTGCGCTGCTAAGACCCAATCAGTAAGCCCCATGAGTACCGACATTCACTGCGACTTCCATGTGGGCTATGGTCAGAAGTGAGGGCCTCTTGCTACCATCCCTGGGAATCAGGATCCCCTACGTTAGTTGGCTGGCCTGGAAGAGAATCTGTAGGGCAGCATTGCTAAATATTGGGCCACATGATGTCTACTCTGGGACATATTGGCTGTGATGTGAAGAGTCCAGAGATTCCTAGCCTATACTAAGTGGCTGGCTGTCTGGGAGCCTCTTAAAGATGATGCCAGGGCCTTCAATCCCATGAGATGACAGTAGGGTCGTTAACATCCTGCTTGCCTCCACCGTAATATTCGGTGAACTCCTTGTTAATACACATGTAGTGAGCTGAACTGCGCAAGATTGTGCATGGTGAGGTGTTTCATGCCCCCCCCACCCCCCACCTCCCCCAGTGTAAATCAATTTCACTTCCACATCTAAGAAGTGGGTAGAAAGGACTGTGTGATTCCCTATGGGAAGCAGGAAAGTATGCAATGTTCCACAGTTCTGCTCATCAATTATGCATCCATCAGGAGCTCAGCAAATCTTGTGGCAGGACAGCCAGGAAGTCAAGGTTCTAGGTCGATATTGAAATGGCACATGGACAGCCATTCATTCAATTCAGGCCAGGCACTCTGCGCTATCCTACCAGAGTCCCTGTGCATGCAATTTGCACTGGAGAAACTGGTAGATATGAGCAAACACATCCCAGGATATACAAAGTTGTATGTGAGCAACCACATGCAGCATTGTCCTTCACGCACTTCACAGTAAGAATACTGCCTGGATACATTCATGGTTAGGCCAATGCTCATTGTTGCAATGGAATGGTAGGAATGTAAGTGGTGGTGAGGACATAAGGAGGCTATGAGAGATTGTAGAGATGTTAGATGAGTGGGCAAAGACCTGGCAAATAGAGAGGGAAAATGTGAAATCATCCACTTGGGCAAGAAGAATTAAAAAGAAGCAAGTTGTCTAAATGGTGACAGATTGCAAAGCTTTGGAATGCAGAGGGATCTGGGTGAAGTAGTGCATGATTCACAGAAGGCTAGTATGCAGATACAGCAAGTAATTAGGAAAACGAATAAAATGTTATAATTTATTGCAAGAGGAATTGAATACAAAAGTAGGGAGATCAAGTTTCTATTATACAGGACATTGTTAAATCATGTCTTGAGCACCATGTACAGAATTGGTCTCCTAATTTAAGGAAGGATGTAAATATATTGGGAATAGTTTAGAGAAGATTTACCAGAATAATACCTGGGTTGTCTTATGAGAAAAGTTTGTTGAGGTTACACTTGTATTCTCGAGAGTTTGGTTTAGCTTATTGAGTTTATTTATTGGTGGCACAAGTAGGCTTACATTAACACGGCAATGAAGTTACTGTGAAAATCACCTAGAAGACTAAGAGGCAACTCGATCGAAGTATAAAATTCGGAAGGGTCTTGACAGGGTGGATATGGAGAGGATGTTTCCCCTTGTGGAAAAATCTAAACTTAGAGGCCACAGAATAAAGTGTTGCTCATTTAAGATAAGAATGAGGAGAAATTCTTTTCTCCTAGCGAGTCATGAGTCTTTGGGACTCTCTTCCTCAAAAAGTGCCTTTGAATATTTTTAAGGCAGATATAGGCAGATTCTTGATAAACAAGGGGGTAAAATGATTATCAGGGTTAGGTGGGAATGTGGAGTTGAGGTTACAATCAGATTAGCCATGAGCTTATTGACGGCAGAGCAAGCTTGAGGGGCTTACTCCAGCTCATCTGCATCTTGATCTCCTTGACGTCCTACTGCCTCTACCTGGCCCTGTGCCAACCTGCATTGAGCCAAACTTCTCCTCATTTAGATGAAAGCCAGTACAAAGGCACGGTCACCTACAGCCTGTGTCATCAATGCCTCTGTGGATTTGTGAATGATTTAAAGTCATACATACATTCAGCATGTCCTTTACAGGTTTTCCTCCACCTAAAAGCCAGCAGGCCAGTGCTAAGCCCATTACCTGGCCTATGTCCAGTAATGGCATCCCCAGTCCATCCAGTTGATGGACATCCTCAAGGACCAGAGACAGGTGTCACTCCCATCTATACATAACTGCAGGCATTTCTATTTGAGCACAGTGATGAGAGCCATGTTGAAGAACTCTCACCCATCACTATTCCACTTGTCTTCACTACCCTCAGCACAGAAAGACCAACCACATGAGCCCTTGTCAGCCTGGCCATTCACCTGAGAGAATGGAAGTTTGGAGTTGCAAACTGGATGCTTTGTACCAGCCATGCCCTGAGGCATCCACCTCCCTCTCCCCCTTCATCCCTGCCTTTGAGTGTAGCAAATGGTAAATGGCATACAATGAACATCAGCTCCACATGTTGTTGAGATCTCGATGTTATGAGACCCATTGGTCAGGAATAAATCTGTTGCCATGGGGGCTGCACAACAGAGAAGAAAACACAGACAATTTTTGACATTCGTTACCTCTTAGCTTTCAGAGTGTGCCTTTAATTGGCTATTAATGCTGATCTTGAATGCCACTCACCTAAAAAGACCCTCCTCTCAAATTGACAGGTCTCACTGACTGACTAACTGCACGGTCAAGATCAGGTTTGGAAAATAGTGTGCATCACCTTTCAAACTCACTTTACCACCTTCTACCCTCTACCTGTGACCAACCAGTATCTGCTAGTACAGTGGATCATGGTTAGCACTGCTCCTTCACAGCACCAACGACCCAGATTCAATTCCCAGCTTGGGTCACTGTGTGTGTGGAGTTTGCATGTTCTCTCTGTGTCTGTGTGGATTTCCCCCGGGTGCTCCGGCTTCCTCCCACAATCTAAAGACGTGTAGGTTAGGTGGATTGGCCATGCAAAATTGCCCCACAGTGTCAAGGAAAATAGTAGGTTAAATATATGGGGTTACAAGGATAGGGCCTGGATGGGATTGTTGTTAGTGCAGGCTCAATGGGCCGAATGGCCTCCTTCTGCACTGCAGGGATTCTATGGTTGTATCACCCTTGACCCACCCAATATCATCATTCATCTCCCCTCTGTCACCTTTGAAACCTCCCCCCCATTCACCCTGGACCCTATTACAATCCACATGCCTTCCCTCCCCACAGAATTGACACCAGTTACCACTCATGCTCACACTGAGTCATCTGTCTCATCCCCCTCCGTGACAACACCCACCCCTCCCCCCTAATCCTCAATGAGACCTTTACCTCCCAAACTCTCACCCTGGGCGTGCCACATTATTGCATGCCCCTGCCCTGTTCCAGGGTTGCTGTGCCCTCATATCACCAGTATTCTGAGTTTACCACCTGGGACCCTTCTCGGCACCATCAACCCTAACCTCTAGGATACTCTATTTCCCTTTCTTGGACATTGTCTCCCTACCCTTCTCTGGTCACTCAGTCCCCCTCTTTCCCCACTTAATCTGCCTCCCATGAACATGAACTTTTGCTACCAGCACTCGATATGAGTGAAGTTATGAAGAAGACAAAACCAGCATCTATGGATCTCAAAGCCATGGAAGAGATGAAGCTCACCAGGTAGGCCCCACCTATGTGCAGTCGTAAATTTGAAAGTCCTAAATTCTCTCTGGTGGGGAAGTTAATTTGGAAGGCAACCTAAAATCAAATGAGGCATCCTTTTAATGAACATGCAAGAAAGGGTAATATATGCAAATGGCATTCTTGACTTTATTCACTGGGAGATTCAATTGCCTTGAAAGTCACAAGAACAAAGTTCCAACTGTTTATCCCGCCATTGGGAAACAGATTTTTTGCCAAAACAAGTGCCCCTACCTTTCCTGCTGTTGTACAGGAAGGAAAAATCCACCCTTGTCCAATTTACATCGCATTGGTTATAATGGCATCATTCTAAAAGCGGGCAAGTTCTTATTTAATCTTCTGCCTTGGTTTAACTGCCTGTGAGCTGATTTTTCAACCGCAGAATAACTTTTGGCCAATTGCAACAATTGGGCCTCATTTAAATCCTGGTGTGCGTCTTATCACCGAAAATGGGAAATAAGCGGCAAAAAATAAAAGGATATCTTCTGACTTGGGTAAGATGTGGGGTGGGTCAGGAGCAGCTGCTCCTACTGGCTCCTGAAGAAAGGTGCAACTAAAAACAAGATGTCCTTTTTTTTTGCCCTGCTGCTCCTCTTTGTTGCTGGCCAGGCAGGGAGCTGCTTCCCGCTTAGGCCACCAAGTTAAAATAGCAATCAGGATCCTGATGATGGCCCTGGACCACAAAAACATTGATTGACCCTGACAGCTTTGGCTGGGTGCCCTTCCTGCCTACTCAACTGGACCTTAAAACTATGGAAGGTGATCTATCTTGGACTGGTATAAGAGGTTGTAGTTGCCCCTCCCCTCTACCCATGTGAAATGTACTTCCAGCTGCGTTCAGCCCCAGACACAATTTCATGCTGTCTGGCCAATCCGCGAGCACAGTAGGAAGTCTGACAACACCAGGTTTAAGTCCAACCAATTTATTTGACAGTAAACTCACAAGCTTTTGGGGTTTGCCCCTTCATCAGATGAATGGAGAGTTCTGGCCTCAGACAGAGCATATAACAGCACACACAGTTTACAGATAAACTGGTTTACAATCCACAAGCAGCCAGTGTGAAACGTGTACTGAGAAAAGCTCAGTGCTGCCAATGGGGATTGGAAGAGGACAGATGATTCTAAAGTTTATTTATTTGTGTCACAAGTAGGCTTACATTAACACTGCAATGAAGTTACTGTGAAAATCCCCTAGTTACCACGTTCTGGCGCCTGTTCACGTACACTGAGGGAGAATCTAGAATGGCCAATGCACCTAACCAACATGTCTTTCAGACAATTGGAGGAAACCAAAGCACCCGGCGGAAACCCATGCAGAGATGGAGAGAATGTGCAGACTTCGCACAGTCACCCGAGCCGGGAATCGAACCCACGTCCCTGGTACTGAGTGGCAGCAGTGCTAACACTGTGCCACCGTGCTGCCTACATGGACTCCCTCAAGGTGGACAACTGCTGCGGAACTGTCTCAGGGAGCTGCAGACCTCTATAAATTAAATGCGATGAAGAAATGCAGCAAACTGTGTTGTGGCAAAACGTTGAAACACCTGACAGCAAACCTCAGTCTCCAGATACCTGTTTAATTTTATTTCTGCCCTGGCATTTCATCTTGCCCTGGTTCAGGGTGTGTGGCCATTGGTTCGTCCACACCAATCCTAAAAGGCGTTGGGCCACATGAAATTCAACTGATCCCTTACTGGGTTTAATTTCCTGCTTACTTGTTGGCAGACACGCTTTCCACTCCCGCACATGCCCACTGACTGAAATATTGCACGAGTGCACAATGACATCAGGGCCTGACATCTTCTCGCATGATTTGACATATTTCCAAGCAACGTGCCCATCTGAGCAACATAAAATTCTGGCCCCAGTTTCTGTCAGGCAGTTTAGGTAACAATTGCCCCCTGCATTCACAGAGGCACTGGGCAGCGAGAACGTTCTGCATTTTAAAACATATTTCAATATTAACACGGCAGTTATGACATTCTTCAGGCAGGGACAACACATTGACATCAATGGGAAAAAAGGAAAATATATCCCACTTTTTGCCTGCTTTTTTTTCAATTGCCAATTACTTTATAAATAAAGACATTCTGAACATCTTACTGAAAGTAAAATCTAACACAGTCGAGTAGCAGATCAATGGTACTCTGCTGAATAGCTGGTGTGAGTGCATAGTTACTTAACCTAACAAGGAAAGGATAGATGTTCTTTGAACTTATTTATGATCACTCAGGGGTTTTCAGTGTCTCAACACTGCAGTCAGTTTTTAATGATCTGTCTAATGTCCCTGGTCTTTTCTTCGGTTATGCTTCAAGCCTGACACCACTCCTGCAGCATGAAGTCTTTCTTTGAAACAAATGGGCAAACAGTTCTACTTTGACTGAAAAGGCATCAGTGTGTACGGCACCACACTTCACAGCAGAGGACTGGCCTTCCAACGCCTTACTCCTGCTGGGAGTTTTGCCCAGACTGGTGAAGTATCTCGGGAAATATTGGCCACGTAATTTTCCATTGAGTAAGATACATGTCAAAGAAAATTTGAAATAAAACCTGGAAAGAAAATACAAATACTCAGACAGCATCGGTGGAGAATTTAATGGAAAATGGAATTAAATAAATTTAAATTAAATTGAATTAAATGGAATTTAATGTTGGCAAGTGTGAGGTGGTCCACTTTGGTAGGAAGAATGGTAGGAAGGACTATTACTTACGTGGCGAAAAACTGCAGCAGGCGACGGTGCAGAGGGACCTCGGGGTCCTTGTGCATGAGTCGCAAAAACCCAGCTTGCAGGTGCAGCAGGTGGTCAGGAAGGCGAATGGGATGCTGGCCTTCATAGCGAGGGGGATTGAATATAAAAGTAGGGAGGTCTTGCTGCAGCTGTATAGGGCATTGGTGAGGCCGCAGCTGGAGTACTGTGTGCAGTTTTGGGCGCCACACCTGCGCAAGGATATTTTGGCCCTGGAGGGAGTGCAGAGGAGGTTTACTAGGCTGATACCGGAGTTGAGGGGATTGAGCTATGAGGAGAGGCTGAATAAACTAGGCTTGTACTCGTTAGAGTTTAGAAGAATGAGGGGAGATCTCATTGAGACGTATAAGATGTTGAATGGGATGGATAGGATAGAGGTGGAGAGACTCTTCCCACTCAAAAAAGACAGTAGGACTAGGGGGCACAGCCTCAAGATAAAGGGGAGGCGGTTTAGAACGGAGTTGAGGAGGAACTTCTTCACTCAAAGGGTGGTGAATCTCTGGAATTCTCTGCCCGTTGAAGTGGTGGAGGCTGCCTCGCTAAATATTTTTAAGAAGCGGGTTGATGGGTTCTTGATAAGAGAGGGGATTAAGGGTTATGGGGAGAGGGCGGGAAAGTGGAACTGAGCCACAACAGATCAGCCATGATCTTATTGAATGGCGGTGCAGGCTCGAAGGGCTAGATGGCCTACTCCTGCTCCTATTTCTTATGTTCTTATGAGATTGAAGGAAGCCAGTTGTGTATTTTCAGCATTTTTACTTCAGGTTTTGGGGTAAATTGCCATATTTTCCAAAGGCCTTCACTTGAGGTTAGTTTTAAATTGTTTCCTCTAACTTCACATCCCCTGCCCCCCCCCCCAACACCAATCTCATTTTCTTTCCCCTGTCTGTAGAACAGACAGGAGGAAATTTTGGCCTGAGCTGCAGCCACGGTACCCAGCTGGCTAGATGTGTGCCTGTATGACCATAACTTCGAAGCTACTCATGTTGGTGTACTGTAACACTTCCACAGGATCAGAGTGGGTGAGGGGGAACAATGTAAATGTCCGTTGACCTTGGGTGGGAAATTTCGGCATAGCCCAAGTGAGGCCGTAAAATTCTGCCTCTTGCAACTTCATTTTTATGACCTGTATGTGCTAGCAATTGCTCTGGATCCATTCTCAGATCCAGACACAATGCTCCATAGCCTACTTTCCTGGTCCAAAAGCAAGTTGGAAGAGCACAACTGTTAAGTCTGTCATATCCCACTTTCCGGGTTTCCCAAATCCAGATTAATTGCATTCCTAACCACGTCTAGGAATCAGAAACTAAGCAACCATTAAATTCAAAGAGCTCCTGAGACACTCATCCTCATTTAAATATTATAATCCAGCTTGTTGAGAGCAGGTTATTCAGACATCCCCAGACTTACTTCAGTCAAACCAAATGTAGATGCAATAATGACATACGTGAGCTGTGTTTTACATATTTGCCAAATTAAGCATCCATGTTCCCTCACTGGACTGCCTCCTGACTATCATTTTCTTCATAGTTCTTGTTTAATTTGCATTTAAGTCCAAAGACAATAGTAGATAATATTGAAGACAATGGGCCCGATTTTACCATCAAGTTGTATCCAGGTGGAAAAACTCGGTAAAATTGGGCGAGCAGCGTGATCCACGCCCACCTCTGTGCCCATTCAATGGCCGAAAATGGCCACCATTGGGACCACACCCGAAACGGGTGCAATGTCAATATAAATACATTTGCAATCATTTAAATTGATTTCATGGGCTGCATGCCCAAATTTACCAACACTTCCCCCTTTACCACCACGTTGGCCCATCCAGATTTGGCGCGAAACAGACATGGTCCGCAAAGGTCCGATTCGGGTGCTCCAGTTTCTGAGGAGGTAAGTTCTGAACTTCCAGCAGCTCTCTGACTCAGATCGGTGATAGTGGGAGGGAGGTGAGTCAGGTGGCCCTCTGGGGGAGGGGAGGGAGGTGAGTCAGGTGGCTCTCTAGAGGGGGAAGGGAGGTGGATCAGATGGCTGTTTGGTGGGGGGGAGGGAGGTGGATCAGATGGCTGTTTGGTGGGGGACAGGGAGGTGGATCAGATGGCTGTTTGGTGGGGGACAGGGAGGCGGATCAGATGGCTGTTTGGTTGGGGGGGAGGGAGGCGGATTAGTTGGCTGTTTGGTGGGGGACAGGGAGGTGGATCAGATGGCTGTTTGGTGGGGGGGAGGGAGCTGGATCAGATGGCTGTTTGGTGGGGGACAGGGAGGTGGATCAGATGGCTGTTTGGTGGGGGACAGGGAGGTGGATCAGATGGCTGTTTGGTGGGGGGGAGGGAGGTGGATCAGATGGCTGTTTGGTGGGGGACAGGGAGGTGGATCAGATGGCTGTTTGGTGGGGGACAGGGAGGTGGATCAGATGGCTGTTTGGTGGGGGACAAGGAGGTGGATCAGATGACTGTTTGGTGGGGGACAGGGAGGTGGATCAGATGGCTGTTTGGTGGGGGACAGGGAGGTGGATCAGATGGCTGTTTGGTGGGGGACAGGGAGGTGGATCAGATGGCTGTTTGGTGGGGGACAGGGAGGTGGATCAGATGGCTGTTTGGTTGGGGGGGAGGGAGGCGGATTAGTTGGCTGTTTGGTTGGGGGGGAGGGAGGCGGATTAGTTGGCTGTTTGGTGGGGGACAGGGAGGTGGATCAGATGGCTGTTTGGTGGGGGGGAAGGAGGTGGATCAGATGGCTGTTTGGTGGGGGACAGGGAGGTGGATCAGATGGCTGTTTGGTGGGGGACAGGGAGGTGGATCAGATGGCTGTTTGGTGGGGGACAGGGAGGTGGATCAGATGGCTGTTTGGTTGGGGGGGAGGGAGGCGGATTAGTTGGCTGTTTGGTTGGGGGGGAGGGAGGCGGATTAGTTGGCTGTTTGGTGGGGGACAGGGAGGTGGATCAGATGGCTGTTTGGTGGGGGACAGGGAGGTGGATCAGATGGCTGTTTGGTGGGGGACAGGGAGGTGGATCAGATGGCTGTTTGGTGGGGGGGAAGGAGGTGGATCAGATGGCTGTTTGGTGGGGGACAGGGAGGTGGATCAGATGGCTGTTTGGTGGGGGACAGGGAGGTGGATCAGATGGCTGTTTGGTGGGGGACAGGGAGGTGGATCAGATGGCTGTTTGGTGGGGGACAAGGAGGTGGATCAGATGACTGTTTGGTGGGGGACAGGGAGGTGGATCAGATGGCTGTTTGGTGGGGGACAGGGAGGTGGATCAGATGGCTGTTTGGTGGGGGACAGGGAGGTGGATCAGATGGCTGTTTGGTTGAGGGGGAGGGAGGCGGATTAGTTGGCTGTTTGGTTGGGGGCAGGAAGGCAGGTCAGATGGCTCTCTGGTGGGGGGAAAGAGGCGGGTCAGATGGCTCTTTGGTGGGGGGAGCGGGGGGGAGGGCAGGGATGGGGGGGGGGGGTGTCTGCTGCCACTCTGCGTAAGATCAGTAGGGGAAGAATTGGGGGATTCCACTGCCATTCTGTGGGCAATTGGTGATGGGGGGAAGAGGCTGCCCACTGCCACTCTGTGTGCGAACGTTGGGGGGGGGGGGGTCAGTGACCTATGATCAGTCTGGATAACAGGGGGGATGGGGGAAAAGGGGAATGAGGGGGTGGGGCAATGTCTGCGGGGGCCAGGGCGGAGGCAATATTCAGCCCGGGAGCGATATGGCAAGGGAGCGTTTTTCTATTTCTTTTCTGTGCACGCGCAGTTGGAGGCGCTGATCGGAGCTGCAGGGTTTTGGGCACATTAAGCCCTGCCACAGGCTTCTGCAGCACGATTCAAACTTGCTGCTATGTCTTTCAGACAGAGTGTGTTTGGGGGCGGCGGAGAACAGGACTAAGAGTCGGATCTGAAACACTCTCAGTTTCAAGTTCAGCACTTACAATGAAAGTGGTAAAATAGGGCCCTGTTATCATCAGTTTCAACGTGGATGATATCATAATGTGGAGATGCTGGCGTTGGACTGGGGTAAAGACAGTAAGAAGTCTGACAACACAAGGTTTAAGTCCAACCAATAATTAATAAATTGGTTGGACTTAAACCTGGTGTTGTCAGACTACTTGCTGATATCATAGCCAGAATTCTCTGACCTTTCCCATGGCTGGGATTCTCCAGTCCCGCTGCTGTGAACAGAGAAATTGGGGGAACCCCAAAATTTCCGTTCTCACTGGCAGCAGTAGCAGTAGTAGTGTGGATGAACAGAGGGATCTAGGTGTGTGTGTACATAGATCCCTGAAAGTTGGGAATCAAGTAGATAAGGTTGCTAAGAAGGCGTACGGTGTCTTGGCGTTTATTGGTAGGGGGATTGAATTTAGGAGTCGCAGTGTAATGTTGCAACTGTACACTACTCTAGTGCGGCCGCACTTGGAGTACTGTGTGCAGTTCTGGTCCCCGCATTACAAGAAGGATGTGGAGGCGTTGGAGAGGGTGCAGAGGAGGTTTACTAGGATGTTGCCTGGTATGGTGGGGAGGTCCTATGAGGAGAGACTGAGGGATTTAGGGTTGTTTTCGTTGGAAAGAAGGCGGCTAAGAGGGGATCTTATTGAAACATATAAGATGATTAGAGGTTTAGATAGGGTGGATAGTGATAGCCTTTTTCCTCGGATGGAGAAAGCTAGCACGAGGGGGCATGGCTTTAAATTAAGGGGGGGTAGCTACAGGACGGATGTCAGGGGTAGGTTCTTTACCCAGCGGGTGGTGAGGGATTGGAATGCCCTGCCTGCTGCAGTTGTAAATGCGTCTAGTTTGGGGGCGTTTAAGAGATCTCTGGATAGGTTTATGGACGAAAAGGGATTGGTATAGGCTAGTGGGCCATTGTTTCTGTAACTGGTCGGCGCAACATCGTGGGCCGAAGGGCCTGTTCTGCGCTGTAATGTTCTATGTTCTATGTTCTATGTTCTAGGGCATGCGAGATGAGAGAATCACAGCCCTTTTTGATACAACATGTACTCTGCAACTGAACGTTATTCCTAGGTTTTGTTTTTATTTGTTCATGGGATAAAGGCATTTATCCCATGAACAAGGCTAGGTCAGCATTTATTTCCCAACCCTGATTTCCCTGGAGAAGGAGCAGTCAGCTGCCTTCTCAAACAGCTGCAGTGTTGTGGGAACACCCAGAGCGCTGCTTAGAAGGTAAACAAAACCGTCCGAGATAATTATGCTAAAATAAAATTCTGAAGATGTCAGAGAGTTGGTGCAGATTGATGGGCCGAATGGCCTCTTCCGCACTGTAGGGACTCATGATTCTACGTAGGGGATCTGAAATGAAAACAGGAATTATCGGAAATACTTAGCATCAATGGAGCAATTCAAATCGGGAATGAAAGAATGCCTGAAACAGAGGCGCGCAAACATCTAGGGTTATTGTGGGACTGGAGGAGAATATGGAGATAGGGAGGGCTGAGACCATGGAGGGATGTGAAAACAAGGAGGAGAATTTTTCAACTGAGAATTGGTGATGGACAGGGGGCATTGTTGGGTAAACAGAATTTGGTACGAGTTAGTCCATGGATAGAAGGGTTTCAGATGACAAACGGTAGAATGTGGGAGGCCAACGAGGATGTGTTTGAATAGATGAGTCTGATCACGAGGGAGAGTTTCAGCAGCAGGAGATCTGAAGCTGGAATGGAGGTCATGGAAGTAAAAATAGATGGTCTTAGTAATGGCACGGTGAAAGACCAGCTTGGGGTCCTATATGACACCAGGAGGAATCGGTAATGAGGGAGCGGAGTTTGTGGCAGGCGCTGAGGCCAGTGGTATCAGTTTTCCCACTATTTAATGGAAGAAATTTCTGTTCGTCCCTGTACTGCATGTTGGACAGAGGTTAGAGACAGTGGAGGGGTTGAGAGAGAGGTGGTGATGGGGTAGAGCTGGATGTGAGCAACGAATAGGAGAAAAATTGGTGTATGTTTTCATGAGGTTGCAGAGGGGGCAGCATGCTGAGTAGGAGGGGCTCAAGGATAGATCCTTGGGGGACACTAGGAGTAACAGTGCAGAACGGAAGGAGAAGACAGTGAAGGTTATTCCCTGGCTATAATTAGATAGATAATAATGAAACCAAGGGATTGCAATCCCACCCAGTTGGATGACAGTGGAGGATAGCTTGAGGACCCATGGCAAAGGCTGCAGATAAATCAAGAAGGATAAGATGGGATTGTTTACCTTTGACACAATCCCGAGGATGTCATTTATGAGACAGTTGGTTCTGTGTCAGGGGAAGTAAACCTGACTGCGGCAATAACAACATGGAATCCTGGGAAAGATGGGCACCCTTTTGCGAGGTGACAATCAAGGACTTGGAAAGGAAAGAGAAATGGGATAATGGTCTATGAGGAAGAGGGATGAAGAATGGATTTTTTGAGGAGAAAGGGTATGTTGGCAGATTTGTAGAAGAGAAGAACATTACATAATGTCAGCTAATATAAAGGCCAAGAAAGGAAAATGAGTTTTCAGTAGATTGGTGGAAATAGGTTCAATCAGATCAATAAGTGGAAGCAAAGCTCATATGATAGAATTAAGAAATATCGAGGCATTGGAGTTATGTATCAGCCTTCTGGTAGTAGCAGTGATGTTGTATACATGCTAAGACTGAAAAGCATGTAGCAATGGCCTTAATGGGGGATTTTAACATTCATGTAGTTTGTCGTCAGCAGATATGCACGTCTAAATGGTAACAAATTCCCTGACTGTGCTGCACAACATGTCTGAGAAAAGCCAGCAAAGGGAGAGACCATTATGCTTAGTAATGAGCAATGACCCAGATTTACTTAGTCTGATGTTGTGTGAACTCTCTTGCACAAATGACAATGCATAATTAATTGCATAGGTACAATATCTTCAGATAACTTTTACAAGGTTCTACACCACTGGATTAATCTTACACAACTAACATTGTATGTATAAATATGAAATCTCACACATCTTGTGAGAATGGAAAATTTATGAGTACATTTATGAGTTTCTAGCTGATGTTTCTGCCTTTTGAATTCATTGATAGTCGATACTTAGGGCAGAATTTTCCAAAAAAAATTCTAAGTGCTGAACAAGTGAGAAAACGGGAGAGATTCAGACTCTTTTTTTTGGGTGAGTTTGAAAATGAAATGTTATAGCACTTGGTGCAAAGAAAGTGGCCGGGATGTGATTCACGCCAGTGGGGGGAGGGGAAGGGCTGAGCCTGAGCTCACCACCAAAGCTGGCTATCCTGGGAGATCAGATAGTGCCCGCCTCATGGCCATTGGGACACCCCACAGACATTGAAACTCCCTCCATAGACATCAAGACCACCCCCCCCCCTCCCCGCTGACGTTGGGATCCTCCCACAGACCATTAGGACCACCACACCCATGGAAATCATCACTCCCTCCCCCACAGAGCTTGTTTTTTCTAACCCTGCTGCCAATTATCCTCCAGCAGAGTTCCCTCCGCATCCCTGTGATCACCTATCAGGAGGGGTTCTCCTTTCCTCCCATCCAGGCAGAGTTCACTTGCTCCCTCTCACTCCTGTAGAATTCCACCCTTGTCTTCCCCATCATAGCTCCACCCCACTCTGGCTCTGCCCACTTGGCACTGCCCCGATACATTATTGGTGCCCAGTAAGCACAACCAGGGCACCAAGTGGATAGTGCCTGCCTGGCACTTCCCCATGGGTGCTGCCAGGCTCTGTCCCCGACCACCCAAGGGCTTAAATAGCCTCCACTTACCCCAGCGAGGCCACCATGTCTGGTCCCCATTGGTGGTGACCATACTTGATTCTTGGCAGGGAGAACCTCGGCTGGCAAGGTGGTAAAGGAGGTGAATGCAGATTATAGCATCCAGGACTCATTAATTGCATGCAAAACATTTCATTAATACTTAAATCAGCTTTGCACCCGTTCCATTGGCAAAACAGTGACAGTAGGATCGGGACAGGTGAAAATCCGGGCACAAATCTGACTTTTCATCTCCTCCCCTTACAACTTCACCTCACCAAAAATGGGAGGGACAAGGCTGTAAGATCGTGAGCTATGTCACAAGAACTTTATTGCCTTAAACAGAGTCACCTTTCACAGGGATACATAACACTATTTTGTTAATGCTAGGTTTTGAAATTTTAACTCAGCATAATGGGTGGCACGGTAGCACAATGGTTAGCACTGCTGCTTCCCAGCTTCAGGGACCTGGGTTCGATTCCCAGCTCGGGTCACTGTCTGTGTGGAGTTTGCACATTCTCCTCGTGTCTGTGTGGGTTTCCTCCAGGTGCTCCGGTTTCCTCCTACAGTCCAAAGATGTGAGTGTTAGGTTGATTGGCCATACTAAAATTGGCCCTTAGTGTCCTGGGTTGTGTAGGTTAGAGGGATTAACGGGTAAATGTGTAGGGATATGGGGGGGTAGGGCCTGAGTGGAATTGTGGTAGGTGCAGACTCAATGGGCCGACGGACCTGTTTCTGCACTGTAGGGTTCTATGTTCTATAATGTAGCTGAAGGTTTGGGTGCTCTCGGATGATTGCTGTCAGTCCAAGTGGCCTAGTAATTCCCAGTTTTCTCTCTCTCTCCTTTCTGGAATAGCAGTGTTACGTTTGCTAACTTCCAATTTCTGGAACTGTTCTAGAAGCTAGAGAATTTTGGAAAATCATATCCAGTATGTCTACTGGGTGGATCTTCTGGTCCTGCCAAAGATGATCACCTGCGGTGGGTTTCCCAAGGGCGGGATGGGCGAGCAACACAAAATACAATAGACATCAGCAGGACCAGGCAGGATCCACCGTTAGGAAACACACTGCAGCAGGGCAGGGCGGGAGAGCAGAAAATCCGTCTCACTGTCTCTGTAGCCACCTCGTCAAAAACCTGAGGATGGGGGGATTGGTGTGATTTTAGCCCCTTAAATTTCTGTAATGCTCTTTACCCAGTTGATATTAATTCATTAAATTTACTCACTCATACTCGTCCAAGGTGCTCCTGAAGCATCATGAGGTGGATTCCAACTTTGAGTGCTTTCATGTACAGGGACAGAATAAAGAAATGTAGTCCTGATATTTATAGGTTGAGAGAATAAACCTCATTTCCTTCAATGGGGATGTGTATTATGTGCTAGCATCTAGCTCTATTGCAATTCTATTCTATTTAGTCTGGGTTTTTAACAGTGGCTCATCAGCTAATCTTCTGTCTGCCATCTCAAATCAAAACAGTATGTTGGAGGAACTAGAGGGCTTTATTGGAAATCCCTTTTTTTTATTCCCTTGAAATTCTAGAGGAAAGGAAATGTGGTGGCATAGTGGTTAGCACTGCTGCCTTACAACTCCAAGAATCCAGGTTCAATTCAGGCCTTGATTTGATTTTGGTTTGATTTATTATTGTCACATGCATTAACATACAGTGAAAATTATTGTTTCTTGCGCGCTATACAGACAGAGCACACCATTCATAGAGTAGGAAACAAGAGAGTGCAGAATGTAGTGTTACAGTCATAGCTAGGGTGTAGAGAAAGATCAACTTAATGCAAGGTAAGTCCATTCAAAAATCTGACTGCAGCAGAGAAGAAGCTGTTCTTGAATCAGATGGCACATGAGCTCAGACTTTTGTATCTTTTTCCCAATGGAAGAAGGTGGAAGAGAGAATGTCCGGTGTGCATGGGGTCCTTAATTATGTTTTGTTGAGGCACGGGAAGTGTAGACAGAGTCAATGGATGGGAGGCTGCTTTGCATGATGGATTGGGCTACATTCACAACCTTTTGTAGTTCCTTGCAGTCTTGGGCAGAGCAGGAGCCTTACCAAGCTGTGATACAATCAGAAAGAATGCTTTCTTTAGTGCACCTGTAAAAATTGGTGAGCGTCGTAGCTGACATGCCAATTTTCCTTCGTCTTCTGAGAAAGTGGAGTCATCGGTGGGCTCTCTTAACTATAACGTCAGCGTAAGTGGACCAGGACAGGTTGTTGGTGACCCGGACACCTAAAAACTTGAAGCTCTCGGCACTTTCCTTGGATGACTGTGTGGAGTTTGCAAGTTCTCCTCATGTCGGAATGTGTTTACTCTGGGAGCTCCAGTTTCTCCCACAATCCAACGATGCGTGGGTTAGGTAGATTGGCCATGCTAACCTGCTCCTTAGTGTCTCAAGATATGGGGATAAGCAGAGTAATTACATGGGGTTACTCAATAGGGCTTGGGTAAAATGCTGTGTTGCAGAATTGGTGCAGGCTCGAGGGGCCAAATGGCCTCCTTCTGCACTGTAGGGATTCTATGATTCTCTGAATTCATACTACTAGGCATCAGATGTGAATCTCCTGGGGAGCCTTTTTAAATGCCCGAAACATTGCTGGACTGAAATGATTATTTCTAAAGCAGATTAATCACCTTCTCCATATGAAGAATGACTCTACAGGGAACAAGAACTTTTAATTCATCAGCCATCTATGATGGGAAGGATTCAGGCACGCAGTCAAGGCACCAGCTCAGTCTTAGAATCGGAGACCGGATTGGGCTGAGACGGTTGCTTGTGATGCAACTTTACAAGCCGGATTCAGAAGTGACCTCCCCACTAAAACATTGGCAGGTTTCCAGGCCTACTACGCTTAGAGTGCTGAAGCAGGGCCCCGTGAATATAGGGAGAATTTGGCTTGAAAGGAGGTGACCTTACAGAGGACAGTAAACAGTATGTAAAGAGCAAAGCCTGGAATTTGAAACTAAATCCCAGATGCCAGCATAAGTTAGTGAAGTCAGAAACTGAATCATTTGGGAAGTACTTGAATATTTCGATTTGGAATTTATGGACCCTTTCCAAATGTTTGAGGCGACGGACTAAAAGGGGTTCCTCATCTACATCTGTCATGGGATCTTGCTTTCAGCCACCCATAAAGTGTAAAACCCATCTGCAAAGTAAGCACTGAGAGACACAACATTAAGAAGTGTCTGCTTGCAGCATTATTGATTACGGAATAATTTGGTAGAGTGCACTTGTCATTCAAGAATCCCCCATCGTACACATATTCTTAAAATTATCTCTTATTTAATACCAAATGCATGTCACCTCGGCAATATTGCGTTTCTTTCGTATTATAAAATCCCCCATTGTAGCACTTTAGAATGATTTAGATGCTTTAGTTGCATCGAGCTAGTTAAAGAATTTTGGAGGACTCAGTGTTCCCTCCACAAAACTGGTAACCCAGAGATCAACAAATAATTTCCTTTAGCAACAATGGAAATGTGTCCTCGGCTATTTGAGCTCCAAGGAATAATGCAAAGACTCAGAGATACAACCTAGTGGGCCTCACATCGAAGAAACTTTGAATAAATCATGGATTCCACTTACACTCTACCAGAAAATTGCGGTTAGTATGTCAGCAATCTTGTCCTCCATGTCAAATCACAGACCTTATATTCATTGGTACAATACAGAAATGTCATGCATTAGTACTTAATTATGTATCTTAAAACGTGTTGTCTTGTGTTTTACCAGAAGTACTTAACAAGCGCTCTGTTCTTTGAGAGAATACAGAAAGCTTTGGCGTTTTAATTGTAAACTCACACCTGCATTTTGTTTTAAGAGAGCCAGGATTGTGTCTTATAACTTGCGTCAAGTGTTCTTTTTAACAGCTGGCCAGAGGAGAGTCACTTCATGGGTCAGGTTAGGCAGTGAGAATAAGCAGAGACAAATTCTATTATCTAATCACCACGATCCTTAATCCTGCCTTTCAGTGGCGAGCAGCTCTTCATCCCTGAACCAGCAGGCCACAGCTGCTGCCACCTCCTGTCATCTGCCATCAGTCAGCCTTGCTGCCCTCTCCAGGGAGCTTTTCAGACAGCAGCTTTCTCCTGCAGCTGTTATTTAAATGGCCAGGCTCCTTTTTTATCCCCCTTCTTCCGATACAGTACCCTTTAGCAGTTACCTGCTGCTCTCCAAGAACCAGAAGCGAAAATGTATCTTCGTAAAAATAAAAAGGCACTCGTTTGATAATGAACACTGTAGGCACTTCATAGGGCGCGACAGTAAATTAAAATTCTAATATGGTGTTTAATCAAATATTCTTTCAAATATAAATAAGATGAATTTGTTCTCCTTCATTTTGAGCATTGTTATCACATTCATTACCATTTGCACAGGTTTCCCTTTTCCGTAAGAAAAAAGCCAACGTGTACATGCTATAATTTTTAAGTTATTATTTGAATGCTGATTAAGACAGGCTGCCCATTCTTGCTATTTTGGAGTCTAATTTTGCAATGTTATTCTAATGCCTCAGTGTAAATAAAGGAGAGCAGCTGCCCCTCTCGATGTGATCTTTAGAGGTCCCAGGTAGTCCCCTCCCCCCAGAAAACAAAGATTTTTAACAAAGAGAGCAAGAGGCAATCTGGACTACCACTGAAGTATGAAGCAGTGACTATGTTAACATGGCCTTGCACACTGTATGACGGATGAAAACTGTGTACACATTGTTCTTATGTGTCGATTATTACTCACTCAAGATCACATGGAAGTCTCTGATGCATCTTTGGAATATAATGCATTTTATGTGTTTCAAAGAAAAAAAATCTTCAGTCGTAAAATCAGGCACAATGTTCGGATGGTCTAGCACTTTGCTAAGTTTTGTCGTGATGTGACATTGGGCTTCATCGGCTGCAGATATATTCCATGTCTTCACATGTTATGTCTTCAGATGCACGAATGCTTAAGTGCTGAATTAATGAGTCATTTGACAGTAGAAAAATTCTTCAATGGATGTAGGTCCGACTGCATCCCAGATTTTGTCAATTATCTAACGAAAGTAAGTGTTGGGGGACGCAATCTCCCCCGAAAGCCCCAGACTACTTTTTTCTGCTGAAGTTAGGACAATCTCCAAATCTATTTTCCATAGATTCTTCATGTTGTGCTGACCATTTTGTACATTAGTGCCAGAGAGAATGGATAGATAAACCACCTGGTGTAAATTATTTACGGATGCACTAAATCATTAATAGTTTGGGATTCTATGCTGAAGTGCAGCTAGCAGTCGACCAAGGAGACTTGATGTGAACTAGATTCTTTATTGTGCATGTGAAGTTCTCAAATAGTAACTGTGAATGATGATTCTTGGAAAACAGGTGAGGTTAACTTTATGGTTGGCATAAGCTGGCATATGAGTGGCAAAATCAGGGGGCACTACTTGTGTTGACAATTAACTCTTTCCCAAGCTAGTAAACTTTCTTTGTGTGTCTACCGTAAGGTCCCTTACCAGTGCAAGAGGCTGCTAGTCTTTTAATTTGCTCTCCACCATTGAGATTGGAGATGGCAACACTAGTCAGATAAATCATCTCCTGATGGGCAGCACAGTGGCACAGTGGTTAGCACTGCTGCCTCACAACGCCAGGGATCCAGGTTCAATTCCTGGCATGGGTCACTGTCCGTGTGAAGTTTGCACATTCTCCCTGTGTCTGTGTGGGTTTCCTCTGGGTGATCTGGTTTCCTCCCACATTCCAAAGATAGACCATAGACCATAGAAAATTACAGCTCAGAAACAGGCCTTTTGGCCCTTATTGTCCATGCCGGTCCATTTTTTGCCTAGTCCCACTGACCTGCACTTGAACCATATCCCTCCACACCCCTCTCATCCATGAACCCGTCCAAGTTTTTCTTAAATGTTAAAAGTGACCCCGCATTTACCACTTTATCAGGCAGCTCATTCCACACTCCCACCACTGTCTGCGTGAAGAAGTCCCCCCTAATTTTCCCTTTAAACTTTTCTCCTTTCACCCTTAACCCATGTCCTCTGGTTTTTTCCTCCCCTAGCCTCAGTGGAAAAAGCCTGCTTGCATTCACTCTATCTATACCCGTCAAAATCTTATACACCTCTATCAAATCTCCCCTCATTCTTCTACGCTCCAGGGAATAAAGTCCTAACCTATTCAATCTCTCTCTGTAACTCAGCTTCTCAAGTCCCGGCAACATCCTTGTGAACCTTCTCTGCACTCTTTCAACCTTATTTACATCCGTCCTGTAACTAGGTGACCAAAGCTGTACACAGTGTGCAGGTTAGGTTGAATTGTCCCTTAGCGTCAGGGTAAATATGTGGTATTATAGGGATAGGGCCTGGATAAGGTTGTTGTTGGTGTAGGCTTGCTGGGCCAATGGCCTCCTTTAAGGTTGTTAAGAAGGCGTACGGTGTCTTGGCGTTTATTGGTAGGGGGATTGAATTTAGGAGTCGCAGCGTCATGTTGCAACTGTACACAACTCTGGTGCGGCCGCACTTGGAGTACTGTGTGCAGTTCTGGTCCCCACATTACAGGAAGGATGTGGAGGCTTTGGAGAGGGTGCAGAGGAGGTTTACCAGGATGTTGCCTGGTATGCAGGGGAGGTCCTATGAGGAGAGACTGAGGGATTTGGGGTTGTTTTCACTGGAAAGAAGGCGGCTAAGAGGGGATCTTATAGAAACATATAAGATGATTAGAGGTTTAGATAGGGTGGATGGTGATAGCCTGTTTCCTCGGATGGAGAAATCTAGCACGAGGGGGCATGGCTTTAAATTAAGGGGGGGTAGTTATAGGACGGATGTCAGGGGCAGGTTCTTTACCCAGAGGGTGGTGAGGGACTGGAATGCCCCGCCTGCTGCAGTTGTAAATGCGCCTAGTTTGGGGGTGTTTAAGAGATTGGTGGATAGGTTTATGGACGAAAAGGGATTGGTTTAGATTAGTGGGTCAATGTTTTTTTTTAAAATAAGACTGGTCGGCGCAACATTGTGGGCCGAAGGGCCTGTTCCGCGCTGTAATGTTCTATGTTCTATGTTCTATGTTCTGCACTGTAGGGATCCTATAAACCTGGGAGATAAATAATGCCTATTCTGAAGACATCACCAAGATTGAACAGAATAGAGAGGCCAAAGCTCATCAAAGTCTGTAGATTGTAAAATGGTGAAAATGTTAAGATAGTTTATTTTCCCCGAATGAAATATTCCACAACAGTTATATTTATGCAATGGCACTCATTGGAATAAATTTGATTCTCCAGTGGTGTGCTAGCAGCTGTGCTGATGCATCATCTCTCCCAGCTCTTCAGGTCACTGTTCTCTATTTACATCCTTGTTACTGCACATGTTGGTACAGTGAGCTCTTTTGCCCCACTGAATAAATAGTATGTCAATCTATTCTGCGATTGTTTTGCTGAATGAGTTGGTCAGAAACATTGGAAACATGAATAAAATTGCTGGACAGAAGTACCACAGTCCATGTGGTGTAGCTGATCACGCAGTGGTTGTCAGCAGGGACTTCCAACACTTTGGCCCAGCGCCAACAAGCAAATCATGGTATTTGCCCAAATCAAGATGATGTGTGACTTCCCAGGCAACTTGGAGATTGCAATTTGTGCTTCTGGGTGGTAGAGGTTGTGGGTTTGGGACATTCATGACAAGGCAAAAGAATTAAACAGATGGCGTGTGGGTGACAAATCGCACCTGCTGCCGCCATGGAAAATGTCCCACAAGAGTCACAGAAAGAGTAATTGAGGACAACAAGGCATATGATTTGATCAAAATTGTCACACACAAAATCATAGGATTCTTAAAGGGTGTTTTTGTTGCCTTGACAGAATAAGGCCATATGTTTCAGATGTAAATCGCACATAGTCGTGCAGCACTGTGGCAAGCACTGCTGCCTCACAGCACCTGAGATCTGGGTTCAACTCCCAGCTTGGGCCACTGCCTGTGTGGAGTTTGCACATTCTCCCCATGTTTGCATGGGTTTCCTCCAAGTGCTCTGGTTTCCTCCCACAGTCCACAGATGTATGGGTTAGGTGGATTGGCCATGCTAAATTGCCCCTTCTTGTTACGGGGACTAGCTAGGGTAAATACATGGGGTTGTGGGAATAGCGCCTGGGTGGGATTGTGGTTGGTGCAGACACAATGGGTCGAATGGTCTCATTTTGCACTGTAGGATTCTATGGTTCTATGACAATACAGGCAGCATAGCGGCGTAGAGCTTAGCACTGCTGCCTCACAGCGCCAGGGACCTGGGTTTAATTCTGGCCTCGGGTTACTATCTGTGTGGAGTTTGCACATTCTCCCTGTGTTTGCGTGGGTTTCCTTTGGGTGTTCTGGTTCCTCCCACAGTCCAATATGTGCGGGTTAGATTAATTGGCCATGCTAAATTGACCCCAGTGTCAGGGGATTAGTAGAGTAATCATGTGGGGTGACTGGAGTAGGGCCTGAGTGGGATTGTGATCTGTGCAGACTCAATGGGCCGAATGGCCTCCTTCTAGAATCTAGGGATTCTATGGATTGTATGATGATTATAGTTTGCAGTGCCCTACCCAGCTTTGCCCTCTGCAAAAGGCACAGTAATGGAGATCTCAGAGGAAGCTGTTTGGGTGTAGAAATGCATGATGTGAAGCGTCAGGAGGTCATTTGCAAGAAACAGTAGAGTTTAATTATCAATGGAGTGCTCTCGTTACTGAGTCTCACCTTCACCATTGCTTCTCTCTGCATTCACAAATCCTTCAATCAGTACCCGGCCTAAAATCATCATGACAATTCACCCGGTTTCAGGCTAAATATTCACACTGGCAGGAAAATGGAAGTGACACAAAGATGAGTGGGAAAGCAAATTGCGTGGAGGATACGGAAAGTCTGCAGAGAGATTTGGATAGGCTGAGTGAGTGGGCGAGGATCTGACAGATGGGGTATAACATTGGCAAGTGTGAGGTTATCCACTTTGGAAGGAATAATAGTAAAATGGACTATTATTTAAATGTTGAAAAATTACAACATGCTACGGTGCAGAGGGACCTGGGGGTCCTTGTGCATGAATCGCAAAAACCCAGTCTGCAGGTGCAGCAGGTGATCAAGAAGGCGAATGGAATGTTGGCCTTTATCGCGAGGGGGATAGAATATAAAAGCAGGGAAGTCTTGCTGCAATTCTACAAGGTACTAGTGAGGCCGCACCTAGAGTACTGTGTGCAATTTTGGTCCTCTTATTTGAGAAAGGATATATTAGATTTGGAGGGAGTGCAGAGAAGGTTCACCAGGTTGATTCTGGGGATGAAGGGGTTAGCTTATGAGGAGAGATTGAGTAGACTGGGCCTGTACTCATTGGAGTTTGGAAGGCTGAGGGGGGATCTTATAGAGACATATAAGATAATGAAGGAGCTAGACAGGGTAGAAACAGAGAGATTATTTCTACTTAGAATGGAAGCAAGAACTAGAGGGCACAGCCTCAAAATAAGGGGGAGTCAATTTAGAACAGAATTGAGGAGAAACTTCTTCCCTCAGAGGGTAGTGAATCTTTGGAATTCTCTGCCCATTGAAGCAGTGGAGGCTACCTCGTTAAATGTGTTTAAGTGATAGGTAAATAGGTTTCTGATTGATAAGGGAATTAAGGGCTATGGGGAGCGGGTAAGTGGAACTGATCCACTATTTGATCAGTCATGATCTTATTGAATGGCAGGGCAGGCTCAAGGGGCTAGGTGGCCTAATCCTGCTCCTATTTCTTATGTTCTTATGAATCACAGCACCGCTATTCTGAAGCCATCCCGCCTATTCAAATGGGCTAGGCAGGCACCCACATGAAACATGCAGATACCCCATTGCAGCAGTGGCTGAGTCCCTGGAGTTGGGAATTACCTCAATCAGCAACAAGAGGGAGCAGCATAAAAATGCCCCCTGCACACCTCAGGCATACTACCAAGAAAGTGACAGCCCTATGCTCCCTCGATATAAGTAAGGACCACATGTTGGATGCTTTTGAGGAGAGGAAGGCACCCTGTTCCCTAGGGTAGGCAGAAGACAACCTGTAAATGTAGGAGCAGAGACCGGAGGCAGTGCTGAGGCTGTCAACAGCAACAGGCCCACCTGGAGGACCAGCCTGGAGTTAGGGACCAGATCAGCAACTTCATGGTATATTATGAAGTTAGCCTCAATCCTTTTTTTTATATTTTGGTAGCAATGCGAGCATAAGGTTAAGGTTAAGGTTAAGGAGCTGCAATTGCAGCTCGAGGACCTTCGGCTCGTTCGGGAGAGTGAGGAGGTTATAGATAGGAGCTACCAGCAGGTAGTCACACCAGGGCAACGGGATGAGAGCACTTGGGTAACTATTAGGAAGGGGAAAACACGGGTGATGGAGAGCACTCCGGTGGATGTCCCCCTTCAAAATAAGTACTCCGGCCTGAGTACTACTGAGGGGGACAGCTCATCTGAGGGAGGAAGCGGTGGCCAGGTCTCTGGAGCTGAGCCAGTGAGCCAAAAAATCAAAAAGGGAAGCAGAAAGGTAGTTTTAATAGGGGACTCCACAGTGAGGGGCGCGGACAGGCGTTTTTGTGGACGTAGAAGGGAGTCGCGGATGGTGGTTTGTCTCCCTGGGGCTGGGATCCTTTTTTGTTTCTGTCTTCACGGAGGAGGATGTGAATAATTTGCCGGGTGTTAGCGATGGAAAGGTGGTAGGACTGGAGGGTCTTAATGACATTACTGTTACTAGAAAGGCGATGCTCGACAGACTGGAGGGACTGATTGTGGACAAGTCGCCAGGACCAGATGGAATGCATCCGAGGGTTCTGAAAGAAATGGCGGAGGTGATAGTGGATGCCTTGGTGGTTATTTTCCAAACGTCGCTGGATTCCGGGGAAGTGCCGGATGATTGGAAAACGGCTAATGTTACGCCGTTGTTTAAGAAGGGTGCCAGGCAAAAGGCGGGGAATTATAGGCCGGTTAGTTTAACGTCTGTGGTAGGTAAAATGTTAGAATCTGTCATTAAGGAGGAAATTGCGAGGCATCTTGAAGGGAATTGCTTGATAGAGCAGACGCAGCATGGTTTCATTAAAGGGAAGTCGTGCCTGACAAATTTACTGGAGTTCTATGAGGATGTGTCTAGGGCGGTGGATAGAGGAGAGCCGGTGGATGTGGTCTTTCTAGATTTTCAGAAGGCGTTTGACAAAGTGCCTCACAAGAGGTTATTGCAGAAGGTCGAGGGACATGGAGTTGGGGGTAGGGTGTTAGCGTGGATAGAGGATTGGTTGTCAAATAGGAGGCAGAGAGTGGGGGTCAATGGGTGCTATTCGGATTGGCGGATGGTGACTAGTGGAGTGCCCCAGGGGTCGGTGCTGGGGCCTCAGCTTTTTACCATTTATATAGATGATCTGGAGGAGGTAACCGAGTGTAGAGTGTCGAAATTTGCTGATGACACCAAGATTGGGGAAACGGCAAATTGTGCGGAGGGTGTGGAGAGTCTGCAGAAGGATCTAGATAGGAGGGGAGGGTGAGGAACCAGAGGTTGTAGTACATATAGGTACTACTGACGTAGGTAAGAAGAGGGTGGCACTCGTGAAAAGGGACTATAGGGAACTGGGTAGGCAGCTGAGGAAGAGAAAAGCGAAGGTAGTAATCTCAGGATTGCTGCCTGTGCCACGGGAGAATGAGGGAAGAAATGAAATGAGGTGGAGGGTGAATGCGTGGCTGAGGGACTGGTGTAGAGGGCAGGGATTTCGGTTCCTAGATCACTGGGACCTCTTTAGGGGTAGGTGGGACCTGTATAGTAAGGACGGGTGGCACTTAAATACCAGGGGGACTAATGTCTTGGCGGGAAGACTGGCTAAGGCTACCGGGGGGACTTTAAACTAGAAAGGATGGGGGGAGGGAACTGTGATGGGGAAACTGGGACAGAGGAGGTTCACTCCCAGGTAGGGGAGGACCGCAGGCAGTATGGGAGGGAGGTTAGACAGGCGGTGGAGATGGGAAATGCCCAGACTGAGGGGCTGAAGTGTATATATTTTAATGCAAGGAGTGTAGTGAATAAGGTAGATGAGCTTAGGGCGTGGATTGCTGTTTGGGATTGTGATGTGGTGGCCATTACGGAGACTTGGATGTCTCAGGGACAGGACTGGGTACTTCAGGTGCCAGGCTTCAGGTGCTTCAGGAAGGACAGGGAGGGTGGCAGAAGGGGTGGTGGAGTGGCACTGTTGATCAGGGACAGTGTCATGGCTGCAGAGAAAGAGGATGTTGTGGAGGGACTGTCTACAGAATCTCTGTGGGTGGAAGTTACAAACAGCAAAGGGTCGAAAACTTTGCTGGGTGTATTCTATAGGCCGCCCAATAGTGACAGGGAAGTTGAAGTGCAAATAGGGAAACAGATTCTGGAGAGATGTTTTAATAACAGAGTTGTCGTGATGGGAGACTTCAATTTCCCAAACATCGACTGGAATTTCCCTAGGGTAAGGGGTTTGGATGGGGAGGAGTTTGTTAGGTGTGTTCAGGAGGGTTTCCTGACACAGTATGTGGATAAGCCTACGAGGGGAGAGGCTGTAATTGACCTGGTACTGGCGAATGAACCAGGGCAGGTGATGGATCTTTCGGTAGGAGAGCATCTTGGAAATGGTGACCATAATTCTATCTCCTTCACAATTGCATTAGAACGAGATAGGATCAGGCAGGCTAGGAAGGTGTTTGTCTGGGGTAAGGGGAGATACGAAGAAGTCAGGAAGTTACTTGGACAAATAAACTGGAAGGAGGCGCTTTAGGGAAAAGTACCGAAGGAAGGTGGCAGATATTCAAGGAATGTGTGTCTGGAGCTCTGAATGACAACGTTCCGATGAGACAAGGGGGTTTTGGTAGGTCGCGGGAACCGTGGTGCACGAAGGCTGTGTTGAACCTAGTCAGGAGGAAAGGGAAGGTGTACAAGAGGTTCAGGGAATTAGGAGAGGTTAAAGATCTTGAGGAGTATAAGGACTGTAGGAAGGAACTTAAAAGGGAAATTAGGAGAGCCAGAAGGGGTCATGAGAAGACCTTGGCGGGTAAGATTAAGGAGAATCCCAAGGCCTTCTATAAATATGTGAAAGGTAAAAGGATAAGAGAAGGGATAGGACCTATAAAAGGTGAGGGGGGAAAGGTTTGTGTGGAACCAGAAGAAATGGCAGAGGTGCTTAACGAGTACTTCGCCTCAGTATTCACAGTGAAAGCTGATCTGGGAGATTTTGTTATGGATTTGCAGCAGATGGAAAAGATTGAGTACGTGAATATTAAGGAGGAGGATGTGTTGGAACTTTTGAATTCTATCAAGGTAGATAAGTCGCCTGGACCAGATGGGATGTACCCCAGGATATTGTGGGAGGCGAGGGAAGAGATTGCAGAGCCCCTGGCGATGATCTTTGCGTCGTCAATGGAGACGAGAGAGGTTCCGGAGGATTGGAGGATTGCGGATGTAGTTCCTATTTTCAAGAAAGGGAACAGAGATAGCCCGGGAAATTACCGACCGGTGAGTCTGACCTCTGTGGTTGGTAAGCTGATGGAGAGGCTTCTGAGGGACAAGATTTACGAACATTTGGAGAGGTTTGACATGATCAGGAATAGTCAGCATGGATTTGTCAAGGGCAGGTCGTGCCTTACAAGCCTAGTTGAGTTCTTCAATAATGTGACTGAACACATTGACGAAGGAAGTGCCGTGGACGTAGTGTACATGGACTTCAGCAAGGCGTTTGATAAGGTCCCCCATGCAAGACTTCTTGAGAAGGTGAGAGGGCATGGGATCCAAGGGCCTTTGGCCTTGTGGATTCAGAACTGGCTTGCCTGCAGAAGGCAGAGAGTGGTTGTGGATGGGGCTTTTTCTGAATGGAGGTCAGTCACCAGCGGAGTGCCTCAAGGATCTGTTCTGGGACCCTTGTTGTTTGTCATTTTCATAAATGACCTGGATGAGGAAGTGGAGGGATGGGTAAGTAAGTTCGCTGATGACACTAAGGTCGGTGGTGTTGTGGATGGTCTGGAAGGATGGCAAAAGTTGCAGCAGGACATAGATAGGATGCAGGACTGGGCGGAGAAGTGGCAGATGGACTTCAACGCGGATAAATGTGTAGTCGTCCATTTTGGCAGAACCAACGGGATGAACGAGTACACTATCAAGGGCAGAAGTCTGAGTAGTGTTGAAGAGCAGAAGGATCTTGGGGTCCGGGTCCACAGGACTCTTAAATCGGCCTCGCAGGTGGAGGAGTTGGTCAAGAAGGCGTATGGTGTACTGGCCTTCATTAATCGAGGGATTGAGTTTAGGAGTCGGGAGGTAATGCTGCAACTTTATAAGACCCTTGTCAGGCCTCATTTAGAGTATTGTGCGCAGTTCTGGTCGCCTCACTATAGGAAAGATGTAGAAGCTATTGAGAGGGTACAGAGGAGATTTACAAGGATGTTGCCTGGACTGGGAGGCATGCCTTATGAAGTTAGGTTGAGGGAGCTGGGACTCTTTTCCCTGGAGAGACGAAGGTTGAGAGGCGACCTGATAGAAGTTTACAAAATGTTGAGAGGAATAGATAGGGTGGACTCTCAGAGGCTATTTCCCCGGGTTGAAATGGTTGCTACGAGAGGACACAGATTTAAGGTGCAGGGAGGGAAGTTCAGAAGTGATGTTAGGGGTAAGTTTTTCACTCAGAGGGTGGTGAGTGAATGGAATCGGCTGCCGTCAGTGGTGGTGGAGGCGAACTCGCTGGGGTCTTTTAAAAGACTTCTGGATGAGTATATCGGGTTTAATGAGATTGAGGGTTATAGATAGGTCTGTAGGTTGGTAGGTGTTGATGTGATCGGCGCAACTCGTGGGCCGAAGGGCCTGTTTGTGCTGTAGTGTTCTATGTTCTATAAGGTGTTTGCTCCAGGTGTGATTCTATTAACCCACTAGGAAGATTTTGTTTAACAACACAGTGAAAATATAACAAAAAGAATTAATGTTATTTTTACCAATCAATTACTTAAACATGATAAAGAATAGTTCTTATCAGCTAGCTATCTCTATAGTTCCAGTTTAAGCAATATCCCCGCAGACATAAATCTAGCACCATGTAGGTGTTAGATTTCCAGCCTTTTCATCCCTCTGGACAAAGATACAGAAACACGATGTGCGGGATTTTACAGCCTCATTCAGGCAAGTCTAGAAATTCCCACCTGAAGTCAGTGGAGATTTCTGTTGTTCTATCCTTGCCTTCTGATTCAGTGGTGGGTGAGCTGGTGGATTTCCCGCGACTATCTTTTGACTCTCTTACAGCGACCTCCAGAGAAAATCTATCTTCAAACAGCAGAACTTCAGAGAAAGAGACTTATTTCCTGGTAGATCCCAGTCTCCAAATCCAGACAGAGAAAGAATGAGACAGAGGGCTATTTCTCTCTAAAGATTCCAAGCAACAACTGAGCTTATGTCTCTCTGTGAACCTAGCCCTGTCTAGTCACATGACTTTCCTGTCAAACAACCAAATCAAACCCTACTCTGAAAAACCCCAGGGGAAAACAAAACGTAACAAACTGCATTAGCCCAGATTAAAACAGTCACTCTAGCAATTAGGATCAATTATGCTTCTGTAACATCAACATGTAAACTGCCAGTTATAGACAAAGTGACACCAGCAAATAGAACTGATTGCCAAAAAAAATCCTGCATGAGAAACATGTCACAAAAACATTTCTTAAAGGCACAGTTTTGTCATGCTAGGCATTTAGGGCATTCGTGACCTGACAGATGCACTTATGCATGGATGACTGAGATCCCGTACAGGTTCCTCTCAAGCTGGGAAGATCCAGTGGTAAAGATGTTGAGGATGATGGTGACCTTTGCAGCCATTGGGAGCAAGTGTCCTCCTCCTCCTCCCCTCAACACCAGGTGATCAAGAAGCTGGCACAAGTGTCAACTGTCTCCCAGTGAAGTTTTCAGTCCATGAGGGTATGGAAAGAGAGAGAGAGGTCACAATGTTGCCCATCTAACACCTTCCCTCAATCCTATATGGTGCAACAGCTCAAGGGGGGAACAATTCTCAACATTCTCCCGCATAGCCATACAGTACAGCAGCTATTGCCCACGTCATCCAGCTTGCATGGTGAGACTTTTTCCCCTTGTCCTCTCTTCTTGATTCATGGTCTCCTGCTCCCATCAGCCTTCCCTTCATATCACCTAAGGAATGCTTTATGACTTGCTGCAAGTGGTGAAGACTAAAGGTTTCCTTCAGTAAATTTGAACCTCTGGGGGAAGCTGTGTGCTGCACTGAGTGACACAGTCACTGGTTCAAATGCAAGTTTTGACTGAGATCTTTCGAGAGATCCAGCAAGTTTCCCGGGGTGTTAATGTCATCCAGTGCGATAAAGATGAGACATGAGAGAGAGCAGCTGGTGTGCAGGATTAGTGAGCATCATCTTCATGGAGCATCCCCCGTGTGTCTCGATGTTGAGGCTGTTTGTGCTGTTGGCTACCTGCCAGCACTGGGGAACCTGACTCTTGTGCGCACTTTCTGATTCCCTTCCCTCATCTGGTGTGGGAGTGTGAATGAAGAGAGTTCATGAGGTGTGCCAACGTCCAGCATTCATATAGGGTTTGAAGAGACGGCGGTCCTGGGTCAGTGACACTATGTGTGAGGGCAGTTAGGACAAAGCTGGCCTGAGTTGGGGGTTTCTGCATGAGGACAGGACTATGCCAGACCAAGAGTGGTTCACAGGTACAGGTATGCAGGGTATCCATGGTGTATGGTTTCCATGGAGCCAGAAGGTCAGACAGGAAACAGCACTTTCAGTTCAGGTGCCTGAAACTGTCATGATGGAATTTGCTGCAACACATCAAAAGGTCAATGGAAATTGTCAGGAATCCTAATTTTCAACTGATACTCCATTCAGCAGGACATCGGGATTCCCGCTGGCCGTCTGGGTCAACAAGGTCAATGAACCCCCACCACCTGTTGCACCCCCCTTCCCCCCGCACCCCTCCTCAGAACTGAAAGGTATGACAGATGAATAATACTGGAGAGGGGAAGAAAAATCGCACAATGACCACATTCACTGGGAAAGATATTGAGCTACCAAGTATTGATGTGGGGGACTAGAAATAGTTAAATAATGAAGATGTATATAACAGGAAACAGAAAGAAAGAGAAAGAAAATTTCCATTTATGCAGCCTTTCACAAGTTTAACCTCAACCTGCACAAAGCATCTTTACAGCCAGTGATACACTTTTAAATTGCCGTCACTGTTGTAATAAAGGAAATGCAACAGCATAATTTGCACACAGAAAGATCCCACAACTGACAGTGAGGAAAGGGGCAGATAAGCTTTCCTGCTTTCTCCTGATACAATGCTTCCCCAGATGTTTAAATGTCTCTTTCTTTAACTGATTCTAAACCTGAGAATAAATATAAGGAATAAAATTTTGGGAAGACTGAGGCCATGTTCCTCATATCCACCCATGGTGACTGTCTTAACTGAGGAAGGCCATTCACAACCTCTGCTTGTGTTTATCTCCATGTTGTGTTTCCACCCACATATCTTCACCATCAGTTAGAATTCCTACGTCCACCTCAGTAACATTATTCAGCTCCAATCTTCCCTCAGCTCATATCTGGTGAAACACTAATCCATAGAATGAGTGATTAGAGCTTCCATTACTGCATGGCATAGAGGGGGCCCATCTCTAATGGAAGCTCAGACCTGAGAAGGGAACTACTGACCGCAGCTCTTTCAAATGGGGTATTAAGCAAAGGCCCTATCTTCCATCTCAGGAAGACATAAACAATTCCAAGATACTATGTTGAAGAACAGCAGAGGTGTTACCCAGTTGTCCAACATTTACTCCTCAGTCAGCATCACAAAAACAGATAATTAAGTCATTATCATGTAATTGTGTCTGAGAGCTTGAGGTACATAAATTGACTGTCATGTTTCTTACATTACAACGCTTCCAAAAAAAAGTATTTAATTAGCTGTAATGTGTTTTGGCATGCCCATAGGTCATGAAAGGAACAATATAATCATAAATTTGCTTTGTCCTCTAGGTGTGGTGCCTCAGCAACCTAGGGTTATCTCTTGTGTATGATGTGAGTGATATTCTGGAGGGTAAAGTCAGTTGCACGGTAACTGCAGCTGCCCCGATAACAATAGCCATGGGCAACTCAGTTCCAGATGTTACCTTCTCCTGGGTATTGATTTGCAAGTCCAGAGAGAATGGTATGTCTAATGGCAGTTATCAGTTGTCAAATGTTAATTATGAAGTGCCTTTATCCCAATCCCATTGTCTAAAAGACGGTACAAAGGATGTTGTCTAAACTGTACCCTACTATCACCAAGACAGAATTTTATTCTTCCACAGGGACAAAGTTACTGACTTCCCCAGGACCAATTCCACTGATGAGTAAGTCCCACTGAAGCTTGTCTTTAACATTTAAATAAACAAATAGTTCTCATTTTATTTCTATGTACCAGCACCTAAATGTCACAGTTATCAACTGTTCTATCAGAAACTGGCCACAAAGGCTGCAAGGACATTACGGAACATAAACTTACAGCAGAGAAAAGCAGGCAGTCTTATGGTGCAGTGAACAAAGAACAAAGAACAACCCAGCACGGGAAACAGGCCCTTCGGCCCAACAAGCCCGCGCCGCCGCATCCTCCCACACCTACCCTGCCCGATGGTAGTATCATTACCCCTGGGCTGGAAGCTCTGGGTTCAAGTCCCATACCAGGGCTTGCTAGTCACAGAGGGAGCATTCTAGACATGGTTCTTTGGGCTGAAAATCAACTCGGCAATTCTTCCACCACTTCCCCACTGTTTAGCAAAGGGATAAAAAGACTGTGGGTGATGACATCAATGAAAAATAAATCAATAAAACAAATGTACTCAGCCCAACTGCGCGATAAGTGCTTATATTCCAGATGTGTTTCTCCCCACTCGACTTCATCATAATATTCCACAAACATGCTGCTTTGTTATTCAGTGCCTGTTCTGATTACCCTGGCCTCAAGGCCATGGGCAGTTTTCACCACTGTCTTTGCTCGGAAGATGACACCATCCTTGACCCATTCCTGCAATTTCTTTATATGACGCAGAACATTTGGTGCCATCTTCTATATTATGCTTTCTACATACTCCAGGTTACAGCTTATGAAATTATGATGTTTTGGGACTGAATCTTTTAATGCAAGGTAAAGCAAGGGGGAGAGCAGAGGAGGGCGGGGAGGGGGGGGTAGGATTAAGTGACCTGTGCCGACGTTTGCCTGACAACAGGTCTGGATGATGGAGGTGTTAAAGATTGCAGGGAAATCTGGGTTTTTCTTTGGAAGGAATGTTTAAGGTGTTCAGACTTGGAGACAATGGCAGCAGTATCTGTGTTTTCAGTGCTTACACTGCTAGTCCCAAAGGAAGATGTAGAGAATGTCAGGTTGTAAACAACTGTACATTTGGTTCCAAGATGAAAGAGAGTTAGGTTATCAAGTATATTAATTAGCATCTCAACTAGATACCAAGCTCATATGGTTCACATTGCCTTAGTGGTGGGTTTTGCGATGGAAAGGGCTTAGTGAAAACAATTGTGATATTGAGTTACTGGCTTTCCTAAATTATATTTGAATGTCACAAACAGGTAGGCTAGTCTGGTGGTGCAGAAAAGACCATGAGAGCAGCTAATGGCTGCAAGTCTGTATTGTTCACACACTGGAATGCAAATGGAAGACCGAGTTTAAATTGAAAAGAAAAATTCACGAGAGGTGAAAATAAAGTTGGAAGATTTGCCTAGGTTGCGCTAGGTGGAGGATCTCTCGCAAAGTTTTGGTTTAAAAGTTACCAAGCTGAGAAAGGAGAAAAACAGAAGTAAATCCTTAAGAGTCAGCATTATTTTGAAATGATTTCAGGAGAATTAGAGTCTTCTGAAAGGACAGTGTAACCTATACCTCAGAAATGTGTTTTTAGTTGTGCTAAGATGAACAGTGGGGATATTCTGTTGTTTGGCTTAAAGGAAAAGTTACCAACAAAAGATAGCATTTAGTCAGGAGTTTTTTTGTTACAATATATGTGTTAAAACACAAAACCTTGTCACAGCAATCTTTCACTATTTTCTGGAAGTTTGAGTTCTTTTTAAAGTTATTAGTCTCTAGAAATTGCAACATGTAGAAGTGATAAAGCAAGAGACACAGAGAAAGGGGTGAGGAGGGGCTGTTAGGATAAACACAGAATAAGCTGTTACTGCAAGGGTTTCTGTGTAGCTTTTTCCTTGGCACCTAATTTCTCTTCCCCATTATCATAATCAATCACAAAGTTATTTCCTCTCCTCTTCTTGTCCTCATCTTTATCCTCTTATTTTCTAAACAACAGTATTGTGACATATCTGCAGGAAAGGAGGTTATTAGCCAAGAATGGGTGAGATAATCATCATGGGACTAAAGAGGCAGAGAACGTCATGGAAAATGGTTACTATGCTCTGCTTTTAAAATATGCCATGGAACTTTCCACATTTGGAATGGCAAACCTTACCTGCTATGTTTCACAGATGATGTCAACACTCATGGCTGGAGCTGAATGCTTTTGCAACAACTCTCAAAGCAGTTTCTCCAAGAGGATGAACTTTCTGATGTCCAGAACATATTCTCTGATGTCAGGTCTTCCCGAAACATTATGTGCACATTTTTCTTCCCTCCCTGTAACAAAATGGAATGAATTAAATAACATTCAAAGATTGACATAATTGATCAGGTGCAATACCCTTCTGAAAAGGAGAAACAGGGTTTAAGGCTCCAAGTGTTTCTTGGATAAGAAATACTCGTTTATATGACTTAGTGATCCTTGACCTAGAACAGTATAATTGGGAAGGAAGTTAAGAAATGAGCTATGTGGCACAAAGCACAGCTACAGGCACCAAAGGATGGCTACAAGCTTTGGAGGTGGAGGGTGAAAACTTAGATGCAGACACAAAGAGAAGCAGATAGACAGAAAGTGGAACACAGAAAATTTTTGTTGGAAAAAGAAACAAATCGCTCACAAAAAAGCCATTTTTTTTGTATGGCAGAAAAGGAGACAGGGGCTCTTGGGGGCAATGTGCAAGCTGGTTAAAAAATGGTTTAAAGCCAGGAGAACTGTGTGACTAGCTCAGAGATGCTAAAGAATTGGGTGTTTTCATAGAAGTAGCCAAATTGTGAACTGGGATGACATTAGTTGGCCATTTGAAAAGGAACTTTTGAAAGCTACACCATCAGAACTGTTATGACCCAAGGGAGAGTGTCTTGCTGGTGACAATCATACCTGTAAAACTCAAAGCTGAAAACTGTTGTCGACTGGGACTCCTGAGTAGCCTGTATGAACTGAAGAATAGCATCTTGTGGAACTGTGTGACTATGTGGTGCCATAATTGTGTGAGGAGTGGGGTGAATGGTTATGACTGCTTAAGACATTTGTCTGGTATATTCACTATTTAAAGTAAAATTTTCCTTTTTGTTTTCAGTATCATTCGCCTGTTAATTAATGTGTAATTTGTGTTAGTTCTGACTTGTGTTAAAGTAAAAGTTACAAAAAATCATTTGGGTGTCAGTCAGTAAATTTTGATATTTTGGTTTATGGTTCCCACAGGGATTGTAACAGATTCAAAGAAGTGGTTGATTGGAGGGAGAGCTAAAGAGATTATGATAAATGTGATTAACAGGCCTTCAATGAGGTATCTTGCAAGTAGGCTGGTAGAGAATTGAGGCATATGGTGCAAGAGGAAACCAAGTAGCATGAATAGAAAATTGGTTGGTAGTCAGGAAGTAAACAGCTGGTGTAAATATTGCACAGAATGGAGGATACATTTTCATAACTCTACACATAGATAGTTCTGACTTCAATGTAGAGAACACAATTACAAGTAATTTGCTGACAACATGAAGAGTGGCAAGGATAAGAAAATGTGTTAAACGACATCAATAAGACATAGTTCAGTGGAATGGACAGCCAAATGACAGATTTTATCTAATGTGGATATCCCTAGCACAAAGCAAGATGGTTATGATTGCTGGAGGCTTATCAACTTGGTTTGGGGACATTGCTGCATGAGTTCCTCAGGAAAGTGTCCTAGACCAAACCATCCTCATTCAAGCTGCTTTGTCAATTAACCTTCCTCCAACATAGGTCAGAATTGGGAATGGATTCAATTCCATTTCCAATTACTCAGATACTGAATAAGTCCATGTCCGCACGTAGCAAGGCTTAGACTGCATGTCAGGCTTGGCCTATTAAGTGGCAAATAACATATGTGTCACAATGTGTAGGCAATGACCACCTCCAGCAAGGGGGAATCCAACTATCATTGACAGTCAACAACATTACCATTGTCAAATCCTCCACTATTTATTTCTTGGGTGTTACCATAGACTAACACTAAAGTGGAGTTGTACTATAGTAACTACTATGGCCAAAAGAACAGGTAAGAGGCTGGGAATCTTGTGGCAAATTATATGCTTGATCTGTTGAGTATTTGCAGTATTTTCTGGCCTAGTATTTTATGTATGTTATAGTGTGATGAAATATTCTCCAGTTCCTTGGATGAATGCAACTCTAATGAGAACAAAAAAAGTTTCCCATCATCCAGACCAAAGCAGCCCCACTTGATCAGCACCACATCCAGCACTTTAAATATTCAATCCCTGCACGATTGGCAGCAGTATCTACTATACCAAAATGCACGGTTGCAACTCGCCAACCTCTTTTAACAGCAGTTTCCAAACCTACAACCTCTACCAGCTGAGAGGACTAGAGCAGCAGACACATGAAATCATTGCCACCTGCAATTCCCCTCCAAGCTACGTGTGATCCTAAGTTGCAACTATCACCATTCCTTCATTGTCACGGGGTCAAAATCCTGGAACTCTCTTTCTAACAGCACTTCATGAAAGCATCCCGAAATCGTCTTCTCAAAGGCAATTACGATTGGCTTGTGAATTGTGCCCACGTGGCATTGGAGAATATGAAAAAATATGGAGAACATCTGTATTGGGATGAAAAACGTGAATGAAAAATTCCACATGTGGAATTTTATAGTTTCCTGAAAGTTCCAGTGTAGAAAGAAAAAAGTGATTAAAAATGGCAGATAACAACAATTTGAGTTTTACAAATAGCACAATAGAATACAGGAATAAAGATGTAACAATGAATTTTTACCCATTATTGTACACAGTTGTTGGTTCCCATTATAGAATGGAAATTAAACCCAAAGGGACTTAGAGCATAAATTCTGTCAGGGAATGTGAACTATGATTATGATGAGAGACATTTGCATTTAAATAGAGGAGGCTAAGATGAGAGGCTAGATTTTAAGGCTCCCCAGTAGAAGAATTATAGGTGTAAAAACCATCCCATGCCCACCTTGCTGCTGTAATTTCACCAGCAATGGGAAAGGTGTTCAGAGGTCCACTAACCAATGGATCTGTTGAGGCCCTAAAGCTGCAGTTGAGAACTGGATGTAGCTCCAGCAATGGCTACTGCTCCCACGATCAGAGCATTGCCAACCATTTGATTGACTGCCAGTTCTCAGAGGTAGGATTTTCTGCCCATAAAGGGCTCGGGAGCCCTGCCTTAAACTAATTAATATATCAACCGGTTAGATTTGATGAGGTCTTGTCTTTAATTTTTTTCACTGCGAAATGGGGGACAATGACCTCCCTCCCATAAAATCAAGTTGGAGATATTTTTATTGTGGACAATTGCACAGAAACTGATCAGTCAACCCAACCAGCCCACATGAGTAAATGTCCGAATCACTTGCGCCATGTATGTTACCAAATTGCTTCATCCCTCCTTCTTCAAACCATCTACATAACTTATGCTTAAATATTTACAATCTCTCCTTCACTGATGTGAATCGTGGGCAGAAGCAATCCCAGATAAGGAACCGTTGGGGTATTGCTATCTCCTTGATTTGATTTGATTTATTATTGTCATATGTATTGGTATACAGTGAAAAGTATTGTTTCTTGCATGCTATACAGATAAAGCATACCATTCATAGAGAAGGAAAACAAATAGTGCAAGATGTAGTGTTACTGCCATAGCTAGGGTGTAGAGAAGGATCAACTTAATACGAGGTAGCTTCATTCAAAAGTCTAATGGCAGCAGGGAAGAAGCTGTTCTTGAGTCGGTTGGTACGTGTCCTCAGACTTTTGCATCTTTTTCCTGATGGAAGAAGGTGGAAGAAAGATACTTCCAACACTGAGAAACTGTCCTTAACTCCTATTTTCTCTTTCCTCTCTATTACTTTTTAAACCCCCTAATTATAAGACATTTAATCATCTTTAATAATTTCCTGTATTGTGCCTTGTCACGGTGTTCCTGAAAGCCATGTATGCTGCATCATCCATTGCATTTTCCCTACCCACATCATTCTGTCAGCTCTTTATTGGGTTGGTGCAGCATAATTTTCCTCTCCTGAATCTCTGTAACTTCCAATTATTATCTCTTTATCTGGATATTTAGTAATATCATCTTTAATTAAAGGTTCCAAATTGTTCCCTCCCACAGATGTTAATTAAACAGTCTGTAATTATCCATGTTAGTTCTGTTTACATTTTTTTAAATATTGGCCATTATCCAGTGCTCTGTAATATATTGACTGTCAATAGAACCATTAAATATAATTTATCATGTATTTGCTAATCCTTCCCCCATGTTGTTGGTTGTATCCCCGGCTTTTCTGGCACTCTATTCTTCTAAAATATACTACAGCTAAATTTCTGTCGTTGGCTAAGCAATGATGATGGAGACAATTTTGAACTAGCCTGGGCACATGGCCGTAGCTTAGCTCTTTACTAAAGCGGTATTTTTACATTACATCTGTCATTAACTTAGTAGCTATTTTAGGATTTACCTCCTCGGCATATTCATAAACAGAGGTTTTGAAATTGAAAAACTGTCCTGAGGGGGGAATCCGGAAGGATTATTTCCTGTGCCTGGGGAATGAGCAACAACTGGGGAATCTATAGTAGTCACTAAGAGAGTGAGGAGAGAGGCTAGAGGAAATTTCTTCTGAGGAAGGTTATTGGAACTTGGAATGATTTGCCACAAGGCACGTTTGTGACCAGGGCCACTGCACACCTGAAAGAGAAATGCGCTCGATATACGAAACACAAGAAGATACAGGCAGAAGGGAATGAGTTTGATTACTTTGTGATTTCTCCCATAACGAACTACCTCATTGCTGGGCAAACTGCAAATCGGAACGCCATGGTCTATTCGGAGAAATAAGCTAGGGAATATGTAAATTCATGGAAATGTGAATTGAACTTTGTACGTGGCCTGAGGCTCCATGATATCCCCAAAAAGATAAAAAGATCGGCCACTCCTCGGTTAACCAATACACATGGATTTCTCAGCACGTACCACATAAATATTTGATTGTATTTTATTTTATTTTTGTTCATGAATTAATTTTTAATGCAGTACATCACAAATATCAGAATGATTTCCTGAACTGATCTGATAGACAAAAAGCAACCGTAATATTTAACTTGAATTAAATTGCATGTGAGTTTAATGGGCCCATTTCAAGAATCTTCAAGTTATTCATTGGTTAACGAATATCAGAGCTAGATATAGAAAATGCTGGAACATCTCAGCACGTCTGACAGCATCTGTGGAGAGAGAGAGAACAGCAAACATTGAAACATTGGACCTGATTTTGCCATTTGGAGTCTAAGGGCCAGACCCAGGCGTAATAAGATCTGAGCCCAAAATCCTCTTTGCAGCGCGCCCACACGCTTTTTGCCGACTCTGGTCCAATCTGCGCTGTGGGCGGGGCTTAGTGCTACCGGAACAATTGGACCTCTGAACTGCGCACGCGCAGTTTGAAAAAAATTTGAAAAAGCACGTCAGTGACAGATTGCTCCCGAGCCGCCGAAAGCAAAGAGAGCAGCTCTCTGACACCGAGCATCCGGGTGGGCGCGGGGTGGCGGGGGGAGGTCAGCCACAGAGTGGCAGCGGACACCCCTGCCTCCCCTACCAGAGATCCATCAACAACCACTCCCCTCCCCCCGATCAGTGAGTGATTGGGCCTCCCCCCGCCACCAGACAATGATCAGCCCTCTCGCCACCCCTATCAGAGATACATCTGACCTGCCTCCTCCTCCTCCTCCTCCTCCTCCCCCCCACCCCGACCCCCTCCACCCCCCAACCCCCAGAGGGTGATCTGGGTCAGAGAGCCATTGCAGGCTCTGAAGCCACTTCGGAGGTTCCCCTGCAAAATCAAAATCGGCTTACAGCACAGATCTGGAATGGACCAGAAGAAGGTAAAGTGGGATTTGGTGGGAGAGTTGGGCGTGCGGTTCATTAAATCGATTTAAATGCACGCTAATACATCTAAATCATCAGGCCGCCCGAATCGAGTGTTGGTAAAGCCGTGATCTGCTCGGATTCAGATGCAGATTGCATTAAAGGCCCAGTGCCCGAATTTACCACAATTTGGTAAAATCGGACCTGTTAGCTCCATTCTCTCTCCACAGTTACTGCCAGATTTACTGAGATTTTCTAGCATTTTCTGCTTTTGTTTTAGATTCCATGATCCCAGACAATATTTTGCCTTTTGCTCTCATTAAAGATATCTATGTTCCTGTTCCTATTTGTCAAATAAATACTTACTTCCAAACTTACCATAAATTGAAAAGATTGTTTTCCTATCATATTGTTCACGAAAATTTGGAGAAAATTCTATTTTATAATGAAGGGACAATAATGCCATTTTACGTATGTTGATTCCAATTATTTCTCACCATCCCCTATCTGAATGCAGGCCTGTTGGAGCTCCTGCCATGACACCCACCCATCTGTGTTCAGAGATTCAGACCATTAACTTGGCACTAATCTGTCCTCAGCACAAGCTGGACACAGAATTCGGGTGAAAAATTCATCTGGCCTACATGATTTCTAGTCTGGAAGAAGAATTCCAGCCCTCAGGAATCCAACAAGCTGCCAGAATTTTCCGCCTTGCCCTCCTGAGGCCGACAGAGAATGCTGTTATGCGAACCACTTCCAGCTCAGAATTGGGGCAAGCTTGCCGGTAAAATTCCAACCAGAAACCTGGGATGAAAAAGACCATTTTCATTTGTGGGCATTTTGGATTTTGGGGAGCATAAGGCAGGAGAGCAGGAACTGATGTAAGGCCTAGTGCCAACTTCCTTTGGCTTCCCTCTGTTTTAGTACTCTCTTGGCATGCTTGCAGTTGAAAGAGGACGTAGGCCCTCTTGCTTTTTGTCTATCAGATCACTTCAGGAAATCATTCTGATATTTGTGATGTATTGCATTAATTTACATATATCCACCAGATTTTCATGTCTGGCCTTTGCTTGTGTCTCTGGTCTGGGCAAAAGGAATCCACTCCTGGTGCAGCTTAGAGGGAAACTGGATGCCATGATCGCTGGCTTCTTTTGCTCGTTTTGACAGTTGGGAACTGAATCTTCCACAGGTAGAACTGGAGAGAATTACGATTGTTCATTTGTTTATTCATTTGTGGGACATAGCCCTCGTTGGCTGGCCAGCATTTATTGCCCATCTTTCGTTGCCTTCGTTCAGAGGATATTGAGAATCAACTACGTTGCTGTGGCTCTGGAATCATATGTAGGTCCGACTGGGTAAGGATGGCAGATTTCCTTCTGTAAAGGGCATTAATGGACCAGATGGGTTTTTCTAACACTTGACAATGGCTTCATGGTTGTCAGTGTAATCTTAATTCCAGATATTTTTTATTGAATCACTAGTAGGAGGCCCCAGTGCAGTTTATGCATCAGAGGAGGGCAGGCCTATCTGTGGCCTCTAAGTAAACGCTCAAATGCCAGTTGTGTGGAGAGCAGGTCATCCACCGAACAATGCCAAGGCCACTCTCTGCGTGAAGAAGCCCCCCCTAATATTCCCTTTAAGCTTTCCTCCTTTCACCCTTAACCCATGCCCTCTGGGTTTTTTTTCCCCTAGCCTCAGTGGAAAAAGCAAATGAAACAGAAGTGTTCTATTAGTGAGCAAGAGGTAGCTGACTGTGCTCTACCCTTGGGCATGCATTATTTATGTTACGCATAAGCAGAGCTTATCTTTATTACTGTTAGAACCTCTGGGATCTATCCTCTCAAGCATTGCATGCAACGATTGCTCTTTTACACGTAGTGGCCTGAATTTTATGCTGGGGGGGTCAGGTCAGAGTCCGCTCCAATGTAAAAGTCTTGGTGAGCCCAGCCCTGGCTAGGACAGCTCACCACACAGCTAGTTAATGAGCAGTGGGGAGGAGGCTCCAATTCCAAGTACTGCTAGTCAATCAAATAGGCAACAGTCATATCTCAGTAATGGCACCGGAAGCATTTTCTACGGCGAGTACTGCAGGGAAACAGGATTAGGGAGAAGCTACACTTGAAGGCAAGTCTAACGGGCAGGCACCGGCAAGCTGGGACACGTGGGTGGGGAAGGGCAAGTTGGCCAGGGCAGTGGGGAAGGGGAAACTTGAGTGAGAGCAACCTAAAGGAACCTGAAAAGGAGGCACCCAGCTTTGCTGGCCCTAACAATCTACCAGGTTTCACTGAGGAAACCGAACAATTGTCATCTGCATTTCCCTTTCCACATCCACCACCACTCCCATCATATCCACACCCCTCCCACATTCACCACCCCCCTCATATCCACCCATAGAAAAAGAAAATTACAGCTCAGAAACAGGCCTTTTGGCCCTTCTTGTCTGTGCCGAACCATTTTTTGCCTAGTCCCTCTGACCTGCACTTGAACCATATCTCTCCACACCCCTCTCATCCATGAACCTGTCCAAGTTTTTCTTAAGTCTTAGAAGTGACCCCGCATTTACCACTTTATCCGGCAGCTCATTCCACACTCCCACCACTCTCTGCGTGAAGAAGTCCCCCTTAATATTCCCTTTAAACTTTTCTCCTTTCACCCTTAACCCATGCCCTCTGGTTTTTTTTTCCCCTAGCCTCAGTGGAAAAAGCCTGCTTGCATTCACTCTATCTATACCCGTCATAATTTTATACACCTCTATCAAATCTCCCCTCATTCTTCTACACTCCAGGGAATAAAGTCCTAACTTATTCAATCCCTCTCTGTAACTCAGCTTCTCAAGTCCCGGCAACATCCTTGTGAACCTTCTCTGCACTCTTTCAACCTTACTTATATCCTTCCTGTAACTAGGTGACCAAAACTGTACACAATACTCTAAATTCGGACTCACCAATGCCTTATATAACCTTAACACCCCAACTTTTATACTCAATACTCCGATTTATAAAGGCCAATGTACCAAAAGCACTCTTTATGACCCTATCCATCTGTGACGTCACTTTTAGGGAATTCTGTACCTGTATTCCCAGATCCCTCTGTTCAACTGCACTCTTCAGAGTCCTACCATTTACCCTATACGTTCTACTTTGGTTTGTCCTTCCAAAGTGCAATACCTCACATTTGTCTGCGTTAATTTTCATTTACCATTTTTTAGCCCATTTTTCTAGTTGGTCCAAGTCCCTCTGCAAGCTTTAAAAACCTTCCTCACTGTCCACTATACCTCCAATCTTTGTATCATCAGCAAATTTGCTGATCCAATTTACCACATTATCATCCAGATCATTGCTATAGATGACAAACAACAATGGACCCAACACCGATCCCTGCGGCACTCCAGTAGTCACAGGCCTCCACTCAGAGAAGCAATCCTCCACTACCACTCTCTGGCTTCTTCCATTGAAAGAAGTCTGACAACACCAGGTTTAAGTCCAACTGGTTTATTTGATCAAATAAATTGGTTGGACTTAAACCTGGTGTTGTCAGACTTCTTACTGTGTTTACCCCAGTCTAACGCTGGCATCTCCACATCATTCTTCTGTTGAGCCAATGTCTAATCCAATTTACAACCTCCCCATCTATACCTAGCGACTGAACCTTCCTAACTAACCTCCCATGAGGGACCTTGTCAAAGGCCTTGCTGAAATCCAGGTAGACAACATCCACCGCCTTCCCTTCATCCACTTTCCTGGTGACCTCCTCGAAAAACTCTAATAGATTGGTCAAACATGACCTACCACGCACAAAGCCATGTTGACTCTCTCTAATAAGCATTTGGAGTATTGCGTCAGTTCCGGTCACCACATTATCAGAAGAACGTGGAAGCTTTGGAGAGAATGCAAAGAAGGTTCACCAAGATGTTGCTGGGTCTTGAGGATGTTGCCTGTGAGGAGAGGTTGAATCAACTAGGATTGTTTTCACTAGAAAAATAGAGGCTGAGGGGAGACCTGATAGAGGCCTATAAATGTATGAGAGGTGTAGACAGGATGGATAGTCAATTACAAGAGGGCACACGTTCAAGGTGAGAGGGAGAAAGATTAAATGAGATGTGTGGAATAAGTTTTCATGCAGAGAGTGGTGAGTGCCTGGAACATGCTACTAATGGAAGTGATGGAAGCAGGAACACGAACAACATTTAAGAGGCATCTGGATGGGTACATGAATAGGGAGAGAATAGAGGGATCTGGACTGAGTAAGGGCAGAAATTTTATTTTTAATTATTAACCAAGTCAGTTCTGTATCCATCTAGCTAGCCCATCCTGAATTCCATGTGATTTTAAGTTTTTTTGCCAGGCGATATGGGATCTTGTCAAATGCCTTAATAAAGTCCACATAAACTACATCCACAGCCCTTCCCTCATCAAATTTCTTTGTCACCTTTTCAAAAAATTTAATCAAGTTGGTGAGACATAACCTTCCCCATTCAAAACCATGCTCTCTGTCACTAATCAGTCCATTTTCCTCCAAATGTGCATATAGCCTGTCCCTCAAAATCTTCTCCAAATTAGGGGCTCACCAGCCCATAATTTGTTGAGTTATCTCTGCTTCATTTCTTAAACAAGGGAACAACATTGACAATCCTCCAGTTCTCTGGAACCTCTCCTGTGGACAAAGAGAATGTGAAGATATCTGTAAAGGCCCCAGCTACTTCTCCCCTTGCCTCCCACAGTAACCTGGAATAGATCCCACTCGGCCCCAGGGACATGTCTACCTTGATGCAATTCAGGATATTCAATTTTTCTTCCTTTGAGGCATTGATGTTCTCAAAAACGTTCAGGTACCTATCCCTCACCTCAACATCCGTCCTATCTTTCTCTTTGGTGAATACCAACACAGAGTACTCATTAAGGATTTCACCCACTTCCTGTGTTTCTGCACATAACATCCCTCCATTGTTCTTGAGTGGACCTACTCTTTCTCTTGCTACTCTCTTACTCTTAATATATACGTTAAAAACTTTAGGATTCTCCTTGACCCTATTTGCTAAAGACAATTCATGGCCTCTTTTAGCCCTCTTAATTCCACGTTTAAGTTCCTTCCTAGTTTCATTGTACTCTGCAAGGGCTTTGTCAGTTTTTAGACATCTACACCCATTGCATGCTTCCATTTCCCTTTTGACTAAGCTCACAACTTCCCTTATCGTCCATGGTTCCCGAATCTTGCCATTTCTATCCTTCATTTTTGCAGGGAAATACCTGTCCTGCACTTCAATCAACTGGCCTTTAGAAGCCTCCCACACGTCAGATGTGATTATGTCACATGAATATTAATTAAGTGCAAATCTTTTCTCTTTAAGAAAGCCATGGGATTGATGTGAGCCATGGTTCCCAGCCTTGCTACCTCTGGATATGGTAAGAAGCAAGAGGAAATAGAATTGACTGTGAGGTTGGAGATTAACCTACAGACATCAATGCCCTCTTTGCAACTGTGTTCAGTTTCTGTTAGCTATTCCTGTTAGATTAAGCTTAACTAGATTTATTCGCTGAATTTGTGGCCTATGATTAATTGAACGTATTACCACAAGGATAGTCATAGATCATGCTATTTTGTAACTCTGTGATTTAGATGTTTAAATTTCACAGGGAGCAGACCAAAACTTGGCCTTACGAAGGTTGGCACTTTGTTACCTGATCCATTTTGCACAACTGAACCTAATGCTATTTATAATATGTAGGAGATCAACAGTGGTAAATAACTGATTCAGCAGGAAAATAAGAGCCTTCACTCAAAGATCGTAATTCCATTGCTATCTTAAGGGTATGTTTGACATGTTCACATCCGTATATTTTGAGATTATAGAATGATGAATCTCATTTTGTAATAGTTGCTGAGAGAGTACGTGTTATTCAAGCAAACAAGCTTGTTACAAATTTTGGCCACATATTACTGGTGTTTTTGATGCTTCAAGTGCTGGTTTAGGTGACGAATGACATTGATTTTGTTCCCCAGAGTTTCCTGCGGCGTGCTGGCACAGTGGTTAGCACTGCTACTTCACAGCACCAGGGACATGGGTTCGATTCCAGCCTTGAGTGACTATCTGTGTGGAGTTTACACATTCTCCCCATGTCTGCATGTGTTTCCTCCAGGTGCTTCAGTTTCCTCGCACAGTCTGAAGATGTGCTAGTTAGTTGGATTAACCATGGTAAATGCATGGGTTACAGCGATAAGGTGGAGGGGAGGGCCATGGTTGGGATACTGTCAGAGAGTCAGTGCAGATTTGATGGGCTGGATGGCCTTGTTCTGCACTAAAGGAATTCTATAACTCACAGGTTATTCATGACATTGGTGCAGCTGCTCCATTTGTGTACTGGAGGCATCAAAAGTATGCAAGCCAGGTAAATTGTGAGGTCAGTCAGCGTCTAACACTAATTTGTTGCATGAGCTGCCATTTTGGACATCACTGTATGAGTTAAGAGCAGTATGGGTGCCAATGGGAATGTGCCAGCTCTTTAGCAATGTGATCCCCTGTGGACTCTATCATTGACTGAGTTCAAATATCTTCTCAGAAAGACCCTTTATAAGCATGAGGAAATAATGTAGATAAAGGCTAAAGTCACCATTACTGAGATTAGGGAGGCAGTTCTCCCAAAAGTGCCAAATTGGCAGCAAAACTGTTCTAGATTGCGACAGTTTTGACAGTACAGCTTCTCCAAATTGAATCTCCACACTCTGTACAATGCAGAGGCCCCAATCACGAATCTCATTAAAAGCCCAGGGAAGCGGGGTCCATTCACACCAGATTCTGACTGTTCTGGAGCTCTGTGGATGCACAGTGGCCCCAAACTATTAAACTCCCATTTGCTGGCCGGCTCGATTTCTGGCCAGCCTGGGATCCCTGCTGTGCTGCCCTTCCAGCACCCCCCATGGTCCAATCACGGTCCCCACAACAATCCCCGGGCCAGCCCTTCCCCCCCCAACCCCAGAGTGCCCCGATGTCCAGCCCACCCCCTCCGGCAGCGGTGATCCCTCCACACCCCTCACCCCAGCAGACCTCTCCCCCGCTGACCTCACCCCCAGGGTCAGACCCCCTTGGAGGCAGCCCCCCCGGCAGACCATCCCCCACTCCCCCAGCCTGCCCAATCATGCCTTCCCTCCATCCCAGACTGATCCTGTCTGCAGAGTGGCAGCGGGACTCCCCACCCTCACCAATCGCACTAGGCCCTGCTCACAAGGGGCCCCACCCCCTTGGTGATGCCCGATGAGCAGTGCCAAGATGCCCCCAGGCATGGACAATTTGTCCCTTGGGCAGTGCCAGGGGCACAGGCTGGCACTGCCAGGATGCTCATGCCCAGGAGGCACCACTCCCCAATGCCCGACCCTCTGAGGACCCCAATTGACTCCCCTTCATTCTGGGGGGGTCTCCCACTACTCTAAACCCCACCAAAATGAAGTACTGCTGGCAGGGTGGGAGGTTCAATCGGGACCTGAAAGATCCCAATAATTAGCACATCTACATGTTTAAAATAGATTTTAAAAATATTTAAATTACACACCTGCCTTCCCACCGGTTTCAGCAGCTCTGGAGATGCATATGCATTCCCTGCTCATGGGGAAATCCCCGTTCAAGGCCGCAGAGACATGTCTCCCAGCAGACCAGCCAAAAAAATGGCAGGCGCGGATGGGAGAATCACGGCCTAGCTTTCAATCCCAGATTTTAATAATTGAATTTAAATCCCACCAGCCCCCATCGTAGTGGCATTTGAATCTGTACCTGCAGAAGATTAGCATGGATCTTGTGTTTACTATTCCAGTAATATGATTGCCACATCTCTGTCTGCCATAAACAAGAGAGGCCGTTGCTCACAGCACTCCTCCCAAGAGTCTGCCTCAGCTGCGCAAAGGGTGATTTCCAACTTGGAAATCCATTCACTGCACCTGTCTTGGACCTCACTCACTTTAATCTGTATTTCAGCCTCCCACCCATTTACCCTGTCTAACCTCCTGCTGCCTCAGAAAAGCAGCTAGCGTAATCAAGGACCCCACACTTGCCAGACATTCTTTCTTCCATTGGGAAAAAGATACAAAAGTCTGAGGACACATACCAACCAACTCAAGAACAGCTTCTTCCCCGCTGCCATCAGACTTTTGAATGGACCTACCTTGCAATAAGTCGGTCTTTCCCTACACCCTAACTATGGCTGTAACACTACTTTCTGCCCTCCTTTCCTTCTCTGTGAATGGTATGCTTTGTCTGTACAGTGAGCGAGAAACAATACTTTCCACTGTATACGACAATAATAATGACAATAATAATGACAATAATAAATCAAATCAAAGAATCAGGAGACCCAGAAGCAGGATGCTAATGCCATGGCTCATTAAAGAGTGAAGCAAAACCCATTTCAATCATAAGCAACCCACAACCACAGCCTACCTACCACGCCATTACCCACCCCCACCATCCCCACCACACCAGCTCCCTTGCAGTCCCCTGTAACAATTCTTCTCCGAATTTGCTCTCTGTCTCTGACTATTCAGTGCTACAAGTCAATGACGCTGCAGCATCTATTAGCATATTTGCAAATTACAGGCATACCGCAGCAAATAGAATGTTTGCCTTTCACTATTAACAAATAATAGGAACTGTGATGATAAATTCAGCTTCTTAGACCTATTATTTTATCCATATGAAGTTTCACAGTTGTCATTGTTCAAAGAACTTAATGCATCTTTGTGAGTGGAACACATCAATTCGCATGAAACTGTGGCAGTAATTTCCCTCTGGCTTCACCACGACACACTGCAATTCTATCTGCATCTTTTCATCATAACTTCAGATCAAAACATATTTAAAAGCCAATTTCTACATTTTGAAAATGGGTGTAAAAATCACCTTGGACTGTTATTATTTACTGTACTTGGAAAAAGTGACAACTTATTCTTTTTTTTTCATTCAAACAACTGACCTACTATTGTGAAATCTGGAAAGAAAAAGACAAAGATTTGACATTTAAACATTAATGCCATTTTTCCTCAAAGGAGGAGAGGGCTATGAGAAATACTGCGTAGAGCGTAAATGCACTGATGCCTCACAGCATCAGGGACCCAGGCTCAATGTTCAATTCCAGCCTCAGGTCACTGACTGTGTGGAATTTTCACATTCTCCCTGTGTCTGTGAGGGTTTCCTCCCACAGCCCAAAGGGGCGGCACGATAGCTCAGTGGTTAGCACTGCTGTTTCACATGCTCCAGGGACCTGGGTTCGATTCCTGGCTTGGGTCACTGTCTGTGTGGCATTTGCACATTCTCCCTGTGTCTGTGTGGGTTTCTTCCGGGTGCTCCGGTTTCCTCCCACAGTCCAAAGATGTGAGGGTTAGGTTGATTGGCCATGATAAAATTTGCCCCTTAGTGTCCTGAGATGTGTAGGTTAGAGGAATTAGTGGGTAAATATGTAGGGATATGAGGATAGGGCCTGGGTGGGATGGTGGTCAGTGCAGACTCAATGGGCCAAATGGCCTTTTTCTGCACTGTAGGGTTTCTATGATTCTATGGATTGTGGGTTACGTTAATTAGCCACATTAAATTGATCCTAGTGTCAGGGGACTAGCAGGGTAAATATGTAGGGCTATGGGGATAGGACCTGGGTAGGATTGTGGTTGGTGCAGACTCGATGGGCCGAATGGCCTCCTTCTACACTGTCGGGATTCTATGAAAAGCCAGTATGGATCAGTTGGGCAGAATGGCTTATTTCGATGCTGTACTTTCTATGTAAAGATTTAATCAAGGCGTGCAATCTTTTCCATGAGGGATTCCAATGGCATGTTGGGTGCAAGTAAATACATAACTGTATAAACCTAGCAGCTGGGATGGAGAGTCACACCCAAAATTTTCATCTATTTGCTACTTAATGTTGACCAACCAATGTCCATTTTCTAAATGTTCTGTTTTTATTTTAAGTGCTTTTATTTCAATGGGGATTTGCAATATGCCATGTTATTTGCAGTGCTCTTCCTGAAACAATAAACTGGTGAAAATTGATGTTGAAAACAGGCACAATTAAGGACCCATCATCGTTTTGTACTGAATAGACTTGTCGCATTATTATTCAGCATCCTAATCTTGTGACAGGAAAATATCAGAAAAACAGAAAGAATCCATTGTGCAACAGAAATCTAATCTTTATCTGGCACGTAATTGCTTCATTAAAGGATTTGCAAGCATATACTCACCCAGAATAGAAATGAGAGTGAGAAACTTGAGCAATAACTGCTGTATTCACTCACTGGAAAGTACTGGCTTATTTTACCCATTAGTGTCATTGTGACGTGACAGCAGTATGACCCTGGAAAGAGCATTTCATCAACGTACATGGTCTATCATGTCCATAACCTGCGGATAACTTCCAAAGATGCGCACAAGATGCATCTGATTTAAGTTTTTCAGTGTTGGATGTGTGGCATATGTTGTTCAGTGCTGTAGGGTCTGTTGTTAAGTTGGAGAGCTCCATCAGTATGCACTTGCTTCTCTCAAAGTAGATTAAAATATGTTGGACATGATCCTGATATTTTTGCTGTATCAATAAATGCATTTAAGGATATTGAATCTGGTTTGAACTTGCGCGACATTGGTGTGAGTTTGCTATCATGGTCATAAAATGAGGTCAGTGAACTTATTCTTCGATTAACAGAAACTTCCATTTTCACAGGAGTCGACCACCAAGCTGCTGTGGGCTCCAGAGCCTGGCTTGCTCACAGAATGCTGGAACTGAGGGGCTCCAGAGCTTGACCGAGTCTCAGAGGGCAAGGGCTGAGGGATCACAGACCGTGGGGCAGACGCATCTAGGCCTCCAGGACTGGCAGAGCCAGGTGACCCATGGAGTGCCCCAGGGGCCATTGGGCACCCGAAGGGAAGGGCTAGAGCCCATACTGGGGACTTCCACCTAGGAGACCCCAGACTTCCCAAGACCTTCCGATTCCTCCCTTCCTCACACCGGGGCATCTCGGGGCCAGCGAGATGAACAAGGTGGCACCGAAACAGTGCCATCCGCAAGTCAGCCAGGGCCCTCCAGCTCCCAGCCATCCAAGGGACGTCCACCAAGGGCATCACAGGCAATGGGTGTGCATCACAGCTGGACTGCCTCCACTGCCGATGTGCATCCTAAGATAGCATTGAGATGAAGCAGTAGACAGCTCAAAGTTAGAAAGTTGTAGTTCACTAGAGGGCACGGGTGAAGGTCAGCATTAGTCAGGGTTTGGGAATCATTTATGTTAAGAGCACAATAAACTGTTAATTGCATCACGCTGTGAGTAATGTGTCTCTGATTCTCTCCCTCCTCTGCCCTCCACCACAGCTCAGTGTTCCCGACTCCCAAACATTGAGGTGCTATCTGTTGAGCCTTGCAGATTCAGCCATATGTTTCAGAGTGCCTGCCCTACTTTCCCCAATATCCACCAGACCCTTGGTGCAAGTCCCTCCCCCCCTGCCCTTACAGCTACATGGGTCAGGGTGGCAGCATGCATTCAAAGTACAGATAAGAGTCAGACCTGAGTTGCACCAGGGGCAGGATCCCAGTGTGTACAACAGCGAGTCATTATCATCCTCCAGTCTTCAACCAAGACTCGCAACCATTACCAGCCCAGGCACATTAATAGGGTTAGATGTTTCTGGGGGAAAGAGTGGTGGGATGACAGTAGCAGGGGAAGGGTGATGTGGTGGTTTGAGTGCCCAGGTTGGTTTGGAGGGGGAATACAGCAGAACTTGCTCCTGGGGTGTGGTGGGTGTGTGGTCGTTGTAGCTCCCTCACTGCACAGCACCAGCTAGATGAAGTAGGCTGCAATCAAGGCATTTCTCACTGCCCTTCCCTGCCATCACTGACCTCCCTCTTTCCTCTGGCTCTTCATACAGCGGGACCCCATCTCGCCCCTCGCCACTCCTCCTCCACCTCCTCCACTCCCTCCTCTTCCTCTTCCTCCTCCTCCTGCTCCAGCTGGTCTCCCCGCTGTTGGGTGATGTTGTGAAGAGCACAGCAAATGATAATGATGCATGAAGCACGCACAGGGTCATACCGGAGGCCCCCCCCAGAGTGATCCAGCAGCGGAAAGCATCTTCATGCATGGGCAGCATGGGCCTCATTGTTGCGAGCCTCCGCCTCGGTCTGGGGCCTCCGCACAGGTGTCATCACCATGACCTTAGCAGGTAACCCTTGTCAGCCAGTAGCCATCCCAGGAGCCTGGGCTGGTCTTCAAAGAGACCAGGGATATCCGACTGCCAGATCCCAAAGATGTCATGAACATTCCCAGGGTGGCATGCATCAATCTGCATGATCTTGAGCCAATGGTCACAGACAATTTGGACATTCAGGGAGTAGAAGCTCTTTCTGTTCACAAATTGCTGCAGCTCTGCATGGGAGACCCTCAAGGCAAAGTGTGTCCCATCCACTGCACCTTGCACATTCAGAATCCCAGCGATGGAGGCAAAGCCGAGGGCTGGGCCTCCTGCTGTGCACAGCCCACGTCAAAATTAATGAACTGCCCTGCCCGGGTATACAGGGCATCTGTGACCTGCTGCACACATTTGTGCACAGAGGCCTGGGAGATCCCAGGAATTATGCCATTGGGAGACTGGAATGGCCTGGAGGCATAAAATTGAGGGCTGCCATCACCTTCACATCCACAGGGAGTGGGTGGCCACCCCTCCCCTCAGGTGCCAAGTGTGAGGGCATCTCACAAATGTGCCGCACTGTGGTCTTGGACAGGTGCAGCTGGCAATGGCACATCTCCACCGAGAGGATCTCAAAGAAATTGTAGGGTCTATACCTCCTTGCCCTTGGCATCCTCTGCGTCTGTGCACTCTCTTGCGAGCCTGCTCACCCACCTCCTGACCTTCAGCGGCAGCTCCCTGCCCTCCTTCCTGCTGGTGCCTGCTCTTGTGGTGGTCTCTCCACACCCGCCACTTCCTGAGCCACCGCCTTCTCCTCTTCCCCTGCCTCTGCTGCCACCACCGTGGCCAGTTCCAGATCGAGCAAACCGAGATCCATCTGCACCGTGGGGTCTGGGAAAGCATAGAATTACAGATTATTCTCATTGGCTGCATAGACCCAGCACCATCCCAATCCCACACACGGGCTAGAACCCCCATTTGTGGGAGCTGGCAACACCATACCATCCATGATGCCATGCGTGGCCCAGTCAGAGTGAGATTCCCATTTTGACAAATGCTGGCACATATTATGCAGATCGGTGTGTAGCCGTGGGCAATGCACACCCTTGAGCCATTGCTATGTGTGCAACTGCAGCATCTGTTACAGATATGTGTTGCTGGTCCATGTCACAGGGCAGGGACTGACTGCAAAGCAGGAACAGATGTGTGCCCAGTGACAGGAGGTCCGCGTCTGAACCTCTGCACCCCAGCCTAAAGCAACACTCGCTTCACCTAGTTAGGCCTCAGTCAGCACATGGTGCACTCCTCCCCCACCCTGGAACACCAACACTCAATCGAGTCCCTGACCACACCCCGTAGCAAGACAAAGTGCCGTGGAAGGGGAAGGGTGAGCAGGAGCCTCGAGGCTGCGTCCCACAGTGCACTACAGTGCTGCCTGCTTGGGTGGAAGGGGAGGAATGGAGAGAACCTCACCCAGAGAGCTGTGAGGAAATAGAATCTCCCCCTGCCCCAGATATCACTGGTCCATGGACCAACACCCAAAGGCAGCAGGAGGAAGGCCACCAGGCATCTCCAGGGCCTGCCTGCAACATCCCCTGTGCTCTGCTAGCAGCACTTACCTCCTCACGCCAGTTCAAGGCTGCCACGCCAGGCTGAGACTTTTAAATACCTACTCTGATATATGCCAAAGTTACATCTCGCCAACAAAGTGGGAGACGTAGAGATGGGTGAAGATTGCCATGTGGACCCCAATAATGGCACATAAAGGTATGTAAACTCATGTTAATCAGCAGCCCGCCAGTTTTCAGTGGGTTCCCGGCAGCGTCACTTTTCTCCGGCTGGGAGATGGGCGCGGGTCGTAAAAGTTGACGGGGACCCCGCGAAATGGCCAACACTCGCATCTCGCAGCCCCACCCATCAGAAAAATTGTGGATCATGCTGGGAGAATTGCGGTCAATGTTTCCGATGGTGGGGGAGTCCAAAGTTGAGGATCATAGTTTGAGGATAAGGGGGTAAACCTTTTAAAACTGAGGTGAGGAGAAAATTCACCCAGAGGGTGGTGAATGTGTGGCATTCACTACCACAGAAAATAGTTGAGACCAAAACGTTGTCTGACTTCAAGAAAGAATTAGATACATCACTTGGGGGCTAAAGAGATTAAGGAATATAGGAAGAAGGGGAAATCGGGATATTGAATTTGTGTTCAGCTATGATCAAGATGAATGGTGGAGCAGGCTTGAAGGGCCAAATGGCCTACTCTTGCTTCTAGGTTCTAACAGCAATTTAGGGCACTATCGTCCTGGATATATCTCCTCAGATCACGATGCAAACAACCATTCTAAATTCATCAGCTTGTCTTACTGACACATTGGGTGGTGTCTGAACAACATGGCATTGCACCAGGCCAAATCCATCAAACTGCAAGGGCTGTTGTTTGGGAGTGACAGCTGATCCATTCTATTTAAATATGGTCTATGCCTCCAAATGTCTCCAGCCTCTTTGCTAGTGTGCGTCTCTGTATGTGTTTGTACGTGTGTTATCCAATGTGGTTTTATTCACAGTTAGAAATTACCTCTTGGCAGTGATGTACCCTCTTACTGTCAATTCTTGACTTTAGGATTTTTATAAAGGACAAACGTACACAAACGGAGGCTTTTAGGCTCGATCACAAGCATTGTTATTAACAAAAGAACATGCCCAATGTCCTAACACAATAGTTTTAAATTAGTGTAATGACACCACACAACACTCAAAACAAGTCATTAATAAAAACCTCCACAACAAACCACAGACAAACTCCCATGTTTCTGCCCAAACCTCAACTCAACCTCCTCCTTACACTGTTTTTAAACCTTCAGCCCCAATACCCTTGGATCTGGCTGATGTTTACAAACTCCCACAAAATGGTCCTTCCAGTGCAAGCTGTGGGTCTGTGAATCGGGGTGACCATTCCTGACTCTCCTTAATAACTGCAGTACAAGACTCAACTGCCCTGACCCTTTCAATACAAAACTTTATCAAAATATCAAAGCATATTTTTGGAGATATCAAGGGAGATTCTCCCAAAATAAACGAAGTGCCCAAGAGGTGGGAAAATGGGAGATTTCTTCTCTAAATCCATTTTGAGTCCAGAATCGAACATAACCCAGGCAAATACAGGCAAACAAGAGCAAAATTTCTGAGAATTTTAAACATGGGTAAGTAACGCTCAAAACTACTTCTACTCTGTTTCCCGTGATCATATATTATAGTTTTAAGACTTAGCTGCCCATCAGGTAAAACTGGTCATGCAACAGGTCAAGACTGTGAGATTCCATTGATGGTAGTACCTTGGGGAAGTCTTCCAAAATGCATTCATTCTCTTAAGCACATTAGTATGTCTTTAAAGTTTCTCCATGTCAAAAAGTATTTCACTTATGAAAAATTTGATAAATGTACACCAATTAAACTATTAAGTGGCCCAGTTATATATTTTTTAAAGTCATTTTAGTAAATTTCAAACAGGTAGGGAGCTGGAATCCCATTTTTAGCTGCAATAATAAAATCGCTCCAAGTTATCATTTTTAATACTTCGGAATGCTTTGGTACTAAGAAGAAAAAAAACGACAATTCCATTCTCTTACGCTGCCCGATTGTAATAGGTCATGAAATATTTAGCATTTTTGATTAAGCAAAGTTGCTTCAGTAGAAATTTGAACTCACATGGCCATGAGGCCCATCAGCCTCTTCCACTATTCAAAAAGACTAGGAGGTTTTGAACTTCCTCGCTCATCATTATATCACTTAATTCCCCTGGATTCCAAAGATCTGTTAACCTCGCCGTAAACATATATAACAATTGAGCACCACAGCTTTATGATGTAGAGAATTCCAAAGATTCCCAATCCTTGGAGGAATGAAATTTCTCTTCACTTTATACTAGATGGTCAATTCCTTCTCCTATGCTATGCCCCTCATTCCAGGCTCTCCAGCAAAGGGAAACACTCCCTTGGGATACACTCTGCAAAGCCCAGTCAGAATCTTTCATGTTTCAGAGATCACCTCTCATTTTCTAAACTTCAGGGAGTGTAGATCTATTCTGCTGAATCTCTCCTCATAGGATAATATTGTTACCTCAGGAATCAAAAAGTGAACCATTCTTGAACCATCTCCAAGGCAAGTATATCCTTACTTAGGTAAGGTGTTCAAAACTGTACACAGCACTGCTGGTGTTGTCTAACCAAAGAAATTACAGCAAAGCTTCTTACACTTGTACTCTAACTCTCTTGAAAGTTTCCAGTAACTCATCCTCCTTGGTGATTTCAATGCCAGAGTTGGCACAGACCATCAGACCAAGGTGTGAGTAATAGCAAGGCGCAGAGTTGACAACAGAAATGGCCTTCTTCTGCTGAAGATGTATGAAGAGTTGGACCAATGAGCGGCACAGGCTTGGAGGGCCGAAGGGCCTGTTTCCTGTGCTGTATTGTTCTTTGTTCTTTGTAAGAGCATGATGTCCTCATTCCAACACTGTATTCCATCTGCCAAAGCAACCACGGCATCCTGGATGTGTCCTAGTTCTGAGTACTTGTATCTAATTAGTCCTGAGTACTGGTATCTAATTGGCTATGTCGTTGTCAGAAGGAAGGAGAGGCAGGATGTGAAAGCGATTTAAGTCATGTATGGAGCACATAGCTTGACTGACCACAGATCCATTGTTTCAAAGCTCAACATGCAAAGTTTAGAAAGATGCAGGATCAATAGTTAAGCAGAAAGGCAGAAGAAATACAATCATACATGGAAAAAATGATGGGTGGATGCCTGCATCTCATCCCTTACACCAGATCACTTTGCAAATGCACCTATCTACTTTGAAAGGCTAATCATGGCATGAATCAATTTTGACCTCCCAGATCCACCAGAGTTCGCCTATCGCTGCAACAGGTCTACAGCAAATGCCATCTCTCTGGCCCTGCACTCAACCTTGGAACACCTAGATAACAAAGAAGCCCATATCAGATTCCTATTTATTGACTACAGCTCAGGCATCAACACCATTATTCCTACAAAACTCATCTCCAAACTCCATGGCGCACGGCTCCTCCCTCTGTGACTGGATCCTGGACTTCCTAATCCACAAACCAGAATCAGTAACAACACTTCCTCCATGATCATCCTCAAACTGGTGCCCTACAAGGTTGTGTCCTCAGCCCCTTACAATATTCCTTATACACTTATGACTGTGGCCAAATCCTCTCCAAATCAATTTTCAAGTTTGCTGATGACACCACCGTAGTGGGTCAGGTCTCAAACAATGATGAGACAGAGAACAGGAAGGAGATAGAGAATCTTGTGAACTGGTGCGATGACACTAATCTTTCCCTCAATGTCCTCAAAACAAAAGAGATATTCATTGACTTCAGGAAGCTTGATGGAGGACATGCCCTTGTCTACATAAATGGGAATGAAGTGGTTGAGAGCTTCGAATTTTTAGGTGCCCAGATCACCAACAATCTGTCCTGGTCCCTCCATGCCAACAGTCAGGAGACCAAGGAAATTTGGCATGTCCACTACGACTCTCATCAACTTTTACAGATGTACAATAGAAAGCATTCTTTCTGCTTGTATCATAACTCGATATGGTTCCTGCTTAGTCCAAGACTGCAATAAAGTACAAGGGATCATGAACGAAACTCAGTCCATCACTCAAACCAGCCTCCTATCCATTCACGTTGTCAATACTTCCCACGGCCTCAGAAAACATAATCAAGGACCCCATGCAACCTGGATACACTCTCTTCCACCTTCTTCTATCGGGAAAAAGATACAAATGTCCGAGGACACATCAACTGACTCAAGAACAGTTTCTTCCCTGCTGCTGTCAGAGTTTTGGATTGATCCTCCTCACATTAAGCTGATCTTTCTCTACACCCTAGCTATGACTGTAACACTACATCCTGCACTTGCTCCTTTCTTCTCTATGTATGGCATGCTTTGTCTCTATAGCACACAAGAAACAATATTTTCACTATATACCAATACATGTGACAATAATAAATAAAATCAAATCAACTTCTCCCCATCCCCATCTAACCATTCATCACTGAAACTCATACTTAGCTTTTTGCAAAGTTACACCACTCCCAAGCAGTGATCCTCCCACAAATGTTGTCCATCCATCCGTTCAAGATGCAACACTATTCGCACTCATAGATCTCTTTCATTCTTGCAGAAGTGAGAACTGAACACAGCACGGTGGCATAGTTGTTAGCACTGCTGCCTCACAGAGTCAGGAACCTGGGTTCAATTTCCTCTTAGGTGACTGTCTGTATAGAATCTGCATGTTCTCCTGTGTCTGCATGGGTTTCCTCTGGATACTCCAGGTTTCCTCCCACAGTTCAAAAGATGTGCTGGTCAGGTGAATTGGCCATTGAAATTCTCCCTCAGTTTACCTGAACAGTTGCCAGAGTGTGGTGACTACAGGATTTTCACAGTAACTTCATTACAGTGTTAATGTAAGCCGACTTGTGACTAATAAATAAACTTTACTTTTACTTTAGAGGCAGAATTGGAGTTAGCCCTGAAACCATTCCCATACTGAGAACGGCAGAGGAGGAGGCAATGAAAGACAAACTGAATCTCAGCATGCCTAACCATTTGAGATGGAGAGAGGGAAGGGCCCCCTGCTACCTGGTGACAGAATTAAATACTGCATTGCACAACTGAATGGGATACAACTTGATGTCAATAGCCAGTGAAATATGATCATGTGCACAGTGATGACTTAACACCTTCTTACCTTGACAGTTCTAAACCACACGTTTCATAAAAAATGTAAGAACATGAGAAATAGAAGCAGAAATAGATGATACGAGTCCTTGAGCCCACTCATCCTTTCAATGCAATCATGATGAATCTTCTGCCTCAACCTTATTTTCAGCCCGCTCCCCATATTCTTGGATTCCACGAGCGATCAAAACTTAACCTATCACATTCTTGAATATATTCAACAATCCACAACTCTTTGGAATAGAGAATTCCAAAGATTCCCATCCCTCTGGGTGAAGACATTTTTCATCTCAATCCTAAATGATTGGCCTCTTATCCTGAGGCTGTGCCCCATGTGGAAACACAACCTCTCATCATCTTCGTTTCAGAACCCCTTCAGAGACTTGTATTTTTTTTATTCATTCATGGGACATGGGCATCACTGGCTGGCCAGCATTTATTGCCCATCCCTAGTTGCCCTTAAGAAGGTACTGGTGAGCTGCCTTCTTGAATCACTGCAGTCCATCAATAAGATTACCTCTCATTCATCTAAACTCCAACAACTATTGGTACAACTTACTCAGGTTCACAAGCCACTTGCCTTGCCAATTGCATGCTGTACTTGCATGCTAATTTGCTCTATTGCTTGTACAAGGGCATCCAAGTCTCTTTGAACATCAACATTTAGAGGCATTTCAAGCCTTTTGAGAAATATTTTATATATTTTTCTATCCTTATTACCAAGTGACTAACCTCACATTTACACACTATATGGAAACTGGAGAGGGGTTGATGGAGGCATAATTTTCCCCCCTTGTTTTCAGTGGGTGGAAATGATGGTGCAGGTGGAAAGTCAAACAGAGTTCCAAAATGGCTTTCACATTGGCTGGATTTCCATTGGAGAGATCTATGGGGAGTGAGGGTTCACAGGGGTGAGCTTCCTGTGTCTTGGAGAACCGTGGTTTCACCCCTGGAGTGCATTTTGTAGATGGTACACACTGCTGCCACTGTGCTTTGGTGGCGGATAGATTGAATGTTTGTGGATGGAGTGCCAGTCAAACAAGCTACTTTATCTTGACTGTTGGAGCTGCACTCAGCCAGGCAAGTGGAGAATATTTCATCAACACCTAACTTGTACCTTACAGATTATGGGATCGTGAACAGGCTTTGGGCAATCAAGAGGTGAGTTACCGCAGGATTCCGAACCTCTAATCTGCTCTTGTAACCACAATATTTATATGCCTAATCCAATTCAGTTTCTGGTCAATGGTAACCACTGGGGATGTTAATAATAAAAGATTCAGTGATGGTAATGCCATTGAGTGTCAAGAGGTGGTGGTTAGATTCTCTCTTGTTGGAGATTGTTATTGCCTGATGTTTGTTTGGTGTAAATGTTACTTGTCATTTGTTAGCCCAAAACAGAATATTGTCCAGGTCTTGTTGCATCTGGGCATTGACTACTTCAGTATCTGAGGAATCGCGAATGGTGCAATCATCAGTGAACTTCTCCATTCTGACTTTATGATAGAAGCAAGGCCTGCTTAAGAACCTCAAACCACTACTTCTCACATTTAATCAGCCACAGGAGAACCTCATGTCAAGTGACAAACCCAACAAATTTCCCTACATATGCTAGTGATGAGCATCCATACTTAACTGGTGCCCTTGCCCAACTGAAGGGCCGTGCAAGGTGTAACCCTCAGAGATTTCCCTCTCATTTCTTTTCAAGGCCTGGTAAACACCATCCTCACCAACCCTATCAGTGAAACCCAAACACTTAAGTTCTAAACATCACAGCTCACCTCCTCATCACTTAAGTACAGTACCAGCAGTAGCCACTGCTCCAGCTGGCTCTACAAATACATTGAGGGCTGCCAGCTCTGATTGACCAGAAGCTCTCTGAGGCTCAGTCCTGTTGCAGAGAGGAGGGATGCCCTCCCTACCCTCTCCTTCCCCTCCTTCCAGGTTATCAATAACTACATTAAACATCTGCAGGCCTGCTGTTCTTCCTCTAGGCAGGTTTCCCCTGACATTTTTGTAGGAGGCAAATGGTGCCCCACATAACTCAGCCCATGAAGTAGCCTGAAGTTCCCATGTGGTGCAGGAGCTACAAGCTACAGGCTTCAGGTGCCCATCATGATCTAAAAATAAAATCTCTGTTCCCTCTTTTGGAAACTAGTTAGGACATTCTTTAACTATTAATTTTAATTAATGCCTCTAGACCTGCTCTGTGCTAATAATCTTATTATTAATTCACTCACTGCTACACTTCACCAGATTGAAATCTTTAATTTGCTGGCTCCTAATTCAAGCCAATGATGCCGTGTGTAGCATCTCTTTCTTTCAGCCAGAAGTTCCAAATTCAAGTCCCACTCCAGACTTGAGGGCCAAAGAAGGTGTATCAACTTGTAAACCCTTCCAACGTTTGGTAGGCAATAAGAGATTCCTGATCAGCCATGTGATGAAAATAAATTGGAGCCTCTACCATCACTATTAATAGCTCTAGGCTGCAGCATGCATGTAAAAGTACATGTTGCCACAGCAACTCTGATCCTTAGACAGAAGGGGTGGGGGGGTGGACTGGGCACAGTTGGCTGGACTGCCATTGTGGATCAAATTGGTGTCAACAGTCCTACCCTGGCAGGATTGGATTTGGGACCTACGTCCTTTGCTACCTGTGCTGGAGATTATGGTACTGTGATTACTCTCCACAGAATTCCACTCCTCTGACCTGCTTTTGTAGCCACTGGTGCAGTTCAGTTTCTGTTCAATGGTAACATGCAGAACGTTCAGAGAGGGAATTCACCATAGATAATGCCACTGAATCTCAAGGGGAGATGATCTGATTCTCTCTTGCTGGAAGTTTCTATTTCCTGGCATTTTCATGCCATCAATATTACCTGTCATTTATCAGCCCAAGACTGCATGTTGTCCAGGTCTTATGGACACGGACTGTTTCCATATCTGAGAAGCTGCAAATAGTGCTGAGCATTGTGCACTCATCAATGAACATCCTCGCTTCAAACCTTATGATGGAGGAAAGATTTAGAATCTGAAGGTGGTTGGACCTGGGCCTCCAGCCTGAAGAACTCCTGCAGTGATGTCCTGGAACTGAAATGATTGGCCTCCAACAAGCACAACCATCTTCTTTTGTGCTAGGGATGACATCAACCAGTGGAGAATCTTCCTTTCCTGTGGGTTCCAGCTTTTGTCTCCTTGATGTCACACTTGATCAGATGCTGCTTTGTTGTCAAGGGCAGATACTCTCACTCACCTCTTGAGTTCCATGCTTTTGTCCATCTTTGGATCAAGGCTGCAATGAGATCAGGTCCATGACAGATCCCAAACTGAGAGTCGGGGAACAGGCTATTGATGAGTAAATGCTGCTTAATAGCAGTGTCAGTGATTGCTTTGCTGATGATTATGGGTAGGCTGATGGCATGGCAATTGGCTGGTTTGGATTTCTCCTGCTTTTTAAGGACAGCACATACCTAGGCAATTTTACACAGTTCCAGATAGATCCAATGTTGTAGCTGTATTGGGGCAGCTTTGCTAGAGACACAGCTAATTCTGGGGCACTATTAATGGAATATTATCAACATCCGAAGTCTTTGCAATATCTGGTGCTTCAGTATGTTTTGATATCATGAGGAGTGAATGGAATTGGATGAAGATTGGTATCTGTGATGCTGGGGATGACTGGGGGAGCCAAGATGGCTAAACTACTTGGCACTTCTGGTTGAAGATTGTTGCAAATGCTTCAGCCTTGTCTTCTGTGCTGACGTGCTGGTTGCAACCATCATTGAGGATGTGGATATTTCTGGAGATATTACAAAGACTTCGGACCTTGATAATATTCTGTTAATAGTGCCCCAGAGCAAAGCTGACTCCTCTTCTGCTTAGTTGTTGAATTGTCTACCATCATTCGTGACTCGATGTGGCAGGACGGCAGAGCTTAGATCTGATCTGTTGGTTGTGGAATCACTTAGCTCTATCTATCACATGCTGCTTCAGATGTTTTGACATGCAAGTAGGTCTGTGTTGTAGCATCACCAGATTGACACCTCATTTTTAGCTATGCCTGGTGGTGCTCTTGGCATGCCCTCCTTCCTGGTTCTTTATTGAACCAGGATTAATCCTGGTAATGGTAGAGTAGGGGATATGCCAGGCTATGAGGTTGAAGGTTGTTGTGTATACAATTCTGCTGTTGCTGGCCGACAGTGTTTCATGAATGCCCAGCTTTGATTTGCTAGTTCAGTAGAAATCAGTCCCATTTTGCATGGTGGCAGGCAACACAATGGAGGGGATCCTCAGTGTGAATATGGGACTTTGCCCCTGCAACAACTGTGTGGCGGTCTCTCCTTCTGATGCTGTCATGGACAGCTGCACTGTAGCAGGTAGATTGGTGAGGATGAGGCCAAGTAGGTTTTTCCCTCTTGTTGGTTCACTCACCACCTGCCACCCACGCAGTCTAGCAGCAATATCCTTTAGAATGCAGCTAGGTCGATCAGCAGTGGTGCTACCAAGCACTCTTGGTGATGGATGTTGAAGTTCCCCCACTCAGAGTACATTTTATGTTCTTGCCACCCCCAGTGTTTCCTTTAAGTGGTGTTCAACAGGAGTACTGATTCATCAGTTGATGAAGAAGTGAGGGTGGGAGCTGGGAGGGTGGTGTTGGCAGGTGACAATAAGCAGGAGGTTTCCTTGCCCACGTTTGTCATGAGACTTCATGGGGTCTAAAGTCGAACTTGAGAAATCCCATGGCAAGTCCTCCCTCCCCATAGTTTCCTACTGCCTCATTGCCTTTGATGGGCCTGTCCTGCTGAAGGGACAGAATTTACCCAAAGATGGTGATGATGGTGCCAAGGATATTATCTATAGGGTATGGTTCTGTGAGTATGATATGTCAGGCTATTGCCTGACTATCTTGTGGGACAGCTCTCCCAGCTTTGGCATAAGATTGTAGATGTTAGTTCAAAGGATTTTTCAGGACTGACAGGGCTGGGTTTGCAGTTTATGTGTGGGGTTCTTGATCGATACAAGGTGACGTAAGCTGTTTATTTCCTTTTTCTTAGTTTTCAGTAGTTTGATACATCTGAGTAGCTAGCTAGGCCAGTTCATGGAGGATTTTAGAGTCAATGAAATATTTCCTGCTGATCCCTAAGATGAGAGAAAGGTTAAAAGATTTAGGAAGGTGGTGATTTTGACAGCTGAATGGCTGCAGGTCTTCTGCCAGGAGTATGCAAATCTCAGCAACCTCTCTGAGGTACTAGTGCTTAGACATGTCCAAGAAGTTGACTCCCCCTGCCTGTAACTGTGTTTTGTGGGCTATTGACTCCTGGAAGCTGCCTCTCTGTGCTCATCCCCACTGTCCTGTGAATCAGTAGGTGGGTGAGCATAAGACTGCTATCGCTGCTCATTTTGTTCCTGATCTGAGGTCTATAAACAGCACCCATTCTAAATGGAGGTTTAACAGATGGAATGCATACATCAGTTGCGCCAAACACCAAAATAGGCAAAATGACCTCCGCTGTAATGGAAGTCACTTACAAAGAAGTGAAACACTACATCCTGCACCGTCTCCATTCCTCCTCTATGAACGGTATGCGTTATCTGTACAGCATGCAAGAAACAATACTTTTCACTGTATCCCAATACATGTGACAATAATAAATCAAATCAAATCAACTCTTGTGAGCAAAGTCCTTTCACTTAGACAAAGAAGCAGGTATGAGATTTTTATACTTAAAGAATTTTTTGCTGGTAGTTTGCTCAGTTCCGTCAAATCTCACTATCCCCTCACATTGATTTCATAAATTATAAAATCCTACAGTGCAGAAGGAGGCCATTCAGCCCATCGAGTCTGCACCAACTACAATCCCACCCAGGCCCTATCCTCATAACCTCATGCATTTACCCTAGCTAGCCCCCCTGATACTAAGCGGCAATCTAACATGGCCAATCCACCTAACCTGCACATCTTTGGAGCGTGGGAGGAAACCAGAGCACCCAAAGGAAACACAGGCAGACACGGAGAGAATGTGCAAACTCTAGACAGACAGTGACCCAAGCCGGGAATCAAACCCAGGTTCCTGACACTGTGAGCCAGCAGTGCTAACTAATGTGTCACCATGTCGAAGCCTGGGAAATCCATGCACGTATAGCCCAAACCCACATTCGAGACAGCTCTTGCCGAACGCTTTGCATATTAAAATCAGCCTCTCCCATGGGAGTTTCTGACATGGAGCTGAATGCACTGATATTCAAGACAGACGTCAGTCAAGGGTCGCTACCAGCTTCCTGACATTTCCTCAATTATAGCCTGTTAACCACCTGCTTGCTCTCAAACCCATTCACGTTCCCAGCTTAAAATTCCCCCGTTTGTGTTCTCATCAAAGCTTTATACATTCCTGCTTAGCCTTGTATTGTCAACAGGCTTACAAACACTGCATTTAATAACCAAACTCGCACCATTTCAAACACACTCAGAGCAGAGCACAAATTCCCCATGAAGACCAAAGCAGAAATGCTACTCCCACACATTTTAATTTGACAGAAATATGGACAAGGGCATTGAATCACTTTCTGTAGCTGTTATTTTCCATCTCCCAGACATACGTGCCCAAGAAGGGCAAATGATTACAACTTACAAAAACTGCAGCACTTTTTATATCTTGTTGTGATGTCTAATAATTGAATAAATCTTTTGCACCAATAGTAACATTCAGGACATTGAAGTGTCCTTTTGTCTTTCTGATGCTGACCAGCCTGTTGTGCTTTTCCAATATTTTTTAAGCTTACGGAGTTCCAGCCTTTTGATTTAGTCCTAAAATTGGGTGAAATTGCACTCTGTAACTTTTATGGATGATCACATCACCATAGTCGCATAGCATTCCCTCACTGCTTCTTTAGCAGAGGTTTCATAGATACATAAGTGTTTCTGGATTGAGAAATGTAGTGCTGTATTAGTCTGTACATATTGCAGAGCATGGTCTTTCTTAGACACCTATTTATTTTTAAATAATCAACTACACAGATTGGAATTTTCGTCAGTCTGGCATCAGACCCCGCAGTCAAGCCAAATGATCAGTCCCTATGGAAGTGACTGAGGTACCAGTTATCTGTTTCTCAGTCATACATCATCAGAGAATTACATCTTTGGCCCGACTGGTCTATACTGTCATTTATGCTCCACAAGAGCCCAAGCTCCTACTCTGTTTCATCTTACACTATTATCGATATCATTTACATATGCATGGCACACATATATAGTCAATTGCTAACCAGCAAACCAGGGGTATTAAAAAGTATAATAATTGTATGGTCTGGTATACCATTAACATATTTACTAGTGTTGAGGGATAGTAACAGATGGCTCATGCTGTGGCTAGTCACAATACTATTAGGAAAAGGGTCCTGGGGCATGTATACTGCTTTGTATGTGCAATGGACCTAACACTTATTTTAGGTAGATAACCTTAAAGACTACAACGCACCCCAGTTAATATGACACACATTAAACTGTGCCACAGACCTAAAGTGATCATTGCAATCAAATTTCCCATCAAGTCTGCTGTGTCATTCAATGATTGATATGATAATTCTCATCTCCACCTTCCTGCCTTATCCCCATAATCATTGATTCCCTTACTGATTAAAATCTGTCTATCTCAGCCTTGAGCATACCTAATGGCCCAGTCTCTATATCCCTCTGCAGTAAAGAATTTCACAGATTTACTACCCTCTGAGAGAAGAACTTCCTCTCATCTCTGTTTCAAATGGGTAACCCCTTCCTCTGAGATCATGCCCTCTGGTCCCCAGACTCTCCCATAAGGTGGAACAACCTTTCAGCGTGCACCCTGTCAAGTCCCCTAAGAATCCTATATGTCTCCCTGTCATGCTTCTAAACTCCAGTGTGTACCAACCCCAAACTACCCAAACTCTCCTCATAATAAATTCTCTCCACATCCGGGATCAAACTAGCGAACCTTCTCTGGTCTCCCTCCAATGCCAGTATATTTTCATTAGATTAGGGGACCAAAATAGTTCACAGTATTCCAGCTTGCTCTAATAAGTTTCTTGTATAGTTTTAGCAAGTATTAGTTTTAGCAATTTTTATAATGTTTTAAATAAAGGTCAAAATTTCATTTGCTTTCTCTATTACCTGCCGAACTCATATAATAGCTTTTTGAGGTTTATGAAGGAGATCCCCCAAATCCCTCTATCAGCAGCTTTCTGCAGTCTTTCTCCATTTAAATAACATTCAGCTCCTTTATTCTTCCTACCAAAGAGCATAACTTTGCATTTTCCTATGTTATGTTCCATTTGCCAAGTTCTTACTCACTTATTTAACCTGTCTATATCCCGCTGTGGACTTGTGGGCCCTGATTTTACCGGCTTGGCTGCCCAAGGCCAATGGAGAATGCTGTTCTGTGATCTTCATCCGTCCTGATTTTGGGGCGGCCGTGCTGGTAAAATCAGGGGCATGGAGGGGAATTTTCCCAGTCCACCCACCGCAGGAATTGTAGGGGATGGGGGTGGGCCACACAGAGGTTCATTGACCTCGGGCAGGACACTGGGGTGAGTGCAGCAGGAAAATCCCACCTTTTGTATCATCCTCACCAACTGCTTTGTGACCTATTTTTGTGTCATGTGCAAACTTAGCAATAGTACCTTCATTTCCCTTGTGCAAGTCATGAATGCATATTATGAATAATTGTGGCCCCAGCCAATTTTCTATCCATGCCAAAATACTATCCCCAACACTATGGGCTTTCATCTTATTAAGTAACCTTTTGTGCAGTACCTTATCGGACACATATTGGAAATCCAAATATATAATATCTACTGGTTCCTATTTAACAATCCTGCTCATTACCACCTCAAAGAATTCTAATAAATTTGCTGGAGGTGATTTCCCCTTCATGAAGCCATGCTGAATCTGCTTGCTTATCTTATAATGCTCTGCTTTTACATCCTTTAGAGTAGATTCTAACATTTTCCCAATGACAGATATTAAGCTAACTATAGTTACCTATTTTGTTTCTCATTCCTGTGGCCAAACAGGCCAACTAAGATGGTGGTTTGCAAGAGCATGCTGGGATAATAGGACATGCACTGAAAAAGACAGGCTGCAGCCTCAAAAGAAATTGAACAGAAAGAAACTTATTAGGCTGCAGCTGCAAAAGCTGGAATACACAGGATGTAGGCCATCTCCAGGACAAAGGACACTTTCTGGTCAAACTGTGTTGGTTACCAAACATAGGGGTGCCTTAACTCCTTATTTGCGAGGGAGGTATGTAACCTATGTACCTCCAGCACTTACAGACATGGCCGTTGGATACACACCCAAAGATCGGTGTGGCAACACCTGATTGGACCTTATCGATCAGGGTGATCAAGTCCTGATTGATTGATTGGCCAAAAAGGGCACGAAAAACAATGAGGTATAAAGGGTGCTGCACTGTGCAATAGAGGAATCTCTCTCTCTCTCTGTCACTCTCTCCCAATGAACGAGCAACAACAACGGTGACCATCACCAGCAACGACCAGCATGAGGAGAGCCACCACACCCAAGAAGGGAGGAAGGCCAGAGCCAGAGTATCAGACCAGACCAAAGAATCAGATTACGCTGAGGACTACGGTGACCAACATGCAGATAAAGGCCAATATTTGTCTGGGTATTTGCCAGTCAGGCAAAGGTTAAGTCAAGGTCTCATATTAGACTTGAACTTTAGTATTCTGTAAGATAACTTATTGTTATTTGGGTGGGTGATTAATAGTTGTGTGTAAATAAATATTGTTGCATTACCAAGAAGTCTGCTTGTAATTCTTTGTCCACTGTTTAAGGGTTAAAACAGACTGTGCAGCAGACACAACACCATTCCCTTCTTGAATAAGCCGTTCCACCCTACCCGCTGTCTATGTAAAAACGTCTGCAATTTGCATTGTTCCTTGCTTATATATTTATAGCATACGCAGGTACTTTGATGCAGAATAGAAAACTGAATACAACACTTGTCATGATTTATTCTGCATGGTGCTGCTTATCATCCTTTGCACAATAATGGGAAGCAGAGACCATGAAGGATATTTTCTTAAAATGAACAGAACAAGCGGGTTTATCGATAATAAGTACTGGACGCACAGAATGCTTAAAAACAGAACAGCTTTGACAGGAAATACAATAATATAAGACAATGCAGAGTGTTTACTCTGTTCACTAAATTAGGGAAACAACAATGTGACTGACTTCAGCAGATTTGCCAGCTAAATAAATCCATGAAAAATATTATTTTTGCAACTGACACAACATTTTATACTTGTGTCAATTTCCAAAAGCAACATTGTGCTATTCTCTAATTTAGTGATCCCTTAATTGAAATAGTTTAATATACAAATACAAAAGTTCAAACGTGGCTGATAGAAGGCATTGGGAGGCACTCTTCCATAGTCTGGGGCTACAGATTATCCAACCTACTACTGTATAGCATCCATTAAATAAAGAAATGTCTTTCCTTTAACAATAATATCAATCACATGTAAAAAAAAGGCGCTGGAACAAGGTGACTTCATGCGAGCTATGCCCAGCATACCCTCCAATTTCATCTTTTACTTTCATTCTCTGGTCTTTAAACTTAACTCTACCTCCTTCACACTATATTCTGCACCCTCTCTTTTCCCTCTCCCCAATATACTCTATGACTGGTATGTTTGTCTGTATAATGGACAAGAAACAATACTTTTCACTTCACCCCAATATATGTGACAATAATAAATCAAGTGAAATCACTCACAGGAGTTACTTTCTTTCTCATCATAGCAACTAGCCTTAAACACTAGGTATTAAGTTTGATCACTGCGATGACAAAAAGGCCGCAATTCTACACCTCACCCATGGCTGGGATTCTTCAGTTCTGCTGCAGATTCTCCGTTCTTGCTGGCAGCAGTCCAGGGCGTACAAGACTGTAGAATTCCAGCCAAAGTGTCTCCTGTTAGGTGCAACTCCACTCCAGAGAAGAATTCTTACCTAACCATAATTTGAATCCAGCTATCACTGTTACAAAACAGAATAAATATTCAGAAACAACTATATTTTTTGCAATGAAATTATTTGCATTTATATAGCAATTTATCACATCAAGAATTCCAATATATTGTTCACATTGAACTGATTTTGAAGCCTGAGATGTACTGTTGAGTCACCTGGGGTCTGAATTTCTTCAGAGTGCCAATCAGTGTCGGATTACCACTCCATGCCCAATTACAGTTAGAACCATCCAAAGTTTGCAATTTAAATCACATCTCCAAGTAGTTCCCAGCACAAGGCAATTTCCCAGGGGAAGTTAAAACTTCTGGGAAATTGCCATGCAAACCTTACCTGTGAGCCTCTGAGAGGAGTTTCTGAGTACAACTTTGGGTTACCCCCAGCAATCTGATGCTGAGGAGTTCTGAAGGTACTACTCCTGGTAATGCTGATATCAAACTGAGACACTTTTTAAATATTATTTGTGAATGGGAATCTCAGTTGTTCCACAATTAAATTGCAGTGCAGTGTGGAACTGAGTATACTTGGTGATGGTGAGTGGGGGATTTTAAACTGTTAGTCTTGCTCTTGAAAAATCTAGTCTTGTCTGTAATTAGCAGTAACTGGAAAGTAAATAAGTAGAGTAAGTTTCTGTCCATCTTAGGCAAAGAAAACACACTCTGCTGAGAGATGAGTAGTTAATTATCTAACTTATCTAATTATTTAATCTGGTTTCTATAACCATGGTTCAGCTTATTATAAATGTTGGGGTCTTTAGTGCGGTTTGGCACAAAGTGTATCCCTGGAAGTTTGGTGAGTGAGGGAGCTTTTTCTAACTCTTTCACCTTGTAAAAATTAGTACTTACTCTATTCCAAAGAAAGAAACTAGCTGTTTGGTGAGTATCTAGTAAGTGGTTAAGGTTTATTCTAATCCTAAGATTTAAAATAGTACAGGGACTGGTGGTAATTTTAATAAAATATGTTTAAAAGGGGAACATAAATAATTGAATATAATTAAGTAGTAAATTAAAACTCATTAATGATGGCAGAACAGGTTATGTGTCACAGCGACAGCATGTGGGAGCTCCAGGATGCCAGTGTGATCCAGGGTAAACATGCCTGCAGTGAGTGTTTGCCACTCAAGGAGCTTTGGCTGAGAGTAATTCAGCCTCACTGTGGAAGCTGAGCGGCAGGCATTGAGACACAGCAGGGTGGGGGAAAGTTACCTGGATGCTTTATACCAGTGGCCAGTCACACCATTGCTTAAAGTTTATTTATTAATGTCACAATTTGGCTTACATTAACACTGCAATGAAGTTATTGTGAAGATCTCCTAGTTGCCACACTCTGGCACCTGTTCGAGTGCACTAAGGGAGAATTTAACATGGCCAATGCACCTAACCAGCACATCTTTCAGACTGTGAGAGGAAAACAGCACCCAGCGAAAACCCATGCAGACACTAGGAGAACGTGCAGACTCAGCACACGTTGTGATCCAAGCCAGGAATCAAATCAAGGCCCCTGGCGCTGTGAAGCAGCAGTGCTAACCACTATGCTACAATGCCACCCACAATAAGGTGTTCTGATTTGGTCAGTGGTCAGAGGCAGAGGGGTGCGAGTGAGGCAGGTAAGAGACCCATGAGGCAGGAGTGCAGGAGCCTCAACTTTTGAAACTCTCCAAATGCTAGAGGTTCTCTCAGCTTGTTTGGACGAGGGTGGGGATTGCAGGGTGGATGAGCTGACTGACCATGACATGGTGGTACAGAAACCATTCAAGCTGGGAGAGCAAAGAAGACTGTAGTAGTAATATGGGGCAGTAGAGAGAGGGGGTCTGACACTGTTCTCTGCAGCAAAGAATGTGGGAGCAGATGACTGTGTTGCCTGCCAGGTTTCAGGACATTTTCTGAAGGCTGAGAAACTTGCATTGGGAGGGGGAACAGCCATTTGTGGTAGATACCAACGGTATAGGTAGTTAAAGAAAGAAGCACTGCATAGCCACTGTGGCTGAATGGCCTGCAGAGATTTAACTTTTAATATATTGAAAGATCTTCAATCAAGCAACCTGATTTTTTGGTCAAAGGTATTTTTAAGTATAAAAGCAAAATAGTTTGGATGCTGGAATCTGAAACAAAAATAGAAAAATGCTGGAAAATCTCAACAGGTCTGATGAAGGGTCATCAAAATTTATTATGCCTGCAGAGTAACAAACAAGCCTCACCTGGGACTGAGCTCTGATGAAGAGACATTCAGACCCAAAGCGTTGGCTCTGTTCTCTCTCCACAGATGCTGTCAAACCTGCTGAGGTTCTCCAGCAATTTTCTGTTTTTGTTTTTAGGTATGCTGGGATTTCCTGTGGCCAAGCTGGCTTGAAACTTGTCAAAGGACACATGGTGTTACATATAACAGCTTGTCCCCAAACAAAAAAGCTGAAGAAATTGTTCACAGACAATTTGGAGATGGTATTCCTTCTATGGGTATTGGAACGTAAGCTATCTGCACTTAGGGATTAGGGAGGGTCCAGAGCCTTCGTGCTGTCTCTATTTGATTGGCCTAATCGAACAATGCAATCAAGTTTCTGATCAATTCCTTGGCCGGTTGCCGCGGAACCTTTAGGCTGTAAGGAGGATACCACAAAGAGCTGGTGTTCAATGTGTGGAAAATCCCAGGGACCATGCTCACAGAAAGAACAGATAACATCCGGAAAGGAGAAGAAAGACTGATATCCATGTGGAAAAGTTCTGGCCAGGTTTCATATGCAAGAGGAAATCAACGTTAAGTAACATGGTGAATATTTGGTTTAAGTGTTGCAAGGATTTACTATTGTCTAAGTGTCTACAAAATTGAGGAAATTGTGTTTAAGCATCTAAAGTTGACTTTGTGTCTTTATTCGCTGACAGTGGTCAAAACACACAGGTTTGGACATGACCAGTATGAAGAGCTAGGCACCAAACTAAGAAGCAGAACCTCAAAGGTAATAATCTCTGGATTATTATTTGAGCCACATACAAATTGCCATTAGTGAGGTGGACGTGTAGCTCAAAGACTGATGTGGGAGCAGTGGGTTCTATTTCATGGAGCATAGATATCAGTCAGTGATGATCTACACCATGCCAGGACCAGTGTTCTGGCAAGCCACAGAGGCCATATTTGGGAAGATGTGGTAAATCAAAGAATAGAGACAAAGCAAGAGAGGAAGGTATTAGTATGGAAAGGATAGACAGACCGTGACAGGAAAGGACAGAGAGAACAATTCTTAAGTAAACCAAGAGATAATGCTCACCAATAATAAAAGGACAAAGCTATTGACATTATATCTGAATGCATGTAGCAGTCAACACAAAACAAAGTGATCATGCTAATAGAACTAATTAAGGATGATCTTATAGCTACTACAGAGAAAAAGCTGCAGGATGATGTAGAATGGGACCTGAATTTTGAAGGACACAGAAGACATTTAGGAAAGGGAGGAAGTTAGAAAAAGGTGCAGGGGTGGCTCTCTTATTTAAGGATGGTATTTGCACAATAAAGGATGATGACTTAAGGGAACAAGGGTGTAGAAGCAGTTTGGGTAGAGATAAAGAGGCCCTATAACAGTAACCATATAGTAGGACAGAGTACCAAGAAGGAAATGGAAGCTTGTCAGAAAATATACAGTGAAAACCCTGGGGATTTTAATCTGCATATAGACAGGTAAGGTTAGGTGGACAAAGATAACCGACTTGGGAGATTAAATGAATGTTTTAAGATAGTTTCTTAGAATATTCTGATGCCAACCAGAGAGTAAGCTATACTAGATCTGATTTGTGCAACAAGATAGGATTAGTTCCTGATTTTGCAGTAGCACCAATCATGAGATTGGGTTTTAAATTTAGGGAGAGAAGAGTGGGCCTAAGACTAACATTTTAAACTTAAATAAGGCCCATTTGAGGGCATGAAAGCAGAGTGAGCTAAAGTGAACTGATGATTTTGGTTAAGGGATGGATAAATAGAGATGCTGTGGCAGACATTTAATGAAATATTTTAGAATACACAGAATAGACACATTCCAATAAGAAAGAAAAATTCCAAGGTGCAGACCCACCATATATGATTAACTAACAAAGTTAAAGATAATGTCAAACCTAAAGAAAAGACATATAATTATGCAAAGAAGGGTGGCAGGTCAGAAGACTGGGCAGATTTTAAATACCAGAAAAGAATGACTAAGAGATTGATAAGGATGGAAAAATTGAGAGTTTGAGAGAAAGCTAGCTCAAAATATAAAGGCAAAATGTAAGATTTTCTATGGATACCTAAGAAAGAATAAACAAAATAAGCAATAGTCATTTCAAAAGTAAGTCTGGGGAACTAATAATAGTAAAGAAGGATATAGCAGGTGAATTGAACAGTTATTTTGCATCAGTCATCACTATAGAGGATACACTAACATCTTAGAAATAACTGTATGGAAGGGAGGAAGGACTCAAGAAAATTACATTCACCAAGAAATTCATACTGCGTAGATAGTTGCAGGCTAACAAGGTCCCAGGTCCCGATTCTAGTGACCTAAAAGATATGGCTGAGACAAAGATTATGGGTGGGATTTTATAGCCTCACTTGTCCCAAAACCATAAAATCCCATCAGAGGTCAGCAGACCTTTTCATGGTCCATTCTTTGCCCACCCCAATTCTTGTGGTGGACTGGCGGTAAGATTCTGGCCGATGTGTTTGTTTCAACTTTCCAATATTCCCTAGATTTGGAGAGGCTCCATTAGATTGAAAAATAACAGGAAACTACAGGCCAGTTAGATTAGCATCTGTCGTACAGAAAATGTTAGATGCTGTTATAAAAGATGTTATAGCAGAGAAAAATTCATAGTAATTAGACAGAATTAATATGGCTTTATGAAAGGGAAATCATGTTTAACCAATTTATTGGAATTCTTTGAAGAAGTAATGTATACTATGGATAAAGGGGAACCAGCAGATGGGCTGTACTTGGATTTCCAGAAGACATTTGTTAAGATGCCACATCAAAGATTAATATTAAAAATAAAATCTCATGGTAAAAGGGGTAACACATTGGCATGGATAGAAGACTAGCTAGCTAACAGGAAACAGAAGGTAGACATAAAAGTTTATTTTTCTTGTTGGCAAGATGTACCGAATGATGTGCAGGAATTTCAAACTTTTACAATTTATATACCGAAGGTAGGGGATGATTCTTCCAGCTCTCTGCGCTGCTTGTGAACATTGAGACATCAGTGGAGGCAATTTTGCAAGCTCCCCACTGGGTGCCACAGTCTCCACGTGTCTCTGAGGCTAAGTTTTTTCATGTATCTCCATTTCCATATGACCGGTGGGCCGAGGCTGAATCTGTCAGTGGGGTTTATTCCTGCTCCACACGAATGAGGAACGGGCAGCCCGACCTTACTGACAGATCGACACATTCACAGTGGCTTGCTCAGTGCTATGCTGTTGGCCACTCAGGTGTGAATAGGCCCTGCCCCTAGATTTCCAGACTCATACTGAGACACTTTGTGGTACACACTGTGTCGAAGATTCATTCTGGAAATCACGCTAAAAATATATCAGCCTTGGTAACATCCTGGTAAGCCTCCTCTCTGCCCTTTCCGAGACCTTTACATTTATTATTAAAATTATGAGGGGGCAACACATTTTCTATCCATTCTCCCCTCCTCCCTCCCCCACCCCAGCAAAAGGAGTAGAAATCAATTGAGAGTTTTACCTTGCTATAAAAATGTGATTAGTGCAACTCTTACTCATGCAATAAGCATTGTAGTCCTTGATAAATGTCACTGATATAACATAACATTTCTTAAAAAGGTACATTTGGCATGTCCGCTATAATTTTCACCAATTTTTACAAATGCACCATAGAAAGCATGCTTTCCATTTGTTTCATGGTACAATTTCTGCTCTGACCAAGACTGCAAAAAAAACCACAAAGCATTGTGAATGTAGCCCGGTCCATCACCCAAACCAGTTCCCCATCCAATGACTCCATCTACATTTCCCACTGCCTTAGAAAAGCAACCAGCATAATTAAGGACCCCACACGCCCTGGACACACTCTGTTCCACCTTCTTCCATCAGGAAAAAGATACAAAAGTTTGAGACCATGTATCAGCCAACTCAAGAACAACATTTTCCTGCTGCTGTCAAAATTTTGAATGGACCTACCATATATTAAGCTGATTCTGTGAATTGAAAATATTACCTGTTTTCCAGAGTGCTTATTATGATCGTATTTGTACAGGTGTGCTTCACTCCCAAAAATTATAGACAAGTTTTTTTTTTAAGTTTATTTATTAATGTCACAGATAAATTTACATTAGCATTAATTGTCAGAAGTGGAGCAAAAGTACTTGGAACCAGTGACCCCATAATAGTTGTCAGGATAGGCCATTTCCAGAACAGTGCTTCTGTGAATAGGATCTCAGACTATTCTGGCACCCTTTCATGAACATCTGAAAAACACAGAATCATGCAGATTACTACATCATTTTGTATTTTGATGCTTATTACTGTCCAACCGTCCATTGCCATTGTAACTATTGTCCCTTTGATCTTGCATCTAACTCTTCCTCATAAAAGGGAACCCTTCTGAGGAGGTACTGTCAGTTGTTACATTACTCCTAAGCATGAGCGCAGAGGGGATTAAAGAGGGTTAGATTGATTTGCAAATAGTGAAATTCACAGCATAAGTGAACAATAATTTGTACTGGACTCTAGGGACCAGCTTGCCAGGTCTATGAGGAGAGCAAGGTTGAGGAATTCAGGGAATTAGCAATGTGAAGCAAATAACTTGTATCGAACAAAAGAATATAATGGATACTAGAAAGCCTGCCAAAGAGTTTCATCATCATGGCTGAGAGTGCTATTTCCCAGCCAGGACATTCGCATTCTCAGTTTACTTTGAGGAGTGTTGCCACCTCCAGAGATGTGGTAACTGGGCCCTCACTTTGGCAGTCAATGTTCACAGTCTTTGCCATCTTGGGCAAATTGATTGAACAAATGCAAAAGGGTTTTCAAAGTATCACATGAAAGGGGCAGTGATACAGCAAGATTCTCTCTGTCTGAGGATGTCAGGGGCTCGGCTTTCTCTCAACCAAAACCAACCAGACTACCAGAAAGTCAACTGGACCCAGTTGTTGCAACAACTACTTGTGGCAACTTTAACCTAATATATTTTCTAAAGCACTTCATAGAAGCATTGGAAAGCAAAATTTAACACCAATCCACATTAGGGGAGAGTAGCTTATAATGTTACTGGACTAATAATACAGAGGCCTGGACTAATACTCCAGGGATATGAGTTCAAATCCCATCATGGCAACTGGGGGGGAATTTAAGTTAAATTAATGAATAAATCTGCAATAAAATACTTTCACGAGGTTACTTAATTGTAAAGACCCACCTTGTTCACTAATGTCCCTACATGAAAGGAAATCTGCCATCCTTATCCAGTTTTGAGACTCTCACAATAATGTGTTGACATTTAACTGCCTTCTGAATTGACCAAGCAAGCCATTGAGTTATACATGGCTGATCACCACCTGGTCAAGGACAATAAACACTGGCCTTGCTAGCAATATTCATATTCCAAGAATGTATGTGAAATAAGGTGATGGTGGGGCAGATGGCCATAAACTTCATCGAAGCTATGTGTATTGAAGAGTTTCTGAAAAGAGGGTAGAGTGGTGGCAGGATTTAATAAAGAATTCCAGGGCTTAGGGCCTAGGCAGCTGAAGGCCTAACCACCAATGGAGAAACAATTCAAATCAAGAACGCTCAATAGGCCAGAACTAGATAAAAGCAGATATCTCAGAGGGGTAGGAGATGGGGCAGGAGGAGATAATAGAGATAGGGGAGGGGCAAGACCATGGATGGTTTGGTACGCAGATGTGAGTTTTAAAATCAAGGCACTACTTATCAGGAGATTATGTATTTCAATGGGATGAGGAATGAATCTGATACAAGTAAAGGTAATTGAGGGACTCAGTATGAATAAAGGCATGGGCAGCAGAGTTTTGGATGACTTCATGTTTACAGGGGGTAGGATGTAGAAGGGGGTGGTGGCCGGGGTGGGGGTGGTGGTGAGGGCAGCCAGGAGTGCGTTGGAATTTCAAGTCCATTGAAGCATTGTGGTCCACAGCCAGGCGTTCAGAGGCTCAAACTTTCAGAAGTTGCCAGCCACAAGCATCCCAATGGCCCCATACGAACCACATTAGCCTTCAGCCAGTCCCATTTAGATGACTGAAAAACACCTAGTAGGATTAATGGAGTTGATAAACTTCCTTCTTAGGAAAAACACAAGGGGTCAAAAGAATTGACTGCAGTAGTGTGTTAGAAATTCAATACAATAACTCAATTACATTTTGCACTTTGGTTCATAGTTTCTTTTGATCGCAGCTTCTTTATCTGCTTTGTCAGAATGTCCATGACACGGATTTTCATGGTTTTCAATGTAGAATCAATGGATTGGTGAAGAGATAACATTGACTATGAATGTATTTTCTAACTTTGCAGCTAAGAGAAAGTCAATGGCTCTGATGAAAATGATGTGGAGATGCTGGCGTTGGACTGGGGTAAACACGATCAGAAATCTGACAATACCAGCTTTAAGTCCAACCAATTTATTTGATAGTAAATTCACAAGCTTGACGAAGGGGCAAACACCGAAAGCTTGTAACTTTACTATCAAATAAATTGGTTGGACTTAAACCTGGTGTTGTCATACTTCTTACTCTGATGAAAATCCCAGTGACCCCTCATTCGAGCTGTTGGTCAAACAATGAGGATGTTGGAAACCTGGTTCATGCAGTTTACACTGCTGACGGTAATGTAGATGTCAACTGCAGCAGCCTTGAAGGAGCATGGTTTCATCAAACAAAACCAATTGTTGCTTGCCCTGGTTCTTTGGGCAGATTTCTGTTTCTCCGTTTCCTCCAGTTGTCTGTCATCAAATTAACTGAAGTGAAAACAGTAGCTACACTGGGTGAGGTGAAGGAAATCGGGAAAAGGAAACTGAAAGCTCAGAACTCAAAAGATCTTCCAAGTGCATTGCTCACAATGACAAATAAATCCTAATGACCTAATATCTTATCATTAGTAAAGGTTCCAATATCAATCAGCTTAAACTGATAAGAAAGATCTGTACACAGATATTTCTTATTTATTTATGGGATGTGGGCATCACTGGCTAAACCAGCATTTATTGCCCAGACCCGGCTGATCTTCAGAAAGAGGTGGTACACTGCCTTCTTTAACCACTGTAGTCCCTGAGGTATAGGAACACAAACAGTGCTGTAAAGGAGGGAGTTCCAGGATGTTGACCCAATGACAGAGAAGGAACAGTGATATAATTCCAAGTCAGGATGGTGAGTGACTAGAAAGGGAACTGCCAGATAGTGGTGTTCCCAGGTGTCAGCTGCTCTTCTCCTTCTAGATCACGGTGATCGTGGGTTTGGAAGGTGCTGCCTAATGAACCTTGGTGAGTTCCTGCTGTGCATCTTGTAGATGGTACACACCACTGTTCATTGGTGGTGAAGGGATTTAATGTTTATGGAAGGGGTAGCAATCAAGCGGGCTGCTTTGTCCTTGATAGTGTCAAATTTCTTGAGTTTGGTTGGAACTGCACTCATCCGGGAAACTGGAGAGTATTCCATCAAATTCCTGACTTGTGCCTTGTAGATAGATGGTGGGCAGGCTTTGGGGAGTCGGGAGTTACTTGACACAGAATTCTCAGCCTTTGACCACAGCATTTATATTTATACGGCTAGTCCCGATCAGATTCTGGTCACTGGTAACCCCCAAAATGTTGATGGTGGGGGATTCAGCAATGGTAACGCCATTGAATGACAAGTGGCCATGGAGGGGTGTATAAGTCCTATTGAACAAGTCATCATTATGAGAAAAGAAATGTTAGGTGAATTAAAAAGCATTAAGATAGACAAATCCCCAGGGCCAGATGGCATCTATCCCAGATTACTGAGGGACACAAGAGATGAAACGGCTGGGCCTCCAACAGAAATCTTTGTTTCCTTATTGGCCACTGTTGAGGTCCCAAAGGATTGGAGATTGCCAATGTTGTCCTGTTATTTAACAAGGGTAACAAGAATAATCCGGGTAATTATAGGCCAGTGAGTTTGATGTCAGTAATACTGAAACTGTTGGAAAAGATTCTTAAAGATAAAATCGATACACATTTGGAACTGAATGGTCTTGTTAGTGACAGATGGATTTGTACATGGGAGGTCATTTCTCACTAATTTAATTGAGTTTTTTGAGGAAGTGACAAAAATGATTGACAAGAGAAAGGCTGTGATGTTGTCCACATAGACTTTAGTAAGGTATTTGACAAGGTCTCTCACGGCTGGTGCAAAAGATTAAATCTCACGGGATCAGGAGTGAACTAGCTAGATGGATTCAGAACTGAGTGGGGCAATCTGAGGAAGTTTATAAAACTATGAGGGATATAGATAGCGTAAACAGGTGGAAGCTTTTTTTCCCCAGGGCAGAAATGACAATTATAACAGGGCACAATTTCAAGATAAGAAGGGAGATGTCCAGTGGGCTTATGCATGGAAGCTTTTTACATAGAAGGTTGTGGGGGCCTCGGATGCAATGCCAAGTGAGGTGGTTGAGGCAGATACATTAGTGACATCTGGATAGACACATGAACAGATGGGGAATAGAGGGATATACACAGTCAGTCTAGAAAGGAGAATGTGATCAGCGCAGGCTTGGAGGGCCCAAGGGCTTGTTCCTGTGCTGTACTATTCAATGTTCTTTGTTCTTTGTTCGGTCCTCTCTTTCTGATGATGGTTATTGCCTGGCACCTGTATGGCGTGAATGTTACTTACCACTTGTCAGCACAAACCTGGATACTATCCAGGTCTTATTGCATTTGGACATGGACAGCTTTAGTACCTGAGGAGTCATGAATGAACTTGATACAATCTTCAATGTACATCCCCACTTCTGATGTTATAATGGAAGAAACATCATTGACGAAGATGGTTTGGTCGGCGACACTACCCTGAGGGATTCCTACATTGATATCCTGGAGCTGAGATGATTGACATCCAACCACCACAATTATCTTGCTTTGTGTCAGATATGAATCCAACCAGGTTTCCCCTGATTCTCACTGACACCAGTTTTGCTAGGGCTCCTTGATGCCATATTTGGTCAGATGTTACCTTGATGTCAGAGGGCAGTCACTCTCACCTTAAATCTAGGACTTAGCCATTTCCAAATTTGAACTAAGGCTTTAATGACGTGAGGAGCTGCGTGACCCTAGCAGAACCCAAACTGAGCATCCATGAGCAGGTTATTACTGAGTAAGTGCCACTTTATAGTACTATTGTATGCCCCTTACCTCAATTTACTGAGGATCGAGAAGAGACTGATGAGGCAGTCATTGGCCAGGTTGGATTTGTCCTGTTTCTTGTGTACAGGACAGACCTGGGCAATTTTCCACATTGCTGAGTAGATGCCAGTGCTGTAGTTGTACTGCAATAGCTTGGCTAGAGGCGCAGCAATTTCTGCAGAATGAGTCTTCAATACCATTACTGTAATATTGTCAGGGTCCATAGCCTTTGCAGTATCCAGTGCCTTCAGTGGTTTAATATCAAATGGAGTGAATCGAATTGGCTGATCTGTGATGCTGGGGACTTCCAAAAGAGGCCAAATGGATCATCCACTCAGTACTTTTGGCCGAAGATTATTGCAAATGTTTCAGCCTTATCTTTTGCACATGTGCTGGGCTCCCTATCATTGAGGATGGGGACATTTGCGGAGACACCTCCTCCAGTGAGCTGTTTAATTGTGCATCACCATTCAAAACTGGACTTGGCAAGACTGCAGAGTTTTGATCTGATCCATTGGTTGTGGGATTGCTTAGCTCTGTCTATTATTTGCTGCTTATGCTGTTTGGCATGCAAGAATTCCTGTTTGGTATCTTCAGCAGGTTTTAGATAGGCTTGGTGTTGCTCCTGGCATGCCCTCCTCCATCTTTGTTCATCCAGGGTTGATTGCCTGGCTTGGTCGTAATGATAGAGTGGGGGATATGCTGGGCCATGAGGTTACAGATTATGGTTGAGTACAATTCTGCTGATGGCCCACAGCGCCTCATGGATAACCAGTTTTGAGCTGCTGGATTTGTTTGAAGTTTATCCTATTTAGCACAGTCGTCGTGCTAAGGGTCTCCTCAATGTGAAGACGGGACTTTGTCTCCACAATAACTGGAGCGCGTATGATGTCTTTCATGGTCTCATGAAGTCCCAGAGCAATTTGATCATACTTTATAGTTCCTCATTGATTGTTATAATGTTGTTTAAGAAGCACATGTTACTAAGTTTTACTCAGCGTCTCTGTAACTGGCCCAGTTAAAATTACAACGTCCAAATGACTTAATTAGACAGCTATTTGAATTTATTCTTGATGTATTTCTGTCAGGCAGGTTTCTGATTAGTCAAGCCCAGAGTTAATATAGTGGTTGACACATCTCTGGTGGAAACAGGATGGTAAGTCACTCTTCACAAATCTCATTGATCACTCACCTTTTCCAGTGAGTTGGATTAAAATCAGGTCCAAATGTTGTATAATCTTTCAATATATTCTCAAGCTTTTCAATTCTTGGAATAAATTTATATCTGAATTTATTAAAATAACGTCTTCGATCTTCAACATACAAGTGAGTAAAGTAAGGCAATTATCTATCTTTAAACAAGGTTAGCATACTAGTTTCAAAATTCACGAAATTAAAATTTTTTCTCCTGTTGTTTAAATAGCCCTGCAAGATAAAAAGCATGTGGAGTATGATTTATTCATGACTGGGTGAGGCGATAACTCAGAAACAATGAAATTTCAAGTAAAATGCAGTCAGCCTTACAAATGAGATACAATTCATATTCCACAGAACTTCATTAAATAGTCTGTTTATACCACATAAGGTAAATAATTAAAGCACATTTAAAATAAGTAGAAAATTTAAATCAAATTTGTATTTTGTCCATGAATTGTGCAATGATGTCAATGTGAATAATTATTTTTGATCCATCTGCAACTCATTTTGCTTTATTCCTAAGGATTAGGAAACTGGATTATTGAATTTTGTATACTACCCAATATGATACAATACAAAAATTCACTGAGCCAAGGTTGATGATGTATTTTTAAAATTAATTTATGGGGTGTGGGCATTGCTGGCTAGGATGCAGGTGTTGTATTCCAGCATTTATTGTCCATCTCAATTTGCTCTTGAAAAGATCGTAGTGAAATGATTTCTTGAACTGCTACAGTCCCGGTGGTATAGGTACACACCCAGTGCTATTACGAAGGGAGTGAGTTCCAGGATTTTGACCCAGCAACAGTGAAGAAACAGTGATGTATTTCCAAGTCAGGGTAGTAAGTAGCTTGGAAGGGAGTTTACAGGTGGTAGTGTTTCCATGTATAACTGCGCTTATCCTCCAGCTGATTGTGGTCATGAGTTTGAAAGGTCCTGTTTAAGGTGCCTTAGTACATTCCTGCAGTGCATCATGAAGATGGTACAAACCTCTGCAACAGTTCATTGGTTGTGGGGTGAGTGAATGTTTGTGGAATGGGTGCTAATCAAGCTGGCTGCTTTGCCATGATGGTGTCAAACTTTTTGTGTATTTTTGGAACTGCACTCATCCAGACAAATGGAGAGAATGCCATCACACTCCTTACAAGTGCCTGGTAGGTGGTGGACAGGATTTGAGGGGTCATGAGATGAGTTAATCACCACAGACTTCCTAGCCTCTGACCTGCTCTTATTACATTTATACAGCTAGTCTGGTTCAGTTTGTGGTCGGTGTTAAATCTGAGGACATGGATAGTAGGTGATTCAATGATGGTAATGTCATTGGCTATCCAGAGTGATGATTAGATTATCTCTTGTTAGAGATGGTCATTGTCTGACAATATGTTGTGCAAATGTTACTTGCCACTTGATATTCCAAACCTGGATATTGTCCAGGACTTGCTGCACTTGGACATGAGCTGATTCAATATCTGAAAATTTATGAATGGTGCTGAACGTTGTGCAATCATCAGTGAACATCCCCACTTCTGATCCTAGGATAGATACTTAGCTGAAGATGGTCAGGACTAGGACATTACCCTCAAGAACTAAGGCAGTTGACCCCCAACCACCACAACCATCTTCCTTTGTGCCAGGATGACTCTAAACAATGGAGAGTTTTGCCCCTGATTCCCATTTGTTCCAGTTTTGTAAAGACTCATTGATGCGTCACTTGGTCAAATGCTGCTTTGATGTCAAGGGCAGTCACTCTCATCTCACCACTGGGTTCAGCTCTCTTATCCATGTTTGAACCAAGTCTGTAATGAGGTCTGAAGCTGCGTGACCCTGTTGGAATCCAAATTAAGCATCAATGAGTAGGTTATAGCTGAGTAAATGCGAATTGATAACATTGTTGATGGCCCATTCCATCACTTTGCTAATGATTGTGAGTAGATCAATGGGGCTGTAATTGGCTGAGTTGGATTTTTCCTGCTTTTTGCGCACAAAACATTCCTGGGGAATTTTTCAGTTTGCCAGATAGATGCCAATAGCTGTGTTGAAACAGCTTGGCTAGGGGCATGGTAACTTCTGGAGCACAAGTCTTCAGTATTATTGCAGGAATATTGTCAGGGCCTATTGCCTTTGCTGTATCAAGAACCTTCAGCTATTTCTTGATATCACATCGAGTGAACTGAATTGGCTGAAACTGACATCTGTGATGCTGGGGATCTCTGGAGGAGGCCAAGGTGGACCATCCACTTGTCACTTGTAGTTGAAGGTTGTTGTGGATGCTACAGCCTTGTCTTTTGCACTGGTGTACTGGGCTTCCCCCATCATTGAGGATAGAGGTATATGTGGATGTCGTCTTGCAGTTGTTTAATTGCCCACCATCATTCACATTCATCATTAGATGTGACAGGGCTGCAGAGTTTAGATATGGTTTGTTGGTTGGGAATTGCTTAGCTCTGTCTATTGGTTGCTGCTTATGCCATTTGGCACACAGATTATCCTGTGTTACAGCTTTCTAAGGTTGATACTTCATTTTTAGGTATGCCTAATGACTACCTTTGGAGTGCCCTCCTGCATTCTTTGCTGAACCAGGGTTGATCCATTCACTTGGTGGTAAAGGTAGAGTGGGGTATATCCTAGACCATGAGGTTACAGATTGTGGTTGAGTACAATCACAATCTACTGCTGCTGATGGCCCACAGCACCCCATGGATACCCAGCCCTGAGTTGCAAGATCGATTTGAAATCTATCCCATTTAGCACGGCGGTAGTACCACACAACACAGTGGATGGTACCCTCAATGTGAAGACAGGACTTTGTCTCGACAAGAGGTATTCGGCAGTCAATCCTACCAATGCTGTCATGAACGGACGCATCTGCAGCGGACAGGTTGACGAAAACAAGGTCAAGTATGTTCCCCTCACCACTTGCCACAGTCTCAGTTTAGCAGCTATGTCCTTTAAGACTTGGCCATCTCAGTCTGTTGTTCTTGATGATGGACATTGAAGTCCCCCAAACAGAATGCATTCTGCACCCTTGCCACTCTCAGTGCTTCCTCCAGCTAGTGTTCAACATGGAGATAGTCATGTGTAACACTGCACTGATTCTTCAACTGAATGAGGGTAGTATGTGGTAATCAGCAGGAGCTTCCCTTGCCCAGGTTTGACCTGATGTCATGAAACTTGATGGGAGCTGAAGTTCATGCTGAGGACTCTCAAGGTAATTCCATCCCAACTGTTTACAGTGTTCTGCCACCTCTTCTGGGTCTGCCTCACTGATGGTACAGGACATATCCAGGGTGGTGTCTAGGACATTTTCTGTAACGTATGATTTACTGAGCATGACTGTGTCAGACTGTCATTTGATTAGTGTTTGTCAAAGCTCTCCCAATTTTACCACAAGGGCCTAAATGTTAGTAAGGAGGACTTTGCAGGGTCAACAGGGCTGGGTTTGCCACTGTCGTTTCCAGTTGATACCTGGTGGTCTCTCCTGTTTCATTGATGTTTTGGCAGTTTGATACAACTGAGTGGCTTGGTCAGCCATTTAAGGGTCAACCACATTACTCCGGACCTGGACGAGGTAAAGGCAGCAGATGTCCTTCCTTAAAGGGTATTTGTGAATGCTTTTTACAATGATAAACAACTGTTTCACAGTCATAATTAGACCTTTTTTTTTCCAGATTATTACTGAATTCAAATTCCACCATCTGGCACTGTGGTATTCACACCCAGGTCCCCAGAGCACCATCCTGGGTCTCTGGATTACCAGTCTAATGACGTCCTATACAGGAAAATTGAAAATACAACACATTTTGAGCAAATGAATCAGCATTATAATGAGAAAGATAGACTGATGAGCAGGTTGGTGATTTGGGGTTTCAGCAGAACTGGATTGGAAGAGAGAATGCTTCATATTGATGAAGAATCCCACCCAAAATATTTACTTACCTGTCTGTCCCAGTGTACATTTCCAGCATTTATATTTTCACTGCAATGTGCAGTGTTCTTTGTATCTCCACTTCAGGTTGCACACCCTTGTTAATAAACTCCAGCCACACACACGGTGCTACATGAAAGAAAAAGTCCACAAAAATAATAATTGTTACTTAACTCATATCCCAATTGACTTGAGAGGATTTGTTTTCACAATGTTGCCAATGTCAGAAATAGTTTAAGGGAGAAACTGGAACCACTGTCATAAAACCATGTCAATTCTGGTAGTTACATTTTGTATTTGTATTTCAGTATTCCCAAAACAATAAAGTGTGTGAGGTTTCCAGCAGAGAATTCAATAGAGCTCAGCCGTAATGACAACCTTTCATCATTGTGTCTGTTACAATGCACCTCAAACTATCAAGATCCAGACATTTGTTGGTAACCTATCACAGAAACTGTACTTTGTGGTTTTCATCATCTCTCTAAGGGGCCAGCCTTATATTTTATATACTTCAACCTGTCCATTTAGTCAGTCTTTGTTTCTCTGCAAGCTCCTAATTTCTTTTAAGAGGCTCTCACAAATGGAGTGAAACAAATTATTTTCTGACTAGATGCATTTTGCATCTACCAGCAATTTTTTCCTTCCCCAATCCCTGAGAGTGTGATGTCCCAAATAGAACACGTGTTTGTTCTGAGTCAGTGCACTGGAATCACACAGTCTAATAGATGCTGAACACTCATATTGGGACTAATATAAGTAAGTTGGGCCCTTTGTGCAGAACCCTTGAAATGAATTTTTGGGTGGTAAATCCAACAGTGTCTTTTCGTTTTGTTATGGAACAAGAGGGACACATTTTTTTGGACATGTATTCATCTATAACTTCCTACAGAGAGCTTTGGACAATTGTTTAGGTGAAGCCTTTCATGTTCAAGAGATCAGCATGCTATAAAATTGGCAATAACTGATGATACAGCTTTCTTTGTTGAATGTTCAATGCGCTCAAAAAAAACTTGGAGAAAATGACTAAATTACATGTCTTGTAGTAAATTTTGTGACTTAGGTTTCACCTGTAATGCTATTGTTGTTTTCAATCTGATAGCTGGTGTGACCTTCTGAAGGACTGCTGGAAAAAGACTAGGAGTTTTCTAATTTGCTTTTATCGTTTTGTTCCGTATTACAGCCGGTCAGCATGAAATGAACAGAAGTGGATGAGCTAATTATGCTCTCAGGGAGTGTAAGTCAGAGAATTGGGGCTATACAGTGATCACCCCCATCTCTGCCCACATTCCCCTGAAACATGCTTTCCATACTGGAATCACGGATTACTGATTCAATTCCATAACTGCAGGTAATTGGCATTTCTGAGGAAATCCTCAGGACTATTGTGATTGCAATAATTCTAAAAAATTACTTTAAAAAAAAATTGAATCACCAACTTCAGGGCGACATGGTACCACAATGGATAGCACTGCTGCCTCACAGCGCCAGAGACCCAGGTTCAATTCCGGTGACTTTCTGTACAGAATCCGCACATTCTCTCCGTGTCTGTGTAGGTTTCCTCCGGGTGCTCCTGTTGCCTTACATACTCCAAAGATGTGCTTGTTAGGTGGATTGCCCGTGCTAAATAATCTGTTATGTCCCAAGATGTAAAGATTAGGGGGATTAGCGGGGTAAATAAGTGGGGTTATGGCAATAGGGCAAAGGGGTGACCTGGGTCAGATGCTCTGTCAGAGAGTCCGTGCAGATTCGATGGGCTGAATGGCCTCCTCTTGCACTTCAAGGATTCTATGAATTTATAATCCAAAAATAATTTTTCATGAACACGGTGCTCCAGTTACAGAGATTAAAATAAGAACATAAGAACATAAGAACATAAGAAATAGGAGCAGAAGTAGGCCATCTGGCCCTTCGAGCCTGCCCCGCCATTCAATAAGATCATGGCTGATCTGTCGTGGCTCAGTTCCACTTTCCCGCCCTCTCCCCATAACCCTTAATCCCTTCTCTTATCAAAAACCCATCAACCCGCTTCTTAAAAATATTTAGCGAGGCAGCCTCCACCACTTCAACGGGCAGAGAATTCCAGAGATTCACCACCCTTTGAGTGAAGAAGTTCCTCCTCAACTCCGTTCTGAACCGCCCCCCCTTTATCTTGAGGCTGTGCCCCCTAGTCCTACTGTCTTTTTTGAGCGGGAAGAGTCTTTCCACCTCTATCCTATCCATCCCATTCATCATCTTATACGTCTCAATGAGATCTCCCCTCATTCTTCTAAACTCTAACGAGTACAAGCCTAGTTTATTCAGCCTCTCCTCATAGCTCAACCCCCTCAACTCCGGTATCAGCCTAGTAAACCTCCTCTGCACTCCCTCCAAGGCCAAAATATCCTTGCGCAGGTGCGGCGCCCAAAACTGCACACAGTACTCCAGAAGCACTCCAAATCACTGCATATAGATATAATGCACCTACAATATTCCACCATTCAGCTGAAACGGAGAAAAAATGCTATTTTCTTCATAAATTTCAACCTACTCATATGATCACGTGAACATTGTTGCATTGAAATGTATACCTATTGAAAACACAATTTCATTAGCAGAATCAAAAAGAAAAACGTCCACTAATCTCGATGATCCTATCCATGATAATGATCTTTTAACGCTTCTCAAAGAGCAAATGAGCCACTTAACCAGAATAAACACTGGAAAGTTTGTTGATCCAGCTGTGAAAAATACAAATTTTGTGCAAAAAGGCTAAACTGAAATTGAGAAATTTCTGATTTACCCAAAAGGCAGTGGATTTTCATGCACACACCTGCTTTCTTAACAAGAGCAACCAGTTGCTAGCATTTATAATTCAGTCTCTTTAAGAATATACTCCTCTTGAACCTCATTAACTCATTGACAGCAATTGTCTTTCAGTTTTTGGGTATAACAGTAGCAAAATATGAAGGTTTATGTTTTAAAGTTTTATACTTGGCATTCATGGAAAGTAATTTTTTAAGAGAATCTTGGAACTCATTGAATACAAACTTACATCCTTTTCATTCGATCAATATAAGGGGCAGAATTGTCCATTCTCTGTTCACAGAGTGCTGGCTTAGGTGAGAAAACTGGTGGGCAGCCTGTAGGCTGCACAATTGACTTTTCTGTCCAGACAACCCAGCATGCTGTGCAAATCAAGTCCAGAGGCATGGCCCACGCAGCCATGCTGGTGGGGCCTTGAAAAGTCAATTGGTAATCCCGAGACTGGGACGCCTCTCCAATAGGCAACATAGGGAAACCACCCCCTCCATCCAATAAGATTAACACCCACAATGAAAGTCCCCAGTGCACCCATCCCCTCCCCAAGGGACAATGCCAGGGTACTATCCAGACATAACCATCTCAGCACAGGGGATGTACTTATATGTGCATCCCTCCATGTTCTCTTCAACTGGTTTACACTTTTATGTAGCAATTGTAAACCTCGCTGGTGTGATGACTTGGGACTGCCCCATCTTTCTAACTTGCCTTTTGTTTTTAGTTGCTTTGTCCTTTGCTGTTTGAAGGAAACGCCGCCACTACTTGAACTTGTTCCCCAGGCTTGTAAGGACATGAGAACACTGGAAATAGGAGCAGGAGTACACCATAAGGTCCATCAAGTCTGCTCGGTCAGTCAACATGATCATGGCTGGTCTTGCGCCTGCCAGCAAAAATTGCCCTGTTTGGCATGGGCCTCCTCCTACTATCTCCTAACAGCAGTATGGCACAATGAGATGCACCAAGCCCAGGGCCTGATGCTTCCACCAATATCTTTAAAGTGAGAGAAAGTTTGGATGCAGGCTAATAGACAGTAGGCAGGCTAGATGCTGCATTTAACAAGCACGCCCATCTCCAAACATGCCAACAAAAAACATAAAATCCAGTCCCACAAAAGAATTCCCTGTTTTTCTTCAAAATATGCAGTGGAATCTTTTACTTCCACCTGAGAGGCAGATGGCCTTTGGTTTAACATTTCTTTTAAAAGGTAGCAACCCAAATAGTGCCCCACTCCCTCATTACTCAGCCTTGATTGCTGCGCTTAATTCTTAGAATAGGGCGTAAACTCACAACCATCTGCTTCAAAGACCAATGTGTTTCCAACCAACCAATGGCTGACACAGATGACAAAATGGAAAACTAGTTTCCAGGATGCTCTGATGATGTAAAGTGTAAGATGGGTAAATGTACCCTGACTAAATTGGACCAGGTTGCAGTAACCCTTTTTAATGCAGTGAGGTAGACAAAGGGGACAAGAGGCAGGTGAAGGCTCGACACAACTTTATTGAAGATTTTATCAAGGAAAAATGATATTCAATCTTTTCACAGGACTCTTCAGTAAACAGTGTGAAATCTACACTAATTTTCTACTTCTGGCATGCATTTCTGAGGATTGCCAAACCTTATCGCCAGGTCCCTATCATTATACTCAAACTGTTTATCAATAATGCTGGGACAGGCTGTTTCTCAGTCTTTGAGCATTGCCTGATGTTTCAGAATCTGCAGTCATCATTTTGGGCTTCCCCTCTCATCTAGGGCTGGTTCAGGACTTCGGGCCATCTCATTGTGGTGGTCTTCTGGGTCTAGTCAGTCTGATGATGCTCACAAGGTACAAAGAGCTGGGGATGCTGTGCTGCTTGGCTGCCAATTGAAGATGCTTTCAGGAGATACCGTTGAAGAAGATGAAAAAAGCAGAGCAAGCCGGGGCTCCAAGTTGCTCCTTTTATCCCGTCTTCACGCCCTTCTCAAAGATTTAATGGCCTGTGTCCAATACTAGAATTGGGCAGGGGCAAAAAGATCCAATGAGGTGACTACTTTACATATTTGGAGGTTGCAGAACATGTTTTTGAACTTTCAACTGTCAAGTGCAGTCCTTGTCACATTATGCCTCTGGCTTTCTACTGAGCTGGGTGCCACCAAGTCTGCGTAACATTCTTCAAATCAAGCTGGTTCAAACAACAGTTTGTTCTGAAACAATTAGCACCTGGCCAGGCAGTTCCAGGCCTGTCTAGTTTTGATGGGAAGTTGATTATCCAAAGCCTGGCTATATGAATACTGTCTGAAAAGTTTGCAAATTGTGAAGTCCAGCTAGGTTTAAACTTGGCTTCTACATTTCGAGTTTTTATGCATGCTCATGAAAAAAAATCAATATTTCTGTTATAATCCTGCAGGTCATAGGCCACCTGATCATACCTATGGGGGATGTAAATTCTTGTCACATCCCTACAGCATCATCAGTGTCTCCACATGGATGAGATGCACCTCAAACATTCTCCTTTTCAAGCAAGGATCTATCAGATCAGTTCTCTGGACAACAAAGGTAGGGACAGTTTTCGCTGCTAAATTATTGGAAAGATGGCATATCTCCAGGCACTCCTGCAGCTCCTTAATGTTCTATGAATTACCTATGTCATATCTTCATCCTGCTCTTCTCTTTTACCCTGCTGGCTTTATCTGAGTTAGTATTTGGAAGTGAGAAAGCAAATAGGGGGTGCTACCAAGGGGGGAAGGGAATGGATAAAATCTTGCTCTAGTGATGCTGTCATCCTACTTTACATCACTTTTCACCTTCTCCAAAATCATCATTCACATTAAATAGGAAGAAGTTGCACCCCGTGTCCTCGTCCTCAGTATCTTCTCCTTCCTGATCACCTTTTCTTGCCCTTCCCCACGTGAGGGAAGGAGGCAGTAACCTAAGGATGGAGCACAACATCCTCTGAGGTAGAAATGACAGTGAAAGCTGAGGCAGCTTCTTACTAACTGCTTCTTTACATCGATGCCATGCCAAATCTCAGTCTGTATTCGCTAACACATAGCGTGCACTATCTCACTAATCTCTTCATATTTGACAGCTCATGTTGAATGCCTACCCACTGCTTGTATTGTCTGGCCTTTTAGGAAGACAACCTGTTAACCTCTGATATAGCTTTTCTGCTCTTCTGCCTTTCAGAGACATAGTAGATAAGTGCGTCCTGTAAAAAGATTAAGCTAGCAGGTAAGGGATATCTCCCCAGATGGCATCAGACAGCTGTTATCAACCTGTTAACAAAGCATTTTAAGTATATGTCGGAAATAATTTCCAGTTGGAAGAGTTGACAACAGCTCTTAAATGCTACAAGCCAATGAGCCCCTGAACAACATGCAGTGTGAAGGACAACAGCTAGCAACTTCAGAGGGTGATCACTGTGCAGGGGATGTTATGATCCTGAACCAAACCTCCACGTTTTTGGTATGGTTTGGGACCAAGACACCTTGTTAAAAATAGATAAAATTTGAGATTCAAGGCACTTGCTCAGTGAATAAAGCCACAAGATTCCACGTGTTTGAACAATGGACAAAATCTGGCACTGTTAGTTTTGGCACGAAAACAATATTTCTTGGTGATGGCCTGTTATTAGGCCGAATCTTAGGCCTCAGTAGTGATAATTTTTATGCCCATGAGTTTCTGTTGCCTTTGATTCAACTGCCCGCAACAACTTAACTGCTGGAAGCACTAGAGAGCTCCGTATACCCGTTAGCACTCCCCTACCCTTGTACAATATCTGCAGGTGATGGCAGGCAAGAAGGTAGCTTTTCAGAGGGGCTCTCAAAAGGATGCTGGTTGGAGTGGAACAGAGGCAGGACACACTTTATACCCACTCCAGGAGACAGCCTTCCAGCAATGTCACCACCCCCTGGTCAGTGTAAGTGAACTCCAGAAGAAGATGGGACAACAAGTATTGGAAGAAGATGAATGATCTTCTTCGTTCAGCCAGGGTAAGTGAACCACCCCCAGTCTCCCTCTCGCACTATCTTTGTCTCACTCAGCCACCTTGGCCTTTGCCAACATCAGGCACCAGGTTCTCCCCTCCCTCCCACAATAACCATGCTCCCCCAATCGATGCTATGTTCCTCATACCTCAGCTCTCACCCAAGTCCCACATCTGCCATACCTCATCAGCATTTTAAATTTTAACTCTCCCTCTCTTTGTCATTGCAAGACAAACTCAACCATAACAGGCGTTAGCAGGCATGGCCAGCTGGGGTCATACCCGAGCTGAAAACTATCACACGTTTTGAGGGTTGGGCCCCTGAGCTGGCTGGGAAGGAGGAAGAGAATGTCTGTGCTGTTGGTGAAGTGGGGGCAGCAGAGAAATGTAAGAATCCTCAACGCATATGCTGTCATTCCTCAAATCTCAAGAGAATAATCAACGTTCGCTCCCTATCCCCTGCAATGCATTGATGCCATGACCATTCTCTTGCAGGCTGGCCAGAGGAACAGGCCAAACCATTGTTGTGCCTCCTGGGATTCACCAGAATTCAACATCTCAGAGGGAGACGTCTCCAATCCGCCATTGAAGAGGTGTCACAGTTTTCACCTGCACCCGGCACCAGTGCAGATACTCACACCTTGGTGGGTTCATTAAGGAAATCGAATTCTGGGTCACTCACTGAAGATCTATAACAGGTGGAGTCAAAGACATCCCACGGAACAGGTACTTGGAGGGATGCCAGAGCCCAGGAATCTACTGAGACCTTTGCCGATGATGTACTCCCAGCATTGGTGGGATCCATTGGTGAGGTAGTGGAGTATTTTGACTTTTATCCAGGAGTCCCTCCTCCTTAGGGAGTCAAGCGGGGCCCTCGGACACTCATGAGGGGAGGATCAGCAGCGAGAGATCCTGGGTCCATCCAACTAACCCCAATCCACTCTGCATGTAACGCAACCACCTCGAGCTGCAGAGGCTATGGACGGTTCACCTGCTTCGCAACAAGGGATCCAAAGCAAGCTGGCGTCCTCCAAGTCTTGGCTTTCGGATGACTTTGGTGAGCACCTTCTAAATACAACAGAATGTATCAGTCAACAGGCTGCCTCCACCCCTGCTGCAGATCTCAGGGATGCACCAAGGTGTAGCAGTAGGGCTAGAAAAACCCTACTGATATATATTTAAAAGGGTTGCAGGTTGCTTTAAGAGCTGATCACATGATTTGATAGTGCTGCCGATTGGGTGTTTGCGGAGCTGATGCATTAGTTCGAGTTACTGTCTAAATCTGTTGTTGTGACTTTGAATCCACATGTGCAAACTACGGGGGTGATTCTCCTACCCCACTGTGATCATTTTTTAGTGCAATGGGCCAGGAGAGTCTCACATCAGCCAATTTGCGGGGTTCGCACATGCAGTCCCATTCCCATTGCACCTCCCACGGACAATTTCCAGCGATGTCAGCTCCATGCTGGAAATAGGCGGGGAAGCGCAAAAACCATTTAAATGGTCATTATAATATAATTTAAATACAATTAGCAGATCTGAGACTGAAGTCTCTGGGCCCACTAGCATCTCCTCCGCCCCTGCCAGAATGGTTCACTCCAGCGGGGTTTACAGTAGCTCCCCACAACTGGAGAACTGGCAGCTAACGCTGCCAGGAGAGGCAATCGGGGCCCTCTAGAGTTTGGGCAGCGAGTGGTGGGGGTCCCCTAGGCATTGGCATCTTGACAGTGTCAGCCTGAGCCCCCTGACACTGCCCAAGGGGCAAAGTGTCAATATCCAGGGGGTATCCTGGCACTGCCCATTGAACGTTGGGCAGTGCTAAGGGGGCAGGGCCTGTGGGGAAGAGTTTGAGGGGGCAGGGCCTGGTGGGGCAATCAGTGCGTGTGGGTGGGGGGGTGGTCCAACTGTCATAGGGTCAGTAGAAGAAGTAGGGGGACAAGTGATCGGGGAGGGGTGGTGGAGGGGGGGTCCGCCTGCTGTGGGTGGGGGGAGGTCTGGATTGTGAGGGATTAGGAACTGCAGGGATGGGGAATTGGAGGAGCTGGAGACCAGGGCGAGCTGGGAGGGAGCATTCGGGGTTGGCCCAGGAATGGTCAGGGGGCCAGTAACTGGGCTATGGGGGTAGAGGGCTGGTGTTGAGGGAATCATGGGGATGGACAGTGATAAAGCTGGCCAGCAATTGGGAGGCTAGCAGTGCAGGGCTGCTGCGCATGCGCCGATCTTGGTGCTGCAGTGGCACACTCAGCACTATGCTGCCAGCTTTTCCACCAATTTTTTAAAATGATTTTCATTGCATAGAGTGTGGGAGATTGTTTTTATCAGTGGGAGTACAGAGAACAATGTGAATTACTCCAGTTTTCATGCAAATTCGACACTTAGAATTTTTGGGGGAGAATTCTGGCCCACGTCTTTTTCTTTTTCTGTTAGAACCTACAACCTCTAATATAGTCAGGACATTACAGAAAGAAAATTGGTGACAAGCAGGATCTTGTTCCAATGTGAACATTCAGAAAATATCCTAAGTGGAAGAAATAATCATTGTGGGCCCTCAGACTTTGAGTATTAGAAGGCTGGGGAGGCTAGATTAAAGATTAAAGTGCAAGGAATAATCAAAAAGGAAAAAGCTCTCTGTGTGGTTTTGAAAGGGGGTTTTATTTTTTGATCAGGCAAGAGTGAGATTCCAGGCAGTATCTGGCATACTTGAAAGGAAGGGAGACAGCTAGGGTTGTTTGATAAACAGTCAAGTCATTGGTCATCAGGTTAAAAAAGGAGTATTGGCAAGACAGATAAAAAAAATACTGGCAATGGTTACCTGGGAGATACACTTGTGAGTAACTAATGTGAGCTACAGATTCCTAGAGGGAGCCAGAGATGTAGAAATTGAGAGCTGTGGTGGCCATGTTGTCTGTTGGTGATGTGTGGCTACTTGTCCCTCCTGGAAGGAGATCTTGTTCCAAGAGGCTTCAGATATCAGCACTGAATTGCCATAGAAGCATGAGCTTCTTGAGACAATGTTACTCCATCATGTTAAGGAGGTTGAGCCTCTGTCTATATACCCTGTACTGGGGGTATTGCCTCCTCTGAGTAGGGATCTGACTTGTGGAGCAGCACTTGGCTGTGGAGAAAGTTCCTCCTGCTGTTACTGGTGCTGTTAGTGTTATTATGGCTGCTCCTTTTGTTTGTCATCAGAGGTCCATGGTTTAACTGCACTTGCTGCTGCAATGCTGCAGTGACGGCTGACAGCAGGGAAACGAAGATCAAAGTAGACAAAGTCCAAGATAAATGAAATCACTTCCAAACCTTATTTGTAAAACAGTAAAAGCATACTCTCAAAAGATGTCCTGTGACAACAGGCTCTTCATTTTAGCAAGGCAACAGCTAGGCAGTTTCAGTCTTTCAAGGTTTTCCAACCTATTATTGACCACTGACTGTGGTCTTGCTTTGTTGACCCTAGTAAATTCCACATAGTTCAGGAAAGCCATGCACTGCCGTTAAAGTCAGAACCCTGGGTTAAAGGCAAAATTAATTGAACATTTAAATATTTGAATGATTGAGCCCGAACGCTCCATAAGGTCTTTCCTCATGCCTCAGTGAGCACTTGGGTAAAAGGCAGAAGCTAGCGGGATCACGACAGATTTTTAGGATGCCAGCGGTTCTTTAGATTTAACACCCTGCACATTTCCCAACTCCACCCCCTGGCAGTTAATATTCAGCTCAGAAAGTCATACCGAAATTAGGCTGGAGAAAAAAAAAAGTAATGACACAGCGCCTTTCAGATTTCATGATAATATTTGGAAGTGACAGTATGCTGACAGTCACATTAATAGCTGCCTGCATGGATAGGGAAATGTTTTTGTAAATGTCTGCAAAGTGTGAATCAACCTGACACACAAAAGTCTGCCAGACAACTTACAGAAGGCACTGTGTTTGTATCAAGACAAAAAAATCCCATTGTTATCCCTTACAGCCTACGTAACTTTGCAGTCAAGAGATAGCTTCCTTCTCACTGGGGATTTCTGCTTCCTTCTACAATATACTAGCAAAATAAATCGGTTGCTGAAGGATCATCTGGAACTGACCCTACACAATTCACCGTACACAAAGCACAGGTTTAAAATGGGCTAACAAAATTAGTGAGGCAGCAAAGCTAGCAGAAATTGTGAGAGCTGGAATACTTTCAATTTGACATTTGATGACACCAACTTCCCCCCAACCACACTCCCTTCCCCAAGGAGTAAACACCCATCTTGCATGTTATGCCCAGAAAAGTGAAGACGGACTGCACAGATGAGTGATGATCATACTTTATGTATATAAGTTTTTAATGCAACAAAGGGACGTCTTGAAGAACTTTTCCTGCAGCAGATGATAGTGTGGGCAATTACAGTTCACATATGGACAGAACAACAAAAGAAGCAGCAACACCAGCAGAAGAACCAAAAGTAGTCAGTAAAAATTGCAGCAACATTAATATTTGATACCCTGTATAAAGGTTACAGCAGGGCTTCTGTGTCCAATAGGCAGATTAATGCATTTATTGCAAAGCAGGATGATTTCAAGAGCATTCCCAGTGCGTACAAGTTGAGGGAAATGTTATGAAGAGCACTTCTGTGTCTTTGGCAGGAAACACATTGGAATAGATTTTCCCCACTATAACCTAATGTTAAACATTACCTCGCCAGAGGCTGAAATCTAGTGGAAAGGATGCCATATCCCTTAGGGAAACCATTAGATATTCTTTCCATTTGTTTAATCAGAAGAAAGATCAGACATGTTCTGGTATTGCCAATCAATTCAGCCAGACAGATTCCCTTTGTTTTCCCTGACCAAACAGTAAGGATAAAAGTCTCCTCCACGTTAGAAACATGGCAGTTACAGTACAAAACAGTCATTCAATGCAACTAGTCCATATCAGTGTTTACTCTACAGAATCAATATTTCTAATACCAATTAACTGCCCTATTCCAGTAACCCTTCAATCTGTTTTCCTTCATCTACACGTTCACTCTATCTTGTACATTGATATATCGTTCTAAAACACCAATCAAGGAAATGAATTCCGCAGCCTCATAACTCTGTTCGAAAAGATCTCCCATCTTCTGGTTTATAAAACTTACATCTATAACTGCTTGTTCTGAACCCTTCGCCTCTAGAAATAATTTGCTTCTATCCAGCCTGCCCCATAAGCCAGACGGACTCATTACTCGCATTCGAGCCCAAAATATTTACCTAATTTCTCAGTGGAGCAAATCACTGAGACAATAATCTGCCTGTTTTGTACTCAGTCACCAGGTTTGACTTTTTGTGAAACCTTTCCATCTGTGCCTATGGCATATGGACAAAGATTCGATTCAAACATCTGATCAAACAGCAGTTGTTGCCAAAATTCTCAGATGTAATGGACAGGATGCTGGCTCATGGTTTGATTCTATGTATATAGAACTAAAAGGACTAGAATCTCTACATTAGTTGAGAAATCTACACAAGTATGTGTATGACAAGATTGGTTATGTCATCGTAGAATCATAGAATCCCTGTAGTGCAGAAGAGGCCATTCAGCCCATCGATTCTGCACTGACTCTCTGACAGAGGGCGGAATTTCCTGGCTGCGCTCACCTTGAAATGGGAAAATCCTGCCCGAGGTTAACTGATCTCTCCACGATCCACCTCTCACCCATTACGATTCCCATGGTGGATGGAAGAAGAATATTCACTCCAGAATATCTTATCCAGGCTTTCTCCCCACCCCAACCCGGTAAAACCACAACTAATCTCCCCAACCTACACATATTGGGACATTAAGGAAACAATTCAGCATAGCTAATCCGCCTAACCTACATTTCTTTAAAATCTGGGAGGAAACCCACGCAGACACAGGGAGAACGTGCAAACTGCACACTGACAGTCACCCAAAGGTGGAATTGAACCTCGGTCTCAGGAGCTGTGAGGCAACAGTGCTAACCACTGGGCCACCATGCTGCCCAAAATAATACTTACTTATGTGGCAGCTCTGTTCACTGGGCACCATGGCAGAGTAGCAAGCAGCAGATACACCATTACCTTAATTAAAACCTACAAATATTCAAACAAAAGGTATATAACAAGAGTTTCACACTCTTTGGTCTCCCCTTCAGGACGCCAGATACCAACAGTAATGTTGGTGTCTCAGAAATAATTCTGAGAAAAAGCAGAAACCACAGCAATAAAATTGCACATGTCAGTGATTAAATAATGTGAATAAAAATATTTAACAACGTTCCACATGTCCTACAGCCAGCAAGTAAAGTTGATTCCCTATTCAGCTCGTCAACTCCTCATTTACACTTGTCTGACATGCTGTGGGAGATATCGGACTACACTTTCCTCGATTCAAAAATAGTCCAGGAAGTTTGAGTTGCAGGGGAGTTGTGAACCAAGGAAATCTTCTTGTACTTGAACAAGGCAGTAATATAAATGAGCCTGGAGGAATTTTGATGCAGATACAATTAGCACTGCAGAAATTATCAACAAAATTGTAACAAAGATAATTCAACACCTTTGCCTCTTTGATAAACATTGGGCCTCAATTCTTGTACAGAAGTAACACAAATAAAAGAATAATCCTCTTTAAAATAGGAACGAAATGGAACAGTAGGAGCATGAGAGTTGCGGAGACATACATTGCTCAATCAAACAAGTCAGGATTCAATACGAAAACTAATTTTGATATTAAAATTCCAAATGTATTAATTAGTCTTATTTTTCTAATGCGTGGTTATACATCTGCAGCTTTTAGTAAGTTGTTACTGATTTGTTAAAACAGGAATTACAGTTCAGCTTTCTTCCAACCTTGTTGACTTATGGAAGAGAATTAGGTTCCAAAAGAGTTTCATATAAACCGCACGCCATGAAATGAATCATGTCACCTTGACAAATAATTACCACTTAACTGTGGTTCACCACACTGGAGACCATGCAGGATGCCTGGAACATTTTCGTGTGCATTCCAAACACGAATAAATATTACAATATCATGCATAAGATTAAAATTACTGGTAAATTTTATTCCCACGTAACATGATATACAGATGGAAATAAATGCATTACAGCAAAACTTCAATTACTTAATAATTAAGCCTGAAATTGTTTTAGTTCTTTTCAGGGAGTCTTAATAAAAAGGGTCAAGGAGTACAAAAGGAAGGAAGTTATGATAAACCTGTGTAAAACGCTGGTTTGTCCTCAACTGGAGTATCAAGTTCAGTTCCAGACACAACACTTTAAGGCGGATGTGAAGGCAACGGAGAAGGTGCAGAAAAGATTCATGAGAATAGTTCCGGGAATGACGAACTTCAATTACGTGGATGGATTGGAGAACCTGCGCTGTTATCCTTGGAGAAGAGAACTTTGAAGTGATTTGAGAGAGGTGTTCAAAATCATGAGTGGTCAGAATTGAGTAGATAGGGAAAAACTGTTCCCACTGGCTGACAAATGGTGGGGTGGCAGTGGCGTGGTAATATTGTCACCGGCCTAGTAATCCAGAGATCCAGGGTAATGCTCTGGAGACCCAGGTTTGAATCCCACCATGGCTGATGGTGAAATTTGAATTCACTAAAAAATCTGGAATTAGAAGTCTATTGTTGATCATGAAACCATTGTCAATTGTTGCAAAAACCTGTCTGGTTCACTAATGTCCTTTAGGGAAGAAAATCAACTACCCTTACCTGATCTGGCCTTTAAGAGTCATTTAACAGTCAGCAGTATGGTTGACTCTTAAATCTCCTCAGGGATGGACAATAAATGGTAGCCCAGTCAGCAATGCCCACATCCCATGAACAAATAGAAAAAAAAATCAAGAAACAATGAACATCAATTTAAGGTGTTGGCAAAAGAAGAAAAAGCATCATGAGAAAAATCCTTTTTTGCAAAGTGAGTGATTAAGATTGGGAATGCACTACCTGGGAGCATGGTAGAGTCAGATTCAATCGAGGCCTTCGAAAGAGAGCTGAATAATGATCTGAAGAGAAAGGAAATAGCAGAACTATCAAAAAAAAAGCAGAGGAATAACACTAGCCGAGCTTTTGCCAAGAGCTTCAGGACACGGCAGGCCTAATGGCCTCTTCTTGTATTGTAGCAGCTACAATAACACAACATTGAAGAGGCCTCATTTAACCACTTCATATGGCACAAGCAATGCAAAGAGGGAACTGTAAACCATCTGGCAGTTGACATTATATTAGCTTTTCTTCCTTTGATGAGCCCTCTTTGATGAGAGACAAGCCCTCTCATAATCCATTTTTATTGAAATTAAATCTTGTGCAGTTCCTGCATGCCTCTTAGGCCTTTGAAACATTCTGAACTGGTCTCTTCTTCGAACAATGCTACCTTTAGAAATTCAGCAATTTATTGTACAATGTATTTATCTGAATGCTTGTATGTGTTACCACTTTCCAGCAGCTGCAAGCGTTCCTAAAGTCTGAAGATCACGAGTGACACTCTACATATCAGTATCCACTGTTTCTCAGGAAAACAATAATTTGATGAGCACCGAGAAACAAGATTTTGCAGCCTGGCTCACCAGTACAGCATGTAATCTGTTCGCATCTTGTAGACACTTGAGCTCAGCTTCTATTTTGAATTTGGTCCAGATGAAGTCAACTTCCATCTCAATTCTAGTTAGCTACATACATTGTATAAAGTATGAGGGGTTGTTCTCACTCTGGCCACCTTGCAAAAAACAGATGGGTGGACTGTACAATTTTCCCAACTTAGCACCCTGTAACCACGTTCCAACTCTCAGATGCTGTTCTATAGAAGTAGAAAGGACGCCCACCCCAGCCAACGTTTGTACTCCTACCATCATTGAATACCACTCAATGCGGAGATGACATCTACTTAGGTCACAAGTTTCTGTCATGGATTGTCATGTGAGTGAAGAAGCCAATTCTTGACCCGCAGATCTTTGGATACATGGGGCAGAGCATGCCACACGGGAGTGGGATTAGGATTTTCTCCCTTTTCTTTCCTTTGCTGCAATGACCCCACATCATCGTTAAAGGATTTGAACTCAGAGCCTGATGCAGCTTCATGGACAAGTTGTCACCATTTTGAACTATTGGTAGCAAGCTCCTCCCAATCATTAATATCAATACTGCCACACATCAAGGAGAGCTTCAGAGTATCTTTGTAGCATTTTCTTTGTCCTCATTCAAAATGCTGGACACTTGGGAGTTGAAAAAACAGGACCTGGCAGGGAGGATGCTTTTTGGCCATGCAGACAGTGTCAAGTCCATGTCTGATTTTGCAGCAGTTTTGCCTGAATATTTATGGAGCTGGCTTCAAGAAGGACGATAGAAATTGTTCAATGGTCCTCCCATTGATCCAAAGGGCATTACTGATGCAATTTCTCTCGTGCTCTTACATGTCACTGATACACAGCAGCACATGGGTACAGTGACACCAACTGCTGTGGATCCTTGCTGACTTCCAGAGGTCTTGGTTGTAAAACACTCGCTACTTCAGTTTGTACAAGACTGATTTGGGACAGCTGATCCAGTGCTGGATCTCCTCATCATTTTCAGTGAAGTAGCTGCCATGGCATTAGAAGTGCTCAACATATTCCAGAGTCTCCCCTTCAATATATATGTGGAGTATTTTACTGACCAGGTGGAAAAATGAAGTATGTTTAGGCAACATTCAAGGACGAAACGATTTTCTTGTGTGCAGAATTGAAGAGACCGAGAGTGGATTGCAAATTTAATGTGGCATGGGCCACACACCATAGTCATCTGCAAACTGTAGATCATGTATGTTTATCCCAGTTAATTTAGTTTTGGTATGGAAGTAACAGAAGTTAAAGAGGTTTCCATCTAGGCAGTATTTAACACTCACATCAGAGATCAGTTGATAGTTAGTGAGATGAATAGCCAGTGATAGGTAAATACTATAGGTGCTTTCACACAGCACTGTTTAATTGACACTGATCTAGGTTTTGATGGGATGTGTTTCAGATCTCTGATTCAAAACAGCGAATCTAAACTGAAACTAAAAGATACTCAAAAAGGTAAGTTAAAATTTTATTTTTACTTCCTTTGTGGAGCCAGAATGAGGAGTGTTCTTCCACCTCCTCTGAGGAAAGCAGTCAGGGAGATTTGGAGAGACTCACAGTAGCCAATCCCACTATTTATTTACAGTTAGTGGGTAGCCTTCAGGTTGTATAATTTCACACTACTTGTCACCAACTTCCCATCAGGAAGAGGTGGGAACTTGGCTGACAGAATTTAAATGAAGCCATCTCCCATTTTACAATGAGCGGATCGGAAAGTAACCCACCAGCAGTTAAAATCCAGGCCATAAATTTTCATTTCATTTGAGACAGGGCCAAAATGTCACTTTTGTCATATGCAGTAAATTCAAACTTTGAAATCCTATTGTTCGTGGCAATGAGCTGTCTATCCACTCTTGATGAACTAACTAATGTGCACTCTTGTCTGGACAATCCTGAATATCTGCTTCAGGGAACTGCACATCAGTCCACTTTTTCCAGTGCTAATATCAGTGAACATTTCAATGATACAGGGCAGAGCCAGGGGTACCAAGGAAGGGGAGAGAGAGGGTGTGTGCACAGTTGGGTAGTCTGTGTGCAGAACTGAGGGTGTGGAGGGGGTTAGGATTTAAATTTGAATAAAGGAAACATTGAAGGCACTTCAAAACACTTGTAAACAGCTGTAAACACTGGAAATGCCTTGAAAGCACTTAGGTAAACGCTTGTAAAAACTAGAATGCACTTCAAAGCCCTTCAAAACACCTTCCAGGACACTGTTACACTGCTGGACCTTAGTGACATCAAAGAGGCTTCACTATATCTGTGTCTCACAGCTAGGACCTGCGAATCCCCTCATCGATTGCTCTGTGCTGCAGCCAGAAGTTCAAACTTTCAGTATAAAGATGTCCCCGACACATCCAGCAAAGTACAATTTGGAAGGGTTTTATACGATTTGAAATTTAGTATCTGAACACCTAATTCTTCCTGTTTCTAAATCTCCCTAAAATCCTCCAATAATTCTCAGTTTATTGTGAGTTCAGAACCAAGGGAGCTTGGCTAGAAAACAAAAAAATTACACCAATTTGGAACAGACCTCCACCTAAAGAAATTGCAGTGGTGCTGTTTGAAGCCTTTGAAACAAAGAGCTGGAGGAATATCAGAATAAAAATAATCTGGAGTGTTAGTTTCAGATTAGGACACATTCTTTGGTCAGTGGCATTGTCCTGTTTGTGCAAGGCTGTGAAATTCAGTAGGTTTGTTTCACCTGATTCCAAATGAATATTTCATTTAATATGCAAACATTTCTGTTAAAGATCCTAGCATTTGATTGTGCTGTGGAGTCTGTTTATCGGAGCAAACAAAAGGGAAAACTTCAAGTCCCACTAACATCTTAAAAGGGCTGACTATTTTTTTGCATTATATTTGAAGTTCATCTTGACTTTTTTAAAATTCTGAATTTTTTTTATTTTCTTGGTCCCACAGCGTGAAACAAAAACAAAAAAAATGTTAAAAACAAAAAACAATCCAAAAATAAATCACCACTACAAGGAATCCAACTGAAACTTTTAAAAGAGTTACCGAGAACAGAAACAGCATTTATAAAAAAATCTCCCATTCAAACTTTCACTGTGTGGCACTATTGGCTTCAGAATCCTGTGCTGGTCATCGTGCCAAGTTAAAATTAATGATAGGGATTGTTTTCAACATGTTCCATATACAATTTTCATGGCTGAATTGATATGAGATGAAAGAAGGCATGCAATGGAAATGAACAGGCATCGGAGCCAATCTGACTGCACCTGCTATTATGCCACCAATCACAGTTGCTGGCCCTGGCACATCCATCTGGCAATGAAAGGAGACAAATATCTCCATAAGCTCTAGATCAACATAGCACCAGCTGCAGAGCTATGCCATCTGCTGCAAGCATACCTGCAAACAGCCTGAACCATAAAGCTAGCAATACCAATGGCAGTTAAGGTCACTGCAGCCCTCAGTGTTTCTGCCTCTGTTATCTTCCCAGCTCGTCTGAGGATTATCTGAAAGATCAGCCAATATGTCACTCAATTTATCAAATAGGTGACCGATGCACTGTGTAGACTGGCCAATAATGTCAGCATCTTACTCATTGAATAACAGTAGCAGCATCACATTACTCTTAATTCCCAAAATGGTGGCAGGTTTGTAGAATTTTAGGATTTGGCATCAGCCACCATTATTGATAAATGATTCTTTCCGACACGCATACTTAGCCAACCTCACTGGTAAGATGGTATTGTTAGTTGCCATTACGTTGAGAGTTCTCCTGAGCTTTGCTGTCACCTTCTGCATATGCTTCCAGATCTCACCATTATTAAACAGAGTGTTGTCATGCTTGCTATCTACCGCAAAGCTTGTGGCACTTCATTTACCACATCACTTCAATCCTTCTCCCTGGCAATGGTCTGAGCCTAAAATAAATTATTCATAACTTTGTCATTATAGTTGACTATGCGAAGAGCTTCCTATCACATATCTGCACCATCCCTCAGCTCATCTATTTTCACCTCCATAATATTGCCCGAATTTGTGCTTGTCTCAACTAACCTAGTACTGAAATCTTGATTTATGCCTTTGGTACCTCTAGACTCAACTATTCAAATGCACTCTACGCATCCCTAGTTCAACCCTCTGCAAACTGGGAAGTCATTCAAAATATTGGCCATGCTGAATTCTCCCTCAATGTACCTGAAGAGGCACTGGAGTGTGGCAACTAGGAGATTTTCACAGTAACTTCATTACAGTGTGAATATAAGTCTACTTGTGACTAATAAATAAACTTTTAAACTTTATGTATGATTCCCATGTTCTAACTTACACTCAGGTCAATCTCATCCATCACCCTGTGCTCACCGAGCTACCTTGTCTACCTATTACACAATGCCCTGATTTAAAAACTTTCATCAACACAGCAACTAAATCAGCAAATACTCAGCAAGTCTGACAGCGTTTGTGGAGAGAGAATAGAGCCAATGTTTCAAGTCTCAATGACCCTTCATCATAGTTCTGGCTGGTGAAAAAAAAGGTGTTCACTTTCAGTTCATACTGTAGCTTTCAAAATTCAGTTCCCTCTTTGACACTCTCCTGGTGCAAAAGGAATACTCCAGGTGGGAAGCCTGTCTCATGCAGGAAATGTGAGCTACCCTAAAAAGATCAAGCAGCATTTGGAGGACTGGAACCAGAACATTGCCCCAAAAATCTGTGAGCTAGTGTTCCTCAGATTCTGGGACTATGAAAATGCTCTGGAATGTAGGGAATGGTCATTGGATGAAGAGTGTAGGATCCAAATTTACAGACAAATTGCAGAAGTTCACTTGATTTACTTTGCTAGGAGGGCAAGGATAGAGTGAATATTTGCAGAATCATTCCTCAGAAGATTAAATGAATGAATAATGTCAATTGAAAGATGAAGATTGTACATGGTTTGAAGAATGAATTAGGGCAGCACGGTGGCACAGTGGTTAACACTGTTACCTCATAGCGCTAGGAACCCAGGTTCAATTCCCGGCTTGAGTCACTGTCTGTGAGGAGGTTGCATATTCTCCCTGTGTCTGCATGGGTTTCTTCCATGTGCTCCAACTTGGGAAAACACCATGGGGGGGGGGGGGGGGCGGGCAGTGAGAAGAAAATCGCAGTTCTAAAGTCAACAGAAGGACTCAAACTCAGAGCAGCAAGATTCTACAGCAGCCGTTCTGAAGTTATTATACTATTGAAAGATCAGATACCTCCTCACATCTCATTGAATGTGATGACATAATGGCTTTTACAGCTAAATTAAGAGTGGAAGATTGGATTGGCAATTAGCAAATGTAACACCATTATTCAAAAAAAAGGAGAAAACAGGGAACTACAGTTCAGTAAGCTTGATATCAGTCATTAAGAAAGTGCAGAAATCAATTATTAAGGAAGCCTCAACAATACACTTAGAGAACTTATGATTTGATAAAGCCAACGTGGTTTTATAAAAGGGGAATTGTGTATGAGAAATTTATTAGGGTATTTTTGACAACGCAGTTAGTTTGCATGTGGTGCTGGGGTGATATATTGGCATGGATGGAGGTTTGGTTAGTGGCCAGGATGCAAAGAGTAGGGAAAAACAGGGCATTTTCATGTTGGCAGGTTGTGACTAGTGGACAGCCATAAAGATCAGTCTATGTTAACGACAAGCTGTGTTGATGACTTAGGCAAACAGACAGAGAGTAATGTAGCTAAGGATTGCCAATGGTACAAAGCAAGGTAGCAATGCAAGCTGTAAAGTTGCTCTGTGGAGAGAAGAATGCTAAGAGGAGATTTGATACAGTTCGCCAAAATCACGAGGGGGCTGGACAGAGTAGATAGGGAGAAACTTGCTGTTTGCAAAAGAATCAAGAATGAGAGGGCACAGATTTAAAGTGATTTGCAAAAGAAGCAAATGTGAAGTGAGAAAAGGTATTGCCCGTTGAAGTGGTGGAGGCTGCCTCGCTAAATATTTTTAAGAAGCGGGTTGATGGGTTCTTGATAAGAGAGGGGATTAAGGGTTATGGGGAGAGGGTGGGAAAGTGGAACTGAGCCACAACAGATCAGCCATGATCTTATTGAATGGCGGGGCAGGCTCGAAGGGCTAGATGGCCTACTCCTGCTCCTATTTCTTATGTTCTTATGTTCTTATACAATGAGTGGTTTAGGTCTGGCCTTCACTGCCCTGGAGTGTGGTGGAGGGATGTTCAATCGAGATTTTTAAGGTGGCATTAGATGATTATTTGAAGGGAAACAATGTGCATGGGGTACAGAGAAAAGGCAGGGGAATGGCAATAAGTCTTGTTTGGACAGCTGGTGCAGACAAAATGGGCCAAGTGGCTTTCTTCTGCATTGTAACAATTTTGTGAATAAAGCAGCATCGGGACAGGGGTAGGCCATTTGACCATTTGAGCTTGCTCTGCCACTCAATTAGATCATGATTAACCATCAACATGAATGCCACTTTCTTTTGTTATTCCTTTAGCCATTGATGTCATTAGCAGTCAGAAATCTATCAAATTCTATCTTGAACATGCTGAATAAATGAATTTCCATGGGCACCAAGATTAGAGAATTCCAAAGTTTCGCCGCGCTCTGAATAAATAAATTCCTTCTCATCTGAGTCTTGAATGGCCTGCCCCTTATTCTAAGACTGTGTCCTTAGGTTCTAGATTCATTGGCCAGAGGAAACATTCTAGATAAATATTCCCCATCAAGCCCTGTAAGAATATTATAAGTTTCAATGAGATCACCTCTCATTCTTTGAAACTCTAGTGAGCATTAAATGAGTGAATAATATCAATTGAAAGATGAAGATTGTATTAGGTTTGAAGATGAATTAGGGTGGCACGGTGGCACAGTGATTAACATTGCTGCCTCATAGTGCTAGGGACCCCGGTTCAATTCCCGGCTTGGGTTACTGTATGTGTGGACTTTGCACGTTCTCCCTGCGTCTGTGTGGGTTTCCTCCACGTGCTCCAACTTGGGAAAACACACCATGAGGGAGGGGGGATGGTGAGAAGAAAATCCAGGTTCTATTAGGGATCATCAGGTCCAGTTTCCTCAATCTCTCCTCACAAGTCACGGATTGAGGAAGATGCAAAGGGGGTGCAAACAGATTAAGTCAGTGGGCAACAAGGTGACAGATGGTGTATAATATGTATACTGTGGGGAAGTGTGAGATAGGTTATAAGAATATAAAAGCACAATACTTCTTATACAGAGTGAAGCTTGCAAATATTGATGCACAGACAGACTTGGATATATTTGTATAAGGAACACAAAAGTTAGTATGCAGGTACAGCAAGCAATTAGGGAGGTGTTTAGTGCAAGGGAATTAGAGTACAAGAATGAAGAAGTCTTGGATCCTTTGTCCAGGGCTTTGGTGAGACCACATCTAAAATACTGCATGCAATTTTGGTTTCCATGAGTTGGATTTTATGCTCCCCTACTGATGGGTTTGAAGTCAGGGGTCATGTAAATCCTAGCAGTTGTAACCATTCATCAACCCCCAACATTTCAGATATTTTACAGGGGCAGGCAAGGAGTTGGTGACCAGTTGACCCTTGCACCATTGCTCAATTAACTGCTCAATTAATGGTAAGAGATGCAGTGCTGATGAGTTGGCAGCATAGTTAGATCATAACCTGGAACCCATCATTCCAGAGTACAATTAATTGATATTCTGCTGAGCCATCGCTACAAACATTTTTATTTCCTATTCTAACTTAACCTATCATCTTCTTTCATATGACTTTAGGAGAAGAAACTGTTGTCACAGTTTTAACATCAAGTTCCCTAACTAGACTCATGCCCTGCTAGAGAGCAAGTGTTACTCAAGAATGTTGCTGGCAAACTAATAACTTGTTATTATGCACTCCAGGGTTTTATCAAGGTTTCTGTAGTATCAACCTTGCGAAGTTCTGAGATGCCACTTGTACATCAGATGGTTGCATTGGTTATGTCCAGTCATATTCTGTTGAGGGTTGTCCACAAGCTCTGGGGAGCTTGAAGGCTGGTTGTTGAGATGTTAGGTCAGTGAACAATGTGTTGATTTGGGAGGGTGGGGGGTATTTTCTGCCCAAGCTTTCCTCCAGGTTCCATCAGCGTTATGGAGTTGGAGATATTTGGTTTGTGTCCCAAAGGAGTTTCATTCAGCCATGTGGCAAGTTAGGGAACCTTGAAGGTCTTTATGGATGGGTGGTCCAAGTTGTTGTTAAGACAACTTATTTCTCCACATGTTGCTGCATGCCGCAAAATGGAAAGACGGGTGATATTTGAGAGGACTAGTAACCGCTGAATTGGAGTTGATCCCTGAGTTCCAGAGATTATCTCCATTAGAAGTGAATTTGTGTGTCAATGGGTTTGGTGTGATAACTCAAGGCCCATAAGGGTACACAGTACTCACCTGTCGAGAAGAGAAGGACTACAGCAGACATATGAAGGACAGCAGTTTTTGCATCTCAGCTTGTGCCAGCAATCTTGTGGATGATGTTTATTCATGCCTTGATATTTTTGGCAGTCTTTCGAAGGTGGTGCTGGTAACTTAGGGAGAGGTCAGGGTCACTCCAACACTGGTAGTGAACTTTTTTTCCACACGAGGTGACATTTCGGGTGTTGTGTGTCTCAAAATTTTCTGGGTGGAATGCAGTGTTAATGGATTTCGATCTCTGCCACACTCAGCCAAGTCAATCATCCCTATATTCCACCTTGAAAATTACAAGACACACAACTCCCTAGATGCCTCCTTCTGATGTGAAACAAAAAATAGATCTGCGTCCTAAGTCAGGTCATTCTAACTGAGAAAGAGTAGAACAAGAGAGCATGGACGGCATTCTCCCATTCCACCCACAGTGGGTTTGGTGGTGGGCAGGAATGGGGAATCTAGCGAGAGCCTAAAATTCAGAAACCTATCGGTGTAAAATTACGTTGCAATTCTCCCAGTGGTGGGGTAATAGAGGGTCAGTCTATCCACTGGCTGGTGGCGTGAACGCCTTCTGCATTCATCTGTAACCTACGAATGCTCATTAAAACAGCTGTCCACTGAAATCCCATCAGACTTTCCAATCATGTCTCATGCAAGCAGAAAATTACATCAACTTCAAATCTGATTGATAGCACAGTGCGCACAAAGAAACCTTCAGTGCACCAGAGACTTTGAGGTGAGTGCAACAAAGCTTTCTGCCATAGTGCTGCCCTGCTTCTGATGTACTATTCACCACTCTGCCAGGGCAGATCAGTTACTATCCTCCACTCCATTGCCAAACCAGTCTTAATGGATAGCCCCGTACAGCAGGACCCATGGGCGCTCATGTGTCATTGTCTCAGATCAGTACTGTCGCTGGGGTTAGGGACAATAGAGGTCACACACACCAGAACCTATCTAGACAGCACTGTGCTGAGAGATTCATGCAACCACCACATCATAGGCTCAAAGTTCAATTGCCAAGTGAGGCCGGGGATGGAGGAAAGTTGGTTGTACGGCCTGACGATGACAAGCAAAGATTAGGAGGAAACATGGAACAAGGGCTATGCAAGGGATGAAAGAAGGGAAAATATTCAAGGGTAATGTAGAAGAAGGGCTGTGGAAAGGCGACGGCTCCTGATGCATGTGGAGAGACAAGGAGGAGCACAAAGAGGATGAACAATGGAAAGAGGGAGGACCGAGGGGGAGGAAAGCCTGAGCCCATCAAGGCTGAATGGCACTCAGATGAACAAGGGCGTACAATGAGTAGCACATGTTTTATTGGAAGTAGATGGATGCAGGTTGCAGATTATGGGATGGCTGTCTATTGGCCTGGAGCATTGGGGATGGTTGACAGGTTGGGGCTGCAGTGCTTGGTGAAGATCGCTGCTCTTTGGAAATGAGAACTACCTCAGGCTCTTATTCAAGTTCAGGGGCCGGCAGATGAGAGTCAGAGAGTGCAGACATTCTTACTGCAGAATGGAAAGGAGTCATAGATGATAGGCAGCCCAAGGACATTGTGGATCTCACATTCTGAAATCAGAGCTAGGAGACAGTGCAGAAGAGCAATGGGCATGCAGCAGGAGCAATCATTGTAAGTAAGAAAGGACAAGTGCTGTGTGCTCCACAGGGAAAAAAAAACACAGTTTTGTGTGCAGAGCTGTCCTACAGTTGAAGTTCTTGGGCATGACATGCACTGTGTTGGGTTGCAGTGACATGGTGATGGTCACAGAGGCATCTCCAGCCTATATATAGGGAATACATAATACAGGCAAACTCATGGACGTAAGTGACAGTGTATGTGGAATGAGTACAAGTCTAGTTGAGGCACGTGATCGACTCAGGAACGAGTGTGTCAATATCCACCACCACGACAACAGAATGCAGTATTAGGATAGCCTAGAGAATGTATATTAATAAATTTAAATATCGTTAACAGCCCCCTCCCCTACCAAATATTGACTCCCCCCCAGTCCAGACCCAGACATGAACCTGTTGTGGGGATGCCCTCAGGTGTAAAGGTGAGTCTATCTCCGATGGGAAGGGGTCCAATGCTGGCATTGACTATTTAAGGGGTTGGGTGGGTGGGGGATGGGGGGGGGGGTGGTGGGGTTTGGCGGAAGGGCTCTAACGCCGGTGATGCCTGTTTGGGGGCTTGAGTGGAGATACCATCAGGGGGAGGAGTGCATAGATGACTCACAACACCAAGTTACCTTTCTACAAATGAGTGAAAGGCAGTGCAGAGCAAGACTACAATTGTCCAGAGATTTGGTCCAGCACATGTGCCACATGCTTTGAGAAGACTTGGGTTTGGAGGCTTCCCCCTCCCTATGACCCTGAAGATGACAACCTTTCTTTGCCTCTGAGTCTTTCTAGTGAGCACCTCACATCCAGCAACACATTGCTGCATTCAGAATGTGAACATTGCCCTTCACAGGAGGGCCCATCATTATGTAAACTTTTCCCTGAATGAGGATAGCCATGCTCAGAGATTCACGGCATTCACATCTGTCTTTGGGTTCCCAAGAGTGCAGGGTGCAATAGACTGCAGTCATGTGGCAATAGACTGCAGTCATACAGGCTCCCTGGCAGCAGCCCTTAATTTTCATCAGTCATTCCATCAATGTGTAGTTGGTGTGTGACTATTGAAGGCATATCTGGCATAGTTCCCTGCAAGTTGCAATGACTCCTACATCCTCAGTTGGTCCCAGGTGCCTTGGTTCTTCAGAACATCATGCGGGGATGATTACAGTAGGATAAGGTCTATCCACTTGAACAGTAACTCATGCCTCTGGATGCATCGCCCTCAGACTCCAGCTAAGGAAAGGTATAACATTGCACACACTACCTCACACTCCCTCAGAGCAGACCAAAGGACTGCTGAAGATGTGATTCACACCTGGATTGCTCAACTGGCTTTCTGCAATTTACACCATAGAGAGTTTGCCACATGATCACAGTTTTCTGTTCCCTTTACAAGAGGTGAGGCCCTGCCAGAGGGTGAACTGGCGTGAAAGGGCATTTGTGGTGAAAGCAGGTGCTACCTTCTTCATGAGGCTCCCTGCCTTTCTCTTCTGGGTTGCTGACATCCTGGATGGTCTGGTGGGCTGGAGGGAATAGATTGAGTGGTGTTTACACATGACACCAGGATCTTCAAACCCGCAGGCTGGGGACAGCATAGAGTCCCTCATGTTTTGGGAAGCTATTCTGACTTCAAACTGTTCTGATTCTATCCAGAGTACTGCAGATTTCATCCAAAGGACTCAATTCCAGTATCACAAGAGCATTAGTCTATACTGTGTTAAACCTGTTTGAAGGGTCTTGTTTATGGGATTAGTTTAGTTAGGACATTTCCTATATTCGTTAAAGACTATACATCGTTGTGGTTGTTTCGGTATTATTTGTAATTGATAGAAATTATTGCTAATAGTCTTACTTTGTAAGACTATTAGCAATAGTAAACTTAATAGTAAACTTTGGTAAAAGCTCCCTATTGGGTTATTTGAATCATATCTGAAATGAAACATATGTTTATCCTAGATAAATTCAAGATGCAAAATTTATGATCCAGGTGTGCTCCATAGAACACTTTGGAATTTCTTATCCGAACCACAACATGATACACTGCCAAAAAAGCACAAAGGGGCATGTTTCATGCTGACATGTTGAAGGACGGGGTCAAAACATGTTGGTAAATCCGGCTGCACAGAGATCGGGGTGCCATCTTTAAACCTGAGTAAACATCAGTGGCATTGCTGTTCATGTCGAGATGAACCTGTTGTAAATGCACAAGCGTGATGGCACACCGGCACCCACTGAATATCCGGTGAGAGGGGAAGACTTGCTAATGATATGATAATGTATTAAAATGAACTTTCTCCTGTCCCACAGTGTGTTTCACGCCACTCTACCGGCGATGGGCCGGTAAGATCAGAATCCAGAAACTCACCAGTGTGAGTCACATTGGCGCACAGTCAGACGGATGGATAGCGTCAGCTCAAAATCATCCCCATCATATTCAATGAAATTTCATATTATAGAATGTTTTACGTTAGAAAAGCATTTAAATTTAATTCACATTTATTGATCTTCATTTGTTGTCTTATTGAACAACCTGATGTTGCCTTTATCAGTACGTTGTTTTTGTTTGTGAATTTGATTGTGTCTTTATTTTGTTAATGGATTCAGGGAAATACTCTGAATCATTGAAATTAAAACCTACTACAGGCTGGGTTTCATCCTCAAGGTGGGTGATAGGAAAATTCCCAGCTTGCCCACCCATCTCAGGTATAACGTCATTAAAAAGACAGGATTTTCATTGTTAGAGACAGGTGCAGGCTGCAGTTGGACCAGCAGACCTAGGGGAATGCTCAGAGGCAGGCACAGCGATCACTGGGTGTTAAGACACTCTTAGTTCTGTGGGAATTTGCTCCCTTAAATAAAAAATGAAAGGCCCTCCAGCCCTCACTCCCATTCAGCTCCCCTACATTCCCCATCTGGTTTATTCTCCTATTTCTGATCTGGCTAACACATGGCACAGGGAGCAATCCTAAGATTGATACCTTTGGGGTCCTGCTTCTTAATTTATTTCCTAGTTCCTTATGTTCTGCTTGCCACACCTCATCCCTCTTTTTACCTATGTCATCAATACCATTATGGGCCACAACGTCTAGCTGTTTATCCTTCCCCTTCAGTATGTCCTGCAGCTACTAAGTGACACCCTTGACCATGGTACCTGGTAGGCAACGTACCATCCTGTGCCATATCTGCAGCCACAGAAACATCCATCTATTCCTTTACAATCTAATCTGCTATCACTATTTTTCTCCTCCCCCACCCCTGCCAACTACCCCCTCCTCCCCACAACCTATGCAATTGAACCACTTGAACCACTCATGCTCTATGGACTTGTCTCTTGCTACGTTCCTCTGAAAAACCATCTCCCCAAGCAATATCTAAAATGTAATATGTTAGAGAGAAAGATGGACCCAGGGAACTCCTTGCCTAATGTTTTTACTCTGTCTGCAGATGCTCTACAGTGACCCCAGCTGAAGCTGCAGATCTGAAATACAGCTCGAGAGATGTCTTGCACATGTGGTACCCCCTGGACACAGGAAGTGCCCCTAACTTCCCACATTGCACAGGAGGAGCCTTTTGTGTGGCCAAAATGCCCTGCCATCTCCTACCCTTCAATCATGCATTTTATTTTTGCTTCATCTGGTTTAAAGAGTATTAAATATTTATAAGACCCTTACTTTACTCATACTTTAAACATCATATAATCTCACTAATGACTATTTTTTACTTTAAATTCTGGACAGTAGAAATACTCGCCAATGCCATTGCTCCTCTCACATTGTCTCCTGACCCCATCACTTGATGAACTTATGTTTGCCCTGTGATATCACTTATGGATGGTTTCAAAAGTCACCTGTCTTAGACAGTTTTTCCACTTCTGACCTCTTATGGTCTAAAGAAAATAGAGAAAGAAAAACAAAAGAGCACCTCCCTCCCTTCCTCACCAAACTTCCTTTGCATCAAACTAGAGGCCAGCATGGTAGCACAGTGGTTAGCACAGTGCCAGAAAACCAGGTTCTATTCCTGTGTTGATTCTGCATGTTCTACTGTGTCTGCGTGGGTTTCCTTCGGATGCTCTGGTTCCCTCCCACAGTCCAAAAGATATAGTCGCTAGGTGCATTGGCCATGCTAAATTCTCCCTCAGTATATCCGAACAAACATCGGCATGCAATGACTAGAGAATTTTCACAGTAACTTAATTGCAGTGTTAACGTAAGCCTACTTATGACAATAATAAATAAACTTTTAAACTTTTTGCAGTGATTTCAATCCGTAGCAGTCCACTCCCAGTCCAGCACACATCCTTAAAAGACACAGTTAAAAATCAAACACCAAGGAATGGGGTCAAGAATCTGGAATCAGGTTCAGACCCCAATTTCTAATGGTCTCTGGAGTCACTTCTGACTCAGTAAAAATCCAGCCCATAATATATGTCTGTTATGCACAGATTTTCACTAGCTTTTAATTTCAGGGTGACATTGTTCCTTGGTAATGTTTTCACATTCCTGGAGATGTGACTCTGCACCAATTAAAGAGCCAGGTGAGTCAATCCCTAATCATGATTCTGTCTAAAATGAAACCATTAATGAAAGAAAATTATATAGTGACTCAGAAAATTATTATGAATCAATGGAAGGGAACTCTGCGGACTGTGTTTTATCTGTTTTTTCTGTCCTTGGTTAGCAGGTTTACAAAAATATGTAGTAACAAAATAACATTGCTTCATCTCTTCAGGTTTTTGAGTTTTTAAACAAATCTGCCAAGTCTGTTAGTGCAAGATATTTGACAGTGAACAGTCATACCAATTCATGAGGCAGTTCCCTGCGAAGGGTATTTTTAATGTCAGGTTTGAAAGTACCATGCACCACCTCAAATGGTATTTTTGATGGTAAAACATTTAAAACATTTGGGGGACTCAGTGATGAGCCTTTTCACTTGAATTTAATTTGAATTCTGTAAAATTAATTGAACAATCATCTTCAATTTTAGCAATTGTTAAATATGCTAAGTGAAATGGGCTTGGGCAGACTAATTCTAGTTTACAAACATACATATGAACGTACAAACTTATGATGATGTTTTAAGTGCAAGAGTCAGCTAATCAGCTCTTCAAGCCTTCTCCTTCATTTAGTAAGATCATGGCCGGGATTTTCCGATCTCAAATTCCGATCTGGAATTCTCCAGCCCTGCTGCTGTGAATGGTAATTATTCATAATTAATAGCCATATATTAATGTAGCCCTATAACTATATTACTAATCAATATTGTTACAACATTGTTATAACATCTTTAATAATAGCTTTTAACATTTTCCCCCGATAGAGATTAAGCTAATTGGCCTATAGTTTCCTGTCTTCTGCCTCTCTCCTTTTTTGAATAAAGAAATCCAATTAGCTATGTTCCGATCTATTGGAAGCTTCCCCCGAATCTAGTGAACTTTGGAAACAAAAAAAAATGCTACAACTGTCTTTTTGCCACTTCTTTTAAGACACTGGGATGAAATCCATCAGGGTGCATAGACTTGTCAAACTGCAATTCAAATGGTTTGTTGAGTGCCACTTCCCTGGTGATTGTAATTTTCTTGAGTTCCATATCCTGTTTTACAGATTTCTGGAATGTAACTTATACCCTCTATAGTGAAGACTGATGCAAAATATCAGTTCAATTCATTTGCAATCTCCTTATTTCCCATTAATAATTCTGCAGACTTGCTTTCTACAGGACTAATATTCACATAGTCAACACTATTCTTTTTGAAGAATCTACAGAGATTCTTACCATCTGTCTTTATAGCTCTGGCTAGCGGTCTGTGGTGCTCTAATTTTCCTTCCTTATTAACATTTTTATTCTTGTAAATAGCACTTAGAATCCCTACGGTGCAGAAGGAGGCCACTCAGCCCATCAGGCCTGCGCTGACAACAATCCCACCCAGGCTCTACCTCGTAACTCAACATATTTACCCCGATAATCCCTCAACATAAAGGGGCAATTTAACCTGACTAAGCACCTAACCACACATCTTTGGAGTTTGGGAGGAAACTGGAACACCTTAAGGAAACACGAGGAGAATGTGCAAACTCCACCCAGGCAGTGATCCAAGGCTGTAATTGAATCTGCGTCCCTGGCACTATGAGGCAGCAGTGCTAACCACTGTGCTACCATGCCAACCAATCTTCCATCTTATCACAAACCTTCTCTTTCCCGAGGAGATTTTCACAGTAACCTCATTGCAGTGTTAACATAAGCCAACTTACGACAATAATAAATAAACTTAAACTTAAATTTTATTTTGTTTTTATCCCTTCCCTCTCCCATTCCCTGCAATCTTTTACGTTTCTACCTTTGTGTTCCGTTGAAAGGTTATCAACCTAAAAGGTTAACTTTCTTTCCCGTCCCGCAGATGTTGCTTGACCAGATGAATATTTCCAGCATTTACTGTATTTTACTTGTAATTGATTGCTACATATGGTATTTGTTAGATTTATTCAAAGTCATCTGTTAACATTATTTGTACATTCTTCAATACAACCTATTTCACATTGGGTGTCTGTTACTGTCTTCCTTTGTGAGAATTACAAGATTTCTATTGGTTTTAAATTATGGTGATGCCTTCTGCGGATTTATGTGTTACACCATGTACAAGATATTTTGTTTACAGCTTTTTGTAGTGTTACAGTTCGGTTTAGATAAGACAAGATAACAAACCAAGCTTTCAAAATTAAGAATAAATCTATGGAACAGCAATATTTAATCATTTTGCTAAGATTTGGTCTTATATCTGCCAGCACTACATTTAAAAAAGGTTGCTTGACAAGGATATATTTCTTATCATTGTTTTATAAAAGATGAACTTGTCATCATTTGAAGTATGATTTTGTGTTCTGTGGCGTCATAACTTTTGTTCTGTGCTATAATGTTTATTCTCTATTCTCAATAATAACTGAAAGAGTCTCATGCAAATTCAAAAAAATAAAGAATAGTCCTGACAACAGTCTCCAAATGCACTATTTTTATTCAAAAAATGATAATTCCACCATAAAGGGAATACAAGAAGGAGAAGTATTCAATCCTAAACACAAATAATAAATATTAAGACAAATCTCAAGCTGGTTTACATAGAAAGGGGGGAAGGTGGTGAGGGGAAGGAGATACTTAACAAATTAATTCGGAGTAGAGAGGATAAAACTCCTGGTCCAGGTGGATTGCATTTACACATATTAAAAGAATGAAGGGAAGAAATAGCGCAGTCATTCTTTCATATGTATTCATGATAAAGGTGTCCAAGAACTAGACAGCTAATGTTGTTCCTAAATTTTAAAAAGGAGCTAGAAGTCGTCCTGGAAATTATGACTAGTTTGCTTAACGTTGGTGGTAGGAAAGATAATGGGATCCTCACTTATCGATGTAATGGAGAAACATCTAGAAAACTAAAGTATTGTAAAGAGCATTCAGCATGGATTTCCAAAGGGCTTGACAAACCCTACTGAACTCTTTAAAGAGAGAACAGATAAAAGTAACTGTTATCATCAGTTCAGGAGAGGTGGAATGGCTCCCCTGTTTTCCCACCTCTTGTTTGATCACAACAGGTTGAGTTTAAAAAAGGATATGCTTGCCAATTCAGTGAGTGTTTAACTGCTTCAGAGCTGTGACTGTAAAAGCCACCCACATTCAGAAGTTTCCTCGTAACTTTTTTTTAAAAAGAATCTGCATTTAATACCAGATCTGAATAAAATCATAATATTCCAACTTTCACACACAAATAAGTTACCAGTAGGATGGTCAATTAAGCAGCATTTTAAAGACCAATACTAAATGGTTGCTGTAGATTGATGATTCGGACAGTTTCAGGCTGAGCTCAATGGTCCCTCTGGATATAGTGCCGAGATTATTTAAATATGTTGACAGACAATTTATCTTTTCTCAAGAAGACAGCAACTACCGGTCAATTCTTAGAGAACACTGCCTGCAGTGTATGGATGGTCAGACACTGACCAGCTTGCAGGGTAGATCAAGCGAGAGAGAAATAGCCCCAGTAGTCTTACTTATTAATCATCCCTTCAGTTTCAGCCTTGTGGTCGGGAGGAAAGCAGTTTCTTAAACACAAAAGAGAGTTGGTTGACTCATCATATGATCTCCTGTCACCATCTGACCAGTTACCCAAACATGGTCATAGCAATTTGATTCCAGGCCCTTGTCTTACACATGATTAGATTATGGGCGGTTCCTTTTTCAGCCAAAGTTCATTGACTGAAGTGATAATATCTAATGTTTAATACACGCAGTTGAGTATATAGCAGATTCTATGAAGCTTCATGAATGGGTAAGGAGTTGGTTCATTCACACCTGTTCAGAATTATTGTCTCTGGAATTTTATAGTTAGGATGACTCCATTTTTAATGGTGTTGGAATGTGTAAGGTACAGTCATGCAAACATTCAATCATCTTAAGTTTCAAGTCATTGGAATGCTGTTTCTGTCTCATAAATATAGACCAGAGGTTTCATCCCAATAATTTAGAAAAGCCATTTTCAATATAAAACACGGAACTGGGCATTGACAACAATACCAGGAACTTGTCATTCCATTCTACTCAGTAAATTGTAAGATGCTGTAGAAAATTTCCTTCAGAGATTTGGACATTCAGGAAACTTCATCATATCCCTAAACTGTGCCATGGTAATAGCCTGCAACTGGCTAGAGTGGGGGATCTGAAAGAGACCTCGTCAAAATCTAGTTGATGTCAAGCAAGGCTGTATGATAGCCCTATACTATTTACAATCTACCTAACAGCGGCTATTTATCTCATCAAAGCCCTCTGATGTGAGTATCGAACCATGCCAAGTGAAAACCCTTTTACCTCAGTCTCATTCATGTCAAATCTAAACTGATCATTTTAGACGTACATGATCTATCGTTTAAAGATGACTGAAATGTAATTGCCCACTCTGCATCAGACTCAATCCCTTCAGTTCTGCATACAAGAGACTTGGCCTGTCCTTAAATATTAACAGAATAAGTTCATGCATCAACCCGGACCTGAACTTCCAACTATTCCATCCCCCATATAAATATATAACATATAAAGATGGAGGGACTCTGGAATATGCTCCCATATCTCAGTAGCAGCTTCTCCAAAAAGAAACCACCAGTGATGAGATTCAACACCAGATCAGCTATGCCAGCTCTGTAAACTAAAACTGTTAATATTTGACAACAAAGACTTTGACAAGTCAAAAACAGTCATGGTGTGCACAGCAGTTGTCTTCACCATGCTCGTGCTCTTCAGTGAGATGAGGACTGTGTTTCAGCGACACATAAAAGAAATTCCATCAGAAATGACTCAGCCACATTGGGACAACTGTTGAACAAACTCTAGCATCCTTCTTAAAGCCAGGTCCACAAGCATTCAGGCAGAAGTCCTACAAATGCAACTATGATGGACTTGACACTGTGTCTGGATGGCCAAAAAAATCCCCTGCCCCAACACCCAGCCCCCCCAATTCATGTTTCCTCAAACTCTCAAAAGACCAGCATTCCAGTGGAAGAGAAAGAAAACACTACAAATCTCTCCCAGAAGCCTTGACACTAATGAGTGGGAGAAGCTTGCTCTCAATCGTTCAAAACGCTGAAAATATGGCCATGAAGCTGCAACATGCTTTGAATCAAAATGTCTTAATGGTGAGGCAGAACGATGACAAGAAAGAAGAGGCAGCAAATCCTGGATCCCATTGCCTGATGGGATATCCTGCTCCACATGTCCAGAGATCAGCATGCTGAGAATCAGCCTGTTCAGTCACACATGAAGATCCAATAGAGAAATTTGTGACCTTCCCATCATCCTCGAATTGAAGAGCAGCCATCAATGGTGACTTAGGTGTATGTAAAGACTAGGTATCAAGTAGACATGATGCAGGACTGCATGTGTGCTAAACAGCAGAAGCAGTATGCATCTGACAGCTAAGTAATCACACAACCAATTGTTCAGTTTAAGTTCTGAACTCCTGTCACATTCTGTTGTGATGTTTGTGAACAAGTACCATGAGGAAGATACTATGTGAACATTTCCATCGTTAAAGATAGCAGTGCCCAGCACAGCAAGGATGAAGCATTCATAACAATTTCCAACCAGAAGTGGATGATCCATTTCAGCCTTCATAAAGTTTTCAACTTCACAGATACCAGCCTGCAGCCAAATTGATTCACTCATAATATCAAGAGATGGTTGAAAGTGCTGGACAACAGCAAATTCTATGATCTCTACAATATCCTTGCTGTGGTACTGAACACTTGTGATCCAAATCTAGCCATGTGTCTAGCCAAGCTGTTCCAGAATAGCTACAACGTGACCATCAATCCAATAATGTGGAAAATTGTCCAGGTATGTCCTGTCTCCAAAAAGCAGGGCAAATCCAATCTGGTCAATTACAGCCCTTTTTACTGTCAATCATCAGCAAAGTGATGGAAGGTGTTACTGACAATGCTGTCAAGCAACATTTAATTACCCATACCCTGCTCATTTACATTCAGTTTGTGTTTCACTAGACCACTAATTGCAAGATCTCTTCACAGTCTTGGTCCAAACAGCAACAATGAGTGGAGTTTTTCATTAGTGATACAATGTGCAGTAATGGGCAGTCTTGGTGGTGCCCAACTCACTGGCTGGAACAGCAGGAACTTGTGCCAGATTCTGATCTTGGCAGCTCATTCATTATGCACAGGTGAATATTGGGCAGAATCACCACGGATCAGATTTGTCCGCCTGCCATCAGCTAGCGGGTTCAAAGATTCAGTGCTGTTTTTAAACACTAGTCCAACAGATAAATCTCACTCTCTCTAGCCCACCTTTCTTTTGGAGACTGTCACAGATGTCTAACAACCAGAACAACGCTTGCAACCTGAAGAAGCAGAGACCGCCTCATTTCATCCACTAGACTCCCAAGGCCTTGATCAGAGGAGTATGGATGTACAAGATGTCCTTTATCACAAGGATGGCTCCAGCCAACACATCAGCCTCATATCTCTGGCCTGGGAGGTTGTTGCAGAATAGGTCAGTATAGCTGGTAACAGTGCACAAAACACCATCCAGTGTCGGCAGAAGATGAATAATCTCATCAACTCCCTTCAATATCAAACTCTCATTATGTACTCAAATGGCTATTCTCTTCTGGGAGCTCACACAATCGTTAGTGAGGGACATGGATCGATACATTTTCTCTGATGGAGACTTTCACATAACCCATCTATCATATTGCTCACACTTCATCCTCTGGCACTTCTAAGGGAGACTCGCTATATACCTGGGACATCACTTCACCCAACTTCTGCTCCATCCCTTTTCATCACATACCTTCCTTTTGTCTTCATTCAGGCCAAGCTGGCACACAACAGGCATGAAAAATCTCAGCTCGGGGGAAAGATGGTCGGTATCATTGCCTTCACTGAGATCAAGCAGGCTGCAGCCCAGCTAGCTGGAGAGGAGAGGAATCATTCTTGTGGGGAAGGAGAGATCAACCTCTTCCAGCAACCTATGGATCAAAGCTCCATCACTTCATCAAATCCTGACATTCATAGTGGGTCACATGTAGTCTTATATTACTCAGATGTGTCAACTGAATTCTGTCTCTATTTTCTTGACACCAGCAGCTTAAGGTCCACAAGGCTGCCGAGCAGCAGTCAAGCTCCCAGAACAGTGTTCAAAGAGGAAGCTGTGAAAGAACTCACAGCGCTCACCCGATCCTCCATTGGTGTAGAGACACACACATTGGCAGGGCACGGCACTGGAGTCGGATCAGGCTCACTTTCTGGAGAAAACCTTGGCCACATTCCTGCAGCAGTCAGGGACATGCTGGTCTCTAGGACTCGAAGCGTTGCAGGAGACCAGCCAGCCAGTCTGAGTCAGATAATAAGTCTCTGGAAGCAACTGCCAACTCAATGCTAGAGATACAACAACAGGCGGCAGAACATCAGATAGGGATTTGACTGTCGTGCAGCAGACTAGAGTGAACGACAAAGAGGTCTGTCCACGTTTCGTCTACAGTCATGGCTTTGACATGCAAGCACCGTGGGGTCACCATGGGAAGGTTGGCAAACACATGAAGACTTGGCCCACCAGGGTGTTGCCAGACTTAGGCTTAGCCTCAATGGGAACCATCAAGTTGTAGGTGATCTTGACCTCCTGATCAAATTCACTGCTACTTTTGTTTAGAATCAGCACCATTACTGTGGTACAGCAAGATGGTGGTCTCTCGCGTTTATTTCCAAATAGAATCCAACTCATGCTCTCACTGTCCATGTACCTGATATACTCCTCAAACCTCATGATATGAAGGTAGAGCATTCACGCTACTGCAGAATCACCAACTTGCCATTAACCCATCATTGGGAGAATAGCAAACTGTTTTTGTGTTGCTGTCTTTTTGCCCACCAATAGATTCTCCATTCCCACCCATCATGAGACCCCGCCACTGGCAGGATGGAATATTTCCACCCAACCTGACTGAACCTAAGAGGTGAGGTGACAGTGACCATCTTTGATGTCATTGTAGTATTTGACTGAGTGTAGCACAAGAAACCAATCACCTCAGTGTCAGGATATCGCCATTGTTCCTCAGAACAGTGCCTTACTTCCAAATACCTTCTGTATTTCATCAATGACCTTGCATAAAGTCAGAAATGGGGATGTCAATGATGATTGCAGTGTTCAGTATCATTCTAAAATCTCCAAATAATGAAGTAGTCTAACCCCACTTACAGTTAGACTTGGACAACATTTTGGTTTGAGTTGACGAGTGCCAGACAATAAGGATTTTTAGGAAGACAGAATCTAACCATCTTCCCTTGACACTCACTAACATTACTATTTCTGAATTCCTCACAATAAACTACCTGGAGGTCTCCAATATTAGAAACTTAACTGGATCAATCAAAAATACTGGGATGAGTAGAGCAGGGCAGAGGCTGGGTAATTAAAGTAACTAACTCACCTCCTGACTTCCCAGACTGCTTCAGGAGTGTGATGGAATACTCTCTACTTACGAGGACAAAACAGCACACTTGTTTGATACTCCATCCACCATCTTAAAGATTGACACCGGCCACCACTTGTGAACCTGGTGCAGTCTGTACAATCTACATGTTGCACTGGTGATTTGCAAAGTCATCAATTACAGGCTTGATTTCATAAGTTAAAAAGCATTGAAGCGGTGATTTATGTACTTCTTTATGCCTTGCATTGTGTGGCCTGAGAGTGGGTGTGGTCAGGAGGACAATTATATCATTTGGGGTGGGGTTTAGTGTCATTTTGGGCAGAGCTTGTTGTCGCTGGTGGGCGGGTCTGGATGCCACTGGGAATGGAGTGCCACGTCCCTGGGAGGAGGGGGACTGATGTCAATGGGGAGGCTCCTGACATGGAGGCAAAGCATAGAGCCCCCAAAAGTGCAAGTCCACCTCTGCATTCAGGTATGTTTCTGGCCCATGTTCTCCTAATTCCTGGAAGCCCCAGTAATATTTGGATCACTTGGAACTTAAAACCACCTTCTTTAAAGTTTGCTGTCCAACCGCCTCTAGGATATCAGTGTGATAGGATGTATTTCAGCACCTCTATGTTTTTACATGGATAGCGATTTATGTCAGTGTCAGCATTGAGACTTCAAGATAGATGGAAGACTTGATTTGGGACATGGCGGTGGCATAATTACAATTGCTGCCTCACAGCACCAGGGACCCAGGTTCAATTCTGGCCTTGGATGATTGTCTGTGTGGAGTTTGCACATTCTCTCCTTGTCTATGTAGGTTTCCTTTGGGTGCTCCGGTTTCCTCCCACAGTCCAAAGATGTGCAATTTAGGTTGACTATGCTAAATTACCCCTTAGTGTCCCAAGATGTGTAGTTTAGATGGATTCAATACATGCAGTTATGGAGATAGGGTCTGGGTAGAAACCCCTTTCGGAGAGTCAGTGTAGACTTGATGCACTGAGTGGCCTTCTGCAACGTAAAGATTCTATGGAATTTCAAAGAAAAGGTGAATTTCTTCAAACCTATAAGACGTAAGAACATAAGAAATAGGAGCAGGAGTAGGCCATCTAGCCCCTTGAGCCTGCTCTGTCATTCATTAAGATCATGGCTGATCTGATAGTGGTTTATTTCCACTTTGAGGGGGCTTGACAGGATAGGTGCTGAGAAGATGTTTTTCACCTTTGGGGGAGGAATATAAAATTCAGCACCATAGTTCCAGAACAGGGCATCTGTCATTTTTTAAAAAAAAGGCAATGGGAGAGTGGCATTGTCATTGGGCTAGAGATCCAGGGTAAAGTGCCAGTGACTCAGGTTCTAATCCTAACACAACAAGAGGAAGAAATTTGAATTCAATAAAAACCTGGAATTAGAAGTTTAATGACAACCATGAAACCATTGATAAAAATGGGGGACTGATAACAGGGAATAAAGAAATAGAAGACTTGATTTGGGCAGCAACATTAAGTTTTGGGGCCACGTTGTTTTCATAGTTTGAATAAGGGCTTAAATAATGATCAAATTTAATGTTCTCAGTGGTTTCTTATTCCTATGTTGTTTAATGCTATTACTATTTTCAGTATAAAGCCAATTAATTGTTTATTTTATGCTATTCTAACTTGTCATTTATGTATATGTATTCTATGGATTTTGCATAATTATATTCATATTAGTGTTTTATTTTCTGTTAGTTTTAGCTAATTGTAAAGAATTGGTAACTGCTTATCCTCTTGAAATAAGAAGTTACTTCAATAATGTTTTAAATGATTCATTATTAAACCAATCATTGTCTGTCACACACCAAGCAAATGCAGCATATGATTTGGAAATTGGGAAAGCAAATCTGATTCACCAGTGCATTAGGGTTCCAGTAGGTCAATATAGGAATAAGAAAGGACCATTGAGTACATTAAATCTGGCCATTCTTAAAGCCTTTATTGAAACCCAAAAAACAACATGGCCTCAAAATTCAATCTTGCAGCCCAAATCAAGTCTTCCATTTCTTTTTTCCCAGCTAGGAATTCTCCCATTTTAAACAATGGTTAGAGTTCCAGTAGGCCATTTTTATTTGTCGCTTTGGCTTTGCCCTGCATGTTAGTTGCAGGAATAGGCCCTATGAAGCCATAAAACTTCTCATCGGATCTTCCTTTTTCCTAAGGTCCAACACCTGAGAGCGAACACAAAGAACAATCATTTTCAGGGAGTAGACAACAGTTTATAAATTGGAAGTTGTTACCAAGCAATAATCAGTCTTACAAGTAATGGTGTGAAGACAACAAATTGCACTCTAATTCCTGAACTTCAACACTTCCTTTGTTCAGTGATTCTCCAATCCTTTTGGAAGGTTCCATTTTACGTCTACCTAAGCATCTGATGGATTCCGCTTTGCTTTTGGCTGTGTGCATGCTTTCCCCCTTTGCAAGGTACAGAAAGAATGATATTGGCTGGAAACTGAAGTGTCATCCATACTAAAAATGTTGGCTTGATTTTCTTCCCACATATGCTGCCAGACCTGCTGACAATTTCCAGTATTTCCTGTTTTTGTTTCAGATTCCAGCATCTGTAGTATTTTACTTTTATCACATTTTCATTTTGCTTAGGTGGTTGTGTGGACTGATCACAATGGTCATGTTCTTCTGGTGCTTTTTACATTGTAGAAAATCTTACATGGGACTACGGCAATGGCTGGGCAAGAATAGAACATAGAACATAACAGCGCGGAACAGGCCCTTCGGCCCACAATGTTGCGCCGACCAGTCTTATTTTTAAAAAAAAACATTGACCCACTAATCTAAACCAATCTCTTTTCGTCCATAAACCTATCCACCAATCCCTTAAACGCCCCCAAACTAGGCGCATTTACAACTGCAGCAGGCAGGGCATTCCAGTCCCTCACCACCCTCTGGGTAAAGAACCTGCCCCTGACATCCGTCCTATAACTAACCCCCCTTAATTTAAAGCCATGCCCCCTCGTGCTAGATTTCTCCATCCGAGGAAACAGGCTATCACCATCCACCCTATCTAAACCTCTAACCATCTTATATGTTTCTATATGCAGCTCCGGAGTGTTGAGCAGTAGTGCTTGATAGGATTTCCAGTGTTTAATAATTAACTCATCTTGTTGTTTCATACTGTGTAATTCTGGAATGTTTGGTGATGAGTCACAATTCTAGGATTATTTCAGCACCTGAAGAGACATTACTGCTTTCACTTACCTTGGCTACCTGGCAAAATCTTTCTATATTTCATCTATTAATTGAAAATATATTTTCAATTAATATATACAGAATAGCCATTCACGGAGTGCTTGAGATGGTTTTGTGTAAACCTCCTTCCTCCAAAGTTCCACAGCCCATTTCTATGCCTTTTCTCCTGGGTGCCAACAATTTAGTGCCCAAATTTCCGCAGAGCTGCTCCCAATCTGCCACCATAATTTTGCTAGAAGAGGAGCAAGTTTCTGTCAGAATTCTGTTAAAGTTATGGCATTGAAGCAAATCAAGGTGTTGCCTCTGCCATAGCCTCCGAAAATCTTAGACCTTTATTACTTCAGATCTTCACACACACGCACACCACACATTATAATACAACCGTTGTACCTCCAGCCCTTTATACTACTGCAGCCAAACCAGATTTCCCTCCTGGGTTTCTGCTCATAGCCCATTGCTCGCCTCAATGTTAAATCAATCCCCTTCCAGGAAAATTTAATTATAGAATTGCTACAGTGCAGAAAAAAGGCCATTTGGCCTCTCTAGTTTGCACCTGCTCTCTGAGAGAGAGTATCTTACTCAGGCCCTCTCCCCATTACCCCATACACTTACAATGACTAATCTATCTAGTCTGGGACACTAGGGACAATTTAGCATGACCAATCCACCTAACCTACATATTTTTGGACATTAAGGGGCAATTTATCACAGCCAATCCACCTAAATTATACATCTTTGGACGTGGGAAAAAACGGGAGGAAACCCACGCAGACTGTCACCCAAGACCGGAACTGAACCCAGGTCCCTGGTGTGTGATGTAGCAGGGCTAACCATTGTGTTATGGTGCCGCCTTTGTAGTCAGGTTTCAGTTGGGCAGAAGGAAACTTTCACCATAATTTCTGTGACGGACTTATGGAAATACAGGACATGAAACAAAGTAATACAGAGAACAATTGTGTTTGTGTTCAGCAGAAGTATACCACAGGTATACTAAGCATTCAACCAATGATTACATGTATATACCCAAAACATAATAAATTCTTTGTTCCTCCTCAGAGATGTTGACTAATCTGTACATTCCCAGCATTTTGATATTCAAACATTTTACTGTTTATTACATCACCTTTATTGAATTACACAAAAGTAGTCAGCTATAGTGCTGCTATAATATAGTGGGATTTTCCAGTCCCATCTGCTGATGGGATTCTTCAGTCCTACTGAAAGTCAATGGGTTGCTGGCTGGTCCACCAAATCTCCCATGGTGGGTCCCTGTTCTCACGTGTTACAATTCCCAGAGAGATCGTTAACTTTTTTAAAAAGAAATTTTAACTTTCAATTAATAGATGAAAGGATGACATGATTGATGTAACCGTTTGCAACCTGATATTCTCAGTATTTTCCTGACACTTTGGAGATTACCAATCTAACTACTGTAAACAGAGATGCTTCTGCCCTTGCCTTGATGTGTGAATAATTTATGCCTTCTTCCCTCCTAAACAATCTGGGCCTTCCTTTAATCTTCAGAGGCCCCTGCAATCAACCTGTTCTCAGTCAGACTTCAGAACAGGTCACACAATCCCTTTATTTTATCCTAAATTACAAACACATCCAAAAATATAAATCTCATAATTGCAAGAAGTGATTTTTATTTTTACTGAAGCCAAAGTATGTTTTATGAGAGTACGAAAGATGTTGCTCTCTCATACCTGATGTTCTGAATGACTTTACTTTTTGAAGTCTAGACGTTATTCTGAGAGTGTTTCTCTGTATATGTTCCCAATTAAGTAAAATACATCAACACTCGAATCCCACTCCTTTATTTCCAAACCTTACAATTCCACGAGGATAGTAACAGAAATAAAGCCAGTAAATACATTCATACCAGGGAATATCCACCTTATCTCAAAGAAACAGCTGCAACCAGTTTTAGAGAAAGTAATATTTCCACACAAACAAAACTGTTCTCTCTCAAGAAAATTCTTTACTGTGTTTTATGGCTTAATAAATTAAATTAACATCTGGTCTGTTTCAGTCCAATCTATCTGCTTATATAGGCTTCAAACGGTACCTTCCAAATAATCTGATTGGTTGAAACTGATAATAGCCAATGTTGGTATAAAAATACCAACATAAGATTACAGTAGTGGTGTTTTGTTTTAAGGCCTGTGTTTAAAGAAGATGTGAATTATGCTAAGAAAGGTTAAGGCATTCTTCTTGTTCTCTGATTTGAAACAATATACTTGAAAAGTTGAGACTATTTTCATTCCAACAGATTATGGGGTGAGTCCTGAAGGGAATGGGGCAGAGTAGATCAAAGCAAACTGTTTCCAATGGTTGAGGGATCTAGAACCAGCTGATATAGAAATAACATTAAATGAGAGATTTGGGAAAGAGAGCAGAATATTGTTTTAATTCAAACAAAGTTGTGAGATTATGTAATACATGACAGACATGAGTCATTTAAACAGAGATTGTGGCAACAAGAATAGATTGGATATATGGTTGATGAAAAATACAATAAAGGAATACGGAGGTGAGATCAATGGGATTAGAGTTGTGGAGGATAAACACCAAACAGACAGACTGGTTGAGTTGAATGGCTTGCTTTTTATGTAGTAGTTTCTATGTTATGCCATTCAGTTTAGATTATTTAAAAATTCACAAATCACAAGTGCAACATGTGAATGTTTCAAGAGCTGTTAGGGATGAACAATAAATGTGGCCTACCCAGTGACATCCACATCCCACGAATGAATAAAGACAATAAGAGAGGCAAATAAGTAAGCATTACATTCAGATGAGAAATGGAGTCGAAAAGTGGCAAGAAAGGAAACAGATGAAATTGGAAGGTATATAAGAGAATATATATTTTATTTGAAGTAGATTAAAATATTACACGTAAATGTTTCTTTCTGTTGCAAAAGCAATATAGTTATAAATATGATTACCCACTACATGTAAATATTTCTTTCTGTTGCAAAGCAATAGTTATAAACATGGTTACCCACAGTCAGTATAACTCAATAAAAGGCAATAATATTGCAAGAAAGTTTGCACATTTCTCAACAACTGAAAAGCCATACGTGGACAATAATATTTATGATTATAAAAGGCTGATTAAAATATAAGGATACAATCTGATTGGTTGAAACTGATGAAACTGTTGAAGTGTACAATTTTAACTCATTCTGTGGTCTTAAGATGTAGCATTTCTTCAATTTACAGTTATACAGAGTCTGTTCAATCTATGAAGAATCCAAGATTAGAAAATGTTGTGGGCTAGAGAATGTCAATTATAGAAGAACCAAAGTCCTGAAGAAACTTCTAAAATACAACAAAATAAAGCTATTAATTTCAAAACGGTGTGAAGATCAAACCAATTTGTTCCATCATTTGTCACCAGTTCAACTACATCATATTATGCAATATAACAAGATAATTTAATGACATATTTATGTGTCCTGATGCAATAGGTCACTAGTTTACTGCATCAAAGTATGAGATGGTGGAGCCAGGGATGGAGAACTTGTTGATCGGTCAGCATTTATCGCAATCCTTGGTGTGCTATTGCAGACAATTAACTGTGATAATGTTCTTCAGAGAAAACCCTGTGGAGGACTCACAAACAGGTTAAAGCTCTTTCCATCTGTTTGTTTGTACGCTTTGAGATTTAGTAGCTAAATTATGTGATTTTCAGTTGTCATCATTCTCCATCACCAAGAGAATGAACGTCCTATTCCAACATTGTTACAGGCTCAACACTGAATAAAGCAGAAATAAATGAAGACAACTCACCTGTTAATGCATGAAGGACCATATTTCCTTAATGACTTTTAAATAGGTATTTGCTGGAAATGCAAAAGGATTGATACAGACATTGAAAAGGCAAATAATAATTTATTCAGCTAAACAGCACTATCGTTGACTTTAGTTTGCATGATGTGCTGTAGACCTTCTTCTGTTTATAAATGATATAGATTTGGATTTAGGGAGCTTAATAATTGAAATTGTCGCTGACTCATAAATATAGAGTTTGACCAACCATGAGGAAAAATACAATACTTAAAGGGAGAATTAATTTCAGATTAAGACAAATATCTTCTTAGATTCAGAAGCATCGAGTGTTCCAATATGCAGTTTGAGAATCTTACTTGTATTGGAAAACATATTATGCTTCTGTGATCTTAAAACAAAAAATCCTCAATCATTCAGAATTTCTATCCACTAGCTCCAAAAAGCTAATAGCTTTCTCTTTCTCAAACTTGATTGTCAGCTGATTCTGTGTTTACTCCTGACTCCACAGGAATTGAGGCTTAGCTCTTGAACTCTATTTTCCAAAGATTAACCAGGACAGCTGATATTGTGCCCTCTCCCTTGAAACTAAGTTCAGACCAAACAAAACTCAAAAGTAATATTTGTGCCACACCAGTGCTAGGCAATGACCGTCTTCAACAAGAAAGAATCTATCCTTGAAACTCACTGGCATTACTGTTGCTGAATTCACCACCATCAACATCCTGGATGTCCTGGCTTTAACCTGAAACTGAACTGGATCAGCCATATTCATACTGCTGTTATAAGACCAGGTCAGAGGCTGAAAATTCTGCAGGATAACAGACCTTCTGACTCCTCAAAGCCAGTTCACCTTCTACAAAGCACAAGTCAGGAGTGTAATGGAATACTCACAATTCATCATCCAGGATATTTCAATATTCTTGATTGATACCCCATCCATTTTAAACACTCACTATTTCCACCACTGACGCACAATGGCAACAATGTGTACCATCTACAAAATGCACTACAGCAACTCACCAAGGCTCTCTTGGCAGTGTAACCCAAACCCACGACCTCTACCACCTAGAAGAACATGGATAGCAGATATGTGGGAACACCCCCATCTGAAAATTCCCCTCTAAGCCACACACAATTCTGATGTCGCTGTTCCTTCACTGTCACTGGGTTAAAACCTGGAACTGCCTCTATAACAACACTGTGGGTGCACCTAAACTATATGGACAGCAGCAGTTCAAGACAGCTCACCACCATCTTCCTAAGGGCAATTGGAATGGGCAATAAACGCTGACCTAGTCAGCAAAGCCCACATCTATAAACAAATACATTTAAAAATCTGGAGAGGGCAGTCAATTTTCCTGTGCGATTAATATTAATTGGAATCCCCTTTAATGAAATAGTGATTCTTTTGTTAGCAATCATTCCATGTAACATTGCCATTGTTTGTCATTAATGCATACTCAACAGATTATTGCAATCTGTGAATTTGTTTTAATTGTCGGTTATAAAACATTAAAAAAGGTCTATTTTTGCAACTCTTTTCCGGGGTGGGGAAGGACAATAGTTTTTTTTCATTTCTGGTACACTTAATGGGAAAGGCTGAAGGATGTGAATAAACAGAGCAGAGCAATCTGTGAATAATATATACAGTTATGAGCGAGGATCCCCACTAGAGTGGAAAAGGAAATCTACTCCTTGCCCATCTTCCATTCAAGACAATCTTTGATGGGCCATATATAGATTATCCAAGGCCTGTTTACCTTTATTGGTGCATGTTATGTCTTACAGGTTAAACACTAATGTTAATTCTACCTGAAGGGGAAAGTGCAAATGACTTACATTTTCTGATTTATTTTATTTTCTGATGTACATTTTATTTACAGATCAAAGCACCAACTGTGACAAACAAAAGCAGTATAGTAATTGTGGAATAACAATATTGCATGGAAATAAAGTTTGAATAGCTGGAAGGAATTAAAAAGGAATTTCTCAACTGGGTCAGGGGACAAAAGTTCTGTGAGCCTTTTGAAAAACATTAGAAGTCATTAGCAGTATATCTTTAAGGTTAAAGTATCAGGATATTAAGAAGTGGCAGCCAAACATTTAGGGAGAATAAGTTTCAGTTGCAGTTTGGTCGCTACACCTGACTGGTTTTGTCACTGTTAATCCCAGCCCATGACACTTCCTGACAAAAGTTATCCTTATAACAGGTAAAACAATTCTGCAACCACATCTATCTCCATGTTGGTCTGCAGCCTACTAAGAGCCTTCCCCTAGAAATTTTGACAAGGTGTGACAATGTCTACAAATTTGGTTGGTAGCATCTTGATAGGTACAGCTTTACCAACTAATGCCTACCTGATGTGCTGAAGACCTCAAGCATGCACTTGCTATCTCAAGACGTGATCATTCCAACGCAATCTTGGACAGCCTCCTAATTTCTACCCTTTGTAAACTTAAGATCATTCAAAACTCTGCTGTGCGTGTCCAACACACCAAGTCCCATACAGCCATCACTTGTGCTCACTGACTCATGCTGGCTCCCAATTAAGTAATGTTTCAATTTTAAAATTCTCATCCTTATTTTCAAATACTTCCCATCACTCTACTGCTCCCCATTACAGTAATCTCATCCAGCCCTACAGGGATTAGCAGGGTAAATATGTGGGGTTGCGGGAATAGGGCCTGGGTGGGATTGTGGTCTGTGCAAACTCAATGGGCCAAATGGCCTCCTTCGGTACTTTAGGGATTCTATGATACCACCCTCTTAGATATTGGTACTCTTTCAATTTTACCTCAAGTATCCATCTAGAGCAACCATGACCCTAAGTTCTGTATTTCCTTCCCCTGCAGGTTTTTTTTTCCATTTTTCGACATCTCCCTTATTCTTCAAGACACTCCTTGCAACCTACTTCTTTGACCAAACAGTTGCCCAGCTTCCCCAATGTCTCCTTACGTGGGTGGGTGTCAAATTTGCTTTGATAACATTCTTGTGAAGAACCTTGACACATTTATCAACATTAAAGATATGATAATGCAAATTACTTTGATTTCCTGCATTACCAAGTTAATCTATCATGTTGCATTTTTGTTTTTAGTGTAAAACCGGACAGCTATTGTTTAGCCTGCTCTTTCAACTTATCTGAGTCATTGGGACTGCTGTCATTACTACATTGTGAGTTGGAGTCTTGGGATACACTCATTATTCACAAACATTAGCTCCAATCTCATCTGCCCATTGATGCAGAAGGGTGGCTATTGGTGGTGTGTGGGCACAGAGAACTTGTCACGCATCCTGAACTGCCTGGCACCCAATCAAGGAGTGTCTCAAGCAAGCAAATTTCCATCCATAGTGTCACAGAATCCTTCCAGTGCAGAAGGCATTCGGCCCATCAACAATAATCCCACGGAGGCCCTATCCCTGTAACCCCCTGACTCAAAGGGGCAATTTAACATGTCCAATTGAAGTAACTTGCACTTTTTTGGACTGTGGGAAAAAAAAACGCAGCACCTGGAGGAAACTCGTGCAGACACAGAGAGAATGTACAACGCCAGAATTCTGGTCCCCCACAGTGCTGCATTGTTGATTATAATTGAGCTTCAGAGAATAATAGGATGGCACGGTGGCACAGTGGTTAGTACTGCTTCCTCACAGCTCTTGGGACCCAGGTTTGATTCCCTGCTTGCGACGCTGTCTGTGTGGAGTCTGCATGTTTTCCCCATCTGTGTGGGTTTCCTCTGGGTGCTCCAGTTTCCTCCCACAGTCTGAAAGACGTGCTAGTTAGGTGCATTGGCTATGCTAAATTCTTCCACGGTGTATCCAAACAGGTGCCTGAGTGTGGTGACTAGGCGATTTTCACAATAGCTTCATTGCAGTGTTCGTGTAAGCCTACTTGTAAATAAATTTAACACAAATATCATGAAAATGTCATTCACCAAAAGAATAAAAATATGAGTGGCAGGAGTACAAATATGGAGAACAATCCAAGAATGGCTTTCAAACTGCTGAAAGAATTGTTGTGGGTTTACAAATTGGATCACCTGTGCTGCTTAGTGCCTAGCAACTCGGGCCTGTCTAATTGGAGTCTACAAAAAACATATTTATTTTGCTTCAAAGGATCAATGACTGCATTAGTTTGCAGTTCAGAAACAATTGAGAAAGTGTGACAGGCACCTTCAAGTTTCATGTACATGTAGCATTTCAAAGACCTGGGATAGCAGCCCCATCAAGCTGGTTCTGATCATACTTTGATCAGGCAGTTCTGTTACTGGCTGCATTTGAAATGAGTAATTACTTCAGTACAGTATTTGTCCCATCACAATGTCTACAAGAATTTGTTTAAAAAAATAGTGGACACATTTAAACTAATGAAATATTGATTTATCCTAAGTTTTATAGAAATAAAAAATAATAGAGATCATACATATGAAATAGAACAGATCTGTTGTCAACATAGTATCCTTTGTTGCTCTTAGATAAATTCATTAACATTGGCGACATAGCTGTATTGCAGTAAGTTTAATCAGATTTGAAGGAATATAGTGTGCAACAATCTGCAGCACCTATTTGTGTGTGGATAGTAGGTCAATAGACTTGGTATCTCACCACTCTCTAAACTATCTTTAATTTTCAAATTCTACCCCAATGTTAATAAATTCTTGATGTCAAAGGAGTTTATGAAATATGTATTAAAGTGAAGTCTTGGATTACCAGGTAATATTTAAAAGCAACATTTTCTCTGTTGACTATTTCACACAAAACTTTCAACACTTATATGAATAATGCTACTAAGGTCAAACAGTGTAAGTCCTCATTCACTATTTCACTTTGGGACTCACTACCTAACAATAATTTTCACATTTAAAAGAAGGGTAAAACAAATGCTGAGTGAAGGATTACATTGATGCATATTTGGATTATGTCACTGATTGTTGGCATATGGGCTTCCATTTTTGAGGTAAAGAATTAGAGAATGAGATTGGTAAGAGTATCCCTTCTCACTGCTACCAGCTATAGTTTAATGAAAAAATCAAGCACAACATTAACAGCACTCTTAAGAATGATGGAAATCTGCCCACTCTATTTTTCACAGGCATTGAAATGTATGTTTTTGTTTGAAAATTTAGATGCCTTCGATGTTCATTTAGGAAATTTTGTTCACTTTTTGCAACCACTATTCCCAGCATAACTCTCAAGTCAGTTAATAATGTAGCTTTGAGTAGATTAAGACTCTGTTCGCATATGTTGTGGAGGTTTCATAAACTGGTTTCACTTCAGGAGATGGGCAATATTTAATGTCATACCAATACCAGAAACGTGAGATCAGGTAGCAAAGTGAGAAAATCTCTCTCCCATCATCACATTTTGTGATACGGGAATGTCAATAGCAATGCTCTTCACGATTAAGGGAGGTAATGAATTTTGCCCAATGAAGCAATAGGTTTCTCGACACAAGGACTATGCTACTCACCATTGGGGAATAGGCTTCCATTTGTGAGCTAAAGAATCAGCAAATGAAAATTCCCCACTTAGGTCAGGCATAGCTTGCTTACTTGCTTCAGGATGGCAGTGTTTCAATTGTCTGCATCCTTCAATGCCTTTCATTGCATAAATTCCTGCAATTATTCTAATCAAGATTATCCCAAACATAAATTAATATCATGGGCATGGCGTATTTGTAGTTTTTTACTATACTAACACTTTGAGTGATATTGTAACTCCATGGGTTCCCTTCTAACAAAAATCTAATCAGCTGATGGGTGCCAGCTTTGGCTAACAATTGGAAGGAACTTCAGGTTGGATGTAAAATAAGTAATCTATGAAGTAGTTAATCATTTCTAATTTCCTAATCCAATACCATGATATTTGAATATATATAAGAAAGAACAATCAAGGCTATTGCTATCTAACTTCTATTTTACACATATTAAATTAGCATGGGCTTTATTTGATTTTGTTTTGTACCAGACATACCAAAGAATGTTGTAGTTCTGAAGACATGCTTAGTTATAACAAAGAGCATTGGCTGATTTTATTACTTTAGTGTGTAAATGATCCCAGAATATTTGTCACACCGTCACCTTCGAAATGGAAGTGCAGTGTGACTATTCTCAAAGCTCCAACATGCCATACCAACGATTGCATTTTTTTTGCACGCTCGGATCACAACCTTTAGCATTGGCTAAGTAGCATAGCGATTGATCTTAATAAAAATCTCGCGTGCATAGCTGGAGGCGTGTTACGAAAACTGTACCGAGATGTACATCAAGCTAATGCAAAAAGAGTGCAAGTCGCCTTACTTACAGCACCAGTTACGTAATGTTATTAAACCAATTTTTGACACAGCCTCAAGTGACAAATTGTGACCATGTAGCTCTGATTAAACGTCTCCCACCTGAGACAGATCGCTTCATTCCCCACTGACGCTGATAGACCAGCTGAACATTTCCAGCACTTCCTTCCTGCTTTATTTCAGATGTCCAGCAACCCTAGTATTTTATTTTTGTATAATCTATGCAATCCTTGGCAATAAATTCAAAGCCATGTCTTCGATTGTTTGTATTCAAGAACATATAGTTTTAAAAAAAGACATTGGAGCATTTTAACATTTTCATTGCGTAATTGTATTTCATCCTAGTTTGTGTTAGCTAGGTGTCAACATAAACACTAAAAATTACCGTGTAAATCATTTTTATTGCACTTTAACAGAGAAACAGGTAAGCCAGTCTACAATTCAACTATGCCCTTTTTGTTGTCATGAAAGTCTCCTTCTAATCTTCTCCTGCTGTGAAGAGGTGCCAAGAAGGATGTGTAAATCCTTGATTTCTTATTTTATCTGTGCACGGCTAAATCGATCCACAGCGCTGCTGCACCTGCTCCCTCGCTTTTTGCACAAATAATGGTGCCATCCAACTCCCTTCTAATCAGACCATTTAAACCAAGCTATTACAAAGGAAAATGAAACCGCGAGTGCCGTTTGCCGTCTGAGGGAAAAAAAAGCTAATAAATTTCACAAACATGGCACATTTAACTGAGATTCCGTGCCCTTTTCTCCAGTACAACCAACTGTTTTACCCACTCGCTTATTGTATCAAGACTTCCCCAAGGACCCACTGACTAGATCAATATCTCCCAGCACAGGTCGTCAAAATGGCTACATCTGATTACCACGAACCTGTAGAATATTCGAGGATAGGCATTCTGTTACTTGAGGTAATATGTATTATTTTTAACTTTAACATTTAGTAGGTACTTTTTCTAAAAAAAACATTTTTATTATTCTAAAGTTGTCCTCACACATGAAATGCGTCCGACAATCAGTTAATTAATTCTAAAAGGCCTTCAATTGTAGATGGCTAAAATGTACCTTTCTTGTAGAACAGTTTAATTAAGGTGCTGAGTATGTATGAGCAGAGCTTTTAAGTGGAAGCCCCTTATTTGCATCTATTTAGCGATGAGTTGAACAAGTTGGCTTCATTTGAGGGGGTCGCCTTAATTCAATTAATGTATGACTGATACATCTGGCTAAAATGCGATAAAGAAATAATGATACTTTGGGGTTTAATTCGGACCCAGGTGTTGACTAGACCCATTCTAGCCATGCAAACTGGTCTACTGGTTCCGACGTGAAAAGTTTGGCGATAAGAGCATTGTGAAATTAAACTGTAACCGAAAAAGATAAGTATCCCTGTCAACAACAGTAAAGACTCTCCTGAATTGTATTAATGAAAGACTTGTGATTACATCACTTAAAGTGAGAGTTCACAGTTTTCTCCTGGAGTTTGACGACTGGATCATCTAATTCTAATCCGTTTAATTGTTGCCGCTTTCTTTCTCTTGTGACAGAGGAGGAAAGGAACACACTTGTATGCTAAATTTGCTTAAAGTGTGGTTTCCAATTTTGACTTAGTCTCCGTTTGAATGTTTCATTGATATAGTTTTGCATACGTTGAGGTCAGAACAACACTCCCTTTGACATGTTTATAATCGCAGTGTTGGATTATACTGTAAATAATGCAGGAACAAACTTTGTTTCACGCCTGAACTTCAGATTGCGTCTCATTATAAAAGTGAATCGTTGGCATTGGCTATCTTGAATTGATTGTCAAGTAGCAATCTGCGGAGCTTTGTCTCAAAAGTTTAGACTAACATTAAAAAACAATTGTACGGTGAAACCAGCCCACAATGAATATACAATTGCATGGGTTTTGTTTCCTGTGTCACACTAGCCTTTAGCATACGCGAATTAACTTCACACCAGAACCGCATTAGTATCCTCATTAAGTTTTTCAGTTGCTTATAGTAAAAACTATATGTTCAGTACTCATTTTAATGAGTCATTTCCGCCAAAATATATTTAGAAAGATACTTATGATTTGCATTCAAATCACCCCCCCCCCCCAAAAACAAAAATTGGTACACACCGCATTTCATATCTCTATCAATCGCTGGATGAACTGATCAGAATGATTAAACGTTTGTTTAAACCCCAACTTGGTCATACTCGCATACAATTAACCAACTGTGTTTAACTTATTTTGATGATGCATTTGAAAACACGAGAGTTCCTTTGAAAAAGCAAATTAGAAAATCGAGTAAAATCGTGAGTTGTTACATTATATGAATGCGGTTACAGTCGATAGGTACAAAATAAAGTTCTCGGATTTGTCTGAAAACAAGTTTCTTCGAATTCTTAGACATTTTCATTTCTAATACCAGCAAACTCATCTAGATAGCTTTTTTTTTTAATTGGGGGTTGTGGTGGTTCCTCAATACGATTCTAGTCCCCCGCAGCACTGTCTTATCAACCTTGCGGAAAGCATGAATGCAATGCGATTTTAACTTTGTGTTCTTTGAACTGACGTGGTGAATCAGTTCAGTTCTTGTCCTCAACTCCGAGTTTCACTTTGTTTCTAATTTTTAAAGAAGTGTTTTTTGACATTTGACGATAATCATCGTGCAGTGATAACTAGACAACGATTAAGGGGGCATTCAAGTACTTTATAGTAGTTTTGTATAAGAAATCGGACGCACCAAGAAGTTGAACGAATGTGTGGATACTGTCTTTTCGATATTATCTCTAACAAAGTGAAACAATTATTCATTAGCTCGGTTGAACTAAACTTGAGTTACGATAAAATATGTTATGTTCGTAATAAATATGCATTTTTTAAAGTCGAAGATTGCAATCGACATCAGATGCTGTTTCTTCGCTATCAGTTCTGTGACTACTGGGGTCGTTGACACTCCGGAACAGTTAATTGTCAGAAACATACGTGCCAGGAAATATAAAGGCGATATTGGAAGTTACTGGTATTCACTTGCTCTTTCAGAACTATGGACAGCTCTTGGAATCATTTCTTACTGGAACTGGCGTCCTCTCGCTCACTAACAATTACATTTCGCTTCACCAGTTAGGTAACCCAAAAGTTAATGCCTTTGACCAAGTGAAATGATTATAACAACTAAGTCGCGTTTCATTCCGCTGATTGTTTGTTTTTTTTTGGGGGGGGGTTAACTTTGTTGGTTTAACATCGAAAGCTGTGGTAACCAAGTAACTGAGTAGGCTGAGCACTTGGGGCTGTTGAGAGGCATTTTACAACAATTATTCCCATTATCTCCCATCCGCCAGTCTTCAATCACAGTCTCTTTGGGAGATATTTCCGAACCATGTTACGCATTGCTCCGAAACACTGCTCCAATTGCTCAGATGCAATTTTGTGATTGAAACGTGAAACTTAAACAAAAACAAGAACATGCTAATACCTGAAAACAACCACTGTTGACTTTTTGAACTCAATTTCTGTGACAATGTTCCTTAATGGATTTTCTGAATTGCTCTCGGGCGATTTGCACTTTTTAAGCATAGTGATTGAGATTAAATTTCATGGGGGGTGGAGGGGGGAGTTCCTTTCCCTTCCTACCATTCTGACAGCTACTGGTGGAACAATTTTATTTTGCTATTAAAAGCCGCGTTCTTAGTGCAGATACTCAAATGTGTTGTGGTAATCAACACAGTCTACAAATAAATGTAAGGTATATGCCTTTTCACTTTTTCTTAACTCAACAGGTACTCGAATGATTGTAATTATTGCATCTAAGAGGCCCAAATAGATGCTGATTGCAGCTTTGTAGAACACCACAAAGACACTAGATGAAGCAGCTTATTTGCTTCTTCATTATCTCCGTATTCAGCAGAGAGGCACACTGTTAAGCACAGGCTGTAGCTTGGAAGCGGTGGTCTCTTTGGAGGAGAAGGTGCTATGTGGCGTCGTATCTATCAGAGCTGTGCAAAGAAAAGGTTGTATTCTTCAAATCCAACAGTGCCGCAATATTGTTTTCCGCCCTCAGCACAGGACAGAGGGGTTGCGGTGGCAAAAGGAAATGTGCTTCCATTGCAAGGGAGTTCCTCCAAATACGTAAAAAATATCAACTGATGACAACTATTAGTGGTTAACCAGTCACTTCGAGGAGTAATCTAATTTACTAATAAATCATTGCCTCGTTTGTCTTCTGAAAGCTCTAAAATATTTAACACGTAAAATACTTTTTCACATCAGATAATCTATCTCAAAGTTGGAGATTATGTTTTGAACGATTTCATGGCATAAAGATATTTCAGTATACGCATATAACATTATTTCCTTTCGATGGAGAAACATACACTAGCAAACAGAACGCTAATAATGTGGACTGAATTCAGTGAGAAAGGCTACGTGTGTCGGTATCAGTTGAACCAGACGCTTAATCTCAATGGTTAGTAGGGTGGTAAAGTTATACCTGACCTTGAGAATCTACTTTGTCCAAAGTAAATACGGTAGCTGGCATATTTTTTAAATCTGACTGGGAATTTGATAGTGCCTCGCGCCCCCTACATAAATGCCACCTATTCATGGTGACATCTGCACGATCTTTTATTGAAGGAAGGTAAACTTTAAATCTAGATTAATTCTGCGGTTGTCCCGCTTGAGCGAAATTATCTTCCGAATGCATTGTACTTTGAGATACATTCTATTTTATATACTTTGAAATTTATGCCCGCACAACATGAAAAGTTTTTTTAAAAAAAAGTACAAACATGCGCAAACGTTAATGTACACGGTCGCTTCGTGGAGGATCATAATACAGACAAGACTGATTTTGAAAATAGCTAGGTATAGATGGTCTGAAAGAGAAAATTGATTTAAATTATGACAAAAATCGTCCTGTAAAACTTCAATCCCCGTATATATAACATTCACCGAAAGAGAAGGGGGAGGGGGCAATACAACAACATTGCAGCCTAACAACAGAAGGGTCTCGACTATTTTTTGTACTGATAACCTATATTCAGCTATTGAAATAGGGCAGGTAAAAGGGAATTTAATTAGTTTAAACACAGTGAACTGTCTGGATTTCACACCGAAAAGGATTCAGCTGTGGAAATAAATCATTTATGTCAATCCTTTTATCCTGTCCACTCCCCTTTTGAACGACGTGGCTACACGAACCGAATCCGTTTGCTTTATATCGCTTTTACGTTTATTTTATCCAGGAAAACCTTCCCTCTTTGCCACCTGAATTTCAATTTCTTAATTTACAGTGGAGATAAAGTAGCAGGAGCTGGATCGGTGCTGCTGTTACCATGGGCAGGTCTTATCAAGCGTGAAGTTTGGTGCATTGCAAACCTATTTAAGTGATTATCTGTGGAGGACCTCTTGAGTCATCTCCATCGCTGCAGTCTGCTGATAAGACAGCTGTTCCTGTGGCTGCTGCCTCTCGCTGGACCCTAGTCGGCTTTTGATATAGTGTAGCTTTGTTATTACGCCCCGGTGCTATCACTTGCTCTCTTCTGAAAGCATTTGATCTGAAGACAAAAGGGCTGATAGAATGATTGATTGATTGATGTGACTAAATACCTCACTACAACGGCTGCGCATATCTTCCGCGGAATTGCACTAATCTAAATGCAAAATCGGAAAATTAATTAAACCTTTGTCGATAACAATCACTGCAAAGTCATAAGGACTAAGGCATTCTCAAAATGTTATCCGTTTGTCGCAACACTCCTAATTATTTTTTTAAAAATCGAATATTAATTGTAATTAAAATGTGCCCGTCACAGAGGGAAACTTTGGACAATTGCTTCTCTAAATAAAATTCAGGTAACAGACTCTGTCTCACAGTGCTCGAACTTTCCATGCGACATGCACACATTTTGTCCAACAGTGAAGTGTCAGATTATCTGACAGTCAAGCTGCATTTCTGTGCCAAATGTCCCTAAAAGTAGGTGTGTTTATAGGATCTGTGCAACACACAATAATATAGTCCTAAACTAAAACGTTAGTTTCATCTGTACTACACGATGCATATTTACCCAGCTCCAGGAATAAGCCATCGACTAACAGCAGAACATTTCGCATTGACTCAACGCAGGACGCTTTTCCACAAGCCAAACAGTTGCTAATTACTTAAAATAAGCGTTTAACAGTCAGGCTAAAGGTCACAATTGGTAATCAATACATCTTAAATGTCTATACGGGTAACAAAGTCAAAGTGACAGTCTAAATGTGATTCCTCGGGCTTGTAATTTGTCACGAAGACAAAATTGTAAACATCATATTCATTACAAGATTCCTTATTTTGTAGCAAAGCTGGAAGTGCAGGGAATTACATTCTCAAACATCTGGATGTTATAGCCAGGGTTAAGCAGCAGAGGCATAAAATCCTACTGATCCGCAAGTACAAGTGGTAAAGTGCATATACTAAATGTCCAATGCAAGGCTTCTTAGCTGTTGATCGTGGCCTTGAATACTAATCACATTTGCAAACCTACAAATTCTTCACTGTGCACGTCCTGTATGTGTGATTTATGTCGCCGAACCCCTCTGTTTTTTAGAAAACAGGTTCAGTTCAGAGGTGTTGGCTTGAATGTATGGTAATAGATACGTGCACCTTCATGTGCCGGATGAAAATACGTAATTTACTTGTGGCAAAATGCTTTAGGCTCCTTGCGAAGAAACAGCAATATAAACATATGAGAATAACTGCAGGAACATGTCTATTGAGTATTCTGTTTTGGCTGTCATTCAGATAACGTATCGCCAATGGATCACATTTAACGTTGCTAAAGCTTGGCTACACTGCTGCTTTTGTTTAGATAACAATCATTGTTATGACTGCAATGCACAGGGCCAGACTAGCCTATCTATCCAAAATGAAATAGCCTGCCTGTCTATGCTGCCGCCATTTTGTACTTCAGCTCTAAGTGACTTGAAAGGAGATCACAAAAGCTGCACACAACCAACCAATTGAAAGCTATTGACCTTGACAATTCGTTATACATTTAGTTCCCAGTTTCAGCTATTAGCTTGATCGTGTTGAGTGCAGGTGGTGAACATATTTTTCGCTCGCAACGATTTATGTAGTTAAACCGTATTACTTCGCAAGGTGCGAGAAAAGTATATTTTTTAAAAAATGGATATTTGTTTTGATACATGTTCTTACTGCGATATCCCCACCACAAAGAAATTCACTTTAGCTCCTGTAACTTTTTAACATCTTCCTGGAAACTGGTATTCTAAATACCCATTCGATCCTTGACAAAATGTACAATCTCGCCCTTCGGGTCCTTTCCTCACGATTACAAGCGCAATAAATTGGGGGACTAAAACATTTCTGAATGCGGAAATGTTAGTAAATAAGGATGGAGTCATCCATAGAAGGATCTGTTTGCGGAATTGTAAGTACAAACTTCTCCACATGTTTCTTTCAAGTGAGGCACGAATAATTTGTCAATGTTCTAATGAATACGGAATTAAATCGAAATCAATTGATAATGTTCAATCAGCAGGAGGTCCACCTGGTGCTCATTAATCGTAAAGTGAATGCGATTTCAAGTTGTGTTGTGGTTAATATACTTGTTACCCTAATCCGCACGTTAAATCACTGGGACGCGCACGACTGTGCAAGACATTCAATAAAGTTGCAAGTTTTGCGGATATGTGCATATAGTTCCACGCCTTTTCCCTATGCATTTTAAGAGGCCAATTTTCTATTCGCTATCCAAAGTGGAATAGGAAAACTAGCCGCCACAGGCGAAAATGAATGTGGCGCCGAAGTGAACAACGTTTGAAGGGTTCCAAGGTTTGTAACTTTTGTTTTTAAAAAGAAAGACTATACTCGACTCCGATACAAGATAGCACAAACGTTCCTAAATTTCTCATACTATATACTTGAATGCCTGCGTAAATCGTATTTTTCGAACCAATAGGGTTTTTAGGGAACTGGTCTTGATCGCAAATATGGAAAGAAAATTAATTTTCCCATACAAATACTAAGTCAGGCTGCTGTATGTGTAGAAGTTAAATTTGAAAATGTGGTCAATATTCTCCAATGAGATATTCCACTAACTTAAACTTAAAACTCAAGTGTGAACTTAAATACGTGTGTTTTAAAACCATGTAGAATAACTTAGAGCCCAGACACGCCGTGATAAAGCCCCGTGAAGGGGCTAGTAGGACAGAGGTTTGGTAAGGGGAGACTGAGTAAAAGTTCATCAAAGGTATGAACGACACGCTTACTCCTGACGTAAAGGGAATACGTGAAATGGGTCTATGCAACTAGATTTGAAGGCTTGCATTAAATTCATTAGAAATTGCCCATTATTCAAATAGAAACTTTAGCATTTTAAGAAACCCTTGATCGTCACCTGAGGTTACTGGTATCTTGAACACAAGAGAATTGAGTACTTGGGGTAATACTGGCCATTTGCCTTGCTTGGGCCCTTTAAGCTAAGAAGCGGCTGGTTTTGTTTTGGAGAAATTTGTAAGTCAAACGCTTTCAAAAACAGGAATATTGTTTAAGTTTTTTCCAAGTAGAAAAGCCACTAAGGATGAGCAAATGGTCCTTACCAGGTTGATGAGTCAATAGTCAAAATGTGTAGTAAACAGTAACGCTTTTTTTTACCAAAAACAAAACTACTGAATGTAGTTAAAATTCATTAAGTTCATGGCTAGTCTTGAACAAATAGCCAGGCTTGATTTTCCCCAGCTCCTGTGCTTGTATAAATGAACATCCGGTTGAATAGATAACTTGTGCTTTGGTTGTACCCGAGATTAAAAACAAACATTGTCCATCTCATTACGTTGTATTGTTTAGTGCAAGCTGTTGTCTATCAGTGTTACGTATTTTTGTCTGCATTAATCTTGATTGTTGTTAAACGAGAAGGTTTTTAGAACTGGTTTCTCAGACCAGATGTAACACACTGTAGTGTTTTGTTCAATGCCAAGTTTGTTCGTTTCCTCATTACGGTACGAGGTTATTCCGTCCTAATATTACAGGAATAGTCATACCCCCGCTGTGATATCACCAGCAGTTAACCAGAAGCCCCTTTCATACCTGTCATGATTTGATGGGATTTCTTTGAGATGATCTAACGTACCGTAAAAGCAGCAGGAGAACGTTGCTGTGCACCATCAATTAAGAAATGGAATTGTGCATTGGCGCGGGGCTGCTTTAACGGCCTTCTTAACATCAATGTTCGCATAAACTGCTGCTTTTGTTTGTGGATTCGGGGTGCATGGAAAAAAAAATAACCAGTTACCTGGACACTTTGGTGTTCTGTGCCGACAACTTTTTTGTTTTGTCGTTTACAAAACGACCACAGCGAGGACACATTAGGGCGAATTTAGATGTGCCTTTCCAATGTTACTTTAGCGGCATGAACGGTTTTAAAATGCGATTTCTTCATCCCTCGGTGAAAAGGCAACTAAAACGAGTGTTATCTGGCAGGGAAAGGGATTACGGTGTTGAGATGACCGGGTGGGTGGGGAGTAGAGAGAGAGAGTGTGGTGCTTTGAGAAACGATCCCTTCATACTCGTTCCCTATTGTTCGATTAGGAAAACGGGCGCTGTCTTGACTTAGCGGTCCTGATTTGTTCACTATGATGAAACACACAAAAATGCTGTGCACTCTGTGGCTTTATATAACGATCATAAAGTCAACAACGGACAGCACAAGTGACCCAGGAAAGAGAAAAGAAAACAGCAGTAACTTACCTACAGTGAGGCATGTTCCATTACAAGACAAAAGAATTAGCTGAAGTGGAGCTAAATACTTTGCACCAAAATTTGAAAATGAGTGGTTCAACTTGAGATAAATAAAATAATAAATCAGAATATTTAGAGCAATGTTAATCCACATTTTTTTCTCGTGTATATGATGGGGGCGATTGTAATCACAAAAATCACTACTACTTCAATCAGTCGGATGCCAGTTTTTTTTTAAAGCATGCAATAGACAGGAGCAGATTTCAGCTCAGCCCCAAGCAGATGCAGAGAGAAGCCGGGCGGATGGATTTCCCCCCACCATCTATCCCCAGATCAGCCCATCCCTGCTCCCTCTGATTGACAGGCCCGCAGCAGCACCGACACGCGCTCGGAACCCGGCGCCCCTGATGATTGACAAGGACACGGGCCAAAGAGCCCATCGACAATCGATGGATCGATTGGGGGGAGGGGGAGAGGAGGACGGGTGATGCGCGTGCGTGTCAAAGCAACCAATCCGCAGCGCCCTCCCCGGGCAGGCTGCGCGCGCGCGCGGGGGCGGCGGCACCGTATCCCTCCGCCGCGCTCGCTCGCTCTCTCTCTAATCTGCCGGCGTCCCCTCAGGAGCGCGTGCCCACACGCGGTGCTGAGGCGCTCGCGTGAGCGCGGAAGTGGCCAAGAGGTGCGAGTGTTGTTCGGCTGTATAAAGGAGTGCGCGAACACACCTCCCAGTGACAGAAAAAGCGCCTTCTTATTTCCCATCTGCGTCAGACCTCCTTTACAGCGTGATGCAGCTGCTCTTTCTGTTGTAGGGGGGAAAGAAGATTTGGAAGCCGGTTTTGACCGTCCTTTAATTCTTTTGTTTCTTTTTTTTAAAGAAATTGTTTCTTTAAGTTTTTCTCCCCTTTATTTTTCTTTTAACACCACCCGCCAATTCAATTAATCAAGACTCCCCCATTTTTTAAAGTTTATTTTGTGCATTTTTTGCTTTTTGTTTTTTTTCCTCTTTGGTACATTTTTTTTCCCCTTTATCCAATATTACTTCTGTAGGCTGTCTTCACTTCAGGGTTTTGAAACTGTTAAATACCCTTTGCGTCACATCTTCCTTTTTTTGGTAGAAGGACTTAAACTTTTCTACTCCCTTTTATTTGAAAAAAAGCAAGCTAAAAGGTAAGTGATAGCTCTACTTATGCTTTGGTTTGCATTTAACTGGTTTTCCTCCTAACAGTTGAGAGCGGAATGAAATGAGTAGCCAATCCAGTGGTAAAGTGAAATTTCAGCAATTGTGATGAGATGTCTTATTTGTAATGTGGGAAAACGTTTTCTTTAAATGTATTATTATAGCCAGTAAATATGAACACTGTTGGCTTTCTCTCGTGTCCCACATCTTAAATCCAATAGTGGTTATTGAACTGACTAGTTAAGGCTTCCAGAGCTACCTAATTTAAAATAAGGGAAAGATGAACCCATCTTAAATGCAATTAAAATCTGGGTGTTGAATGCACGTTATTCTTGCATGCAATAGCATCAAGAACAGCAGTATTTTCAAAGTGCATTTTTTTATAATGTTTAATTTTTCTTGGGTGTATTTGTCCAATCTTCCACTTGGAGGCTGTGGAATATCTATGGCAAAGCTGTGATGCTGTTGCCCAAAGATAGGTGAGAGCTCCCGTTTCTCTGCGTATCTAAATGCAGGGGGGGATCGTTTTTGCACACCGAGTATTTTTTTTGGGGGGGGTACGGTTTGAAATTTCCAATTTAAATCGCGCTTAAAAATAAAACGCGCAATGTAACGTCGGGGAAACCGATGGTTCGGTAGTACCAAAGATAAATGGATCGCTGATAGAAGAAAGTGGGTAATGCAAGGAAAATGCGGTAAGACCACGTTGGCAAATTCTGAACGTATGTACACAGATAAAGGGATCGACTCGGGTAACTTTTACACCGACCGGTGCATTTTTTTTGCAGGGCAAATGGAACTTAAATCGCCTACCTTTTTGGAGCCGTCGACCTTGCATTGACTTGGCCAATTCGGCTGAAGTCGACACGTGCGGGAGTCGGGTTTTCTAATGTTTACCCCAGGCTGATTTATAAAAGCCCCTCCCTTGAAATCCGGAGGGGAGAAGGAGGTGGTGGTGGGTGGTGAAACTGCTGCTTTAATTACCCGGGGAGATTGAACGTCTGCTCCTGAACGTTTTCCCACCTCTCAGCCACATGTCTCAGTCAGTTGAGGATCCATCAGTGTTTTTCCCCCCCACCCTCTGGCTTTGCAGAAAAGCGCACCGTGAATCTTGGGCAATCACTTGGGAATAGAAGGGGGTCGCACTTTGCCACAGATTTAATGAAAGCAAGCGCTAAAATACTAAATCAATGTCCATGGTTTGATCAGAGCTTCCTTCCACCCCCACCACAACCGCTTTGGAAACTCCAATGCAGTGAGATCCAACTCTAGGCAGGGTGGGGACGAGGGTCTGGCACCTTACTCACACCAGGTGGTCCTAAAACAGCACAGCCATTTTTTCTTGCGTTGATGTGCACGTTTTTTGCATTGACGCAGAAATAGTAGCAATATTAACAGGGCGGTATTTGATTTGTCCTTTCAACTCGATATTCAGGGGTCACTTTTTTTAAATCCCGCAATCGATTCAACCTTCATCGGGGGAGGTGCTGTCTTTGATTTCTTCCCCCCCCCCCCCCCCCACCTTTACCTCCCGCCAGTGTTGTCTATTTTGGGGTGAGTGGGTGGAGGAGAGGGATTCCTGGCTCAGTTTGTATCGGGGACCTGAAGGAGCGCCAGCCTCCCGTTTGCAGCGCGGTCGCTGTCAGACACCAGCATGGAGATGTGTTTCCCGCCAAACCGCAGGGTGGGTTGCCAGTTGGTAACGAAACGAGGGAGGGAAAATGGGTTGATGTTGCAGCGTGTAGTACTGAGATTGGCGTGGCACACTAGCGAAGGGGCTGTTTACCTCTCCCCTTTGCTTTGCCTTGCCTTCCTGCTCCCCAATCTATCCAGGGTTGGGTTGCAGCCCCGCAGCATTGGCCGCCGATGTGCTACTTTGCTCCTCTGGCGCCAGAGCAGTCAGTGCTATGGAGTTAAAATTGATTGTAACAGTGCGGCTGACTTTAAGGTGCATCGGGGTTTTTTTTTCTGAGGTTTGGTGGGGGGGGGGGGGGGGCGCGGAAAGAGATATGCTTCCTTCTTTGTCAGTTAACCGAAAAGCACGGCCTGCACACCTTGTTCTCTCAAACACCATCTCGACTGTTTATTGAGTTGTTTTGGGCTTAATCCAATTTAATTGAAAAAAGGCAAAATGCGTCGCCTCCAATCGAGGATACGATCTTGACCTTATAAACACAGATTTTGTTTCAGTGTACACGATTCCATTTTCACACCTGAGAGCAGTGCATTGAATAGTGGCCTAAAACAATATGATGCGGAGGTTGGAATTTCTCTCACCCCTGTGTAGGGTACGAGTGGCACTCAGAACCAAAACCAACTTTTATTTAAAGCTTTGTATTCTGCTGTCTCCTTTTGAGTACGTTTTTCCTAAAGTATTCTCAGACTGTAATTTCTCAGGATCTCGTGCCTTAAAGATTAATTTTGATCCCAGACAGGTAGCTGAACCCTTGGAAAACACATCATTGGTTCTGATAGAGCCCCTCTTCAGATAATTAATAAAACTATGGATGACTATAGTTTGTGGTTACAGCATTTTCTCTTTATCCAGCAGTGCACAATTATTACTCCAAATATAGGCATGATGAATGCAGTTGTACAGCGATGAGCAATTTAAAGCATTTCCATGAAGTTGAGACCTTAAAATGTACCAAAGCTGGAAACCTCTTTTAGAAGCTGATCTTGCAGACTTGAATCCAATGTAACTCCTTATCTGGCAGAACTATAACTGGCCCCACTGCAAAAGAACTATCATGATAGTCACGTGGAACAAATTTTCATTAATTGGCTTGCGGCTTTCACATGTGTAGTGAATGTTGACACTTGGACATAATTAATTGTAGGTAACTAGTTTACTAATGGGGATGACAGTAAGGCTGAGACTTGAATGACATTTTGCATTGGAATTGGTACACTATACGCTCTGAAATAAATGGCCTCGCAGTCAGCTGTGCCATGTCTGATTGATCACTTTTTTTTGGCTTGTGGAATGCAAAAGAAAATGTGCTGTTAATAAAATAGTAATGCGATGCTAAATATCTTATTCATAATAGAACTTGCTGTCTATAAATTCCTTTTTTTTGGAGAGGGGATTGATCTTTACTGAACCTTTAATAGCATGTTGTAAAGCAGAAACTGAATTTTGACTTGTATGGAGTTGGTGGTCACAATTCTGGCACTTGCAGTTGGTTGTTAGTTGACCAATAATTCAACTGTTCCCATGGAAGGAGTTGTGAAGTGAGGCATCTATAGTGGATCGAACTATACGAAGATAGAATGAAGCTTTCGCAGCCATTCACAATAGCTTCAATTTTCCTGCTTCCATTGGGAATAAAAGTTGTTTTATATAGCTTACTGATTCACGTTAAAAATCTTCATTAGAAGACTCCATACTGGGTACAGAAATGTGATATTAACATCTTGAAAGGTGCCATTTTCAATTGTGTAGTATTTGCAGAGTAGCTAAAGATTTTGGAAAATGTTTTCCATAAATGATTGAGGATCCTATGATGAATATCTCAGGACTTTGAAATTCATGGATTTCCTGAAGGTTTCCAACAACTGTCTGGACATGATCAAAATTGTGAAGTGTGTTTTAGTGTTGCCCTATATGGGGAAGGGTTAGGTATATAAAGTTCTAGATTTAAACTTGATAATTAGTGTGGCAAGTCTAAATTTGTAGAGTATTTGATTACTTTTTAAAGTCTTAATGCTTACTGTTCACATCCAGATTTACTGTTAGAACTGAGGCTCATCACCTATGTTCTTATTCTATTCCTCTGTATGGCAGTTTGCGCTATTCAGTTGCATTGTGACCTGAAAATTATAGGCCTAACCAAAATACTTGACACTTTTGCTTCAGGTACATAGCACAAATGAGCTTTTGAATGAAATCTGCTGACCTATATTGATTTTGTAATGAAGCTGAAACATTTTCTTGCAATACCAATTAGAATAACTTAATTTAAGTGAATTTAAACTCTTTTTATCATCAAATGTTTACAATTAAAATGCAAGAATAATTTAATTTTAAACTTAGACCAAGTTTTATTCAAAAGCAGAACTTTTTTTGAGCACTGTCAGATACTTGTGATCAGAATTGTCAATATTCGAGGTGTAGTCTGACCCAAGCAGTTCCATTACTTTTTGTTTTCTACACTTGTGACTTAAGCCATATAGGTCGTTCTTTTCTCTGTTTCACTGGAGCATTTGGATGCTTTAATATGTAGTGCACTAATGTCCTCATAATTAATAAATTTCATTGGAAAAAATGAACTGTGTACCCAGTACTTCTGCTTCAGAAATTTTAATCAGCAGTGTGGGTAATTTAATCTTAGGCTGTTGGCTGATTCAGTTGTGCCTCTCTTCTTGCCCATGTCTTGCTCATATCTCATTCTGTTGCTGTGCCCCCAGTTTATGTGAATGAGAAACTTTGGAATGAATCCTACAATAAGAGAACTTCTGGATTGTGGAATGTTGGTGTGGCATTATAGGATATAGAATTGTTAGGCTTCTAGAGTCTGTGCTACTCTTGGAACTACCCAGTTTGGATTTTTCTCTTCCAATTCCCCACAAAGCTATTGCATCTGCGTCTGCCCTATATCCTCAACAGTAAATTCTAAGTTCTAATTATCACATTGCACCTTAAATCTGTGCCCCAATTTTATTTGCTCTATCCAAACCCTCCATGATTTTAATGTTTCAAGAAATGTTCTCTTGACCTTCCCTAGTTTATCTAGTCTATTCATGTAATTATAAGCCTTTGTATTTGGAACTATTCCAGGAAAATATATGTACTAGTTTTAACTTGATTGGTCTGAATTCTGATATTTGAATTTATACTGTTTTTGAAATAATTTAAAATTGGCCAACAATGGCAGAATTCCATGGAAGGAAAAATGGATACGGAGGAGTAGGTTGATTTTAGTTTACTGTCTTTATTTGTGATTTGCTCCTACTTAAAGGGAAGAGAAAACTGAACCAATCCTAGCATCATTCCACCGCAAAATAATATATTTTATGTAGTGCTTATGGTAGGAAGGCGGTACTTTCCATTTTTTTTTAGGCCAGTCCTTGCGGAGATGGGTGGAAGGCACATGTCTGAGTTGATTAGACCTACTCAGTCTTGCAATCAGTCTACAGATCAGAGTGCTTGTCTATTTAAGATTGTGCAGGTGTGCTGACAACATTTATGCAAAGTCCTGTTTTAAAATCTATTTTGAGCACAAACTAAAGATAGAAATAACAGCACTTTCTTTATGGGGGGGGGGGGGAGTGGAATAACAGTTGGCAGGGGGAGGAATGTGTATAGTGTTAAAAGATTGGAAACGGCTTAGCATTTGTGGAATTTTAATATCACAGACAACTTGTAAAGTGTCTAAAGATTCCAAGGCACTTAACAGGCAGTCAATCTAACAAAATTTGACTCAACCACATAATACATAAGAACATAAGAACATAAGAAATAGGAGCAGGAGTAGGCCATCTGGCCCTTCGAGCCTGCCCCGCCATTCAATAAGATCATGGCTGATCTGTCGTGGCTCATTCCACTTTCCCGCCCTCTCCCCATAACCCTTAATCCCCTCTCTTATCAAAAACCCATCAACCCGCTTCTTAAAAATATTTAGCGAGGCAGCCTCCACCACTTCAACGGGCAGAGAATTCCAGAGATTCACCACCCTTTGAGTGAAGAAGTTCCTCCTCAACTCCGTTCTGAACCGCCCCCCCTTTATCTTGAGGCTGTACAGTAGAAAGGTGAGCAGAGACTTAGTCAAAAGTGAGGGTTTGAATATTTTCAAGGTAGAGAATAATTTAGGGAGAAAATTCAGGGCTTCAGGCCTAAGCCTGAAGGCTGGTGAAATAATAAATACTAATCATGCAAAAAGCCAAAATTGGAGAACATTGGACTGTTGACATCAGAGTTTGGATCAGTGGTGGGTGGCCTGCAGCCCATTTGGGTTCTGTGTGGCCCACAAGACATCTTGTTGATTTGTTCCCCACATGCAGGTTTGTCACATTCTGCTGATTTCCATCCATGTAGTTTTGTTCCTACTGATATGACAAGTGTTGTATGCATAAAGAAAGGGAATGTGAAATGGGTTGCCTGCTGATTGTATGCTCCCTTTTAGTGTAAAAATTCCTTCCATTTGATTCTATTACTATATAAATAAACATTTTCTATAACTCAAATAGTCAGTATGTATTTAAGCTTAATCATGAGGTCATGGTTAGTGAACAACCCTGATCTAAATCTTGTGGTCTACTGAGATGAGAGTCCACTCGCTAGCTAGGTTGCCCATTACTGGTTTAAGCAGAGAGGGGGTGAGACTGTGGAGGAAATTGTCTGTCAGGAAGGACTGGAATCTGTTGTACAGGACTTGCTACAGAGTAAGATATGAATTGAAAGTTTCTGGGTGAGTTGATAACCAGGTGAGCATTACAGTAGTCAAAAATGTTAATGTCTTCATTAGTAGATCAGCTGAGGCTAAGAGCAATGTTGGAGGTTAAAATTGGCAAGTATGTGGGTTTGGAAGCTTGACTCGAGTCTGAATGTAGCCATTGGCCACAGAGGGATGAAGTTTTCACTCCCAGCGACTACATTTTCTATTTAAAGCTTGTTCAGCTGGTGCTAGTAAAAATGGATGCCACTGGGATGATATCTAATTCAAGAATTATCCATCCAGATGAGATCTTGAAATCTTGTAAGCAAATATTCAAATACTGTTTGCTATGAATGTGAAATAAGGGGAGAAACAGGACAATTTGTAAATGTCCTGTTTGTTTTTGTGTAAGAAAAACTCCAGAATGTTCCTTTAAGAACTAACAGTCTCTGACTTTGGCTTTGGAGAAAACACAGAATAATCTCTGGATGATGCACTGTAGGAATTTGAGATATTTAAGATTTGTGCAGCATCTGTGCTTGTATGTGCATGGAGGATTGTTTGATAGCAAGTAGTTTGCTCATAAGTAACACAAGATTACAATGGTAATTTGAGTTGACCACTGACATTTTGGCATTACAGGCCCTTAAGGCCAGATGCTCATGTTTTCTTTTGAGGGGAATTGGTGGAAAGGAAAGCAAACAAATTAATTTGAGTTTAAACTGCTAGGCATTACTAACATTTAGCAGGTAGATAGAAATCAAGCTGGAATAAATGTTCTGTCAATAAAGGAATAAAGTGCGAACCGTGGTCAGTTTAGCAGTGTTGCTTATGAACTGTAACATACTGCTTGAAATTAGAAAAGTACTTATCACTTGATCTAGTATTTGATACTGGTGGTTTCCCATGAATATTAACATGGAGAGATGACCCTTGGGAAATTTTACTAGATTTTTTTATATAAATACTTTTAATACTGAGGGTGAGCAAAATTCAGAGATGGGTTTTTAGGAGAGATATGGAGAGGTTTAGGGAGGGAGTACCAAAGTTAGGGTCTTGGCAGCTGAAAGCTCTGCTGCCAATGGTAAATGACTTAAAGATGTGCAGGAGACCAGTGAAGAAATTTAGATAAAAGGCCTGTAAGACTATGGGAGGTTACCAAGATGGGGAGGAATGAGACTACAGAAAAATTATGAAAACAAGGATGTGGATTTGGAATTTGAGCTGTTGAGGTATTATGCTATTTAATAAGCATTAAACGTTACTAAGTAGACTTCTCATTTGCCTTGAGACTTAGTTGGCACTTAGGAAAAAAACTTTAGTCTTGCCAACTCCGTTTCTCCTAATAAAGTTTAATCACATAAGTGAGGTGAATTTGCGTGCATCTTTCATGATTAAGACTCTTAGGATATCATAAGCAAACAATATGACAAGTTGATATAAAAAATGTGGAAGAAACTGCTTATTTGAACTATTAAGAAGCAGATCAAATTGAACAAAGTAAACCTAGTCACAGCTGACCAATTGCAGACAAGTGTAAAGATGTCTGCCTAATAACCCTCCTGTCCCCCAGGATACCATTCCCAACTTTATTTGATGCACGACTGCATGTTGTGATCTCGACAGTACAGGAATTCAATTTTGGAAATTACTTTATTAATCTTTTATCGCTTTAAAAAATAGACTTTGGCTTTAGTGGCTTATTGCATCTGCTGGAAGATTGTGTGGACTACTGTATTCAGTTCTTTTTGGTGCAGCTTAGTCGATGAAACTTGCTGTTTTGCTTCTATAGTTGTCCTCAAAGTCAAAAAGTTCAGCCTCTTATACCCAGGCACGGCTGACACTTCAAATGTGGAGTTGTTGAGCTGAGTGCAGAAGCACGAGCAAATGCTTGTTGCCTTGTTTTATGCTTGCTATTTTGTCTATCACTTGAACTATTGAGTTTTGCAGGAATTATATTTCAATGTAGTACTGTTGATCTTGGTATTGTAAAATAAATTAAATTCTAAGTGAAAAGTTTGACTTTGGACGATGTGTGCACTTGTGCTTGCACTCCCAACCATTTATTTAAAAAAAAAAGGAAATAGAAGTAAGCGTACAGCTCCTGGAGCCTGCACCACCTTTCTATAAAGTTGTGGCCAATCCTTTGCCCCAATTCCAGCTTATTGCCCCCCCCCCCCCCCCATGTTTTTCCATTTTCCTTTGCATCTAAACATTTGTGGAGCTCTTGACCATACTCTACAAGTAAGGATCCACGTCTCTGGGATGGTCTGGTAAGAGATTTCTGAACATTCTCAATCCTTGAGTGAAGTTGGTTCTCGTCACTGTCTAGTAAAATTTATGACACATGGTTCTAAGCATCCCACTAGCATCTACCTGTAATTTAAAAAAAAAATTGAGATCACCTCTAAATTAGAGGAAATGTTGGCCTAGTCTACACTCTCTTCAAGAGCAATCTGTTCATCTCATCGTTTTTCGGAATTTTAAAATCCTTCCTATTGGAAATAATACTTGTAAGCCTCTTCCTTTGGTCTAACTTTTTTGTTAGTCATGGTTAGGCCATGGTTTTTGAGGTTATTTATAGGAGTGTATAATGAAGGTTTGGCCTTTAATTTCCAAATCTACCTTGGCCAACTTACCTCTCCGTATCTATGTAATTTGCTTTCTTCAGATAAGGCCCTTGTTTTAGATTTACATACCTCAGACTTGGTATATGATTTTGGGAAAGGACATAACCAAGAGTTGTGGTGGTGGCATCTGGGACATTATCTGTAAGACATGACTGTTAGTGACCAATCTGAGAGAGCGCTTCTGATTTTGGCACAAACCCCCCAGATGTTAAGGATGGCTTTCTACAGTTGTTTTTGGTGCTTAAGTGGATGCCGGATGGTCATTTCTTTTTGTTTTATCGGTAGGTGTTGAATACAGTAAGTAGCTTGCTAAGCCAAGAGGGCAGTAGAGAGCTAGAGCAGGTAGGGGCAGCAAATTTCCTTCCCTAAAAGGACACTAATGTATCTGATGGGTTATTATGACGATTAACAATCGTTTTATGGTGTTAATTCAGTCGTCTGCCATAAGATTTGAATCCAAGTCCCTAGAGCATTATCTTGACTCACTGGATTACTAGTCCAGTGGCAGTACCACTAATAATCACATTCAGATCACATTTCTCCAGACATTTTTATTACAAGTTTATTAATTAACCCTGTTATTGCATAACAGTAGATCCAAAATAGCCTGTTTCCTAGTTGGTTTTTACTAATTTAGGAAACATCTTGAAATCAATCCATACACTTTTCCTCTACATCACTTCTTCATGTAGACATGGTAAGCCAAATCTGAAGATTGAATTTCCTGATTTGCGTTCTGCCTAATTAACACACTTACTGTTTGGCCCCCAGACACTACTGTCTTTGTTGTTTTCTGCCCCTTGTTGTTTTTAGATCCAGATGAACGGTAAGCCTCGTGTCTTTGTCCCATGCTGTGTTATCAAAACTAATCCCTCTGCCCTTTCTGCTTTTTTTTTCTACGTTTTCTCTCAGTGAAGAATCTTGGGATATTTAATTCTCAACCTTGGTCAATGAAACCACATCTTTGCAGTGGCTATTAGATCAAACAACTTGTATTTTATTGATTCATCAATTTTCTTGTAGGTCCATTACACAAGTGGTTGGCTTCCTTTTTCTATTTTTACTTTTATATTAAAACATTAGAATGCAGCTATTGTACTGGCTGCTGATCGGTTTGACCATTTAGTTGTTTGCCTTGACACTGGTTTTAAATTGACCCCCCCCCCCCAAAATTTTGAGTTTCAATTTTTCTCATTCATTTGAAAATCTTGATCCTGGAAGGTCTCAGTAGGCTCATATATTGCCTTTGAGCCGGAGTGCCAGGTAGGTATGTTTTAATCATTTAGCATTAGTGAAATTGTGCGTACAGCAGATCTCTAGGTGGAATTGGTTAAGGAATATTCAGCACACCTTTCGGTTCATGGGTGTCCCTGGCAAAGCCAGCATTTATTGCCTGTCCCTGGTTCCCCTTGAACCATTACTAGCCATGTGAATCTACTCCCATAAGATTCTGGGTACAAAGTTCCAGGATTTTCATCATGATGCGTGCAACTACACAAGTTGTGATTTGGGGGCTTTGCGTTCATGTGCCTGTCATCCTTGTCCTAGACGGTAGAAGTTGCAGGTCTGGACGATTTATCAAATTGCTGCAATTAGTACACTCTCTGGCCACATTTCCTGGTGAGAATGTTATTTACCACTTAATCCAAACGTGAATGATGTGGAGGTCTTGTAGTCCATGTCCACATACTATATCTGGGGAATTATGATTTGTGCTTAACAAGATGCCAACAACTCTAATGTTGGTTGAAGCAGTTTAAATGGTTGAATCTAGGATGCTACCTTTGAAGAACTCCTGAAACAGGTCAGAGTTAAGGTGATTGACCTCGCAAGAATGACCATCTTTTGTGCTAGTTTGACTCCTGGCACTTGAGAGCTTTTTCCAGATTCCTATTTACTCCAGCTTTACTTGGGATCCTTGATGTCAAACCAATTAAATGCTGTATTAATGAAAAAGAGAAGTATCTCCTGTGTTTGGGCCAAAGCTATAAAAGTATAGAATCGAGTTGCCCTTCAGTACTCGAACTGAGCAATAGTAATGCTGTCATTGGTGTAAGTGGCACTTAAGACCATTACTCATAATTCCTTTCATCACTTTGCTACTGTGGAGTAGGCTGATAGACTGGTAATTCACCAGATTGGATTTGTTCTGCTTTTGTGGCCAGGACGTACTGGGCAATTTTCCACATTGTCATTTAGATACCAGCTGCAGCTTTACTTGAACGGTTGATTAAAGGCACAGCTATTCTGGAGTGGCACAGGTCTTTAGTGCTACAGCTGGCATCTTATTGGGACACTTGCTCTATCCAGTGCATGATACATTGAGGATTTCAAGGTATTCCTCAAAGTTGCATCTAAGATACAGCATTTCAGCGGTGCACTATTTGCTTGTTATTGCACTTGAAATAGATTGAGCTCAGATTTGCAATGTTCTGACCCAACACACAGATTAATGTGCTACCTTCTAAGGCAAGATAAACTGTGACTCCTTAGCTGTCTGCATTTAAAGCTGGGTCCCATAGATGAAAGACTATGGTGCCATCAAATATCTGCAGCAAGTTTTCCAAGCCCTTTAAATGAGGGAATCGATCCTTTTGCATTGGGCTTCCATTGTGGAAAAATACTGGAGATCACTAGTGTATAAGGTATGCATTTAATTTTAGCCTTGCAGAACTATTGTATTTTCATCAACCTCAATGCTGTGGCATGTTAAATCCATAGCTACTGTCTTGATTCAAAATTTTCTGTCTACTATTTGAACAGATCAATAGAAATAAAATTGCTGAAATGAACATCAAAGCTTAAAGATCAATGTGCCACAACCACAATCTTATTTTTTTTGAAGTGGCACAGCTCTGTAAGTGATGTTTCAATTATTCTAATGTGGCTTTTGCAGTTACAACTCTAGAAATGTCATAAATATGGCAGAGGCCAAAAATTCAGGTTTGTTCTCAATGTTAGATGTTGGGTTTAATCTTGCTCATTCTTGTTTCTCATGCCTGTCATTTCACACTACGTTCTTTTGATTTAGAGCAGATTTTTAAATTTGTTTCCCATTTTTGTGGGATGTAGGCTTCACTGGCTAGGCCAGCATTTATTGTCCATCAGCAAGTTGTGACAAATTGCTATAATTGCTGAAATGCAACACTTGCATTGATATTGTAAAATATTAAATCTGTTTAATTTGGGATGTTGTGTAATTGTATAAATGTTCAATTACAGAATATACTGCACTTTAATATTGTGATTTCTAATGTTGCAGTATTATTCAACCCTTTTCCAACAACTTAGCACAGCTTGATTTTTGGAATTTTTGCTTTCAGTATAATCTTTATGTCCTCCTTTGGTACAGTAAAGCATGTGTGTATTCTCATCTTACATATTCTCTCATTGCGCAAGACTGATGCTCTTTGGAAGTAGTATTACAGAACTTGCTGCTAGTTTGAAATTCTGGTGTTGACTTCAACTAAACTCAAATCAAAATCAGAAATCTGACATGCCAGCATGCATTGCTGAGTGGTGTATTTTGTCTTCTGTTGCCTGACTCAGTTCACTGTTATTAATTGCCTACTGTTCTTGTGGTTAGTCTTGTACATTTGAATTTGAAATTTATTTGCAAATAAAGTACTTAAGTCTACCTGCTAGTTCTGTATTCTTAGTCAAAAATTGCTGCATAAGAAAAGTCCAAGGTACTGAAAGATGGATGTGAAATTACTTGGGGAGGTTTGTTAAAATAGCATTGCATAATAGGTATTATAACTAGTTATAATTTCTCAGGCAATTGATGTTTAGTAAACCAATCCATACCATTTTCCATGATTTGATTTTTATGGTTGTATGCATAGTGAATTAAACATTGGCAGCAATTGTAAATAGCCTGAATGTGAGCCAGATAGTCTGTTCTTGACGTTAAGCTGCTTGCTTCTGAATTATAAGTTAAATTTGTGCAAATAGGAACCTTGTCCTATTTAAATTGCCTAATTAAACAGATACCTTCATATTGACAGGCAAAGACTGATTAATCAAGTGCCATTTAACTTTGCTTGTGTTGAGACTTTTTTGCATCTTAATCTAGGTGGTGCAATCAACTATTGTGGGGATGGATGGTGAGGATTTTGTCTGTCAAGACCCAACACCATCACTCCTCAATGAACTGGGTTAACTTGTCAGAGTGCCTTTGGAAGCATTGTAGGCAAATAATTTGGAAAACGTTTTCTTACGGCAATCCTTAGAAGTTGCCTTTGCTTTCAATGAAACTTGTGTAAAATTGGGTGGCAAAATAACCAGTTGGTTAAAATTATAACCTAAAACCTCATCTGAGGCATGTATCAGCATTAATTGAACTTTTTCTACTTGCCATCTATATATGGATGAAGTTGCTGCATAAATTCCTAGAACCCCTACAGTGCAGAAGGAGACCATTCAGCTTATTGCATTTGCACCAACCGCAATCCCACCCAGGCCCTAATCCTGTAGCCTCATTCATTTATCCCGCTAATCCCCCTGACACCAGGGTCAATTTAGCACGGTCAATCAACCTAACCTTCACACCTTTGGACTGTGGGAGGAAAACTGTGCAAACTCCACACTGACCTGAGGCTATAATTGAACTGGGTCCCTGGTGCTATGAGGCAACGGTACAAACCAATGTGCCTCTGCCAATTTTATTACATCCTGCATAGTGGCTGAAATGGGTCACTGCCTAAGGGTGGGTTATTGGTAAAGCTGGTTCTCTTCACATTGTGGCACTACTCAATTCTGCATGTTCTGGTATAGTGACTTTTACACGTAAGAAGTCTCAACACCAGGCGAGACTTCTTGCTGTGTTTAACCCAGTCCAATGCCAGCATCTCTACATAATGACTTCGAGTCAGGCCTGGGGTATTGACAATTTATCCTAATATGTCCCAATTAACAGATTACTTGGCAGTATCCACTGTCTTGGTGCATGTAAAATGCTCCATTTACTGAATGACTATAAATCTATAAACTCTTCAATATAAGCATGAACGTACCACTAAAATTGAGAAGTGGTGAGGGCCTTTTGGACCAGAAAGCTGCAATTGAGCTGTTGCTGCTAAATCTGCATTGGACTTCTTTTGGATAGTTGGGATGGATGTTGCACCCACACCTACAACAAAGTACTTTCTCTTTGCAGTTTTTTTAGATTAGTTAAAAGGAATGCATTTGCACAATAACTATTTGAAATACTTGTCGATGTTTTTAACTAGCCATCCATTTCAAAATGTATAATGTGATGCGATTTTTCAGGAAAATGGTGGGGGAGGTGCAATGGAGGTGACATGTTTGCAACTGAACCAGCTGCGTTGAGAAGTAAAAGCAATTATACCTGAATCTAAAATAGAACCGATCTTGAGTACCTTAAGTGCAGGGCACAACACACTTGTGCATTTTGCAATATGTTCTCTCATTCCATGCAAACAAGTGTATGGGTGAAGTACTGGGGCCTGAAGCGCATAAATTGAGCATGGCATTGGGATTCAAGAGATGACCAGATTCACATCTTTGCAGTTGCTATTATTATGCCTTGACTTAGATTTGGGAGATAAATTTACTCAGAAGCACAAAGGGGGCAAGAATTTTACTTTGGCTAATGTGCATATCCCATATACCTTTTTAACTAATATTTGTAACTCCAAGTGCTGTGCAAGATGCTTGCAAGCTCAAGTGCCACAGAATAAAGTTGAATGTACTAGCTGGTTGTGGGTAATTGCATTTCTGATTGGTGAATAAAAGATTAATGTTTTGGCTGTTTGATCTTAGTTGTGCAGTACGTGTGCATCTGTACTATCCCTTGGTAAGACAGAAACAAGTTGGGATTAATTTTGTACTTTTGTTGCTGAATAGCAGATGTTTTAATATGCTTACCTAGTGTAAGTGTTTCCTACTAAGACGTGCAAAATAGTGTCACCCTAACCATATGAAACTGGGCAGCCGTGTCTGTTGGCCAACATTGCTCTAGATGTTCTATAATTGGCAAGTTTTTTTTGACCTTTTTCTCTTCCCTGCTCCATTTGATAAATGCACTTCTCATTCAGTTCTAGGCAGGAAGATAAGGGAGTACATGTTGCATGAGCAGTGAGAAAATGAAAATGCAGCTTTTTTAAAATTCCAGTTTTATTGGGGAGTTGGGTTGAAAGGGAATAACAGCAACATTTACCAAGCTACTTAGTTCCAGGATTAGCTAGCAGCCAAACCAATGCCACAGAGTTGTACCTTTTTTAGAATTGTATAGTTCTTAAAAAGATTAAATCCTGCAGACAAACGTAACATTCTTAAGTAATCCCTCAACCAAAGTTAGTGACTAATGGAACAAATGGAAAATGAGTAACCCTACACAGATTAATGGAGATGTCTTTCCTGCTGGAACTTTCACTTCAGTTTTAATTTTGAAAGATTAATCTCCACTGATTTGTTGTCTGCACCACTAGAATTTTCAACTACAATGCATTTGCTGGCACTTGTCGGGATGGATATTTGGAACAAGCTTGCCAAGTTCAGATGATGTTCAATTCAACATCTAAAGAAGTGTTGCATTCAAGTGAGGTGTTAAGCCAAGTTTGTGTATCTCCTTTCACCATGACATCACTTTAGAGGACATAACCTGCTTTGTCACTGAGTGAATTGCATAATCATTTTTGCTTGTGACTGTTGTTAATATTGAAGTTACTGCATGCCTGTTTGGGAGATCTTAATTAAATTTATATAGGGGAAAAAATGTTTTTAAGATGGCTTTCTTTCTCCATCCCACTTCTCAAACTTTGCAATTTTTGTAATAAATTTACTTTTGTGACTTTTAGAATCAGAATTTTCATCTGTTATTGGTGTGTCAGAAAAGTTTTGTTTGGTCAGCTAAAGCACCCACTTTTTACCTGTATCCACGTTTTACGTCAATGGCCAAATTTCTCCTGATGTTTGAATATTATGGATGAATTTTCACATCCAGGAGCTTTCATTGAGGACCTTAGTACTTCTGTCCTCACCACCTCCCTGTTCTTATTTCCAGCTTGACCAACTCATTTAGGGGTTTCTCGTAAGTGTAGGTGCAGCTCTGACTGGTTTTCGAAATCAATTGTCATAAAACCTTAATAGTCATGTTAGGCTATGGAACTGTAGCTCTTTGCTATGTCTTGGCTAGATGAGATGTGATAGAGAAGCAAAGCAAGTTTCAGTTTATAGCAAGGCTGTATTTTTGTTTAATGGTAATTTTGGAATGCTGCAGGAAGTGGACATGGATAGAAATTTTAAATTGAAGTTTTCACAAAATATCTTGTATTATCCTTGCTCTTAGAGTCTGAGCAGATATTGATCTTGAAATGAGTGGAATCATTTTGAAGATTCAAAATTATTCTGGCTCTTGTTTTCACCTCTGCAATTTCACCTGCTTAAAATTGTCAGAAAAAGGGGATTGGAATTTAACTTTTTTGGTGTGGATGTTTTATTTAAGTGTAGTAGAATTATGGGCATCTTGAAACTTTGGGAAAGTTAAACTTGGACCTCTGTACTTGCTATACCTGCTTGCTAATTTGGATCCCTCACCTGCAGTATTCTGCATTTTTTTTTCCTGCCAGAATTTTGTAAATGCACTGTCAATAGAGATTGTATCTTGTGACTCTTTGTCACTTTTTAAACCCCCTCTTCAGCCTCTGTTCTCACAAGAATTGAAAAATAGTTTGTATAGATGAAGAACATGTATATCATGAATGTTATCAATATTGGGATTTATCCAATGTTTGTTTTTCTGTTTACCTTCTAACAGAACACCTGAAATTGCCTCCTAAGACTTGCAAAGTTTTTCTTTGTAATTGATCTCCTGAGTTTTTGGTCTGGAATCTGGTTGATGGTTTTGCATCTTGATAAGATGGACTTTGAATAAATTTTCCTGCTTCAGTCAGTGGTGTGAGGACATTGCAGATATTGAAACAAGAGTCAGTGACTAATGCTCACTCACTCCCTCCCACCACTGCCTGCCAAAAAGTACCCAGTTTTCAGACCATGACTGTACTAACCCACTTCTTCTGTAACTCAGCTGTCCTCTGACAATCTTGTCACTCTTGCCTAATGTGAGCTAAATTTAGAATTACTTATCTTTTCAACAGTCAACCTTGGTTTTATTTGAGTTTGCATCATGAAATGTAATAATTCACTGCCACCACAAGCAAAGCTTTTAATCTATGCAGTAGCCTAAATGTTCTGGGAAATGTTCTTTTGACTTTGGTTTGTCTTGTCTTCTGAATTTGATTGGAATATTAATGTGAAAGTGCACATGAAGTAGGTGGGTTTCATGAGTAAATCCTGGGATAAAATAGAATCAAAAATGACTGGAAATCATTTCTCCATTCTTTGTGTATTTAAAGTTGTATAGCAATCCACTCAGACTAGGCTTTCTGGGGAGAAAAAGGTGCATTCTATTCTGCTTGAGTTAGTGGTAATGCTACATTAATGTTTTGCTGGACTTAGTATTAACTTTGGGAATCTGCATGCAGCACGTAACTGATTTCTGAAAGTCGACTCTTTTTTTCAGCTCAAAATAAGCTTTTGCCATATTAGTACCACTTTCTTCAGCTTCTCTTCCCTTGTAATACTGGATTTATGTTAGTGTCCTGACTGGCAGATTGTGATAGTTCTGTGAACTGCAGTCCTGTTGAGCATTTTTAGGTTGCCTATTGCCAGATCTCTAGCTTGAGTCTGATCTGAGTCTGAAGTTCTTCAATTGCAGCTCTGCCCAGTGACATTCTTTCTGTTACTCAAACTCATTGGCAGGTGAACAATATGCTAAATTATTGAATACATTTCTCATTGCAAAAAGGTGTTGTGAAATACAGTAATTTGTTTGACCAACCCAACTTTGTCTTCATACAGTGAGGAATATTAACATTAAAGTTCTCTGGCATAATGGTCCTTTTAGCTTTCTTCAATGTGACTTGTTCAAATATGGGAATAGCTGGCACAGTTGTATTTATTTTGTATCCTTTGAGAAGTTAGTGGGTTGTTTTGAACTAGTGCTGTGTTCTTGCGTTGATGGGACTTAATTATAAGTCGAGAATTCCAATGTTTAGAAAGTTAGTACTATGAGTACCTGAATCCATTCGTTGTGAACTTTGAAGCAAGGTCAAGGTGTAATCTGAACTTCATTTTAAACTATCAGACCCAAGTTGGAACTTCCTGAAAAGGCAATATAGTAATTGGTTAGTGTTTAATGTAAAAGCATCAGTTGCAGTATTACAAACCAGTTCATTTATTAATTAGTTTGTTACCCCTGAGCTTAATTCATCTTCCCAGTAGTGCCTGAGTTGGTCCTTCTTAAAGGGCAAAACTTGCTGCCGTAGTCAGGCGCCCCCTTTCTGGAAATTCACTGACCGAGGTTCTGAATTGAACCTAGTGTATGTGAAATTTTTAGATGTTCAAATGGTCTTGTATGATAAATGCAAAAAAATCCATTTTGCTAGGCCAAGCTTAAAACTAAAATTATAGGAGCATATGTAAATATCTAGATTGCTGAAACCCACTTGTTCATCACCCCAAGTTGATTTGTCCTAGTGGAAATACAGTATTGTGCTTTACAATTTTGTATGTAGTTTTCTTAATGTATTGATTTAAAAATTGCAGAGCCTGGCTGCAATTTTGTCAATATCCCTACATCAATAGCTGATTCATTATACTAACTTGTGCATGGGGAATTCTCATCTGTATGTAATTATTTTAGAATGAGATTAGATTGGAATTGCCTCAAATTGTCTTGAGCCCAAACTGCATGGACATGCTTTGAATATACATAAGGCATTGTAAACTGATTTGTTGCATTATCTTGTTAATCTAACATACGGTACTCTTTTGTGTCCATATTGCAGACGGCAACTCCAAACTAACATGGCAGTCAGACTGTGTGATGTGGCTACTCTGCTTAGAAGTGGTTCGTGGGCTGCAGAGCCTTGGACTGGGGTCTGTGGGACTTTTCTTTAAATTCAGTAGTGACTTAAGATATATTTTCTTTTATTGAGGCCATACCAAAAACCTACTATGCATCTTGTTGTCATAGGTACTGTAGTCTTGCAAAAATGTAATTGGTTCAGAAACATTTATGGTTCTTTTGGAACAGTATGAGACTTTATCTATTTTAAAAAAGCTCTATGTAAAGTGAAGCCAATGCAACTATTTTTGGTATGGTCTGATTAGAGCTTGTATAATAACAGTGGTTTGCTGAAAGTGGATTTGTTGTATTATGTCTGCTGTAGTAGTGGTGCACATGTTTAACTGCTGTTAACCTTTTAGATTGAGTTGCAAATAGCATTTGAGTGAAATTTTTATCTTGCGTTTAAAATCATTTACCACACCCCCATATTTACAACACTGAATCAGGGTATGTGGCGATTCAAATGTAAATTTCCTTAAGTGAAATGTAGTGATCATTTTAAAAAATTGGAGAAAGTGGCCTGTTGGATAGAAAGCTATTTCTGCTGTAGAGTGCATAGGTTAATGCAGCCGTTCACTGGAATTCTGGCCTAATGCTATTTCTGCCACCTACAAACCAAAATAGATTTATAACCTGTCATTACAAATGTCTTTGTGCTTAATCATTACAGTAAATGTCTAGGTTGTTACCCCGTTCTTGCAAGTGCTCTGCATTCGTTTTTACAGCCGCCTTGGTTTTTATGTTCTTGTAATTCTAAGAGAGCAAAGTTTCTGAATATAGCTAGTGGCGTTTTGTTTTTCCACTTTCCTTGGATAACAAGCTTCAAGCTGGAAGTGAGTTTATACAGATTTTCTGTTCTGTACAATATGGGAATACTAGTTCAACAGAATTTGATCATTTAAAACACAACATATGCATCTACTGTGTCTGGCATACTGTATTGAACTTAGCATTTGTGTAATGCCTAAATTGAATAAACTGATGTACTTTGAATTGAAATTCTTAACTTTATTACACAATTGAAAATCTTACTCTGCTGCTTTCCCCTAATCTCAGCCTTGTACCTTGACCATTTCTAAATTAATCAGGCCTAAACTGCTTGGGGACATTAGCTTCATTCTGAGCTCAACACACTGTCACTGCCAAATATCCATTCTTTTGCTTTGGTTTCGAAGGGTCTTAATAGAACGTCTTAAAGTTGCTAATAGTTTTGTTCAGGTACTGATGCATTTTTTTTCTTGGTAACCTTTTGTATTCCCCTATTGTGTTCCAAATTCCAGTGCAATACACCTCATTTATTCTCAGTGGGTTGAATAAAATGGAGGGGTGGAGGACAGTATGGTGTGTACCTATATTGAAATGCACAATTTTTTGTTTATGAATGATAAGTGAATTTTTTTAAAGACATTTTTCTGCTGTAGCATTCATCAGAGAAGGCAAATAATTCTGTTTTTGCAATTGCACGATTGCAAATGCTTGCTGTCATTGTGTGCAGAACTCATCTTCTGCAAGTACTGATGACGGGTCTTATCCCTGTATCTTAAAATATTGAAGAAGGAGTTGATGCGAAGCTTTCACCTGGGTGAACACACCTTTTGAATCGTAAACAAACTCTGTGGAGAGATTTGACCAAATTCCCTTATCTGTACTAAATGTGAATTATTCAGTAGCTTTCAAGCTGCATTTTGTCTTGTGATAGGACGGTATATTTAAGGATTGCTGTTCAAACGAAACTAAATTTTTAAAACTTTTTTAGGCTTTGGGAAGGTGGGCGGAGGTGTGAAAGGGGGGGGGGGGAAAAAGATTTTACCAGACCAAGTAAGAGAATGTTGTACACTAGTCAGTGAAGAACTATTAGCATTCTGTCATGCAGTAAATAAGGTGGATGAAGATTTCATCTAAATGATGCCAAAATGAATTCTTATGTATGCAAACATGTTGACGTATTAGACATTTTCTAATACTTGATGTATTTATTTTTAATAATAACCAGTTAATTTTTTGAGCTAGTTCAGAATGCAAATTACCAGCAGCAAATGCTACATTTCTAATTTAGCTTGATGTCTGTGGGACTAACCTTTTTTGATTTTTAAAATGGATGCTGCAAGTGATGTATTTGATCAAGTCCTAGTTTTACCTGGTTTGAGATGTTTTATTAACCCCTATTTATAGCTGGGGTTTGTCATCAAAATACTATTTATAGGCTACAGTAAAACAACACAGCAATGTTTCACCACCAGATGGCATTGGTCTAGTAGCTGTGAATGTGCACGACTATTCATGCATAGTTCCAGCAATCCTGCAGTATAGTTGAAGCATGAGTGATGTCAAGCTAACTTATTTTAATGAACTACGAATTTGAAGCTTAACTGATTTTGTAAAACTACTAATTCTTGTCAGTACTGGTTACAGAATGTTGAAGATTATGGCTATTCAAAATAGAGTTGGTAGATCCTAAAAATATCAAGTTCAAGTTGCAAAAAAAAAATTAAAATAAAATCCATGGAAGGCTATTTGTGATATTGTGCGATATTACAGATTCACAGCATTCTTTCATGGAGTTGTAACTTAATTTCAAATCTTTGCATTCTTCCAGCTGTGCATTGACTTGTTACTTTTCAGCATTTGGGGTTTAAAAATTGAAGTAATTTTTAGAATATTGAAATTCTGCATTGATTAACAGGCTGTTGCTACTTGGGTCATAAATACATTCTTAAAAGATAAGACTGATTCACAGGGAAACTATAGATATACCATATCTGTGGCAATGTCATGTAGCTGTTATCCAACATTTCAGTTTCTCAAATATCATGGGAATAAGATTCTTTTTAAGTAGCTGATCAGAACTCAATTTGGCTGCAATCCTTAACAAAGTCTATTGATCTTGGCCTTAAATTTCAATTGACCTAAGATTATCATCGTAGTCCCAGTACCAAGTGCACTACTTGAAGGGCGATTTTTGTTTTTAAATAACTACATTGCAGTAGATAGCCTGGGATGTACCTTGCTATGGATTTCTCCCCAGAGGTATTGGTTTGTCTATCTTTGAATCCTTCAGTAATGTAAATACTTTGATTCCAGTGTTCTAAACTCAAACCACACGCCCTCAACTTAACTCCGATTCCCCAAAATCATTGAACTTATGCTATTGGATTTGCATCCTCCAAGGCCAGTAATCATTTCCCTGTGATGTTGAGAACTAAACGTTCTTCAAATATGGTCTAGTCCAGGCTCTAAGAGTGAAACTACCTCCCCATTTATTCTAGTCCCCTTGATGAAAGGCAAATACTGCATTAGCTTTTTGTTAATCTTTTGTACCTGGCCTTTATTTTGTGTAACTGAACATCATATTCTGCTGCACCACAGTTTATTGTTTCTCACTATAGTTAAAATTAATCTTCCTTTTGAAATAAGATCACGCACACCACATTTTAGCCCATTCTCTTAATTTGCTTATGTTCCTTTTGTAATTCCCTGCTCTCATCTGCATAACTTACTGTTCTTCCCAACTTGGTTATCTTGAATATTGAACTCGCAACAGTGGGAAAAACTAAGGCCTCAAATATCAACACACAATACTACTACTCCATATTCTGTATGTACTCTTCATCCCTACTGAACACGCTTCTGAAGCATATCAGTTGGCCTGTGCGTGGTGATTGAATATAGTTATAGGCTTTAAAAGCTGGATACAAATGCTGGATTTGTGACCAGTGTTGAGTGAAAACAAATATTTTAAATTTATCTTTGTGATTAGCATTTCATATACGTTAACTAAGTCAAAGCACAAGCAGGCTTAAATTCTAGTGTTTTTTTTTCAAATTTTAAATGTTTTCCATTTCTGAAAGATAACTTAACCAAGGTCTTGGGGCTATGTTGAATGAGTTGTTCAAATGAGTTCAAAAAGGTAATGCTGCCTTATCTATCTTTATATAGCAGGTAATTGCTGCCATGGAAACACAACTGTCCAATGGTCCGACCTGTAATAACACCACAAATGGCCCTTCAAATACCAACACTGGCACAAACAACTGTTCATCACCTGTTGACAGTAACACCATGCCAGAGGACAGCAAAACCAACTTAATAGTCAACTACTTGCCTCAAAACATGACACAAGAGGAGCTCAAAAGCCTGTTTGGCAGCATTGGTGAAATAGAATCCTGCAAACTAGTACGGGACAAAATAACAGGTATCTTGGCATTTTAGTTGTATGTTCTGTTTGCTTCAGTGTTATAGTTTTTAAATGGCTACGTTTGCAGAATTTCTAGTACAGATAGTTGTTGACAACATTGACCCAGATACTTTAGATGCATATTTGTGTGAAGCTCTTGACATTATTTGACTATCAGTTCTAAGTTGTTCCGTTTGAATATTCGTTCACTTGTGCTGCTATTTTTAATTTTCCTTCAAGCTAATATTGAAGGAATTTATAACTAAGATCGCTTACAAAACTAATTTTATATGAAGATAAAATGGTTTACAGTTTAAAAAAAATTAGAATTGTGAAATGATAGGCACAGGAGGCAGGCAGACACTATCTGGTTAATTCCTTTCATTGGCTCTTTTTCTGCAGCCCTGAATTGACTTTTTTTTTTTGAAAGTTGAGACATCTTTGTTCTTTTGCTAATTAATTCTATCTTCTGATTACCAACCTGCCTATTCACTATTAAACCCTTCATAAATCTGAGCATCTCTTAGAATCAAGATGATCAAGAGAGATTTAAGGGACAGAACCTCAGTCTCTAGTCTCTGTATGCATACTGCATATCTCTCGTATCCCTGGCACCATTCTAGTAAATCCATGCACGCTTTCCAAGGCCTTTAACATCCCTGGGGAGTCCAGAATTGGACTCTGAGGATAGCAAATGTTGTCCCCTTGTTCAAGAAGGGCAGTAGAGACCATCCTGGGAATTATAGACAGGTGAGCCTTACTTCTGTTGTGGGCAAAGTTTTGGGAAGAATTATAAGAGACAGGATTTATAATCATCTAGAGAGAAATAAATTAATTAGGGATAGTCGACACGGTTTTGTGAAGGGTAGGTCGTGCCTCACCCTTATCAAGTTCTTTGAGAAGGTGACCAAAGAGGTGGATAATGGTAAAGCAGTTGACGTGGTGTATATGGATTTTAACAAAACATTTTGATAAGGTTCCCCATGGCAGGCTACTGCAGAAAATACAGATGCATGAGATTGAGGGTGATTTTAGCAGTTTGGATCAGGAATTGGCTAGCTGATAAAAGACAGGGTGGTTGATGGGAAATATACAACCTGGAGTTCAGTTACTAGTGGTATACTGCAGGAATCTGTTTTGGGGCCACTGCTGTTTGTCATTTTTATAAATGACCTAGATGTAGAAGGATCGGTTAGTAAATTTGCGGACAACACTAAAGTCGGAGGAGTTGTAGACAGTGAGGATGGATGTTAGTTTGCAGAGGGACATAGATAAGCTGCAGAGCTGGGCTGAAAGGTGGCAAATGGAGTTTAATGCAGAAAAGTGTGAGATGATTCACTTTGGAAAGAGTAACAGGATTACAGAATATAGGGCTAATGGAAGGACTCTTGGTAGTGTCGACGAGCTGAGAAATCTGTACATGTGCATAGATCCCTGAAAGTTGGCACCCAGGTTGTTAAAGCATACAGTGTGTTAGCTTTCATTGGTAGAGGGATTGAATTTCAGAGCCGTGAGATCATGTTGCAACTGTACAAAACTCTGGTGTGGCCGCACTTGGAGTATCGCGTACAGCTCTGGTCGCCGCATTACCAGAAAGATGTGGAAGCATTGGAAAGGGTGCAGAGGAGGTTTACTAGGATGTTGCCAGGTGTGATGGCGAGGTCTTGAGGAAATGCTGAGGGACTTGAGGTTGTTTTTGTTAGAAGGTGGTTGAGGTGACCTGATTGAGGCATACAAGATGATCAAAGGATTAGATGGGGTGGACAGTGGGAGCCTTTCACCTCGGATGATGATGGCTAACACGAGGGGACATAACTTTAAATTGAGGGGTGATAATTATAGGACGGATGTCAGAGGTAGGTTCTTTACTCAGGGTAGTAAGGGCTTGGAATGCCCTGCCTGCAGCAGTTGTGGACTCGTCAACTTTAAGGGCATTCAAATAGTCATTGGTTAGACATATGGATAATATTGGAATAGTTTAGGTTAGAGGGTCATTAGATTCGTTCCACTGGTTGGCGCAACGTCGAGGGCTGAAGAGTCTGTACTGCGCTGTGATGTTCTATGTTCTAATGAAGTTTAGCATAATGTCCTTTTTTTTTGTAGGCCTTTATTTATCTTAGCAAGTCAGAATTATTTTTTAATAGCCATCTCAACTCATCCTCTGAAATACATCACTTCACACTTCAGTTAAATTGCATCTGAAATTTTTGTTTGTCCTTGTTTGAAGTTTTGTTTTGACTCTGTCAACTGCATTGTGAGCCTTCAGTACCTTTTTTGAGCCTAAATCCAGTACATGCCCTTATTCACCTTTCTCATGTCTTGGGTTATTGCATACTCTCATTGTTCTGATGGCTTTGGCTTTATTTCATGGTTTGGAAGATTTCCAGTGCGTGATTCATATTTTGCATTTTCTAGTCTGGAACAGTGCATGCAGGGAATTATCTCCGTTAACTACTCATAAGTATTAACATTCTCCACCACCATTCTTTTTCCCCACCTCTCCCTATATCACTGATCTGTCTCGTGAACTTATTGTCACCAATTCTGATGGTTCATGCTATCTTTTTAAACATTAAGATCTTGGTTGACTAGTTTTCTGAATCTTGTTTTGTAATTGCACTTGCTAACTTGCTATTTGTTCTCGAATACAACACAAGTACAGGTGACCTCTTTTTCATAAGAGAAATGCTGTTTAATATGAATTCTTCTAGTCCAATTGAAGCCTGACCACATCTATACTGATAGGGATGTAGAATGCAGAAGGTGGTGACCGTTCAGCCTTAGTATGTTTAATTTTTAACCTAGTTTCAAATAGCCATAGACCTTGATCAAAATCCTACATCGTACTGGTCTGAGAGCACAGTGACTGCTCCAGATTCTGGTGCTTTGCTTCAAGTGGATCATGTGTTCCTGGGGATTTACTTTGCATTACTCTTTTCTTAATTTTCTGTAAGATTTTAAATATTTCATTAGAGAATTTATTTAGGTTTTCCTCATTTGAGTGATAGACCCATCTTTTAAACACTGGACTTGTCTGATCCTAGAGGAGAGCTTGTGTACAGAATGCATTGAATCATGTGCAGCACAAATGGGCTATTGAATCTGACCTGTCCCTTGGCTAAAAGGGAATGTGGGACAAGATGACAGTTTGTCGGGCACTATTTGTTCAAATGGACTGATGCTTAGATTTTTCCCAGAAGTTGTGTAAAAGGAAACCAGAAGCTGTTGCCCTGGGACATGAAGCAAGTATCTGAACCTAGATATCCAGCTCCTAATGCTACTTGCACAGTGCAGGGATTCATAAAAATTGGTTTCATTTGGATTGGTTTGTCCATAAACTATTTCTGAATTTTAATTTCACGTGAGTGCCAGGAATGTTTTTGGTATGCAAAGATGCCTTGAACTCTGCAGTGCAGCATGTTCAAATCATGTGGTTGATTTGAACAATTGTACTGATTTTTGAGCAAATGTGAGATGGGTAGATGAATTGATTTTAATGTGCTAAACTGTGAAAAGATTGGGCAGTTTTCCCCCAAAGCAATCTGCATAAGCTGCACTTTCTTGAATGTAAAGCAGACTAAAATTGTTCTGGCACAAGCCACAAATTCCATTAGTGTGAACTGAGTTATGGTATTTAGCTGGTTAGGTTTGCTGCAATAATAAAACTGCGTAATGTCTGGTGCCTAAAACTAGCTGTGAACTTCATTTTAAATGTGTATAACTTGTATAATGAAACACAATTTAATTGATCTTTCTGCAAATCAAATTTCCCAGGTTTGTCAATTATTTTTTTGTATTAGCGGTCTAGTGGCATAACTACTAAATGCTCTGAAGGAAAGTGCACTCCCAACTTCATGGATGAGGAATGGTTCCTCCTGATTCCTTGTAGTTATGATCACTATAAATGCATGATCATGCTCTTCCTTTATTCCTTGCCATTTTGGATATACAATGCTGTTAATTGTGAAAAGAGAAGCTAGGATATGTAAGGAGTAATGAAATCTGAGGTCCTGGGAAGTGGTTGTGATGGTGTACTCTGCATGGTTAGCACCATAAACAGGGATTTTTTTTTCTATTTTTCCAAAAGGAAAAACAAACTTTGCATACGCAGAGCTGCTGAGTAGTGAAATGAGCAAAATGGCAGTTGGTTTAGTTTGGCATGGTAGCAGTGGTTAGCACTGCTGCTTCACAGCTCCATGGACCTGGGTTTGATCCCAGCTTGGGTCACTGTCTGTCTGCATGGAGTTTGCATGTTCTCCTTGTGTCTGTGTGGGTTTTCTCCAGATACTCACGTTTCCTCCCACAGTCCAAAGATGTGTGGGTTAGGTAGATTGGCCATGCTAAAACTGCCCATTTAGTATCCTGGGATGTGTAGGTTAGAGGGATTAACAGGTAAAATATGTAGGGATGTGGGGGTAGGGCCTGGGTGGGACCATGGTCAGTGCAGACCCGATGGGCCAAGTGGCCTGTTTCTGCACTGTAGGGATTCTATGATTTAAAGTCTGGCTCAGTTTAGACTGCTGGAATCACAAATGGGAAGTGGTTGTCTGAGGTTTGGGTTTGAACTAAATTTTTGAAATCGGCAGTGCACTTAGTTGGCTACTTTGGAGCATAGGGCAACGTAGCAAGTTGTATAACACCTTTTGTCCACTGAAATATCTGCACTTCACAACTATTTACTTTTTGAAGTGCAATTACTAAAGAAGTTCAGCTAAACTGCAGTGCAAACTGCCTCACAAATAACTAATGGCATTATGCTGCATACTGACTTAAGGGGAAACTGCTCACAAAGCAAGAGAACTATCTTATTGTACTCTTCCGTCACTCAGGCAGGAGACGGTGCCCTAATTTAACACAGGAAAGTTTTGATAGTGGATTATATTGTGTTTCTAAAGTGTCAGGTTACATGGCATTACTGCTTCATTCCATTTCCTGGAAAACACAAATATTCCTAAAATTAAAATGTTTTGAGATTGAGTGCGAGATCTAAATATTCTTGCATCCAACAGCAGTGCTTGAATTTGTAGCTGTCATTTGGCTGTCAATTCAGCCATGCTGTGCAAGTTCAAGCAACAAGGTGGTGAAATTTAACTTGATTTTCGGTACCTACTTTTAAAGTGAAAAATTCATGTTGGGTGAAAAAACATTTGGATCAGTTTCTGCAACTTGGAAGAGCTGTTAACTGCAGACCTTGTTTCTTCTTTGGATAGAAGACTGGGTGCTGATTTTTGAAACTATGTTGCCACAAAAAGTTGTAGCCTCATGAAGTGGTAGAGAATCTCTCAACATCTACATCATTAGTATACATAAAACCTGTGTTTTATGACATTTTGGGCTTTATCTCTTGTCTCTAATTTCTTTTAAACATTGGAATGCCATAAGCTCAGTATGAGAATTTTTAGTTTCACTTTTGTGCTGATGTTATTCAAGTCTGACTACATGATTTGAAATTTAGTTTTAAATGACCTGTAACAGATTTTCTCTCATCATTTGGAAAAAGGATCCTCTGAATTGGATAACTGAATGCCCCTTGTAGTGTAATTGGAGCATCTTGCCAGACATGCTTGCCAGGCCTTTTCAGTGTTCAAAAGTTGTTTTTGAGTTAACTGAATAGGTCTCCCCTTAAAGGGTGGATATGGAATTTGAAGTATTGTGTATCAAGTAATGTCTTCCCTCCCTAACAGCACTCTTGAGTTTACCTACACCACAGACTGCAGCGGTTCATGAGGTAGCTCTCTACCACCACTGCCAAGAGTAATTATGGATGGACAATAGGTAGTGGCTGAGCTAAAGATGCCCACATCCCATGAATGCTACTCAATGTTGGTAAAACCTGATAATTTGAAGTGCTGAGCTCTCTGTTGGATGGGATTCTTGGATATGGAAACTGATCCCCTTCAGCAAGGCACACTTTTAAATTTTGGCTGTTTTCAGCTACAAGTGCTGGTGAGATATCTTGGCATCGTAGTCCTTGGGTGGGTTTGCTTTACATCACGTGAGCAAAAATAATGTTCAGTATAAACGGGTGCTGGCCTTGACGTTAAATACTTGTGTAGCCAGTAACAAGATTCTTTTTGGTGATCTGCCTTGGATGACCAAATGATTGAAGGTCCATCATGAAGTGTTAATTTCCAAGTACTTGGTTTACAAATACTTGAATTGTTATTGTGTGTGTCTGAAAACTGCCATTTTGTCTTCAAGGTCTGCAGTCCATTTGAGAAAAATGTTTGTAAGCAGTTGCCTTCTTTTAGAAATTGAGACCACCCTAACCAAGTAAAAATTTCTCCTTTTTTCGTTATGCTGTTTACCTAATCCATTGTCTAAACAGAAGTATTGTTACAATCTCCATCCTCATTTGAGCTTCAGTTAACAGCAAAAGAATGATTTGTCAAGGTTCCATGTTTTTAAAACTTCAGTGAGACACCCTCCCACGTTGGCAGCCTAAGAGGCCTTTTCTCTCTGACTGCACAGAATTGCTTTCTGTGATGTTCACTGTTCTGTAATGAACAAAGAATTTAAAAATTACAGCATAGGGACAGGTCCTTTGGCCCTTCAAGCCTGCATTGACCATGCTGCCTGCCTGAACTAAAAATTCCCCACACTCCTGGGGACCATAATCCCTCAATTCTCATGCTATTTGTGTACTGGTCAAGACATCCCTTTAAAAGCCACTATTGTAGCTGCTTCCACTATCTCCCCTAGCAGCACATTCCAGGTACCCACTACCCTCTGATGATTTGGGGGGGGGGGGGCGAGAACCTTGATCCTCGCACCTTAAATCTATGCCCTCTAGTAATTGACTCTTATGCCATGGGGAAAAAGCTTCTGTCCTTGCCCCTCATCTTAGACTTTTTTCAGGTTGCCCCTCAACCTCTATCGTTCCAATGAGAGCAAACCAAATCTCATCGATCTCTTCCCCCATAGCTAATTACCTCCATGCCAGGCAACATCCTGGTAGATCTTTTCTGTATCCTTCAAAGCCTCCACATCCTTCTGGTAGTCTGACAACCAGCATTGAACACTATATTCCAAGTGTGGCCTACCTAAGGTTCTATATAGCTATAACATGAGTGAAGCCAGTAATGCATATCTGTGGCTTTCTATGCCCCCTGTTCCCCATAGCATTGTGAAACATAACATAACCATGTATCTAGAAATGCTAATTAACTATCCTTGATTCCAATTTCCTTTGGTTTAAAACGCATTACCTTCAACGTCACTGGGACTTGTGGCGACTTGGTCTCTAGGTTTGCAACAAGTACACTGCTTTGATTTGATTTTCCTCAATGTCAGGCTGACCAGTCTATAATTCCATTTCCTCTTTGTCCCTTTTTTAAGTTGCGAGGTTAGCTACCCTCCAATCTGTAGGAACTGTTCAAATCTATAGAATTTTTGAAGATGACCACAATGTGCCTAATATTTCAAGGGTCACTTAAATACTCGGGTAGATGATCAAGCCCCGGGGGATTTTTCAGCCTTCGATCCCATCAGTTTCCCCAATGCCATTTCTCTAGAAATACTGATTTCCTCAGTTCCTCTGCCTCACCTTAAACCCCCTAATCCTGAATATTTCTAATATTGTTTGTGCTCTCCTTTTGTAAAAACAACTCTAACTTGATCAGTGATCTTACATCACTGATTTGATTTATTATCACATGTATTAGCACGCAGTGAAAAGTATTGTTTCTTGCGCACTATACAGACAAAACATATCATTCAGAGAAGGAAACGAGTGAGTGCAGAATGTACTATTAGTTATGGTTGGGGTGTAGAGAAAGAACTTGATGCAAGATAGCTACTATTGTCTAAGTGTAAATCCCTTCCACTTTTTCTCAATAAAACAAGCTTCCCTTTGACCTCTTGCAGACTGTAGAACAGATAACATGACACCCTTTATTTACCTCAAATTAAAGCTGTACTTCAACTAGCCACCTAAGCAATTTTTCAATATCAAAAAAGTCTCCATTTCAGTCACTGACTTGAGTCTTCTCCATCTGAATCTAAATATTCCTTTTTGCTACTCCAAGCACTGATTCTATCTATTCTGCCTCATCTCTCCCAAAACCTAAATATTTCAGGTACTGCAAAATACTGAAAAAAAACAGGTCAAGGAGCATTTGTGGGGTGAGTTGATGCTTCAGGTTAGTTACCTTTTTCATTAGAACTGAAGAAAGATAGGAATAGTCAGTGTTTTGGAAGGAGGCCAGGAAGATAGTGGAAGGCAGTGGAGATTAGCTTTACACCATTAAAGTGGTAAAGGGCATAATAACAGAATCACAGGATTGTTTCAACATGGGAGGTGATTCACCCATTTTTGTCTGCACTGTTTCTCCAAATGAGCAATTTACTTTGCCATTCTCTTGCTGCCTCCCTGTAACCTTGCAGAATCTGTCTTTTTCAGATAAGTTTATTTCCTTTTGCATGCTTTGATAGAACCAGGTTCTGCCATGAAGTGCAGGGCATTCCAGACATGACCACTCATGACATGAAGTGGGGTTTCCTTGTTTTCATCAGTGATTTTTAAACCCATGCTTGCTCTCTTTCACTATCAAGAACAGTTTTTTTTTCCTATCTTCTGTGTCCAGACCCCTTGTGATTTTGAACATGGCTACAGTCCCAACTTCTCTAATCTACCATCATAACTTTTATGTCCAAATGAGGCATGAATAGCTACATAAAAGCCATCATGAAAGGATAAATAAACTAAACAGACCAACTCAAATAAAAATGTATCATACCTATCGCCAGTCTGTTTCATGTATTCCCTAATGTAGAGGAGACCACGTTGCGAACGGGGAATACAGTATATGAAATTGTAAAGTGTAATTTCCACTGGAAAGTGGAGCTTAGGACAGTTACTGCATCTCCTGCTGCTGAATGGAAAGGTACCCAAGGAATGATATGTTGGGAGTGATTAATGGCTTGGATATAGAACTAAATGATCCCTCTGTTCATAATGCTGAAAGAGGAGGGGAAAGGTGTTTGGTCACATTGCACTAGGGGAAATGGCAGAAGATGATCTGTTGGTTAGATGCTGGTGGGATGGAAGGGGAGGGCAAGTAGAAGCCTGTCCAGGTTCTGGGAGCAAAGAGCTGAGTAGTAGTGCATGAAAAGTAGCTGGGGAGGGAATCCTCGGCTGAGGAATAAAGCAGCCCTATCAGGGGAAGTCCCTACAGGAAGCACGTGAGAGGGGAAATGTAGGCTAGATAGTTATGGGTTGGCATGGATCTTGAAACAAAGTTGAAGTCATAGTTAGGAAGGGTTGGCCATTGAACTTCCTGGTCAAGAATCTATCCATTCCCAAACTTGAACTGGCTGCACTTTTGTGTCACAAATATTCTGTACTGCTCCAATAGTGAGGGAAGTAGTATAGTGCAGTATTCTAAAATTGGAAAGATTTTCTTAATGTTTTCATGTGCAGTTATCAACGTAATTATCAATAGATGTCAGCTGCGGGATGTAGCTGAAGTTCTTACTGATCTCGGTTTCATTGGAACACTTCAATTCATGCTTGATACTACCAACCACTTTTCCTACCCCCACTTTTTTTTCCTCTTGCTTCCCTTTCTCCAGAAACACATCTTGGACAAGATTCTGTGGGTTCAGTTGAATAGATATGTACTATAAACTTTAAAGTAATGCTCCTAGCCTGGCAGTAGCATTTTTCAAATAATTTGCTTGCCAGAAAAGTATTTGTACATCTCTCTCGCCTTTTGGAGGGTGACAAAAAATGTAGCAATTATTCCAAGTAATTCTATTTGCCAAATCATATATAGAGATGGTAGAACCAGGGCAGATTACTTCATACAATTTCATTCATTGAACCCTGGGCTAAACGGGCATTTGAAGGAATGTAATGCAAATTCACCAAGACACTAAGATTAGATTATGAAGAAGAGTTGCATAAATTAGGCTTTTATCCCCTAGAATGTAGAAAACTAAGGGGCGATAGGATTTTGGGCAGTGGAAGAGAAAGAGGAGTTAGGATGGGCCAGAGAAACATTTATTGACACGAGGTGGTGGAAATGTAACACACTAGCACAAACCAAAGTAATTGAATGAATCTTGGATATTGATCAGTCATAATTGTGTTCTTATAAGCAGGGAAATCTAATCCCATATCAACATTGTTGACTTGTATGTATCAAATTACATATTGCTTATTTCAGAGCAACTAGGGATGAATAAAATGCAGCCTTAAATCTTAGAGTCATCAGGAGCCTTGTGTAGCAAAACTGAATTTGTGTCAAATGGTGGAACTCTATCCAATAGCTTACTGAAAGCAAGGATTTGGAACCTAATAAACTTGAGTCACCAAAAACAAAGGTTATTGGTGCACTCAAGTTTACCTTTTGTATAATTCAATAGTATATTATCTTGTTTTCACTTTCCCACTAAAATTGGGAAGTATTACAAGAGGGGAGGGAGCTATTTTGGATTAACTTGAGACGTTGACTTGGTTGAATTATGATTGCATGGCTTTAATTCTGATCAGCATTTAATGTAAGTTTACAGATCTGAATAATGACTGTGACATTCTACTTAAGTGCAATATAATTGAAATGACAGACTTGAGACTAATAGTTTGACTCCAAATACAATTGTGATTTTAGTGATTCTAGAGATTCTAGAATGAAATGCAGGATTCTTAGCTTTTGGTTAGAATTGTAATTTAGGAACAGTTGTGATAATGCAAGATCGTTTTATAAAAATGCCAAATCCTTGGCCTTGATCCAGGCTACTCTAGGACTAGAAAGGAAAACAGTATATTCTACAGAAGACTAGCTCAAGATTTAATTGGAGTTGTATGGTCCTTAATTTGAAGTGGTCAGTACTGACCTGGCTAGCATTTACTATTTCCAGTTTCCCTGAAGGTGGTGGCAATAACAAATTTGCTTGGGCACAGTTTAAAGTCATTTCACGTTGATGCAGGTCCAAAATTGCACATGAGGCAGGGTTAGGTAAAGGACAGCAGTTCTCTTTCCTTTAAAGGGACTTCACTAGAATGCTACTTCATGGCCATTTTCAATGATGCCAGTTTTTTTGTTTGCATACTTTGGAGAATTCATTGTTAAACAGTCTTAGGTTTGAGAGACTAATTCTCAAAACCTGTTAATTAGATCTAATAGTGAATGACTGCCTTCTACTATCACAAAGTTAACATTAGTTTGGAGAAGTGATTGGATTGATGTACAGTGACTTGACAGTTATGCTATTAATATAGAAATGACAAAATGCGCAACTAACTTCAATACTGTTTACTTCACTGCAGGTCAGAGCCTTGGCTATGGGTTTGTAAACTATGTGGACCCAAAAGATGCTGAAAAAGCCATCAACACATTAAATGGTCTCAGACTTCAAACCAAAACAATAAAGGTAAACCTGCACAGATTTGGCTGCTACATTTGTTTGCACCCTGAATTTGAATTTCTCTTGATCTAATGTAAAATCTTTGGTTAGAATTTGAGGTCATTATATTTCATCTTCAATGAATCTGCCATGCATTGTTGGCTAAAGCAGGTAGGTGACCTCTTGTACCTTCAGCTCTCAAGGCACCAGGACTAGAAGGGCTTCAAATCACTTCCTTAGCTGACTGATATTGACCAACTAAAACTAGGATGAGATGCAGATCTGGGGAAAGTACTGTTCAGTGCAATGTGATTTGCAATTCAAACCTGATTCCCACAGAAAAGTACAATATGATTAGGTGGTCTTGACTAGAAATGCAAATTAAGGGATCTTTCCAATACACAGTTTGTTCTGTGGCCGTGACCAGTGACGTCTATTGATCACTATTTGAACATTATGGATGTTCAACTGGTATTTCCATGCTGGCCACCATCCCACATAGCTTGTGTAGTACTGGAACTTACTGCACCTTGTTTGTTTTAAGGCGATGCTTCCTTGCTTTTAGGCTGCAGTTCACAACAGTGTATTTTACGCATGATCATTTGGCGTACAGGGTGAACAGATTAGAGAACTCAACAGCAAAATCCAGGATGCAAGAATATGAAGACTTGACTATGCAGCGTCTATTGGTTTGTCGGAAATCTTGGGATTCAGGAATGCTTCAGGAAACCTACTGGCCTGTCAAAATCATTATGCTTTCATTTGGACAACTTCAACTTTCCAGAAGCCCAATTGGCCTTGCCTGTCACTATCCCAGTGTCTTGACAATGATCACTATCCAGAAGATTTTCTAGCATTGACTTCATTTAATAATATTTTTCCAGCTTTCATTCTGAACAAACGAGTTGCTGTCATCTAGATGTTTGAGAATTGTAAAAGTCTGCATGGACATTTCCATTTTCTCTTTTTTTTTCCCCGTTTGTTCTGTCTGCCCAATAAGCTAACCTTATTCTGCTTGTTTCTGGTGCATTAGGAAATCTGACACAGCTATCCCTTATCCATGAAGAACTCAATTGTCCTAACCAATGCTGTGCCTCCTACAAATAGCTGGTCCTCTTGCAGGAAGAAAAATTGACTTCCTTTTTTTGTATTTCAGTGCACGTGACCATCCAAAATCCATTGCTCCAGATACGAAGTTAATCACTTTCTTGCCTTTTTAACCTCATTCTCTCAACACTAGTTAGCAGGGTCATGGTCCTAAAATGCAATAGCAGTGCTGCAGAGTGGAATTATACTGCTAGGCAGTATACTCCTGTGAAATGTGATTGTCCTGCCACCTACCTCTAATTCATCTTAAACTTTCAGATATTGAAAGCTTGTTGTAGTAAGTAAATTTTGTTTTAAATGGCTACCATCTCGCTAATGCTTAGCAAGATCAGGCACCAAGGTCCCAATATTGAAATAGGCATCAATGCTGTCAGCCGTTGGCTATTTCCTTTGTAGGAGAACTTCTTTTTTGCAGAAAGGGAAATTTTTTTTCTGGAAAAAGTGAGGAGAGTTTGCAGTGAGTTGTGTGGGTGGGTGGTTCTGCAACAGCATTATGCCAGTTTTGCCCCTTGAGATGCTTTGGTTATGCACTTGAACGTGAAGGTAGTATTTACTTGCGAGCAATGGCTTCTTTGCTACAAAAACAAGTGCTCCTAAATTGGATGTGGAATTTGACTCCTGAGCTGAGAGCAACTATTAGTCCTTGAAGAGATGAAGTACTTCACATCGCACCTGGTTTGTAGCCTCTGATATAATAAGTGTTTTTAAGTTTATAAATATCCAGTTGACTGAAGGTTAATTAAAAATACAAATAAGCAATGAATAACCAATTGAAAATCAAGCAATCAGCACCCAGTTGAAAATGCAATTCGCAGCATGGCATGCACTGTAACGAAGCAATCACGTTGTTCAATCTAATTAATTCTAATGCTATTTTTGAGGAGACAGCCATATAGAAATAATTTGATATTTAAATAGAAATCATGCTCATCACCTTGTCTCTTCCCAGGATAGCCCAGCCACTACTGGTTTTACCTGGAGTTTGTTACAGGTCTTAAAATTACTGAATTAACAAATTGTGTATATGTAAATAGTCCAACACAATGGCTACTGATGGATGCATTTGTTTTTAAAATACACCTATAACAGATACAGGAAAAAACTTGCAAAAAAAAACTGCATGACTGACTTTTGGGGGGTTTGCAAAAACTGAGACAGTGGTTCCCAGTAAAATGAGCTGCAATTGAAATTGCAATGCTTCAATACTGTTGTGCTGAATAAACTTTTATGCTGGTCAGTAAAAAATGAGATGGTGGGATGAAGGTTAGTAAATTTCAGCAAGGATAACATTAATCCACTGAAGTAATGGGGGGAGGGGAAGGGGGAGAAAGAAATTGCATACAGAAGTTTTCAAAGGGCAGGATGCAGTACCTCAATCTATGTTCACAAGTACAGCAAATCTATTTTAAAGGGGCTCTGGAGGGGGAAGAAAACACAAATGATAAATTCAGCAGTGCAGTACATTTTTGAGGGCTGCTTCCTTAGTAAATAATGCAACTTTAGCTAATAACTTGTAATTTTCCTGTAGTTGATTTTTCTCCATTGCAACGGTGGGTGGATTGTTATATTAGGGTTGCAGCCAGACTTGGGTCATGGTAAACACTGCTAAATCACTGCCTTTGGCTACCTGTGACCTAAAGGGAGATGTATTTTAGGAGTAGACAGCTGAATTTTTAAATTACTTCAAACAAAAACTGAAGCTCCCACTTTTAAAAGTAGATTCAGCAATCCTTGTGCCTTTCTCTTGTATGTTTACCCAATACATTGCAGCAAGCGGGTTTATCCATGGTTATTTGATCATACAATTATCCCAGCTTATGTTTTAGTTGTGTTTTGACAATAATATTGCAAAATACTTTTGAAGCATCTGTAAAGATTCATGTCTAGGAGATGACAGAACAGAATGCTAGTACCACTTATTTATATTGTTTCCTTATTCTAATTTCTGCCTGACTGGTGTATACGACTGGCCAAATTTATCTAAATATAGAAAAAAAAGTAAGTTTGAAGTAACTTAACTGCATGCTTGCTGCTGTCAATTTACAGGAGAGCAAAAAATGTTTAAACTCATTGAGAAGTAGTCAAACTGGCTCCCAAGGAGGTGTAAGATAGCAGTGCGTGGCTAAACTGTATTGCTTCACATCATTTGTTTAACTCTGACTTTGCTTTTAGCTATTCCTTGCCTAAATTTTCTCAATCACAATGTTGCATGGTCTCGCAGTTCTAAATTCAAAACTTGCCAATGTGGGGATAATGTCAAGATGAAAATGGAAGTAAAGAATCGGCAATTTATCTCATTGAATGGGGAACTTTTAAGGGCTGAATAGCCTCCTATTTCTTTGTATGTAGGGCAGCATATATATGGAATGTCTAATAAACATTTAAATCTTGGCCCAGGAAGTGGACAACAAACTATTATTATGCTGGGCATGAGTCAAGTTTCAATATCTTGATAGCAAGGTCATATATGTGGATTATGAAAGCATCAGTTAGTATTGATTGGGCAAATAGCCCTTTGTTCCAAGTATTCTTGTGTTCTTTCCTAGAATTTCAAATTTGCTGGTGCCTTTTTGTTCCTAAAGTTATTACTTAGGCTTTCTAAACCTGGCATAGCAGTAAACCAACAACAGTTTTATCTGCTTCATTTGGGTCTCCTTTGCAGTTAGTATCAGCCCAGTGCAGTGTTAATTTGCAGATCTGATCTCCTTGCCATGTAAAAACTTGGTATGAAACACTATCCAGCCAAAATGCTCAACTGCATTCTACAATCTCTATCATTTTGCTTTGCTCCCTCCTATTTGCCACTGAAGTAGTTTTGTATGAGTCAGCCATCATTATTGAATAAGTGAATTCATTAGAAAATGTTTGCTTTTTTTGGCAGTTTTGTATTTCTGTAGCTTCTTTAATGTGTATAATCATCCCACGTGGCATGTGGAAAAAGACACCACCAAAAATTATACGAAGTGACCAAAAACTTGGCCAGAGATGGAATTTAAGGAGAGAATGAAGCGTGATGCTAGGCAGCTGAAAGCATAGTTGCCATTAGGGTGAAAAGGGAGAATGTCTGCCAGAAATTTGGACTAGTGGAGGTTGGAGATGGGAATATATGAAACCGTGATTGAAATGCACAATAAATTTGAGGTAATGAACAGGGAACAGATATAAATCGGCAAGAAGTATGAATGCAGTGGTGGGATTTTTTTTCCATAGCATGCCGGCATAGTTTAGCATAAGCTGATCTTTACTGAAGGAGGCTTGGAGACTGATGGAAGGGAAGTCCATGGGGTGAGATGTGTCATCGTTGAGCTGAAAGTAGACCGTTCTGTGATGGCGAAAATATTGGATCTGAGTTCAGCTTGAGGCTCCAACAAGTCTAAGTTGGAGATGTATGGAGGGAAGGGTGATGTGGTGAAGTGGGAGGAATGGAGTTGGTGCTGAGGGGACAGTGTTTCAGCCAAGGGCTGGAAATGATGGCTTTGAACTTTTTACTGTTTAGATGGAGAAAATTGCAGCTCATCCAAGACCAGATGTCAGACGAGCAGTTTGGCACAAATTAAAGGTCAGAAATTGCATTTAACCGATCCCTTGCACAACATTTAAAAAAAAAAGTAACTAGATTATGGATACCTGCTTTATCCAAGTTTTTTTTTCTGTTTTTAGATGCAACCTTTTCACGTAATCTGATTTACAATTCCTTCTAGGCTTGCTTCACATTTTTGTGGTACAAAATACCATGTGCTAAGGATTTAATATTTTTTCAAAGCTTAAAAGGCAGAGTACTGTAAACTTGCCCAAAGATGAGCAAGATGTTGGGCCAATGTATGGATTTGGAGTGAGGATCCTAATATATGAATATTCTAAACTTTAATTCCAAAGCTCCCTTTTTAAGTATAGTTCTTCCTGGTTTTTTAATTTTTATGTCTATTTGTATATAGTAGTCACTAAAAATGTGGGGGGGAAATCTGACCAAAAAATGATAGTGTTGTGTTTCATGCTGTGATGTGGTGGGGGGCAAAGCCCAGCTCCACTGAGATCAGAGTGGCAAGCACAGGCTCAAGATCACCCCTGTAATCACAACCACCAAAATGAGAAGTAAAATATTGCTTGTCAGACCTTTATTCCAACCATTATTTCTTCAGTTGATAGTTCCTATGCAGGCTGTGCATAAGCCTGCCCCTTACCAAATGAGTTCCAAACATTTAAAAGGCCTGTGCACAAACAAGCATTCTACATAAGTATACTGACAATCCAGAAATGTAAATTTGAAGATTCAAACTTTTCATAACAGCTCATGGAAATAACCTGCTAAATTGCTAGTCAAGTATTACTACCAGATATTTGTACATTTTTTAAAGGAAGGCATTTATTTCAGACATCAAATTTTGTTTCCCATTTCCTGCAATGTTTGATTTATAGACTTATTGCAGCTGCATTGGGCAAATATTATGTGAAGTTTTCTAATCAGTTTGTTACCACTCCTGTTGTGGGCTCTGACCTCAAGTGGCTCAATTTTCCAATTTTAATGTTTTAAAATGGAGACTGATCAGTGGTACAAGCAGTTTCCCAGTCAGCCTTATGAACAGAAGTGTAAAGATCAAGTTGCCATAGTACCAGATGACCGTAGGCAGCTCTCCCCTTTTTAAGGGGGAGAGTGGACTGGTGGTGATTTAACCTGAGGATCACCACACCTCGGGTGAGAAGCACAGACTTTGTAAATGACCTCAGCCGGTTGGGGAACTGAACCCATGCTTTTGATTACTCTGCATCACTAACATCCATCCATCTAAATGACACCTGCATCACCCAGTTACATGTGCCCTGCATTGCATTTCATCACAACTTTTTGAATGCTTTTGTCAGCATCTGTCAATAGAGAGAACTTGACCTTTACTTGTGCAGGTGCAGATCTCTGACCAATTGACTGCTTTGTAATTTTTGTAGAAGGCCTACGTGCCATTTTGTTTCTCAAGATTATGGCCTCTCTATCCTTATCCTTTTAATCTTGTATGCAACCAAAATGCCCCTTGTTTTTTCATTCAAATTCCACATTGCTTGGGTGGTGTATTATTCTACTGCTTGTTTCCATTATTCAACATATTGGTAGTTTATTATTACAGACCTTGTAATTCTTGATATTGAGACAGGTTCATTGCCCATACCCCCCCCCACTGATTTGTTACAAGAATAATTTTTGGTTCTTTTAGGTTCTGTTTTATGATCTATCATGCAATTAGGCTTATCAATACTTTGCTCTCTCTAATATTATTTCCTGCATCTCCAGAATTCCATTTTCAAGCACTTGTTTACTTTTGCAGTCATAGATTTTTGAGTCACATTACTGCATCCACTACTAAATTTGGGTTCAGCTTCCTTCACTTGGAAGTGCAATGTAGTTTCTGGCAACTATGCCTTTTTTTTTTACAATTACATTTGTTCTTCAGACTTTGTATATTTTTGACAGTTACAATACTATAATGACAACAGTGACTACATTGTGAAGCATGTTCTATGCTTCACTTGCCTCCTCCTCTCCCTCTCTCTCTTCCCTCCCCCTTCAGGGAACACTCAACTTCATCATCTTTGGGACTAATCTATGACCATTATATTGCTACCCTTCACTACATTGATTTTGATTCATATATAAAGGCACTCAAATCCCTGAGAGTGCCAATACTATTTTTAGAAGAACTACTACCAAAATAATACTTCTCCCCTCATTATTTGAGTGGGCAAAGCAGCATTTGTAGCTTTATGTTCTTGTCTTCTGCCTACTTTTCAGCCTAGTTTTGTATTGTCGGCAACAGGCACATGGTCCTTTCATTGATGTGTTTTATAAATAGCTGAGACCCAAACTCCTGATCTTTGCCGCATCGTTCCATATTGTAACCTGAAAATTACCTTTTATTCCTACTGTTTTCAAAACTCGTGGTCCCTGTCAGCACAGTGGCACAATGGTAAACTGGGGGTTATCTGATCAATTGTTTTCTCTCTACCTCACTGTTCTAGATGGAAGTATCTGCCTTTTTAATCCGATGGAACCAATCTAGAATCTCAAGAAACTGCAGATCAAAGCCAATGCATGTACTATCTCTACAGCTATCTCCTTTTAAAACTAGATGTAGGATATCTGGAACAGATGACTTGGCTTTTAGTTCATTTTTCTTTTAAGATCATTGCTCTCATTAGATCCTTTTCCCTTACTATTTCCAGTATGCCTTCTGCCTACTTTGAGGATGGATACAAATATAACACGTCTGCCATTTCCTAATTCCCTATTATAATTTCTCTTCTCTCTGCTTGAGGGACCAGTTTGCGTTCAATCCTTTTTTTTGATACTTTGAAATGCTTCTGATCCATTTTTATATTTTCTGCTTGTTTATTTATTGTTTTTCTCCCATTAACTTGATCACTTGCTAATTCTAAAAAACTGTCCCAGTCATATTTGCTATGTTTTGGTGACATTGCAAGCCATTTCCTTTCATGTTCTTAACTAATACTACTTTTTTCCTTTAATTCCTCAAAAGTGAATATTTAAGAGTAATTTCTGGAAAGGTTGTCATTGCTTATAAGCATCACATCTTTTAATCTTATTTCCCATTAAGGCACGAGGGAGAAGTTGCCATGTAATTAGCTTTTGTTTAAATTGAAGACCAATTTCTGATGTCGAGCTCAGTGATGGGAAATTCTTCATTATTGCTCTTCCCAGATAACCCCTCTGAAAGATTACTACTCTAGATATCTGCTTCTAGACTGTCCTTTTGAAGCCTCAAAACCCCCCAAAATGGGGGCTGACTTCTACACGGAATAGAAAAGCAAGTGAACCACTTCAGAATGAGTGATTTGTCATCTTGGCTTAAAGAGCATCTCTTAAACACAGCTCAGATTATCCATTTGATTCCTTGCACCCAGTTAAGGTACCAGTAAGTGAAACATCCATTTGCGGGATGAGAAATTGAGGCTGATGTAAAATGACTGGAAAGTGGGGCAGGGTGGGAGAATCTGTTTGTCCAAAACAAATGTTGTTTTTGAGGCTGAGATAGTAAGTTTGATTAATAGGTAAACCACAATTGTTAATTATAATATCCATCACATTGAATAATAGATTTAAAACATTTTGTTCCCCAGTTGGTTCTTTTGTTCTAGAAAGCTCTAGATACATTTTATGAACTTGATCTCCAGGTTACTTCTGCTAGTTTTCTTCATCCAGTCTGTACGAAGATTAAAACCCCCACCAACCCCCTTTTTATCTAACCCTCATTAATGGCACCTCTAATTTGCCAATTTTTGTATTCTATAATTCTTGGTAAGGCCAATGTTTTCTGTTTTTTTTTGGCTTCATCAAAAATATTTCTACAACCTGATTTTTGGCCCCTTCGAGGGGCTATATCCTTTCTCGTTTTTATCACCTTTTCCATTCTGATCTTTTTTTGAAAGTGAAATACCCTGAAATATTTGGATCTTCATTTTGCAATTGTGTCCCTCCAAGATCAAACTTAATTAATCTGTGATCTATTTTTATTAGAAATGTTTGCATTCTGTTTCAGACATGATTGTTACCTTTTATTGAAGCTTGTCTCTGCCTGAGACAATGCTTGATTTTAAAAAAAAAACTTGTTCCTCTGCTCTACAACCTTTTTTTTAGTGTTAACCTTTCCTCCCCTTATAGTCTTGTCAGCCGCCCAACTTACTTAATTTCACCTGCACGCTGGTCATGCTCAAGTGAGTTCCATCCAATGGAACCGCAACCACTTTCCTTACTAGTGGTGCTGAGACCTCCGTGAATTGAAACTTCTGTCTCGCGTTCTGGTTTTTGACTAGACATTTTGTCCCTTCAGTCATTTGGCACATGGCTTTGATATTAACTTTGAGATTTTAAAAGAATTTGGACCCTAGCTTCACATTTGCTCAGCAGAATCTCATTCCTATTCTTATCTAGCCATTGGTTCTATATGAACCATGACCACTGGATCATTCTGTTCCTGTTGCAAATTCTTCATCCATGAGGAAATGTCCTTACCTCTGACACTGGACAAGGAGCACTGCCTTTGGGAGCTGCGGAAATCTGTACATTTGCTTTACTACTAATTCATTTATACAATGTGCTATTGATCAGGCCAGTATTTGTTGCCCATCCTTAACATTACCATATGCCTTTTCACACCACTGAACCATGTTAATTTGCCCATCGTTCTTGGGGAGCCTTTGTTCTCACTGCTGTATCAAGTACTTCGTAGCTGCTGGACATGGGTAAATCACATGTTTGTCATATGCTGTATGATAATGAGGAAATCAACTCGTCTGTAACTCTTAATGGATTGCAATTCATGTATGCAATTCATATGTTCAGGACCTCATTACAAAGATGAAGATCAAAGCTGTTTTAACCTCAGGGTACTGATGGCCATGAAGGTGGATATTGTTCCAGCTATTTGTGATTCCATGCAAGGGCAAAAGGCTGTGACATTGGAAGTCTCCTTACCTGGTTGACCTTGACTCAATTGTATTCTCCTGTTCCCTGACTACTTGTCAAATCTAAACTGCCATTAAGGGTATGACATTCAGGCGTACAAGCCTGACACAAGGTCTCAAGTGGTGGATCAAATGGCTCCTGCTGAATCCTTTATACATCAAAGATGATGCCTGAGGTTGCATGGTCTACAATTAAAATCACCTATGTACAGGAAACTGGTCATTCTAGTCTAACCCATTTTCACCTGCTTTTGAGCACTCTAATCTTTTTAATGGTATGTGGGTGAGCTGTTTAGTATCTGTTCATTCCTGAGGTTATGCTGCCTCTCTAGGAAATATCACTGCTGTGCCAAGAGAGATATTGCCATAGTAATTGTTGCTAATCGGCTGAGTTGGGGAATAGTTGACCTCTGATCATTCAGCTCCTTTTGTAGTTGGTGAATTTACATCTGTGCCTTCAGCTGTGAAGGAGTAGCTTCTCCAGTTGTACGTATATTTCTTGTTGCAATATGTCTGGTCGTTCACTTGCATGTTGTATGATCAAGGTAACAGCTTCATACAGGGGTCCCAAATTGCCAAATAGGCTGACACTGAGTGGATTGAACGTTTGCACTCTGGCAATAACTTGGCAGCTTTATCAAAGTTTTGGTTTTCTTATCATTCCAGTTTGATTATTGTCACCTAAGTCTGTGATTACTTCTGGCTTCAGTGTCTTGGCTAGTGGAAGAGCAGTTTTGGTGCAGCATGACAGTTGTTGAACTGGACTGCTTTCCGTGTCCTCGCTTCTCCATAAAGGTTGCTTTGTATAGATCTGTGCTGGATCTACTTGACTTTTTAAAATCTCTTCAGCTTTCTTCACCACTCTCTCAGCCTCTGCTTTTGGCTGTGGCTAGATAGTGTAGCGATATGTGCTGAATTCTTCACTCCTGAACTGAGGGCCATTGTTACTTGCCACAATATCAGGAATACCATTGTGACTGAAGTGTGCTTGTAGGCATTCTACAATCTCTCTGGTCATTAATGTTGGCTTATTTAATACCCAGTGGTCTGGGTAGCAGTCATTGGTGATGAAATAGTTGTAGAGAAACTGTAAAGGTTTATTCCAAGCCAAGTCTTTAATCTGCCTGGGATGTCATGAGTCAGGAGTGGCTCATTGATGTTCACTACAAGTGCTGCATTGACTAATATGGATCTCTATCTCCCTGTTCCTGTTTGACCAATGGAGCACTTCTCATGCCTTCCCAAGACTAGACTTGATTCCTTGATAGCTCTTGAACATCTCTTCCCTCATCTCCTTTGGGATGATGATTCAAGTTCCTTTTGTGCAAGATGCCATCTTGGGCAGTCACTTGTGTTCAGGGCACATTCCTACAGCGCTAGATATGTCCTTGATGGTTTCTGGCTGTCTTTTAGAGTTGCATCTCTTGCAAAATTTTCTTGATCCGAGCAAAATACTTGTCAGATTCAGTGTCTCTGCGTTGATGCCTCAAGCATGCTGTGTTGCTTTTTATTGAATCTAGAAGATTTCACACTCCAAAAGGTGTACCATTTCCTTCAAAGGAAGTGCCATGCAATGTACATTTGTTTCCCCTGCTTTAATTTCAAATGATATCTTCTCCCCAAATGTAGCAACATCCTTTTTCAGATGTTATGGAGCAGATAGATACAAAAAAAGATGCTTTGAAGGGACGTAGTCCAATTTTTTTATCATTTTGTTTCCCAAACAATTCTGATGCAAATGTTCACAGGCAAAGACAATATCAGGTGTGCAGTTGTTCAGTACGAGTTTGCACTCTGGATGCAAATTCAACTGGTTATTCTTGCTGCATAAGGGTTGCTCCAAGTCCCCTCATTGGCATCTCACTTCAGAGTGACTCTGCTACCTCAGCACTGGCGTCATATCATTAGTTTGAGAATGAAAGCTGCTTGTTCTATTCCTCAAAACAATTGAACATCTTTGTGAGCTTGTATGGAGGTTCATACTCCTTGACCAGTGGACAAAAAGCTTTCTAGGTAGTTCACAGATGCAACAAATTGTTGCAGTGCCTTCAAGTCTGGTTGCTGCATCTCTGCTACGACACTCATCAGGATCAGGCCACACTCGCAATCATTACGTGACCTGTTGCAGTTTCTTCTACTTCAGGTTAATCAGGTGAGCTCTTTCCAGCAGTCGCACTAGATTCTGATCATGGCCTGCAACACTTTCAATTGTTTCTCCACACCCATAGTCTAGCAGATTATCCATGGTCACCTCCACTCCTGGAGAACATTGACTATTTCCATGTTGTTGGTGCAGTTTTCTGGAGCAGTTTAAAAAAAAAATCAGCACCTAATCTGGAAACTGCTGCTTTCATCCAACTATTTTTGCCAGTTTCCATCCTTCATATCTAGGTTTTGCACTGAAGCAGGTTAGGCCTTCCAAGCACAAAACAATAAGTAAAGGAAGAATTACTTGCAGAGGGGCCATCTGAAAGATCAGGGTCAGAGTACTGGACCTTTTTCTGGTAAGTTTTATAGTAAGTGCCTTCAGTGACACAAGATCAGGAGATCTCGTCAAAGCTTTATAGAGGCCCTTTGGATCTGTGCATACATTCAGCTTTCCTGATTGTTTCACTTTATCATGCTGCTAATCCAATCTGTAGGAGTTGTCACTTTCCTATTCCTCCATCTTGTTTACCTTGTCTTTCAGGCAGAACTAAGGCAGCTGAAACTTCAAGATGCTGACTTGGTTTCATGCTCTCATCTATTTCAAGGTGATAATCACCAGGAAGACATCCAAGATTAATGAAAACATCTTTGTAATTTAAGATTTGTTAAGCGGTCAGTTGCTTTGTCGTACAGAGTAGTGTAAAGCTCTGGTACAATGGGGGGTTTTTGGTCTGGATTCGTTTCAGCTTAATTGAGTGGATTTGGCTTAGTGTTTGATTTGCAACTGCTTATCTTCATTCTTCCCACTGAGCCCTGTTCTGTTTGCCCTCTTGGGGGTGAGCAGTGTTCCATCATACAGCCTTAACTTTACCTTGGGCTTCATTTTGGGTCACTGTTTTGATGTTGTACATGCATATCTAACATTTGATCTCCTACAGCTGTCATTCCAGTAGCCAGAAACCATTTCTGAGACTTGGGAATGCCAGTGTGTTCAATTTGTTGTGTTGGTCATCTGCCATTTTTCCAGCAATCGTATTATTTCACTTTCCACAGTGATTAAGCTTCCTGCAGTTAGCACTTGACTATCCCCTCACTGGATGTGCTTTTTAACATGGTATTCTGTACAATAATGGCATTCAGTACTCTGATCTTGATCTTTCAGATGGCCCCTCTGCAAGTAATTCTTCCTTTTTTACTTATTGTTTTGTGCTTGGAAGGCCTAATCTGCCCCTCAGTGCAAAACCCAGTGTGTTCTCCCATTGATACTCTCCACCTGAGCACAGGCACATGTCAATAGCTTTTCAGAGTAAGTTTCTCCTCTCGCCCTCTACTGATGATTATGAACAGTAAGCACTGGAGCTTGGCAAAGTGTGTCTTACAGACCTCAAATTTCACAATACTGGCTTTTCCTCCAAGCAGGACTTCAATTTCTTCCCCACCAACACCTTTTTAAAAGACGGGTTTCACCCGACAAGTAATTCATGTGTTGTGAAAGGGCTATTGTTTGCTTCATCACTTATTCTTGTAGTTGCATGTACTCTTTTTCTATTTTTACTGGTGTCTGGATGTTTTCAATTACCAAACACATTACTTATTTTAAGTAACAAATGGAACAGCATTGTAATAATGCCATAGAGAAAATGTCCCAATTATATTACAAATTATCTCCTTGGTAGAGATTAGGAAATTGTTCTAGATAACAAGCAGATGATGATGTGGTAAATAGTGAGGATGATACCAATTGACTAGAAGTGCGCAGGCTAGCAGAATGCACAAAAGTAGCAGAATATAATACAAGTATTAGGTGATGCATTTTGGTGCAAGGGCTTGGGACAATATGGACTTACAGTACGGTTCTAAAGTGTGTGGTGATAGGGTCTGGGAAAGCCACTTGTGCAGGGACCGAGGAGGAAATCTGGAGGGTTCTCGTGTGCAGCGTTGTCCCTTTTTAGCTTGAGGGAGGGACAAAGGATTCGCTGCCCTGGAGAGCTGCTCATGTGGGGCCAGTGAAGATGGCATCACATGTTGAAAGTAATTGGCAAAGCATATAGGCTTTTGGGTTTCATTAAAAAGGAAGTTGTGCTGAAGCTGTCAGTGATTTTGTCCAGTGCTGGGCACCACACTTTAGGAAGAATGCCCTTGAGAGGATGCAAGGTGTGAGTTAATGATTCAAAGGGATTAAGTAATTTGGTAACAGTTTAGTTGGAGAAACTGAAGTCATTCTTAGCGCAAAGGATATTGAGAGGCAATACAATGGGTGTGTTGGCAAGTTTGGACAAGGTAGATGAAGAAAGATGACTGTAGAAGAACTAGGAACATGTTTTAAAAAGTTTTGAGTGAGATGCAGATTTGAACTTAAACAGGGAATAGTAATGACCTGGAGTTTGCTGCCAACAAAGGTGATCAGTGATCTGCAAAGGAAATTGGATGGGTACTTGAGGAATATAAACTAGATTGCTGTAGAAAGCCACGTGGGATCAGTAGGCTGAATGGTGCCTTCTGTTATGAACTTTCTAAAGTAAAAGCTTAATTGAACAATCGGTTCAATGCTGATTTTGGCCTTTATTCCCACCAGAGGTGGGGTGGGACATAGCTGTGATGGAAGTTGTAGATTGTTCCTGTTACTGTCCTGTGAAATTTTGCTTTGGGCAAAACAGCTACTTTGTTTTACAGATGTTGTTTTTAAAAAAGAACCTCATTGCCAGAGGATTTAGTGATTTTGTTTTTGTGTGTACACGATGGGGAACACCAGCTGTAGTAACACTTTTTGATTTGCTGTTCTCAACTTCTTGGCTTATTGTCTTTGGTGCCTTTTCAGCATGCCATGCACTTGTGCCATAAAAATCTTGACTTAAATGAAGGATGTATTATTGGAATTAAGTTAGTTTATTTAGTCACAAGTAGGACTGACTTATATTAACACTGCAGTGAAGTTACTGTGAAATTCTCCTAGTCACCACACTCCATTGCCTGTTCAAGTCAATGCTCCTAATCAGCACATCTTTTAGACTGTGGAAAGAAGATGCTGAGGCAGCAGTCCTAACCACTGTGCTGCCCAAGTGCCAGTAGGACATTGAAATGTCCTATCCTTTTTCATACAGCAAGTCGTGGTCCAAATGAAATGATGTCCTGAAATGTGACCATGTTGGAGTATTGCTGGTTAAGGCCTGGATGCAAGCTGCTGCATTGACTCATGAGCAGGTTCAGCTGTCCCTGGGTGCTATGATGAATTAATAGGGGCTTAGTTCAGCTTCTGTAAAATTTGAAGGAAAAACAAACTTAATATTCAATTGTCTTAAATTGCCTGTTTTAGTATAGAAATGCAACTTCTTCATTTTTCACCATAAATATTTTCTAAACTTGCCTTAGTAACTTGGAAATGTTGCAAATGGAGCAGGAGTAGGCCATTAAGTCCTTTTGAACCTGCTCTGCCATTCTTTTTATGATCGTGGCTGATCGGCTCAATAGCCTGATTTCTTTCTCCGCGCGCCCCCCCCCCCCAAAAAAAAACAAATGATTTTATATTTTGTATTTCCAAATACAATTTCAAAAATGTCCTAGTGGAAACCAATCTTGGTTGAATAGAATTGTTTTTGGGATGTAGTTTTTCAAACTGGGTCTAGCCGAAAGAGGTGGTCAGTATTTGTGAAACTTGTCAATAGCCAAGACAATTTTTAGATGGGGAAGAGAGGAGCTATTACTCATTTCACTGTTCCTACAAAAGCTTTCCTAGGGTTCTTTTTGTACAGCACCTTTTTGGACCACCCTATTTTGTATGACACATCTCTATCAGAAAGTACCCATTTAGTAATCTTGGTTTGTACTTTTAATCTGGGTTACGTGAACCTACTTTTTCTCCGCTGTAGGCAGTTCTGATTTAAAGATTTCACTTTTAGTTGTATATCAAAGGTTGTAAAGTCATGCTGTCTCAAACATGTTCTTGTTTTAAAACGTTTTGGTTGAGAAGTCTGACTTAATCTTGATGAGCCTGTTCTTCATTTGGTTTCCAACACAATTGAGAATTATTCTACAATAGAGGTGAACCATGTGGTTTTTTTTTTGCCCAAAGAGGAGATGCTTGCAAAAACTATCTTCTCATTGCTACCAGTCTTTGTGGGGGGCAGGGGGGTGTGCTAGAAATCTCAGCATGATATGCAGCTCATCTGAACTCGAATCCAGTTGACGGAACTCAGTAACTGAAATGTAAATCTGCACCTGAGACATGGCAAGCAGCTGATGCTGGTACCTGGTCCAGTTAATTGTAATAGGTTATTTTCCTTTTATAAATTATATTTTGTGGTTAGAATGTTCTAATTGTTGACATTTCCCTAGTTACAACTGTAGTCCATAGCCTCTTGGGAGACCAGCTGACCTAAAGCCAAAAGCAGACATTTTTACTATCTTTTCAATTGCTGCACCATTCTGTGAGATACAATCATTTGGAGACATCCTTTGATAAATGAATTGGATACTGTGATCTTGCACTACCCTATGTAGTTTACCAATCTTCTGAAAGGTAGGCTGATTTTTGTCATGAGAAGGCCAAATATAAATCATTGGGCTAGCTTGTTTACAACCCATTCATGCATCAATTGTTTTATTAGTTGTGAATTTAATTCAGCTGCATGCCTAGTAAATTTAAAAACAATCACTGTTAAAAGGCTGGTAAACTTTCCACTAACAATTTCTGATCCTGACCAACTCTGTATTGAGGACATGTTGGATCATTCAATTGCTAAATATTCCCAACTGTCTCTTTGAGGATGGCCAACCCTTCCACCTCTTCTGGATTGAGTTGCAAAATAAACTGGCTGCCTGCTCTTTTGCTTTTACCTTTTGGCTGTACAAAATAAGCATTCCACTGTCAAGTGCTTGAATGGTTGATTCAAATTGTTTGAAAAGCAGGCTTATATTGTGGAAGCGCAGAAGCATTCAAGGATCCAGGTTCAGAGGACACAAAAGGCAGGTTAATTAGTTTTATTTCTGAAGAGCAATCTCCATGAAATTTTGTTTTATCACTAGGGATAGAATGGGAAGCAGAATTTGTTAAACTTGCAGATTCCTGATTAGACTAAACTTTCTGCCTTGTGACTGCTTCTCCCATACTATAAAATGATATAGGAGGCACCACAGAGCCAAAAAAGATGAATGAGACAAGAACTGAGGGCTTATGCTAACTGAAAGGCTGGAAACTCTATTTTGAAAAGAGAATGTTTGAGAGAGGCTTAAGATTGTGGAAGGGTTTGGGGTAGATATTGAGATGATTCCATTAGTCCAATAGGGTTGAGGTAGAGGAACAATATTGGGATGGTAGCCCTTTGATGAGGAATTTGGAACTCTTATTTGATTTTTTTTAAAATATGGAACATGCCACCACAAATAATAATTAGTATAGATGCATTTATAAGGCTAAACTGGATAAATGCGAGGAAGGAATGAATATGAGGATGTTATTGGGATTAGATGGCTTGGAGGGGACTTGTGTGGGCATATTGGCCTCTTTCTAAGCTGTCAATAAATATGGTGCGATATGAGAATATATTAAAACCTAAGCATAGTGCAGCATTAAGATTCAAACTATAGTAATGGTATTAACATAAACAGATTCACGAGGATGCTCTCTGACATGAGGTTGACAAAACCATGCAGATAACAGAAATTACATAGGTCTACAAAGACCCATGTAATTGAACATAAAATGCTAGAAATTTAAACTGGTTGTAAGATGTTACCTTTAGTCAGCTATGCAGTTTGCTATTAGTAATTTAAGGAAATATTAAGCTGAATATTATGATTGGCTAGATGAGTGAAGGTATTTGGGAACAAGAGGAAGAAATGTGTTGCTTAAGTGGAGGATAAATGCTGACTAGGCCAAATGGTCTTACTGTGTTTGATTTTTTTTTTAAAAACCTCTGGTTGTTCTTTCTAGCATGTGACTATTAAGTTTTTTTTTGTCAGCATAATGTGCTCTTCCATGGCCAAGTAGAAAAATCCCAAAATTGCTACCTTTTTAAAAGTCCTTTAGGCATGTTGGGTTTGTTTCAAAAGGTGCACAGTCAAATCTCTGCAAGAGCTGTGTTGCACAGGATGCTAACGCTCAGTGCACACTTCTGACTACTAGCTGAAGTTGCAAAAGATTCTGGTAGAACCTTACAATTTTTGTTAGGAGTCTGAGGAGTTCTTTTGGGTGTCTTGGTCAACATTTATCCCTCAACTGAGAGGCTGCAATTGATCATTCTGTCAGCTGTTTGAGAACTTTCTGAATGGAGATCGCTACCTAAACTGCAGAAATGATTTGTTGGCTGTGAAATGCTTGGATGGCCTGATGCTATAAAATGTTATGCAAGTTGGCTTGTCTTTTTTTTTCCACCCTCTTGAGAAGTTCTCATTTGTTCTGTGTTTTCTCCTCCTGTTTTGCTTTGTGTGGAGTGCAAGTTGCATTGTCTAATCTTCTAACCTGTTTAGGCTTGTAGCTTCATCCTCTGATTTTTAAATTGTGTTCAAATAGTTTTTTAAAATCTTTTCATTTAAGTTCTTAAACCCATTTAAAATGCAGCTGTCCTATATAGGCCACCATGATTTAAAGGTATGGAATTGGACTATGTATTGATTACTTGGAGAGGGAAGGGTAAACCCCATTAACCACTTTTTTCTGACAAAGCAACATGTGGTCAGCCTTGGGCTGAAACATGGGAGATAACGACTGTACCACAAGTGCTTGCCAGCAAAGGCCCTGTGAATTTTCTGTCACTTTCCACTAACATCCTGCAAAGTCATCCTTGATCATGAGTTCAACTGGATTAGATGCACGTGTGACAGTAAGACCAGAGGCTGTACACTATGTAGTAACCAGCTTGCCATCTGACTTGCCTGTGCCTCAATTATAGGGACACCATTATCACACGGATGGCTTATGATTTGAGATCCAGAATCTCAATTTTCAGCTCAACCAAATAAGGGATGGCGACTGTCAAACATTGTTCCCTTTCTAACCAACATTTTTGTGTTGCCTGCAGGAATACGTGACCAGGATTGTTCTTCAGTTTTTAAATTGACATGTTCTGTTAAGATCTAAAACCAATATTTATTTTGTGTAGAGCAACATTTGTCCCAATTTTTGGACCAGTTTTGTAAATTTGAATGGACCAAATTTGGAAATTAGACATGTACAAAAAATTACTCAGCTGTTCTGTTAAATGCCTGACCCTTGGTGTCACTGTGCTTAATTCCACTTATCTGGCAGCAAGATGCTCAGAGATCTTTGTTAAACGTTGGGATGGCTGACGACTTGGGGTGTGTTAAACTCTTCAAGGGCAATTATAGTTGGAATCTTCAGTGCTGCCACAAAATGTCACTGTTAAAACTTTGTCTTTTTTTTTCAATTACATAGTTGACTCAGTTGCGTTTGGTTGAAAAATCCAAACATGTTGAAAACTGAACAAAATCTTCTTTTACCAGGTCTTAAATATCACTTCAAATAGTCATCTGACATCTGTTCAGTATCTTGGAACTGAACTGGTGATGGGAAGCAGTCAAAATCTGTATTAGCCTTGCATAAAATTGGAGAGGCTGTTGATGGGATGAACAAAATTTTGGCAGCTCGCACAACCAGATTGTGGCTAGATGAGTAAATTTCAGTGACATGTAACAGGAATACATGGCTTCGCAACATATGCCATGCCCATTAATCACAGCATTGGCTTGGATCTAAATGCAGAAGTTGCATTTGTTGTGTGATACATCAAACTGATCTATTTTTAAGTAGACATTGTATTATCTGCACAAATTTAACTAGATATTGCATTTGTTTGTAAATTGTCTCAGACGAAAACTCTTGTTGCACCAACTATCCCTATCCTAAAGCCGTCTGAACCTGTAGGATTTTTTTTCTATCTTGACCTTGAACAAATATTCTGTCACATCAGTAAAAATGTTGGCCTTAAATATTTATTGCATCATTTGGAAGGTAATTTGTGTGAATGGTTTGAAAACAATGCTGTAAGGGTCTAGTTGCATCTGTGCAAAGAAATAGTTTGTTTCAGCCAAACTTTCAGCAGGGGTCAAAACAACAGTCTGTTTCTCTCTATAGATGCTGCTGAGTGTTTTCAACGACTGCAATATTTTGGTCTTGCACCAATCGTCTGAAGTCTGGTTAAAATCTGAATAAACTGGGGGGAAAAAAAAATCAGGGTTTTGATTTGCTCTGAATAGAACTAACCAGTCTTGTACAAGGTCACCCTGGGATGCTAGTGTTGTTTTGAATGCAATAATTCATTTCCAAGATCACTTTAATGTTAATTTTCCTTGTGCAAATCTGTCGCCTCTTTCATGCAAAAAGATATTCTTTTTAAGCTTATGAACAAAATTGTTTTCTTCAGGTTTCTTATGCCCGTCCCAGTTCTGCTTCCATCAGAGATGCAAATTTGTATGTCAGCGGGCTCCCAAAAACTATGTCTCAAAAAGAACTGGAACAACTTTTCACCCAATATGGACGCATAATTACCTCAAGGATTCTTGTGGACCAGGTCACTGGTAAGTATGTGGCCACTGTTTGTATGTTTTTTCTTTAAGACTTGCAGTTGTGAAATTCTTCAGTTCCTACTATCTTGCCTCCAGGACTTGTCAAAGGTTGAGATATGTGGGCTAGAAAATGTAATTTTCTGCTGGAACTGTTCATAAATATGCATGGACAAAAATAGATTTAAGAGCTCACACTGACTTCAGTCATTTCCCACCCTGAAGGTGCAGGTTTGAACTGTGCTTTCACAGCTGGTGCAGTAATAAATTTAAAGCGGTTATAATCTTTATTTCAAACCTACTATAGAGGATAGAGTTCTAATCCTTATTGTGTTGCTAATGTGTTATTTTAAATTTAGCAGAAATGTAAAGCAAGACTTAAAGCTGAGAAATGGGACTTGTACTCTTTAACAACAAATGTGTTTTCAAGGTAGCTTATGCAGTAGTAGCTTGTCTGGACTGTGCAGATAGGCACTATGTGAGGTCTCCAGAACTCGGATATGATTGGCAAACAAAATTTGTTACGCTGCAGTGTAAATGGAGAGGAATGTTCAAGTTGTCACACTTGGGTGCTACAATCTTTAATTATAGGTGAAAGATAGATTTGAGCTATAAATTTTCTAGACTAAATCTTTGTGTGTTTTATACTGTTGGCCAGGTGTTTTTATTGACGTGAACAAGTTGTACTCACATTCACTTTATCGTGACTGGCCTTGCTTGACATCAAATAACTTTGAAAATGTGGTCTTGTGTGTCTCTCCTCTCCTGTAAGGGGAGATGATGGCCTAGTGATACTATCACTACTGTTAATCCAGAAACTCTCCTAATGTTCTGAAGACCTGGGTTCAAATCTCGCCGCAGTAGTTGGCGTTTGAATTCAATAAATATATCAGAATTAAGAATCTACTGATGACCATGAAACTATTGCTGGAAAAAGCACATCTGATCCTGTAGGGAAGGAAATCTGCTGCCCTTGCTTGCTCTGGCCTGTGTGACTCCAGAGCCACAGCAACATAGTGACTCTCGACTACCCTCTGAAATAACCTAGCAAACTACTCAGTTACACAAAGGCAGCTAGGCAACTCGTGTGCAATAAATCCTGGCCAGCCATGATGCCCATGTTCCACAAATGGATTAAGAAAAAGGCAATCTTCAGTGGGTGTAATCTGGTCTGATTGTGTGGTTTCCAGCCCTGGGATTCTGATTAATGGAAAATATTGTCTAACCTTTGTCACTTAACTGCTGTTTTTTAATGGATTGTTCTCTGTCCTAATAAACCAGTTCTTTTTAAAATACAAAAATTAAAGCACTTTAATTTTGGTATTGCTTGTTTTGGAACAATTAAAAGGCTTTTGTATGCAGGAGTAGACTATTGTGTCCCCTTGAGCCTTCAGTGACTCCATCTACCTACCTTGGTTGCATATTTCTTCTGTCCTGGCATTGCAAAAGATGCAAATTTCTGATTTTAAATATGAATTGAGCTAGTACCTATTGCTTTTGGTAAGGTTCTATGCACTCCCACCTTTTGAGTCATAAAGGTTTACAGCATGGAAACAGGCCCTTCGGTCCATCTTGTCCATGTTGCTTTTTTTGAATGCCTTAAGCTAATCCCAATTGACTGCATTTGGCCCATATCCCACCAGATCCATCATACTCATGTAACTATCTAAATGCTTTTTAAAAGATAAAATTGTACCTACCTCGACTACTACCTCTGACACTTGTTCCATGCACTCACCACCCTCTGGAAAAAAAATCGCCCCTTTGGACACTTCTGTATCTCTCCCCTCTCACCTTAAACATATGCCCTTTAGTTTTAGACTCCCCTGCCTTTAGGGAAAATATTTTGACTATCTACTTTTGTCTGTGCCCCTCCATTATTTTATAGACTTCTTCTATAAGGTCACCCTTCAGCCTCCTATGCTCCAGAGGAAAAAGTCCTAGTCTATTCAACCTCTCCTTATGTCTCAATCCATCGAGTCCCTGTAGCATCCTAGTAAATCTTTTCTGCACTTTCTTGTTTAATAATGTCCTTTTATAATAGGGTGACCAGAACTGCAGAGTATTCCAAATGTGGCCTTACCAATGTCTTGTATAACTTCAAGACCATTCCAACTCCTGTATTCAATACTCTGACCGATGAAACCAAGCATGCCAAATGCCGCTGCCTTCATCCTTCCACCTGTGACTCCACTTTCAAGGAGCTAAGAACGTGTATCCATAGATCTTTTTGTTCGTAACTGTCCCCAGCACCTTGCCATTAAGTGAGTAAGTCCTGCCCTGGTTCAATCTACCAAAGTGCATCACCTCGCATTTGTCTAATTAATGCCATCTGCCATTTGTCAGCCCACTGGTCCAATTGATCAAGATCCTGTTGCAGTTGGAGATAACTTTCTTCACTGTCCACTATGCCACCAACCTTGGTGTCACGTGCAAACTTACTAATCATGCCTCCTATATTCTCATCCAAATCATTAATATAAATGACACAACAGTGGTACCAGCAGTGATTCCCTGAGGCACACCACTGGTCACAAGCCTCCAGTTTGAAAAACAATTCTACAACAGCCCTCTGGTTTGTCAAGAAGCTAATTTTGTATCTATTTACATACCTCACCCTGGATTCCCGTGAGATTTAATTTTACGCAATAACCTACCATGTGGTACCTTGTCAAAGGCCTTGCTAAAGTCCATGCAGACAACATCAACTGCGTTGCCCTTGCCTGCCTATCTTGGTTACTTCTTCAAAAAACTCAATTAAATTTGTGAGACATGATTTTCCACTCAAAGCCATGCTGCTGACTGTCCGTAATCAGTCCTTGAGTCTCTAAATGCTTGTAGATCCTGTCTCTCAAAACTGTCTTCCAACAGTTTACCTACCACAGATGTGAGGCTCACTGGCCTGTAGTTCCCAGGATTTTCCTGGTAGCTCATTTTTAAACAAGGCACAACATTTGCCCAATCTTCGGGCGCTTCATCCATTACTATCGTTGATTCAAATCTCTGCAAGGGGACCCGCAATTTCCTCCTTAGCCTTCCACAACGTCCTGGGATATACTTCATCAGGTCTTGGGGATTTATCTACCTTGATGCACTTTAAGACTTTCAGCACCTCTCTAATATGTACACTCCTCAAGACATCACTATTTATTTCCCCAACTTCCCTAACATCCATGCTTTTCTCAACAATAAAGACTGATGAGAAATAATCATTTAGGATCTCGCTCAACTCTTGTGGATCCGCACATAGATGACCTTGTTGATCCTTAAGAGGCCCTACCTGTTTCCTCGCTACTTTTTTTTGCCCTTTTTTATGTATTTGTAGAAGCTCTTTGGATTCTCCTTTGCAGTATCTGCCAAAACAATTTTATGTCCCTTTTTTTTGCCCTCCTGATTTCTACTGCTACATCCCCATACTTTCAAGGGATTCACTTGATCCCAGCTACCTATGCATGTCATGTGCCTCTCTCTCTCCTTGACGAGGGTCTAATATCCTGAGTCATCCAGGGTTCCTGACTTCTGCCAGCCTTGCCTTTCACTGAGGCATATGTTTACCTTGAATCCTGGTTAACACACTTGAAAGCATGTTGCTTACCAGACAAACCCTCTGCCTTCCCACAGACTCCCCCAATTAACTTTTGAAAGTTCCTGCCTGATACCATCAAAATTGGCCTTGCCCCAATTTAGAATTTTAATTTTTGGGACAGACCTATCATTCTCCATAGCTATCTTAAAACTAATAGAATTATGGTCACTGGTCCCCAAGTGATCCCTCATAACACTTTTGTCACCTACCCTTCCTTATTTCCCAAGAGGAGGTCAAGTTTTGCCCTGTCTCCAGTTGGGCAATCCACATACTGAATGAGAAATTCCTCCTGAATACACTCAACAAATTTCTCTCCATCCAGCCCTCTAATACTATGGCTGTCCCAGCCAACATTGGGAAAGTTAAAATCTCCGATATTACCATCCTATTTTTCTTGGAGTTATCTGTGATCTCCTTACTTGCTCTTCATTTTCCTGCTGACTATATGGAGGGCTTTATAGTACAACCCTATCAGTGATTTTTTTTTTTCCCTTATTTCTCAGTTTTACCCATATAGACTCCATGGCTGAACCCTTGGATATATACCTCCCTCCCTTCCCTTTCCATCCACACACACACCACACACCCCTCCCCTCCCCCTGCCACCAAACTAGTTTTAAACCCTCCCAAGTAGCTCTAGCAAATCTCCTCCCTGCCAGGATGTTAGTCCCTCTCCAGTTCAAATGTAACTCATCCCTCTTGAACAGGTCACCCCTTCCCCAAAAAAAAAACCCAATGATCCAAAAATCTAAATCTCTGCCCCCTGCACCAGCACTTATGCCAGGCATTCATCTGCCTAATCCTCCCTCCTATTACTACTGTCTACCACATGGCACTGGTACTAGTCCAGTAAGTACTACTTTCAGGGTCCTGCACTTTAGCCTTCTGCCTAACTCTCTCCACATTTCAGGACCTCATCCCTTTTCCTACCTGTGTTGGTACCAATGAATGTTGGTACCTTCTACGGGATGTATTTCTCCCCTTTCCTGTTCTGGGTATTCATGATTTTTAAAACTTCTGGTCCATCTTTCCATCCAATGATGTCGTATTTGGCTGCTTTGAAATCTATTGCCATAATTTTGCTTAATCAAATTTATCCATGTTTAATTTTATGATATCTACACCAATATTTATTAGCAAACCTATATATATGGTGCTCTAGTTCATTAATTAAATCATAATTTCTCCATTAATTACTACTTAGTTTCTGGATAGACCATAATCCAGATTCTCTTTGTCAGCATTTGCCTTCTAGAAGGCATTCAAATGCTCAAAAGTTCATAAAGCCATTTCCTTGTCACCTTTTGTAACTTGATCTCTCCATGCATTTCCCTCACCATTTTCTTGGGGTGGGAGCTTTTTTAGTTCCTAGGACCTCAGTCTTCACTGCATGTTCTCCTCTAATACTGTTTCTTTTTTAGTGAGCTCCAGTCCTTGTTCCATTATTTGTTTCCTTTTTGGAAATGTTAAATCTGTTGTCCCTTTCCTCTCCTGTGTGAAAGCTGACAGAAGTAACTATTCAAACCTGTTTACAATCTCTCTATAAGACCCACATTGTGGAAGCATATTCTGTGTCCATATTCAGCTTGGATTGATAACTAACAAGTAATGGTCACTGCCTGACACTCGTTTGACATGACTATCTCCAGCAAGTGAAGATACTGTGGCTGCAAGAGCAGGTCAGAAGCTCGGAAGCCTGCTGAGAGTAATTGATCTCATGCATCCCCCAGTGCCTGGCCACCATCCGCAAAGCCGAAATTGTGTGTGATGGAATTGGATGAGTGCAGCTGCAATGATCCTCAAACTTGACACCATCTAGGACAAGCAGTCTGCGTGATTGGCAGTTCCACTACCATTTGATGTATAGTGGCATCTGTGTGTACCACCTACTCAATAGGACTCCTTTTGATTGTACCTTCCTAACTTATGACCTTTATAACACTTGCAAAAACAAGGGTAGCAGATCCATGAGTGTGCCACCAACTGGAACTTTGACTCCAAGCCATATACCATCCCGACTTGGAAATACATTGCTGGAACTATCACCATTCCTTCACTGTTATGGGGTCAAAAGGGGTTATGGGGTTAAAGATCTTGAGGAGTATAAGGACTGTAGGAGGGAACTTAAAAGGGAAATTAGGAGAGCCAGAAGGGGTCATGAGAAGACCTTGGCGGGTAAGATTAAGGAGAATCCCAAGGCCTTCTATAAATATGTGAAAGGTAAAAGGATAAGAAGAGAAGGGATAGGACCTATAAGAGGTGAGGGGGGAAAGGTTTGTGTGGAACCAGAAGAAATGGCGGAGGTGCTTAACGAGTACTTCGCCTCAGTATTCACGGTGGAAGCCGATCTGGGAGATTTTGTTATGGATTTGCAGCAGATGGAAAGGATTGAGTACGTGAATATTAAGGAGGAGGATGTGTTGGAACTTTTGAATTCTATCAAGGTAGATAAGTCGCCGGGACCAGATGGGATGTACCCCAGGATACTGTGGGAGGCGAGGGAAGAGATTGCAGAGCCCCTGGCGATGATCTTTGCGTCGTCAATGGAGACGGGAGAGGTTCCAGAGGATTGGAGGATTGCAGATGTAGTTCCTATTTTTAAGAAAGGGAACAGAGATAGCCTGGGAAATTACCGACCGGTGAGTCTGACCTCAGTGGTTGGTAAGCTGATGGAGAGGCTTCTGAGGGACAAGATTTACGAACATTTGGAGAGGTTTGACATGATCAGGAATAGTCAGCATGGATTTGTCAAGGGCAGGTCGTGCCTTACAAGCCTAGTTGAGTTCTTCGATAATGTGACTGAACACATTGACGAAGGAAGTGCCGTGGACGTAGTGTACATGGACTTCAGCAAGGCGTTTGATAAGGTCCCCCATGCAAGACTTCTTGAGAAGGTGAGAGGGCATGGGATCCAAGGGCCTTTGGCCTTGTGGATCCAGAACTGGCTTGCCTGCAGAAGGCAGAGAATGGTTGTGGATGGGGCTTTTTCTGAATGGAGGTCAGTCACCAGCAGAGTGCCTCAAGGATCTGTTCTGGGACCCTTGTTGTTTGTCATTTTCATAAATGACCTGGATGAGGAAGTGGAGGGATGGGTAAGTAAGTTTGCTGATGACACGAAGGTCGGTGGTGTTGTGGATGATCTGGAAGGATGGCAAAAGTTGCAGCAGGACTGGGCGGAGAAGTGGCAGATGGACTTCAACGCGGATAAATGTGTAGTCGTCCATTTTGGCAGAACCAATGGGATGAACGAGTACACTATCAAGGGCAGAAGTCTGAGTAGTGTTGAGGAGCAGAAGGATCTTGGGGTCCGGGTCCACAGGACTCTTAAATCGGCCTCTCAGGTGGAGGAGGTGGTCAAGAAGGCGTATGGTGTACTGGCCTTCATTAATCGAGGGATTGAGTTTAGGAGTCGGGAGGTAATGCTGGAACTTTATAAGACCCTTGTCAGGCCTCATTTGGAGTATTGTGCGCAGTTCTGGTCGCCTCACTATAGGAAAGATGTAGAAGCTATTGAAAGGGTGCAGAGGAGATTTACAAGGATGTTGCCTGGACTGGGAGGCATGCCTTATGAAGTAAGGTTGAGGGAGCTGGGACTCTTTTCCCTGGAGAGACGAAGGTTGAGAGGCGACCTGATAGAAGTTTACAAAATGTTGAGAGGAATAGATAGGGTGGACTCTCAGAGGCTATTTCCCCGGTTTGAAATGGTCGCTACGAGAGGACACAGATTTAAGGTGCGGGGAGGGAGGTTCAGAAGTGATGTTAGGGGTAAGTTTTTCACTCAGGGTGGTGAGTGAATGGAATCGGCTGCCGTCAGTGGTGGTGGAGGCGAACTCGCTGGGGTCTTTTAAAAGACTTCTGGATGAGTATATGGGGTTTAATGAGATTGAGGGTTATAGATAGGTCTGTAGGTTGGTAGGTGATGTGATCGGCGCAACTTGTGGGCCGAAGGGCCTGTTTGTGCTGTAGTGTTCTATGTTCTAAGAGCCTGGAATTCTTGTGGGTATACCTACACCATATGGGCTGCAGATGTTCAAGAAGACATCTCACCACCACCACCTTAAGGGCAGTTAGAATTGGGTAGCAAAAAAGACTAACCAAGCCAACTGTTCTTGTCCACCTTTTCTCTGCATAATTAAGAACTAATAAGCTTGATATCCTTAGCAATTTCCTTCATATTCCTTTAGTTGTTGTTTTTGTTTCTAAAATCTAGACTCTTAACTCAAAGTTTGATCAGGTTAAACATTGCCATTTGGTTATGATGCGATCATTAAAAATGTTCCTTTTTTATGTTATTTGCCAAATTTGACAACTTATACATTCTAAATCAGGTATGGTTTACTACCTTGGTTCTAGAATGTATTGTTCCAGAAAGCTTTCTGGAATCTTTTGACTTAAAGCAACTTTGCTCTCCGTTGTTATGATAGATTGACTGACTGAGGGGGTGAATCAGCTCTCACGATTGCAGTTGTGGGAAGAAGTGAGGTAACAGTCACAATAACTTCATTGAAGTGTTAATGTAAGCCTTACTTGTGACTCAACGTAGGATGAAGCTGCAAAAACTGAAAACTAGCAAAGGTTGGAGGGTGGTGCTCGAGATTTTGGAGGCTTCTAGATGTTACTGAGTGCAGTGGAGATGTTTTCATTTTGCATTTATTAAAAGCTTAGGAAATAAAAGCTTTTGAGGGCAAAAAGTAGCAAGTCGCTTAAAATAGTGTCAGTGAATGATAGAGTGAGAATCTAACCAGACAGTGGCTTTGAAATGCTTCATTAAAGCTTCAGATACAGAATCCCCAAGTACAAAGTTCAAACGTTCCACAACTTTTACAGAAATGGCTAATGAGGGGGTAAAAGCTAACTCAGTATGAAATGTGGCACCTGCATTTGGGAATAAAATAGGAAACCCCCAAGTCAGAGGTAGGAATGTCAGAAAAAAACTTGGTTGTGGGGATTAACCCTGGGAGTTCCTCTTTTGAAATGCTGTCTCTTTAAATTATGTCATCTGATTCATATTTTGGCTGTTTAGCAATCTTAAACGTTAGATTCTTTCCACAGAACAATCTTCATTTGAGGGATATGGGCATGGCTGACTGGCCAGCATTTATTGCCCATTCCTAGTTGTCCTTGGGCAGTTGAGAGTCAACCACATTGTGGCCCTGGAGTCACAAGTAGGCCAGACCAGGTGAGGAGCACAGATTTCCTTCCTGAAACGACATCAGTGAACCAGGTGTTTTTTCTGACAATGATCATCAGTTCTCTCTTAATTCCAGATTTTTTTTTTTAATTGAATTCAAATTTCACTATCTGTGTTGGGATTTGAACCAGAGTCCCCAGAGCATTAGCTGAGTTTTTGGATTAATAGTCTAGCAATAATACCACTAGGTCATCATTCCCTTCCCCCCCCACCACCCCCTTGCACGGTTGTCTCCTTGATCTGTGGGTTGGGCTAGTATGGCTGAATTTATTGTCCATTACTAATTTGAGAAGGTGTACCACTGCCCCAGATTGCTGGTGATCTTTGATTGTTCCAGCAACCATTGGATAGAGAATGCAAAGCCTTTGACCAGGCAACTATGAAGAAGCAGCCTGGAAGATATTGTGTAATTTGAAATGGATGATTCTTGATCACATGGGAAGAGATGGGGTTGGAAAGTTTTTGTTTCTTTGTCATGCAAGCTTAAGTGAGTTGAAGATAGTACAGAGGCAAACAGTGTTTCAGGTGAATATCAAGTCCAGTTACAACAAAGGTGATGGAGTAGATCTGTAACAAGTTGCAGTTCATCTTAACTTGGTTGTCCTGGAGGTCTTGGCAATATAGATGCCACCATGCTTTGCATCTCTAAAGTATACAACCCAGGTGCAGTCTGATCCGTTGCATTTGAGAAACCAGTTGTAGCAACTATAGTCTTTAACTTGTAAGTGAAGGGTTTAAAGCCATAAAACTCGTGAGTGGTAGAGCCAGCAAAGTGAATTTTTGTATTATACGGGTGTTTGATTAAATCAGGAGATTGCAGGGGAAAGAATCTAAATTGAATGATTTGTGTATCGTGGTGAAGTTGAAGTAATTTTGTTTCAGCTTTCAGGAAAAGAATTGTCACTTATAAATGAAAAGTTGCTACAAAGTGGATTGATTTTTGGGGAAGTTGTAGCTAAAAATGACAATTGATCTTTATAACGCATAATAGAGAAGATATGGCCATGACCAGTGAATCGAGTGAAGTTGCCATGCCAAAGTGTATACTACCTGGCTATAATTTTAATGTTTCCCCAAAGCTCCATTAAAATAAAGTTGCCAACAAACACCAACTTGCATTATTTTAACAAAGATGATTGATTACAGGATATTTGGACAGATGACAGCATTCTCAAAGGTGAAGAACTTGGAGAGAGGGATGATGAAGTTTAGCAAGTAAATTCCAGAGCTTTGGTCATAAGTGCACATTCATGGAGTTTGCAGATGGGGGAGGAACGTGAGAAGTGAGTGGCTTTTTGGAAGAGGAGGGGGACAATAGGGAGAGAAAATAAATGAAGTTAAAGGCTAAGAAGTGGGGCAATTTGACTTGGTGGACAGTGGAGGAATATGGCAGGTGGCTAAAATGACAATACCATACCAATCATCTTTATGGTATTGACTGCAGTGCTATGTTTTTGTAGAAATTCTTGGCCTATTTATGACCAGTTGTTTGCCAAACAATCTTTTGGCCTGGCCACCCCACCCCACTTTGTCTACTCAGTCCATGTTTCAACAGTGTCTGCATGTCACTATATTGAGTAATATGTATTAATGCATTCTCAATTTCCTGCTTTGCAGCTGACTTTTGAGCTAGTTACTCATCTCTTGATTTTGTTGTTCTGGGCAGTTGAAGTTTACAGGATCTGAACAAATGGGAAATGAAACTTGTTACTCGTGACATTTCCATATATGAACTATTTCCCTTGTACCTTGGATTAAACTTGTTTTGGTTCTCACCTGCCTCTTGAACAGATGTGGCTCAGAACTCAGATTGCTTTATTCAAGACAGGTGATTTTGTTCATCAATGTCTACAGTATTATAGCTTTTTGGAGCCCTCGAGGTTTCACCATTATAAGGGCACATTCATTAGTTTAAATGAGCTCTTTCTTAAACAGGCAAAATTTGTTAAACCCTTGAGGTACCTTGTGCATGGTAAATAGACAATCTGTACTGTAAGCCAACAGTTTAGAGCTTGTTTGAATGTAGCTGCTTCTCATTGAATGATGCCTGAATGTTAACAGCCTCTGCAGTTGTGGTATTTTTATGGATGGACATTTATTTGGAATTTCAATTTTTTAACATGCAATAATTTTCATACAGCTCATCTGACTAATCTAGGTTGTCATTGAGTTGGTGCCTGAAGTTGCAGAGTAATAGATTTTTTAAAAATCCAAAGGTAATCTAGTATTCCTTGTATCACTTTGTTTTACTGCATTAAAGATGCTATATAAATGCAATTTTGTTTCTTGATCGCCTGACATTTTTCCTTGCCTTCATCATTTGTGTTCTAACAATTTTTACTTGCAGCCTAATATCCACAATCTCTTTGCCTGGTATTCCAAAACCTGCAGAATGCCTGGTGAACATTGCAAAACTAATCTCAAGTGCATTCTAGAACCATTGCAATGTTGCTTGGATAAATGGGGAACTTTCCATCATGCCGTCTTCAGATATTAGCACTTCATTGGTCATGCACACAACTTGACCAACTTGTCATGCTTTGGTATAAATAAGCAAAATCCTGTTGAAGTACTGTTTGTTTCTGTATTTGCACATATTTATTCATACTTCAATTGCATGGTTTTAGGTGATCACTCTATGCTTGAAAACATTCTAGGTGGTTTTGATCTCTTGGGCATTATATATATCATGCTTCCCTGCCTTTGCTCCTGTAATGAGGGATCTGTCAAAGCATAACGTTGATGTGAACATGTCAGACTGTGTCACACTAAAGTACATGGGTGGCAGAAATGAGTAGGTAGGACACTAAATTTTAATTCCAGTGCAGAACACCAAAATATTGGGTTTAGAGCATGAATCTTTGGAGATGCTTCTGACCTGTAGAACATACATTCTACATGTTTTGGCAGGTATGAAAGTTGCACCTTTGTGTGGCTCAACTCCATTTTTGAACTGTAAATTTTGCCAGCCTTAGGGTTTAGCTGTGCATTGTGTTCTTGTATGAATGGGCAAAGCCCATGATAAAGGGAGTAGATCACAACACTTTCAGTGGACTTTTCTAACCATGCAGTTAGTTTGGAAGCCAACTTGTAGGAAAAAGGGGAAGCATGATGAACTGTTTCAAATCTTAATGTGCAGCAGAGTCTCCATGTGTTTTTGAAGTCTTGGCTCCATGAAATTCTGCACTGCTCAGTCCAGAGAGAGACTGTGACTTGAATGTTGAATTCATATAATGCTTCTTTTGTACAACATGATCACCTGTGAATTTTTTTCTGTTTTTGGCTCCGCAATCAAGGTGACATTTTTCTAGCTTGCTTTGTCCAAATCAGATGAATGAATTTGAGAGATTTGACTAGGACCTGGTGCAACATATTGGGTTTCAGTGTAGGCTGCCTGACTAAGGGGGAAAGAGATTTAAAGAAACTTTTTTATGCAGTAATATTGTGAGTAGAAGTTTAATATGTCAAAGTAAAGAAAAACATTAATTTGTTCAGCTAAAATGACAATTGATCATGTTATAAAATATTTTACTGCTGCTAAATTGACCACCTTTTGATCTGTTTGAGACATTACTTGCAAGCACATTTTAAAAGTGGTTGTGTACTGATTGCAACAGGAAAAAAGTTAGATTTTGAGCTACTGCAGAAATCTCAATGGTAGGGCTCAATGAAGTATATTAATTTGGTTTGTGAAGTTAGGAATCTATAGATTCCAGCTGCTCTCTACTGTTTTTCCTGAACCCTAATTGTATCTTTTCTAATTGTTTTGCTTTCAGTGCCATTTCAGCAGAAGACCTGGATGGTTAACAAATAGTTTGCCAATTCTAATTGTTCAGATCATTGAACTATAATTGAGGAAAAGGGTGATGGATTATTAATTGGCCCTGTTTTTTTTTTAAAAGGGGTGTCCAGGGGCGTTGGCTTCATTCGGTTTGACAAGAGAGTGGAAGCTGAGGAAGCAATCAAAGGTTTGAATGGGCAAAAGCCTCCAGGTGCCACAGAACCAATCACGGTTAAGTTTGCCAACAATCCAAGTCAGAAAACCAACCAGGCAATCCTATCTCAGCTGTACCAATCCCCAAATAGACGATACCCAGGGCCCCTTCATCATCAGGCACAAAGACTAAGGTATGTAAATACTGCCATTAGGCCCTGTTGCAATTTAAAGCACTTGTTTAATACCAATTAAGAGCAAATGCTTCATGGAATTTGCCAAGAGGCAGAATTAAGTAAAACTGCTAAATAACACTTGTTCAAAATTGACTGTGACCTGGATGTTAGTTGCTACAGTAATGCAAATACAGGTGTATCAAATGTTGAAAGTGAAAAATGGATAAAGATGTAGTCTTGATACCCTGCTAACTTATGTTGAAGTGCACTAATTTTATGGTGGCTTACAGCCATTTTGTTACTGACAGTAGTTTAAATGTGGCCCAATTTTGTGCTCTAATGCTATTGCCTCCGATTTTAATGCCTTATTTCCTACCAGTTCTGAGTAGAGAATATAATCTCAACTCTTAACTATCATTCTTTTTGTTTAGTCTTCAAGTATCACCCAGGAAAAGACACCAGAGAAGTATGCAACTTGATGCTATCTATTTGACACTACTCATGGTCTTTACCTAGCAAGCCCAGTGTACCTTCAGCTTCTGCCTGTAATTCACAACAGGAAATGTTTTTTACTCAATTGATCCTCCTGTATTACTAATTTTCTTTTGTAAAATCTTGATTGCTGTTGAGACATTGTCTAACTTCAGTCTGAAGTGTTTTTGATTTATAGTATTCTTAAGTTAACTAGTGGGTGTCTGGTTAATTCCACTTCTGATGTGGAGATGCTGGTGTTGGATTGGGATAAACTCAGTAAAAAGTCTTACAACACCGGGTTAAAGTCCAACAGGTTTATTTGGTAACAAATGCCACTAGCTTTCGGAGTGCTGGTGCTTCATCAGGTGAGTGTGGAGTTCTGATCACTGTGATCAGAACTCCCCACTCACCTGACAAAGGAGCAGTGCTCTGAAAGCTAGTGGTGTTTACTACCAAATAAACCTGTTGGACTTTAACCTGGTGTTGTAAGACTTTTTACTGTAATTCCACCTTTTGTCAGTGCTTTAAGCCCAGCCCCAAGATCCTTGGTGGAAACTAACAACCGTAGGCAGGATTTGAGTTCCTGCTGCTGCAGCTAAGTAATACTATTCATTGAGTGTTTGCTCAAACTAAATAGTTGATAGTGTTGGTCCTAGTTGCCAATCCAGACTTTAATTTACGTTCCTGCTGGGCATGATCTGGTGTCACTGTACTTTGTAATGCTGACAGTTTTATACTGATGCCATTGAATGGCTTAATGCTTGTTTCTGGCCCTGTCTATCCCTTTTACATTTGACTACTACTGCAGAAATGTTACACTCATAAGCAGAGGATCAAATCTAAGAATAGCCTCCTTGGCCTGAATTCAGTTTCATTAGGCCATCAAATTTTAGTGCTTGACAGTAAGAGTTAATATTCACAAGTTATAGTCATAGTACTTGCATCAGGCCAATTTTTTTTAACTTTATTCCAATCCAATCAAGTCAAATTAAAGTCCAATTCGGAGTCCCAACAAGTTGGGACATTCCTGATCCAAGCTGACAAGACAGGGCTCTCACCTCTGTCATGGGCTTGACCTACATGATCCAAGCTGATTGGAGTAGGTGTAGCTCCTCCTCCAAGGCTTGATCTAATTTGCATCTTAGCCAAAAGGCTGAGATGCCGCTTTAAAAAACTGCTTCAAGTGAAGCTGGAATGTAATCTAATGACTTCAACCAAGTGCAGCATGTCCATACTACACTTGATCTTAGCCAAATGGCTGAGAAGCGATAGCCTGTAGAACAGATACTACACTTAATCTTAGCCAGATCAGGCCAATAGTTTGACCAAAAACAATATGTTCAAGACTGATGGTGTATCTGAGCCTGAACTTTCAGACTTGGCTTAATTTCTTCACCTTTTATTTTCCTGACAAGTTTGTTTTTTAAAAATTAGAGCTTTATTTCTTGCTTTATCTGATTTCTCATGAGTATCTTGAATAATGTTTTTAAAAAAAACTTGTAGCTGATTCTCTACATATTCCTCTTCTAACTTGATGCCTTCAAAGGTGTGCTTTTGTATTTGCTATCTATCATGAACTTGGTGTCTGTGAAAGGTGATTTCTAAAGGTGACAGCTGGTAGGAAGATTGTGAGCAATGACTTTGGTAGGGCCAATGCATCAGTGTTCATTTTCAAATACATTTGTGCAGCAATGTGTAAGGCTGAATTGTGTAAAAGTATGAGTGATTGTGATCCAGCACTTTTATGCAAATACATATCAGATAATCGGAGATTCCATGTATTTATGATTATGCTTCGCTTCGCTTCCTACTGGTCCTATTATTTTGCAGATTCAGCTATAAAATAGAGTTGTAGCTCTGTGTTTGCACTTGGAGGCTATTTTTGACTCCCACTGGGTTGTGAAGGAAAATGTCTGGAATTGCAAACCAGAGGTTACAAGTCTGGTTCAACAAACCACCTCGTCAGTCTGCATTCATTGTGGTCTTGAATTTGTATGTGTACTTAACCTCATCCCTTTGGTACCAGTACTATTGATGTTTGTACTGTTGCCCCTAGAATGTCACTATATCTAGTTCAACCATGTCCTTTGCCTCCTTAAGATTTGATTTTTTTTATCTCTAGCTTTGGTCTACCTCTATTTGTGTATTTCAAAAAATCTTTTATAGCTTCTAATATCTTTGTATATACTTTTTATTCCTTTTTTCAGATGCCTGTCCTTTATTCATCTTGATTCCGTATTAAGGGCTTGTCAGTGCCATCTTTTTCCTTCCTTTATTTATTTTACTTTACTAGTCATCCAACAACCTACCACTTCAGATGCCCATGTCTACCCTTTTTCCCCTCATGGCAATGTCCACTCTACCTGAACTAAACTTTATTGTTCCATTCCTGCTTTCTGACTTTTGATTTCAATCCACCTGCGTTCTTTTCAATTGACTGAGATTAACCACCCTCCAGTTCCGTTTTTACTCCTGATTGTCCCCCTTTTCTAGAACAGTTGCAAAACCAGGTGTTAAGATCACTATTCCCAAATGCTTCCCCACCTGAAATATCCTCCCCGACACACACACTTCATTCCCCAGAGCAAGATCCAGTGCTGCTTCTCTTGTGGAATTGGAAACACTAATCATTAAGTTTCTTGTACATGTCTCAGAATAGCACTGTCCTTTTAGCATCATAAAAACCCTGCAGTGCAGAAAGAGACCCTTCAGCCCATCAATTCTGCAGTGACCACAATGCCACCCAGACCCTACCCCTATCTCCCTACGTATTATCCACTAATCTCTCTAACCTAAGCATCTTGGGACACTAAGGGGCAACTTTAGCATGGCCAATCAATGTAACCCACACATCTTTTAATTTGGTGCTGTATTTTTGGTTAATTGAAGTCTCCACCCAATGTCTCCTCTAGCAATCTGCCTGCAAATGCTGCTCCTTAAGTTATACTTTCAGAAGTATAATATCTTCTCTGTTGATTCTAACCATATAGTTTGACCCTTTGGCTATGCAAATACTAAATAGCTTTTGCCACCCTTTTTTATTTTTAATGTCCTGAATATCTTCACAAGGAATGAGGTTTATAATCCGCCTGTCTTTGAACCAGGACTGCTGTCACCATATCATCGTACCACGTTGTGACTTGTGTCTGCAGCTCACCAATCTTATTTGTCTAAACGCACACGTGATCCAGTTTGCATTGGCCCAGTTAATCCTTTCTATTTGTAGATTGGATTATTGGATCATATTGATGTGAACCAGTAGATTTTGGAAACACAACAGCAATAACTCTGGATGCTGAAAATCAAACACAAGGGGAAAAATTCAAGTCAGTAGTTGAGGGGGAAGAGGAACATTTTTTGGTTGATCAAGATGTAAGTGATTTGTGAGCTCCTTATGTTGATGTAACGGAAGACAGGTTTTTAAAACTGGTTTCTCTGGATCTAAGAATAGTAAATGGCGCAGTCTTCGCCATTTCAAAATTGTTTTGAAGTCCCTAAGTTTTTACACAAAGCAAGGATGTATAATTTCAGGTTCCCTGCAAGCACCCAAAGCAAGCATTTGCAAGAGATGTAGTTGTAAGTGAAGGAGTTTCCTGAAGGTTTTGCTCTAAGCTATGCTGGATGACTTGTATCATTTAAGACAGTTGTACTGTAATACTACAGATTCTGACTCCAATTTGGCATGGATTGCCTTGCTGTAACCTGAAGCAAACATACTTGTTTTCAAGCTGAGAGCTTTGATTAATCTGTGGTTCCGAAAGTCACTGTTGTCTTTGTTTCTAACACCTTCAGTGTGACTCACCGCTGATCTTAACTAGAAAATCCAGTGAAGAATAAGTCTTCCGTTAAATGGTGCATAAAATAGTTAGAGGGACACTGGTCGTGAAGTCTGTTCTTTACTTGGCAATTTCACTTCTAACAAAATTGAGCGAATTATTCTTTGGACCTGATGCCTTGAAGCTTGTTAAAATAGGAAAAATGCATTTTGGGGTTGAAGTGCAAATAACCATGTTCCTTGGAGTAAATATTTAGATCAAACATCTTTTCAGAAAGTAGCTTTGTGCATGTGTAGAGTTTCGTACCTGAAGGGTAAAATTTTAGTGTAGGTCTTGAGCACTTCACCTGAACTAAAAATGAAATTTTCTCCCACTTGGTTTTAATATGCCTTGTCGACAATATTGCATTCAAGTCCTGGAGTCCAAACAAGTTGCCTTAATTTAGTAGAGCAAATCATGACTAGATTTGCACGAGTTATTGGAGTTTGCTGGAAGTGCAAACTGAAAAATTTGATTCTGAAACTGCTTCAGACAAATTGGGACCCAACCTCCGGAGGACCGACCCCCCCCCCCCCCCCCCCCCCCAATCATTCACCAACATGCATAAGTCTCCAACTGTGGCATGACCATCTAGATGTGGTATAAGAATATTTAATATTACTTGCAACATCAGCAATTTACTGACTGGTGCTATGCTTAGGGATTTCAAGTTTGTAGCCACTGATAGTAATAAATTATCTGTAATCAGTAATTTAGTTAAACACTGTACAAATACAAAATGTGAAATTATTGGCTAGTCCCCATTTAAAGAGTGCTGACTGACTATGCTAATCTACATCAATCTAGGTTTTAAACTTTGACCTCTGGAGATCAACGGATCTTGACACTTTTAGATCTCCATGTTGGTGAACTAAATTTGTTCTTACTGGTTTGCCAGCTGGCCTGTGTAAATCTTGATCAGCTAAATATTGTTGCAATAGTGATAAATCCCATTTGTATATGTTCCACTCCATATCAGCTTGGAGCAATAACTAGATTTACTTGTCACTTATTCAGTTGAGCTAAACCTAATCAAAGAATTAACTAAAAAGGAGGCTTTTTGTAACACTGAATGAGATCACTGGGCATACAAAAGTGCCAATTTTGTAATATGTCATGGTTTCTCCTTTTTCTTTTCTCTCCTATTTTCACATTTTGCTCCCAACCCTATTTTGTTGAGCACAATGATGAGCCTTATTTGAAGGTGGGTGTTGGGAAACTTTTTGAAAAGAACCTGTAATATCTTCAGTTTTTAATATTGATTCAACAATGCAAAGCACCAAAATGTTTTGATTACCATATGTATTTAAGTTGAGATTCTAGCTGGGATTCTCTGACCTTGTCTGCAGCTGGGATTCTTTGGTCCTGCTACTATGAATGGAGATTTGACTTGAGTGCCAATATCTGTGTTTTGCTGGCAGCAGAGCATGAGACCAGAGAATTCTGGCCCCCTGCCTTCTGCAATGAATGTGGAACTTTTTGGGGATGGTGGGTGTGGGTGCCAGGGAGAGGGGTGGCTTTGATTTATGCACATCTGAATTGCAAAATATTTCTTGCAGGTTGGACAATCTTCTAAATATGGCTTACGGTGTGAAGAGGTAATTGTCTATTTTCTAGTCGTGCTGTTTGTTAAATTGAGATGAATTTTTCCTGTCTTCTCTATATTTAAAAATTGTAATCCTCAAGTTTTGAGAGTAAATCCATTTTGGTTAAACAGGTTAAATTATTCGAAGCTAAGGTCAGAATGCTATTTCGTAAACTCGCTTTTCTCAATTCCATTGTGTGAAAATCAGATTTACCAGTTTGGAATACAACTTGTTTAAATGAATGCTTTTCATTCTGTGCAAATTTTCTTGTGAATTCAATCTAAATTTTATTGATCTTGTGTCCCAATGTAAAGTGTCACACTTTTTTGTATTTTTAAATTCAACTTTCCAATCTTGTACGAGGATCCATTGTAGCTTTTTAATTTTTGGCAGGTTTTCGCCAATGACCATTGATGGAATGACCAGCCTGGCAGGCATCAATATCCCTGGGCATGCTGGAACAGGCTGGTGTATCTTTGTTTACAATTTAGCACCTGATGCAGATGAGAGTATTCTTTGGCAAATGTTTGGACCATTTGGTGCAGTGACCAATGTGAAAGTTATCCGTGACTTTAACACAAATAAGTGTAAAGGCTTTGGATTTGTGACTATGACCAACTATGATGAAGCAGCCATGGCAATAGCCAGTTTAAATGGATACCGTCTAGGGGACAGAGTACTGCAGGTCTCCTTCAAAACCAACAAAACGCACAAAGCCTAATATGTAACATAACTGTTATATAGCTATTCAAAAAGACATGTTAAAGCAAAACTTTATATACTAGTGCAAAGACTTTGTAAGTCAGTGTTAAGACAGATGTATGACTATTTAGCATCCTAAGAATATTGAGAGGGTTTTATATTGCTGGTAACTTTGCATTAAATCTTCTTTCATAGCTTTTATGTTTTGAAAATAGACAAGAGGTGCAGGGTTTTTTTACCTGTCACAAAACATTCTAGTACCTCCTTTTGAAGGAGGTGAACCTTTTAAAAAGAAACTGTTTCAGCTGAAGGAAGAAAGACTCCTAGATTTTTACACAACTGCCTTGAAACAGTACATAAAGTGAATTTGTGAGGCTTTATTTCTTTTTTTTTAGAAGAAAATATATTTTGGTCAAGTATTTGATTTGCCTTTAAATTCATTGCATTTAAGTGATCAGTTTCAAAGAGATGTTGGTTTACATTTTGTTTTCTTTATTTACATGTTAAGTGAAGTTTTATTTTGATAAGATTTTGGATTGGGAAAGGGTGGGCTGCAATTATACCTTATTGTAAGGTTCTTGGAAAAAAACTTTCTTTTCGTAACACAGTACCTTGCCAAAGAGAGAGAGCCTCTTTGCTGAAGTGGGTTTAAAAAAAAGCATCTATTTTTATAAAAGAAATTTGGAGAAACTTTTTACAGGACCTGGAACAAATATTTTGACTTGGTTACTTTAAGAATCTCTTCATACGACATCTAGTGAGCTTTTGAAAAATTAAAACCAGGAAATTTCCAGTGGCTGGCATTTATTGGAAAGACTTGTGATGTAGAGATTACCTTGAAGACCTTTGTATTACCAAGATGTAGAACCAATGGGCACTGTGGGTTTCATTTGTATAATCAGTGGATCATCCTGGTTATTTGTGGCAAAATGGCTCACGTTTAATTGTGATTTCAAGAATTAAAAAGAGGCTTAACATTGAGACAGTGCATGCAAATATATCAATTATTGAAAATTGGGGGAAATATGTTCTTCCTGAAAGTATTCCCTTCTGTTAAAGCTCAAGGTGTTTAGTGATGTACACTCTCCTGCTGTATTGTCTGTGCTGGAATTGGGTGGAAAAATGATTGGATTTGCTTTGCGATACGGATTTCAAAGCAGTCGGAATAAATTTAGAAAATGCAAAAATATAATAGACTGCACCTGAGCATTGTGTAATGTAAATAAGTCCTTGTGTTATGGACCTTTTCTGCTTTTTGTTTTTGACTACATGCCAAGTGCTGTTAAAAGAACCTGAATGCTTTGTATGTTTTTTGTTTCTTGTAGACTGCATTAACATTACTTGAAGTTTACTTGTTTTGTTGTCCTAATGACCAGAATTGCAGTGCATCAGATTTGTTTGTTGTTGGTCTGTAGATAGTCTTGTTGCAGCTCTTTAAAACTATAGTGACACTGCTTTTGTTATATATGCATTTGTGGTACAATGGGTAAAGCCACAGTTTGAACAAATATGCTTACATTTTCATACTAAAAAGGAAGATATCCTGTTGAAACGTTGAAGTAAATTTGCAATTAATGCTTAAATCACTATGGGGAGATATAGCAGTTCTTTATCATAACAGGAATAAATTTGAAAAACTCTATTTTCAGAGAAGCATCTAGCTTAACTTATTCTTCTAAGAACAAATTGGTTGTGGAATTGCAGTCCTCAACCAGGTGCACTGATAACTGTAGTTAAATGTCCTGCTTTGTGTAAACTGAAATGCTCATGTGCTCTTCCCCTTAGAACAAGCAATGTGCTATGCATAACAGTTGTACATTTATCTTTGCTATTGCTTTTGAATACTGTAGTTATAAATTCTCAGCCTAGTTGAAGTACATATACTGTGAAGCACGTGAAAGTGTGCACCCATGTTTTCATGCTAACCCACTCGTTGCTGTCACCTAGAACTAATTTTCGGGCCTTGCACAAAAAAGTTGCAAAAGAACCCATGTGTAGCTTTAAAAACAGACTTTCGGTTAGGTATAAAGGCCGATAGTTAACATGAATGTTCTAGCCTATAGCCTATTTGTAGCCTAGTCAAATGCAGCAAATTTAGTGGGAAAGCATGTGAATTGGTCTTCACTTTACGATGTTTATCATAGCACTTAATAAAATGTAAGTCTGTATTTATTTGAAGTTGTAAAGTATGACTAAATTTACATTGGTTGAATAGAATGTATGTTCTTTTGAGTATTTAAGAGGCTGTACATGTTTATTTCCTTATATTGTGTTTGGATCATTTGTACTTTTTCATGTTCAGTACATCAATAAACAAAAGTTGAAGGGAATGAAAACTTGTTTTAAGGTTCAGTACACCTGATTATTGGCTTTGAACCCAACTTTTATTTGCCAGGAATGTGGGATTGGGGAAACTGAGAATGGAGTATCTTGTCAGTGGGTAATATCCCAGTAAGCAGGGTTCCAATTTAATTGCGGCAGGGATGAATTGACACATCTTAAAATTCTGTCTCCAATATAATTGGGATTGTGCTACACTAAACTCACATTATTTGTTTTGTACATATTTAACCAGTGGACAGGCTGCTTCGATGTAACATGACAGGATAAATGGGCAAAATTGAGATTTTTCATAACATCTTGGACCATAAGACCAACACCACCTTGGCTCTTGCTAAAACCTCTAATCCATAGCCCTATTCTGCTTCAGTTGTCCGCTCCCTCTTTGAACTCCCCTTTCAATCTTTCTTGGGGAACAACTCCAACTTCCCACTATTCTGTCTGAATGTTATATTGAAGGCACTAATGGAATAAGGTTTTTTGTATGTTGAAGGAACTTGCCATTGTGTCGTGATGACAGTGAACATTAACAACCCGGTGAGAAGTCTACAGCCCGTCTGAAGTACTTTTGAAAACTTCTTATCCTCAAACATTTGGCAGTACACTTTTAAAATCCTATTTCTAGAATGCATTATCCTCCTTTTCTGATTTTTCATGTCAGATTTAATATTGGGTTGGTCTAAAGACATGGTAAAGCTGCAGTTCAGGAGGTAAAGAGGCAGTTTAGTTGTGGCTATGCCTACACGCTGGATTCAAAATCATTTCATCCATCTATTTTGTACTGGCTTGCTTCGACTGCTTGCAGCATTGCACATTGAATTAATTGCTTTTGTAAAGGCCTGGAAGAATAAAATGCCATCAGTTTTTAGAATTGATTTTGAAGATGTTTTGTGCAGGATTTGGGTGAAATGTGAACAATATAAGACTTGAGATGTAATCATGGATACCATCTCCTCTTGGAGATTTGTCTCTCAGGTAATATAAGTGGTACGAACTGTTATATAACTATGATCTGCCCCAGACCTTCAGTGCAATATTGTTCACTTGCATGGAAGAATTTGACAGTAATTATCTTAAACTTTGAAAGCTTTGGTTCCTTGTACCATAGAACAAAATCTTTGATTTCATTCTTTTATCGTCTAATTCAGATCCTACACTTCTGACTCAAGTATTCCATTTTAACTACTCCCAAGCCAACACCACCAATTTTCTTGCCAGTATGTATTTGACTGTCCCAAGACGATGCAAGCTCTAGATTGCAAAAGAAACCTGTGTACGTTACGGAGTATTCAAAGGCAAAGGAATAGATTTCTTTACAAGTATTCCCAGGTTTGAGCATAATGTTTAGAAATTGTTTTTTTGATTGCAAGCGTCATTTTTTTCTCTTTTTATGCAGGGAATCAAACTTGACGGCTATGAATTTTGGAATTAAGTGTTGATGTAAGGTGGCTGTTTAGCATAGAAATTTGTTAGAAAAATTGTTCAAACAAAGAATTGCCAGAGACTGGCTAGTTGCCAACAATCTAATATTGATGATTCTCCTTTAATGCCCATTATTATTTTTGCTCATTGGTGATTCACCTGGTGAAGGAGCAGTGCTGCGAAAGCTCATGATTCCAAATAAACCTATTGGATTGTGACCTGGTGCTGCGAGCCTTGGACAGGGAAGTAAGGCCGAGAAACTGACTAGGGTTTGCCTTCGGAAGAAAAGGTGCCTCCTATAAAATAGATGAAAGTTTTAGGAAAACGAAAATACTTCTGGCATGCCTCTTTTCTGCTTGCCTTACTCCAGCAGAACCAAAACCTCCATCAAATATGGAATAACATACTTTGTGGCCTATTAAGCTCACTTGATGCATGTTTTCAACAGGTACAATGAAAATTTTAAACTAATGGAATATAATTTCCTTTTTGTACAACTTTTGTATTCTACATTTGGTCTTGGTGAAAATGGTTACTGCTGTATCACCAGATCCTGAGATTTCTACCTGAAGGCCTCGTCCATATGATTGGAACACTGAATTGATTTTGATAAATTCAAGAGTTGAAATTAATATTCCAGCTAATGTCAATGAAATATGCTGCAAATTCTTGGCCTTACAGAAAAGGTATTAGGATGACCACTCTCTCAATCTGCAGTGAGTTATAATGTTTTAATTGTGGTAGAGAAGAATACTGGAGAATGCTGAAACAGATTGGACGTACTTAAAATCGTTTTACGGATTTTGCCACTTCCTCTAATTTCTGGAAGTAATTTTCAAAATACTAACAAAAGCACTTTTCATCAGGAAGTACTTTCACGATGAGTTTCAAAGCTGTCCATTGTTTCAGAAGTTCAGCTTTCTATTTTCAACATGCCTCATTCCAAATCCTTAATTCCACGAATACTCATTTCATTTTCATCTTTCTTCACTGCCCAAGTGCAACTGGCATCATCATGGATACACTTAAAGGAAAGTTCTACTAAATTTTCTACCTGACCCTCAAGCTAAGACATCAAAACATCTAGCAACTCTGGTTAGTTAGTTTCCAGACATTCAATATGCACATGAATTGTTAAATTTCTTTGATCCCATAACAGGATAAATAGACTCCTTTTATGGAATTGAATATTTCATTGTACATTCAAAATAAGATGCAGCTACCCAAGATCAAATAATATAAACAAAGATTTATAGTGATGAACAGCCAAAAACCCATTTGTGTCCGATCATGTCTAAAGGCCATGTAATTGCCTGAGGGGTAAAAATCCAGAACAATTATGGGGGATGGGGGAAAAACTCCTTTTGGGTGTAGTTCAGTGGGTCTCGCGGGATTAGTAGTCTTGGGTAGTTCCAATGCTGCGCTGATCTTAAGGTGTGGTCATGTGTTCTGTTGCTTCACTCTGGGCAGCACTGTACTCAGTCCCATGTTAACATGTAATATGCTAGATCTTTATTCCAGACCCCTGTTTATCTAAAATACTTGCAACTAATCCCAGTTATCCCCATGTATTTGCATCATCATGGCTCCTTCTTCCACCAGTTGAGTTCATAGGTATTGAAAGGTTTTGTTGCCCTTCCAGATCTTGTTCTCACTGATGTTGGCGAGTGAACAGTAGCTGTGCTGCTGCAGGTGAACTTTGTTGAATTGGAGGGTGTCTTCCTCTAGCTATCTGTCTGAGGTATCTTGGGGAGCTGGTATGGTGGTGGAAGCTGAATATAATGGCAAACTGAGCCAAGTACTCACTTGGAAATTGTGGGCTGTTACCAATCTCATCCACCCTGGAGCATCTTTCAGTCATTTAACTACTGCATCTGTTTGGTGTGCAATTGATTCACTTCAGCCTATCTGGAAAAGTGATCCACCACAAATGAGGAATGCTTTGTTAAATAAATTGATGTCTAATGGGTCTGGCAGGGAACTGTGGGGATAAGGGTCTGCCTTCAGTTCTGTTTGGCCAACTTGTACACCTGACAGTTAATCATTTTCTCAATTGCCTGAGAAAATGATTATCACCAGATGACGTGCCATGCCCTGCACTTGATGTCCAGGTGTACTTTTTGGAGGATCTCTGGCCAAAAGGAAATGAAGATAACCAGCTGCTTGTTGAAGACCAGGAGATTTTCAATGACAAGTGCTTTGTTTGAACCAAGGTTTTGTCATACCATTGCTTGGTCTCCTTGTTGGCAACGGGACGATCGTGGCACAGTGGTATCATTGCTAGTAATTCAAAAGCCCAGGGTAATGCTCAGGGGGCCTGGATTTGAATCCTGTCAAGACAGATAGTGGAATTTAGTCTAACACAGTTATTGTTGATTGTCGTTTCTCTTGTGAACTAGTTGGGCTTTTCTTAAGCGTCTGGTTTTTTTGGGGTGGTGCAAGGAAACCTGCCGTGGCATACATGTGACTCCAGACCCACAGGAATGGTATAGCAAGCCACTCTGTATTCAACCACTAAAAATGGAACAATAAGGAAAGAAACTAGACAGACCACCCAACATTGACCTAAGCACAAAAGTGACAATAGTAAACCCAACTCTGCCCCTGCAAAGGCCTCCTTAGCACCTGGAGGCTTGTGCCCAAATTGAGAGCTGTCTCTCAGACTAGTCAAGCAACAGCTTAACATAATCAAGCCTTACTCAAAGATAATGACGGACCCTGCAGAATTGGTGGGTGGCACAGTGGCTACAGTCAGAAGGGATTGCCCTGGGAGTCCTGATCATGACTTTGGGCCCCATGAAATCGCATAGCACCATCTCAAACTTAGGAAGAGAACCTACTTTTTCCCCTCACCTCGCTCAGCTGCTGAATCAGTACTCCATGTTTAATACTGCTTGGAGGAAGTACTGAGGGAGTAAAATGTGCTCTGGGCGGAGGCTTTCTCTGTCCATCATCAGGACTGGTTCGGTTGTGCCACCACAGACTGAAGTGGCCAGGTCCTAAAGAACATTGCTGTAAACTGGGCACACAGCAGGTGATGCAAAAGAGAGAAAACATACTTGGCCTCATCTTCACTAACCTGCTGGTCACAGATGAATCTATCCATGATAGTATCAGTAAAAGTGACCACCGCACAGCCCTTGTAAAGACAAAGTTCCTCCATCGAGTTGTGTGGCCCTACTGCTATGCTAAATGGGCTAAACTTCGAATGGATCTGGCAGCTCAAAACTGGGCATTCATAAGATGCTGTGGGCCACTAGCAGCAGAATTGCACTCAACTACAATGTGTAACCTTATGGTGTAGCACATTCCCTTCTCTACCATTACCACAAAGCCAGGGGATCAATCCTGGCTCAATGTAGAGTGCAGAGGATTTTCCAGGCATGCCAGAAAATGAGGTGTCAATCTGGTAAAGCTACAGAACAGGACTACTTGAGTGCCAAATTGCATAAGCAGCAAGTAACAGACAGAACTAAACAATCTCACAACCAACGGATGAGATCTTAACTCTGCGGTAGTGGCACATCTAGCCTTGACTGGTGGACTGCTAAACAACTCACTGGAGGAGCAGACTTCACACATATCCCCATCCTCAATTAGTGGGAGCCCAGCACAAAAGAGAAGGAAGCATTTGCACAATCTTCAGTCAAAAAATGATCCATCTTGGCCTCTGCCAGATATTGCCAGCATCATGGATGTCAGGCTTTAGCCAATTTGATTCACCTTCACCTGATATCAAGCTACATCTGCAGACACTGGATACTGTAAAGATTATGGGCCCTGACCACATTTTAAACAATAGTACTGAAGACTGGGGCTCCAGAACTTGCCATGCTACTAACCAAACTGTTCTAGTGCAGCTACAACACTGACATCTACTTGTCAATGTGTAAATTTGCCCAGCTATGTCTTGAACCCACACAGAACAAATCCAACTTGGCCAATTACTGCCCCAGTAGTCTACTCTTGATCATTGGTAAAATGATAGCGCTGATGATGACTCCTATCAAGCAGCACTTAGCAATAACCTGCTTAGCTTCGGCCCACCAGGGTCATTTGCATCTGACATTTAGCCTTGGTCCAAACATGGACAAAAGAACTAAATAGGGAAGGTGAAAGTGACTGCCTTTGACATCAAGGCAACACTTGACAGTATGGCATCAAGGAGCCCTAGCAAAATTGGAGTCAGTGAGAATCAGGGAAACCTCTGCTGGTTGGAGCCGTACCTGGCACTAAAGATGATGATTGTAAGTTAATTATTTCAGCTCCAGGACATTTCAGGAGTTCCTCATCTACCTGGCACAAGTCGAGAGTTTTGAGAGAATACTCTTTCCCCCTGCCTGGATGAGTGCAGCTCCAGCAACACTCAAGAAGCTTGACACCATCCAAGACAATGCAGTCGACTTGATTGCTGCTGTTCCTCCTCCTCCTGTCACAGATTCAATCCCTCACCACTGACAAACAGTGGCAAGAGTGTGTACCATCTGCAAGATGCATTGCGGGATCTCGCCAAGGTTCTTTGGGCAGCAGCTTCCAAATACAAGACAACTACCATTTTAGAAGGACATGAGCAGCAGATACCTGGGAACACCACCTGGAGATTTGCCTCCAAGTCACTCTCCACCCTGACTTGAAAATATTTCATTGTTTCTTCATTGTCACTTAGTCAAAACTCTGGAAACAGTAGTGGATGTACCTATACCATGGACTGTAGCATTTTAAGAAGGCAGCTCACTACTACCATCTCAAGGGCAACTAGAGATGGGCAATAAATGTTGGTTTAGTTACTGATGCCCACATTCCATAAATGGCTTTACTTTTAAATGTGGATGATTGCCTCATCTTGTGTTTGTTCCTGATAAATATTTAGGGCTCTACTTGCAGTCACCTGCAGGTGCTCCTTGTTAGTTGGGAGTATGCTTCAATCTCCTAAGTTAGATTGACAACATCTTTTGACAGAAGGTCCATTTTCGCCTGGAAAATGTCATCTTTTTGGATTTCTGTCCTGAATGTATACCATTTGAAGGTGGAATCTCTGGATACTGGGTGGCATCTTTGTTCACTCTTCCTCTAGCAATTTGACCTGTGGCTCCTGATCTGTTTCAGTTGTGACCTTTTTGGCCAATGATAGTCTGAAAGTTTCTTGTGCCATTTGATTGTGAGGGGCTTCCTTTCTCAAACTATATATAATGTGACAGTCCACTGGTCTCCTTGAGCCCAGTTGCTCTTTAAATAGCAGTGCTCCAGCACCTGCAGATGAAATGTTATTGTGGCGGTAAGTAAGAATGGGCCATTGTTAGCCAGTATGTTGGTTTGTTTTAATCAAGTGACTGCTTGTTTTTGATGTGCCTAGCCTTTGAGGTTTGGAATTGAGGATGGAATTGGGAACACTTTAATAGCTCTTTTGCTTCCCGTGGGTTGGCAGTTTCCAAGTAATGCATTGATGTCTTGGAGAACTCTTATTCGGCTTCAGCCCTGCAGATGACGAGGACTGCCATGAGTCTTGTTGTGCCATGAACTAAAATATTGTCCAATTGGCAAATGACCTACTGTAGGCGTGGCAAAATGGCTGACATTGTACTGGATATATTTCAAAGCAGACAGTTGAAGCAGAATATTGCAGAAGGTAATGAATATGGCAAGTAACTTGGATCCTTTGCCTAGGGGAAGTTGCTAGTAGACGTTGTTTTGAAAACACTGTTTAGTCAGGCATTCATCCACTAAGACCATTGGGTGTACGTATCTGCCTTTTGAACTTTGTCAAATTGATGCAAATATAGGTGGACCTGTTTAGTTGTAAGACTGGATCCATCCTGGAAGACAGTGCAGTTGGTTGTGTGATTAGGTGACTCACGTTTGTCATTTCACCCAGCTACTGCATTTGCTTAAGTAAGGAATCTTCTGGGATATGAGCGGGTCCATGAGTTCAGCACCATCCTTCACTGATCTTTGCGTTCTTCAATCATCCCAATCCTGGCAACCCCCACTCTTATTTTTTAGAAAATGATTTGACGTAGTCAAAGTTGACATAGGCTTTGTGTCTGGCAAACGAACAGTGCTTATTTTTATTGGACCACAAACAGTGTCTCTAATTCTTTTCCTCTTTTGTACCTGGGTATAGTCTGCAGAGTACCTTCACCAGGAGTTTGTCTCCTGCTCTTGCTCTGTATGGGTATATTGTGGGTGGTATCAACCATTTGAGTCACCAGGCATTCTATCAATAAAATAGGCTACCATATCCAAAGTTTGAGATCCACATTCCAGCATGAAAATCCAGGATGTTTTGACCTTGCCCAGGAAGTGTACTTCTGTGATATCTCAACTTCATGAATCCTTACAGGGTCTCTTGTATGTTCTGATATTTTGACTTCGCACAGCTTCCCAAACTGGCCTAGTCAATTATATTGACAGCATTAGGCTGAAATTGCAAGACACTGATCATGTCTGCAGGGGTGCTTTGCTCCCCAGTGTTGGCGTAGTGTCTGTGCTAGACCAGAGGACACAATACCTTAACTGACAAGTGTCCCTACTTTGCTGTTTCACTGGTTAAGACAGTGGGATTTACTTTGTGCTGCTATTTGCTTGCTCTCTTTTTATATATGGGTCTGTGCTGCAGGTTTCAGATTGCCTTGCAATCTGGATGGCTTTCTTGAAGATTGTATCTTCTTTCACTTGGAGCATGAGAAGGTTGTGTAGAACTCAAGATTGACTGGTCTATTCCTGTTCCTTTGTCAAGCCTGCTCTACTCTTATCCTTTAAGATCATGACTGATCTGCTTGTTTCAACTGTGTTTTTGATAGATTATGGGGGTAGATGGCAAAAGTCCTGCCTAACTGTCTTGAAAAAATTCAATGACCCAACCTCCTCAACTTCCTGGAAAAGAGAATTCCTCATACTGACTACTATCAGAAAGTTTGCCTCCTCTAAGTCCTAAGTGGTTTTTCCAGCATCTACCCCAACAAATCTTTTGTATTTCAATAAAATCACTTCTCATTTTTCCAAACTCCAATGGGTCTCAGCCCATCATAAGCCCCTCAACTGTGGACCCTACAGCCATTCTATTTCTGATTTTAATTCAGACTTCAGCCATCAAAGTGGACATGTTCTTCCTTGCTGCTGGACATTATTAAATTTAATCCTTGAGGTTAAAATAAGCATCAGCTTTTGCAGTTGATTCCTCATCTAGCTATTAAGACTTTGGATATCAATTCTATGAAATAAAGCGGTGTTAACTTGTTTCTGCCTTTTTATCCAGAGCTGAAACAACTATGTATGTAAAGGAATCTTTCTTCAAAGTCCCCAGTTTTGTGATTAATCTGGACCAAGTCCAACTTGATCTAGAAGAGTGCATTTCTGATCCATGATTAAAAGTGGAGGTTCTGAAAGTCCAGAATAATGCTTCCATATACTCCTTCACAAAGGGTTTTCCTACACTTGTTAGTTTTGACAGATTCCCATAGTAAGGGTGTTCATGATCTCAGCATTTAAATGCTTTGTTCAACCATGGCTGCCTAAATCAGCTGAGCTTTCCCTGCTTTTAGCACAATGTTCTCAGGTCTTGGAAGCATCAAATCCTGGCTTCTGCTGTGTTTTTAAACCTGTCTATTGAGTTGTGATTAATATTTAATTGTGTTCAGAGGGAGCTCTAATGTTACATGTTCAGATGCCAACTCTAATCTGCAGTTCTAACAATTTCTGACCATTGCAGTGTTTGACTTTTACAACTTGTGTTATCCAGGAATTTCAAGTTCCTGGTCCACCCTGGTCTGACTCTGCATACTGAGTATTGAAGCTGGGCTTCCACAGGATTCAACTAAGTCTTTTGCTGCAGTGAGAAATTTAAATTCCGCTTTCAGCTTCCAAAGTCTGTCTTTGGATCGTTTTCTTTGGCGATTTTGCTTCTTTGCATCTGCTCCTTGAACTTAAGGCTAGAATTCTTCTTTGACTTGTTACTTGTTTCCCTTCAATTTTCCAAGATTTTAATCCCGAGTCGTAAGGTTGCGAGTTGTGCTATTCATTGCCATCATGCTGTGTTGTGTTGGGCGTATTTGATCTCAAACTGCTCATCCTTGAGGAGGAAGAGCTGCTGATCCCAAAAGCCTGGAACACCAGCTAGAATTTTAAAATTAGAGAAATTATTTCAAAAAAACACTTAAAATTACACAATTAAGACTCTGCCTTGCTGAACAGCCCCTATAAAATTTGCTCAGTCAAAAGCGCACAACTACATCGTGGCAATGACCTTTAATGTTAGTAAATGTATACTTTTTTTGGCATCTTGAATACTCCCACCCTGATGTGAAACTCCAAAAGGAGGTACAGAGATTATTCTGCCTCCAGTTCAAAACTCTCAGCAGCTCGTGTGCAAAGGAGCTGATCTTCTGTGCTTTCCCCCACACCACTCAGTTAAACATCCTCCTTTAAATATCTGTTACCCTTCTTGGACTGTATTGTCCTCAGACCACCCTTTGAACTTGAGGATTTCTGCCTCTACTTTCAGTGTCAATAAAAATATTGTTTTCTGTTCACTAATAGAACATCTGTAAAAATACAAATGTTCTTTCAACAGCTTTAAAAACTAGTTTCCCACATGTCTCAATGGAAACTTTAGATCCAGCAGGTTTATTTGTAACTCAGACTCATAATCCCTCCTTCCAAATGCATCAGGACACTCGCAACTTTCTTTACCTGCATTGGATACCAACATAATCGCCCCCAGAATTTAAAAAAAATTTCATCACGTTTACTCAATATTTTTCTACCCCTCCAATTTTGGCAATAAAACCTTTTGCAGTGTTCCCAACTGCTAATCCAGCTCGAAATCCATCAGGCGCTGTTAGCATGAGTGGGCGAAACGACCACTATGGACTCGGTGAAGTTCAATAACGGCATAGCTTTATTTTTTACGTCGACGGAGAAGCACAGTCAGGTCATGCAATCGGACTGTCCCAAAAGCGCTGTGCCCGTCCCTCGCAGCAGGCTATAGTTTATACCTGAACTTTGGTGCAGTATGCGATTCAAATGCTAATACTTTATTTACAGTATTCGACCTTAGCCATCCTGTCTCGATGTTTCCAAGTGTTGAGGAAATTGTTTTAGGTGTGTTAATTGTTTTGTCTGGTTATTTAATAGTCTAGAATCTCCATGGTTTGAACCATAGGCGTGTCATTGATCTCAAAAGAGGTTTTGAGGAGCCTAGAATGTTTCCTTAACTATGCTAATTTTAGGTGTCTCCATGGGTTGTTTGACTGTTTTAAAGGTGCTGATTTTGATGGGGTGGAGATTTAGTTCCTGTAGGTGCCATCCTGTCCGGCTTCCCTTGTGTGCTAGCCCTCATTTGCATTCTAAAAGCATGCTCTTGCATACTGATCCGTGTCTGTCACTTTGATTCTTAGTGGAGGGGCTCTGAGGGTAGCTTTAGTTTGCTTCCATTTTGTGTGCCCAATTTCATAAAATTTGTTGTCCGATAACAGGTGCAAAGAACAAATCTAGGACTGTCTCAAGTGTGCAGTTGTGATAAATTGAGATAATAGGTGAATTTTAATCCAGAAACAAGTGGGAGGTCAAGTGTTAACTGAATCCTGACTCCAACCCTACCCACTTGCCCTTGACATAAATTGGGAGTGGGAAGAGGTGAAGAAACAAGGGCTTATGGATCCAAGAAATAAGTGCTTGCACTTGTCTATTGGATCCAGTGTACCTGTTTTGTAAATCACCCTGCAATTGAAACATGTCCTTTTCAGCATGTCCCTGCCACCCCATCCACCCAGACACTCAACCTCTAGCATTCTCTGTCTGACTGTTGGGCTGACTTCCTGGTGGGGAACCTATTTGTAACATCAGAAATCCTTCTTGCCCTTCAAATTCGCATACACCTAAAAAGGCTTTGCTCCCTGTTCACATTTAATAAAATGCCACAGTTGGAGTGATGTCAATTTGGATATGAAATTGGCTAAGGGATAGAAAAATATGCTGAATAGTTGTTTTTCAAACTGGAGGGAAGTATTTGGTGGTATCTGCCAGGAGTTTGTATTAAGACCATTGCTCTGTTCATATTAACTGGCCTTGAGTATACAGCATGCATTTGTCACCTACAAATTTGCAATACAAATGTAAACAGTGAGGAGCACAGCAGCTGAGAGACTGATGGAAAGGGCATACACAACTGCAAAGCTTGGTTGGAATAATGAAAGGTAATATCAACTAAATGGTATGTTATTAAATGGATTGCAGGGATACAGCTGACAAAGATTTAGGAGCACATATATATTTTTAAGGTGGCAGAACATGTTGATAGGCTGTTAATCAGAGGATCCCATATGATTTAACAATGGATGTGGAGTACGAAAGCATTGAAGTTTATACCAAACATTTATTACTGTTTTAAGTTAGTTTCAGTATTCAGCCCAATAATAGGCACCCTGTTTTTGAAGGATGTTTTGGGTTTTGGAGAGGGTGCTAGGGAGATTTACTGGAATGGAACATGGGAGGAAAGACTGCAGTTTTGTGTAGAGAATAGACAAGCTAGCATGTTGTCTTATGTTTGTGGTTTAGATGTCTTGATACAATTGCGTAGAAAGGAACTACTTGTCCTGTTGGTAATTTCGTTAGAGGGCACAGATTAAGTGAATCGAATAAAGATCAAGAAGGAGATGACAATTTTTGTTAGTAAGTTCCTATGATCTGTGCACTGCTGAGAGCAGATTCCCTAATTGTTTTCAAAAGGGAATTGGATGTGTGCACTCAATTAAAATAGGGTGATGGGGGGGAAAAAAGGCAAATGGGGCTCATTTTTTTCCAAAGAGTGGTCTCCCTTGCTGTTTGATTCAAGAAAATAACTTGCAATCAAACCTTGTTGTCGTCATTACAACTCTTCTGCTTGCACTACCAATTTTTCCAAATGCAAAGCTTTTACCTTATTTAATCTTTTCTCATTCATTATATTTAACATTTTTCTTTTACTTTCATTATTTTGCAGCACTATCTGCTGATCATGCAGCAGGGTCTTTTATATTCCAAGAAAATGGAGGGCTTTAAAAAATATTTAAGTGCAAAATTTTTCAGCCTCACCAGGGCTGGTTTTCCTGCAGCAGAAACAGCTTTTCACTGGTGGGATTTTCCGATCCCACTGAAGTTGATGGTGTTTTGTGTGGCTTGGCTCACCTGTCGGGTGAGGATTGTTTTGGTGGGACCACAGGATCCTGCTGGCAGGAAGGACTGCAAGATCCCAGTCTAAGGCTAGTTCTTTGAAGGCAACAGCCCTAGTTCATGATCTCTGCAGCAGCAGGTAGTTTGGAATTCCACAGATCAACAAGAACCATTGCATGCACTAGAGGCAGTACTGAAAGAGGGATTTGGCTATATTTGACAAGTGGCAATCTTCTGTACTACAGCCTGCCAAAGTGTTTATGGTTTTGTTATATCAGTCTGGTTAGGGACTTTTTAACTTCTAATGTGAAATAGGAACACCAGTGATTTAACACAGAACTACACAAGATACCACACATTTAAACAAAAACACAGACTTTGTGTCTTGAACAAAGCAAATACAATTAAGTTAGCACTAGTGTGCACCCACATAGGTTGTTCCTTATTATTTCATGGTATATGGGCGTCACTCCTCATCCCTAATTGCTCCGAAAGATGATGTGCTGTGCCTTGAATTGCTGCAGTCCATGTGCTGTTGGTGCAGTCACAGTGCTATTAGGTACATAGCCATAGTGCTGTTAAAAAGGAAGATTCAGGAATTCAAGCCAGTGGCTGAAGGAATGACTATCATTCTGAGCCCTGGCTTGAAGGGGAACCTGCAGGCGGTGGCATCCCTGTGCATCTATTGCCCTTGTCTTTTTAGGGGATGTTGAGATGTCCTGGCTATAGAAGGTGCTGTCACAGGAGGCTAGGCAAGCTACTGCAATACACACTGCTGCCACTGTGTTGCTGGTGGAGGGAATAAATGTTGAAAGTGGTGGATGGCTGCCACTTAAATGTGCTGCTTTTTTCTTGATGTTGAACTACCTATGTTGAAGCTGCATTCATTCAGGCAAGTGGAGAATATTCCATTATACTCCTGACTTGTGCATTGTAGATAGTGAACAAGCTTTGCAGAGTTGAGAGTTTGGTTAATTGCCACAGAATTCCCAGCCCCTCGCTTCCTGTAGCCATTATATTTATATGGCTAATTCAGTTCTGTTCCTGCTTGGTGGTAAGCCCAGGATGTTAGTGGAAGATTTGACGATGGTAATGCCATTGAATGTCAAGAGAAGGTTGGATTCTCTTTTGTTGGAGATGGTCATTGCCTGGCACTTCTGTAGTGCAAATAATAATTGCTACTTGTCAGCCCAAGCCTGAATATCGTCCTGGTCTTGCTGTCTATGGCCAAAGATTTTTTGGCATGAGGAGTCTTGAATGGTGCTGTGCAGTCATCAGTGAACGTACCCACTTCTGACCTTACAATGGAGAGGTCACAGATTTGTGGTTCCATGATGCCACCGTATCAAATGTTGCCTTGATGTCAAGGGCATTCACTTTCATCCTAGCCTCTGGATTTCACCTTTTATGTCCATATTTAAACCAAACATGAGGGCTGTGTTTGAAGAGGAAGGCTAACTCGAGTTCAAAAGATAGAAAACCTTCCCTTCAGCTCTGGCATGGTACTTCCTGTGACCTAGGTATATTTCTATACCCAATGAAATGGCACAGTTCAACTTTTTATTTTGAAGAGTCTCTTGATAGCACTGTCAACCACCCCTTCCATCACTGACCACAGAATCTACAATGCAGAAGGAGGCTATTTGGCCCATCGAGCCTGCACTGATGACAATCCCACTATGGTTCTATCTCCATACCCCACATATTTACCCTCCTAATCCTCCTAACACTAAGGGGCAATTTTTATCATGGCCAGTTAATCTAACCCACTGAGTAGACTTTGGGTCAGTAATTGGCCAGGTTAGTTTTGTCCTACTTTTTTGTGGACGGGCCATACCTGGGTACTTTTCCACTGTCATTTCTCCTGCAATGTTGTGGCTGTAGTGGAACAGATAGGATTGCAAGCCTTCAGTACTGTTGTTTGAATGTTTTAGCCCATAAACTTCTGTAGTATTTAGTGCCTTTAGTTGTTGTTTATTACATGTGCGGAATGAATTAGATTGGTTGAAGGCTAGTATCTGTGATGCTGAGGACCTCGGGAGGAGGCCAAGATGGTCTTGGCCATTCTGCCTGAAAATGGTTTCAAGCGGCTTCTGCTTTTTTGATGTGCTGGAATGGGGATATTTGTGGCGATACTTCGTCCAGTTAATTGAATTCTCCACTATTCATTACATGGCAGCATTGCAGAGCTTTGATCTGATTCGTTGGTTGTGGGATTACTTTCCTTTGTCGATTGCATGTTGCTTTCTGTGGCACCCAAGTAGTCCCGTGTAACACCATCAGGTTGATTTTTTAAGTTTGCCTGGTGCTGCTCCTGGCATGCCCTCCTGCAGTTTTCATTGAATCAGGATTGATCTGCTGGCTAGATGGTGGTAGTAGTAGAGTGAGGGATATCCTGGGCCTTGACATTCCAGATGCTGCCCCTATTCAGTTCTGCTGATTGCCCAAAGTGCCTTATTGTGCAGTTTTTGAACTTCTCAAACTATCTTATTTTACGTAGTGGTAGTGCTACACAACCCGATGAAGGGTTTCCTCAGTATGAAGGTGGGACTTTCTTTCGACAAAGACTGCTACCAATACCATCTAGGGTGAGGAAGAGATCAAGTAGTTTTTTTTCTCTCTTGGTTTCTGCACTGCCTGTCGTGGACCTGGTCTAGCAACCATGACCTTTAGGACTCAAATCAACTTAGTGGTGCTACCAAACTATCCCTGGTGATGGATATTGAAGTCCCTCATCCACAGTACATCCTGTACCCTTGCCATCTCTTCTTTCCAGTCAATGTTTGATATGGAGGAGTACTGATTCATCAGCTGAGGGGGCAGATAGTAGATGGTCAGCAGCAGGAAGTTTCCTTGCCCATGTTTGACCTGATGTCAAGTGACTTCATGGCACCAAGAGTCAATATTGAGGACTTCAGCTCCCTCCCAATTGTGCTGCCATGTCTGGTGGGACAGGACATAACCAAGGATGGGGTGTCCTGGACGTTATACGTAAGATATGATTTGGTGAGTATGACTCGGGCTTTTGCTTGACTAGTCTGTGGGGCAGCTCTCCCAGTTTGGGCACAAGTCCCCAGATGTTGTTAATGATGACTTTGTGGGATCAAAAGGGCTGGGTTTTCTGTTTGCCATTTTAAGTTGATGTTGGTTGGTCTTTCCACTTTCCATTCCTTTTATGCTATAGAAGTTGGTACAACTGAGTGCTTGTTAAGCCATTTTCAGAGGTATTCCTGGAGTCGCCTATTGGCCAGCTCAGATAATGACTGATTTTGTTCCATAAAGAACATTAGTGAAACGGATGTCTTTTTTTTTTACACAATCAACAATAGTTTCATGGTCACTAACTTTTTATTCATTTCAGATTTTTGTTAATTGTTTTAAATTCCACCAGCTGCCATGTTGGGATTAAAACCCAGTACATTAGCCTGGGCTCTTGCCTGTATGCTACTACTATGCACTCAGTTTATCTCTTTTTCACTCCCACCCCCTCCCCTCTTAGTTCTCTTCAACGTTACAATATCTCAAAGTTACTCCTGTTAGAGCTACCCAAAAATATGCCAGTTATCTGGAAGCTACTTTTAATGCTTAACAGTCACAGTTTAAGTTTCCGTTTACCCTCCTTTTAGAAACATAGGAGCTGAAGTCGGCCATTCGATCCCTCAAGCTTGTTCCGTCCACTGATCTGTTACGAATTCTACATTCCCGTCTACCCCACTAAATTTAGATTCCCAACAAGAATCTAGCTACCTCAGCTCAAATGACCCTGACTCGGTTGCCTTCTGAGGCAGAAGTTGCACAACCCCAAAAAACACTTCTCCATTTCTGTCCAAAAGAGTTGACCCTTTATTTTAAAACAGTGCCCCTCTAGTTTTGGACTCTTCCCTTTGTGCCACTTCCCCAGGAAACATCCTTTCCACGTCCACCTCGTCAATCAACTCACCCCTCGGTCTTCAAAACTCCAGTAGAAACAAACCCAACCTGTTTAACCTAATTTCCTAAGACAATGCACTCGTTCCAGGCATCAAAGTAAACCTCCTCTAAATAGTTATCAAAGCACTTACAACCTTAAATAAAGAGACCAAAAATGTATATTGTATTTAAGATATATTCTCTCCAAAATCATAGATAACTGAAGCACAAATCCTTAATTTTATGTTCAATCCTTGGTAACTTTTTTGACTGCCACACAAGTACATCTATATCCCCCTCCTCCTCAGAATTATGCAGCTGTTCTGTTTATGTAATACTTTTTATTCTTCCTGTCAAAGTGAGTAACTTCAGTTTTCCACATCATACTCAATCTCCCAGACTTTTGCCCATTCAACCAACCTTTCATCTGCAACTTCATGTCCTCTTCACAACATACTTTCCCACTGGTATGCAAATTAGGCTACTACGACTCCACTTTCTTGATCAAAGTCATTGAATTTGTTAGAAGTTGAGTCCCCAACACAGACCCCTGCAGGATTCCACTCGCAACATCCTCCCAATTAGAAAAGGGCCAATTTATGCATGCTCTGCCAGTTTTCCATCCATGCTAATATGTTACCCCAAATGCCTGTGCTTTTATTTTTCCCAGTAGCCTTTTCTTGGTTGGAATGTGAGTCTTTACAGGTAATCAAGTCTTAAAGATACAGACAATGAGAGTGGAGAGGGTGTTAAAGCACAGGTTAAAGAGATGTGTATTGTTTCCAGCCAGGACAGTTAGAGATTTTGCAAGCCCAGGCAAGTCGTTGGGGTTACAGGTAGTATGACATGAATCCAAGATCCCGGTTTGAGGCAGTCATTGTGTGCAGAACTTGGCTATCGATCTTTGCATTGTCACGTGCCTTGGAGAACGCTTATCCGAAGATCAGAGGCCAAATGCCCGTGACCACTGAATTGTTCCCCAAAAGGAAGAGAACACTCTTGCCTGGTGATTGTCAAGTGGTGTTCATTCATCCATTGTCGTAGTGTCTGCATGGTCTCCTCAATGTACCATGCCTTGGGACATCCTTTCCTGCAGTGCATCAGGGAGGCAACGTTGGCTGGGTCACGAGTATGTACTGTGTACCTGGTGGATGGTGTTCTCATGTGAGATGATGGTATCTGTGTCGATTTGGCACATCTTGCAAAGGTTGCTGTGGCAGGGTTGTGTAATGTTGTGGTTAATGTTCTCCTGAAGGCTGGGTAGTTTGCTTCAGACAATGGTTTGAGGTTGTGCGGTTGTTTTGAAGGCAAGAAGTGGGGGTGGGATGGCCTTGACGAGATGTTCTTCATCAGTGACATATTGAAGGCTCTGGAGAAGCTGTTGTAGCTTCTCCACTCTGGGGAAGCGCTCGACAACAAAGGGTACAGTGTCCGCCGTGTCCCATGTTTGTCTTCTGAGGAGGTCAGTGTAGTTTTTGCTGTGGCACGCCGTAACTGTTGAGTCGAGTGCTATATCCTGTTCTTGCAAGGGCATCTTTCAGCGTCTGGTGGTGTCTGTTGCAATCCTCATCTGAGCAGACCTTGTGCATACGGAGGGCTTGTCCGTAGGAGATGGCTTCTTTAACGTGTTTAGGGTGGAAGCTGGAGAAGTGGAGCATTGTGAGGTTATCAGTGGGCTTGTGGCACAGTGAAGTGCTGAGGTGACTGGCCTTGATGGAGATGTGTGTCAAAGAATGTGACTGATTCCAGAGAGCGCTCCATGATGAATCTGATGGTGGGATGGAACTTATTGATATAGTTGTTTCAATAATTGCTCACCATGAGTCCAAAGGAAGAAAGTGGCATTGATGTATGTATCTAGTGTATAGCATTGGTTGAAAGTCCTGTACAGTGAAGAAGTCTTGTTCGAACCTGTGCATGAAGATGTTGGCATATTGAGGTGCAAATTCTGTCCCCATGGCTGTTCCGTGTCTGGATGAAGAACTGGTTATTGAAGGTGAAGACATTGTGGTCCAGGATGAAGCGGATGAGTTGTAAAATTACATCTCGAGACTGGCAGTTGTCAGCGTTGAGTACTGAGGGAATTGCAGCAAAGCGATCATCATGGGGGATGCTGATGTAGAGTGCCGAGGCATCCATTGTGACGAGGAGTGCTCCTGGTTCAACTGCTCCATGCGTGCTGAGTTTCTGTAGGAGGTCTGTAGTGTCGCAACAAAAGCTGGGTGTTCTTTGTACAATGGGTTTCAGGATGCCCTCTGTAGCCGCAGAGTTCTCGCACCGGGTCCTATTGCCTGATATGGGATGGCTGGGTGTGTTTGCCTTGTGCATCTTCAGGAGGCAGTAGAGATCTCCTATGTGGGGAGTATTTGGGATGAGAGCACAGAGCTCTGAAGGTCCAGTTCAAATGTCTTGATTAGCCTGAGTTAATGGGTGTGTTCTTTGGTCGGATCACCGGGTAACTGTCTGTAGTGTTCCTCATTGTTCAGTTATCACTACAATTTGCTGTAATCCGTTCTGTTCAATATGACGATTGCCCCTCCTTTTGCTTCAGTTACCCGCAGATCCGACAAAAGAACACACCAACTCAACAGACTGATCAAGACGTTTGATCCAGACCTTCAGAGCATCCTCCGTGCTCTCATCCCACCTACTCAAGTTGGAGATCTCTACTGTGTCCCGAAGATACATAAGGCAAACACACCCGGCTGTCCCATAGTATTGGGCAATGGGACCCTGTGCGAGAACCTCGCCGGCTACGTCGAGGACATCCTGAAACCCATTGTACAAAGAACCTCCAGCTTTTGTCGCAATTCTACAGACATCCTACAGAAACTCAGCGCACATGGAGCAGTTGAACCAGGAGCACTCATCGTCAGAATTGATGCCTCAGCACTCTACACCAGTGTCCCCCGTGACAATGGCATTGCTGCAACAGTCACAGTACTTAACGCCAACAACTGCCAATCCCAAAATTCAATTTTACAACTCATCTGTTTCATCCTGGACCACAGTATCTTCACCTTCAACAACCAGTTCTAAATCCAGACATACGGAACAGCCTCGGGGACCAAATTTGCACCTCCAATATGCCAACATCTTTATGCACAGGTTCGAACAAGACTTCACCGCACAGGATCTTCAACCATTGCTATACACTAGATACATTGATGACACTTTCTTCCTTTTGGACTTATAGTTGCTTCAGTGATTGCTCACCATATGACATCAAGTTCCATCCTGCCATCAGACTCACCATGGACTACTCTCTGGAATCGGTTGCATTCTTGGACACACGCATCTCCATCAAGGATGGTCACCTCTGCACTTTACTGTATCACAAACCCACAGATAACCTCACGATTTTCCATTTCTCCAGCTTCCACCCTAAACATATTAAAGAAGCCGTCCCTTGTGGACAAGTCCCCTATACACAGGATTTGCTCAGATGAGGAGGATCGCGACAGACGCCTCCCAGATGCTGAAAGATGCCCACAAGAACAAGCTATGACACTCGACTCGTCGACAGTTCCAATGCGCCACAACAAAAAAATGCACTGACCTCCTCAGAAGACAAAGGACATGACAGACGGCATACTCTTCATCATTCGGTGCTTCCCTGGAGCGGAGAAGCTACAACATCTTCTCCGGAGCCTTCAACATGTCATTGACGAAGACGAACATCTCGCCAAGGTCATCCCCTCACCCCCCACATCTTGCCTTCAAACAACCACATAAACAGACCATTGTACACAGCAAACTACCCAGCCTTCAGGAGAACAGTGACCACGACACCATGCAGCCTCTGCAAGATGTGCCAAATCATTGATACAGATGCCATCATCTCGCGTGAGAACACCATCCACCAGGTACACTGTACATAAACTTGCAACTCAGGTAATGTTGTCTACCTGATACACTGCAGGAAAGGATGTCCTGAGGCATGGGGAGACCATGCAGACGCTGCAACAACGGATGAATAAACACCACTTGACAATCACCAGGCAAGTGTGTTCTTTCCATGGGGAACATTTCAGCAGTCACGGGCATTTGGCCTCTGGGTAAGTGTTTTCCAAGGTGGCCTTTGTGACACATGACAACGCAGAGTTGGTGAGCAGAGACTGACGGCCAAGTTCCACACACGAGGATAGCCTCAACTGGGATGTTGGATTCATTGTCACACTATCTGTAACCCCCATGACGTGCCTAGGCTTGCAAAATCTCACTAACTGTCCTGGTGGAGACAATTCGCATCTCTTTTTAACCTGTGCTTAACCATCCCTCTGATCACATTGTCTGTACCTTTTTAAGACTTTTTTTAACCTGTAAAGACTCGTATTCCAACCATTATTTTGTAAATTGAGTTTGTGTCTTTTATATGCCCTGTTTATGAACAGAACTCCCACTCACCTGATGAAGGAGCAGCAAGTGCTGCGAAAGTACTGGCTTTTGCTACCAAATAAACCTGTGTTGAGGCTTACTGTGTTTTCTAAATTCCCAGCTCTTAACCTTTTTTAATCAATTCTAACTTCTTTCCATGACACAGGTCGAGTTAACTGGCTTATAGGTTCCTGTTTTCTGTCTGTCTCCTTGAAAGGAAAGGTTATAATTGTTACTTAAAGGTTTTCCAAAATCTAGGCAATTTTAACATTAATGTATCTGTTACCTCAGCCACCTCTTAACGCCATCCTAGGGTCTTCATCAGGACCGGAAAACTTGATAACCTGCAGCTCCATCAGTACCACGTCACCAGAGATTTTAATTCACCAAGTTCCTATCTCCCTTCCACCTCCTAATTAGTTGCTATGCTAAATTGTTTTTGTTGCAGTCTGGATTTCCTGATAGAATGGGGCAGTGTACTTGCTGCAGCAGCATTGCAGGGCATGGGTAAGGAAATGTCCATTTTGAGAGTTCCTCTACCCTGCACTCTGCCTCTGATGTGAGGAATACAGTATTATTTATAGTTACAAATCATTTTTCTAATATAATGTGATATAAGAACTCAACTCAATCTTTCCTCTTCGAGATTGTGGTGGCTGTGTCCTAACTTTACCCCCATTTTTGTTCCGAGGCACAGAACTATCCATCCTCTACTGAGCTTTATCTTATGCGTTTCATAAAGTGCATCACACTTGTGTCAAGAAATGTCTTCTAATTTTTTTCCCCTATAGCCTGCCTCTGATTTAAAATTGGACTTGAGATTAAACCCCTTGCAGTTTCCTTCACCAACATGTTAATTTTACCCCACCTGTCCCAACAAAATTCTTTAGAAGCTTAAAATCATCTAGCAAATAACCCATTCACTCAGGACTACAACTGTAGTTTTTATAGTCTATCCTCAAACAAACCCTGGCAATGTTCTGGTGAATCTGTATTGTGCATTTTCCCATGCCAGTATTTCCTTTCTAACGTACTGTGCTCATCATTATACTGCAGTTGCGGCTGGGCTTTATATCGCTGTAGTAAAATGTCAGTGATAGCCAGTTCTTATTCAGAAATTAGGTTTAAATTGCAAAATCATAAATTACTAAAGTAAATATGGTATGAATGATCAATAGATTTGGCACTTGATGGTTATCAATTTAGTATGAAATAATAGCCTTAATTTGTAAGGATCTATGGGGTATGAGAGAATAGCATGACTAAAATAAATTAACTTGAATGCATAACAGAACCTGTATTGAAAAGGAAGCTATTTATGGCTATGCTTCCCAGTCAGTCATGATCTCGCCCTGCTAATTATTCTACCACCATCACACGTTCCACAAACCAAATACAGGTACATTTCTCACGATGCTAAACAGATGTGAAGTGGCTATACCTCCTGAAATGATGTAAAGCATATGCTGTTTTGAAGCTTGTCCCTTGTTCCCATAGTAAATGTAAAGTAGCTATAGTCCCAAATGACCATAGGCCACTCTCCCCTTTTGAAGGTGAGAACTGATAAGTGATGATTTAACCTGAGGATCACCACATCAAGCGAGGGGCAAAGTTGTGAACCATAGGCAGCAGCCGTCAATGCAACTTATGCTAATTGGCAGCTTGACAATAAGATCATGAGACATCTAGCAACTGGTAGGCAACCTTCACCTCATGAAAGGGAACATGCCTTTATCAGATGGTGATTGGCAGCTGGTGCTTATGTAAAAAGATGTCTGACACAGCCCTCTGTTTGTTAATGCTGTAGAAGTCTTGGTGCGAGAAATGATCAGAAGGAAGGAAGAGCAGGGTCCTTGCAACTTGGCATTGTGCACTCCCAAATAGCCAGGCAACAGTGAGCAGAAATAGGGCACATAAATGTCAGGAATCTGACCATGCTGATCCTGGCATCAATGTAGAAAGAAATTCAATAATTTGACACAGCTGGTACAGTTAGATCACCACTAGTATTTGAAGAGAAATGCAGATGACCTGTGATTCAACAAATAGAACTACACAAGTTTTCACATTTTAAGACTAAAACACATTGTATATGAATCATATTTGATCAATTTGTTTTAAGTTAACATTAGTGTATGCCCATGTATGCTATACTCCCTCTGCCAGAATTCTCTTGTACATTTACAATACCTTGAAATTATTTTAGGGACCACCCAGAAATATGTCAGTCCTCTGGAAATTGCTTCAATTCGCCATCATTCCAGCTATTCTCTATGTAAAATTTTCCATTTACTAATACTTGACTGTAATTCACTCCTTACAATCTGCATAGCCAGCATCACTGCCACTCATGTTCCAGCTGCTTTTCAGCTTTCTCTCCAATTACAACTGCACATGTGCTTCCTTCTGTTTACATGTGTGTTTTCTGCACTTGAAACCCTCAATGACTGAGCCCTCTTGTCCGTGCAATCTGCTTTATTTTCTTTTGCCATGTTAAGTTTGGTATCCCTTCAACAACCCCACACACTTGCATTTTCCTGCTCTTCTTGCCCAATGAGCTGGCATGCTGCAGGAGTTTGCAACATGAGGCAGTATTTGGGCCTCTTGTGTGACAGATTGAGGGACTGGAAGAAGTGTCCCAATGGTATTTGGTCATCACCATTTTTGATGTTGATTTCTTCCCCTCCTCCCTCCAGATGACAAAATGGGTGGGCCGTGGAATTCTCATTCCACTCGCTGCTTTCTAGTGCTATGAAGTGCTAACTCTTGTCTGTCTTATCAGATTTTGATCAGCTATAGCAAAACAGAGGGCAGCCTTCAATGGAAAAACGTTCGGTGTAAAGAGCAGCTCAGAAATCATCACTTTCCGTACTTTAGACAATGAGCTTCACAGGTCTGCATTGAGTAAACTGCCACACACACGAGCAGTAGTGAGGGCAGGATGATACTGTATACACCTGAAGATCTCGTTTGCTCTGGTGGAGAGGGCACTTCCAGGGTCCAGTCTTATAAAAAGTAGGCTGATGGATGTGTATCGGCAATTATTTGCATCAACTAGCTTGCCAGCAATCTCTTGCACCATGCCAGACAGTACAGGGAATCATTACTGTGAATTGGAGAGGGCCTAGAGCTGGGGGTACGGAGGGAGAGGAGTTTGTGAAATGTGTTATGGAAGGGTCGCTAGAACAGTATGTAACTTGCCCGACTAGGGGAGGGGCTATACTGGATTTAGTGTTGGGAAACGAGCCGGGACAGGTGGGTGAGGTAGAGGTAGGCGAACATGTGGCGAACAGTGACCACAAGTCCGTCTACTTTAGGATAAGAATGGAAAGGGACGAGTGCCGTCCAAACGGGAGTGTGCTGAACTGGGGAAAGGCGAGCTATGGCAGGATTAGGAGGGAGCTGCAGCAAACTGGGAGGGACTGTTAGCTGGCAAGTCCACGGTTGGCAAGTGGGAGGCTTTTAGGGACAAAATGAAATGGTTGCAGGGGAGGTATGTTCCGGTTAAGCGAAAGGATGGGAAAGGTAGGATTAGAGAGCCGTGGATTACGGGGGATATTGAAGACTTGGTCAGGAAGAAGAGGGAGGCGTATGTTAAGTCAAAACAAATGGGTACGGAGTGTGCGCTGGAGGAATATACAGAGAGTAGGAGGGAGCTAAAAAGGGGAATTAGAAGGGCGAAGAGAGGGCATGAGATGGCTTTGGCTGGTAGGATTAAGGATAATCCTAAGGCATTTTATTCCTATATTAGAGGCAAGAGAGTAGTTAGAGGGAAAATTGGTCCTCTTAGGGACAAGAGTGGAGAGTTGTGTATTGAGTCGGAGGGAATGGGGGAGCTCCTGAATGAATACTTTGCGTCGGTATTCACGAAGGAGAGGGGTTCGGAATCGTGTGGTCTCTTGGAGGGAGCGGAGGTTCAGTTGCAGGATATAGTTATTACAAGAGAGGAAGTGCTAGGGCTTTTAGGTAGCGTAAGGACGGATAAAGCTCCGGGGCCTGATGGTATTTATCCCAGGCTGCTTAGGGAGGCGAAAGATGAAATTGCTGGGCCTCTGGCGCACATCTTTGTCTCTTCTTTGGACACAGGTGAGGTCCCAGAAGACTGGAGGGTAGCAAATGTGGTCCCGCTGTTCAAAAAAGGTAGTAGGGATAACCCTGGGAATTATAGGCCGGTGAGTTTGACGTCAGTGGTAGGGAAGTTAATGGAAAAAATACTTAGGGGTAGGATGTATGAGCATTTGGAGCATTGCGATCTGATTAGGGATACGCAACATGGCTTTGTTAGCGGGAGGTCTTGCCTTACGAATCTGGTGGAATTCTTTGAGGAGGTGACAAAAACGGTTGACGATGGGAGAGCCGTTGATGTCATCTATATGGATTTCAGTAAGGCGTTTGACAAAGTCCCTCACGGTAGGCTGGTAGAAAAGGTTAAGGCGCATGGGATACGAGGCCAGGTAGCTAGGTGGATTGAGAACTGGCTGGGAAATAGGAGACAGAGGGTAGTTGTGGAGGGTACCTTGTCGGGCTGGAGGCCAGTGACCAGTGGTGTGCCGCAGGGCTCGGTACTGGGACCTCTCTTTGTAGTCTACATAAATGACTTAGAGGGCGTAGGTGGTGTGATCAGCAAGTTTGCTGATGACACCAAGATGGCAGGGTTGGCGGGTACGGAACTGGATTGTCAGGTGATACAACAGGATATAGATAGGTTGGTGCAGTGGGCGGATAGGTGGCAGATGGCATTTAATCCTGACAAATGCGAGGTGATGCATTTTGGACGGAATAATGCAGAGAGGAGCTATGTGATAAAAGGTAGGCCGATTAGGAGTATAGACGTACAGAGGGACCTGGGAGTGCAGGTTCACAAATCCATGAAGGTTGCGTCACAAGTGGAGAACGTTGTTAGGAAGGCTTATGGGATGTTAGCCTTTATAGGAAGGGGCTTAGAGTATAAAAGCTGCCGTCTAATGCTTCAGTTATACAGAACGTTGGTTAGACCGCATTTGGAGTACTGCGTCCAGTTCTGGTCACCTTACTACCGGAAGGACGTGGAGTCTCTGGAAAGGGTGCAGAGGAGGTTTACCAGGATGTTGCCTGGCATGGGGGGACTGGGTTACGAGGAGAGATTGAAGAGACTGGGGCTATTCTCCTTGGAACGACGGAGATTGAGAGGGGACATGATAGAGGTATATAAGATACTGAAGGAAATAGATAGAGTTAATAGTGAGAGACTGCTCCCTAGACTGGGTACGAACACGAGAGGTCATCACTTAAGGGTGAGGGGGGGGGAGGTATAATTTGGAGGTAAGAAGAAGGTTCTTTACGCAGAGAGTTGTGGGGGTCTGGAATGCGCTACCGAGTAGGGTGGTGGAGGCAGGAACATTGGACTCGTTTAAGATGCAGTTAGATAGGCACATGAGTGAAACGAGAATGGAGGGATATGGTAGGGGCTATTAAATTAGGGTTAAACCTCGGGAGACACCGGAAGGGCAGGCTGTATGATTAATATTTTTTGTCTTTATTCCACAGGTGGAGGTCCACCTCGTGTCAAGCGAGGGGCATGCACACGGCGGGTCGTGCGTGGGCTGCTCTTGGAAGTCCAGGAGTGGCCTAGTACTTCATGTCGGTGTGTGTGCTTGATCCTGGACCGATAGACGGGCGCCACAACAGCTCAGTGACTAGCACTGCTAGCTGTGCAGATACATGGATTTGGGCCTGTGTCTGTGGGAGTTTGCGCATTCTTCCTGTGGTTGCGTGGGTTTCCTCCGGGCGCTCCGGTTTCCTCCCACACCCCAAAGATGTGCTCTTAGGCTAATCGGTTTCTACTAAATTGACACTATTTCTTCCCTGAATCTGACTGAGTAGGGTTCCATTCGTAGACATGCAGGGTAGAATAGGTGTAGGGTGATGCGGCGGCGCGGGCTCGTTGGGCCGAAGGGCCTGTTTCCCGTGCTGGGTTGTTCTTTGTTCTATTATGCAAAGTTTCAATATAGTGCATTAGACCATGGAGCTCCACGAATGAGGTGGTGAAATGAACTGAGTGAGTGGTGACAACTCAGACCACTTGCATGCAATTTTGTATAACTCATCATTTAGGCTCTGGGTTTGACCACCTCAGCAGGTTTTGTAGTGTTTCCATCAATAAGGACTTCAGTCCTGTCTCAGTCCTCCTCATGTTTGCTCCCTTTGAGATCCCCAAGTACTGATGTTCAGTCACGTGAATGACTGAGAAGTCACTGAGGCACTTCTTCTCAGTGAAGAAAGAAGCCTACACATAAACATTCCCCACCAATTTCTCAATCTGTCACATGTCCAAATAATCAGCTCGGGGGAATCACCCCAAGATGCCCTGCTGTGGTCTGCAGCTGGGTATCTTGGGGACTAACCAAGAACGGCAGACACAGCTATCCTGAGTGCATTCAAAGATTGTCAGCCAATTGTATACTGGATACATTCCCAATGCAGGGGAACAGCAGCAGTGCCAGGTCAGCTTCACAGGACCCAATCCAAACAGATGGCATGCAGCTGGAACTCTGTACCATTATCTTATCAGCCGCAATGGATATAGAGTCAAAATCTCCTGCACAACAGGACGTTACAAAGGAAAAAGATGGAGAAAGCACGGAGAACCAGAGGTCAAAATCTACAGATGCAACCTGTGACAGACCATGATTTGACCTTTTTAAGGCTGAACTTAAGTTTAAAGCAATCAACAAAATAGAACAAAATGATTTTACTCCACCAAAATTAGCTGTGCCTATTTGCATACAGATTGCAAGTCGTTAGAAAATAATCTGTTCAGTGACATTTTTATTTAAGCAGGCTATTTATCAGCTACTCAAATTGAGTAGGCTGTACTGTAGAGAATGTCTCCATATCCATTGACTATGTGCATCCTATTTGTACCACTATTCTGCAAGATATTCAGATTTATAATTAAGTCCTAGTCTGAATGTAGCTTGTATCTCTTGGAGTATACATAACCAAGCTGTCAACTGAATTGGTTTTCCCCATCCCATTCCACCCAAATAAATTGGATGTTTGTACAGTTGTGTTCATTTTTTTTTGAATGTATGAGCCAGTATTAATGCAACCCAATTGAATTGATAGGTTCCCAATTTTAATATTGCAGTACATCAGTGAAAAAAGTTTCAGTAGTTTGGGAAATACATCTTTCCATGCTATTTGTGCTGTGGACTCAACTGACTGGATTCATTTTTTTGTTAAATTATTTACACAGATTTATCTAGCAAGTAGACTTCATCCTTCTCTAAAAATGGCATCAGCTGCTTAAAATTTAAAAGGGATGCATTATTTGTGTTGGTGGAACTTAATTTGCTTGTTTCTACAATATAAGCTGTTGCCTCTTTACATTGTCCTTGAATCTGTTGCGAAAATTTAGTTCATGGGTTTGTGTTTTAGATTATACCTTTTTTATTTTCAGGAATATAACTTTTGGCCTGGAGGCTAGTGTTAAGTATAAGGTAAGTGGACATCTGATTGTGAAACTGATAACTCTGAAGCAAATGCAATTCAAGTAAGCCTAGTTGCCTAGAAAAGATAACCTGTTTTTAGTTTACAAGGTCAGAGAACAATAAGTGATCCATTACTGGATGTGTTGGTAAAGTATGTGTCATGGAGCTAAAAGCTAGCAATTCTGGGTAAGCAGGTCATAGACTATTAGAAATTATTCATTTAGGTAACAAAATCAGAATAACGTGGAAGGTAAAATATTCATTTGTGTTGCTTTCAGAGCAACCAAGATTGTGTCACATTGTAGTCGGGACAGGATATAGGGATAAATGGTTTTTGTGTGTGTTTGCTGATAAAAGCATACTGTCCAGTTTGGAGATCAAACTGGTAGTTGCAGTTTTGCTGGGTTGAGAATGCCATAGGACATGTTAGTCAGTTAGGCCTGCACATCAAGTAGAGAAAATACTAACAACTTCGTTGACTGCATAAAAAGTAGGTGAAGAAATTCATTTTTGGTTTCATGAGGGAAAAACAGCTGGAAATTTTGTTCTAGCTTGTAGCTATTGAAATAAATCTACATCTGTCTTCCTTGTGGCAGAAAGCAGTTAGCTTGAATAGTTCTCTTTAGCATAGTTCTTTCCAAGCTATGGGAACAGACCGGGGGGTGGGAAAAAAGTCTCTGCATGTCCAAAACCTGGGTAAGTTACTCAAGTCCATAGTCATAAGGTCTTTAAAAAAAATTGGAGGGTCGTTTGGCTGAAAGCTAATTGAAAGAACCTAACCTATTTGATACCTTGAGGAATAACTGGAATATTAAGGAGAATTGAAATAAATTCCTGAGGGCTGTGGCATACATTTTGGGTTCGTCCTGGGAAAAGTAAATTAACTTTCAAGGTTTATAAGGGAACTCTGGATGGAAGCAACAACCTAATTTATAGCATACGTCCTTATAAGCTGGTGCTTGTTTTGCTTAATTTCTCTCCATTATAAGAACTAGGAGCAGGAATAGGCCATCTGGCCCCCTGAACCTGCTCCGCTATTCAATAAGATCATGGCTGATCTTTTCGTGGACTCAGCTCCAAATACCCACCTGCTGACCGTAATCCTTAATTCCTTTACTGTTTAAAAATTTATCTACCTTAAAAACATTCAATGAGAGAGCCTCAACTGCTTCGTTGAGCAGGGAATTCCACAGGCTCGCGCTTTGTGACGAAGTTCCTCCTCAACTCAGTCCTAAATCTGCTTCCCCTTTATTTTGAGGCCAGCACCCCCCCCCCCCCCCCGTGTTAGTTTCACTTGCTAGTGGAAACAACTTCCCTGCTTCTATCTTATCTATTCCCTTTGTAATCTTATGTTTCTATAAGATCTCCCCTCATTCTTCTGAATTCAAATGAGCATATTATATATGTGTTTGTTAAATATAGAATTTGGATTTTCTTAAAAATCATCAGCACTTCCTATCAGAATCATAACAAGCCTTTGCAAGCTTCATCAGTTGAACTTTTTTTTTGAAGCCACAGCAACTTGCACTAACATGTGCATTCATCAGAAGTCCTTGAGAAGGAAGCATTTGAGGTGGTTCACGATATGTTTGCACTAATTATTCCCACTAGATTTTAATGTAGTGTTGGAGGTGCTCAGCTGGAACGGAGTCGAACCATGGAGGTGATTTGTGCACTAGGATCTTCAACAACAGTATATTTTAAATGTGTATATCGTAGAAAAACAAAGGTGCTTCATGGAACATTTTGAGGGGATGGTGAACATATCAAGCCATGTTCTGTTTTTGCCATTTGACATTTAAAGGCACAACGATGGAACCCTATTGGAGGGAAAGTATTTAGGTGTCCAGATCACCAATAATCTATCCTGGTTCTTCTTTCCTCCCACCTGCCCCCACCCCACCACCACCACCACCCAATGTTAACACTAGTGAAGAAAGCCCATCAACATCTCTACTTTTTCAGAAGACTAAGGAAATTTGGCATGTCAGCTACAACTCTCCAACTTTTACAGATGCTCCACAGAAAGCATTCTTTCTGGTTGTATCACAGCTTGGTATGGCTCCTGCTCTGCCCAAGACCGCAAGGAACTACAAAAGGTTGTAAATGTTGCCCAATCCATCTCTTAAACCAGCCTCCCTCCCATCCATTGACTCTATCTACACTCCCTGCTGCCTCGATAAAGCAGGCAGCATAACCAAGGACCCCCCCCCCCCCCCCCCCCACACCCTGGACATTCTCTCTTCCACCTTCCTACATGAAAAAGATACCAAAGTCTGAGGTCACATACCAACCAACTCAAACAACAGCTTCTTCCCTGCTGCTGTCAGACTTTTGAATGAACTTTGCATTGAGTTGATCTTTGCACCCCAGCTATGACTATAACATTATATTATTGTTCCCTTCTCTGTGAAGTGCATTTTGTCTATATAGTGCAAAGAAATAATACTTTCCACTGTATATTAATACATGTGACAATAAATCATATCAAAAAAGACTGCAATGGCAGACTGGGAAGTTAATAAATATAGTAAATAAATATCCTGAATGCATTAAAGGAATGAGAGATCTAGGTACTGTGGACCAGAAGCAAACCAACTGGAAGTATATGTAAAAGCAAATGATGAAGCTGTGGTCAGGAAGGGAAAATTGAAGTGGGCTTGCAAGTGGCAAGAAAGCAAGTCATGGACTTTAGTAAATCAGTTTGTTGGGGGAAAAGAAGTCACAGGTAAAGGGGTGAGTTACTACAGCAGGGCAATGACAATTAGGAGATCCCTTGATTTCAGAAATTGATTTTCAGGAGCTCGTTTATGTTTACCACTGCTGGTGCGAATGAAGAATATTGAGGAAAAAGCTTGTGGTGAAGAGAACTTTTAAAGCTATCACAGGGAGAAAAAATAGTTCTGAGGATCTTGGCTGTGGTATCGTAAATTAGTATTAGGCTTGAAGTGAAATATGGATTGTTATGCATCAGATTGATTATCTAGCTGCGACTAATGGAACACATAATTTGAAATGGGAACAAAGTACAATGGTTGCGATTGTCTTTAATCAATGACCATTTCAGTTTATACCATGCTATACCATGTGTAAATATAATCAGTCATAAACAGTGAGTACTTCTGAAACATTTGCAGTAAAAGCTATCCATCTATAACACAACTATTATGCATACTACCATTGCAGCCTGACTTATTTATTTTTGAAATATTTCATAAGCCAGAGTTTTAAAACAAAGCAGAACTTCCCCTAAACTTGCTGTGTTTCACAAAGGCAGCTTGCAATGGGAATGCAGTTATATTCAGAACTGGGGGGCAGTGGTCCCTTGTTGGTATGAATGCTGTTTTCCTCTGCCGACACCGAACAAATTGTACATAAAGATGAGATTTTTTTCTAAATAACCTGGTCTGACTCTGCCACTGAAATGGAGTTCATAGTAAGGCTGCAGACCACCACGCATGATATTGGCAATTTTGCAAAATGTACCGTAGAAATTTTGAAGTATATGAAAGGCTTTTGATCTAGCCCAACTCTTGCAAAATAAATTCTTGCATTTGGCAATGCAATACAGATTACAGAAATCTTAAACACCAAGAAGAAAATTAAAATGGATGCCACATAAATTACTTATGAGAACATATTAGCCCTGAATTTGCAAGAGCTGGATATCTTGTAATGTGACTTAGTTAGCCTCATTTTTTAAATCCAAATGGCACCATCTAAATGGAGAAGGTGTGTCCTGGCTGGAGTAGGTCCTAAAACTGGTGGCAAACGAGAGACTGCAAGAACACTTGTGGTGTAAGGTATGCAGGTTGCTCCTAGGTTCTCTGATACTTGGTGGAAGAGGAGAGAGATGCCCTCCCTTCACAGGCCCTCCATGTGTACAGGCAAGGTGGGGAGGAGGGGAGGGGTAGTACTATAGAACTCCTGCAGTGCAGAATCAGCCCATTGAACCTACTACTACTCAAAGAGCATCTTACACAGCCTCCCCGCAGCCGCCCCCCCCCCCCCCCCCCCCCCCCCCAAAACCTCGCCCTACACGGTTGTCATGACTAATCCATTTAATCCACAAATCCTTTGGGTGCTCTGGTTCCCTCCCACAATCTAAGGAAGTCAACACACACAAAAGAACGTGCAAACTCCACAAAGACAGTTACCCAAGGCTGGAATTGAACCTGGTTTCCCTACTACTGTCAAGCAGCAACGCTGACCACTGTGGCACTGTTATGCCCCTGCCCCCTCTGGTGATGGAGAGTCCCAAGGGACAAAGTGGCAGTGCTTAGAGGGCATCAGGCAAGGCATAATGGGGGAGGGCCTGCTGCCACACTGCATTTGGGCTGAGTAACAAAGGGAGGCCAGCGATTGGGGCTGGCCATGGGACCATGGTCTGGGAGCGAGTGATTTTGGAGTGGGGGGGAAGGAAAGGATGGAACGGCCAGAGATGTGCAGATTGTGGGGCTGGCCAGCAATTGAACTGGCTGGCAGTGTAGGGCCACTGCGCATATGCCGATCTCCACTGACAGCATACGCCACAGCCCGCTTAGCACTCTGCTGTCAGCCTCTCTAGTGGGAGTAGGGCCCCAGCCACTGGTTTTTGTGATTCTCTTTTTAAAAAAGTTTGTCTATTAGTTACAAATAAGACTCCCATTAGCACTGCAATGAAGTTACTGTGAAATTCCCCTAGTGCACTCTGCAGTGCAGAAGAGCGTGGGAGTTTCATTTTGAAACTTCCACTGAAAAGAACAGCATGCTTTACTCCAATTTTTACACAAATTCAACACTTAGAACTTTTTTTGGGAGAATAGCCCCAAAGTGTCCAACTGTCAGAGACATAAGTTGGAGTTTGAAGGCAGCAACGGTATCATCAAATCTGCATTGTAACACTAAGTTATAATCTGCCTCCTATACAGATTTCTGCAGTTGTTTCAGTCGTGCACACAAATCCATTTATAAATATGGTGGCCAGTGCTCTTCCTGTCAAGTATGTGCGTGCATCGGAAACCTTATCAAACTATAACTCATACCCAAAAGCTAGAGAGAAATATCTTCCTTTATACATCTACTAAAATGAATTTTGAAGCATAGTCAACTATTTAATCTATTCCTTAATAGGTATTGCCCCTTGCAAATCTGTTTACTGCTTTGCTTAAATTCATACTAGTTTGTGTTTGTAACTATTTTCTTAATGCACCTCCCCGAATGGCAGGCGATTGAGAGGTGAATGGTTGAAATATTTCTGGTAGAGCCAACATGTTTCGGTGAAGCTGCTGTGTCTCTGCTTATGTTTCTTTGCAACAGATAAAACGTTAGGAGAGAAGGAAAGGAGAGGGTGCAGAATGTAGTATGACAGTCAGAATAACGTTATAAAATCATAGGATGAAAGTAAAAGAATTGGAGGCTATGCTTGGAACAGCTGGCAAGAAATCACCTCGTTCCAAAGCCATCTTGAACGTAAATACACCATATGGTTCAAGAAGATCGTTCATCCGACACTTTTCCAAAGGACATGGGGAAGGGCAACAAATGCAATTTCTGCCAGTGCTCACCTGCCATAAACTGAGTTCTGTATTTGCAACTGTTGTCTCCTTTTAAGTACCATCACTTTTTTTAAAAAAAAAATGCGGCCTCAGTGACAAACTATTTAAGTTCATGTGATGATTTGTCATGATCCGCTACTTTCCACTCCTGATTTCCACCATTTTTCTGTCAGCACAACTCCTTATCTTGCATGTTGTTTCTTGTTGAGCTACACCCCTCAAATTCGTACAAGGTGTGAACTGGGAACTGTGCAATGAATTTTTGTGATCAGCCTTGAAACACTTCCTACAATGCGCAGCAGTTCCCCTGATGATGGGGGTTACACACTGCTTCTGATACATTCAGCAATAAAGTCTGATCCTCTTAAGAAGTTTCTTGTTCTCCTTTCCTCAAACTTTGTTCTCTTGCATTTATTTCCTTGAGCAGCTTGGGAACTCCTACCACTAACCGTAAGCCCAAGGCTGCTCCTGTCTGACTCATTCTTGCACTTCTGGCAACCGCCAAAAATGTACATCTCTATTTTGTAACATCAATGGTGCAAAACCTACTCATGGCAGTAGATCAATGCCCAAGGGTTTATTCATCTAAACCAACTTTCTTGGGAAAACTTCAGGCTAATTCACATCACTGAACACAAGTCCCATCTTCATTCTAAGGAACATAAGAACATAAGAAATAGGAGCAGGAGTAGGCCATCTAGCCCCTCGAGCCTGCCCCGCCATTCAACAAGATCATGGCTGATCTGTCGTGGCTCAGTTCCACATTCCCGCCCTCTCCCCATAACCCTTAATCCCCTCTCTTATCAGAAACCCATCAACCCGTGTCTTAAAAATGTTTAGTGAGGTAGCCTCCACCACTTCAATGGGCAGAGAATGCCAGAGATTCACCACCCTTTTGAGTGAAGTAGTTCTTCCTCAACTCCGTTCTAAACCGCCCCCCCCTTTATCTTGAGGCTGTGCCCCCTAGTCCTACTGTCCTTTCTGAGCGGGAGGAGTCTCTCCACCTCTATCCTATCCATCCCATTCTTCATCTTATATGTCTCGATGAGATCTCCCCTCATTCTTCTAAACTCTAACGAGTACAAGCCTAGTTTATTCAGCCTCTCCTCATAGCTCAACCCCCTCAACTCCGGCATCAGCCTAGTAAACCTCCTCTGCACTCCCTCCAAGGCCAAAATATCCTTGTGTAAGTACAGCGCCCAAAACTGCACACAGTACTCCAGCTGCGGCCTCACCAATGCCCTATATAGCCTCAGCAAGACCTCCCTACTTTTATATTCAATCCCCCTCGCGATGAAGGCCAGCATCCCATTCGCCTTCCTGACCACCTGCTGCACCTGCAATCTGGGTTTTTGCGACTCATGCACAAGGACCCCGAGGTCCCTCTGCACCGTCGCCTGCTGCAGTTTTTCGCCAAGTAAGTAATAATCCTTCCTACCAAAGTGGACCACCTTGCACTTGCCAACATTAAATTCCATTTGCCAGTGCCTGGCCCATTCGCCCAGCCTATCAAGATCCTTCTGCAGACTCTCCACACCCTCTGCGCAATTTGCCGTTCCACCAATCTTGGTGTCATCAGCAAATTTTGACACCATACACTTGGTTCCCTCCTCCAGATCATCTATATAAATGGTAAATAGCTGAGGCCCCAGCACCGACCCCTGGGGCACTCCACTAGTCACCAACCGCCAATCCAAATAGCACCCATTGACCCCCAGTCTCTGCCTCCTATTTGACAACCAATCCTCTATCCACGCTAACACCCTACCCCCAACTCCATGTCCCCTGACCTTCTGCAATAACCTCTTGTGAGGTACCTTGTCAAACACCTTCTGAAAATCAAGAAAGACCACATCCACCGGCTCTCCTCTATCCACCGCCCTAGACACATCCTCATAGAACTCCAGTAAATTTGTCAGACACGACTTCCCCTTAACGAAACCGTGCTGCGTCTGCTCTATCGAGCAATTCCCCTCAAGGTGCCTCGCTATTTCCTCTTTGATGACAGATTCTAACACTTTACCTACTACAGTCGTTAAACTAACTGGCCTATAATTCCCTGCCTTTTGCCTGGCACCCTTCTTAAACAACGGCGTAACATTAGCCGCTTTCCAATCTTCCAGCACTTCCCCGGAATCCAGCGACGTCTGGAAAATAACCACCGAGGCATCCACTATCACCTCCGCCATTTCTTTCAGAACCCTCGGATGCATTCCATCCGGTCCTGGGGACTTGTCCACAATCAGCCCCTCCAGTCTGTTGAGCACTGCCTCTCTAGTAACAATAATGTCATTGAGACCCTCCAGTCCTACCACCTTTCCATCTCTAACACCCAAGGACTGGCCCCTGGCCCTCCATTCAATACCACTGCTGGAAACATGCTGCAATGTGGATTACAGACCTTCCTTCTCAATTCTGTGACATTCTGTTGTGCAACGGCAGTTTGCCTTTCCTTTAAGTTATTTTAGCCTCCCCTTTATCAGCACAGAATATTAACAGGCCATTTGATCCTTGCGATTCACTTCTGCACAGATCAACCAATACTGTGGAGGGCTCTATTCAATCTATTTAATTTTCTGAGGAAATTTGACAAAATATCTCTCTCGATTCCCCCAAATTGGCACACTCCAACCCTTCTGGGTTTCCTGGAGCTGACAAAGCGTGATGCAAAACGGGCAAGGAAACCAAACGTTGAGGTAAGCTGAGCAATCTCTACCTGAGGCAGAGTCTAAAGACAGTTGAGAGGATCATCTCTGGGGTCCACTTATGAAGTTAAACATTTAAGCACAGCGGGCTTTTATGAAGACACTGAAAAACCTCTACCAAAATGTGTGACAGCACATCATTTAAACTTATAAAGATTCAGCACTTCCCATTCATTGTTTAAAAAAATCCCTGGAAGATCCCACATCTGCAATCTTTTCAGTCCCAATGCAACAAAATAAAAAGCTAACTGTCAGTTATTAAGAACCTCCTGATTTATGTTGACTTTCACCTCATTTTAATTTCAGTCCTGCAATATGGACCTTGGCCCTTTGGTTTCTGAACATGTACAATTAAAGTTTTCAATTTTTTTTTTGTTCGCGATATCGGGGGAAAAAAATTGGAAGCAAAAGCCCATGAAAACTAGAAACTCCATTCTCAGAATTTCACTGTAATAGAACCTGGTGCTGCAAGCATTAAAAGAACGAACCTCTCTTTGAACAGTGTCGGAGAGTGTGGTTGTGAAGCCCTGGGGGATTAAACATCAGTAGAATACGTGGGCTCGAGAAGATTGGAGGGTCAGGAGGGTTAGAAACAATCAATTTAACTGTTCTTTGGCGTTAATGAATAATCACCTATTTCAAAAAAAATCACCGATGCTTATCGGTTTAACCAGGAAACTTGGTTTCAGAAGTCATATTTATCTTCAATATGAAGCTGGAATCATTGCTCCATCTGATGAGCCTTGTTTTGTTTTGCAATTACAAACGATGACCACTCTCTTGACTTACAAAATGTTGTGCTATCAGGTTGATCAAATTATTATCTCGGCTTAATAATGCCAAGTGTGGGAGAATATTGAACTTTCAGGCAGTAAATATTGAATGACTTAAAAACAAGAAATGAACAAATTATCAATCACCACAGTTGCAGAAAGAGGAACTTAATCAAGATACGCAAACATTTGCTCTTTGAAAAATGGCTGATTGGTGTCCTTATTGATGTGGAGATGCTGGCGTTGGACTGGGGTAAACACAGTAAGAAGCCTCAACACCAGGTTAACGTCCAACAGGTTTATTTGATAGAAAACGCCACAAGCTTTTGGAACGCTGTTCCTTTGTCAAGTGAATGGAAAATCTGATCAGAACTTTCCACTTACCTGATGAAGGAACAGCATTCTGAAAGCTTGTGGCGTTTACTATCAAATAAATCTGTTGGACTTTAACCTGGTGTTGAGAGACTTCTTACTGATATCCTTATTGACAGTTTTTTGTATTATCTCCACTTTCTAACATCTGACGCCTTTCATTTTACTTCTGTGGAAAATTATTTTGTGGAAACAGATCTTGGATAAGGCAACAATCCTGTTTTCTGTGCAATACACTGAATGCTTTCATGAATTTTAAAGGAGATAAAAGATTTTCTGGTTTAAAAAAAATCAAATGGCAATGCAACATGAAGGTACGTGGAATTCAAGAAGAAGATTACAATTCCTGATCCAGCTCATCAAATTAAACACACACTATTCGATGTCTTATCCTTTCATGGGATGTGGGCGTTGCTGGCAAGGCTGGTGCTCTTGCCCATCTTTCATTATCTTTAAACTGATTTGCAGGAGAGTCAACCACATTACTGTAGCTCTGGAGTCACATGTGAGACAGACCAGGAAAAGATGGCAGATTTGCTTCCTGAAAAGTCATGTGAAGTGGATGGATTTTTGAGATTTTCATTTAAATTCTACCAGTTTATGAATTTAAACCCATGCCCCGGAGCATTAGACTGAGCCCTGGGATTACTAGTCCAATGACAATGCCACTGTGCCACCATTTCTCCCATCCCCATAATTACCTTCCAGTGTCACAGGGAGCAGGCAGGAAAATGGAGTTAAGGTTGATGAGCCACGATTCTATTGATTGATGGGGTAACCTTAAGGGTACATTTGACCTATTGCTCCTATTTCTTTTGCCCTTATGGCCATCGTAACATTTACTTTTATTTTTGCATTATAGTCATCACAAAATAAATATTCCAAACCACATTTGTATATTAATACCATACCTAATACAAAAGATGACATCGTGCTAGTGGATTCCCTTAATGCTGCTACTGTCTGTCCTAGTGTTAATTTCAGTGCTGCCCCACTGGCTGCAGCATGGCTATTGGAAGGCAGATAATTTGCATTGGAGGATGTTATAGGGTATTAGTTACAGTTCAGTAGGACTGATGAAGTTTTCATAGTTATATGTAGGTTAACTGTAAGCCCTTATTGACATTTGGAACTGTACAGTACAATTATACAGTAAAAGGTACAAACTGGGAGCTCTCTCCATGCTTGTTGCCACACGTGGTTCTGTCCAACACTAGACTGACACTCGATGCAGATCATTTGCTCTGTTACATCACTGAATGATACTTAGTCCCACATTTACCCTGTATGTGCCAGACCCTTTAAATTCATTTCATTGGTTGGGCCAGCATTTTATTGCCCATCCCTAACTGTCCTTGAGAAGGTGTTAGCTGCCTTGAAGCGTTGCAGTTGGAGGTGTAACTAAACCCATCGTGCTGTTGGAGAGGAAGTTCCAGGATTTTGACCCAGTGACTGAAGGAACTGCAATATATTTCCAAGCTGGGATTCTTTCTACAATCCTTTTCTGGGTGTGTGACTTGGAGAGAAATTTCCAGGTGATGGTATTTCCATGTGTCTGTTGTCATCGTTTTCTAGATGGTGGAGATTGTGGATTTGGAAGGTGCTGCCTAAGGAGTCTTGAGTTCCCTGTGGTGGAGGGAATGAACTTTTGTGTAAAGGATGCCAATCAAGCAGGCTGCTTTGTTCCAGATGGTGTCAGTTTTCTTGTGTTGTTGGAGCTTTAATAATCCAGGCAAGGAAGTATATTTCATTATGTTCCAGATGTGTACCTAAGGCTTTCTAGCCTCTGACCTGCTCTTGTAGCTATAATATTTACATGGCTAGTCCAGTTCAGTTTCTGGTCAGTGGTAAACCCCAGGATGTTGATTTATTTGTCACAATTAGGCTTGCATTAACACTGCTATGAAGTTACTGTGAATCCCCTAGTCACCAAACTCTCTAGCACCCGTTCAGGTACACTGAAGGAGAATTTAGCATGGCCAGTGCACCTAACCAGCCTGTCTTTCAGACTGTGGGAGGAAACCGGAGCACCCAAAGGAAACCCACATAGACATGCAGAGAACATGCAGGTTCTGTGCAGACAATGACCCAAACTGGGAATCAAACCCTGGCCCCTTGCACTGTGAGGCAGCAGTACTAGCCACTGGGGGATTCAGTGATGGTAATGCCATTGATGTCAAGGTGTGATGGTTAGATTTTCTTACTGGCGATGATCATTGTGTGTTATGAATGTTTGTTATTTGTCAGCCCAAGCCTGGATATTGTCAAGGTCTTGCTGCATTTGGACATGAACTGCTTCAGCATCCAAGGAATTGTGAATGATACTGAACATTGTGCAATCATTAGTGAATGTTTCTGACTTTATAATGGAAGAATATTGATTAAGCAGCTGAAGATGTTTGGGCACAGGACACCATCTCCAATACTTTGTCTTACATTTTTATTACTGTCATTATTGCATTATCATACCCTATCTCTCCCCTTCAAGTCCTTGAATTTCAAAGGTTCAAGTAGCTTGAAGGCTTTATATCTTTTTCCATATCCTGTTTGCAGTGGACTGGCAGATTCTCACTGCTGAATCTGTACATTTGGAGGTTATTCAAGCAACTGAGTATATTTTCTTCCATTCCTTTGGGTTGAACCACACTTGGTTTGGCTTTTGCACTGATCATTGTCCGTGCTGCAAGAAACGGATAGATAACACTGGTTTTGTCTCCTTGTTGTTTCTTTTGCCTTTTCTGTCATTGTGGGTCATCATGATGTATGTGGAAGTTCCCAATTTAGCAATGTTAAGGACCAGATCAGAAACTGCAAGGTATCTTATGAAGTTAGCCTAGACACTAACTTTTTTTTTTGATTTTAGTGTTACGGCGAGCATAAAATGTTGTGCTTCAGCTATGTTTCGATTGACCCAGTAGGAAGCTTGTATTAAAATAAACAACACAGAATATAGCAAAAATAATTTGCATAACTTTTACCATTTAAAATACTCAAACATGACAAAGTATAATAATTAACAGTAAGTTATCTCTATAGTTCCAACTTGACCAGTATCCCCATAGACATAAATGTTTCTTCAGAACCAATTAGCACCAAAAAACAGATATGCAGCTGTTTAACCCCTCTGGATAGATAAAAGACTCCTGCCTTCTGACTTCCATACGTGATTTCCGGAGAAGCAAATGTCCTCAAACAGCAGAACTTTAAAAAAAACTAGTTTTCTGGCAGTCACTAGGCTTGAGAGAGAGTTATTTCTGCTCTTTAAATCTTAAAAAAAACAATTTCAGTGAGCAATCTGTTTTCAAACAGTAGAAGCCCAAAGAATGTCAAGAGTTACTGCTTGTCCAAACTCGATCACCAACTGTCAGCTCATTTTTCTTTCTGACCCAATCCCGTCCAGTTAAATGATCTTGCTTGTAAATCAACCTAATCAAGCCCCACTCTGAAAAACCTCCAAGGGAAATCAATAAAATAACATCCTTGCATTAGTCCCAATTAAAACAAACATTTCAGCAATTAGGATCAATTATGCTGCTGCAGTAACGGGGACTGCCGGATCCAAACAAAATGGCACTGACTGCTCAGAAATCCTATACAAGAACCAGTATCTACTTAAAGGCATAGTATCATCACAACAGTGGAACCTTTGTTCCACTTGTTTCATAATTTTAACCAATTGTGAGCACTTTCTTCTTTTCCATTTGTTCTTCAAACTTGAGTCTTTTCATCTCTGTAACTGCATTGCCAAGTTGAGTTGTCTTTGTTTCAGAATTACGTGCAGGACTTTTGACAACTTCAGTTTGGGCATTTGGGTTCCATTTGATTCTTCCTTCCATTATCACTACTCCTTTGATATTGTGTATCCCAACCTTCATGTTGTTCAGATTAGATCAAAGTTCAAAGAAATTCTGTTTTCAAGTAACTGTTCTGATGCACCCACAATTTTTTCTCCTGTTCCATGCATTTGGCATGACCCTTAAGACTTCTGATGCTTGAAATTCCTCATTTTTTAATTGAAGATCTATCTTTGCTGAGAACAGTTCAGGTCCTCTTTAAAGTGTTCTACTTGCTGTGTGTGCTATTCTAATATTCTCATCAACTTTTATTTTCTTTCATAAATGCGTCTTCCCAGACATTAACCTTCAAGGCTATCTGCCTTTGGAGTATGGATCCCCAGATCTTCCTGATCCCATTGGACACTGGACAGCTCTCCTATTTTCTACCACCTCCACCAAGGCTTCCAATGCAGTATCTGAAAATCTTGGAATTTGCTCTCCCATGTTCTGCCATCCTTCAGACTAAGTCAGAATAATTTTCTGCGTGATGTCAGCCACGTTAGCACCTTGCCTTTAAGAGGTGTATTTTAACTTTAAGCAGTGCAGGCTAGTTTTAAGAGCTGCTAACCATTCTGTTGATACCCTGTTGACACATCTAGCCGGTTGACGATGCACTAGGGCTGGCTGAAAACTGGAATAGCTGAAAGAACTGGCAGCATGAACTGGGTATTCTGCTTGCATTGCAATCAACCTGGCACAAATGAATTGAACATTGCAACACTAATACCTGTTTTTGAGATGTAACCCCACCTCTTTGGTGCTTTTCCTTTTTATGTAATTATTGTTTGTCTAAATAATACATACAATTCAACGATATTCTACTTGACATGCATCTCATCCACCACCTTAAACATTCACTTCCATCTGGCACAGGTGCAGTAGCATCAGTGTGTACCATCTGTAAGATGCACTGCAGCAACTAAACGCTCCTTCGACAGCACCTTCCAAAACCTACAATCTCTACCATCTAAAGGAATGAGGGCAGCAGACACTAGGTAAAATCACTAAGTTTCTGCCATGTTAATCACCATCCTAACTTAGAACTTTATCACATTTCCTTCACTACTGGGCAAAAAAGCTGGAATTCACTTTCCAAATGCACTGTGTATCTACATGGGGACTCCGCGGTTTTGGAGTGTAACTTGCCACCAACTTCTCAAACGTACGATGGGGTATAATAATCTTGGAAAGGTTCAATAGTTTATGAATGTATGTGTTCCTCCTCTCAAATTCAGGAGCTGAACAATTGTTCTTCTATCTCTCGCTCCCACTCTGTTGTCAGATGTAAGGGCAACGTGATTATTTCAAGACAGAGGTACAGATTCATGCTATAGCTTGATAGCCAGATCCAATAATGTTATTTTCATTGAGAAATTCTTGGAACAGCTCGGAAGGTTGAAATGAAAGTGCAGAATAAGTCATGAAGTAGTTGTTAGATTGTAGAATGGCAAAAGAAGAGGGAGATAGGGACAAGGCATTCTGTTGCTTTGAAGTCGGGGGAAAGAATGAGAGAGAGGAGGGGACTGTAGTGAGTCTTGTCCTCAACACACTGAGGATTGCAGGTGGGATATACAAGAGGGAAAGGGTTGAATGAGTAATGACTACTACCATCAATAAAACAGATGTTTGAGTGCTGGATGCCAAATTTATTTGATTCAGGTCACCTTGCTGAAATCATATTGAAGCTGTGTAGCGTTATATTTATTTACAGCATGGCTGCATTGGCTGATAGCATTCCTAACTCTCAGTAAGCTGTTTTGTTTCATCCAGTTGCATGCAGCGTGATGTTTGCACTCAGAACAAAATGGAATTCTGGTAAATTATGGAGTGTGAGAATAAATGCATAAATTATCCTGGACAATTGCTCAATAGTCTTTGGAGAGGGATGGGGAGGGATTGAAGTAAGGCAGGTTAAATCATTTATTTTTTAAGATTAAGTAAATTGAGTACAAGCCATGATGCAGCTGATTATTCTTGGTCTGTGGGGGTGGGGGGGGGGTGTTGGTGGTGTGTGTATAGGAAAATGGGCCGTCGTGTGTGTTCTGTTATACCCTAGTAAGTGCTGACAAGATTAGAGAAATCGTAATGGAGTGAGGAAAATATGTGGCTGAGGCCTTTCTTAAAGGAAAACTCCGGAGTTATAAACTTAAATTGAACGTGCCGGGCCTCCTTCAGTCTCATGCACTTGCACTAATTAATTCTTTTCATTGCATTCCCACAGTTAAAGTACATTTGAGTAAATGATTTCTGGCTCGCAAAACAGCCATTAATTGCTTTAGGGACATCAATAACTGCCTTTTCTTCCCAAATGATGCTGTGCTGCTTGTTACTGCCGGCAAATATAAATAGGCAAAATAGAAATGTCAACACAGGAGGGACGTTTTAAATCGAAGAAACAGGTCTTTGCCACTGATTAAATAGACGGTAGTTTTCATTGTGTTATTGGGTATACTGCATTCAGTTTAAGAGGGAAAGATGGCTTAAGCCAGTAATTACTCCCATATATTCAAGGGAATGTCAAGTAGCATATAATTATGATCTGCTGAGGACAAGCTGTTTAAGTTGAACCTGCACTGACTACCATTACAGAGGAGCCCCTTTGATGGATAACAGAAATCAGTGGATTACTGAGAGTCCACAAATGAAGTCTCTCAGACATTGTACATCAGTATTGAGGCAGGAGAATGAAAACATATAGAATACAAATAACATAAATTAAATGTAATCTTTCAGAGACCACGAGGCCCATTTGTGTTAAATGAGGGGATTAGTATTAGAGGGGTGTGCCCTGAAGCAACATCTTATGAAAAGGCTTTGTGCTGGAACAATTATGACAGATAATCAACAAGTCAGATAATTGAACACTGATAATGGAGATTCTCCTGCAATTATCTCACAAAAGATATAAATGACTACTGTCAGGTGATGGAAATGTCTCAACTTAAAACTTGGCTTCACTGTACAGGTACAAGTAAGTAAAATAATTGCTTGTAGCAGTTGACTAGGAGAGAAATGTCCATGCATTAAATAGTAAATTGTCTGGCATTTCCTCAATGTTTTTCTATCTCTGGTATGTGGGTGGGTCTGTACCCACTTCATATTTTTGGCTTGAAAATTTCTCCATAGCCTGATTTATATTTTTCAAAAAAAGACTGATTCTTTTATTGTGCACTGTCTTTCTTGACAAATGTTCTTGTTAAAATCTACTTATGAGAGGGTGGAAGAGGAGATTAGGACCTTTCCAATGATTTTGGGCATTGATATTAAAACCCTGTTTGGCTGGAAGTCATTGGACATTCCAATGACAGTAATAATTAGACACCATCTCTCAACTGTTATAAAAGTGTGTAATATAAAATTTAACTTTTCAAACTGGTTTCAGTAATAAAAATCGAGACTGTAGTTGCTAAGGAATATCTGCAAAATAGCTAGCACGAGTCTGCATCCATATTTGACTGCTATTTGATTTATGTCTATCAATTACAGTTCTGAATATGAAATGTATTATCAAGCTATTGACTTTGCAAGGAAATCGCTTTGATGTTTCCTGCCGATATGTAACTCAAAAGGAACTTCCTAAATTCACTTATGTTTAACACACACTATCACAGAGGAGCAGCATTGAAACCAATAACTACGGGCACTATGCACAGCTCTGTCCTATTTGTGTTTAATTACATTGGTGTTTCCCATTAATTGGCAGAACTGAAAGGTAAATGTGGACTGGCAGCAGTTTGTAAGATTGTCTGAAATATTGGCCTCTGATACCATCCGGTTTCCAAACGTTAGAGAGTTATTGACAGTGGGAGAATTATACATCTGCAGTTGATGGCACACTCTCAATTTAACTGCGCCTATGAATCATGTACTTTGCACGCCACTGTTCCGTTATTTTTGCAATTACTTTGTCAGGGATAGATATATAAAAAAAATCATTGCCACTATGGCATTTTTGTTATTAACATCTTCAGGGCATTTGTCCTTCAATTGGCTTCGACGCTAATGTTTTCAACAAAGCCCGGCTGTTGAAAAATTCATTAATATATTTGGCTGGCAAACAATTCTAAATGCATACTGAATGTGTTATTCCCTTTGTGACTGGGAGCAATTAACCATACCAATCACATCATAGTCACAGCTGGTAGGTATTATAAGCTTCAATGCGGAAAATAAAAGGGCTCATCTCCATATGTAAGATCAGTTTGCATTAGGTCATCAATCTAATTTGAAAATTAAGTCAGTTTTATATTTCTTTTACCAAACATCCACAACCTATTATTACTTTAAGCATCTCTTTAGAAACCGATGCACAATTATAACACTGGTTTTTAACTTGCTGGTAAAGGACTCACAAAGCTTAACCACTCTGGTAAATCCAAATCTTTATTGTTGATATGCATTTGGAATGTTATTTTCCAATCCAAAGTTTCTCCTTAGTTTTACAGGAAGCACCAGATGTGTTTCAAGTTGCCACATAATTATTCTCACTTGGAATGAATAGTTATGTTTTTCTGTTGCTGCCTGAACAAGGCACATGATGAAAATGTTCTAAATAGGTTCTTTAGATTTGGAAGCCTATTTCTCAGATTGTTCTAGCTAGATAGCTAAATGGATAGTGCATAATGATATGCTCAGATCTATTTTCAATCTACAGTCGGCAAATTTACAGTGTATCATGTTGCAATTTTTAATCCTGGAGTCTGGATGTCATCGCATATCCACCATGATGGTTACTCTGGCAAAGCCAATAGGACAAAAATGACAAAATAATCCCCTGGCTATCTGTTATAAAATTACACATCTAGATTGTATTTCTTTAGTTTTCGTATCTGTTTAACATACCCTTCTGTCATTCTGCATCTCTGAGTCTATGTCACACTTCAAAATAAGACTAAAGAAACAAAAATGGTTAGATTAATGCAGGGTTCAAACAGTCTGCAATCCCTGAGTGACCTTACCAATCATTTTTTTAAACAAAAAAAAACACTTAACATGGAATAGGGGTAACAATTAAACTGTGGCCTTACTCTATGTTTACTTAACAGCAATTTGATTTGGTGTATCTCAATCATACATTTTACATAAGTTCATTCACTAATGTCACAAAGCTTACATTAACACGGCAATGAAGTTACTATAAAAATCCCATACTTACAGTATAGCTTAGTCCTTTAAGAAAAACAGGCAATACTGGAGCTAAATATTGTGTCCAGTTGGTCTCCATTGTCTGGATAAAGGTTGGACACGAGTTGGAGTTGGAGTTGGAGTCTCCATGCTGTGAGCCAGTGTGTACAAGCTGACTGGCAGGCAGCTAGCTCAGTGCGCATTACATTTTCTGGTTTATACCCATCATTCTTATTCAGAATCACAGAATACCGCAGCACGGAAGAAACCCTTTGGCCCATTGAGTTTGCACTGATGCATGAAATGCCCTAACCTGCTAACCTAATCCCACTTGCCAGCACTTGGCCCATAGCCTTGAATTTTATGGTGTGCCAAGTACTCATCCAGGAATTTTTTAAAGGATGTGAGGCATCCACCTCCACCACCCTCCCAGGCAGCACGTTCCAGACTGTCACCACCCTCTGAGTAAAAAGATTTTTCCTCAAATCCCCCCTCAACCCCTCACCACTTACTTTTAACTTGTGGCCTCTCATAACTGACCCTTCAGCTAAGGGGAACAGCTGCTCTCTGTCCATGACCCTCATATAATCTTGAACACCTCAATCAGATCGCCCCTCAGTCTTCTCTGCTGTAATGAAAACAACCCCAGCCTATCTAATCTCTCTTTGTAACTTAAAGGCAACATCCTGGTAAATCTCCTCTGCACCCCCTCCAGTTCATTCATGTCCTTCCTATAATTTGGCGACCAGAACTGCACATTCAGTTGCCTGAATCCTTCCTCCAGTCTAATTCCTAAAGAACGCATGGTACTATTCACTGTGCTTGTGGGTGTCAGATCAAGTGATGATGGGCCTTCTTTCTGAAGTGGCAGAGGTAGCTCCACAACTTCAATTATGTGAAATAAGACCAAGGAAGATGGGTTGGCTTTTAATAAATAAGGGGCCCAAAGAAAGAGTGGTTCAGGGTAAGTTGTGAAGAAGACCGGCATGATGTCTCCTTCAGTGTAGACACTCATCATGACTTATGGTTTAACTCCCGCTCATGAAGAACAGCGTGGTTTCTTGCACAGAAGAGAGGATTACAAGTGTGGGCTCAGCCTCAAGTTGCAAGCAACTTTCCTGCTAAAAATGTAAAGATATCAGTGAAACCTTTGTAAGATGTTTAGAAATGATAGATTGGAAAAGCCATTATGCTCATCTCAACGCTGCCAGAGACCACCGGACCATTTGAAGGGATACAGAAAGGAGTCTTGGAGGATTCTAGGCCTGCAGAACTGTGGTGGCCCCAGTGAGAGAGAATTCATAGAGATGTGCCTTGTTGGCAGTAACAGTGACCAGGAACTATGGCTGCTGGTGAGTGCAACTTGAGGGCAAAACAGTAGGATGAAAAGTGAGAGATCCAACATAGAGGCTAGGTTGAAAACACTCTGAAATCGTGCAAGGTCCTTCATTTGTTTGGGAAGTGGTATGAGTGCTTCTAACAGTGAGGCATATCTTTTTTGGATGGAGTGTTTAAAATAAAATTTACCTAATGCTTGAATTATGTTGATTTTAGTTGGTTTGTTGCAGTAAAAGTTTAAACAAGTGAAATTTTGTCCAGCAGTTTTCTTTCCATTAACGTCATGGAGATTGTTTTCTATTTAAAGAGTAATTACCTTTCTGGAGATCGTAACAAGTTAGAAGATCATCCACGAACTCAGTGCTGAGATGGGGAAATGAGCATACTGGATTTTTCCAAAATTTAAACTAACAAGATTCCACCCTTACATTTCCCGTATTCATTGGTAATCAACATGGCTATCTTTAATGCTCAGACGTTTCTGTAGAGAACAGATTTATTTCTTGGCAATTTGGAACAGCTAAGAAGGGAAAGAAAGCAGAGTTTGTTGAAGTCAGGCGCAGTTCTCCCAAAGAATTTCATAGTGTTGACTCTGGCAGGAAAAGCGGTGAGATTCCCACCGGTTAGGTTGGCGCAATCCACATACACGCTTATGCAGGAAATAAAGACACCAACCAGACCAGCTCCTTGTAGATCAGGGCACCTTGTTTTAATGGGTGCGCTGATCTCCAAATAACCCTCCAATCCCTCCCCCTCCCCTTCAGGACACTGCCCCACTCCTCCCTCCTCCCACCTCCCACTCTGCTCACGTTGTATGTACCTTTAAGACGTGATTAGCTGTAAAGAATCGCATTCCAATCATTATTCTGTAAATTGAGTTTGTGTCTTTATATGCCCTATTTGTGATTAGAACTCCCACTCACATGATGAAGGGGCAGCCAGCACTCCAAAAGCTCGTAGTTTTTTGCTACCAAATAAACCTGTTGGACTTTAACCTGGTGTTGTGAGACTTCTTACTGTGTTTACCCCAGTCCAACGTTGGCATCTCCACATCATGGCTCCCAGTGTGGTCATCACATCTTGTATCCAATTTTGGAGATTACTCCAGAGAGAATTAACTTTGTTCTATTTCTTAATATGGTCCCTAGCCCCTTATGGCTACACAGGACCTATTTCCTTGTCCTGCCTGTAAGTTACTCTCTGGCCCTGAGCAGATGTCCTAAACCCAGCACTGAGCATGCTACACAATCTTCTGGACCCTCAGTCTTTCCTATGCAGAGTAGTGTCAATCCCACTCACTATGGTGTTCCATACTATCATTACCTTCCTGTTTGTTCCTTTGCTTGAATGACTGACTTCCTGTACCATGGTGCCATAGCCAGCCTGCTCATCCAACTTGCAGACTTTGCTTTCATCCACATAGATTGCAAGCACCTCAGAGCTGTTTGACAATTGCAAAGTCCTGAGGCTCACTCATCATTGTCTGTTTAGTCCCTTTATCTGCTTCACTCACGGTCACTTCCTCCTGTTTCTGAACACTGGCCAAAGCAGCCAATCTTATTCTAAGAGCTGTGATCACCTTCTGGAACAAAGTATCCAGGTATTTCTCTCCCTCCCTTATGTTGTGCAGTGTCTGTGGTTCAGCTCCTAGATTAATAATCCTGATCAGGAATTTCTTTAGCCACTTACACTTTCTGTAGACATGTTTGGTCTGGATCATCTTAGCATCCAAAATCTCCCACATTCCATAGCTGCAAAATAACATTATTCCCATGTTATTTGTTTAGTTATTTAGCTAATTAGATGCTGGTACACTGACAGCTAAAAGCTGTATGTTTCCTACCTACGCAAGTATGTTATTTGTATTTTAATTTTTAAATTTTCATTTTATTTGTAAATTTATTTTGACTCTTGTATCTTAAGCTGGCGAGCAACACACTGTCCCTTTACACTAAGCACTTACTGATTAATTGCTGGTTGCTGAAATGGCCCCAGCTCCCAAGAAGTTAGGCTGCACTCAAATCCCTGGGCTTTATTAAGAGATGCTGTTCCCGGCATCTCTTGCAGGTTCTCTCCAACTCTTGTCAGTTAGTTGATAATCAATAGTTTCATGCTCTAACTTTATGTTGCAGATTTAACAAGTGAATTTTAAATTCTACCAGCTGCTGGGGTGGGATTTGAACCTGTGCCCACACAACATTAGGCTAGGCCTCTGGATTACTGATCCAGTGACATTAACACTGTCGCCATGTCTGAAGACTCCAAGACTAGCACCAGAGAGCCCCAGTGGTAGTCTAATCAGTGTAAATGGCTGAATCCAGAGGGGAAGAATCAGTGTGAAATGAAATTTCTTCTTGAGCTCATGACAACCAATGCCTAAAAGCCAAAAAGATTGCCCTGCAATGTTGTTGCAAAACCCAATTTTAAAATCTTTGGATTCATCACAAATGTAATACAAAGGCCCAGACTGAATACAATCCTGTAAAGATTTTAAAAAAATACAATCCCAAGGTTAATGTACAACATTTTAACCAAAGACACGGGAAAAACTGAAAAGACTATACGGAATGGGAAAGGAGATTTCTTGACAACATTGAAAGAAAGTGAGGTGGCCGCTAGTAAAACAGCTTTTGTTTGCAAGAGAATTGAGACGCGAGGTAATAGTTGCATTGAAAACCTGAAAATCTAATTGTTATGTTATGAGGTGAGCGTTATGGTGTTGGCAGTATTGTAAAACGTGACAAAGGGAAATTATTATCTGTATGTTATGTAGTAAGGTAGTTTTTAAAAGTGTTTATAATGTTAAAATGCGTATTTTGAAAGGGCTGTGGGGAAAAAAATCTTTTCTTGATCATCATGCATTCTCCTCCCCCTCACTTCCCCAGCGCGCCGGCCGGCTGTTCACATCACATGCTTCCACAGCAGCGAGTTTGGGTAATTTGGTGTCCAGCTAAATCTCCGTCCACTGTAATGGGATGGGAAAATCTCTCCAGTATGAACGGCTGTAACAGTCTGGTCTGGCCTATGAGTTTTGGGAAAAATGCATTTTCTTTATTGTACAGTGTTCTGTTAAGATCCATATGAGCTGGGGAGTATTGTAAAAGAGGGTTAACTGATCAATCCTAATGATGACATTTGTAGGTTCTAATGTGACCTGTGGCTTGCCATGGAGATGAAAAGCTGGAAAGCTAATTGCATTTGGTCTGTAATGATCATAGGAAAAAAAGTGAAGTGTGGGGGGAAAAAAAATGAAGTGGCGCAGCAATTGTAATAGAATGAAGGAAAATGGGGGAGAGTGGACTTCTGTGAATCGTGAGACTGGAGGTCTGAGGCGATTCGAGCAAAGTCATTGGACTTCTTTTAAGGATTGCACAAGCTCAGGAAGTTCAGCTCCAGGCGTTAATCCTTGTAATCTCCTCTTCCCACTGACAAAGAAGGTGTTGCTTGGAAGGCTTTCAATCCCTGGAGGTGGCAGCACCTCCCATGTCTGGATCAGGGCCTGCATCATATGAGAGAACCTAGATACTCGCCCAGTACTCTTACAGCCATTCCTTTTCAATCTTGGATGTTGCTCTGTTGCTTGCTGGCAAAGTGCATCTTTTTCCTTGAAGAGATAATGGCTGCCTTTAAGTGGTATCAGAGACAACAGTTTTCATGATCCTGTCACTCACCTCATACAGGCGTGAGCAGTTTAGACTGACTGCACATCTGAACAAGCTGCCAGCAACAATTGCATATGCATCTTATCATAGGATTTTGTCCCCTTGGAATTAGAACCATTTTCCAGATACTGAACCTACACAAGTCTGAGGTGAACCACCCAGTGGGACTTTCTGGGAAGTAGTTTCCCCGTTGGCTGCCTCCATATCTGGTAGGTGGATTCTTGAGGCTGCAGGGCCAATCAAATGCTCCATCTACAAGCCATTTAGAAGAGGTGGACACTAGTCAGGCAGAGAGTGTGAGCATTTTCAAAATGGAGGTAAGTGTCATTACAGCTCTAAAAATAATGAGGCCCAAAGCTAGTAGCTCACCTGAAAGGGAGGGGAACATGCCTCCGAAAGATTTGTTTCTGCTGTGGTTGGGGTCTTTCATCAAAAAATGGCCTTGTCACTGGGGGCATGGAGTTTTTAGATCCAACGGTCCCCACCCCAGCTTGCTACTGGAAGGCAGCCTACAGAGCTGTCAGGCTCTGCACTCAGTTTGAGTCCACTTCGTCACTGAGAATTTCCCAGTAGAGCCCACCCAGTCTCCCTCATTTGTCCCTTAAATTTGCTCATTATTGGTCAGTTTGCCCATCAGTCAGGACACCAATTGGGAGCAAAGCAGACACAAGTATCAATCTCTTCAAACTCACCTTCATGGGAGCGCAAAAGTTCTACGCATGGTGAACCCCACAATCTCTGCTCACCTCTTTTTGAATGTGATCGCATTTCTCGGAAAAGAGCAAATAACTTTTTTAGTTTATATTGAGATTTTTAGAATGTTATTGTTTGATTTCTTGTGTAAATCTACTTCAATCAAATAACTTGTTTTCTGTTATTTTGATAAGTGTCTTGCCAAATGCTTTTATTTCTGCATCCTTTACAAACCATGAAAACTCTGAATCCCTACGGATAACACATGGTGGAGGAGCGAGTATGTATAAAAAAGACTGGGGTCTAATGTACATTTTATCCATCACGTTTTGGACATTACACTTTGGCTGATGCTTTACACAAGTATGATGGGATGAATGGCCTCCTGTTTTTTTTCTTGATTCTATGAATTGTAAATCTGTTCAGTACACTTCTGTCACATTGGCTCAAACAATACATACTTCTAAGTTGCAATTTCTTATTTTTCTAAGAGAAATTTATAAACCAATTCAAATTTTGGGTGCAGGGCTACAATTTGTGATTTTTTTTTTTATTTGTTCAGGGATGTGGGCATTGCTGACTGGACCAGCATTTATTACCCTTGAATTGAGTGGTTTGCTAGGGCATTTAGGAGTCACCCACACTGCAGTGGGTTTAGAGTCACGTGGTCCAGTCCAGGTAAGAGTGACAAATTCCCTTCCCTAAAGGACATTACGATGTTTTTACAATGATCGACAATGGTTTCATGGTCACTGTTAGACTTTTAATTCCAGATTTTATTGAAATCAAATTCCACCATCTGCCATGGTGGGATTTGAACCCAGGGCCCTAGAGCATTACCCTGGGTCTCTGGTATTGTCAGTGGAAACAATCCAATATACCACCACCTACCAAAACTAGTTCAGATCAATGTGGGTGACGTACGAGGTTTGTATATACATGTTATCTCAATGATTGCCATGCTAGCTGGAAGACCCTAAGCCCTGCTTTCTGCTCGTAAAGACTGCAGGTGAGCTCAGCACACAAGCAGAAGGCCCTGACAGCATTGATTATCTGTCAGAACCAGCTTTCCCTTGACAAAGACTATCTCCTACATGGAAATTGCAAAGAATTACTGCAATATAAACAGTAACTAGGGTAGGTGGAGAGGAGCAATAGTGAAGGATGTGGTTTTGAAGGCATTAGAGCAGGTGGATTTGATGCTCTTTAAAGATCACAGTAAGAAGGGAGTGGGAGCAGGTGGCTTGAAAGGCCAACTTGTGGCACCTGGACTGGCAGCAGAGCCCAAGATGCCCACCATTTTGCTATTGGTACCATCAGTTAACGCACTTTCACATGTCAACCACCCATATTTATTCCCTGCCAATCTATAGTCACTGCTAGAATCTAGAGAATTTTGGAAGTTTGCAGCTAATGCATCTGTGTTCTTCAGCAGCACTTTTTGTAATAACTTTAGGATGTTTGTAAAAGATATGTGAGTGAATGCATTTTTACAGATCTTGTAAACACCACAGTACCAGCCTCACACCACCTTCCCATACTAGCAGCTATTAATTAGCATACTGGTAAGCCAATCTGCCTTTCAACATTTGGAGCCCGGCATTATGTTCCAGCTTGGGTCACACTGTCTGTGCAGAATCTGTGCATTCTCCCGGCGTCTGCACGGGTTTCCTTTTCACAGTCTGAAAAACATGCTGGTTTGGTGCATTGGCCATGCTAAATTCTCCCCCAGTGTACCTGAGCAGATACCAGTGTGTGGCAACTAGAGGATTTTCACAGTAACAGCATTGTAGTGTTGATGTAAATCTACTATTGACACAAAATAAACTTTTCAGCTTTGGTGATGGCCAAAACACAGTGCCACATGCCACCCTTAACTCATGATGTGGATGTGCCGGCGTTGGACTGGGGTAAACACAGTAAAAAGTCTGGCCTTCACGACACACGACAGCGCAGATAGCCAAGTTCCACACACATGAGGCCGGTCTCAACAAGGATCTTGGGTTCATGTCGCACTATCTGTAACCCCCAACACTTGCCTGGGTTTGCAAAACCTCACTCACTGTACTGTCTGGAGACAATACACATCTCTTTAACCTGTGATCAGTGCTCCTTCCACTCACATTGTTGGCCACTTCAAGACTTGAACAGTAGGTTAGGTGTAAAGATTTGCATTCTAATCATTAATCTGTAAACTGTCTGTGCTTTATATGCTCTGTCTGAGGCCAGAACTCTCCATTCACCTGACGAAGGGACTAACCCAAAAGCTTGTGTGTTTACTATCAAATAAATCGGTTGGACTAAAACCTGGTGGTGTCAGACTTTTTACTATTCTTACCTCATACAGAGCAAGCTGACATACAATAGGAGAGAGTAGAGCAGTCCTGAGAGTGGTGTATAAGGATGCCTATTTCTCCCAAGCTCTGTAGAATGAATTGTGCTGCTCATTGTGGTGCCAGCAGCAAAGAGGCTTGTAGTATCAAACATTACTGCCAACAATAAGGGTGATGACCTTATGTTCCTTAAATCACAGCTCAGCTCTATCTTGTTTTTTGGCTTTTTTTTTTAAACAACTACTATGTTATACACACAGTCACTTTTTTTTGGCAAAACAAATAATAAAAATTAAATAAATTGAGGGACAAATTAAAAGCGGCAGCCCCCAAAAAAACAAGTCAGAAAGGAAAGTTAAAACATCAAACCAAAATGTGATTAAAGGGATTAATAATATACCCCAGTTCCTGCAATGCCCGATGACCACAGAAGGCCTCGATGATGCTCTTGGATATTACATGCTCTCTCTCTAGGGCCACAGCCATGAGCCTAGCTGCGATAGGGGGCCCACAGTCAGGCTGGATGACCCCTTGGTCACCCATTGCCTAGACCTGTTAACAGCTTGTTTGTCCAGGTCCAGAAGCAGATTCACAAGGAGGTTCTCTGTCTCTGTTTGTGTGTGCGCGCGCCCCTGGAGCATGGGACTGAAGTGAGAACACAACATCAGTAAAAGGCCTTTCAGCTAACTACAAAGGGAACGTAGCCTATAGCATTCAACATAGACATGCTCCACAGACTCCATAGAATCGCGAAAGGGGCAAGTTTCTGGGGAGCCCATGAACTGTTGCACGTTACAGCTGTCTAGAACTACAGCATATGTTGCCCTCCACCCCTAGTCCCTGATATAGTGGGGGAGTATCCCTTCATAGAGGGACCTCCATTGGGAACTTATGCTGCCAGACAACAACAAGGACAGCCAAGGTGTATCAGGGTGACGGCACACTGCTGGAAGGTGTGCAGCAACCCCTACAGCAAATCCCTCTGTGCAGTGGTAAAGGGCATTTCCATGAGACAGCTCAAACTGTGGAGCTCCATCCCCAGGGGAGCAGGTCTGGACTTGAGGCCGAGGTGAAATTCTGTTCATGCAGGGGTATGCTGAGCTGGGACTCCACCGCACAGTTGTGAATGATATCGGGTCTGAGCGTGGTCCTGAGGCCACGGCTGGCATCAGCCAAGAGCATGTCAATCTTGCTATCTGGCTAGCTGAGCTGGCTGCAGTTGGTATGACCATGGATATCTTGCATTCCACCCCACCATGCCCAGCTTCCCTGATGCCATTCTTCGCCTTGGGAGTTCTTGCTTTCAGTTACCAAAGAAATGCTGTCTTCGCCAGGTAAAGAAAAGTGAACAAGGAGCTCAGTCACTTAATCTGCATTCACAGCCATCAGCTCATATACTGATAGCACGCTTAACCTGGAGGCTGGGAGAAAATTGGGATCAGTAGATAGTGAGTAATGAGTAACCGAAAGCTGGGCTAGAGGTAAAGAATGGTTTGTTTGTCAGCTTACTTGGAGGGGACAAGGTGGCTGATTGGTACGGCTGCAGAGAACTCAGATGGGGCTCACAATGAGGAGGCGAACAGGAGAATGCTGATGCTCGTGCCCATCGAGATGCTGGGTGCATTGGCTGGTCTTCCCAGGGAACGTACGAGAGCACGGCTGCAACTTGGCAGAGGGCATTGCACAGATCTTGCCTCCTCCAATGCTTTTGCTCAATCTTCCAGTTATGCTGCAGACTCAGAGGCACAGCCACTGCTGCCCCAAAACTGTTGTAGCTTTTGCGTGAACAGGTCTCTCTAGCAGTTCTGTGAGAATGCACTTATTTGGCAAAAATAGGAACTCACCTTGTCCCCTCCCAAAAACACTCCAAAGTCCTTTCAGACATATTTTATGGCACTTATTCAATTCCAGTTACCTTATGTGCAGTCAGGATGCCTGGCCCTTCAAAGAAGACTTCTGTCAGACCCATGTGGCATCCTACTTTTTTATTCTTGCGAAAAAACACAAACACTGCCAGCGTATCTGTTGCCCAGATCTGTGCTCCTGGCATAACAACAGCCGGGTAGGCCATGCAACACCAGTATAACACCAAATTAACATCTTCTAGTGCCCACAGGGGAATGCACCATTGTGTTCCTTGGTAAATGGAGGTAATGTCACACTGCTGAATTTTACAGCCAGAAAATCTTCAAATTAAACCGAAGGAAAATGGGCTGATATGCTATCAATAACACATAGAAACAGCAAGGCAAGCATAAGCAGTCAGCAAAATCAACCCATAAAGGAAAGATGAGCAACAAAACAATTCTCAATATTTTAGGCTGAAAACATTACTGAGATATGGTTTGTAGCATAATTAAAAAAATACAACCTTTGAGCAATTAATTACACTTATCTTTAAGTTCCCTCTGCAAATTTGAAAGATCCTAAAATATATTTTAAATCAGAGGTAATGTCTCTCTCTCTCTCTCTCTCAGAAGCCTGTTTATGTCCTTCAGGTTTCTTAGGCCTATTACTGAGTTTAAAAGGAGCAGGCTGTAACTCTCAATGTGTATGCACATGAAGAAAAAAGAAATTGGGCTGCACTATGACGGTGTCCATTTTGTGTCAAAGGAACAGAGTCATGTTTTAAAGATGGTGGAGGGACATTTTTTATGATTCACATCATGTTGTCATTTTTCGACAAGCAAGGTCGTATCATTTGTAAAGCTATCACTTCCGCAACCAACATTGTAAGAGACCAGACCTGCCATTATATGAATATTTTTAATACATTCTCAATTTGTTTTGTTTCTTGTATGATATTTCAAATCACTGTAAAAGCTGAAGTTCTGAATTCAGTGACGTAACATTTTTGCAACTGCAATCACTATTTTTTGTGTGTGAATGGAATTTATTTATTATCTACCCACAACAAATTGTAGGGCATAAATCTTTTAAACTGTAGTGTGATGATGAGAACAACCATGCAATATTTCCACCCATTATTGATCCAACCCAACATTGAGACCTGGCCCACACCTATATGGCACAACAAAGAAGGCAGGTACCTGACCTGTGGAGGATCTGGGACCTGTGGTCCACTACCCTTTCCAAGGGGTGAAATCCAAATCTTAGACTGCATTAAAGGTAAGTGATATACAGCACGGAAACAGGCTCTTTGGCCAAAAAGCAAGCAACGTTTTTTATTAATTTATTCACGAATAAGGTGTGCCCTCTGTTCCGGTGTGAATTGGCTCTGTTTCAGGCAGAATTCTAAAGGAAGCACAAAAATGCCTCTGGAAATATCAGTAAACTGCATAAGAGGAGTGGGCAGAAGTTGAAATATAGCTTGTCAGGATTTGTGGAGGAGAAAGTCTGACTTTTATTCAAAATTCTGGTTCCTCTTCCCTCCTCCTCGCAACCAGATTAATGGCAAAATTGTGTCCCACTGATTTGTCTAATTTATTCACTTTGCAAGAAGCGCATGTAATTTATTGTTTCTCATAAATTTCTTTCCAAGTTCTCTGTGGTGATGTATGTGAGCATGCCCCCTTCCATAATAGTACAACATCCAATTCACAAAGACCCACCATTAGAGATTTGCTAGTTTTAGAGAGCAATATTAATATCTTGCAAGTAACCTCAAAGCTATAATATCTATAATATCTATAATATCTATCTGAGAATGCTGATGCTCGTGCCCATCGAGATGCTGGGTGCATTGGCTGGTCTTCCCAGGGAACGTACGAGAGCACGGCTGCAACTTGGCAGAGGGCATTGCACAGATCTTGCCTCCTCCAATGCTTTTGCTCAATCTTCCAGTTATGCTGCAGACTCAGAGGCACAGCCACTGCTGCCCCAAAACTGTTGTAGCTTTTGCGTGAACAGGTCTCTCTAGCAGTTCTGTGAGAATGCACTTATTTGGCAAAAATAGGAACTCACCTTGTCCCCTCCCAAAAACACTCCAAAGTCCTTTCAGACATATTTTATGGCACTTATTCAATTCCAGTTACCTTATGTGCAGTCAGGATGCCTGGCCCTTCAAAGAAGACTTCTGTCAGACCCATGTGGCATCCTACTTTTTTATTCTTGCGAAAAAACACAAACACTGCCAGCGTATCTGTTGCCCAGATCTGTGCTCCTGGCATAACAACAGCCGGGTAGGCCATGCAACACCAGTATAACACCAAATTAACATCTTCTAGTGCCCACAGGGGAATGCACCATTGTGTTCCTTGGTAAATGGAGGTAATGTCACACTGCTGAATTTTACAGCCAGAAAATCTTCAAATTAAACCGAAGGAAAATGGGCTGATATGCTATCAATAACACATAGAAACAGCAAGGCAAGCATAAGCAGTCAGCAAAATCAACCCATAAAGGAAAGATGAGCAACAAAACAATTCTCAATATTTTAGGCTGAAAACATTACTGAGATATGGTTTGTAGCATAATTAAAAAAATACAACCTTTGAGCAATTAATTACACTTATCTTTAAGTTCCCTCTGCAAATTTGAAAGATCCTAAAATATATTTTAAATCAGAGGTAATGTCTCTCTCTCTCTCTCTCTCAGAAGCCTGTTTATGTCCTTCAGGTTTCTTAGGCCTATTACTGAGTTTAAAAGGAGCAGGCTGTAACTCTCAATGTGTATGCACATGAAGAAAAAAGAAATTGGGCTGCACTATGACGGTGTCCATTTTGTGTCAAAGGAACAGAGTCATGTTTTAAAGATGGTGGAGGGACATTTTTTATGATTCACATCATGTTGTCATTTTTCGACAAGCAAGGTCGTATCATTTGTAAAGCTATCACTTCCGCAACCAACATTGTAAGAGACCAGACCTGCCATTATATGAATATTTTTAATACATTCTCAATTTGTTTTGTTTCTTGTATGATATTTCAAATCACTGTAAAAGCTGAAGTTCTGAATTCAGTGACGTAACATTTTTGCAACTGCAATCACTATTTTTTGTGTGTGAATGGAATTTATTTATTATCTACCCACAACAAATTGTAGGGCATAAATCTTTTAAACTGTAGTGTGATGATGAGAACAACCATGCAATATTTCCACCCATTATTGATCCAACCCAACATTGAGACCTGGCCCACACCTATATGGCACAACAAAGAAGGCAGGTACCTGACCTGTGGAGGATCTGGGACCTGTGGTCCACTACCCTTTCCAAGGGGTGAAATCCAAATCTTAGACTGCATTAAAGGTAAGTGATATACAGCACGGAAACAGGCTCTTTGGCCAAAAAGCAAGCAACGTTTTTTATTAATTTATTCACGAATAAGGTGTGCCCTCTGTTCCGGTGTGAATTGGCTCTGTTTCAGGCAGAATTCTAAAGGAAGCACAAAAATGCCTCTGGAAATATCAGTAAACTGCATAAGAGGAGTGGGCAGAAGTTGAAATATAGCTTGTCAGGATTTGTGGAGGAGAAAGTCTGACTTTTATTCAAAATTCTGGTTCCTCTTCCCTCCTCCTCGCAACCAGATTAATGGCAAAATTGTGTCCCACTGATTTGTCTAATTTATTCACTTTGCAAGAAGCGCATGTAATTTATTGTTTCTCATAAATTTCTTTCCAAGTTCTCTGTGGTGATGTATGTGAGCATGCCCCCTTCCATAATAGTACAACATCCAATTCACAAAGACCCACCATTAGAGATTTGCTAGTTTTAGAGAGCAATATTAATATCTTGCAAGTAACCTCAAAGCTATAATATCTATTTAGCGGTCAAATGATGGTTTTGAACTGTTTACGATATCATTAATTCTCGGGATTATTGCCTTGTTATCTATATTGTATACGATAGCTTCTTTGTCCACATTATCCTCATTGAGTTAATTCTATTATCTATGTTCAGTTGACACAGTAGTCTAAAAAATGCTATGACGTCCTAACATTACTGAGTAGTACCGTTGACAATTTCAGTTAGCCCTAACTGACTGCCCAAAAAGCTTTGAAATTGTTGCGAGTGAGAGTTAGAGGAGAATAATGCATTATGATCATAAACCTTGTTTTTGCTGCATAATAGTCTATCGAGAGCACAGTGTAGTGCATTATAATGCAAATATGTTTCCTCGCGAATCCCTGGAGGATTGGCTTGCTTCCACAAGGTGCAATATGTAACTTGGAGTCTTTAGTTAAAGGTGAGATGCTGCATATATCCATTTTTTTCCCACACACACAATGGGCTCTGCAGACTGGGTTCGAAATGAGTCTGCCCTAGTTTTAGGATGCAGGGATCACAATTTACAAAGTGCCCTTGGCACTTTTGAACGAGGTGGGCGGCATATAAAATTGATGCATGTACCTCACTCCCTTGATTGCAGCATGGGCACAAGCAGCTCCTGTACTGCACTGGTCTCTGCAGTGCTGCTAGCAGTCTCTGGCACTACAGGGGGCTGACTACTATTGTGAACAAACCACGTGCTCCCAGCAGACTCAAGGCCTGGCCTCTTTTAAGGGAAAGCTTAATTAATATAGTTTCCGAGGGATAATCACGTTGGAACAATCAGTATCAGGGTCACAATGCACCAGCTCTGGAGGCACTAGTGAGACAGGTGGAGGCCATGATAAATGCCATGTTTCCATCAGAGATCAGGAAGCCTTCAGGTAGAGCCTCGGAATGGGAGCAGATGGTAAGGGTGGTTACTGTCCACCCTGCCATAGACATGGCAGCAGTGAGGAAAAGAATAAATAACCTTCACTCAAATGGTCAAGGTAAGTGAAGTTACATCCCAGATTCACCTCACCACACACCTTTCAGGCTGTTCAATACACCATGCCTCTAGCACTCATCCATCAACACTGCAAGGCATCCAGGACTCACCCTAACATCCTATACTGCTCCTCACCTACATACGCTTTCTAATCACGACAGCCCTGCACACTCCTCTTCAAACTTACAGCAATTTAGCTGTGGAGGACATCACACTGATACACATTTACTCACATTCCGTCCACAATCTTCAAGACAAGTTACCACACAGCTGGTAGGAAAGCCAGAAGACAAGCAGGCCCTTCCAACACCCTTGAGAAGATGGTCCAATCGATTCTTGGGCCAAAGCTGAGCTCCTTTATGTATTCACTCATTTCTTACCCTCATCCTGGAATGTGTCATGAAATGGAAAGTGCGGATGGTGTGACTGTAGATCTCCTGCTTTCCTCCCAAGTCCTTCCCTCACCTCCCCTTATGTTTTTGTGCTTTCAGATAGTCAAGAACTGATGGCTGCTCAGCTTCTAAAGAGGCACAAGGAAGAGAAGGAGCAACTTAACAATAACAATGTAGAGGCACCATCACTTGACCTTACATTCGTGGCCACCGGGTCAGACATTGGCACTGTGCGAGTGATAGAGGATAGCGTAGAATTAGGAATCCGCTACTGGCAAATATCCAGACAGCAATGAGCTACAGGCCAGGGGACAAGACAGCTCAATTGGTGGCATGGTGGCACAATGGTTAGCACTGCTGCCTCTCAGCGCCAGGGACCCAGGTTCAATTCCGGCCTCAGATCATTGTCTGAATGGAATTTGCACATTCTCTCCATGGCTGTGTGGGTGTCCTCTAGGTGCTCCAGTTTCCTCCCACAGCCTAAAAATGTGAGGGTTAGGGTGATTGGCCATGCTGAATTGACCCTAGTGTCAAGGGGATTAGCAGGGTAAATACATGGGGTAATGGGAATAGGGCCTGGGTGGGACTGTGGTTGGTGCAGACTCAATGAGTCGAATGGCCTCCTTCTGCGCTGTAGGGATTCTATGATGATCATTGTATGATTCTATGTGAACTCCCCGGAGGATGGGGCCATAGATGATTCTGCTGAGAGGACTCGGATGAGAATTTCTTGGGATGGACAACAGAAAATCGCGATATGATTCGTCACTGCTTAGTTGATTGGCGGATGTACCCGACAGCTTCCAGTCACTGGCAAGGAGCATGGAGGAGTCTGGCTCCAACACCACACAGGACATCACGCAAGCTTGGAATTCATCATTGAATGAACAGGCAACTGCAAGGCAACATTGCCAGACTCTTCCAAGGTGGAACATCTGCTATCTACTGTCTCAGATTCCACTGCAGCACAGATGGAGACCTCCCAATATCACACAGCTACAGTGGAAACTCAGATAGAAGATCATGCAATCCATGGCTGTCACAACGCAGGTACAGATTGCTGTCACTGTGGATACTGACCTTAGTGCTCAGTGGAGCATCTTGGCTCTCAGTGCAGTGACCTGTGCTCCAGCAGACGACTGGATTGCTCAGGTCCCACCTGAGGGAGTGACTTTGAACATGGGTCTGCAGTCCTCTCTCAGGATGGCAAAATTTAAAGTTTAAAAAAAAGGTTATTTATTCGTGTCACTAGTAGGCTTACATTAACACTGCAATGAAGTTACTGTGAAAATCCCCTCGTTGCCACATTCTGATGCCTGTTCGGGTACATTGAGGGAGAATTTAGCATGGCCAATGGACCTAGCCAGCACACGCTTACCTTCTCCCTGGCTTGTCAAAGTGACTGAGACCTTTAAACTTGGCTAATTTACAGCATTTTAAAATATAAGAAGTGGCATGGTTCCTATTCCCGACACAGTAGTGCAGTAGTTAGTACTGCTGCCTCACTACGCCAGCCAGGGACTCGGGTTTAATTCCAGTCTTGGGTGACTGTCTGTGTGGAAGTTACATGGGTTTCCTCCAGGTGCTCCGGTTTCCTCCCACAGTCCAAAGATGTGCAGGTTGTATTGATTGGCTATGCCAAATTGCCCCTTAGTGTCTCAGGGTGTGTATGTTAGAGGGATTAGCAGGGTAAATATGTAGGGTTTCAGGGATAGGTCCTGAGTGGGATTATTATTGGTGTAGACTTGATGAGCAAAATGGCCACCTTCTTCCTTATAGGGTTTCTAGAATTCTAAGAAATGTACAGCTCCCATAAGCAAAAAGGAACAGAGTGGCAATCAACTATGATTATCAATCTACAGAAGCTCTGGACCTTATTCTGTTTTATACTGCCAGCAATTGTTCCTGTTTTGAACATTTCAGACATCACTTCAGCACAAAGGACAGCTCCCAGGGCTCTATGGAAATTAAAACAGGCCCTCCTGCACAAAGTAGTTTAGGATTTAGCATGTTTGAGTGAACAACACTGTTTCCTCACATTGCAATAGTGACAGACTTCAACAGTCCTACATTAGCAGTGAAGCTCTTTGGAGTGTCCTGAAACTGTGAAAGCCACTACACTACATGTCAATCTTTTTCTTCTTTGGTATCAATATATAGAATGAACACAATGGCATCATTTTTCATCTTCACCTCATTGGCAATAACCTGGTAGAGCAGATCACCTGCCTCTTAAAAAATCCACCTGATTTCTATTCTATTGAAAAGGATGGATTGGGCAGATTCTACAGCCCTCTCCATCAGATTACTGCCTGTATAGTAAAGATGCAAGACTATTCCAATAACTCCAGATCTCGTCAAATGACAAGGGACAATGATGTATATAAATGCAGGTCTTTTTAAAAATCCATACAAACCATATATTTAATGTTTCAAGTCAAGAAAAAAAATGACAATCAAATGTCAGAAAGTGACAGATAAATAACAGACGAGAAACTTCCTCAGAGCTGCATCCACTCCACTGCCAGAACTACAGTGGAAGTGCAGCAAAAATCCCACCACTTCCATGTGTTACAGTGCTGGAATACTAAGGTTTCCAAGGACATTCCCAGTCTTAATGTTTCAGTTCACTTGCAATCTCTGCTACAAGATAGTAAAATAGCTTGTATTTTAACCATTCCCTATAATTTCTTCTTATTTTGGCAGTGTCTACATGTAAGATTGGGTAGTCTTAAGAGTGTTCCACTAAGCACATCAAACCTGCTCTGCCATTCAAATCATGGCTGATTATCTACCTATGCACATTTTCCCCATATCCCTTGATCTTACTAGTATCCAGAACCCTTTCAATTTTTGTCTCAAACATGATCAATTATTGAGCTTCTACAGCCCTCTGTGTAGAGAATTCCAAAGATTCACTATGATCTGAATTAAGAAATTTCTCCTCATCTCAGCCTGAAGTGGCCGCCCCTCATTCTGAGAGTGTGACTTCTGATTCTAGACCCACCAGCCAGGGAAAACATTCCAACCCTCGCTATACTATGTAAGAATTTCATAAGTTTCAATTAAATCGCTCTTTCATTCTTTGAAGTTCTTCTCATTCTTTGAAGTTCCAGTGTAGGATGCAGATACTACAACCTATTTGTATGGACATAATTATTAGAATATTCGAGGAAGGTGATCCATGATGTAAGAACAAAAGTCTTGTGTCAATATAACGCCTTTCCCAACCTTGGGATTTCCCAAAGCATTTTACAGCAAATTAAGTGTTTTTGAAGTGTACTTAGTGTTGTAATATAGGAAACAACAAGAGGTCTTATTACCCAATTGGTAATGTTCCTACCTCTGAATCAGAAGCTCCAGCTTCGAATCTTACCTCAGGACTCGATGGCTAAGGAAGATGCATTCACAATCCAGTCAAACAAGTTGGAAATCCACCTGCAATTCTTCCCAACTCATGCCAGTGGCAGTCAGAAAGAGTTAGAGAGAGATCTCTATCCAGCTATGCAATGAAAAGAAGATTTGAACCTCTACCATCGCTAATCGTAGATCCAGACTACACCATGCATGTGAAGATGCATATTGCCAGAGCAACTCAGGCTCCTGTTTGGTGTCTTTGCCCACTTCAGACCCTGCCAACCTAACGTTTCCCTCACCCCACCACACTTCCTCTCCCCACAATTCCATCTGCCCCAGCCCACATGTGGAGCCTGCCAGTCTTGTCAACACATACTCTACAACATCAGCAGAGGAATATGTGCGAGAGCCATACAGAAGAATTGGAAATACATGCATCAGAGCGGGGCACAGAGGGGAGAAAATTAGATAGAGAATTAGACAAAATAATTAAAAGAGGCTTAAGCTTTCCTGGCAGGAAACGAGAGTTAACTTCCCTACTGTTTACGGCGGGGTAAGCCAGCTGGTCTTCTAAAGTGGGTCTCAGCCGACTTCTCATTGCATTCTGGCTGGGAAGTATTGAAAACTATGGTCTGGGATTTCCTGTCTCTGGATATTCATCCCAGGAGGCACCCACCAAGATATGCTGAGGGATCCTTCAGATTTTCCCATGCACTGATGACACAGGATTGCATGAGAAGTTTTAAATTCCATTGGGCATTTACCTTGCATTTGGAACCCTCTGAAACTTTGAAGTTAGAAACTTGTGATGGTTTCAACTCACTTAGCCCAATAGTTACAGAGGAAAGGTTAGAAAGATTAAAACCAGTTCTAACTCCCGGGGGGAGAGGGGGAGGTAACTATACTATTGACTCCCCCTCATCCTAATGGACCTTCCAACTACCTCCCTAATCTTCTGGATCCTTGGATAAATGCAAAATATTGCAGATGCTGGAATCTGAAACAAGGAGGCATTTCACATACTTCAATCTGCTCTCTTGCAAACGCTGCTCCCAATGGGTGATCGTTTTGCTGAACACCTTTGGTCCATCTGCAAGTAGGACTCAGACTTTACTTCACTTCCCACTTGAACACATCAGCTTGCTCTCCTGCCCACATGTCCATCTTTGGCCTGTTGCAATGTTCTAGCAACCCCAATGCAAACTAGAAGAACAGCACCTCACCTTCCAATTGGCCATTTTACAGCCTTTTGGACTGAACATTGAGTTCAACCACTTCAGAGCATGAACTCTCCCCTCCACCTGAACCTGCACTCCATTTCCATTTATTTCATTTCATTTAATCTCATTTCTCCATTTTAGCCCCCTCCTCCTCTTAAGGCCAACTGCCACATTCCTCAGGCGGTCCTTTACCAAGCTGTACCTTTGTTTTGCCATTAATGCATTCTGATCACTTAATGGACTCTTGCAACACCTTCTCAGCCTTCTGCATGCTCATGTCCAGTCCCTTTGTCCAATTCCACCACCCCTCGCTCCCCTCATAGTATAAATCACTGCTGACTCGCTTTTCCCTCAGCTCTGGCAAAGGGTCATCTGAACTTGAAATATTGGCTCTATTCTCTCTCCACAGATGCTGTCAGACCTGCTGAGATTTTCCAGAATTTTTCTGTTGTTGCTCCTGAATCCCTTACTGACCACCTATTCCCTCAAACTCCCAACCATCCCTCCACCTTTCGATTATCCACTCACCTACATCCTCTGATCACCCGACTACCCTCCCAATGCCCCTGACCACCTGACTACACCATGAGAAAACTTTCAGTGGATAAAATACCAGAGGGGTGGGTAGGCGAAGGGAATGGCCCTGTGCCATGGTATCACTTTTTGCCCTTGCCCACTTGCCACCCCACTGCCAGGGGGCCCAAAGTTCAGCCCATTATTTCAGTAATTTAAATTTCTGACATCTCAAAGAGGAAGTCAGTGTGAACCCTACTTCCCCTCAGAAAACTGGGCAAGAGGATGGTTCAAATCAACTTGCCTACTGATATCCCTCCTGAATCCCACTGTCTTTAATTTTAACAGCCCAAATGAGCTGCTGACCTGCAGTAAACCAGCGATGTCCTTCTTGAAATATCCTGTCATTGGACTCCAGTTGCAATTTTAATTCTGATTTGAATGGGGATGCCGTTGTGGCTTTAATACTAGCCAGATTGCTGTCCATAGACTGCTGTTGTTTTTTGTTCATTTCCCACTCGTTTGAAGCCAGAAGCATATGGGAACTTCAGTGCCTGGGAAATCTGACAAATCTGATTGCCTACTCACTGCAGAATGGGATTGAAATGGGATATTCTGTTCCACTATATTGACATCAAGGTAAAAGTAACTCCCACAGAGTCAAAGTGGAAATATGTGATTGAGATCAATCAAGAAGCCTGATTGGTTGAATATTTAATATCCTTTTCCTATTTCTAAAAAAATGTTATAACATGTATCTTCTCCCTCACAACATTCAATAGCATCACTATCACTGTATCCCCCACTATCAACATCCTAGGTGTTACCATAGAGCAAAAACTCAGTTAGGTTGGCCATACATTTATTGTGGCTGCAAGAACAGGTCAAAGGCTAGGAATCCTTCCGTGAGTAACTCCCCAAAGCCTGTCCACCATCTACAAGACACAAGTCAGGAGTGTGATGGAATACTCTCCACCTGCCTGGATGAGAGCAGCTCCAACAACACTCAAGAAGCTTCACACCATCCAGAACAAAGCAGCCCACTTGACTGCTATTCCTTCAAGAAACATTCAATCCATCTATTACCAATGAATAATGGCAGCCGTGTGTACCATCTGCAAGATGCACTGCAGGAACTCACCAAGATTCCTTAGGCAGCACTTTCCAAACCCATGACTGCTACCATCTTGAAGGACCACCATGGGGAAGTTTCCCTCCAAGCCATTCACCATTCTGATTTGCAAATATATCACCAGCTCTTCACTCTTGCTGGGTCAAAGTCCTGGAACTCCCTCCCTAACAGCACTGTGAGTATATGTACATCTCAAGCACTGCAGTGGTTCAAGAAAGCAGTTCATTACGAACTTCTCAAGGACAACTAAGGGTGAGTAACAAATACTGGTCCAGTCAGTGACACGTACATCCGAAAATGAACTTTAAAAAAACTAGTAAAACTTTCCCAATGAGTTTCGCAGGAGCATTATCAAGCAAAGTTTGACAACAAAATACATAAGGATGTGTCATAACAGATGACCAAAAGCTGGTCAATTAAGTATTTTTAAGGAGCATCTTAGGGAGAAAAGAATGATGGAGAGATTTAACAAGACAATTCTGGGATTTTGGCATTGGCCACTGGAGGTATAGCTGCCAATAATGGAACAATTAAAATCAGGAAGGCTCAAGAGGACAGAATTGGAGGCATACAGATTTAACACAATATATGGAAATCTTTGACCTCACCAAATAATACCTACAAAGTACCACCTTAAGTTTTTACATCATGAAATGATTTGTCCTGCTTTACTGTTATTTTATTATCAAAGATTGCATTTTAACTGCCACCATTAGTTCTGAGGCCAAGGAGCTTTACAGGATTTGAGTTTGACAGATCTGCGTTATTTCCAAAATGGACACCCATAGCATCTCCTCATTCAATGGGTACACTGAGTACACAGTGGGGCAGCACAGCGGCAGAGTGATTTGCCCTGCTGCCTCACAACACAGAGGTCACTGTCTATGCAGAGTCTACATGTTCTCCCCGTGTCTGCGTGGTTCCCTCTGGGTGCTCCAGTTTCCTCCCACAGCCCAAAAGACTTGCTGGTTAGGTGCATTGGCCATGCTAAATTCTCCCTCGGTGTACCCGAACAGGCGCTGGAGTATGGCAACTAGAGGATTTTCACAGTATCTTCATTGCAGTTGTAATCCTACTTGTGACACTAATAAATAATAGATGAACTTTTTTAAGATGAGAGGGGAGAAATACAAAAGTGTCCGGGGGGCAATTTTTTCACACAGAGGGTGATGAGTGTCTGGAACAAGCTGCCACAGGTAGTAGTAGAGGTGGTACAATTTTGTCTTTTAAAAAGTGTTTAGACAGTTATGTGGGTAAGATGGGTATAGAGGGAAAAGGACCAAATGCGGGCAATTGGGACTAGCTTAGGGGTGAAAGAAAGGGCCAGCATGGACAAGTTGGGATGAAGGGCCTGTTTCCATGGTGTAAATCTCTATGACTCTAACTTTAAATAGACTTTAAATTACACTCATTTTCAGTGGGTATTTGTTTATCGAACGTGACTGTGCTAGTGATATTTTCACACAAAGTTGCATAAGTCAGGCGTTCAAAGTCATGTTTAGATGTTTAGATTGTCAAGCATGCTAAATTTCAAATGTGAGGGAAAAATTCAAGGGAATCATTGTCAGACTGAAGCAACTGTGCATGTCTGGTGCATTTGGTCACAAGCTGCAATAGGATCTTTAAAGCAGTTACTTATGTCCAACGCTGCCGTTGCTTCTCAGTTGCATTTGAGATTCTGACCACTGCCACTGAACGAATGTTCAGACAAACTAACAATGCAAGAATTATATGTCTGGCTGGCAGGAAAGGTTTCCAGTTCTGCCGACGACATCTGTTTAGGTTTAGTGTGGCAAAATATGCATCACTCAATGACAGGACTGACTCCAATTTAACATACAAAAGTATTACATTGCATTGTACCACAAAGTAATTACCATGCATTTGTTTCTCAAGCAACGTTAATGGGTGCAGATGGGATAATCCTAGATATTGGCTACTGATGTTATTTTCACATCTGCTAGTCAATTGGCAGCACGCCAAAAGTATTATTTTAAAACAAGAATTCTCTTTTTTGTTCCCAATTTCAGTTTTTAATATTTTTCAGAGATTGTTGATTATTTGTAGAAAAATAAAAGTCCTGCAATAAGATCCCACATTTTAAATAAAAGTCTTTAGCAGATTTCTATTGCTGCAATCATTATTACTGGTGTTGCAGAGTTAAGTAGCAGCACAGGATTTGTTTGGGAATGAATGAGACAGCGAGAATGAAAACTGCCCTTTTACCTCTGGGATCTGTGTTTGAATCCAGACAGACAGATGGCATAAAAGTTTCCTTTCTCTGCTGGCTGTTAATCATCTTAAATGAGTTTCAATCTGGTTCCCAGTGGACTTGAGTCCAGTGCAGAGAACTGCCCTCTAATTTCAGAGAGTTGTCATGAGATTAGCAATTTTATTCAAAGAGGTTATTAGGATAATCTCTCTGGGAAGCATAAATCACTGCTTTGCAGTAGGAATCTTTCTGTGAGCCTGGTGTTAAGGCCCTTTGTCAAGGTAATGTATGAGGACATTACATCCAGGAACAGGATTGTGAAATGTTGTATTTTAATGCAAAGTGAGAAAGTTGTGCCATTTTCTCCTATAGACAGTCTATATGCATACTTATGGACAAAAAGCACTGATAATCTGATTTTTGGAAAAAAATCCCTGAACAAAAACATATTTTTAAAAACTTGCATCAAATAATTTTTGTATATCATTTGCTGAGGTGATAGCTTAGAAGATAAGACCATAAGATATAAAAGCAGGAAATTAGGCCATTTGGCCCATCGGGTCTGATCCACCATTCAAGCATGGCTGATATGATTCTCATCCCCAATCTCCTGCCTTCTCCCTGTAACCTTTGATCCCCTTAATGATCAAAAATCTACCTCTGTCTTAAAGACATTCAATGACCTGGCCTCCACAGACCTCTGTGGCAATGAAGTCAACAGATTCACCACCCTCTGAAGAAATTCTTCCTCATCTCAGTTTTAAAGAAGAGTCCCTTCACTCTGAGTCTATGTCCTCAATTTCTGGTTTCTCCCACCAGTGGAAACATACTCTCCGCGTCCACTCTATCTAAGCATCCCAGTATTCTGTAACAAAACATGAGCGGGGAGAGGGTGGTTTAAGGATTATTTATTATTGTCACAAGTAGACGTACATTAACACTGCAATTAAGTTATTGTAAAAATTCCCTAGTCACCACAATTTGTCACCATTCGGATACACTGTGGGAGAATTTAGCATGGCCAATGCACCTAACCAGCGGTCTTTCGGGCAGGGAGAGGAAACCAGAGCACTTGGAGGAAACCCATGTGACACAGGAAAAACGTGCAGACTCTGCACAGACAGTAACCTAAGTTGGGAATTGAATCATGGTTTCTGGCACTGTGAGGCAGCAGTGCTAGCCACTGTGCCGCTTTGTTGTCCCTGGGCAACATGGTGACACAGTGCCCTTTTCACCCTATCCAGTTGGCAGAAACAGTGATGGTATGGGCAATTAAAATGTCCCAAGGTACTTATCCACTTTGGACTTGCTGGGATCTTGGCTTCCACAATTGTAACCTGTTTGCCAGGTCAGACAGCAAGACCATCTGCCTAAATGCAGCAGATATGTGCATATGTGTCACAAGTAGGCTAACATTAACATCGCAATGAAGTTATTGTGAAACTTCAGGCCAGGCCTGAATGAGAGAGCTGCTATGCTTTTCCACCCAGGCCAATATGTGAAGAAGGAGACAAAAAAGGAAATGCCTTGCTTTCTTGGTAAAACCCACCATGTAATGACCATCTCTTCATTAGGTCCTGAGATGAACTGTGTTGCCTAACTTTTGTGGGAGGTGGGTAATATTTGATAGGATGCATTCTCCACAAATGTTGATTGATTATGCTTTGCTCTAAATGCTTTGCTGCTCCTTGTCCTCTATCAATAATGTCCTATAAGGGTATATCCATTTGGAATGGTCTGCTCGTTCCTGAGGCAAGCACTGTGGTTGATGGGGATGGGGCACAGGCAGCGGAGTGCTGTGGGTGTAATATCCCAGGTAAAGTCAAAGCAAGCGTAGGTAGATTGCCAAAAGAATTGCTGTAAAATGGCATTCCCATCTGCAAATATCAGTACTGAATTTCTTCACATGTTTCAGGCTTACAAACATTTCATCACACTCACAACACCAAAAGTGGCCTTCAGGTAAAAAAATTAAAGGGGTTAGGGAGACAAGTGGTTAGAAAGCGAGGTAGCAGCGGGGAGGGGGCTGTGACATTTTTGGGGGAGGGTGAATCATGGCTGTTAGCAGCTCATATTCTTTGAATGTTGGGCACTCGTGGTTTGTCTGGCATCTCATTGGAAATATGCATATTTTAGCATTCATAGCGAGATGATTTGAGTAAAGGAATAGGGATGTTTTACTGCAATTGTACAGAATGTTGGTGAAGTCACACCTGGAGTATTGTGTCAGTTGTGGTATCCATATCTGAGGAAGGAGGTCCTTGCTCATGAGGGAATGCAACAAAGGTTTACCAGGCTGATTCCTGGCATGGCAGATCACATGAGGAGAGACTAAGTCGGCTAAGATTATATCCTTTAGAGTTTAGAAAAGTGAAAGGGGACCTCATAGAAACTTATAAAATTCTAACAGGGCTAGACAGGGTAGATTCAGAAAGAATGTTCCCAAAGGTGGGCAAGTCCAGCACCAGGAGTCGTAGTTTGAGGATACAGGGTAAACCTTTTCAGACTGAGGTGAGGAGAAATTTCTTCACCCAGAGGGTGGTGAATCTGTGGAATTAACTACCACAGAAAGTAGTTGAGGCCAAAATTTTGTGTGATTTCAAGAAGAGATTAGATATAGCTCTTGGGGCTAAAGGGATCAAGAGATATGGAGGGAAGGTGGGATCAGGATATTGAATTTGATGATTAGCCATGATCAAAATGAATGGTGGATAGACTGGAAGGGCCGAATGGCCTACACGTGCTTCTATTTTCTATGTATGCTTCTACGTATAATCTTACTTGCTGGCTGCGGCCTGCAGCATTTCCTTTAAGGACTGCCTGTAGATTCCGTTTTCATGAACACAGAGCCTGGAGCATTCGGAGCAACCTTATCTTGCAGGGATACTTCAAATAAGTGTTCAACTATTTATTTGCTTGTACAAAGAGACTACTGCCTGTTTCAGGCATGGCTACTACATGCCAATATTTAGACATTTACCCCAATAACAAATGGTGCCCTTATGGCTCACAATGCGCATGTTCCCTGCCTGTTACATTGCGGTATGAGAGGGCATTTAGCAGTTGAAATATTGCCAAGTTTCTTGGCAGTTGTTTCAAATGAAATATAACTTTGGCACTTCACCATTGGTCTTTGCCTTTTTAACTGCATTCTGGATCCCCTTCTCCTGAAAGAAAATGACACAAAGATGAGTTGACTCCTATATTTTGAAGGATTAACCCCTCAACCTATTTCCCACAAGCGTTGGTGCTTCCTGTCTCCGCATCATTTCACATGTCCCAGCCCATGTCTTAGTCACCTAGGACCTGGCAGAATGCCAATGCTCCTTGAGTTGGCCTTGGGCTCACAGGGATCGCATCCACTTCCCTGGCAAATTCCATCCATGCACAACTTGTGCATACCCTTCAAAAGGCATGTGCACACATCAAGAATCATGATCCTAACTCACCTTTGCATCATGGGAAATGTTGTTCATTCTTTTCCTGCACTGTAGCCACATCCTACAGATGACTCCATGACTAGTGACCACTGTTGCCAGCTCTATCCAAGCTAACTCAGTCAGGCAGTGATGTCTCCTTTTCCCATCCTGTGGAAGGAGAGTCTCTTGCCATTTGGTCACAACATGGGGAAGTGAACAGTGGGAGTTATCATCAAACTTTGGAGCCACCCATGATCGTACCTCTGTCATTGGTGTCGGCAAATAGTTGTATTGCCTTCACAGAACGTATACAGGTGGATAAATATCTGGATACAGTCACCAGTAGTGGAAATGGTCGAAAGCGTCAGGTTTCGAGGTGCCCAGATTACCAAAACTTGTCCTGGTCCCTCCACGCCAAAGCTATAGTTAAGAAAGCCCACCAACCCCTCCTCTTTCTCAGGAGGCTAAGTAAATTTGGCGTGTCAGCTATGACACTCACCAACTTTTACTGATGCACCATAGAAAACATTTTTTCTGGTTGTATCACAGTTCGATATGGCTCCTGCTCCATCCAAAACTGCAAAAAACTGCAAAGGGTTGTGAACGAAGCCCAGTCCATCACTCAAACCAGCCTCCCATCCATTGACTCTGTCCACACCTCCCGCTGCCTTAGAAAAGCAACCAGCATAATCAAGGACCTCATGCACCCCGAACACACACTCTTCCATCTTCTTCCATTGGGAAAAAGATACAGAAGTCTGAGACACGTACAAAGTAACTCAAGGACAGTTTCTTCCCTACTGCTATCTGACTTTTGAATGGACCTAAGTGGTGTTAAGTTGATCTTTCTCTGCACCCTAGCTACGACTGTAACAATACATTTTTCACTCTCCCCTTTCCTTCTCCATGTACAGTATGCTTTGTCTATCCAGCACAAGAAACAATACTTTTCATTGTATACTAATACATGTGACAATAATGAATCAAATCAAAATCATTCAGAGCAAGCACCTCAAAGACTGGGGCTGGCAAAAATAGTGGTAACCCCTCTGCCTGCAGCAGACATTTTTAAAGTACCCCTGCACTGTTGACTGCACTTCTGGAGGCTTACTGCACATTGACAGTGGCCCTTTAACCTACACAATGCAGCTCCAGCCTAGCCAGTGCCCACTCTCATCACCATCTTGTATCCCACCCAAGGCCTCCTATCTTTTTAAGTTCATTTTACAGGATGTGGGCAAAGGCTGGGCCGGCATTTATCGTCCATCCCTAATTGCCCTCCATTCAGAGGGCATTTGAACGGCATACACATTGATGTGGATCTGGAGTTACATGTAGGCCAGACCAGGCAAGGGTGGCAGATTTCCTTCCCTAAAGGACATTAGTGAACCAGATGTTTTTTTTTACAATTGACAATGGTTTCATGGGCATCATTTGACTTTTTAATTCCAACTCTTTGAATTAAAATTTCACCAGCCTCTGTGGTGGGATTCAAACCCAGGTCCCCAGAGCATTACCCTGGGCCTCTGGATTACTAGACTGGTGGCAATACCACCACACCACCTCTTTCCTTTTGCTGGCAGCCCCTCAGTTAGGCTATTAACTGGCCACCGAGTGGAACCATCAGACTACATGACAGGACACAGCACCTACTTTTGCTTCCAGCTATCCCAACCTGTATAAAACTCCTTCGAGTTTCACTTCCGATAAACTACACATTCACCACCCACTGGAAAAGTCAGCAAACCTAAGACGTAACTGCAATCTACAACTTCATTGACATATATGCAAGCCTCAGCAGTTGTTTTAATGTGTTTCCAGCTGCTATGGAAATTGCTCTGCAACAGAGCAGTTTCTATAGCAACACGTACTGCTTCGGAGACCAGATGCAAGACACTTCCAGTGCAGCCATTTTTCTTTCAGAACGCAACTCATTTTCTTGGCAGCTTTTGAGGCCAATCCCGTCATGTTACATTTAACAGGGTTTCAACTGCTTTCTCACTACAGACTAATTCCTTTAAAATTGATTTTATTTTGACATATTTACAAGAGAAAAGTGTGAATATGAATAACACAACAATGAAAAACCACCTGCAAACAGAAAAAAGAATGAGACACCTTCTCCACATCCAAGTGTATGCTCGAACAGCTGGCTCTCCTAAATTCTGGCTATTGTATGAGAGAAATGTTACATGCAGATCTGTGAACACAGCTAGTACCGGGGCCATTCATCTGAACGTGACAAGCCATTCCCCAAGTATTACAAGGGTGACAGAACTGGTAATCCATCTTTACTTTTTCTGCTTTCTTAATTCAAATGGCATCAGATATATGTGTGCTATGTCAAAGAAAAACAAACTAAACTGGCTGTTTACTTCAACTATCAAATCATACAGAAGGGTACAAGTGGAATACAATCCTCATTTGGCACTTTGGAAGCATTTACACATTGTCGCAGCTTTTGCTTCTTCGTCCCAATGTTGCATTAACAGATGGGACAGTGAGACAACTTGAAAAATGTGTTATGCCATACAACAAATGTGCTCCTCAATCCAACTCATAGATCACGCAAAAATCCCTTAGCTTTTCCTATTCTATATACATTTGGAATGGGAGGCACTGTGGTTTGCAACAAAGTAGCACAGTGGTTAGCACTGTAGCCTCATGGCACCAGAGACCAGGGATCGATTCCCAGCTTGGGTTATTCTCTGTGTGGAATCTGCATATTCTCTCCGTGTCTGCGTGTGTTTCCTCCAGGTGCTCCAGTTTCGTCCCACAGTACAAAACACATGCTGATTAGGTGCCCTGGCCATGCTAAATTCTTCCTCAGTGTACCCAAACAGGAGTGTGGCGACTGGGAGATTTTCACAGTAACTTCATTGAAGTATTAACGTGAGCCGACTTATGACAATAAATAAACTTTCAACATATGGATGGTATGATTGGAGCAAGGGAGGCTGAGGAAGAGACACAAAAAGATCAGTGAACTCACAGTCACATTCAGTAAAATGCCATAACCATGCATTTCATTATGTTTTATCAAACTTTATTCATGTTGTAATTATATGATTTACGTCATGTTCCTTGTCTTGCTCATTAATACAGTTTAATCTGGCTTGTGCACAGTGCTTTATTTCCTCTTGAAGTCAATGTTAATTTAAACATTTGTTGCTCTTTTAATCTTTCAATTTCAACTCCAGTTGTCATTCAGTATTGCCAATTTCACCAACTTGCAATTATAAGTGAAAGTTACACCGAGGAGTGGATCAAGTGATAGAAAACTGGACAATCTGGCTTCAATCCATAGGTTTAGATTTTCACTTTGTGTAACTGTTTAAATGGGTGATAGCGAGTCAGCAGCCGTTTTACATCTCTTTCCAATTGACCAAATGGAAATAAAAATCTGGGAAGATTAAAGCAAGCTGTCGACTCACTCACCCCAATAATTGCAGGAAGTGGGGATATGTGTTAACAGGGATGGTGTGGGGTTAGGGGGCAGAATCTGGAAATCCCAGAAGGAGATCTTGTTGAATTTAGCAAGCTAATTATCTTTTGGCTCCTTTTCTCAATAAAAGGTCGCAGCAAGTGCTGATAGGCAATGCTCCCCTGGCACTGAGGAAGACCAGGTAGGTGGTAGTGGTTGTGAGCAAGTTAGAAGTCAAGTTGACAATCAGGAAGAAGGAAAGCCCAGGAACCGTTGTGGATTTCCTGAGCCCCGGGAAATTGATACCCAGATCCCTCTGCACTTCACAGCTCTGCAATCTCTCACCATTTGGATAATATGCTTTATTATTTTCCTGCCAAAATGGACAATTTCACATTTTCCCACATTGTACTCCATTTGCCAGATCTCTGCCCCTTCACTTAACCTCCTACATCTTGTTGTATCATCCTTATGTCCACTTCACAATTTACATTCCTACCTATCTTTGTGTCATCAGCAAATTTGGCTGCCATCCCTTCAATCCCTTCATCCAAGTTACTTATGTAAATTGCAAACAGTTATGTCTCAGCACTGATCCCTGTGGCACACCACTAGGTATATCTTGCCAATCTGAAAAAGACCCATTTATGACCAGTCTGTTAGCCAGCCAATCTTCTATCCATGTTGTAGTAACTTGGCCACAAAAAGGTAGTCGAATGCATTATGATATTCAGTTCCCTTCACTTATAAAAATATCACAAATCAGTTCAGCATGAACTCAGAACCAGAGGCAACTAGTTACACACGTCCCTCATGGTAAAATTAAATCCACGAAAGCCCATGCTACCAATGATGTCACTCGCTTATGCTTATACCTGCTAAAGACATCAGTATATATATTCAAACAGGAAAGTGCTCACTATAACACTTCATAACACTTCCCCCCCTTACTTTCAGCCCCCTCAAAGAAAGAAACATAATGAAACTCATGTCTCAACTCTACATCAGTCTTTCAGAAGCTTTGCAACTATCCTGTAATCTGTGCAGTATCACTGAAGACTCAATAAACCCTGGTGAAGTGTGTGGTCTGTATATATAATGAATGAACAACCATAAATCATAGATTCATAGAATCACATAAAGGTAATGACAAAACTATTTCACAGCAAGGATGATGGCTGATGCCTTATCAAAATGCAAATTTCCCTTTCAGCTGTTATCCGTGATACAAAACCTCTGGGTTTTTCTGACCTGTCCCCCATCAGATGAGGGAGAACTGCCCCCTTGCCATACGGTGAGGTATCACATGACAGAATGAGTTCTCTGTCCTGATCAAAGTGGACCTGCAGACTAGCAGATTGTGGCAAAAGTTTCACATCCTGAGGTTTGGAGCTTCATTGATAGTTCCAACTTTTTCCTCCACAGGGAACAAACCTTGCACCGTGATTTTGTGAACCAAATATTCCACACTCTGTGCCTGGAAGATGCATCCGATATACTTCAGGTGCAGACCGACCTCTGAAAATCTCTTTCACACTTGATCCAGGTTGATGAGGTTTTCCTTGTGATTAAGATGTCATCCAAATAAGCCATGGGGATTCCCCTGTCCTCTGAAAAATCACTGGACTGGAAGATATCCCGAAAACCAGACAGTTGTATTTGAAAAAACCATCATGGGTGTTGTTTGTGACATACTGCTTTGAGTCCTCCTCGGCTCGTGTCAAGTTTTAAGAACATATTGTCTCCTGCAAGGAATGAAAACATATCTTCCACCCATGGATGCAGGTAAGTATCCAGCTTGGAGGCCTGAGTTTGTAATCCCCACTTATATGCACAATACTATCACTATTAAGAACAGGAACAATTGGAACTGCCCAACATGAGAACTGAATGGACTAAATGATTCCAAGCCTCTGCACTCCAACCCCTCCTCCACTTTACCATTCATGTCATAGGACACTGTCCTGGGCTAGAATAAGTGAGGAGTACCTGAGAATCTATGAGCAATTTAACTGTACTGCCATGCAATGTACCCAGTTCGTCTTTGAAAACCTCAGGATATTTTTGAATGCAATTCTCTGTCACTTGTGTGTACTTTACCTCACCCCAGTTCACCTGAATTTTACTAAGACAGTCACAGCCTAGTAGACTAAGCCCACGCCTTTTTACAACCAGGAGCCATGCTGTTTCTTCTTGGCTGTTGTATGCAATGTCCACCTCTAATGCCCCAAAAAAATGGTGTAGTCTCTTCGATGTATGCCCAAAGTTGGATTCCTGCCTGAGTAAGGGCAGGCGCCTGCTCACAGCTCCGAATCTTCCTGTGGGTCTCCTCACTGATTACAAATGCAGTGACTCCCGTGTCCACCTCCATCTTAATTTCCTATCCATCCACCTCCACTGTAGCATAGGTAGGCTCCGCGCATACAGCATCTCATATTAAACATGTTGTAAGAGGGCTCCTCTCCCTGCTCTGTGTTTTCCAGGTGATATGTGGATGTGTGAATTTGAATTTAAATTTGAATTTCCCCACCCAGCCTTTGACTTGCTCTGAGCATCCCTGCATTTCTTAGCTAAATGACCCTTTCTATTGCAACGGTGACAAACAGCGCCCATAATTTGAAATGATTTGCATAGTATGTCCTGCCACATCTGAAACATTTCATTGCTTTCACTTTCTTGCTGGTGCCTCTTTCATTACTTGATGCACTGCCCTCCCCTGTGTACTGCCATTGGCCTTTTGAATATCTTTTGCATTGCTGGAAGCTATTTCCTGAGAAAATTCTAGATCCTTCTTGAAAGTCAATGTGGCTTCTCCCAACAAGTGACACAGTAGGCTGTCTTCACAAATACCACAGACTAATCTGTCCTGGAGCATATCTTCCAATACTACTCCAAACTCTCAATATTCAGCGAGTTGACGTATTTCAGCAACAAATTTAGGTACACACCGTCCTGCGTTACAAAAATGACTATGGAACTTGAACTGCTGGCCAATCATTGATGGCTTAGGATTGTGATGATTCTGAATAAGTGCAACTAAATCTGCAAATGAAAAGTCCCAGATGAGTTTCTGTAGAGCATCTTGTAGATGGTACTCACTGTGCTATTGTGTGTCAGCAATGGAGGGCGTGAATGTTTCTGGATGGGATGACAATCAGATGGGCTGCTTTTCCTAGTTGGTGCCAAGCTTCTTGAGTGATGTTAGAGCTGCCCTCATCCTTACAAGTGGAGAGTATTCCATTACACTCCTGACATGTCCCTTGTAGATTGTGGACAGGATTTGGAGAGGCAGCAAGTGAGTTACTCACCTCAAAATTCTCAGCCTCTGGTCTGTTATTTTCATTTTTGATTGTTGTTAGCCTCTTCTCCTCACCTTGAAAAACAATTGGTGACATGGTGGGATTAATTTGTGAAGTTTCCAAGCAAGCTGTCTGCTGGTAATTAGGATTCCAGTTAGCAAAATATCTGCTAACATTTCATTAAGCTACGCGTATTATGCTCAAGTGACACATTCTTGCTATGCGCTTTTTTTTGTTTAGGCTGTAACCAGCAATCACCACAGGAACTGATCCTGCAAACTTTGGGGTCAGCAAGAGCCAGGTCTGTGCCATCTGCCTGTTCGCACTTGCGGACAATCTGTATCATAGGGAGACAGTATTATCAGTGGCAATGAAAGTCACCTCCTGTCTCAACTGACTCCTTTTGCTCACACGGGGATTTTAAGTATAATCAGGTAATGTTGTCTGTGTATTGCCCACACTTCTATCAATTAGGGCTGATGCAACTGACAGTAATGGTTAGTGCCTTCCACATCATTCTCATCAAACAGCAACAGCACCATGATGTGGATGTCCAATTTCTCCACAAGTGTTGCATTTGCTAGAGTAAAGGGGTCACTGATGGCAGGCAGGGTGCCATCCTGTGGCCCACCCTGTGAGTCAGTAAGTGCCCACACACCATGCAGGCTCATGCTGTTATAGTTATTAAATACAGGAAGTACTTTGAAAAAGTGAAGGTGCTAAGGATGTCAGTGCTAAATTACAACTTATCATATACATTGCTGGAGTATGGTCATGCATGACAAGCACTGTAGGAGCATGGAAGTCTTGCTGTGGACTAGCAGAGAATGTGAACAAGTTGACAGACAACAATTCACCTGTTAGGAATGTCATGTGCCATCAAAACCAGTGACAGCTGAGCATGAACAGAACTGGAACTGCTCTATTTAAACTGTTGTTTTCCCTGCCCTTTGGAGAGTGTTAAAATTGCCTCTTAAATGTCAGCATATTTTTAATCATGTAGAAACATAGAAAACTAGAAGCAAGAGTAGGCCATTCGGCTCTTTGAGCCTGCTCTGTCATTCAGTTTGATCATGGCTGATCATCAAATTCGACATCCTGATTCCCTCTTCCCCCTACATCCCTTGATCCCTTTAGCCCTTAGAGCTATATCTAATTTCTTCTTGAAATCAGATAACGACAATGGGCCATCACAGCTAATTCTGATGCTTCCTTATGAATCTTCCTTTCATGCGAGTTTCCAAAAGACATAACTGAATTTCAGTTTAAATAACTTCAGACTCTCAAACAGGTCTGCTGAGACTGATGGTAACACTTTACCATCGCCCCAGCTGAGACAAGCTAGCTCAGGAGAACAGGGATTAAATCAGCTGGTCTGCATGGCCCAGTAATGTTCTGAATGGAGAGGACTTGTGTCAGAACTCAGCTTTTCTATCCCACTCCTTGATTAATTGATTGTTATTTGCAATTTATAAGAATCAACGCATTAATTCAGTGTAAACCGCTTATTTATTGACTGCCAATAACTTAATCCAATAGGTGCTCTTGAATTTAAACACAAAGGGGTTAGGTTTTATTGTGCTATTAATTTATTCAGGTAAATATATAAAGATATTAACAAAGATAATCACACATCCCAATCTTCTCAATGCACACATGTATGCACACTCATATAAGCACACACAGACACACACTCGCACGCACACTACACACACATACATGCACATACATGCACATACATGCACATACATGCACATGCATGCACATATGCACACAGGTGCATGCAGAACATATGTGTGCACATGTACACACAAGCGAACAGAACACACACGCGAACTGAACAGACACGCACGCGCGCGCACACACACACACACACACACACATGCGCATGCAGAATTGCAAATTATACAGCAATTAAGATTCACTGATAAAAGACAACAAAACGAGTGTTCATTGTTTGAGTGCTTCACTGTTATTCAGGGCTGAGGCAGTGTTTTTAACAGTGATGCTGGTTTTTCCTTTGGGGTTTTGAAGTGTCCTTCAAATGTCTCTGTCTGTTTTGCCCAGTATGGTATGAGATAAACAGATAGAGTTTCTTTCAATTGAAATTCACTGGCCAGAATTTTACTGCCCCGCCTGCCACTGGAATCAGATTGCGAGAGGGTCAGACCATGGGAATGTCTGTTGACCCCAGGTGGGATATTACAGTTTTGGGATGAAACCATTTCTGTGATGTATTCCAAAATGTAAAGCTGGGGACAACTTTGAGCCCACACTCTTGATCTGCGGGAAGGGCCTGTTCCTGAGCTGTAATGTTCTCTGTTCCTCTCTCACCGGCTATTCAGCAGCTACTGACGTGAGGTCACACCAGCACCATTTACAACAGTGTAACCTTGACGTAATCCAGTCATGAGGGTCTCCCCAAGGTCATCAAGGTCAGTATAGCCTGGGGAAGGAGGAAATAGCCGGAAAGTGACATGGCAAAGCCTGCTGGTGCTGCCTGTTGGTACAGGTTGGCACCATGCCAGCCTGGCATTGCCAACCTGTGCCATGAGGGGGCCCCTAGTGGGAGCCCTGGGGAAGGATGTGGTGGTTGCCAGAGCATACAGATGACCTGGGGATGCCAGCGATGGCCATGGCGAGAGAGGGAGGAGGGATATGGGGGCGATGGGTGCCAGCTCAGACTGTGAGGGGAGGGGGGGGAAGGGGCTGATCATCAGGAGGGGGGATGGTGGAGGGGTAGAGAAGTGGAGATTCCAATTGGAGTTGGAGGTAGGATGCCTGAGACCTCTGTGGTGGGCTGGGAAGGGGATTTACTCAGGTTAAGATCAGGGTGCCCTTTGAAGATGATGCCTTGATCTCTGAGCAGTGGGGTTTTGCCAGCATATTGAAGCTCCACCACCCTACAGGACATCATGAAACTTGATTTTTCTGGGGGAGAATATTGTACAATCTGGGGAAGAAAAAACAACCAGTTTCCCTGGCAAGAAACACATTGCCATTTTTTTAGTAAGGTTTCATCCAGAGATGTTGTTTCTGCTCCATTTGCAAACTCCTTCATTCTGATAAAAATCAACCAGAGCATTGAAATACAACATTTTAAAATAGTGATTCTGACTGGATGACATCTCTACCCTTAATTATTGGAGAATTATAATTGATTAGCTCATGTCTGGACAGACTTTGATGATTACATTATGGCCCAGGGGATTAATTTATTTAAGGTCTTAGCTATTAGCTCTGAACGGACCATCTTTCCCCATGGTGAGCTAGGAAGAACATATCAACACCTTCAATATAGCCATTGCTGGGTAGATTTCCCATCTCAGCCTGGAAGGTAGTTCATAGGAATGCAAATGATGAAAGCTGTTCACCTGAAGGTAATTTTTGACATCAGCAGTTGTAGAGTGCCATAAAGAATGTTTGCCTTTCACATGTCCTAATTGTAGTCACATTGAAAATTTCCAGACTTAACCAACTTGTAATTGCAGATGGATCAGATGACCTGCAGCAGCCATCATGTGCTTACTTTGCAAGTCATTTTAAAGAATTAATATATATCTAGCAGTTATGATATTATGCACATATGACTTCATCACGACAGTAGAAAAATACATAATGCATTTATCCAGACAGGAACATTAAGTTGTGAGGCATAAGGCAGATCTAATGTGGGCTTCCAGGCCTCATTTCCATTGAGCTGGCACGCTATGGAGAGTAACAAGCAGATTCCTGGCACCACGAGCTTTAAGATTGTGCCACTGTGATTCCAGCAGTGGCCTCAGACAAGAGATAGACATGGGTAACTGAGAAGGGAGAAATCAGATCAGGAACAAAGAGGAGACCAGGGAAGGGGAAGCTAGATTTGTCCAATGCAGGATAGTCATGATAATCAGGGAAAAAGAGTGTTCAACAGTGGCATATGTTCCGAATGTGTGCTCAGGAGGGACACTTCTATCCCTGTCAGCTCCACATTCAGTTTTAAGACCACTTTGAAGACCACTTGTTAGGAAAATTGGATCTCCATGCAGCCTGAATGCAACTATGACAGATGCCTCAGTGAAAGCCAACCTTGCAGCAGGAACACGTGTTAGGGTATTTATTTCCGTTTCAGGAATGAAACCTGCACATTGATTTTTTTATTGTTTGTCGATATGGCAGGAGGCACTTTTCTGGCTTGTAATGAACTTGATATTCATACCTGCAATGTTCGAAGCTCAGGCTGCTTAGCACTCAAACAATGGGCGCCTCATCACCTAATTTCCCGGCAGGGTCTTAAATTCTTTATTCTTTGTAAGTTTGATTTTAGTGTTGCCTAGTCCCACTAATTGCCTGTTTAAAACTAAAAATAGCAAGTAGGAACCTGCCAACATAGGTTCCTAATTATGTTGACAGGATTGAGACCTCCACAAGATGGTAGTCTAATGATGAATTAATGGCCTGACAGTTCCAAGAACAATGGAAGAATTCCAAAATCCACTCCTATTTCTAAAGTCACAATTTGTATGACTGCTTCTTTTCAGCTACTGACATGCACTGTATCTCTTAGCTCGTGTCATTTTAATGATACTCCACATGCAAGCTGAATCCCTGAATCTTGATGTACTGTTGCTTGCACCACGAGACAGAAAGACACATACGTGACACATTGTTATGCTCAGTGTGTGGTTTATGATACAGATATTTGCCTGCATCTGCAAGCTGGTGCAGCTGATGGAAGTTAATGTGGACAATATAAGTGTCAGCAGTGCCTGAACTGCATTAACAAAGCCAACACAAGAGGTGTGATCTTTTCTGTTTGCACTACCAATGGGAAGCCTCACCCTCTGGCTGCGCATATAGGAAAATTATTGTGTTCTGCCTGTGATGTCTGGCCATTAAAATTAATGGTCCGATATTCTGTATGACAGACATATCATTTCCACAGTGAACAGGAGAGGCTCACACCAGCAGACTGAACTGAGAAGATCATCTCCAAGGTGACAAACTTCATACCGCAATGTAAGAATGGCAGTTCAGTATAATCCCTGTGGGTAATCTGTAACTAAAATAAGCAAATTTACTGAATGACTCCAGAAGAAGAAAGTACCAAAACAGAAGACATTTTTTTGTAGCTTTTACTTTAACACGAATCAGAATCAATACAAGTTAAACATGCATTAACAGGTGAATAGTTCTGAAAATAGAAAGGGTAAGTTTCACATTAGATAGTCGATACATGACCACAAGTATGTTACTTCACCATGAATGGCATTACATAGCTACACAGTTCCACGGTATATTGTTCTTTATTTATCCAGGGTAGGTCAGGAGTCTAATCCAACAACAACTTTCAACCCAGTGTAGCATGGCATATGATTATTATCACAACTTGGTTCATGGTTTGACTACTTCTAGGAAAACACCCAACTCTTCAGTGTCTCTGAGTTATATTCATACAGTTTCCAGGTTTTAGATCTTTTTTTAACCAGCTCACGGTATTGTATTTACAGCTGTCACTTGGGAATGGCCATAGGGCTTTTGTCTTAACTTCCTTTTTGTTGGTGGTGCACCCAGATCAAGGGTAAGTCGGTCACATGGACCAGTATTTCCTACTATCCAAGGGAGTTATGATTGATACAAACTCTTAAAAGTCCTTTTCAAACCTTCCTGAAAACATAAGAACATAAGAAATAGGAGCAGGAGCAGGCCACCCAGCCCCTCGAGCCTGCCCCGCCACTCAACAAGATCATGGCTGATCTGTCGTGGCTCAGTTCCACCTTCCCGCCCTTTCCCCATAACCCTTAATCCATTACAGATTTCACAGACATTTTAAAGAAATGAGACTGTGACACCATAATCCAGATTTCACTACTAGATATTCTCTTGACATTGTAAGGATAGGATGCTTCACTCCAGGAATAATTCCACTGACAAATTAGGGATCTTTTATAGTTAAACAAACTTGATTTACTAACACAGTTTAAATAAAACTCCTTACAAACAAAACAGCTTAATTATTAACAATTGAACAATACTTAAACATGAAAGGCAGCAACTTTAATTTCTATCTTATCATTGTTTCAGTTCCAAATAAATTGCATTCCTCTTATAGACATAAATGGCATTTCGAATGCGGTTAAGAAGAATGAACGTAGACAGCCTTGAAGCTTCCAGAGAGAGAAAATGAGTTTCAGAGCAACTTATAGAGCACTATCTTCAAACAAACACCAGTCAGAACTGACAAGCTGTTTTTCTGCCTACAGACCTAGTTCCTCCCATTAACCACATTACCACATGACCCTATCAATCAATCTAATTAAAAACCCAAAGGCAAATCTTCACCTAGAAACAAAAATCCTAAACAAATACTATATGGCTTAAATGAGTAATTATCCTACTCACCTGCATCTGAGTGAGACATTTCCTAGACACACCAGCTACCTGTAGGAAAAGCTGAATTTTTAAACATTCACCCTAAACACAAAAAACAATAAACGTACTCGTTTCCATCGCACCACTATCAACATGAAAAAAAACCACCAATAATCATGTGGAGACTCTCTGATGTGGGCCACACAGTAACAAGTCTAGCCCAAACAGTTCTCACTATAGTGAAATCCCAGCAAGGTGTAGAGCTGCCATTCACTCTGTGCCATTTGCCATTGTCTCCACACAGAGTCAGGAAAAACATTGAGGGGGAGTCATCAGGAGATCGGGGCCTCTACTTTAGATGTCCTGCTCAGAGGAAAGGTGCAGTATTCTCAGCCTAAGCAGCAAGGGCTAATGTGGTCACAGACAAAGGGGGATGGGAACACTTGCATCCATTTGAATGTCCTGCGCGGATTCCTCAAGAATGTCATCATGATGGTCATCATACAAGAGGCATGCAGGTGAATGGCAGCCAAGTCATGACTGTAAATCTCTATCCTCCTGTGGGAATAGACTTGATGACAAAAGCTCTTTACATTGTGACAAGGTCTCTCTATATAGTATCAAGGGCAATGAAAGTAAGTGGAATGATGATGTCTCCATACACAGGCATATATTGGGGGAGGGAGACACATCTTTGGTTTGTCCACCAGAAGGGATGGAGTGTACATGACCATCAAAACAACTAGCAAAAGAATGAATCCAGGAGATGTCCAATCAATGCAAGCTAGCATATATTTAGAGGTGCAAAATCTATACACAATGATTGTACCCCCATGCCACCAGTGTTAATTCAACTTCTTTACTAACTCTACTGTTATGTCTAGGTGCAACCCAACATCCAGAACAGCTTACTGACTGCAATACTCTGTTGTCTGTGATGACATTAGTGGGTGTCCTCTGGAAGTCGCCACCTCTTCTTTGAGTTTCCTGCTCAGGAGAAGACGTATCCTTTTCTGCCTGAGAGACTGGACCTGATGGGGTCACAGGCAGGGGTGACTGGGAACTCCTGGGCACTCTTGGAGTGTCCTGTGTGGATGCCCCAGGGTGTCATCCTGATGTTCACCCTCCCATTAGATGCCTGAGGGTCTCTCTCCTTGACTCCTTGATGAGAAGGGGCATCAGGAGGGAGGTCACGGTGCTCCCACCAACTTCTCATGTAGCCACTGCAGAAGCTCACCACTGGCTGTAGTCATGGAGTGCAGGTCTGAGTATACCTGCTGCAGAAAGTAGGCATTCTGCTGGACTTGCCCTAGCCCAACCAGCCCATACTTGCAAACCTGAAAACATAATGAGGAATCATGATCTTTGTCCAAAGTTCTGTGGTGGTATCAGAAATTCAGAGTGTTTCCTGCCACTGAACAGTGCAGACTTGTACACCCACCCAATCATGTTCTCCCTGCTTATTAGTTAGACGTACATGCTGGTAACATTGAGAGTCAGGTGGAGCGGGCAGGAAGTGGAATCTGGACAGGGCTTCATTAATGATGCCAGGACCCTGGAAGAAGTATGAGCAGGAAAAGGCAACAAGCTACAATTCCCCATTTCAGCAAAGCAGCCCTGGAATATCTCCTTCAGCCCGATGAATTGGACGTCCAGCTCCTTAGGGATGGTAGCAGAACGTCCATCCAAATGATCATGCTAGCTTGGGAGGAGGTCACCAGGGTGGTTAGTGCTTGTGGGGCCTAGAGGAGGACCTCGCTGGAATGTGAAAATCCCGCTAGTGTGAACGACCATAAGATTCCAGCTTTCATCTTCAGTGGAAGTTGGTTTGTAGTGGGATAGCTGGGGCAGAGGAGTTTGACCTCAGTAAAGATCTCTTTCCGGTTGATATGGGATGAAGGCACACCATGCGTAAGAACAATTTCAAAGAGTATGTGATCAGAGAGATTTACTATTGTCAGGATTTATGGTTCCTCAGACTCTATAGGTTATATGGAAATGAAAACCTTGGGCCGAATACAATCTCAGAAAAATTTGACCGAGAGCTTGCTTACCTGTTCTTAACAGTGAGTTAAGCGATGTTGTCAATATCCAGAACTTGGTCTTTGTTATACCTCTCTCTCAAGTATATAAATAGCCATTTGGTACAGAACTTAAGTATTGCTGAAAAAAAGGACAAATGTTATCAAAACTTTTCATCTTCCACTCATCAGGACAATTTGCAAGAATACCAAATCTAAAGCAGATAACAATTTATACTGTATGAGAAGACAGTCCTGATTGGTTGGCAAGTGGACTATGGTTGGCAGAGGCATTGTAGGTATGCCAAACATGAGAATGAAGGTTTCTATGTTAGGCTTTAGCCAATACTGTGGAAGTCAACAGACAAATGTTTGGGACTGCCTATGACAAGGCACTCTTTCTCCATTGGGTGAACTTGGTGTCTTTATTGTTCCTAGGGCCTATTGAAACTTTGCAATTGATGGCCCCAGGAAACTGGAGGAGAGAAAGAAATCTATTGAAACTTGGGCCCCACTGTTTTTCCACCATTTGCATTTGTTGAATAAGAAGAAGTGGCCAGCAATGGTTCCAGTGGGGAAAGATGGGAAGATAATCATCTCAACAGAAGCAGGGCCTTATTGCCCAAATTTTCCTACATTTCCTGTCCACCCAATTTTAGGTGTGATAACAAGGGAGAATTCCTCTTTAAAAGGTGGGATTCAGTTTTTCCAAATTTACTTATATCTGTTTGATCTTGCAGAAAATGTGAAGCCTACCTGAGCTATAAATGTTATAGAAGCTTCCATGATCTTTTTTAATTACTTGTGCCTCCCCACTTCAGTCAGAATAACTCATGTTTCCTTGTGTGGAACAGTTTTCTAATATAAAAATGATATCTTGATCTTCCATCTTGTAGACTTGTAACTGCTCTTAGTTCTTTTGTTTATTTAGCAGGCGTAAGTTTACCATTAATCAAAAAACAACCTTTTAAGTATAGATTTAGGATTTTGAATTTTGCAGCCCTGAATTTTAATTAGGGAAACAATTAACTGTCAAGAATGTTAAATTGATGCTGTGAGATTGGGGATTTACTTTAATTAATTAAATCACCAATCGCCCTCCAGGAAGTTTTTTTTAATAGATATTCCAATATTATAGCTTAACAATACCCAGTTTCCCATCTATAAATACTAGTCTTAACTCTCAAGTGAAGGTCTCCCTCTTATCCAGATAGCATTTTTGATTATTTGAGCACTGTTGAACCATGGCCCAGGTTTAAGTTTATGTTTTTTTATTAATGTCACAAATGACTTACATTAACATTGCAATGAAGTTACTGAGAAAATCTCCCAGTCACTACACTCAGCTACACTGAGGGAACATTTAGCATGGCCAATGCACCTGACCAGCAGATCTTTCAGATTGTGGGAGGAAACCAGAGCACCATGAGGAAACCCATGCAGACATGGGGAGAACACGCAGACAGTGACCCAAGCCAGGAATCGAACCCAGATCCTGGCACTGTGCGGCAGCTGAGCACTGTGGCACTGTGCCACCCACATGCCGTGATTTTGCTATAGGGAAGGGACTGGAGGCTGTCCTCAATCCTATCTCAGATGGAATGGGAATTTAACCCTGTGTTGCTGGTGTTATTCTGAACCAAAAACTAGCTGCCTACCCAATTGAACTAATAGGAACACCATCCACCCATCCACACATAACCCTGCCCACCCCTCATCATCTCACCCCACCCACCAGTCACAAACACCTCACTCTAGATATTTTAATGGTGCCGCAACTAATAGCCAGCGTAGGTTTGCTGAAGGTTTTAGCATAATACTCAGAATGTACTGTGGGTACAACCAGGAGCAAAACTCATCCAGAAACGGAGGGTTAAAATCTTCGTTCATTGCTTCTTTGAATATTTTAATTGATTGCCTGGCAGCTGCACAGGGATTTCTTGATCTCTTTCAACCCCATCAAATTTAAACACGGAGGTGGACAGGATTATATTAGGTTCCCAATTTTACAGCACACTTTGGAGTTTAAACTTCATGCCCCCTTTGTTGGTTGAACTTCCACCCTTTGCAGCTAGCACATGTAACAAGCTACATCACTCTGAACAGGGAGGGTACAATGGGAATTTGTATGTTAATTTAAACTGTGCATATGTTAAGATGCATCAGGCTGGTTTAGACAAACAGAAAACTCTGGAAAATCTCAGCAAGCCTGGCAGCATCTATGGAAAGAGGAGCAGAGTTAATGGGCAGGATTCTGTGGTCTCCCAGCTTTATGTATCTCAGCGGTGGAAGACAGCATGCTGTTCGCTAGCGTTGGGGTTCTCTGGTCCCATCGCTGTCTCTGGGATTTGCCATTGATGTCACTCCATCCCCCTGTGAAATCCACAGGCAGAGGTGCTGCTGCCGGCAGGACTGGAGAATCCTGCTGATGAAAAGGGCTGAAGAATTTCAGCTAATATTTCAACTCCAGTGGGATTCTTCTTTAGAACTGGAGGTAGAAATGCAAACACAAACAGAAAATGCTGGGTGGCACAGTGATTAGCACTGCTGCCTCACAGCGTAAGGGACCTGGGTTCAATTCCATCTCGGATCACTGTCTATGTGGAGTTTGCACTTTCCTCTGGGTGCTCCGTTTCCTCCCACAGTCCAAAGATGTGCAAATTAGGTTGATTGACTATGCTAAAGTGACCCTAGTATCAGAGGATTAACAAGGTAAATATGTGAGGTTACGGGAATAGGACCTGGGTGGGATTGTGGTCAGTACAGACTTGATGGGCCAAATGACCTCCTTCTGCACTGTAGGGATTCCATGATTCTATGAAAATCTCAATAGACCTGACAGCATCTGCAGAGAGAAAATAGAGCCAACATTTTGGGTCTGGATGACCCTTTGTCAGAACTGGTTTCCAGCATTTTTTGTTTTTCCAATTCCAGCATGCACAGCGTTTTGTTATATAGAGATAGAAATGTGATGGGCTTTGTGCTATTGAAGAAGTGGGAAGGGCAGGTGGTGCAAAATACAAAGTCAAGGCTAGGTTAGAGGATAGGGGAGAATAAATGGCAAAGATGCCATGGAATGCAAGGCAAAGGGAGTGGTAATGATACTATTAAAATATACCTTTGGTCCAGAGCAGGTGTTAGCAAAGTAAATGTCAGCACTCTGAAGACGAAGTAGCAGAATTTGTTAATGGTAGAAAAACATGAGAGCCAAGAAGCAGACTGGGACATTGTTGGGCGGAGGGGGGGGGGCTTGAGGGGAGGTATTCGGGGGCGGGGGTGAAGGGTAATAAGATTCAAAATGGAGGATAGGGTTCATGGTCTGAAGTTGTTGAACTCAGTGTTGAATCCAGGAGGCTGTAAAGTGCCTAATTGGAAGATGAGATGCTATTCTGCCAGTTTGATTTGGGCTTCACTAGAACTCTTTCGTTCAAGGGTTACAGCAAAAAAGTGGGAGAACGGAGTTGAGAAACTTATCAGCCATGATTGAATGGTGGAGCAGACTTAACGGGCTGAATGGCCTAATTCTGCTCCTATATCTTAAAGTTGTAACATTATCGCAAGCTGAGCACATAAATGCAAGCATGAGAACAAACTGGCAAATTAAAATGGCAAGTGACCGGAAGATTGAGATCTTGATTGTGAAGATGTCCTGCAAACCTGCCACCCAGTCTGCATTTCGTTTCCCCAGTGTATGGGAGACTGGATTGTGAGCAGTGAATATAGTAGAATAAATTGAAAGAGGCATAAGTAAATTGCTGCCTCGTTCATCCGGAAGGAATGTCTGGAGCCTTAGTAGAGGCCAACTTGCCAACCAACCAGCACTCTCTTCTCATGTAGCATAAATTGTTGTTCCCTTTACCATTGGTACTCTTGCAAACTCTGTCCTGGTAAGTGCAAAATGAAAACTTTGACTGCATGTCTCTTTTTGAGCAATAATCAAGTTAAGTACAACCAAACAACAGTTTGAAATGCTGTCCAAATAAACTATGTTTTTGTCATGTTGATTGAGGGATAAATGTTGGCCAGGACATCAGGAAAAGCTCCCGCCTCTTTTAACGTGGTACCATATGGAATTGGTTATGCCCGTTGAAGAGGGAAGATAAGGCCATGGTTAAATATTTCATCCACAAAATGAGGAATTCTACATTGGAGCACTCCCTCAGAATTGCACTGGAACATTCACCTGGATTTTGTGCTTAAGCCTCCAGAAATGGAACTTTGAACTGAGAGTTTTTTGACTCAGAAATGATACCACAGAAGAAAAGCTGCCAAACCAGTCATTTAATGACTTGCACATTAAACAATGGGGGAAAGAAATGAGACTGAGAAAAACTACGGAAAAAAAAAATTGCTTGCTGAACCACATATGACTTCGAGATTAGTTCACAGCTATCATATTGGTTAAAGACAATACTTTGTCTGCAGCTCACAGACTGCAAAATGGCAACTTGCAAAAATGTTTTAACTGCTGTCTCATACTAAGGTTAACAAAAGGGAAATGCATATTGAAATGCTCCTACCTACTCCTAATTGCATTGATGGCTGAATAAAATATGATAGCTCTTCGGTTTTCCAAACACACTAATCCTCTCCGAGGTTCATTTGTACTTTAAGTAATGTGGAAAAATAAAGTTGCATTTGTTCTGACTATTCAGGGACATTTACAACAAAGGCACATCAGTTGACTGCATTCTTTTACAAACAGAAACCATTAAGGCAGCATCAGAATGTCAAAGCGAAGAAATATCCCAGCACTGTCATGCTATCGTTCTTAGATAATAACATGTCGCTCTCAAAAATTGCTGCTTGTTAATGTGTCTTGACTACATTTCTGCAGTGACATTTGGATAATTGTTTCACATTATACTTTCTGTTCTTTAGACTTGGCATCAACCATTTTACTCTTCATCTGTATTTTTTTTCTTTAATTACCATTTTTGCTTTTCCCATATATATTCAAGTCTTTTCCGTTTTCAAACAGAAATGTCTCCCCTTGACAGATTCCTTCATGTTTCATTTACATAATGAGTCATACCATAGCATAAACTAAAGTGCTGGGGGCTCCGTCGCCCACTGCTGACCGTCAGTGTTTGATGCTTGAATAGTATGTATATTTTCTGAAGCTGTAGTACAGAGAGTTTGAGAGGGTTGATCTCTAAACTGCAACAACAATTAAAAATGCATTCCTTTTGCATCAATTCACACACTTGTTCCTTCCAGTTGCCATTTCTCTGACAATTACATGCATTTATTACAGCAGTTGAATTTAATATCAGTCACACTTCTAAGCTAACTGAACTTCACTGAAAATTGTTGGCTGGATATAATTATTATTGTTTCTTTTAGAGCAGTTCATTTCAAAACCAACTTGGCAGCTTTAAAAACAAAACCATGGGTGGGATTTTGTGGCCTTGTTCATCCCGAAACCATAAAATCCCACTCGAGGTCAACATACATTTCCACGTTCCGCCTCTCACCTGCTTTGATTCCCATTGCAGCTGCAGTGGTAAAATTCTGGCCCATGTGCTTAGATTTGATTTTGACTTGATTTATTATTGCCACATGTATTGAGATACAGTGAAAGGTGTTGTTTCTCGCGCACTATACAGTCAGAGCATACTGTTCATAGAGTAGATAGGAGAGAAGGGAAGCAGAATATAATGTTACAGTCATAGCTAGTAGAGAAAGATCAGTTGACTTATAGAATGAACACTTTCTTTGATACACTGCACATCTTCATTCCAAAGCTGTATTAATCAAGGGGATTAATCTTAATGCTGAATTTTAATGAGTACTTTAGCTTGCTAATGCTTGGTATCTCATTATAGTTTTCCCACATTAATTGTGGGCTGTATGTATGTGGGCAAGGAAAACACCAATCTGTTGAACAAGAAGTAAAAGAGATAAACCGCTAATATAATAACAGGCTTTTTTTATCCTCCAGGGGTTGTGCAATGGCTCACTGGCTGAATCATTTACGTTGAATAAACAAGTCCGGAGTTTGAATAACTGTCACTCAAACTTACCTGCCTCAGCTGGGTAGGTATCAGCAGGTCTGAGACCTGCCACAGGATGGAGCACCATATGAGCTGATCCATCTCGATAAGAAAACCAACTGATAGCATTGTGCTTGCCCTGGCTTGAATTTTGCTTCTCGTGCTGTTTCATTGTAAAGTGGCACTTGTAACAGTGAGAAAGAGTTCAGCCCAGACTGCTATTCCAATGTAAAGATGATCCATTCGCATTAGTGATCTACAAGCATGCATTCTCGTTAAAAAAATACAAGTGTTAAACATTAAGCCATTTAGGATGATTATCAAGAAACAGTACTTCACACAACATGTAACAGGAATCTGGAACTTTGTTCCAAAAAGAGACTCGGTCAATTGAAATTGTGAAAACAGACCTATAATTATTGTTGTTAGGATGAGGTTTTAAGGATATGGAATCTGAATAGTTGGAGTTAAGATACATATGAGACAGAATCGCAAAACAAGCTTGAGTGGTTGAATGGCCTAGTCATGTTCCAAAGATGGCCCACTCTTCCTTCAGTGGATTTTGAACAAATTGTGGGATAGAAAACAACCCATAACTCGGAGTGCAACTTGGTTCTGCTGAATTTCTGTCCACTGGCAAATTCTGAGACATCCTTACCCAAACTAATAAAAAATCAGCACTTTACTGTGGTTTGACAAATAATTGGCAAGAACCATCTTCAGGCAGAGAAGAACCGTATGCTAACATTGTGTTCCTTGTACAAGTAAATGCAAGTCTCTCTGAACAGTTAAACATTCAACGCCTTATTTTAAAAGGTTCTGTTTTTCTATTCTTCCTTTTAGAGTGAATGACCTCACACTTCTCCACATTTTACTCCAACTCTATCTGTCTACTCTTCAACATACCTTTGTCCCTTTTCAGCCTCTATGTCCAGCTGACACCTAACATTCCTGCATAACTTGGTATCATCAGCAAACTTCGATATATTATTCTTGGTCTCTTCATCCAAGTCATTAATACAAATTGTAAAAAGTTGAGGACCCAGGACTGATATTTGCGGCACTCCACTAGTCACACATAGCCTGCCAACTTGAAAATGCCCCGTGTAGCTTGAACCTCGGCTTCCTGTCCATTACTCAGTCCTCCAACCATGTTATTATATTACCCAAACTCTGTTGTATTTTTATTGTGACTGGAAAGAATGCTAAGACACAGTTACGTCTGAACAATAACTGTTTAAAAGTTTAAAGTTTATTTATTAGTATCACAAGTAGGCTTACATTAACATTGCAATGAAGTTACTATGAAAAGCCCCTAGTCACCACACTCCGAGTACACCAAGGGAGAATTTAATGCACCTAACCAGCACATCTTTCAGATGATGGGAAGAAAATCAGAGAACCCAGAGGAAACCCGCACAGACATGGGGAGAACGTGCAGCCTCCACACAGTGACCCAAGTGATGAACCCAGGCCGCTGGTGCTGTGCTAACCACTGTGCTACCTTGTCGCCCGTGGTTTATTGGATGAACATAACTATACGCAGATATACAAAGGCATATTCACCTAAGCCATGAACATTTTTCTTTGCAACTCTGTCATGTGGGCAGTACTGTTCATCCAGTTCCATGCATTAGCCCTTCCAACCCTAATACTACAAACTCAATACCCTCTGCTGTTAAATACTTACCTTATGTGTTACATCTTATCAAATTGCATTGGAAATTCAAGTATACTACATCCACTGTTCTCCTTCATCTTCACGACCAGATGCATCCTCAGAAGAAAACTCACAAATTTATCAATATCTATTTCCCTTTCATAAGGGAAACCCCAATGTTTTTTCTGCTTAACGTTTATGACTTTATATTTTTCCACAAATCTAAATTATTTTCAGCTTAAAATATTTTTTAAAAACCTCGGTTATTTGTGCTTTGATTAACTTGGTGATGTCTGGCAAGTATTTCAGGTTCCCTTCGGCCTGGTTGTTTAGGTTATTGATGTGGGGCTTGACTTTATTTTTCAATACTCTGAACTTCAGAATAGTATGCAGGTACTATAAGTCATTCAGAAAGCAAATACAATGTTATCAATAATTATGAGGGGAATTGAATACAAAATAGTGAAATTATGCTTCAGTTGCATGGGGCATTCATGCGACCATATCAGGAATATTGTGTACAGTATTGGTCTTCTTATTTAAGGAATGATGTAAATGTGTTGGAAGCATTTCAGAGATGGTATACCAGACTAATGCCTGGAATGTGTGGGATGTCTTACGATGGCAGGTTGGACATGCTAAGCTTATATCTGCTGGAATTTGGAAAGTAACAGGCGCCTTGATTGAAACATACAAGATCCTGAGGAGTCTTGACAGGATGGATGTGGAGAGGATGTTTTCTCTTGTAGAAGAACCTAGAACTGGAGATCACTGTTCAAAAACAAGGGATTACCCATTTAAAATGGAGGTGAGGCAAAATCTTTTCTCTTAGAATGTTGTGAATCTTTGGGACTCTCTTCCTGAAAAGGTGATGGAAGAAGAGCCTTTGAATATTTTTAAGGTAGAGATGGCTAAACTCTTGGTAAGCAAGGGGGTAATAGGTCATCAGGAGTAGGCAGGAAACAGATCTGAGGTCACTATCAAATCAACCATGATCTTATTAGATGGCAGAGCAGACTTGAGAGGCTAAATGGCCCATCCTGCTCCTTATTTGTGTGTATTATTTATGTGTATGGATGATGGGAAGATCAGAGAACTGGGAGGACCTTCACGTGTACATCCAAAGACCTCTGAAGGCAGCAGGACAGGTAGATAAGATGGTTAAGAAGGATTATGGGATACTTGTCTTTATTAGCCAAGGCATAGAATATAAGAATGGGAAGGTTATGATTGACTGTGTAATACACTCATTAGGCCTCAGCTAGAATACTCTTTGCAGTTCTGGTCACCACACCTTAGGCAGGATGTGATTTTAGGAGAGAGGATGCGGAGGAGGTTCAGCAGGATATTGCCTGGGCTGGAGTGTTACAGCTATGAAAGGCTGGTTAGAATGAGGTTGTTTTCCTTAAAACAAAGAAGGCTGAGGAGGGATCTGATTGAGGTGTACAAAGTTACGAGGGACGAAGATAGGGGAGACAGGAAGAAACGTTTCCCTTTAGCAGAGGGATCAATAACCATGTGGCATAGATTTAAAGTAAGGGGCAGGAGAATTAGAGGGAATGTAAGGATAATCTTTTTCACCCAGAGGGTGGTGAGAATTTGGACTTCACTGCCTGAAAGGGTGGTAGAGGTGGGAACCCTCACAACATTTAGGAAGCATTTAGATGAGCACTTCAAACGCCAAGGCATACATAACTACGGACCAAGTACTTCTTTCTGTGCCTTGAAACTCTGACGATGTGCGGTGACACAGTGGTTAACACTGTTGCCTCACAGCGCCAGGGACTCTGCACAAACAGTGACCCAAGCCAGGAATCGAACCTGTGCTCTGGTTTCCTCCCACAGTCTGAAAGATATGCTAGTTATGTACTTTGGCCATGCTAAATTGTCCCTCAGTGTACCCATGTATTTTAAAAAATAAAAACGATGTATATCAATGTTCCCTTCACAATAAGTTACAGCTTTTCTCCTGATGATTGATATCAGGCTAATTGGTATGTAGTTCTTTTTTTGCCCCCTTACGCTTTTCTTGAATAAGAATGTTAGATTTACTAACTTCCAATCAGCTCGAGTCTTGAGAATTTTGGAGAAATTTAACTAGTGCATCGACTATCTCTGCAGATACTCTTTTAGTCTCTAGGATGTTGGCATAAGTGCTGGGGATTTGTTGGATCTTGTGGCTAAATATGCAATCCAGTATCCTCCAAAATAAGTTACAGACATGATGTTTCTGTCTGCTCTGATCATGAGGCTTTTAATACCCAGGCTCAGTGTGTCCTGATGTAGTATTTTCTCACTCTTTATCAGCCTTGGGCACTTCACCTTGGTTTTCCATTAATATAATCTCCAGTATTTATAGTGGGAAAGCCATATTTTTGCATGTCATTAAATCTATTACTGGCAGCAATGATGTTCCTATATTTGACTATAGGGTACCAGTAAACCTATTCATTGTTGTGCCTAAAGGCACTGGCTGATTAGAAAGAATCAACCTGTTTTCTGGATACACTATTCCATGTAAAGGGAAAGCTTAAATCCCAGGACTAAGCCAATTAAAATTTTTACATGATTTCTGTTTTTTTTTTGTGTGCACAAATATAATCAGGTTGAAGCTACTGAACATTTTGATTTGTTATCCAATCAATAGCATGTAAAATACAGAATTTTGAAAAAAGCTATCTCCTCTAAAAAGTCAAAAAAAAACCCCTACGAAGAACAGAAGTTTGTTTCTGGGCTCGTTGGGCCGAAGGGCCTGTTTCCCGTACTGGGTTGTTCTTTGTTCTTTTGTTCTTTGAAATATTGTACTTGATTGACATTACATAAAGGTGGTCTGAAAAGACCAGCATAAAATGCAGTAATACAGGTCATTCTGATTCACATTAGAACATTTCATATCAATTCCACAACTGAAACAATTGAAAAAACCGATCAGTTTCACATCAATTATGGGAATATTACTGGAATTATCAAAGAAACAGTCTTGGAGCAATAATACAAGTATCAGATCACTATGGATTGTAAATATAGGTGCTGCCCTGTTATGTTGTGGGGTGTAGCCTACTTAAGGGTGACCAGGCTTGGGGTGACTTGCTCAGGAAATCACCCCTTCAGTACTCAAGGACTGGAGTGCGAGGAATACAGTTGTTCAATAAACTGTAATGTTCCTCTGGCTTGTTTTTCCATGTGACTTCTTTGGAGCTCCCCTCTACCCCCCAACCCCACCATTCCCCAACCCGGTAGTCTCAGACTTAACATTGGCAAAAGTTGGTGCCTTGGTTCCACAATTGTGAGGGAGGAGCAAGGATCCGTGGACCAGTGAAGGATCCGTGGAAGTATAGGGTTTATTGAAGAACTGTACTCTTCACATTCTAGCCCTTGAATGCTGTAAAGGTGGTTACCCAGGTAGGTCATCCCACATCCCAGCTACCTGACCCATCCTCTTAAAAGCTTTGCAGACATATCGTGCCCGACTCATCTGGTTGAGGCTTTTGAAGGATAAAGAGTTATCTATGCTTGTGTTTATATTGTCTTCCAGTAAACAGTTGATGGATTTCCACATGAGGGTTAATTACCAAAAGTGATAGCAAGTGGAATTGGAGGAAACCTTGTGACATTATAATTATAATTAAAATCTGCTCCTTTGTTCCAGAAGGCAGTCATACCTTTAACGTTAAGAGGTAGACTATGATCAGGAACTGAAAGGCAAGGCAGGCCTACCTACACTGGGATCCAGAATGTAGTGATGGAGGGGTCTCAATCTTTGTCTTTGACTGACAAGGATGAGCCACTTTCTACCTTTGTGCACGAGGGCAAGGACTATACTGTAGATGGGAAAATTGTCCGAGAGTCCATGGTGTAGAGATCAACTGAATGAAAAGGATTGTGGTCGTAATAGGGAACAATATAATTAGGTGGTTAGATATTGGGGTCAATTTTCTGGCCCAGAGTGCCTCGGATGTAAATCCCGTTATGGCTGCTAACTCCCGCGAGGGCTTACCTTCCATTGAGGGCATGAACCTGATCTCCATCAATTGAAATGTGCAGAAACAGTTTTACGCCATAGCTTCCTGATCCCCTATATGTTCCTCCCCACTGGCATGCCATCATGCCGGCAGGAGTCACGACTGGTTTCTAAAACTCAAAGCCAGCTATGATGACCATGCTGGGTGTTCGGAAGTGAGTATAGCTCCTGGGTGGTGAGGGAAATGACTGAGCAATGTCTCCAGCATTACTGGCAGTGCCTGTTGGCCACATCAGTGGAGGGGCCATGGGCAGGGCCTCGAGGGAACCCCATTGGGGTCTTCCCATTATGTGTGTGCCTTGTGGGGAGAGGGAAATGGTTTTGATGGTGGGGAGGGGGTCTCTGATGTCCCAATGCTGGTGATGATGATGTTAGAGTCTTTAACTTCAGTGAGTGATCAGGGCAGTCTTTGAAAAAAGTGCCCGGTCTCTGCCCCGCACCTCAGGAATGAAGGTACAGATCACGTTCTTTGCTTTTTTTGACAAAGTGTTAGACGATCTGGAGAGGAAACCTGCCTATTTCTGGAGAGAAACACATTGCTTTTCACTTGGAACCTGATACTTCTGCTATTTTTGGGGAAAATTCCTCTGTTTGTCTGCAGCCACAGCTCAGCATTCCAAAAGTTTGTGATCTCCCCTACCTTAAGGGCGAAGACAACTCTTCATAGCTGGAGACAAACTTGAAGTGGGAGGAGAAGTATCCAGTTGCCATGGTCCACACAGGAGCCAACATTACAGATAGAACTCGGCATGATGTTCTACAGAGAGTTTGAGGACCTCGGGTCTAAATTAAAATCCAGACCCTCAACGATAATGATCTCTGGATTGTTATTACCTCAGCCAAGTGCAAATGGCCATTGTGTCAAGCAGATTAGAGAAGAGTGTGGCTCAAAAAAAGTTTAGGAAGAAGGGATTCTAATTAATGGGGCACTAGGCAAAATTGAACTGTTCCATTGGGATGGCTGTCACTTAAATTGGGCTGAGATCGCCGTCCTGTTGAATCATATAGTTATACCAGGACTTTAACTAAAAGGGGGGTGGGGGGGTGGTTGTCAAGTGAAAATAAATTTAGATATCTAAAGAAAGAAAACCAAGGCCATAAAGCAGTACAATGATTTTGGTAAAAATAAGCAAAGCAGTATGTGAACAGACAGAAAGATTAAGAAAGTTATCAGTGAATAAAGTCTATGCGAATAATAGTGAACAAAAACTAAATATATGCAGCATTCATAATATGATAAATGAACTAGAGGCACACTGGAAATAAATGTTTCTTATATTATCAAAACAGATCTTGAGAGCTTTTACAAACTTATAAAGGGAAGACAGTAGCTTATGTAAATGTTAGTCCCTCAGAGACAGAGACAAGAAAAGTTATCATGCAAATTGAGATATTGAAAAAATATTTTGTGCCTATCTTCACATAGAAAACACAAGTTGCATACCAGAGATCGAGGTTAACCAAGGGGCTAATTAGAGTGAGGAACTTAAAGGACCGAATCTTCTGAGGAGTGGCATTCACTCTTGGATTGCTAGTCTGCTGCTATTTACTTACCTTGCAGCAGAGCTCCGTATTTCTCACGCTGACTTCTGAACTGGGTCTCCTCAGAAATGTGGAAGGTACCTGTTCTGGAAGTTCTTCCTTTGCAGAGTAAGGTCACTGAGGGAAGTCAATCCACACCATTTTACAACACCAGCTGCCATATTGTGGTAAGTTAAAGGTCCCAAAGCCACCTCAGAAACTACAGAGAGAAAGCAAGTGCGTAAAATGATTGGCACAATAAGAAGTCTCACGACACAGATTAAAATCCAACAGGTTTATTTGTTAGCAGAACTTTTGGAGCACTGTTCCTTCATCAGGTGAGTAAGACTTGATGAAAGAACAACGCTCTGAAAACTTGTGCTACCAAATAAACCTATTCGACTTTAACCTGGTGTTGTGAGACTTCTTACCCTGCCTACCACAGTCTAACAACAGCAACTCCACATCAAAATGATTGGGTGAGAGGATAGGGTGGCAGTTAAGTGGGTAAGGAGGTAAGATGACAAATTTATGAATGATGCGGTAGGGTGGCAGAGTGAGGGGGTCGAGTGGTCAAGGGGGTGTCAGGGGACAGTCAGGTAGAGGATTGTTTGGGGACTAGCGGGGAATCAGTTTTATAGCTGCCCAGAAGTTAGAACTGGTTTTAATTCTCCTATTGTTTCCTGGGTAAAATATTCTGTTAAGTCAGAACCATCTGAAATCCCTGACTTTAACTCAGAGAGTTCCAGGTTCAGGGGAATTGCGCAATGGTAGTCTGAAACTCTGAGGCAATTCTTGCATAGTCCGTTCATCATGACATCCAATGGGTCTTGCACCACAAGTAATCGGCTGGGGGGGGGCGGGGGGGGAGGTGGTAGGGGGTGGAATGGGGTTGCCAGGCGGTTACCATCACTGTACAACCATATGGAGGTCTAAAGTTCTTTTTGTGCCACTATCAATCTAGCTGGCTGAGTCCTGAAGAACATAACTGCCGGACTGGGTCTGTGACAGGTGTGAGAGAACCAACAGCAAGGTAAAACCTACTTGACTACATTGTCACCAATCTATTTGTCATCAAGGCAACTCTTCATGTCACTAATAGTAGGAGTGACAATGTGTAGTACATGTAGAGATAAAGGGGGGAGTTTTCCCATCCTGCCCACCATGGGAATCGTACTGGACGGAGGGCTGGACCACGCAAAGGTCTGTTGACATTGAGTGGGATTTTCCAGTTTTGGGGGCAATGCGGTTAGAAAATCCCATCGGAAATGCTGCCTTCACACTGGGGAAACTCTATCGTGTTGTATGACACTGCCACTGTGCAAAATAGGGTAGATTCAGAACAAATCTAGTAGCTGAATGTTGAGCATCCATTAGGTACTGTAAGCTATCAGCAGAAGCAGAATTGTATTTAATCACAGTCTGTAACCTCATGGCCCAGCATATCCATTACTCAACCTTAACCATCAAGCTGGCGGACCAATCCTAGGTCAATGAAGAGTGAAGGACAATGTGCTTAGGAGCAGCACCAGGCAGACCTAAAAACTGGGTGTCAACTTATTGAAACTACAGTACAAGATGACATGCATGGTAAATAGCAAAAATAGCAAAATAAAAACAGATAAAAGCACCTCACAATCGACAGATCAGATCAAACTTCTGCAGTCTTGCCACATCCAGTCATGAATAGCCATGGCCAATTCAACAACTAACTAAATGAAGAGGCTCCACAAATAGTTCAATCATTGGGAAACGCAGTATATCAGTGCAAAAGACAAGGCTAAAGTGTTTGCAACAATCTTGGGCTAGAAAGGCTGAGTGGATGATTCATCTCAGCCTCATCCTGGGTTACCAGCATCACAGCCTTTGGCCAACTCAATTCATCACATTAAGAAATGGCTGAATGCACTGAAGACTCCAAAGGCTACGATTCCTGGCAACATCCAAGCTATTGTACTGCAAACCTGTGCTCTAGAGTGAACTGCACACTTAGTCAAACTGTTCCAGGACATCCAGAAAACTGGCATCTGTCCAGCAATGTAAGAAATCAACCATAAAAAAGAGGAAAAATCCAAGCCGCCAACTCTCGCCTATAAGTCTACTCTTGATCATCAATAAAGTGATGGAAGGTGCTGTCAACAGTGCTATCAAGTAGCACTTACAAGCAATAACTTGTTTACTGATGTTTATTTTAGGTTCTGCCAGAGCTACTCGGATGTTTGGACCTCTTTACAGCCTTGGCCCAGACATGGACAAAATAATTACATTCATAAGTTAAGGTAGGAGTTACTGCCTTTGAAATCAAATCAGTATTTGACTCAGTGTGCCATCAGCGTGCCCTAGCTATACTGGAGTCAATGGGAAATTGGGGGAAGACTCTCTATTTGTTGGAGTCACATCTGCCACAAAAAGAAGGTGGTTGTGATTGTTGGAGACTAATCATCTCAGTCTCAGAATATTGCTGCATGAGTCCCTTCAGTTAGATTCCCAGACCCAACCATTCTCAGCTGCTTCATTAATGACCTTCCCCCCAGCATAAGGTCAAAAGTGCTGATGATGACTGTTCAGTGTCATTTGCAATTCCTCAAGATACTGAAGCAGTCCATGTCCGCATGTAGCAAGGCGTGAACAATATTCAGGCTCGGGCTGATAAGTGGCGAGTAACATTTGCATAACACAAGTGCCAGGCAATGACCATCTCCAACAAAAGAGAGTCTAACCAACTCCTCTTGACATTCAAGGCATTACCATCATTAAATCCCCCACCTTTAGCCAGAAACATAACTGGGCCAAACACTTAAATACTGCGATGACAAGAGCAGGTCAGAGGCTGGGAATCCCGCGTCAAGTAATTCACCTCCTGACTCCCCAAAAAACCTGTCCACAAGCTATAAGGCACAATGTTGGCAAGTGTGAGGTTATCCATTTTGGTAGGAATAATAGTAGGAAGGACTACTACTTACAGGGCGAAAAGCTGCAGCATGCTATGGTGCAGAGGGACCTGGGGGTCCTTGTGCATGAGTCACAAAAACCCAACCTGCAGGTGCAGCAGGTGGTCAGGAAGGCGAATGGGATGCTGGCCTTCATAGCGAGGGGGATTGAATATAAAAGTAGGGAGGTCTTGCTGCAACTGTATAGGGCACTGATGAGGCCACAGCTGGAGTACTGTGCAGCAAGGATATTTTGGCCTTGGAGGGAGTGCAGAGGAGGTTTACTAGGCTGATACTGGAGTTGAGGGGGTTGAGCTATGAGGAGAGGCTGAATAGACTGGGCTTGTAGTCGTTAGAGTTTAGAAGAATGAGGGGGGATCTCATTGAGACGTATAAGTTGATGAAAGGGATGGATAGGGTAGAGGTGGAGAGGTTCTTCCCGCTCAGAAAGGACAACAGGACTAGAGGGCACAGCCTCAAGATAAGGGGGGGGGGGGCAGTTTAGAACAGAGTTGAGGAGGAACTTCTTCACTGAAAGGGTGGTGAATCTCTGGAATTCTCTGCCCGTTGAAGTGGTGGAGGCTACCTCGCTAAATATATTTAAGACGCGGGTAGATAGGTTTTTGGTAGGCAAGGGGATTAAGGGTTATGAGGAGAAAGCGGGAAAGTGGAACTGAGCCACTTCAGATCAGCCATGATCTTATTGAATGGTGGGGCAGGCTCGAAGGGCTAGATGGCCTACTCCTGCTCCTACTTCTTATGTTCTTATGTTCTTATGTTACAAGTGATGAGTGCGATAGAACCTCCCCAACAACACTTGCAAATATCAGGGTTCATATATTTCAGAAAATAACTTTTTGTTTCAGGAATTAGAGAGTTAAATGTAAGATAAATGGAAAACTAACCTGTGTTTATCTTACAAGGTCACAGGTGGAAGTGTGTAAATTAAACAATGAATGACCCATCTCCAGACCTCTTAGGGAGTCTGGAGAGAGGCCAATTATATCCATTAGAGGTATTAATTATTCATATAGGTCACAGATCAAAGGACAGAATGTTGTCAATGGCATGTCATTCCCGATGACAGAATCAGAATTGTGCACCGCTTCGACTCTCTCGCTTTTTGCTATTTCTCATGTGATTACAATTAAAACCTAATGTGCTTGTGGTGTGCAGGGGGAATATGTGTGGGTCCTCAGTGGGGAAGCTTTTCAGTGGTAAAACCTGCTGTCAGCTGACAATGCTGCAGCTATGGGTGGGCTGGAAAAGAGCCTCCTGGTCAAGCAAGGGCTTTGCCTCACAGCCACTACTCTCCTGCCTAACTCCATTACCATTAACATAAGACATATTGAGAGCAGAAAGGACGCACAGTGTTTTCTTTTCAAATTTAAATTTCACTTGTAAATGATTGATGTTACATTGATTTCGCTTCATTCTGATGTGCAGCATTGTCATTCGGTAAAACTAGCTTATCATGGGTTGCCGTACATTGAAGATTGGAGATGAGTTAGCAACGTTTCCTTTAATGCAGAAGAAACAATGTTGGGGGTGATTCTTCCAGCCGGCTGCACTGTTTTTATAGCACAGCGGGCCAGGAGACTCTAAGCAGAGGCTACTTCACGAGTTCCCCGCTGGGCGCCATGGTCTCCGCGAGTCTTCCAGCATCGGATTTCTGGCGCCATCAGCTCCGTGCCAGAAATTGACACAGAGATGCATAATATATGCGGACCCTAATTTAAATGCGATTTAAATACCATTAACAGGCCCAGGCTGGAACTTCGACCCGATGAGGTAGGGTGGGATTTTCTGGCTATACTTGCCCCAAGGCCAGACAATCCCACCCAAGCTCAACAGACCTTTGTATGGTTTGTGTCCCATTCACTAAGATTCGTATGGTGGGCGAGACAGGAGAATTCTGATCGTATTGGTAAGGTGGATGAATTTCAGCCTGCCTTGCAAGAGGATTGATGGACTGGTCCCTGATGCATAAATAATGAGCTGAAAAATGGGCAACCTGGATTGGTAACCCAATCTGCCGACCAGCGGAATCATGTCAACTTTCCCGCCTGTTAGTGCAATTAATCTCTGAAGTAGTAAGTTCCACCCTATATTACTGTTTCTTCTTGGTTGCAGGGTTAAAGCCCTGGAACTCCCTTCCTGACAGCACGGTGGCACAGTTGTTAGCACTGCTGTCTCGCAGCAGTAGGGATCGAGTTCAATTCGGCCTCTGGTGACTGTCTATGTGGAGTTTGCACATTCTCCCCGTGTCTGCATGGGTTTCCTCCAGGTGTTCCGGTCTCCTCCCACAGTCCAAAGATGTGCAAGTTAGGTTGATTGACCATGATAAATTGTCCCTTGGCATCAGGGGGATTAGTAGGCTAAATACATGGGGATACGGAAGTAGGGCCTGGGTAGAATTGTTGTCAGTGCAGACTTGATGGGCCAAATGGCCTCCTTCTGCACTGGAGGGATTCTATGATGCTGAGCATACACCACATGGATTGCAGTGGTTCAGGGAGGCAACTCGAGGACAATTTCAAGGACAATTAGGAAAGGGCAACAAATGCTGGTCTTCTCAATGATGCACATATCCCATGAGTGTGTTAAAAATAATTCACTCCAAGATACATGATAATCATTTCTTTTAAATATTTCTGGCCTCATTGTCCTTTAGTGCAGAAAATCTCTTACCTTTCCACTTCAAAACAATGAACTATTTAATTGTGATGTGAGACAATTGTACATTTATTCTCTGGAAGCTGGTTTGATTCATTGTATTCATATTGAATGTCAATTGCTTTCTGTCAATTGAAAGAATGAACCTAATTGAACTCTCACAATGTTTGTAATAAGCCACAACTGGAAGCATGCATAGAGGCTGGGTACTAGTATCACACATTTACACAGATTATGCACTTTGTGCATCATTGTGTGAATGTAGTACAAAACAACTTTGTGCCATTGTCTTTGTGAATGTAGTTTGTTAAGAAACTCAATGTTTTCTGCGAGGTCAGGGACTCCAATTCTCAATGAACCCCAGGCCAGCCAGGAACTGGCAGGGTTCAGATATTTCACTTTCTTCAGGTGCAGGTCAGGCCTCAACCTCCATATAGAGAAGAAGAAAGAATTATGGGAAAACCCAGGTCAGGTGACTGGGTCAGCAAGCTATAGTCAAGTATTGGGATTGGGACAAAGAGAGATCCCAAACCAAGGAAGGGGCTGGAGGGATCCTAAATGTCTTCCAGAGGCAGGAACAGGAGTCATAGAAACAGGAACAGATCCCCATTGAGTTTAGGAGAGGAGAAAGGTAAAGAAAGAGCTGCAGGGAGCAGACTTTAAGTGAAGTGGGCTTGGGAAAAGCCCTGGATAGTCAATGAGGAATCAAAAATAGTCCAGAAGGTGTGAGGAGGCAGCTAAAGGTTGGTGAATCCATGATGTGAGCCATAGGGAAAAGGTACTCCTTTGGATCAGTGGTGTTCTGCTTGGTGAGGCCAAAGATCTAAAATTGTGTTTGTCAGTTGATGTTTGAGTATACTCGGAAATCCAGGTAATAGAACCTCATAAGGCAAGATTGAAACCCTATAAGGTGGGCCGTCATTAAAACTGTTCACACTGGAGCAGCATTTAGAGAGAATTCCAAGACAAGATCTTTGATCATAAGACATAGGAGCAGAATTAGGCCACTCAGCCCATCGAGTCTGCTCCACCATTCAATCATGGTTGATTTTTTCTCATCCGCATTCTCTTGCCTTTTCCCCATAATCCCTGATCCCCTTATCAAACAATACCTATCTATCTCTCTCTTAAAGACACTCAATGACCTGGCCTCCACAGCATTCTGCAGCAAAGAGTTCCACAGATTCATCACTCTCTGGCTGAAGAAATTCCTTGTCATTTCTGTTTGAAAGGATCACCCCTTTAGCCTGAGGTTGTACCCTCTGGTTCTAGTTTTTCCTGCCAGTGAAAACTTCGTCTCCATGTCCACTCTATCCAGGCCTTGCAGTATCCTGTAAGTTTCAATAAGATCCCCTTTGAGTTGCCTTTATCCTTTGAAGCTGAAGATGGGAAAGCCTCATGCGGAAGATGATGTAGCACAGAGTGTATCAAGAGTATTGGTGACTCGTAGGGTGGGATTTTCCGGCTGTGATTGCCCCAAGACTAGAAATACCCCCCCCATCCGAGGTTAACGGACCTTTGCATGCTCCACACCCACCCGCTACAATTCCCAAAGTGGACAGCATGGGTAAACTCTGCCTGTTGTGTGACGTATGCCTAGGTGTATTGTTAATAAATCCATGGAACACATTTTGGTCTCATCTACCATTCATTGTATAATGTGATATATTTAACCACAGTTGCCTGTTAATTCACATGCGCCTCATACTTATCCTAAATACTGGACTATAAGATATATCTTATAGATTGTTTTTACTTTCTGACCTTGTGTAGTAAATTTTATTTTTGTTTGTTCAAAACCTGTGGAATCTTCTGGCTTTATTCACTTTGTCATTGGCTTGGATCTCAAACTTTGTCTATTTTAAACAAAACCTTACAGGTCCCTAACTGGATCTCACCAACAACTTGGGGCTTGGTCAAGAATTCAAACAACTGTAGCTTCCACAATGTGCTTTATGTTTTTAAAAGATACTGTTCCAGGTTCTTTGGCTTCCCAGCCAGTGGGAGGTGGCCTATCATTTGCTCGTGGCGGGATTCTCTGGTCCCACTGCTGTTAATTAGAATTCCCACTGACATTACTGCACGCCAGTGGGAAACCCACAGGTGGGGTGCACTGGTGGCGGGATTGGTGAACGGCCGGAGAATTTCAGCCAACAAACCTGGAAAAAAATTTCCCTATGAGTCACCATCATCTCACGTGAGAACACCATCCACCAGATACATGGTACATACTCTGCGACTCGGCCAACGTTGTCTATATGATACCAGGAAAGGATGTCCCGAGGCCTGGTACATTGGCGAGACCATGCAGATGCTACGACAGCGGATGAATGGACACTGCTCAACAATCACCAGGCAGAAGTGTTCTCTTCCTGTTGGGGAACACTACAGCAGTCAAGGGCATTCAGCTTCAGGTAAGCGTTCTCCAAGGTGTCCTTCATGACACACAACAACTCAGAACCGCTGAGCAGAAACTGATAAGTTCCGCACACATGAGTATGGCCTCAACCGGGATCTTGGGCTCATGTTGCACTATCTGTAATGCCTGGGTTTGCAAAATCTCACTAACTGTCCTGGCTGGACATAGTTCATACATCTTTAACCTGTGCTTAACCCTCTCTTCGTTCACATTGTCTGCATCTGTAAAGATTTGATTATATGTTAAGACTCGCTTTTCAATCATTATCTTGTAATCGAGTTTGTGTCTATATATGCCCGGTTTGCGAACTGAACTCTTCACTCACCTGATGAAGGGTCAGTGCTCCGAAAACTCATGCTACCAAATAAACCTGTTGGACTTTAATCTGGTGTTGTGAGAAAAAAAACCCAATAAAGTATCACAGAATCATAGAATCCCTATATGCAGAAGCAGGCCATTCGGACCATCGAGCCTTCACTGACAACAATCCCACCTAGATCCTACCCCCATAACCCCACATATTTATCCTGTTCAACTCCCTGATGCTAATAGTCAATTTAGCATAGCCAATCAACCTAACCCACACATTTTTGGAATAGTTGGGAATTATAAAATGCATAACATTAATTAAAAGGTTACTGATGTTCTGAAGTAAATAGCTTCAAAATTCATCAAATACTTTTCTTGCTGATTTAAATGAGAGATTCAGAATTTTTTCAAAGCATCGTCAGATAATGGGTGCTGATCTAATGCAGGAGATTTTAGATGAGAATGACAAATTTAAAAAAAAAAGTGAGGTTTGAGTATGGTGTTAAAGAATGAGGGTGGTTTGGAAACACGGAGGTGTTTAGACAGGGAATTTGAGGCGGTGCAGACAATTGTTGAGTGAAGGAAGGGCAATTGTACATATAGGTATACAATTTTACAACAAAGCACAGCAACATCAACAAAGGCCCAGGTTTCTGCACAGTTAGATGAACACGAGGAAGAAAACAAGAAAAAAAAGGGTCACCCACCTCCCATGGTATTGTTGTAGATATGACGAAAAGAAAACTGCATACTCATGACTGACCTGTCAAAACAAAGCACCCTTATTTGAACATCATCTAATCCTACTCCTCAGCGAACACCATTACCCTGCCAAGTTCTATTTGTCTCATCTTATCCAAGCAAGCTGGCCATTAATTAAGGGACAGATCAGCAAATTATTCCAGATCTTATACTATAAATCTATTTATAGTGCTGGGAAGGCAGTAAGAGCAGGTGGCTGTGGAAATCAATGCTATCAGCCTCAGGCCAGTGCAGTGCTACAGACGTTTAAACGCCCGCACAAACAGTTGAGGTCAGTGAATGTATCCTTATATGACAAATCCTACCCATAGCACCGCTAATCTCACACATTGTTCCAATTGCCAAATTAGCTTCCCTAGCCTACCAACAGTCAATGATAAACATGACCCCACCTTGTGCTTCACCCCATCCTCACACACTTAGCAATGCTGTAATCTGCACACGCACATCCAACAGCTATTCAACTTTGACAACCATCACCCAAACAGTTTGCAACGATTCCTTCTCTTTCACAGGATAATTTGTATTATAACGGGTGGGAGCAGCAGCTAAGCAGTGGGTGGGCATGCGTGAATGTATGGCCTGAATTGATTGCTTGGGTCTAAGTGTTGGGACATGGATATCAGGCAGGTGGTAGGAGTCCCAGTGAATGCTACTGTAGGGGATACCTGGGGGATGAGAGTCATGGGAGGATGATTTGGGTCCTGGAGGATAAGCTGGGAGGCAAAGGGATGTCCAAAGGTCTCCAGGCCTTCACAGAAGGGGGTTCTGATGGAGATACTCTCCTCCTCCCCTGCTCATCACTTTCCCATCCAAGATGTACTTCTAAAAAAAATGTCTATGCCCCATCCCGATCTGCCACTGAAAGGCCTTAACTGGGTAGAGGTGGGCATTCACCCACCTCCCACCGCCTCCACACCATGTCTGCCCTACCATAAAATTGCTCCCAGGTCAGGGCAGTTGGCATCCTGGAGAGAATCCATGGAAGGTTACACTCCCTCTGCTACCTCAAAACGGACTTTAACCTGGTGTTGTGAGACTTCTTACTGTGTTTACCTCAAAAGTAATGGGGAGTATAACATGCAGGCCAATGTTCTGACTCCCATCGACATGATAGTTCTGGGGATAATGTGAGTGTCCCTTGCTGAGACCAGGATCAGTAGTGTAGCTGAAGCTGTCAAGAATGATGGCATGTTCCTGCCAGAGGCATCTTCTCAAGTCCCAACCCACCTCACCCCACATTGATGCACAAGCTGCAGATGGTGTAACCTCTTGCATCTCTTTCTTCTCTCCAGTGCTGTTCCCTTACACAACTTGTGCATTTACAACCAAGATATCAAAGAACAATTGCATGGTCAGTCACTGGTGTCTGAGGCAGAAAGCTTGGAGGGAGAGTTGACTGAGAAGGAAGAAACATCAGGCAGTATGTTCCAGTCCTCATTGGGGTGAGTTTTAAACTGGGCGGTGGGGGTGACAGTGCAGTGGGAGCTGAAACGTCCATTTTTCATTGGACTAAAATAAGAAAGGGAAGTAGTGCCCCTGCCCGCTTTAGTAGGTTGTCATTCCCACCAGAAGCCAGCATGAAATGGATTTGATTCCTGTTAATGGATGCAAATAAAGACCGGAACAGAATGGTATCCGCCACACCATTGTCTGTGCGGTCAGCAGGAAATCACACTGGTCCAGAAAATGTCTGGACCAAGGTGCTGTGTACATGTTTGCACTTAACTGAGAAAGGCTTGGGGCAGCTTGCCGAGATCTGAAGAGAAGATGAAGAGCTCTAACGACTGTACACTGAAACACTGAAACAGCACTGGGAAGGTGGAGCATCAACCATGCGGATCTTCTCTGTGCACCAGCCTCCAGGAGATGGGTGTTCTTGGACAGATACTTTGTCCAGAAAGTGGATCTTCAATTGCAGCTTCCACCCATCATCACTTGTTATGCCACGCACAGCCACCAGCTCAGTTATTGGCACAGTATTGAGGTGACACCTCTATGTGGTGAGTCACAGGGAAAACTCTCTGGAGGGTGAATGATGTGGAGATGAGCTCTCATGCAGAGGATTTGGCTGAGACCATCAATGGGACTAATGTGAAGAAATGCTTGGTGCATTGGGAGACCTACCAGAAAGCTTGCATCACTATCAGGGATCATGGTGGGTTGCATTTGGCACTGGATATGGCATAGAGCATGAATCTAGTGGAGAAGTAATGGCCAACTCCATGAGGACTTTTGCATACTCAATAATGATGGCTGACACTTTCAGCTTCAACTGCAACACAAGCAGAAGTCATGCAATATCTGAGTACTACAGGTCATGAGTTCTCAGTTTGTTGTGGTACAGGCTCAGAATTCTGCTATCATGATTGTGGATTCCAATTCTCTTCCTGCACTCAGCGTTGCATTAAGGCAGACTCTCAACAGTTTCTATAGCTAATAATTCCTTGAATAGATCACTTGTCCATCACTTGAGCCTTATGACTTGAGGGGCGACAATCCACATCAAGAGTGGCTGACCTGGAGTCTCTCCTGCTCTTACCACCAGCCATTGGCATGTTTGGAAGTTGATACTTAACCTGTTTGGCCACATTATAAACATGCCTTCCATGGCCATCAAGTCCTGGAGTGGGACTCAAACCCAAAGCTTCTGGCTCAGAGGCAGGGTCGCTATCCACTGCACCACAAGACCCCCTACGAATGTGGATACAAATGCAAAAAGGGCCTTCATGATCTCAGAGGTGCAGCAATCTTTGCTCCAATACTGGGATTGCTGGGAGTGTGCAACTCCCTCTAATGTGCCAGGGTGAGCAGCAACTCAGGAGGTATTGCACAGGCTGTTCACAAGTTATTTAAGGTAAAATGCTGCACAAAAACTTTAAAAGGTACATGCTTTGCAATGAACTGGCTATGCATATCAATAAAAAGCATTGACGGCAGACTGTCTGTAGAGCATGAGCCTCTTGTCCTCTTTCAGACGTCAGTGTTTGTATTCCCACCCGTTATTCCACTAAGGCCCTTGTTTGTTGCCCATCAGCCAGCCAACCCAGCCAGAAGCTGTTCTTTCAAGGCCCTGGGATGCTGGAGGGTGTCCTGCAAGGTCATCAGAACTTTCTACCCAGTGAAAATAAGAAGGCTTCCATCAACCATGCTGTAGCCTTAGGAGTAGCATGTTTAGGAGCAGTAAGCTAAGCGAAGGCCGATAATGCACATGGGTGATTAGTTGAGTATCAGATACATTATTGGATGAAGTTGGAATGACGTGGGTGTTTTGTGGTAACTTTTATTTCAGGATAGTAGCCAAGAGGAGACTGCGATGGTCTGTCACAGAGGAATGGTGAGGAGTCGGACTATCAAACATTGGGAATCTGGGATGCCATTCAGGAAACCAGAATCTGATGACGCACTCATGGTAAGCCTAGTTGGAGGGTGGGTATGCCAGTTGCCTTCATTCCTCCTCCTCCTGCTCTTGCGATGTTCACTGTGTGCCAGCCATGTGGTGCTGAGTGATTGCTGGAATGGTTGACTTCTTTTTTAGGTAAGTGTATGACCAATTAATGGCCACTTAAGATCCCATCCCAGCACAGATGGTATTTTACAAGTGGCAGGGGAGGAGCATGACATGTAAGAAGCCCTGGCAGTTTTAGTTGCGTGGGTTAGGGCCAGGTAAGGGGTGGGAGCAGAGCAAACATCCTTTGCAGGTTCTCTGAGCCCACTGGAGGCAACCCCTCTCCAAGGATCATCCCCCTTTAATCTACTGCACTGTCCGCCACCCCCCCCCCCCCCCCCCCCAGCTTCTTGAACCCTCATCCCTCTCAGCAACTCCCCACCCCCCATTCCCATACTTGAACTTTCCTGTGCTCCTTAGCCTGGTGGGACTACCTTCAGTCCAGTAGTTGTCAATACAACTCCTGCTCCTGGAGGCATGATGGAACTGCTGCTCAATTTGATTGGCTGGCAGCTCTCTGAGGCAGGCCTTCCTCTCAAGGTAGGGGTTAATATCTCACCTTGAAGCAATTCATGATGTTAAATTGCCAGCTGACATTGGACTTTTAGCTGGGGGTGGACAAAGAATACTGCGACATCCTGTAAAATCAAGCCCCATGTTTCTAGTGAGCACCAGAACTATTGCTGTTTCAGAGCTGAACGTCGCAGCACTGTTCATTCTGGATTGGCCTCCATTAAAATCAGAAGTCAGCAGTTTAGAGACAGGAATAAAAATAAAGCAAAATCCAGCACATGCTGGAATTCTGAAATACAAACAGAAAATGTTGAAAATACTCAACCAGTAATTGTAGAGAGAAACAGAGTTAATAGCAGATTCAGTTTCTCTTCCAGGTTTTTTATAAACTAACCTCCGATCCCAACCTCCTCTGCTTTTGGGAGCAGTACTTTGTCCTCAACTTCTTGTCATTTAAAGACAGTATACGGTTGTCCCTTTAGACAGTCACTTTTCTCAAGGGTGCACTTAAAAAACAAGGCTAGCTTGCACTAGCTAGAAACCTGGCTGGAACTGCAATCCTGCGGAATTTTGAATCAATGAAGAACAAAGTATAGCACAGGAACAGGCTCTTTGGCCCTCCAAGCCTGTGCTGATTGTGATATCCTAACGGAACTAAAAAACACCTTCCACCCTTGCTCGGTCCATATCCCTTATTCCCTCCCTATTCAAGCACTCTCTCTATTCCCTACCTATTTATGCACTCTCTCTATTCCCTACCTATTCTTGTACCCATCCAGATGCCTCTTAAATGGTTCATCACTTGTCAACAAGTGGGCAGATTCACTCTTGTTTCAACTCCCTTTCGTACACATAATGCTCAGCCTTGAAGGGAGCAAACTACTCAATTTTAATGCTGGTGAAAATTTTACAGCTAGCTGTTTAGAAAAAGCCTTCTCAATAAACATTGCACACTAGCTTGGATAGGTTTCACATGAAGCTGTGTGTCGAATGCTACATCAACATCTTCATGTCCCAATGGCAGCAGGTGCATTTATTTTTAAGAACCTGAAACTAGGTGAATGATATTTATAACTTGCAACATATATTAGCTGAATCTATTGTGATGTACCCAATAGTTTTTCAAAGAGACACAATTAAGCAAAATGCAAGTTGCAATCTTAAGCTAAAAATATTAATGATTTATAATTTTGTAACATATTGTTCACCCAGGCTGATAGTTAGAACCTCAGCAGCAGTTCATGTCAAAATTTCTATTATTTGTGCTTCTTTAAATTTTCCAGGATTTCCTCCTAACTTCCACATTACTCAGTACATAATAATTTGAGATTAGGGCGGCCCGGTGGCGTAATGGTTAGCACTGCTGCCTCAAAGTGCCAGGGACCTGGGTGACTGTCTGTGTGGAGTTTGCACATTCTCCCCATGTCTGCCAGGGACCTGGGTTCGATTCCCTCTTGGGTCACTGTTTGTGTAGAGTTTGCATGTTCTCCTCCAATTGCGTGAGTTCCCTCTGTGTGCTCCAGTTTCCTCCCACAGTCCAAAGATGTACAGGTTAGGTGGATTGGCTGTGCTAAATTGCCCCTTAATGTCCCAAGATATATAGGTTAGGGGGACAAGCAGGATAAATATGTGAGGTTATGGGGATAGGGCCTGGGTAAGTTTAAAGTTTATTTATTAGTGTCACAAGTAGGCTTACCTTAACACTGTAATGAAGTTACTGTGAAAATCCCCTAGTCCCACACTCTGATGTTTGTTTGGATGCACTGAGGGAGAATTTAGCATGGTCAATGTGCCTAACCACATGGGTAAGATATTCTATCGGAGAGTCAGTGCAGACCTGATGGGCCAAAAAACCTCTTTCTGCATTGTGGGAATTCTATGATTCTATGATAATGATTTAAAACATTTGGATTTTGCTTTCAGATACTGCAAATTATTGGTGGCTCAGTGAAAGATTATGTCTGCCAGATGCATGGTCAACTTGCTGACTGGTACTGAATCAATTATTGGAACTGGATCGATACCAAAATCATCACTTGGCCGCCTAGCTTGATGATAATAATGGTCTCGGCCAGCCATTGCTGATCATATTCGGGCTTTAGAATGAACAAGTTGGAAGAATTTATGTGGCTCATCCCCATCTGTTCGTCGCTGTTCTGTGATCAGGCTGACTATTATCTCTGCTTTCTGAAACTGACAGCAGAGTTAATGCAACTATAAATTTAAAACAAAATGAACAGCTGAAAGATGAAACAGTTTGGCCCTATTCTGAGCGGAATATGCCTACTTCTCTACCTGTGGGAATCTATATGTTGTCCACTGCAGCACTTGGCAAGCCTCACACTATCATGGATCATGTGCAGTTACCAACTCAAGGAAAGTAAGCCAGTTCTCTCTCAAACACTGCCAAGCTAGTTTGCATGTTTTAATATATAATTTGAATATATAGCAGGCAGGATATTTTGCTCTGCATTCACTGTGAGACTGTGCAAGGCACTCAAATCTAGAGTAGGGAAATCAAATGATAAATCTCTTTTCTAATCAGGCGTTTTTTTTCTTGTTTAAGGATGGCGAACACATCTCAAGACATTAATGATTGAAATACATTTCAGAGTGAAATACTTTGAATTCCAGTGAACCCGATATCCAGGTTCATTAATTCGTGGCTGCTTCAGCAAAACATAGAAGCTTGACAAATAAAATCTCATAATTGACTTTGTGCCATGAAAACATTCTTTGATATAACCCTTTCAGGCACTCTGTTGTTAGAACTTTGTTTTTCTACTGAACCTTTACAAAAGAAAACACATTGTGTGGGCTTCTTTTGTCTGCACTCACCCCAAAACTGGAAAATTTCATCTGTGGTCAACAGATCTTTGCATGGTCACTTCCCCCCAGCCCCCACTCCCCCCACTTCTTCTCCCAACTGCTATGATTCCCGTGGCAGGCGGGATGGGAAAACTCCCCCCATAATAAATTTATTTGGAACTTTATTAACTTCGAAGCTCACATAAGCTACAGAAAGTACCATACACAGCTAAACTTTGAAACTATCCAATCTATTGAGAAAAACATATTGTAAGGACAGAGATCTTACTCAGAAACCTGGATACTCCACTTTGCAAGTAACATGGAATGAATCATATTACCAAAGTGCCAGAGCATAACGTTTGTTCTCAGGAATATACAAGCTTGAAAATACTGTTATACCTCCATACACTGACATAGGAGGATTAGGCTGCAGTCTAAATTCAATCTAAATGTAGTCAAACTAGGGGTCCTGAAAATGATGAAAGTGTAAAATGAAAATGATACATGAAAATAAAATCCCTACAATGCAGAAGGAGGGCATTCAGCCCAATCAGGTCTGCACAGACCACAGTCCCACCCAGGCCCTATCACTATAACCCCATGCATTTACCCTAGCTAATGCTGCTGACACTAAGGGGCAATTTAACATAGCCAATCCACCTAACCCTAACATCTTTGGACTGTGGGAGGAAACTGGAGCACCCAAAGGAAGCCCACGCAGACACAGGGAGAATGTGCAAACTCCAGACAGACAGTGTCCCAAGCCGGGAGTCGAATCTGGGTGTCTAGCACGGTGCCATCATGCCGCCCCGTTGAGATAGAAGATCAAACCATGATCTTCTATGATGAATTGAACCGAATGGTGGAGTAGGTGTGAGGTGCTCCTATTTCCTATGTTCCAATGAAAGGAACTGCTGAGAATCAGCATCAAAAAAAATGATTGAACAATACTCAGCTAATTGTGGAGCAGAGTGCTGCAGAGGTGCTCCTCTTGTCTCCATTGCAGAGGCAATGGTCTTCCCTCTTCCTCCCAATTGTTTCCTGACAACCCCCATCCCGATCACTTCTCTTCACCTCAGGCCCCTATTTCTAGCACCTACCTGGGGAAAACTGCTGATGATGGAGTGATCAATGTCACTCAACAGCAAACAGTTTAGAGTTTTTCAGCTATGAATAAAGCTTGGATAATGCATGTCCCTCAGATTTACCCATTCTGTGACAGGTCGATGCAAATGGATTTCCAGGACAGAACCTCTGGCCATGCAACCCTTCCTTATGAACACAATGTTGACATCAAATACTTCTCAGCAATGGCATGGATTTCCTCATAAGAGAAAGAGCATTGCACTGGAATTGTGGTCTATCATGTGCTCAAAACCTAAGCACTTCTGTTATGTCGGCACACTGAAAAATGATTGGTGGCACAGTGTTTAGCACTGCTCCCTCACAGCACCAGGGACCCAGGTTTGATTCCCAGCTTGGGTCACTGTCTGTGCGGAATCTGAACATTCTCCCCATGTCTGTATGGGTTTTCACTGGGTGCTCCAAGTTCTTCCCACAGTCTGAAAGACATGCTGGTTAGGTGCATTGGTCATGTTAAATTCTCCCTCAGTGTATCCGAACACTACACTGAAGTGTAGTGTCTAAGGAATTTTTACAGTAACTTCATTGCAGTGTTAATGTAAGCCTACGTGTGAGACTAATAAATAAACTTTAAACTTGAACTGCTACTGAGTTAGATGACCAGTCCATCTGTTTTTGGTGTCATTGATTGGAAAGTAACTGTAAACCAGAAAATTGGAGAACTCTCTACTGTGAATAGAACGGAATTCTTTCAATTCATCATATCAAAAGGATTGAACTTTATTGGAAATAAGACCTCTGAAGATGAATCATTCATTCAGTATGGAATTGTTTCAGCCAAGGTTACATGGGGACAAAGTAGAAATGGTTGAGAGCTTCAAATTTTTAGGTGTCAACCTCGCCAACAACCTGTCCTGCTCCCTCCATGCGGATGCTGTAGTTAAGAAAGGACACCAACACCTCTAATTTTCAGGAGGCTAAGGAAATTTGGCATATCCACTACAGTTCTCACCAACTTCTACTGATGCAACCTAGAAAGCGTTCTTTCTGATTGTATCACAGCTTGGTATGGCTCCTGATCTGTCTAAGACCGCAAAAACTACGAAGGTCATGAATGAAGCCCAGTCCATCACTCAAACCAGCCCCCCACTCATTGACACTGACTATACTTCCCACTGCCTCAGAAAAGCAGCCAGCATAATTAAGGACCCCACACACCCTAGACATACTCACTTCCACCTCCTTCCATCGGGAAAAGATACAAAAGTCTGAGATCACATACCAACCGACTCAAGAACAGCTTCTTCCCTGCTGCTATCAGACTTTTGAATGGATTTACCTTGCATTAAGTTGAACTTTCTCTAAACCCCAGCGATGATTGTAACACTACACTCTGAACTCTCCTTTCCTTCCCTATGTATGGTATGCTTAGTCTGTATAGCAATCAAGAAACAATACTTTTCACTGCATGCCAATGCATGTGATAATAATAAATCAAATCAAATCAAAGTGTTTACAATGTGACTTGAACTGCAGAATAAAGCTTTGTTTATAATCCCTTAACTGCATTTGACTTTACAATTTGGGGTTTTGTTTTACTAGTAACAACAACATGATTATTTTCCTGTGACAATTGGTAGTAATTACTACTATTTAGCGTGCATTTGCCACTGTGCATGAGATACAAACATTAATTCTGTCTGTCAAACTAATTTAGAACCATATATAAGACTATCATGTTCAACACACCACCAGTGCAATTTGCCATGATTAATTATAGCGTTGAGTCATGGTTGTTTTCAGATCAACTTGAAACTGATCAAAATATCCACAAATTCATCTAAGCAACATAAAGAGATGGGAAACTGCTAATTGCCTCCTTCTCTTTGACAGCAGCGAAGGTTCAAGCAATGGTAGTAACTGTGGTAAATCGATGGACAACAACATCAGAGACTGCAAGGCAAGAAAATGAAAAGGGAGAAAGAGGAGGAAGGAGAACACCTTCACCCTTTACATATAAACCTGATTGACCGATAGGTTCAAACTGATATACATACGTGTTAGAAATTGTTGCTGGGTATTATCCATCTGGATTAGGTTACATTGGATAGCACCCTGCAGTTCAGCAATCTAAAATAGCCTTAAAACAATCACCTGAATTATAGAATCTAGCTACCTGCAATACTTAGCAGATGAATCATGACAGATCTAGGCCACTGCTTACAGAATGTTTCCGAAACTCATTCTACTCAGTGTGAAACTCATTTCTATTGTTTTGCCAGGAGCAATTCAATTGATTGTAGCCAACAATTTTAACGTGCATATGCCTTTCAGGAATCTTTCACAAGTGCTTCAATCAGTGCAATATGTGTTAGTCCATGCAATTCCAATAGCCAATGGAATATTATATTTTACATATATAGGTAGTACAAAACTTGAATATTGCTGAAAGAGAAGGCATGCTGTAGAAGCTTTTCATCTTGTACTCATCAGGACAGATGCACAAGAATACCAAATATAAAGGAACCAGCAACTTATAGTGCATGAGAAGAGAGTGCTGAGAAGTGCTGATTGGTTAGCAACTGAACTTTGATTAGGAAAATGGGGCCTTGGAGAATGCACCAGTGGACAGTTAATTGCCAAGCCTTTGTTGATATTCAAGCCACACACTTCACTTCTGATTAGTCAAGGCATTGCATAAAGAATATCTAACAAACTTTTGTTTCGCTGAGAAAGACATAATGTATGCATGTGCTTCTGTCTGTGTGTGAATGTGTGTAGCTTAGAGCATGCATAAGCAAGCCACACTGTGAACCTAATAATCTTAAGGTGTAATTCTTAACACAATCAGAATTGCTTAGCAAGCGCTGTCGGATTGCAGAATAAAATTTAGTGTTGGACACTACGGGCAGGATTTTCCAGCCGTACATGCCTCAGGACTGGAAATAAGATCAATCAGCAAGACCAGAAAACCTTGCCCTATGTTTTGAGTTTTGCGATCATTGGTTGGATAGGTATGATACATCCTTTGCCTTTTGTGAACAGCCAAAGGGACATTCTGTTGGATATAATCCACCATTCATTGAGATGTACAGCCTACAGACCTGGCATCATAGCAGATTCTGAAATTCATATACCACATTACTCATTTGTGTGTTGGCAGAACATCTTTTTATTTTGACAGCAGTATCCTGTTAGTGGAGAATTCCACTCGTACCCAATTTTTACAATTTTTCTAGACTTATTCGTGACTGTTTTACCCTGTCTCATACTTCTCCTTCCAACACATTTGATACAGATGACAAAACTCAAAGTCAAATTAAACATTGTTTAATATTAAAAATAAGTATCTTAATTGTAAATTTTTGTGGTAAAGTACATAGTTCTTTACAATCACTTTGATACCAATAATCATCACCCTGAAATTAAACAGAAATGAATGAATGATTATTTCCTGTTTTATCAATTGGCATGAAGTGTTTTATAATTGTCTTCTCAATAGGAACTGAAGGTAAAAACATTGGCAAAGCAGTTTTGCACTGAAACCAATTGGCAATCTGGGCACAAATCTCATTCAAAATTTTGCTAGTTTCCATTCAAACTCTTTCACAAACCCATGCAACTGGGTAGCATATTTTAAATGATTTTTAAAATGTTGTATTAAAGATATTTCTTGGTATCATTAAAAGTGACAACTAGCATAGATTGACAGCTGAAAATTTGTTTATCAGCAAATAATCTTTTGCACTGGTTTGGCTAATTTTGGGAGAATATTACCCTAGAAATACAGGTATAACCTAATGGAATTTCCAGGCCAATATATAGAAAATAATATTGATAGAGTTACCATAAAATTATTCCTTAATCATCCAAGATATGATTTTGAATTTGAATGCTCCATTGTTTGATATAGAGTTCTGAGATTGGAGCTCAGAGTGTATGAACTGGAGACCATTATAAATTCTGCAATAGTGTGGCAGGACAGGTACACTGGCACATGAATTGCTAAGGCATAACAACACAATGACTTGTAGAAGGCTTCCTGATATCATCTCTGATTTGTTTGAAGGCATTTTCAAATGCCTGTATAAATGACTGCAGCAAGAAAGTTGGCAAGTGTGCAACTCATTCTGAACTCTTCTGAATAACTGTGTGAAATTACTGTTGGGTGCTATCTAGCTTGGTTGGTCCAGAATGGATGTTATCCTGAATACTTATCATTCCATGAGTTCTTCCTTTGTGGTGTTATGTGGTGATGAGCTTATCACAACATTTATGGTAGGGCCATGCTTGTTAACCTGTTTGCAGATGGTTTAAGCAATCGATAAAGTCTGGAATCATCTGAATGGATTAAAACTAATGACCATTGTAAATTGCTGTGTATTTAACAGGCAATGAGCACAGAGTCAACAAAGAACAATCTGTTCTACTCCAATATGTTTCATAGGATGAATATGAACATTGACTGTAAATTATGTGATGCAATCAAATGTTACATAAATATTTATTGAATTTGACATCTGTTTTGGACAAATAATGTACTTTAATTTCCACAGATAGTTGACTGACATATTTCAGCGTGTCTTGGCTTAAAGAATCATCAGAATGATCTATATCAAACTTTCATCTTTGGAAGCCCCAGAGTTATGTCGCAAGGAAGCTCAGAGACCACATAAAACGTTTAAAGCTATGTTCCTATCCATTTATTTAATTGTCAACATGTTGATGTTCATAGATCTCGGTGTTCTGATTTTGCAGTTATCCAGTAATATGGGAACAATATAAGAGCAGCTCTTTCTAGACTCACACTTTCAAACAGGACAAATCAATGAATAATGAAATATAAATGGAAATTGAACTGGGATGCCTTGATTTAAACAACTAGATTGCCAAGGCTTGGGGGCTACATGAGGCACATGGGTTGCACCCGTAAGTTAATATTCTCCATATAAAATATTTAACCATTTTATCCTCTGAGGATGTAAAAAGAAATTAGAGAAAGTGCCATTCCTCCTCTTGACGTACGCCTGACCTGGCTATTGGAGGTTAGGTTGTGCTTTACCTCTGGATCAGATTATAGCATCTTTTAATCATCTTTTGACTGAGAAGATTCAGGGAAAGATTTAAAGCAAATGCTGTGTTTCAAAAAAATTAATGCAAATTGTTTTTAAAAATAAATAGTTTAAGATAATGTGTACTTTAACCACTAATGAACCATCTTGCTGTTTTCTCACAGACAGTAAAGAACAAAAAGTATTGATAATATTACACATCTATTTAATTGGAAAACATGCAATTTGGTGTTCATTGTCATAGAAAACAAAAGTAAAAGTAAAAATAAAGTTTATTTATTAGTCACAAGTAAGGCTTATGTTAACATTGCAGTGAAGTTACTGTGAAATTTCCCTAGTTGCCACTCTCTGGCACCTGTTCAGGTCAATGCACCTAACCAGCACACCTTTCTTTCAGAGATATATGACATGAACAGGAGAAGGTGGAAGGAGGTATGTTTTGAAATAATTTGTTCCCTGGGCAGTCAGTTTAAAACAGGAATCCACAAAGAAATGAGATCCAGAGAAAGGGCACAATATAGATATAACACAAAGAGGTGAAAGTCAAAGACAAAAAATCCACTGATATGAAGATGTAGAACATGTTCATTTGTTTTGTATAATCATATGAAGGAAACCTGAATCAATTGGACTAAGTAAAACTACTCCTAACAGCTGTTTTTTTGTAATCATTTGCTACAACAAAGCAACTAATGGCTATTATCAGGCCCACTCTCACCAAATGTTTGCCTTACATGTGTAAAAGCCAAGAATATCCAGTCCAAAGCACCCGAGAATAGATGTTTTTTGTTATTTCCCTGCGTTACAATATCTTACAATTAAATACAGAGCAGCAACAGTCAGACCCCAGATAAGTAGAAAGTTCAGGATATATATATATGAGTGATTAATCACCAGTAAAATTGAGTAAATAGCTAGAGCAGATACAATTCACAAATTTGTATCACACATTTTAGAATTTATTTTGTGCATCCTGAAAATCATCCAAGCTACCAATCTCAGAATAGTATTAATCACCGTAGCAAATTTAATCTAGGCAGTATAATTTTCTTATGAATTGGAGATATATTTCTGAGAATAATGTCTATGGATATCACCAATTGATTAGCTGCCCCTATGTCTCTCACAACCTCTTGTGTCATGGCAAGTAATGGCTGCATGAAAGATTAAAAGATAAATAAATTTTCACATTTTAACACAGGAAACTCTGTTAAAGATGTTACATAACAGATTTTGAAAAATTCATTTGTGGGATGTGGGCATTGCTGTTTGGGCCAATATTTATTGTCCATCCCTAACTACCTTTGAAATGAATGGCTTGCTTGTTCATATCAGAGGGGCTTTTAAGAGTCAGCCACATTGCTGTGGTTCTGGAGTCACATGTAAGCCAGGCTGGGTAAGGATAAAGGAGAAGATTTCCTTCTCTGAAGAATATTAGTGAACCAGATAGCTGTTTACAATAATTGACAATGGTTTTATGGCCATCATTAGGCATTTAATTCCAGATTTTTATTGAATTCAAATTTCACCATCTGCCTTGGTGGGATTTGAACTCAGATCCCTAGAGCATTACCCTGTGATTACTAATCCAGTAATAATATCACTAATCATTGTCAACTCAGATCAGGATATTTATAATATATAGATATACTTTAGCTGAAGGGGTGTTTCCATGTAATAGGTTTTGACATTCAATTCTAATGTTGTATGCTGAGTAGAGTCATAGAAGTGGATTAAAATAGCAACAAAACACTATCCATTGTGGGTTTGCTCTGTTCAGCCCTTGCTGTTTTAAAATCGTATAGTGGTTATGGCAGAGAAAGAAGCCATTCAGTCCATTGGCTCCGTGCTGGCTCTCTATAAGAGCAATGAAGCTAATAAAACTTTTCGTCCACTTCTCCTCCAATATCTCTAACAATATTTTCCACTCAGGTTCAACAAATCTGGAGTCGAAAGTTAGTCTCATGGTGAGACTAACATAGTAAAGGTGAGCATTAATCTATCATCGATTGTTGTAAACATCTATTTGGTTCACTAATGTCCCAGGAAATCTGCTGTCTTTATCTGTGAGTCCTCAACAGTGTGGTTAACTCTTCACTGCCCTCTGAAATAGCCGAGCAAGACACTCAATTTAAGGGCAATTAGGAATGGGCAACAAATGCTGGCCTTGCCAGAGATGTCCACATTGCAGAGACGTATAAAAAAGATGTATCCAGTACCTCCACCATCCTCTCAAGCAGAGTATTCCAGTATGTAATCACTTATTGCATCAAAAGCTTTTCCTCATGTCACATTTAGATCCTTTGTTGATCACCTTAAATCAATGTCCTCCAGTTTTCAACCCATCTGGTAATGGGAACACATTTTCACTAGTATTCTGTCTAGGCAGCTCATGATTTTGAACACCGTTGTCAAATCCTGTCTCTAAGAACAAAACCAACTCCTGTGAGCAATCCATAAGGGACTGTGAGCAGTCCCTTATGGTGCCAATCAGGCAGTGCCAACCTGTGCCAAGGAGCATTGCCAGGGCACTGACTGGCCATGTCCCTCTTCCCTGGGGGCTATAGTGACTATCCCCCAGGGTGATCCCCTTTGCAGGTTCACATCTGGGTTAACCTGTTGTAAACCTTGCTGACATGACATCATGTTGGCAAGGTTTAAAAGTACATCAGGGTTAACATATGGTGGGTGGTTAATGATATTCAAATCTCTTTTATGGCCTCGCTTTCCCAAAATTGTAATATCCTGCCCAAGATCAAAGAACCTATCCATTATCCATCCCTTGCCTACTCTGATTCTCTTGGTGGGTGGGGCACCCTGTAGGTCTTTCATCTTTCTATAATTTAGTGTTCTCTTATATCTTTTCCATTAGGTGGTGTCACATAGAATGCACCCAGTAGTGTAATGGCAGTCCTATTGTTTCTGAGTTATAACCAAATTGATTCACTCTTCATAGATAACAACAGAAAATGCTGGAAAAACTCAGCAGGTCTGGCAGCATCTATGGAGAGAGAAATAGCGTTAATGGGTTCAATCTACGCCAGTATGCCAAACTTGAATCAGGTCACAATCATCCCACCTTTAGTGGACTGAAAGATCCATCACATGAAACAGATTGGTTTGGAATCCCCAGGCAAGTGACTCACCCAAACTGGCCCCAACCGTGCACTGTTAACAAATGGGAACTGCATTTAAACGTTTACTTTGCACTCACAGCCAATAATGCCAGGAGGATGGCAATGAGGAAAGCACCTCCAAACATCATGGAAGCAAATTTCAGAAGGCTTCTAAACCCCAGTGGAGGAGAGATAGGCCAGCCTGTACCTCGGAGTAGGTAGACAGCTCAGAAGCAGGGAAGCAAATGTGGCCTGAGATGCGTGGCTGTGGCAGGCCCGTGGCCTGACTCTGAGGACTGACATCCAATGCCCAGTCACAGTGAGCCATTGCATAGAGCATCTAGAGCTTGGTCCAGGTGCAGGGGTCCATTTCTGAGGGTTCTCAAACCATGGTGCAGATGATGTTGGGTCTCCAAGGCTGGCAGCGCCAGATGAAGCAGCGGCCTCAGAAATTCTCTCCAACTTATGGAGTGTCCCAGGGACCCATGACCTTCCCAGGGGAGAAGGAAGCACTGGAAGCCATTTCAGGGCCTTCCACCCTGGAGACTCTGGCAGTCTCCTGCTCTTCTGAAACCCCTTCCTGACACTGGTGCATCTCAAAGGCAGCGGGCTGAACAGAGTGACATGGCTACATCTGTGACACCCAAAAGTCGGCCAAGTCCCTTCAGGCTCCGGCCCTCCAAAGGAGACCCACCTAGGGCACCACAGACCTCGGGGCATGGAACACAGCAGGCTCCCTCCACCTTCAATGTGCTTTTGGGAGGATTACCAAGAAGTAGCGCTAAGCCACACAAGATTAAGAAGATGTAGGAGCATTGAGAGGGCACGGGGAAGGCAGACTCCATATTTAGGAATAGGGTCATTGGCACTGTAATTAATCAGCATTAAGAAATATTGCACCTCAAAGCACAACTTCTCTGACTGTGTCCCATTTCCCACACCCTCATCATTTACCAAGTGAAAATCCAAGTCAAGTTTCTAGCCTAGTAGTTCATGTTCTGTTATAAAAAAATTACAGATCTTGTCCTGGCTTTGATTGTAGCTTTGACCTGGAAGTTACGTTTTGTCAGTGTCATCATTTGACTGCTTAAGACTTTTATAAGAAATTCTTCACTTATTAATGAAGATGTTGCCCCAGTTGAAAAGCCAACCTCTGTCAAAAAAGCATACGAAATGATTTGATATAAATATATTAAGCAGTTGTATATTAATATTCAAACAGTTACATTTCAATGCCTTTCAGTGTGATGGAGGGTCAGCAAAGTAAAGGGAATCATTTATTGAGCCATATTGCCCAAAATTGGAACTTAAAAAGGATGAGAATGATACTGGGATTTGTACGTGTGCTTCAAGGATGAAGAAAGTCTATTGATTAGATACTCTCCAACCTGTCTTTTTCATTTACCCTGAGCTTATCTGATTATTATGTGACTTAGTGAGATCCGAGATCAAGCAGTACCAGAAAGATACAGGAAGCATTCGATGTAATTTAAGAGTTATTGTCATTCATTTTGAATCGTGTTGTAATGGGAAGTAGGCTTCCTAAAAATAAATACTAATATTGCTCCCTAAAATATAATGGAAAAGATAATGTTTAAACTTATTTGCTAGGCATATATACTCAGGCATATTATGGTTAAACTTATTTGCTAGGCATATGTAGTCATAAAATTTATAATTTATTAAATTTTATAGAAGAATTTATTACACCCTTGGGCTACAGGCATGAAATGATGAGCTAACACATGACATAAAATATTCCTCACTGTCATTTCCAATCTCCGGAGAACAAAATTAAAACCTATTTGCCCTCTGATATCATGAATCAGTGGAAATGCTGAGAACTGTCGACATGATATATAGGCCAGTCATGAAATTCACATTACACACTTACACACAAATAAGGAAGTACATTTGTGAGTCTAAAGGAAAGCCAGGTTAATTTTCTAATAAATAATAATTTCAAAAAAGATGTTTCCAAATTTGAATAATTTGACCTATGATGTAAAAATACCTTTAGTTTGCAAGCTCACTCATTTCTTTGTCTGTTTCTTTATGTCCATCAAAATGGAGAGTGTCAATAGAGGACAGCGGACTATTTTAGCAATTTTCTGTCAGTGGAGAAGGAAGCCATTCAGTCTATTGTGTCAGTGCTGACTCTTTTGAAGAGAAATCCAGTAAGTCCCAATTCTTTCTCCATTTCTTTACAGAGGGCCCTATTTTACCTTTTTGATTCTAAGTGCTGGGTGGACTTGAAACTGGGAGTGTTTCAGATCTGACTTTTAGACTTGTTCTCAGGCAACCTCATACGCACTCTGTCTGAAAAAATATTAGCAAGTCTGAATCGCACTACAGAAGTCTGTGGGCGTGGCTTAATGTTCCCGAAACCCTGTAGCTCCGATCAGTGCCTCCAGCCACACGTGTAGAAAGAAAATGATAGAATGCCTCTCCCCTGCCGTATCCCTCCCAGGCCGCATAATGCCCCTCACTAGCCCCCACAGACATTGCCACCCCCCCCAACATTATTGACCCACTTATCCCCCCACATGCCCACTACACAGACTAATCACCACCCCCTCCCCTCAGGCAGAGTGGCAGCAGAATTGAACCTAGGTCGCTGGCATTGTGAGGCAGCAGTGCAAACAGCTGTACCACTGTGCCGACCTTTGTTCTACAGAGGTTTAGCGTAACTTCGTAGACTTTACACTTTGTGCTTCTATTTATAGAAGCTCTTCACAAACTTGGGGAACTATTTAAAAACCTGTAAGTTCACTATTATTTACCTTATAGGACAAATATGCCCGCTTAGATATCATAGTTCAAACTGGAAAATAGTAAAGCAACTCAAAAGTCCTGAAATTACACCATGTAATAGTAGTGTAGGCTTGTTGAGCATATCTAAAATTCCTATCCATGTTATTTTTCTGGGAATGCCAATGCATTTACTTTAAATGGACTTCACTAAAATTGTGGTTTGAGGAAAAATTGAAAGGTTTACCAACTAGTATCAACTAACATTAGGTCTGATCATTTAAATTATATTGTTAAAGCATATTCACTAATTTTTGTAGAATTTTTGGACGTGTTTATGGTCGTATCAAAAAATCTGAACTTTACACTTAAAGCTATGTAAATTTGTATTTGTTTAAAAGTCTTAGAACAAAGAACAAAGACCAACACAACACGGGAAACAGGCCCTTTGGCCCAACGAGCCCACGCCGCCATTTTAACATTATGAGTGCCCTCCTCGACCCATGACCTTTGTCTACACCTATTGGAACACCTCTTGTTGTCATTGCATGGTGCGTATTATTTTAATCTACTTCAAATCCTCTATCAGCATGCATATCAAATTTCTAAGAATATTAAAGTAAATTTAACTGAATACCTCCTTATAAAATTATTAACCATTTAATTAATGGCATGTCAGGTATTTTGTTACAAAGAATAGAATAAACTAAATTTGATTTATTTTTTTTTCCAAGGATGCAATATTGCTGGTATAGTATTCATAAGTTTGTAACAAAGAAAATGGCATGAGCGAGAACAGAAAGTTCCACTTCATTTTCATTGTGATATTTTTCATTGAAATCACCAAATAATTTCTGACCCCCACTCCCCCCTACCCAGCTAGCCATAGTGTATTTAAAAATCGCTTTGTAACACTTATTTCACTACTGAATTAACTCAACCTGTCGACAATAAAACCCCTTTGGGATAGCACTGTGGCACAGTGGTTAGCACTGTTACCTCACAGCACTAGGAACCTGGGTTCAATTCCAGCCATGGGTAACTGCCTGTGTGAGTTTGCAAGTTCGCCCTGTGTCTGCATGGACTTTCCTCCAGATTCTCCAGTTTCCTCCCACAGTCCAAAAATATGTGGGTTAGGTTGATTGGCCATCTAAATTGACACTGAGTGTCAGTGGGATTAGTGGGGTAAATAAGAACTAGGACCAGAAGTAGGCCATTTGGCCCCTCGAGCCTGCTCCGCCATTTAATAAGATCATGGCTGATTGTTTTGTGGACTCAGCTCCACTTACCTGCCCGCTCACCATAACCCTTAGTTCCTTTACTGTTCAAAAATATATCTATCCTTGCCTTAGAAACATTCAATGAGGCAGCTTCAACTGCTTCACTGGGCTGGGATTCCACAGATACACAACTCTTTGTGTGAAGAAGTTCCTCCTCAACTCAGTCCTAAATCTGCTTTCCCTTATTTTGAAGCTATGCCCCCTAGTTCTAGTTTCACTTGGTAGTGGAAACACTTTCCCTGCTTCTATCTTATTTATTCCCTTCATAATCTTGTATGTTTCTATAAGATCGCCCCTCATTCTTCTGAATTCCAATGAGTATAGCCCCAGTCTACTCAGTCGCTCCTCATAAGCCAACCCTTTCAACCCTGGAATCAACCTAGTGAACTTCCTCTGCATTCCCTCCAGTGCCAATATATCCTTCATCAAATAAGGAGACCAAAACTGTACACAGTACTCCAGGTGTGGCCTCACCAGTACCTTATACAACTGCAACATAACCTCGCTGTTTTTAAACTCCATCCCTCTAGCAGTAAAAGACGAAATTCCATTTGCCTTCTTAATTATCTGCTGCACCTGCAAACCGACTCTTTGAGATTCCTGCACAAGGACACCCAGGTCCCTCTGCACAACAGCATGCTGCAATTTTTTACCATTTAAATAATAGTCCATTTTGCTGTTATTCCTATCAATATGGATGACCTCACATTTACCAACATTGTACCCCATCTGCCAGACCTTCATCCACTCATTTAGACTATTTCCCTTTGCAGACTTTTAGCGTCCTGTGCACACTTTGCTCTGCCACTCATCTCAGTGTCATCTATGAATTTTGACACACTACACTTGGTCCCCAACTCCAAATCATCTATGTAAATTGTAAACAATTGTGGTCCCAACACTGATTCCTGAGGCACACCACTAGTCACTGATCACCAATCAGAAAAATACCCATTTACCCCCACTCTTTGCTTTCTGTTGGTTAACCAATCCTCTATCCATGCTAATACATTACCTGTAACACTGTGCACCTTTATCTTATGTAGCAGTCTTTGGTGCGGCACTTTGTCAAATACCTTCTGGAAATCCAGATACACCACATCCACAGCTTCCCCACTGTCCACTGCACATGTAATGTTCTCAAAGAATTCCACAAAATTAGTCAAATCTGTGGGGTTACAGGGATAGGCCCTGAGAGGGATTGTTGTCGGTACTGTTTGATGGGCCAAATGGCCTCCTTCTGCACTGTGTGGAATTTTATGATTCTGTAAAATTTTCTCTTCGCAAAATGTCAATTACCTGGTGAATGGGGTAGCACATTGTGCTTTCATTTCTGCGATCTAATCATGGATTCAGCCAAGACAGATGGATATTCAAGTGCTGTGTGAAATGAGCTTGGGCAGTTATCAGATAATATCATGGGCGTGGGCTCGCAGCATAAAATGGCCATAATTTGGTACAAATTGGCAGTGTTTTTCAGAGATCACAGAAAGAAAGTTCCCTGAGAAATGAAGCACTGATGCAGACTGTTCTTCTGAGATTGTGAATAAGACAACCTTTTCAGAAAGAGTAATTCTTTTCAGCCCAATGTCACCTCCCATATTTATTGAAATACTACAAAGAGTTTGTGCTGTAAATTAGTCACAAGCAACTGATCCTGATATCCCTGTAAATGTTGAACTCTGCTGCCATGTCCTCCTTTATGCCAAGTCCCATTTATCCATGAATCCTTTTCTAACAGTTACCTTGGTTCCTGGTAAAGCAACACCGCAATTTAAAATTTCTCATTTGTTTTGAAATTCATCACTACCCCTGTACTTTCTTCCAATTCTACAATCCTCTAGGATTTCTGCATTGCTCAAGCTCTGACCTCTTGCACATTCCCATTTTTAATTGTTTCACCATTTGTGACAGTTCTTCCAATTGTTTAGGCGCCAGGTTCTGCAATAGCATCCCTAACTCCCACCACATTGCTCTCTCTGTTACTTTAAAATACTCCTTAAGACCACCTAATAGATTAACTTTTTGATGACTTATCCTAATAACTCCTTACGTGGCTAGTTTTCAAATTTTGTTTGACAATTCTCTTGTGAACTGTCTGGGGATGTCTTTGATGTCAATAAATGCTTTATATGGTGTTGCAAAGTGTTATTGTTATTGATGCTTTATTCCTAGCAATAGGTTCTGACCCCTTTGGGCAGGTATTGGGACCCTGATGTCAGGTCCATGTGGCACGATCTTCCGGGAAGTGGCCTCCTAATTGGCTACCTCCATGCTTGCTGTTGTTGAGTTCCTGAGGCTGGAGGGTGCTGCTGTGTCAGAAAGGTAATCAAGAAGGCACCTCAACATGGAGGCATTTCTGGTTGATTGCAGAAGTCAGTAAATATTGAGCCCTGTGACTTGCATGGCCATTAGGGTGGAAGGAAAACCTTTTTGAAGGATTGGTTTCAGGTGCAGCTGCAGACTTCCATCCCCATAGTCCTGAAGTTGAGATACGGAGCCTCCAGTTCCAATGGTCACCTGACCTGGAGCTGTGAGACCAAAGAACAAAAGAACAAAGAACAGTATAGCACAGGAAATAGGCCCTTTGGCCCTCCAAGCCTGTTCCGCTCATTGGTCCAACTAGACCATTCGTTTGTATCCCTCCATTCCCAGTCTGCTCATGTGACTATCCAGGTAAGTCTTAAACGATGCAAGCACTCTACTTGGCAGTGCATTCCAAGCCCCCACCACCCTCTGTGTAAAAATCATCCCTCTGATATCTGAGTTATACCTTGCCCCTCTCACCTTGAGCCTGTGACCCCTCGTGATCGTCACCTCCAACCTGGGAAAAAGCTTCCCACTGTTCACCCTATCTATACCTTCATAATTTTGTATAACTCTATTAGGTCTCCTCTCATTCTCCATCTTTCCAGGAAGAACAACCCCAGTCTAGCCAGTCTCTCCTCATAGCTAAGACCCTCCATACCAGGCAACATCCTGGTAAACCTTCTCTGCGCTCTCTCTAAAGCCTCCGTGTCCTTCTGGTAGTGCGGCGACCAGAACTGGATGCAGTAATCCAAATGTGGCCTAACCAGTGTTCTATACAGCTGCAACATCAGACTCCAGCTTTTATACTCAATACCCCATCCTATAAAGGCAAGCATACCATATGTCTTCTTCACCACCTTCTCCACGTGTGATGCCACCTTCAATGATTTGTAGACTTGCACACCTAGGTTCCTCTGTGTTTCTATACTCTTGATGGCCCTGCCATTTATCGTAAACTCCCCCCTGCATTAATTCTTCCAAAATGCATCACCTCACATTTATCTGGATTAAATTCCATCTGACATTTCTCTGTCCAATTTTCCAGCCTATCTATATCCTGCGGTATTGTCTGACAATGTTCATAGCTATCCGCAATTCCAGCCATCTTCGTGTCATCTGCAAACTTGCTGATAACACCAGTTACACCTTCTTCCAGATCATTTATATATATCACAAATAGCAGAGGTCCCAGTACAGAGCCCTGCGGAACATCACTGGTCACAGACCTCCAGCTGGAAAAAGACCCTTCGACTGCTACCCTCTGTCTCCTGTGGCCAAGCCAGTTCTCTACCCATCTAGCCACCTCTCTTTGTATCCCATGAGCCTTAACCTTCTTAACCAACCTGCCATGAGGGACTTTGTCAAATGCCTTACTGAAATCTATATATATGACATCCACGGCCTTTCCTTCGTCAACCGTTTTTGTCACCTCCTCAAAAAACTCCACCATGTTTGTAAGGCACGACCTCCCTCTCACAAAACCATGCTGTCTGTCACTAATGAGATAGTTCCATTCTAAATGCGCATACATCCTATCTCTAAGAATCCTCCCCAACAACTTCCCTACCACGGACATCAAGCTCACTAGCTTATAATTACCCTATAATTGCCACCTCCAATGAGCTGCCAGACTCCACGCGAGGTGGTAGTGGGGTCAGGGGAGCTGCTCCATTGATGGGAAAGGGACATGTACTGCTGCAAAATGTAGACTTTGATTGCCCTAACTGCCTCTGTGGAAATAACCAGTGACCCTGTCCCAAGCATTGCCTTGTAAAATTCCCCTGTGGGGCAAGGGGGATATTATGAAGCTGGCACGATGCTGTTCCCTCTCCACTATTTTCCTGGCTATACCTCATGACCAATCCCGTCTCCACAGGGCCAGGAAGATGCAGCCAGCAGCTCTCACCTTAATTAGAAAAATAAACACTCTTATAATGAGCGTGTTACATAGTCGTGGTACTTTTGACAAAATATACTGTCCAAGCGTCGACTAAATTTGATATTCATACAAAGTTACTTCAAAAAACACTATTGGAAGAATTTAATGCATGTGACAGGGATCTTGTCCACTGTTTGCACCCTGCATCACTTCTTTTCGAGAAGCTGATGCAATTATTAGGTAATCAGGCACTTATCCAGCCTCAGCAGAGATCTACTCACATGTTTAAATCTCCACTAGAACCAAAATCTTTCCTCAGAGAGCTGCCAGTCAATCAGAGGCCAGTAGTTCTCCAGTACCATCAATGCCAGCAGGAGTGTTGACCACTTCTGGTATCACACACAAGCCTGCAGAAGGGATCAGTCATTGATCATAGAATCATCGAATTCTCCACAGACAGAGATGAGTATGGGCAGGATGGGGGTGCAGGGGAGTTGTTGGCTGGGGCAGAGAGGCAGGGGATAGGAGGATCAACAGCAAGGGCACGGTAGTACCTTCCTGTGGGTCCACCCACCTTTCCAAAAAAGGCCTTTGGGTCGGGCACAGAGTACCAGTGATCAAGGGGCTTCTCCTGGTGGGCTGTGGGCACACCCTGTGAGGTAGGTAGTGAAGTCTTCAATCCACATTCTCACTCCCAATCAAGCAGCACCCTCTGCCTCCAAACTTACCTCAAGCAGGTGGGAACATCAAACGCTACCCTATGAAATTCTAGAGATGTGGCACACACTGTGGAATCAATTGGTCAGCAGTCAACTAGTTTTCAATGAAAAGGAATATGGGATTTTAAATTATATATTAGAAAGATGGACTTGGCTTCTGTCATAAACGATTGTCCTCCCACACAACTGAATCTTCTTGAGGCCTGAGTCTGGCGAACATTTAATGGATTGTAGGAGGAATAAAGAACAACGAAAATTACAGCCTAGGAATAAGCCATTCGGCCCTCCAAGCCTGCACCGACCATGCTGCCCGACTGAACTAAAACTGCCTACCCTTCCAGGGGACCATATCCTTCTATTTCCATACTATTCATGTACTTGTCAAGGTGCCCCGAAAAAATCACTATGGTATCTGCTTCGATTACCTCCCCTGGCAGCAAGTTTCAGGCACCCACCACTCTCTGTGTAGAAAGCTTGCCTCATTCATCTCCTTTAAGCCTTGCCCCTCACACCTTAAGCTCATGCTCTCTAGTTGTTGACTCTTCCACCCTGGGACTAAGATTCTGACTATCCACTCTGTCCATGCCCCTCATAATCCTGTAGACTTGTATCGGATTGCCCCTGAACCTCAGAGTTGAAGACAGAATTGGACACCTCCCATGCTAGCAGCTGGATCCTGGAATGAATGAGATTGTCGGAATAGGGTAGCTTGAATGGCTTAACAGTAGTCTAGGGGCTTTTCAGGCCCAGAGGAGACAACTTGGCTCTTCCTTGCTTCGCCATGCCCCCCAACCCCCCCAAAAAACCATTCGAACCAGTAGTTGGGCTGAACATCATACAGTATAAATGAGTAGAGCAAGCAGAATACAGTATCTTCCCATTTGAACCTGCAGATCTCACTTGGGTTCTCCAAGCAGACTCTGATTTGTAGACTTAAAGAGATTCTTATCTGGATTAAACAGATGGGCTCCTCAAACATTTGCAATTCTTCCTGACACTAAGGTAGTCCATTAGCCATCAATGGTGTGGCCCAGGTGCATCTCAAGACGCATATTGTCCCAACATTCAATTGCTGCTGCCTCCCCCACTCTCCCCCCGCCCCCCATTTTTCTGGCAAGAACATGATGGCTAACAATTGAAAATTCCACTAATATATTTAATACACACGAGACAATAATATTCAATGAATAGGCAAAATACAATGAACTTTATAACCAATTCATCTCTTTGAGCTTCTTCATTTCTGCTAAAGAAATTAAAAGCCTTCAAAAACTCCTTTTCTCATCATTGTGGCCTAATGGGCTGAAAAATCTTTTACTTGCGACAGAAAAATTCTTGATTGCAACCCAAAATTCATTGTTAGAAAAGGTGGCGAATTGTTTTAAACAAAGAAATGGCTTTCTGTTATTCATGTAGGAATCCCCTGTTCATCTCTATCTATTTTACACAGTCATAAAATTAGTTGGGGTGCAGTTTGGGTATCTTAACTTACTCTGTCCTGGATGAACAGGTTAGGTTTAAAGCCAGCCTTCCCTATTCTTTGATCCTTCTATCTAGGACTATCTGTGTTGAAGTGACTTGTTTATACACTGCATCCAGTTTTCCAAATAAGACAGTGTATTAGAAAGATGGTATTTGTTATTAATGCACTATTTCAGTCTAATAATTGTCATCCCCATAACTTCTATGTTCCTGATTGAAGAAATTTCCTGCATTCTTTAAACAGACCTCCTGTTAATCCGATAGTCAACGCAGGTTTTCAGTGCTAATGCTGGCTCTAGTAAATTTGATTTGCCCCAGCATATTTGTTTTAACTGAATCCTCATTCACATTAGAATTATTTAGAGGGATTCAGTTTTTGTTCCTGGCTGTGAAACGTATCAAAGAGTGGCTTTTCTTAACCACTAATTGAGAAGATCTCATGCCACATGTAGAATAAACTGAGAATTGTAGCTGATGACGGTACATTGTTTTAATTTTTTTTTAGATCACTGATAGTGCTTGCAAACGAATTGCATGCATATATAATTCAGCTGCAGTACACTTGAAAAATGGCACAGGACTTTCCTCTGAGGGGTGAAACCATTTCTAGGCCTGTGGTGAGGTGGGGGCTGGGGAGGGGGGTTGCTAAAGTCTAAAGAAACAATCACTGTCCCCAATTTTGATAAGGTCACGTCCTTGACCTCTGATGTGCTGTGACCATCCGCCGCTTCACCCTCTTTGAGGTTTACACTTCTCTGGGAGGATGTGTCATGGAGTGTGCAGCAGATATAAGGTCCTCAAATGGTATTTGGCAGCCATGCCCCCTGTTCTTACGGCCACAAGTTTCCAGCAGATGCTGATGAATGCCTGCACTGCTTGTTTGTCTCCTGACCATTCTCCCCGCAACTTAGACTGACACACTGGGACATGTGTGCCAATTGTCAAGGTCTGCTCTGTGCCACTCACTTTTTCCTGGTGCCCATCTTAATCCCAGGGATGTCCATGACTGGGTCCCTGCTGTGTGTTCAGCTACACACTGCTAGCATGGCCCAAACTGGCTCGTGCAACTTGTGTGTGCGTATCGAAATCAGAACATGTCCCTTAGTGACGTCAAAGAGCTCTTCAACAATCTTAATTAGGGTGGCACAGTGGCACAATGGTTGGCACTGCTGCCTCACAAACACAGGGACCTGGATTCAATTCCAGGCTTGGGTCACTGTCTGCATGGAGTTTGCACATTCTCCCCCTGTCAGCATGGGTTTCTTCCAAGTGCTTTGGTTTCCTCCCACAGTCCAAAAAGATGTGCGGTAAGGTGGATTGGCCATGCTAAATTGTCACTTAGTGTCGGGGGACTAACTAAGTAAATGCATGGGGATATGGGAATAGGGCCTGGGTAGGATTTGGTCGGTGCAGACTCAATGGGCTGAATGGCCTCTTTCTGCACTGTAGGATTCTATGAATTGTCATGGTTAATGGTTCAGGCAGAAATTTGGGGTGACCCACCCATACCATAATGAAACTGTGACTGTGTGGTGCCAGAATGGCACCTGGGAACCGGCATACAGACCGGTTTTTTTGGTCCCCACATCCTCCTCCATTCGCTCCTAGCAGGAGCTGTCAATTCATCTCATGGTGCCCATAGAGTTAGAGAAGATAGATTCATATAAATTGTAGAAAATTTGTCAATTAGAATATGTCATTACCAATTTAGACAGCTACACAAGTGATCGTGTTCAAGTGATCAGTGTACGCTCCTACCAAATCTTAGCTTAAATATCAGTAAATCAGCAAATAGATTAACATTATGTGCAATTTGAAAGACAGACAATTAAACTGAGTATAAGACATCAGCCAAATGTTCAAGTGAATGAGCTGCATCCTGTCATAAGTGTATCTAGGTAGGTAGAATAAAGTGATTTTAATCATTTATTTCCATATATCATAGCTTTCTCTTGGACATTTGTCTGAATTTTAAATGAAGTAATAATGTATTCATTGTTATCCATTGAGCGTATATATTAAATATAAAATTGTGGCTGCCCAATTATAAGGCAGCAATCTAATGCTGGAATTTAGATAATGGTTCTCGAATTCCCTGAGGTTAGATTGCAGCTCTGAAATTACTCTTGGTTGGTTATTGTTTTTCATACAATATACAGTGAACTTTATGAGTAGCTTCACTTAGTTTTGTGTCTATAATTCTGCCAGCAGGGGTTATCGCTGTCAATGATACTTATAGGTTAATGTTAATGACGTGATCATTGTAAGCTAATTGAGAAATAATTTACAGTTCTTTATTGGGATTCATTCTGATCTGCAAGTGTAATGTGTTAGATGCTACTATGCTACTTCATATAATTAAAGCTTTTCAGGTACTTTTTTATATGGTTGTGGTCATTGGGGGCCAGTTATCTCAGCCTGGAATGGTGTGCCATATTCCTCAGGACAGTACTCTAAGCACAAGTATCTCAGCTGCTTCATCAATGACCATCCCTCTCTCATAAGGACAGGAGTGGGATGTTCACTGATGATTGAAGGGTATTCAGTGTAATTTTCAACTCCTCAGATACTGAAGTTGTCCTTGCTCACATGCAGTAACACTTGGGCAATGTTCAGACTTGAGCTGATAAATGGCAAGCAACCTTTGTGCCAGACAAGTGCCAGGCAATGATCACATACCCAATAAGAGAAAATTGAACCCCTTGACTTTCAAAGGCAATATCATAACTGAACACTCCTCTCTCAAGATTTTGGGAGTTACTATTGACCAGAAAGTGAATGGTTCTGCCCATTCAAATACTGTGGTTACAAGACCAAGTCAGAGGCTGGAAATTTTGTGGTGAGTAACTCACTTCCTGACTCCATAAAGGCTGTCTACCTGCCAAATAATGGTAGAGATGTGTACCGTCAACAAGGTGCACTGCAGCACCAAGGCTCCCTGGGCAGCATCTCCTAAGCCCACAATCTCTACCACCAAGAAGGACAAGGGCAGCTGAAGCTTGGGAATACCACCACTGCAAGTTCCTCTCCAAGCCTCACATCATTCTGACTTGGAGTTATGCTGCTGTTCCTTCATAAGCACTGGGTCAAAATTGTATACCTCATTAACAGTGGAAGCACAAGAAGGTGGTTCACTGCTCCCTTCTCAAGGGGCAAGTAAGGGTAAGCAATAAATGCTGGCCTTGCCAGCAAAGCTCCCAAGAATGAATTAAAAAGAAAATGATGAGAACTGCTTCTGTAAGCAAATTCATCTTTCCACATCAACTGAAATACGGCCTTACGTGTGAAGGAAACTGGAAGTAAATTGCCTGAAGTAAACAATAAACACCTGATGCTGGTAAATAGAAGAAGATGCCATGAACTTTCCTAATCTCTTTAACTGATAAATAAATAGTTATATGTTTCAGCTTGATAATGAGGATGGAATAAGTAAAAAGAAGAAATAACAGATGTAGTGGGCAGGAATGTACGGCCTCGCTCATCCTGAAACCATAAAATCATGCCCGAGGTCAACAGACTTTTTCATTGTCCATTCCTCGCCCACTCTGATTCCCGTGGTGGGCAGGACAGTAAAATTCGGTCAGTAAGTTTAATTAGATTAAAAAACCTGCATTCCCTCTCACAAAATCATATGACATTCTCAATGTCCTTGAGATTCTCCAGAATGTAAAGTTCATATGAGTAGGCAGGATTTGCAGAGTTCCCATTTAGCCCTGTTTGCCTAACTATTTACACACCCTCTGCTTTTAAATCTGAGCTGAGGCAAAGAAATATCAAAAAATGTTTTACATCATTCAATATTTGTGCCACTCGTAATCAAAGCCAAGTGTCCTAAGCTCCCTCTTTAAAGGTAAGGTCAAGCTTTTGGACTCTTGCTGCATATCCCCTTATGGGACTAATAATCACAAATGATTCATTCTGTTTGTTTTGAAGTCAGCTAATCAATGTTAAGTATTTTTCATTGATGTGCATTTGCCATTTAATACTTAAGTATTCTTCCAAGGACTGGGCTAGTGCATGTTGTAGTGGCAATAGTTGTTACAACAAGTACATGAGCTTATGTAATGCCTTTAACTTCTTAAGGCATGGTTATTGATGTTTCACAGGAGTGATTCACAAACAAAGCTACATAAACAGAATATTAAGTAAGACAAATGGCCAAAAGTTTGTTCAAGGAGGTTTTAAGGAGTGTTCCAAAGGAGAAGAGAGAGGTAAAATGCAGAAAAGCTTGCGAAGAGAATTCCAGAATTTAGGATTTAGACAGCTGAAAAACTGCCCACTAATCTTCAAGTGACTACAACTGGAGATGCAAAAGAGGCTCAAGGTGGTGGAATGGAGAGATCTTGGATGTTTGTAAGGTTGGAGGAAGAAAAATAAATAGGGAAGGTGCATATGTACAAGCGTAGGCCATTCAACCCCTTGAGCCTGTCCTCACATTCAGCGCGTTAATAGAGTGGGATTTTTTAGCCTCACCTGAGGTCAACAGACTTTTTGCTAGTTCAACAAATTCTCCATCCCAGTGACGATTCCCGCAGCAGGGGAACTAGAAGATTTAAATCTATATAATTTCTATCTTAGTTCCATCTATGTGCCTTGGCTTTATAACCTATCATGCCTAGAAAATATTTCATGATCTCAGATTTAAAATTATTAATTGAGCTAAGACCTAATGGTGTTTTCATGGGAGAGGGTTCAAACTCCAAACAGCCCTTATGCTAAGCAATGTCAGAAATACTTCTGTCTTGATTTTTCTGGCTCTGTTTTCAAGATTGAGACTTCACGATCAGTGTAAGAAGTTTCTTTCTATTCTATCAATTCCTTTCAAAATTTTCAAACAAATTAACCCTTAGCTATTGATATTCCTGAGAAAATAAACCCAGTTTGTATAATTTTTCATGATAATCTAACCATTAGAACCCTTGTGACATTCTGAGCTAAAATAAAAATGAAGTGCTGAAAAACCTCAGCAGATTTGGGACTGTCTAAGGAGAGAGGAAGAGCTGGAAGGAAGCAAAGCCTCCAATACAAGATCTACAGGCAGAGAAGATCGGCTGTCTCAACATGGCTGAGCAACAGTGTCTAAGGAGGCTCAACCTCAGCAGGTCAGTGTAGACCTCTACAGCCTCCAGAAACAAGAACTCCTTTCCAGAGAAATAATGGTCAGTAAGGTGCCTATCACTGGAGGGTCACCTCATCCTGCAAACACCCATTCCCTAATCCAACTCATTTAGTAATGACGTGAGTGGGGAGGAGGAGAGGACGACATTTGTGGAAGCTGACTGAGGAATGGGTGCGGGTTAGCATTAAGTTGAGAGTGACTGTGAGTTTTGGCTGCTCAGATCGAGATGTGCAGAGAGAGGAGTGAATGCAGCTGTAAGTGTGTTGCCCTGAGGAGTATTGTGCAGGTGAATGCTGAGACAGTCAGAGACTGGGCCATGACACCATTGGTTTTTAAATTCATTTCAGGGATATTGGCGTCACTGGCTAGACCAGGATTTATTGCCCATCCCCAGTTGCCCTTGAGAAGATGGTGGCTGCCATTTTGAACCGCTGCAGTCCCATATGGGTACACCTATTGTTCTATTAGAGGACAGGGTGTTCCAGGATTTTGGCCCAGTGACTAATGATGTGTTTCTAATTCAGGATGGTGAATGGCTCAGCAGGGAACTTGCAGGTGATGGTGTACCCGGATATCTGCTGCCGTTATCCTTTTATACTCGATGATAGTGTTCATGAGTTTGGAAGTTGTGGTCTAAGAAATGCCACTCACCTTAAATGCCCTACTGAAGTACAGGATGGTTTTATTTCACTGTCTGCATCTCTGAGGGACTAGACTTCTTTGGTCACTTCCATTCTGTCCTATTCCCACAGTTAGTTGGGTTCTCAATCTGCAGTTGGTCCTCTCATTCCAACAGAGACTAAGTGCAGATTACTTTTCACATAGTTAGTTGTTTGGAATGTGCTGTCTAAAAGAGTGCCAGTAGCAGATTCATCTGTAACTTTGAAAAGTGAATCAGATTTATACTTGAAAAGGAAATCATTGCAAGGCTATAGAGAGGGTGGGACTTATTGCAGAGCTTTTCAAAGAGCATAAGGGGCCAAATGGCATTCGTCTGTGCTATAATTTCTTTGATGCTGTTCTATTATTGACATACCGCTGGCCACAGCTGGGTGGGATTGTGGTGAATGGAAATTTGGAGTTTCTACTTTTTTCAGGAAAGAAGACAAAAATTGGTACTATAATCAATGGTTATATTGTTATTGCAATTATATTTAAAGTAAGAGACCTGACACTATTGATCTTGCTTTCACATCTTCATCAAATACAACATGTCATCACTGTGATACTATATGACAGGTTGTAGTTAAAGGAAAGACTTGCATTCATGTTGAGTTTTACCTGATCTCTAAACATCCCACAGTATTTTACAGTCAATGAACTTGTGGCAAATCGGCAGCTAAATTACTCACAGCTGGATCGATGAGGTAATTGGCCAGGCAATGCAGTTGGTGCTATCTGTTCACAGGTATAGGTGTGTTAGTTACTTTCCTTTAAGGCTGGTAAATTAAGACCATCATGAATGCAACATTATTATTAAGTAAAGCTTCCTGTCTTGCGTTTCTCCTTCAATTGACTTGTAAATGGGATTGGCCTTTTATGCTGCTTTTTGTGTCTATTAATGTCTAAATATATAATTTTCTTCTATAGAGCTGGGATTGAGTTCTGGAATGTATTGTGCTTGTGCAGTGTGCCAGTCTTTAGATTTATACCTGCATGTAGATAGTGTTGATAGTTTTGCCTTGAAGTAATAAAACAAATATAGCAAGTCTGATAGCATGTCTTGTATTTAATTATAGTGGAATATACAAATCATGCACTTATTCAATGTTGTGATCTGTTTCTTTTATTCTGTGTATAGGCTTTGCAAATATAGTGGACACAAAATTCAACTCCATAGTGCTAGTAGTTTTGGCATTATGGGACCTGTTTAGTAGCAAATTCACTACCCACTCCCGACATGACAAGTGTCGAACGCCCGAAGTATGTAGAGTAGCCAATTGTGAGGTCCATTAGCTTCTAAAACTATTCGATGCCAGACCTGCCATTCTGGGCTTGCCTTTGTAGTTAGTGCCCTATCTTAACCACGCACTGCTGAAGGTTCATTCAGCAGCACAAAGGATTTCTCACCAACACTAATAGGATCATCAACAGGTAAGTTGCTGAGTACTTTCTGCTGATTCTGTTTAAGTTTTGTGGAAGGACTGGGTGGAGTGAGGAATTGGTGAAGTCATCAGGGAGTGGTACTGCATGAAGAAAGGATTGCTTATGATGGGAGGGCTCTGAGCACTCTATTTGCTCCTAGTCATGAAGGTTGTGGCAACAGCCACCCTTGGACTGCTGTGTGAGAAAGAGATGGAGCAGAGCTAGTAACCATGAAGACAAGCTTCTTTCAGAGAGATGTGTTAGTGGTGGAAGGGGAAGGGGGCAATGTTGGTGCTTAGAAAAGCCTCTGAGCAAGAAGTCTTACTCCACCTTGGCTGTCCAGGTGCATTTGTTGTACTTCTGCCTCAGCCAAGAGCTGTGCATGTGTTATGTGCAATTCATCAATGAGATGGTCACAGAGCTCTGCCAGCTCTTGGCATTAGAACTCCAGCTACGCTGCAGATGGGGATGGAACTGCTTGTGGCCATGAAGCTAATTGTGGTTCTCAATTTCTTCCTGACCTATCCTTCAGGCTGCAGCAGGTGGCATAACTAACATCCCCCAGTTTGTTGTCCATCATTGGGTCAGAGACGCAGAGGCTGTATATTTCAGGGGAGAAGGCTGCATTGTGTTCTACCTAAACAGAGAGAGAAAGCTGACCCTGTATGCAACTTTACCAGGTTAATGGTCTTCCCAGTAGTTCAGGCTGCCATTGCAACTACTGCATCTCAACATTAAGATATATCAAAACTGGAAAGGTTGCTATTCATTCAATGTGCTCATGAATGTCCTTTATTCTGACAGAATCCATAATGCATTCATTGTGTGTTAGACCACAGCTCTAACAATCTATCAGCATTAAACGAAATGTTATCCTTCTACACAATTGGGATGTTAATATAGCTGTTCTGCCATCTCAACTACTTGCCAGATCGAGTATCCTGATACCTGGTAGTCCCAAATCTCATCTGATGAAAAAACTGTGCTCCAAAAGTTTGTAATACCAAATAAACCTGTTGAACTTTAACCTGGTGTTGTAAGACTTCTCACTGTACAGGCAGAATGCATGATAACTTTGAGAGGTGCAAGTTAAAGTAAGCGGAGGCTAACTTGACGTGGAGCTGGCCTTGCACAAGCTCTGGCTCCCCTGCTGAAGCATGAAGACATGTAACAGTGTGCTCAATGCTGGGTTCCATGCCACGATCATTGTGACTGGTAGGTAGGGTGAGGTTTGTGTGCCACCTACATCACTTTGAGCAGGCACAGGATTGTGATCCCCTTGCCCAGGGCTGAGTTGTTTAGTTCCCTTTCAGTTTTGCTTCTGGATTCTATAATATCAGTTCGAAACGGGTTCTATAGCTTTATTTAAATGAATGCAATTTCAGGTGGGAATTACATACGTAGAACCCTGATTCCTAGTACAAAGTATACTGAATAAAAAGGAAATAACCAATTCCAATACACATATAAACTGCACCACTATCCGTTGGATAAAGTAGAAATACTTTGCTGATATCCTCCTGATGACTATCGAATCAGAAAAGTCACCGGAGGAATAATCCTACAGAGGCTTTCAGCTTAAGAAAATGGGCCAGGCCTTCTGAGTTATTTGTCATGTGTGCACTTTCATCTAGACCAGAGGACTGATCATGATTCATGAGTTGAACTTAGACATCTTTTCCAGATTCTTCAATCAGTAGTATAGCAGTGAGGGTGACCATTGCAATTTAATTCCACTTCACCTTTTCAATGCATGTTAAGAATACTAAATCCGACAACAGATTTCGTATCTGCTCCCCATACCGCCATGTTACAATCCACTGAGGTTTGTGGCAAACCTCAAGCAAGCCACAGAAATCATCACCACCAACATGCATGTTTGTTTTACACAGCAGTCTTTTGTTTCACAGAATAAATTAGTTCCTCTGTATGCACTCTATTTGGTACAGGATTCATCTATTCTATAGGCGGCATGGTGGCACAGTGGTTAGCACTGCTGCCTCACAACTCCAGGGACCCGCGTTCAATTCCTGCATTCATAGAATCCCTATTGTGCAGAAAAAGGCCTTTCAGCCTACCAAATTTACACCGACCACAATCCCACCCAGTCCCTATTCCCGGAACCCCACATATTTACCCTGCTGACTCCGTGCCACTGGGGTCAATTTAGCCTAGCCGATCCATCTAACCCACATCTTTGGACTGTGGAAGGAAACGGGAGCTTCCAGAGGAAACCCACGCAGTGAATTGAGCCAGAATTGAACCTGGGTCCCTGGCACTGCGAGGCAGCAGTGCTCACCACTATGCCACCCACTCGCTTTGGTCACTGACAGTGTGGAGTCTGCATGTTCTACCCGTGTCTGCATGGGTTTCCTCCAGGTGCTCTGGTTTCCTCCCACAGTCAGAAAGACATGCTAGTTAGGTACATTGACCATGCTAAAGTTCTCCCTCAGTGTACCTGAACAGAGTGTAGCGACTAGGGGATTTTCGCAATAACTTCATTGCAATATTAATGTAAGCTTACTTGTGACTAATAAATAAACTTTACTTGATCTTGCGGACGAAGCACAGATGATGGCTTAATAGTATTGGTGTTGTAAGATTCTCAGCACTCAGTGCTTTGGGGGATCAGAATGTCTCTGTAAAGAGTGCAGTGGTCCATTGTATGATTGTGAGGTGAGTAAACTGTGTATACTGTTATCACATTTGATTATTTTCTTTTTAATAGCAAGATGTATTTACTACACTAATTATCAATTGATGTGTGCTTGTGAGTTTTAATACATGTTAAACCATTTGAAGTAGAAACAAAATACAAATTCTAAATAAACAACAGAATTGAAGGTCAGCAGAATGAGTCAGGCATTGCTCCCTTTGCAGGCAGTGTTGAACTTTTAAACATTTTTCACTTATCTTTTTATAAGTTCAATTGCGATCCCTAATGGAGATTTTGCTTCTGACATTGAGAGAATGGGAGGCTATGGGTTACACACATTCTAATTATGCCATGACTGGTGTTCTGGTTCTGAGATTAAACTTGCTGTTGCACAGTTACGGAGCTGCATGACAAAAGCATGAAAAAAATGTGCGCACGCAATTGGATATGAGTCAGTCAATACTAGGTTTGATCTCAAGATCCATCTCAGTCGGAAGAGCTAGGATGCAACATCAGGGCTACAGACAGGAAACAACAGATGCTTTCTGTGATTTGAACAATAGAAGACTTAGTTATGTGTGGCATAAGGTGGACAGAGTAATAAAAGTAGCCAGGGGAAGATCTCCTAAATATGATATGAAAACGTTTGGTGCATGAATTAATGTCAAACTAGTAACCACAAGGAAAGAAACAGGTTGTGGACACCATGGAGATGATCTTCAGCTTTGGCTGAACATTGTGTTAGGCCACCTTGGATGTCAATAGGGTTGTTGAAGTGCCTCCCCTGCCCCTCCAGATTTTCAATCACTGTTCATTGGCTTTTCAAGCTAGCTATTCATCACAATCCAGTTGTTCATCATGGAATACTGTTAAATCTTGATATAGGCATTGGTGAGGCCGCACCTGGAGTACTGTGTGCAGTTTTGGTCGCCGTACTTACGCAAGGATATTTTGGCCTTGGAGGGAGTGCAAAGGAGGTTTACTAGGAGTTGAGGGGGTTGAGCTATGAGGAGAGGCTGAATAAACTAGGCTTGTACTCATTAGAGTTTAGAAGAATGAGGGGAGATCTCATTGAGACATATAAGATGATGAATGGGATGGATAGGACAGAGGTGGAGAGGCTCTTCCCGCTCAGAAAGGACAGTAGGACTAGGAGGCACAGCCTCAAGATAAAGGGGGGGCGGTTTAGAACGGAGTTGAGGAGGAACTTCTTCACTCAAAGGGTGGTGAACCTCTGGAATTCTCTGCCCGTTGAGGTGGTGGAGGCTGCCTCGCTAAATATTTTTAAGATGCGGGTTGATGGGTTTTTGATAAGCGAGGGGATTAAGGGTTATGGGGAGAGGGCGGGAATGTGGAACTGAGCCATGACAGATCAGCCATGATCTTATTGAATGGCGGGGCAGGCTCGAGGGGCTAGATGGCCTACTCCTGCTCCTATTTCTTATGTTCTTACGTTCTTAAATTGTAGAACATTACAGCACAAGTTTGCAAAGGTGCTTTTCTCCATCTGAGCCATTTAGCTTAATCCCACTCTCCTCCTTGCTGCCCATTGCCACTCATATCCCTCTTGTTTGAAGGATCAATCTAATTCCTATGTGTAATAATTGATGGACTTTGCTTTAACAACTGTTTGAGGCGGAGGATTCCAAATTGCAAACACATTCTGTATACGTTTTTTTATCCAACTGTTTTTGGTGATTATATTAAATTTGTGACTTCACATTCAGTGGAGGAAAACAGCACTAATTAAGTCACAATTGTAATCTTGAAGACATGGGAATATATGGAAACATGACCATGGGAGTTGGTCATTTCATCGCTTGAGCCTTTTTCACCACTCATTGAAATCATGATTAATCACGACCTAACCCCTACACCCACCTACACCTCTTAATGCCTTTGGATATTAACTACCTATAAATCTTAGCTTTCACATTTGAAATTGACCCCACATCAATGGTTGTTTGCAGAAGAGAGTGCCAAACTTCGACCAGCCTTTGCATACAGAAGTGTTTTCTATTTCACTCCTGAAATGTCTGAAATGTTTTTCTCCCCCTAGTCCTTGGTTCCCCAAGCAGCAGAAATAGTTTTGTTTTCTCTATCTAACCTATCTGTTCCCTTTAATATATTGAACTTTTTTTAAATCACATTGCCCTTCAGGTGGGAGATGACTTTTTTAAAATTGCAAACTCAAACCAACTGCGCTGTAAACCCATCTGCTTCTGATTGTAACAGAGGTGGAACTGAGGGCATGTGACCATGCTGCTCCCAGAAGGTGACTTTATCATTTAATTATTATAATGAGGCTGGTTGCCTCGGAATCTAGCTGTCTTCCAGGCTTAACCTTGACTGGTTACTTTTCTGGGCCTTGGGAAGCATAGTAATGTTACGATCACAGCAAACGTTAATTGCTGAGCAGAATAAATCCAAGAGGGAAACTTGGCTAACGGACATTTTTTGTATTCTGAAAACAAGAAGAAACTGTACTTATCTCAGCAGCAAAAAAATCCAGTAACACTCTGGGTCTTAAAAATTAAAGGTTTAATAACAAGAAGAAAAACATAAGCGCACAAAATGACAGCTATACAGTTGGAAATAGTCTTACAAAACATTTCCCCACAAGACTCCCTATTTGGTCAGATCCACGAGTAAACACTTTCCAGCCAATATTCTCTTATAAGTGTTAAATTGTAATGTTCCAATAATATTACCCAAGGCAAAAATGCTGTCATTTTAGCAAAGGCATACAACACAACCCACTTCCATTCGGCTGTGAGAACCTAAGAAACTTCAGAAACAAGACTTACTTCTGTTGCCCAAGACTATTCTATCTAGATTGCATGGTTGAATCTTTTGAATTCTCTATCCCAGAAGGCTGTGGCTGCACCATTGTTGAATATATTCAAGGCTGAACAAGATAGAATTCTGATCTCTCAGGGAATAAAGCAAATGGGAGTGGGCAGGAAAACAGAGTTGAGACACAAGATCAGCCATAATTTCATTGAATGGTGGAGTCCAGGAGCCAAATACTCTTGCTCCTATTTCTTTTGTTCTTATGGAACCGATAGTGGATTCAGTGTTGACTATTGCCTGTAACAGGAGAATGAATACTAACAAAAGCAGAATTCTGAATTTTGTTGCCATGCTGTAGAGTTTTGGTGTGAAGAAGTGATACTAAATTGATAAAGCATTCTGGTGGGGTGACACCTGAGAGCTGTGTTCACACCCAGACATGAGAAATTTCCAGTCCTTGGAAACATTGCTAAAAAAGGAGCAAATCTATATTGTCAGTGCATTAAATTATTTAGAGAAACGTCAAGTCATCAGCCTTGAAAGCAATCAAATGTGAGTGGCCTGATATGAATATTTAAGATGCTAAATGGAATAAAAAAAAGTTATATATTGAGGACTATTTTCAAGTTAAATCACAGCTATAGGTAAATAGGTAAAAACAGGAAGCATTCCTTCTCACAAAAATACAATTCACACCAAGAATGATTCTTTGAATATAGTTAGGGAAGCAAAAGTACTGGAGTCATTTAATGCGCAGCGTATTTCCATGGCTGGATGATTTTGGCTGTCTGGAAGATTTAGAACCTATGAACATTTCCATTTTCGTGCTCAACTTTTTGCAGGCAATCTTGTCCTCGCTCTGAATTCAAGGCTAAATGCATTATATAATAAAGTGAAGAATGCACTGAAGAAAATAAATCATGGATGTCCAAGTAAGTGACCCAATATAAATAATATTGAAAGAAACAGAAAATAAAAATCTTAATCTTAGCTAAGAAATTAAGTACGTAACGGGAGCTGCAACATGTTGCAATGGGGAGGAAATGAAGGCACTCTTAAGCTATCAGCAACATCAGTGGAAATCAATCATGCCATTCTAATAAATGGGAGCTGTGATAAGCTGACCATCTTTCTTGCGCGTTTATTACGAATAAGCAGAGTTCAGATTTGACTTACTCCTTTAAAGGGGAAATGCTTTGATGTTGCTGCTTTGATGTTTTTGTCCTCTAATGTAAAATCAGAGGTAACACTGTTTCAACTGAAGTAAAGTGTTTCAGCATTCTAATCAGACTTGTAATTCCGCTACCTGAAGGTAAGTCACGTTGATGTGTTAAAAAAAACATGAAGAAATTGATGAAAAGACTGATACTATGGAAATATCTTCACATGATGCGAGTTTGATAGTTTCCCTACATGACCCTAATTCGATTTCCAGCTTGGGTCACTGTCTATGTGGGGTTTGCACATTCTCCCCGAGCCTGTGTGGGTTTCCTCTGGGTGCTCTGGTTTCCTCCCACTGTTGTGCAGGTTAGGTGGATTGGCCATGCTAAATTCTTCTTCAGTGTACCTCAAGCAGGTGCCAGAGTGTGGCACCTCAGGGATTTTCACGGTAAGCCTGCTTGTGACTGTGATAAATAAAATAAATATTCCAACTCCAGTTTCCAACACAAAAATATTTTGCTATCTAAAATAACCCAGGATGCACATTTTTGAGAAGTATTTTTAGAATTCTGAGGTCTACAGAAATTCCTTGGACTTCTTTCAACTCAATTACAGAAAGAGAGTTCCTACCAAACATTTGTCAAAAGAATGGCAGCAAAGCAAGAAAAGTCTCAAGGAATTTCACCCATTCAGGGGTTCCCTGCATCTTACATCTGCAGCCATTCCAAGAGTAGAGTGAATGATAACCCACTGCAGCATGAACAAGCATGCGGAGAGGAGGTAGGGGCTGTGGGGGGCTGTGTAGGATGGGAGCTGGGTGGGGAAAATTATAGAATCCCTCCAGTGCAGAAGAAGGCCATTCAGCCTATCAAGTCTGCACCGATCACAATCCCACCCAGGTCCTATTTCCATAACCCCACATATTTACCCTGCTAATTCCCTGACACTAGGGTCAATTTAGAATGGCCAATCAACCTAACCTGCACATCTTTGGAAAGGTGGGAGGAAATGGAAGCAGACTCAGGGAGAATGTGCAAACTCCACACACGCAGTAACCCAAGGCCGGAATTGAACCCGGGTCTCTGCTGCTGTGAGGCAGCAGTGCCACCATGTCGCCTAGGTCAGTCACTTGGAATGAGACTAGATATAATGGCACAGATCCTTCAGTCAGAAACAAGGGAAAGGTGTAAACAGGGACTGTGTTTGAAAGTGCTCTGTTACACGAGAGCAGCAGGAGCATCCTATCCTGGCTTTAGCACAGATAAATTGATGAGGAACCCAGGAAAAGGGAGGGTTGGAGGGAGAGGTGGGTGGAGTAGGAGTGGTGTTGCGGGGGGGAGAAGTTAGTGTTGCGGCCCCCATTGAGGGCCGGCAGTCTAACAGTGCTCTGTTAGATATTGTGTTTGAGTGCTTTCGATGCTTTCAACGGTTCATTTATTCACCATTTAATTTGAGGACAAGCTCCTCACGACCCTCCAGATGTGCTCACTGCCCTCACCCTCCCCCCCTATTCCTTTCCCAGAACTGATCACCCTTCCAATTCCTCAAACTAACTCCTCTGCTCGCCCATCATATCTCCATCCCCCCGGCTCTGCTCCCTTCCCCTGTACAAACCCTCCCCATCCCATCCCCCTGGCAATGCTCACCACTCTCCTCCTCCAACCATTCAAACCCCTGGCACTGCACAAATTCGTTCATCCATCCAAGTTATCCTCATCCCTACTCTCCACTTGGCTCTTATCATTCTGCCTTCCTACTCACTGTCACCCCCCACTCCCCCTCATAGGCCCTAAGGTGAGAAGGCAGAGGGAGAGATGGTGTGAGCAATGCAAGGAAATGGAGGAAGGGGATTGAGTAGAGTTCGGGGGTACGGGTGAAAGCGTTGTGAGCAGAATCCAAGGGCCAGGCGCGGATTTGGGAGGAGGGAGGAGGCATGAGCAGAACCATGGTTCCTTCAGACAGAGGCGAGCAGTAAGAAGTGCTGGCGAGAGAAGTGTGGAGGGGGTGGGAAGGCGCTGCTGGGGGTGTCTGAGTGCTTTGACATCCCTCCTGATTTAAAGAGCTGTGATCCTGAAACAAGCTTTTTGTCTTCTCGGGGAAGCCCTAAATAAATCAGCTGGGCAAGCAGTCAAAGTTTTGCTGCTGGCTGGTCTCTTCAGCGTGGACTCTAGGTTCCAGTTTCTAGTAGAAGTTGGCTCTCTGGAATTGGGGCTGCCATTTCAGCTCTCAATACGTCACGTGTCTCAGTTTTCACTGTGTTTGGGATCACAAAATCTGGACCTTTAAGTAGGAAGTTTACCCGTATAGATTTTTTTCAGGAACAGCTGTAATTTAGCAAATGATTGATAACATTGCATTGGAGCTTTTGTGTATGGAACAGAATTCTAGGCAGTGATAATGGCAGATTGCTTTGAATTGTTTGTGAATATAAAACTTTTATCTTCAATGATAAAATTCACAATATCCTGTCACAATTGTCTGTGGTATTTGGTTAAAAAAAACAAATCTGATTTGCCCATTTGCTTAAGTTTAGTTACCAACTCATGCCCCAGAGATAGTAACCTCTTCACTTCAATATATATCCTTATTGCTGTTCTGACCCTCTCCTATCGGGTGGCATGGTGGCACAGTGGTTAGCATTGATTAGTGCCAGGGACCCAAATTCGATTACCGGCTTGGATCACTGTGCGGAGTCTGCACATTCTCCCCGTGTCTGTGTGGGCTTCCTCTGGGTGCTCCGGTTTTCTCCCCCATTCCGAAAGATGTGCTGGTTACGTGCATTGGCCATGCTAAACTCCCCCTCAGTGTGCCTGAACAAGAGCCCGAGTGTGGCGACTGGACGATTTTCATACTAACTTCAATGCAGTGTTAATGTAAGCCTACTTGTGACATTAATTAATAAACTAACTTAAAACTCGTCACAAAATATCCTTTTTGGTCGTTTTCTACATCTGTAAGCAGATGCTATTAAACACCTTTGACCTGATCTTGATGCCTCATTGCAACTTTTTCAATCACGCGTCTAGTAAAACAAATCTCAGGTGGAAAGAATTGCATGAAAGTAGCTTTCTATTCATGTTGAGTTACATTAACCTCTTGACCCAGCTATAACTTTGTTTCTGGAGGCTTTTTATCCATCTACAATTTTGGGTTTTTTTATCTGAAATTTGAAAATTAGATTATCACTCGTGCTGGGTTACAAACTGACCAGTTTAGATTTACTCTCAATTTATTCTAATCAGACATTATGTGCTCTTATATTTCTGGTAACTCTAAACAAGTTAAGACCTGAGATCAGCCATTCTTCCTAAGCATGCATTGTGTGTTGTGACAGTGAAATAATCATCAACAGAAAAGTAATAAATTAGGAATCATTACTTACTACTGGGCCATAAACTTCTATCTAGCAGTGTAAAGACATGGTCCACTGGAATTACAACAGTGTAAAGCACATTAAACTGCTCCAAAAGATTTTGTTGAAACCTCTGCCGCTTGGGACTTGTAAAGAAAGAGTCGCCAACTAATAGACCACCTCCGCATTTGCCATCCCATTCAGGATGGCCTGCAGACTCCCGATGTCACAGTCCCAATCAGGAGGCCATCAGCTCTGGAAGCTTGGAAACTCTGTAGGGAGAGGTAAGCAATGCTGGGAAGGGTAGGAGCATGTGTTGATGTCCCTCTTAAGCAGCACAGGAGGGCTGCACTGAAGAATCCTGAAGCTGATAGGAATATTGGAATGGAGGGAAACCCCTCCGTAAGTCTGAATATTGATGAAGAATAGAATCATAGTCTACAATGCAGAAGGAGGCCATTTGGCCCATCAAGTCTGCACCAACCACAATCCCACAACTGTCCTATCCCTGTAACCCCACGTATTTACCCTACTAATCCCCCTGACACTAAGGGGCAATTTAGATGCCAATCAACCAAACCAACACATCTTTAGACTGTGAGAGGAAACTGGAGCACCTGGAAAAAACCCATACTGGCACAGGAAGAATGTACAAATTCCACACAATTACCCAAGGCTGGAATTGAACCTGGATCTCTGGAGCTATGAGGCAGCAGTGCTAACTAGTGTGCCACCATGTTGCCGTAACGATGCTGCAGCCTTTCCAGCCCAGTTGTAGTGCCTCTGGCTTTCACGTCCCCCTGACTTGCTGCCAGAAGCTGATTTGGTTGAATCGCTGGCCTCAGTACATGGCGGGTTGTCCACTCCTACTTTGGTAAAATTATATAACTCCCACTTTGGGCCTTAATTGGACTAGTTGGCTTTCCATGGAGTGGGTAGCCAAGCTGGTTCTCATCCTGCCTCTGGGAAATTTCCTTGGAGGCAGGAATGCACTTGGATTTTCCCATCATTTCCCAGCACACCAGCTTCCAACCAGATTTCCACTGGTCGAGAAAAATCTAGTCCCATGTTTTTCCTTTTCCGCACTTTGAAGGAGGTGGTGGTGTAGAGGTAATGGCACTGTACTAACAATCCCACCATGTCAGCTGACGGAATTTAAACTGAACCAATAAATGTGCAATTAAAAATTAAGCTTAATAATGATAACTATGAAACGATTGTCGATTGTCAATTGTCTGGTTCACTAACGCCCTTTAGGGAATTAAATCTGTCGGCCTTACCTTGTCTGGCCTACATGTAACTTGGCTACGCTGTTTGATTCCTAAGATTCTCATTCAGTTGAACCAGACAACCAGTTGATAAGGAATGAAATCGGATGGGCCACCCTGCACTTGGCTCCAGAAATGACAATGACCCTGTTAAAAACAAAACAGAAAAACAGAAAACTGAAGCTGAAGAGCTGAAAGATTGAAATGGTTACCTCATAGAATGACCAAGTCAAACATAGAATGACTTATAAGCACAAAGCAGGGGGCACCACTGCTCAAAAGGTTCATGCATTGATGGGGTGACCAACATAATTCCTCAACAAGATCACTCTTTAAGTGGTGCACTAATTTTAATCATACACATTTTACTTTGAATTGGAGCTGCTCTATCCTTCTTTCCCAACCATTCTAACAAATTATGGAATTGAGCAATTTGAGAGTAATGATTTAGATTTAGGGTTCCAATTCACTCGTCCATTAACTTCTCCAACAATATTGTAGCCAGACTGTGATTCTCAATGTTCCGAGGAGAAATGTAGGCATTGTCTCCAATATGGTGAACCTGTTAATAAAAACTGTGAGAGACGCTAAACTTTAATCCATTGTGAACTTCAGTAAGGATCCAGATGAGCACCTGAATGACCTCTGGGGATGCAAAGCTATCATTTTCCTCAGCAAAACTACTAATTTGGTCTGGATCTAGCTGAAAGCAGACAACACTAAACATCACTGTGCTGCTCGTAGGCAACCTGTGTGCAGTGTCTGCACAATGCACAGCCTAAGGAGGTCAAAGGCTGCCAAAGTCCCAGCTTGCTATTAGCAAAACTCCACAACCAGTCCATTATCTTCCAGTAAGGGACAACTGAACAGAAGTAGTAAGCTGGAGGGGTTGAATATTCAGACAGAGTCTGTTGTATGTTTGGCAGATGAGTTGTGGAAATTGTTTTCACACTGCTTCCGTGGTTTCCCAGGAATTATTCGTTTAAAGGGGCAGCATTTAACTAAATGTTACTTGTACTAGTGCCTGCTGCTGTTGTGTCGCTAGAGCTACTGCCTCATTTTCTCCATGCCCTTCCTGCTTTAGCAAACCTCTGGAGTATGCTCCTTTGTCCCTTCTTAGAACAATTTGAAGAAGAACATTCTGGAGCATGCAGAATCTATGCTGATTGTGGATATCTTGGAAAGGCGATGACTGATGAGCTGATTTATGTAACTAGACATCTGAAACATGTCTTCAAGATATTAATGTAATGTACAGTAATGAATGTGCTAGTTACACTACTGCTCAAGTTATGTGCATTGTTGATACAAGGTATCCACATTTCACTTTGTCAACCTGACTTCCACTTAATACCTAACTACAAAACTACCTGTATTTGGTCCGGAGCCCTGCCAACTGACTAGCTTTCTCTCATCAGGAACTATCGCTTTCAAAGCACCTGAGTCAATGTTTGCCTACTTTTACCTGTTTAAAATTGCCCAAACCCTAGGCCATTAACACTGCTAAAACCCTTCCCTTTGTCATCTCCAGAATTTATCATTCCAGTACTCCCCTGACCAACCTCACATCCTCTATCTTCCATAGCTTTGCTCATCTAAAACTCTGCTGCCCATATCTTATTCTCATCAACATCCATTCACTTACCCTCATCCCTGTTCTTGCTAAACTACATTAGTCCTCAGTTCTCCACATGCTTAAATTTAAAGTTCTTATCCTTTTGTTTAAAACCCTCCCTGACTTTGTTTCCTTCTTCCACTATAACCCCTCTAGGCCTAACTCTCACACTCCAATCTCTCCATTTATCTGACTGCAGCTTCTGCTTTTCAGCTAACCATGGATTGCCATGCAGCCATATATACTGTATAATTCCTTGCCTAAACCTGATAATTCTCTGCCTCCCCTTACTCTGTGAAGGGTAGTTTCACAGATGTTTACAGCAGAGAAGGGGACCATTCTGTCTATCATGTCCACATTGGCCATTAAAGATCTGACTATACTAAACCATCTTCCAGCACTTGGCCCATAGTCCTGGAGATTACAGCAACACAAGTTAATATCTCAATCCTTCTTAAATGATACAAGAGTGTCTGACTAAACCACCCCTTCAAGCGGTGAGTTCCAGACTCCCAGATCCTCTGAATGAAAATGTTTCTCCGCCCCTCGTAATGTTCTTTTACCTTAAATCTATGCCTTTAGGTTATTGACTCCTTTACTAATGAAAGAAGTACTTTTCTATCCACCCCATCTGTATCACTCATTATCAGGTGCCCTCTCTTAACCTTCGCTGCTCTGTGGAAAACAATCCCAGCCCATTCAATCTTTCCTCATAGCTCAGACCCTCCAGCCCATGGTAAATCACCTCAGTACCCTCTCCAGTGCAATCACTTCCTTCCTATAATGTGGCGACCAGAACTGCACACAGTACTCCATTTGTTGCCTAGCCAACATTTTACACAGTTCCAGCATGACCTCCCTGCTCTTCTATTCTATGCTTTGGCTAATAAAGGCAAGTATCCCATCTGCTTTCTTAAAGCTGACTTTGTTGACTGAGGTTTGCCATCCCACCACCAATACACACACACACACACACACACACACAAACACACACACACACACACACCCCTAATCTTTTCACCTTTGGCTCAGAATCCAATTTTTATTGATATAGAATAGAATCATAGAATCCTACAGTGCAGAAGGAAACCATTCAGCCCATCAAGCACAACCTCATCTTGTCTCCTAAACATTAACGGGCAATTTAGCATGGCCAATTCACCTAACTTGTACATCTTTGGTCTGTGGGAGGAAACCGGAGCATCTGGAGGAAACCCACGCAGACAAGGAGAAAATGTGTAAACTTCACACAGACAGTGACCCAAGCTGGGAATTGAACCCAGGTCCCTGGTACTGTGCCTCCGTGCTGTCCCTTTGTGAAGTGACTTGAGGTGTTTTCTATATTGAAGTATCAATATAAACGCAACTGGGCGCTGTTATGCCTCTCACAATTTCAACATCGGATGGTTGACCTTTAGGTTCTTCATGTTGGATAATGGAGAAATACCGAAAACTTCATATCCTTGTATATGCTTAGTGGTTTCTTTGGAGTCCATAAAAAAAAGTGAGAAGCATCAGATTGGAAATAAACTTTTTATGGGGAGAATTTTCAGGTACAAAAATCACAACAACTTAAGTAATGCAGTCCATTAGTAATCTCCTTCAGAGATCTTTCTCTTGCATGTGTGTGTTTCAAACAGCATCAAGCAAATGTTTCAGCATTCCAGGTACGGTATAATCACAGAATTGTCAAACAGAGTTTTCTAATGGGGTAACTTGCTTAACTTTTTTTTCTGCTTCCATCGTTATCTTGGCTTTGCAAACAATGCACCATTTGAGAGATACCAATTGGTCGCCTCTCTTCATCTTCATGGCTACCTAGCCTTTTCTTTTAAACTATTTTGGTTTTGATGGGCCTTTTTTCAAATTTTCTTTTCTCATTTGTTTTAAGACATAAGTAAGCAGTAAAGCACTCTTACCCAGGGAAGGGTCTAACAACATAGAAAATAGGAGCAAGCATAGGCAATCGATCCTTTGAGCCTGCTCCACCAATCAACATCATCATGGCTAACCCTCTTTGCCAAAATTATACTCCAGCACTTTCCCCACACCCCTTGACACATTTGATATCTAGAAATCTATCTGTTCCCTTCTGAAATGATTTGGCCTCCACAGCATTCGGTGGTAGAGAATTCCACACAGTCACCATCCCCCGCATGTAGGAATTTGTCTGCATCTCAGTCCAAAATGGCCATCCCATATCCTGAGACTATAAGGCTTTGTTCTAGGTTCCCCCCCACCCCAACTCCTGCCAGAGAAAACAATATCCCTGTATCCAGTCTGCCCAGCCATGTCAGAATTTTATAGATTTCAATTAGACCCCCTTCAAGATCTACATTCCAATAACTTTCAGTCTTCTGGCACAGTAGGTACTGTCGCTGCGTCTGAGCTAGAAGCTCCAGGTACAAGTCCTATCCCAAGATGTGATGGCCAAGGACAGCTCTTTCATAATGCATTCAATAGAATCCTTCTAATACACCAGTGGCAGGCAGTGAGAATGGGAGAGACTCCTGATCAGCCATGTATGATGCACAGTGGTGTCCAGCAAGCTATTACCCTCTGGCAACAGTCTAGCAACCTGTTCCAGAAAAATATCCCACTATGGGAACACATAAACATCTACCTTGTGCAACACTAGGTGCAGGAAGAGAAACAACACCTCTTACCCAGTACCTCAAACTGATAGAATTCATTATTGTCCTCATTCCTTCTTTCCTCCTCATAGTTTCAGGTTTTAGAGCCAAATTTGCATTGCTCATTCATTGTTTTCAAATTTTTAATCTTTGTTATGCCTTGCTTTATTAACTTCAAACCGGTATTTTGACTTCTTAAGCTTTTCTAAAAAAAAAGGAATGAAAGGGAAATTTTCACTTTGAACACAACTGGAAAAAGAGCATTTCCTGATAAACCAGCCACCATTCACCCTACTCAATTTTTCTTTCTAATCTACTCAATGGGAAATGTGAATCGGGGAGGTGTGTAATGGGTGGCTGACCCACAACTGTTAGTTTTTTTAATCAGTGTGCAAATGATTCCTGTGAGATGCAATTCTGCAATCTCATACTTCTAGCTTTGTAGACCTTGTTTCAAACCACTTTAACAATAGTTCCCTATTGGGAATTTAGATTCAATGATTTAGTCCTTTGATGGTAAGAACAGGAGTATCAGCAGTGCTATGAGCAGATGAGGAGGGGTCACAGGGTTCCCCTGTTTACTGTTTCCTTCATTTGATTGCACTGGGAGGGGGTTGGGGGGGGAGATGGTGGACGTGCACTTCAATGGCAATTGCGGGGGGGGAGGTTTTGACATATTTTTACTCACATACTGTATTTGTACTTACTTTTGCTGTTGCTAAGCACGTGATCTGGGTGAGGTTATACTGTGTGTACGTGACTAATTGCTGTAAAAAGAGTATAAAGGGGGAGAGCCCCCCCATTGAGGTACTTTTGCTTGGCTAAGCTTAGGAGACTGTGCTGACTTAGTAAAACGGTTCTCAAAGAGCTTGTACTTGCTTGAGAATAAAGGACTGGGTTTTCTTACACAGATCAGTGTCTTGTTCTTGCATCAAGTACATAAGGATCTCTGAAAAACAAACCTGACAGGGCCGGCGGGGTGTGATCTTACCAAAAAAATTCTAACTACAGAACCCAAGTTGAAAACAGGGTGCGGGGGCAGGGTGCTCGACTGAAAGCCAGCAGGTTGCAGCAGAGGGTGCCATTGCTCATACACAGATCTCTCTGTGTTCTGCCCAAGAGCACAGAATAGAGAGATCCCACACTCCCCCAGCCAGCACCCCCCCCCCACCATCTCTAGTTGGCTTCTGTGGCCAAATGAACCTCCCCCCCACCTACTATTGCTAGCCTCTGCAGCTGATACCGTGCCCCACACAAAGCGGTTGACTACCCATGCACGGAATGACTGATTCCGCCATTCCTCATGGAATGGCTGATCCCCTCTCCCCGCACAGACCAGCCAATCTTTGGTTGCAGAGTAACCACCTCCCCTTAGGCCTGCCCCTTCCCCTTAGACCTGCCCCTTCAGCCACACCACCCCCCCCCCCCCCCGACACTACCTGGTGCCCGGTTGGCACTGCAATGTGTCAGGCTGACAGCGCCAGGATGTCTAGTGGTCAGTAGCCACGGGCATTCCCATGTGTCCCCAACCTCCCACTGGTGCCTCAATGGCCTCCAGTCATACCAGTGAAGCCATGACCAGTGCCCGTTGATAGAGACCATACACAATGCTAACCGGTGGGAACCTTCATCAGCAAGGCCGCTAAGACAAGTGAGCACAGACAATTGCATTCTGGGCTCTCTTGTAATATTTAGATTCTATTTAGCATTGAATTTAAATATTACAATCAGCCTTGTACCCTTTTTGGGCATCTGATACCAGACATCTGATACTGATAAGATTACAAGAGGTGAGAAATCAGGCGCAAATCCAATTTTTCTACTCTCTCGCGATCTTACTGGCTCGTCCTGCATACCAACCAGCAGGGAGAGAAGGTAAGATGGCCCTCCCCCAGATCTTTATTTTTAACAAGGAAATACTTGCCAATTCTGTAAGCATCTAAATGTTTGTGTTATTTGCCTATAAAAGACAGGATCGAGCAATTTTCTTGAGTTTTCTAAAAGGTGTTTTTCTATTAAACTTAACCCAGTCTAATCAAAATATGAAATAAAATGCTCTGGCTTTCACATGCACATTCAGATACATGCACATAATGTTCTCACACACATAAGTAGATTAGAGTTGGGAGGAAAGATTAAGCAATTTAGAAGTTCAGTAAAATTAAAGTGCTCCTGAATGGGTGGCAGATAGTCCCGACCTCTTTGTCTTTTCATGTTTAAAACCATCCGAAATAGCCTGGGATAGAGTTACCTGCTGAATTCAGAACCATGGCCAGCGACTACTGAGACAGTGTCACCATCAGCAGTTCCCAAGAACCGGCATGGATTTCAACCCATCGAAAATATCAATCTGCGTAAGTTGACCCCCTAACTTTTGTTAAAAAATTGTCTCAAAGACTCCACCTTTACATGAGTATATACAGTAACTCAAATTTCCTTTGTTTTAAAAAGAAATAAATTATGGAGCTATGAATTGCAAGGGAGGCCTTTGTTGATGAATCAAACGACAACAATCTATGTTTATTTTGAACTTTTAGTAATAAAATTGCCTCAAGATTCATCAAAGGCAGCCAATGCTGACCTTAGAGTATAAAAGATATAATTAATCACTAACTGGGCTATCTCTAGAGTTGGACAAACGGAGTTCGAAGGAGGTATGAATATGCTTGTGGTAAGGAAAGCAAGAAATTATAGGAAAATGTGCTCGAAGAAAAAAAGCAGACAAAAATTGCAATGTGAAACTTAATCACTATTATTTGTATCCATTTGTAAAAGCACAGGTAGTGAAATTCTCACTTTAACTATGATGGTAGCTGATCACATGCTGCAATATTATTTAATTAGAAAGGAATTCATAGTGTTACATTCTTCTTTCATTCTTGTCACAATGGTTTTAGTACTTAAGAAATTTGGTGGAAAGCTGGCAGTAATGGATACTTCAAGGGGAATAGAAACATCAATGGTTACAGAGCCAGTATGGATCAAACACATAAGGATAATTCTTTCATTTTGTTTTGCACCGTTGCAGCCTGAGCAATGTGCATTACACAGCTAGCTCCTAGACCTCAAACCAGTTTCTTTTTAATAAGATTTCCAATTCCATGGCTACAATCTCTGTTGCAATAAAGGAAATCATATCAGACAGACATAGGATTGAACAATCCTCTGTGCAGTCAGCTACAGGACTGATCGCCATAGTAACAGTATGGAGACCAGTTTGATTGTTCATCTGCTTTAAATTCTAATACAGTCATTACAGCTTTCAAGGTCAGAGTATAATCAGACAGAAGAACATTGAATGCAGAGGTAGATTTATCGCTGAATACATCAGTTAATTTTTCTACGTAACGTAAGGAATGCATTAATTCCAATATGACATGCAAAGTAAAATGATTTCTGAAATTATATTGCTATGCAAGAGGTAAAATAGGAATAGGATTTAACACCATAAGTAATATAAAAGCAGGGCTGTTTTTAAGAGTCACAATATGCAAGAGCTTTGAAGTTCATTGTTCTTTTCCTTGTCTGATAAAATATGTTGTGAACTAAGGCAATGCTAGGCATCGGGATAAGTTGCTCCACGCTGAGTTTATCAAAGGACTGCGACTCGGAACATTTACTTTACCTACAGCAAATGCTATTAAGGAAATGGCCTTGCATGATGCAGCACAGAGGCTGTGGTTATTTCCTCCCAGGTGTCCCAATTTCCTTGCCTTGGTCATAATATTAAATTTAGAATAGCTTTTTTCCTAAATGGGGAGCAATGGTAATAGTTCAGTGAAGGGTAGAGAATTATAGAGTGTGGCTTTCATGAAAGGCTTTAGAAAAATAAGGTAGTTTGTGTATTTTCTGGCCATGACATTCAATTAGTCACCGACCTTTCATTTATACTGCAATATTCGCGCAACAGGGAATGGATTTGACAGAATATTTTTTATAACGTACATTTAAAATGTACCTATATTTGGAAAGAAATTTGCAACACAGTTTACATCTTGCTAAGACAGAACAAATGAATAAATCTATTTCACCTTTTCATGATCTTAGAGCATCGCAATGCATTTTTACATCCCCCTAAGGGGACAGGCAGGGCTTCAGTTTTACATCTCATCTGACAAATGAGCAGTATGGTGGCACAGTGGTTAGCACTGCTGTCTCACAGTGCCAGGGACCTGGGTTCAATTCCAGCCTCGGGTTACTGTCTGTTTGGAGTTTGCACATTCTCCCTGTGTCTGTGTGGGTTTTCTCCTGATGCTCTGGTTTCCTCCCACAGTCCAAAGATGTACAAGTTAGGTGCATTCACCATGCACCTTAGTGTCCAAAGATATGTAGGTTTGAGGAATTAACCATGGTAAATGCATGGGGTAAAGGGATAAGGCAAAGTGTGGGTCTGGTGAGATGCTTTGTCAGAGAGTCCGTATAAACTTGATGGGTTGAATGGCCTCCTTCTGCACTGTAGGCATTCTATGATTCTATGAAGTGGCACCTCCAAAAATGCAGCAAACTCTCAGAACTGCACTAAAGTATCGACTGTGATTATGTACTCAAGATCTGAAGTGCAGCTTGAACTCATAGCCTCCTAATTCAGAGATGAGAGTGCTTTCTCGATGATGTCTGACCCCTACTGTGCCAGCTCTGATGAAGGGTCATCCTGACTTGAAATGTTGTCTCCATTCTCTCTCGACAGATGCTATTAGACCTGCTGAGGTTTTCCAGCATCTTCTGTTTTTATTTCAGATCCTTGCGTCCGCAGTAATTTTCTTTTACCCTATTGTATTTACATCATTCTTGTATGTTAAAAGAGGCTCAACTCGGTAAAGAGATGTTTGAAAATACCTGATGTACTGTGCTTTAATGCAGTTTGTAATCTGTGTGGCTCCATGATCTCCCTCTTCTGCGGGGTATTCGGAGGGGAGAATTCCCTCTGGGCTTCTCCTTCTCTGCAACTGTAATTTTGGCAGGAGGTTGTCAGGAATGGGGTTTCTGTCAAAGTTTCAGCAGAGGAACAGGAGAAGCCCAGAGAAAATCCATCTTCAAGACCTTGCTCTATTAATATGTCTTTAGTTCCCACTTTTCCAGACAAAAACAGCAGCACTGACATCCCAATCAATGCGAACATGGGAAAAAAAAAATAAATCAGTACAAAAACTAATGATGAAGTTTGGGGGAATCACAAGTGGCAGGCAGCAGGAGTATTGCAGCATCTGTCATTTTGATTTCCTAAGTTGTGGCAATAAATATTTAATAAAAATATGTATAACGTTTCAGATTGCTGCCTTACAAGAGTCCTTGAAGGGAACTTTATATGTTGACCCAAGAAACTTTGGTGATGCATTTTACTATTTATGGTACGGTTATTAACTTACTAAGATCTTAGAATAATGTCATCCTCAAGTACCTAATACTGGCGTTCACCCACATGAAATTTAAACATCTAGATGAAACTATTTTACATTCACAGACTTATTCCACACTCAAGAGCTCAGTAAATTGCAACGGGAACTAGGCTTTAAAAGCAACTGCATATATCTATATACAATCAATATGAGGGTTGAGATTGTCCACAGCTAAATCCCCAGTGGCCTCTTTGTGTTCCAGAAGCCTCTATAAATATTTCCAAATACCAGGAAAGACAGCAGAGGTGACAAAACACACCTTTGCCAAATCCCTCAATTTAAACAGAATTTGGAAGAAGCTCGTTAATTAGTAATAACACTGTACTGGTTTCACTGCATCCATCTTACAAAACTGGGAGGAATTAATATTTAACTCTCTGCTAATATTTAAAAGGGATTTAGGTTTGTAGGCACCTACAGTAGGTGCTAGTGTTGAGTTCAAAACACTTCCTGCCCAGACTTTCCTGGAAATCTAACAGCTCAGTCTGGATTCTCGAATCTATTTGCAGATTTTTTTCAATACCCAAAATCTCCTGAGAAGGCTGATAAACCGCTTCCTAGCTGTTCATTTTAGAAAAGACCATCTCAGGTCAAATAGGGGTAAGGATAATGTTGAGGCTATTGTGCTGGCTACTGAAAGATTTAACATGCACAATAACTCAATTCCTCTTGTACAGTGTTTTATAATAACAGTCTGTATCAACATTCCCTAATGCAGGTCCTACCTCTATTGGTGAGATGTGAGCTGATTTATTCAGATAACTATCTCCGTTAGGATTTATTGTATATTCAGTAAAGGTAACATTGATGAATTGATGTTGATATACATATGTAACTCACTGTTATTCAATTGCAGGTTTCATCGGCTCATGAAGTAGCAGGATATATCATTAGGGACGCCATCATACAACTCCTAAAAAGGAATGGCCAAAATAATTTGCAGTGGACAGGATTAAGACTGCAACGTTACATTCAAAAGTTCTTCTTTATGTATTTTGACTTATATCTGGGGCAACAGTGCTGTCGTGGTATTGTCAGTGGACTCATAATCCAGGACAAGATCCAGGGATCTGGGTTCAAATCATGCCGCAGTGCCATGACAGATGGTGAAATTTGAATTCAATAAAAATCTGGAATTAGAAATCTAATGATTAATGTGAAACCATTGTCGATTGTTGTAATAACCCATCTGGTTCACTAGTGTCCTTTAGGGATGGAAATCTGCCATGCTTACCCGGTCTGGCCCACAGATCCACAGCAATGTGATTGATTTTCAAATGCCCTCTGGAATGGAGGGCAGTTAGGGGTGGGCAATAAATGCCGGCCCAGCCAGTGACGCCCACATCCTATAAGATGAATTTGAAAAAGCATGTAATTAAAATGAAAATGAGGAAAATTGCATATACTTACTTCTCAACTTTACATAAAGTAACACATGATTGCAATTATTGTGACCATGTATCTTTGCCATGCCAAAACTAATTCATTAGATTTATTAAATATATTTGGTTTCGCACTGGTTATATTATCATATATTGAAGATATGTAACCGGTGTAAAATCTGACTGCAATACTATGTTTTACAGTCATGGAAGACATGATCTAAGAGCAACAATCCATATTCTGCTCCTGAATAATGGGGAATGTTTTCCTATATTAGAAGATTCTCCAGAGGGTCATGTCTGAGTATATTCTGTAACTTGTAGGGATTTTAGCAATAGATGATGGAGCCCCACAAGACAAATACAGTTCCCACCTCTACCCAGGAGATTAGGAGAATCTGCTATTCAACTGGTTAATGAAGCCTCTAGCCAAAATTATTATTGTGTGAAATCTTATAACAGCTTACAAAGATGCATACTGAAATGGTCACTTGAATAATACAATCTATTTGGGTTCAGCAGTGTCCATGGAACAGTAGAGTTCTATTATCAAACCACTCATTGATGGAGGATTGGTCAACAGGTAAGAAACAAGGAGTAGATATAAATGGGACATTTGTTTTGCACTGTCATCATGTTTTGATGAAGTTTTGCTTATTCTATGAGTGACTTGATTAGTTTGGTATTTAGTTTTTAATGACTTCATGGTAACTGTATGGTTCTACGGACACAGACTATTTTATGCCTTTTTGTCTTGGAGCCTCCTGGCCACCTGACTTTTGAAGTCACGCTTGTATCATCGAGAACATCGTTTTTCTTATCAACATAACCACTAACCCTTCACACCCCAATTTTCAAGTTAGCAGGCTGTGGCCAGTGCAATGCTGCAAGCAGTGCCGGATTTAGGCATAAACTAAATAAGCTGCAGCTTAGGGCCTCACAATCTGCAGGGGCCTCACAAAATTTCAGAAAGTTCACAACAAAGAGCATGTTTAAGAGCGGTTACCAGAAAAGGAAAAGAAAGCATCAGCTTGAAGAGCAACTCAAAACATTGCCAAAAGTTGATAGTTACTTTACTCCAGAGACAGATAAGGATCCACAAGTCACTTTTAACATTTAAGAAAAACTTGGACGGGTTCATGGATGAGAGGGGTGTGGTGGGACATGGTTCAAGTGCGAGTCAGTGGGACTAGGCAAAAAATGGTTCGGCACAGACAAGAAGGGCCAAAAGGCCTGTTTCTGAGCTGTAATTTTCTATGGTTTTCTAAACCCAACGTGATCAGCAAAGTCCAAAACAACTGCAGCCTAGTGCCTCTGCTACTGAGACAACAGAGCTTTCTCCCAAGGGACAAATTTCGAGTGAAATCTTTCATTCCTAAAATCAATGTCCTTGAAGCAAACTTGAGAAGAAGAGCAACTGTCTACAATTATGCTGCAAACAAATTTTCATTTTTAGTTGATTTAGAAGCTTCAGAGGCACAGCTGTGTGAAGCAGTAGAAACTTTGATGAAAAAGTATCCAAACGATGTCAATATTAGCCTTACGGGGGGACTGAAGCACTTCCATACTTATGTCAAGCAGAATTATCCAGGAAAAGAACAAATTTGCCACAAAGATCTGTATCAAATCACCTTCCAAGACAAAATTCATTTAGTTTTCCCTAATGTGGAAGCAGTATTACAACTATTCTTACGTCTGATGGTAACAAATTGTTCAGGAGAAAGGTCATTTTCACAGCTAAAGAGAATCAAAAATGAACTGAGAATAACCATGTCTCAAGACAAACTGTCTGCACTTAGCATCATGTTCATAGAAAGCTGTGTAGCATATCATTTGAGGACAGAATTCATGATTTTGCTTTTGAGAAATCAAGAAAGAAAATGTTTTAAATTGTATCTGATATCAGTTTTCTGATTTTGCAAGTGATTCCATTATTACTTATATTAATAAAAGTGATCCTGATTACTTATTTTGTCAGCATTTTGTATGTATGTTAATGTATCTTAAAATTATATCAAAAATTACATTTAAGTATTGTTTCCAGGGTATACTACATTATCATCTATGAGAGAGATCAAGCCAGCCAAATGATAAATATGTAATCAGTAAATGTATTCATTTGAAAATAATTTGTATTTTTCACTTTAAATACCTTGCTATTAAATAATTAAAAGGCATAATTATGTTTTCAATTTTTTTGTGGTGACCCAAGGTCCTGTTTTGGTACACACCTTTGTGAGACCTTGCGGTGTAACTTTTTAACAAGGGGCCTCCGAGCTTTATATAACTTCAGGCCTCAAGTCTAAATCCGATACTGGCTGCAAGAATCACTGTTGTGGCCTCAACTAGTTACAATCTATATTAATGACATAGACAAAGAGAGCGTAATGTATCCAGGTTTGCTGTGGTACAAAGGTAGGTAGAAAAGTAAGCTGTGAGGAAGACACAAAGTCCGATTTTACCATCGCATTGCGCCCATTTTCAGGTGTGAAAACTTGATAAAGCCGGGCGTGAGGCGAGCAATGCAATCCGCACCTGCCTTCATGCCTGTTTCCCCTTTACTAAGGTCCGAAATTGGCCGTGATTGGGTCCGTGCTGGAAACGGGCATGATGTCCAATTAAATGCATTTACATGTGTTTAAATTGACTTAATGGGCTGCACACCCAACCTTACCGGCATTTCCTACTTTACCACCATGTTCGCTTATCGAGAATGGGCGTGAAACAGACTTGCTGCACAAAAGTCCGATTCGGGTGCTCCATCAGTGAGGGTTGGTGAGGAGGTAAGTGCCGAGCGTCCGATGGCTCTCTGCTTGAGGTTGGTGGGGGGTAGGTGGGTCTGCTTGTGATCAGTGTGGGCGGGGGAATGGATCAGCTGCCACTCTGCCTGTGATCAGTGGGGGAGAAGAAGGGGTTCTGCTGCCATGCTGTCTGTGATAATTAGGGGGGAAGGGGGTCTGCTGCACTCTGCCTGTCATCAGTGGGAGAGAAGAGGGGGTTTTGCTGCCACGCTGTCTGTGATCAGTGAGGGGGGAAGAGGGTCTGCTGCACTCTGCCCGTGATCAGTGGGGGAGAAGAGGGGAGGGGCCTGCGACCGGCTTGGATAGCGGGTGTATGGGGGGATAAGGGGGTCAGTGATGTTGTGGAGGTGGGGCAATGTCTGTGGGGACTAGGGGGAGGCATTGTCCAGCCAGGGTGCGATGTGGCAGGGAAACTGATTCTATCATTTATTTTTCTGTGCATGTGTAGTTGGAGGCACCGATCGGAGCTGCGGCGTTTTGGGTGCGTTAAGCCCCACCCATGGGCTTGTGCAGTGTGATTTGGACTCAATGATATTTTTGCAGGCAGAATGGGTATTGGGGGGTGCCTGAAAACAGGTCTACAAGTTGGATCTGAAACACTTCCAATTTCAAGTCTGCTCAGTACTTAGAATCAAAATGGTAAAATAGGGCCCAGAGAGTTCACAATGGAATTGAGTGAGTAACAACATTACAGAAGGAGTACAATCTGAGATGTTGTGACCTCAATATTCTTTATGGGGATTCTGTGATCACTGCTCAGTCTTATGAGTGACCTCGATCCAGAGGACCACTCTGTCAAGGATCTGTATTATGATTTACAACCTCTACATTGTGATCTGAGAACAAAAGAAAGGGACACGCAAAACAGTTCCTTGTGCGTTGTTAATAATATATTCATTATTTTGTAACGATAAACAAAAATTATATTTCTACTAAGAAATATTTTTATTTATTGTTACAAAATAGGGATTGTCAACCCTTCGAGTTTTCCATTTCATACTCAAATGCATGTGACAGTGTATTTAATATAAGAAAACACAGTACAAGGAAAGTCAATAGCTATCAATAAATACTGAAGGCAAGGGCTATGAACCCTGAAAATATCTCATGATTTAAGACAGAAGATTTGAGCTCCAGGCCTAGTCATAATCACACTCTTAGCCAAGCTAACTGCAGCTACACTGCAGATATACCTGGCCAAGTGCAAAATTGCTCAAATATGCCCTGTCCACAAAGAGCAGGAGAAATCCAATCCAGCTAATTATCTCTTGTGAATCCACTTCCAATCATTGGAAAAGTATGGAAGATGTAATCAACAATGCTAATGAACAACATTTACTCAGCAACAATACGCTCACTGGCAATCAGTCTGGGGTCTCCCAGGGCCATTCAGCTCCTGACCTCATTACAGCCATGGCCCAAACATGGACAAAAGAGTTGAATTCAAGGATTGCCCAAGGCCTAACCACCTTCAGCTGCTTCATTAAAGACTTTAAGTCAGAAGTGGAGATGTTTGTTGACAATTATACGGGGTTCATACCATTTGCAACTCCTCAGATACTGAAGTCATTCCATCCCCCATACAGTAAGAGTAAGCTGATAAGTGACAAGTAACATTCACGCCACACAACTGCCAGACAATGACCACCTCCAACAAGGTGAAATCTAACCATCCTGTCTTGATATTCAGAGGTTCTACCATTACTGAATACTCCATTATCAATACGCCGAGAGTTACCATGGAGCAGAAACATAAGCTTATAAATACTGTGACTACGTAAGCGGGTTAAAGGCTGGGAATTTTGCAATGAGTAACTCATCTCCCAATTCCTTTAAGTTTGCCCATCATATACAAGAATATTCTCTACTTTCCTGAATGAGTTAATTCCAACAGTACTCAAGAATCTTGACAACATTTGAGACAAAGCAGCCCACTTGATTGGCACACCATCCATGCCACCTTAAGCATTGCCTCTTCCACTACTGACACACAGTCTACAAGACGCACTGCAGCAACTCACCAAGGTTTCTCCAACAGTATCTTCCCAATCCTGACCTCTACCAGTCTTAGAATAAAGGCAGATGCATAGAAACATCACCATCTGCAAGTTCCACCCCAAGCCACATACCATCACGATTTGGAACTATAATCCTGTTCCTTCAATGTCATTGGGACAAATTCCTGGAACTCCCTCCCTACATTACTGCAGGCATACCTATGCTGCAGCAGTTTAAAGTTTATTTATTTATTAGTCATATTAAGGTTTACATTAACACTGTGATGTAACCACCATGAAATTCCCATAGTCACCACAGCCTGTTTGGGTCAATGCAGCTAACCGGCACGTCCTTCAGAATGTGGGAGGAAACTGGAGCACTGGGGGGAAACCATGCAGTCACGGGGAACATGTCCAACTCTACACAGACAGTGACCCAAGCCAAGAATTGATCCCAGTTCCCTGGTGCTGTGAGGTAGCAGTGCTAACCACTGTGCTACCATGCTTCCCCAATTGCACTGGTTTAAAAAGATGGCTCACCACCACATTCTCAATGCCAATTAGTAACGGGCAACAAATTCTGGCCTTGCCAAAGGTACATGTTCCCAAGAAGGAATAAAAAAATCACAACAAACCTGCTATATTCTTAGATCATTGACCTTCTAACCTATCACTGGGTGAAATTTACCCACCAGGGATAACACTCAAAGGTGGCTGGGATTGTCTCTTTAACCGGATGGGAAGGCATCAGCGGCCCAGAACACTGGTAACCTACCTGTGAAGTTGGGGCGGTCCCCTGGAGAACCATGCCAAACACATGTGCTCCCACCACTGCCATCCACACTGATTACTCTCCCCCAGCAATGCCACTTACATGTCCTCCGGTCCTCAAGCACTGATCCTCGGGAATATTGATGGCAGTCATGTAGGTACCCGATGAGGATTTAATCCATTCAGAGATCTCGAAAATGGCCACCAGCTGGTTGCCAATGGCTTTCTGGCTGAGAGACAGGGCCAGCACCCTTGCCATTAAATTCAGTCTATTGAATCTAACCCTCCTGTTTAATCTCCATTGAAGTAAATCTCTACAAGTACTCCCTGATTGCCAAGGTTCCTGATCAGCAAGCTGTCCCTCCCCAGAGGATCCCACTCTAAACATAAGCATCTCATTATGTTTTTACTCATTAATTCAATAGCATACAAGTCATGTAATAAAACAGATCTCTTGTTGCTGGTGATGCAGGCACTAATGTGCAACTAACATTATATTTTAAGACTTCCAAATCTTTTTAAATAAATCAATCATGTGCAAGCTTAAAAAAAAGCTCATTTGATTCCTCTAGTTGTAACTGAATATGTTTTTGCAGGTCCTTGTACCTGTTAGATTTCCTGGATGGGAATTTTCCCTGGACTGCCTCCACTCCAAACTGTAACCTGACTGGACATTGCAGCATCAGAATGGGACCAAGTGTGAGGAAACCGCTGGCTCTGCTTCAAGTACATTGAGACACTTTAGAACTATGGAATACTACTTATCAATTTCATGTTGTAAAGATTTTAGTTGTGATTATTCCAATGAAGTATTTCACTGTCTGAGAATGGGTGGTTTAAACCTCTAGGTTTTACCACAGAGGCTACTCAACAAAATCCAATTTTATAACCGATCTCAGCTACAAACCTAGTTTCCAGATGGTCTGGTCAGAAGATCTAACTGCCCAATCCTGGAAAATGTGAGACATGTCATTTGACTTCCAAATGGACAAAGACTCTGCAAGCCAGGAAGATTCTACAACATAAATCTTACATGCTTCAGTCAAAACAAGAAAGAGGAACTCTGGTGGAAGATTTTGACAGCACCACCACTCTCTAAGATCTATGGCAGGTTGTTAGACAAGATTGACCCAAGTTCATCCAAGAAATCCTGGTGGCTCTGAGGATGTGTTTTGGTCACACTGGAATGAAATTGATGCAGCCAATGGAGTACTATTCAAGGAATGCCAGATACTCATTCCAGTGATACTGGAGTACAGCATTCTTGCTCAGCTCCGCCAAGGGCATGTGGAATTAGAGAGGATGAGATGTTCACTCCTGAGTCGGTATTCTGGCCTAGTATCAGGAATGACATTGACCAGGTGATGAGATCTTGCGATGTACGTCAGGAACACCAGGTGAGCAAATAGGAAACGCTTCTCCACCCCATGAGTAAGTACCTAATAAGGATTTAATTCCTTTGGAGATCCCGGGAATGGCAAGAAGGCGGTTCATTGGTGCTACTGTTCATCAACATGATGAACCAAGATAGCAAGAAATTTGTTCATGATGGGCAAAAAAGACTATCTGCTCGTGACTGACTACCAGTCGAAATTGCCCACTGTGCAGAAGCTTTGAGGCATGTTGAATACAGCACTTGCCATTACTGTCAACACCATCTTTAGTCTTTTTGGTAATTCAGTAGACGTGATAACAGTCCACAATTCAATGGGCGACCATTGCAGGAGATGCATGAATATTGACTACTTCATATCATCAACCCAAAATCATTACTTAAACGGATGACGGAGAACATGGTCAGAATCATCAAATTATTGATCAAAATCTGTTTGGAAATATGATGGGGAATCATGCTGCGTTATTACAAGGTTGGCCCAAGTTCGTCCAAGAAATCCTGATGGCTCTGAGGTGTATTTGTCAAACTAGGTCCAAAACTAAAAAAACTTCATGCTTCCTGATGCTAACTGTGTCTGTGAGGGATTATGTTGAAAGTTATGCCAATTTTGTAAACCTCAGAAATAAGGATATATGCATGGAATTGAAGGAAGTGTCCCAAGCTTCCAAAAATAGCATGAACAATAATTGATTGTAGCAATTGGATCAACAGCCCTGCGTGCATTTCGATGGAAGGGGGTGTAAAAAAGGTTGAACACGTAACATAGAAGCCCAGAATCAATGAAATAAATAACACTGATATGGTCTGAATACAAGATTGCAAAGTATTTCCAAATCTCAAGGAAGAGAGAATTGTTACCCCAGCGTTCCATTCTAATATGCAATACGTTACTTCAAACAAAAATGTAAACTGTTGGCAATGTTGATAAGCACTTGCTGATAACCATGTGTAATGGTATTGGTTTACATGATGAAAGTGCTCTGATCATATTCCTTACCTAAATATGAATGTGCAAACTATTCTGTTCCTTGCTTATGACTGTAACAGTGCATTTTAGTGCATTTGAATTCTATTTCATCAAGAAAATAACACCATTTAATTTCTTAACAGGTAAGTAACCCCCATCCAGCTCTTTACATTAATTATAAAGTTTAAGCTGTGTCACAAGATGATAGCGATGAAATGAAAGACCATGTCAAATTATTAAATGAGGGAGGAGCAAAACTACTGTGAGCCTGCTGAAGGTTTATAAATATCCCAGGGAACATCACTAATGCCAAGTTTCCAGAAGAGACCCATGCTCCAAACACTGATTCTCTCACTTGTGTTTCTTCTGAGCTAACAACTGGGAGCACATCATGTGCAAAGATACCCTAATATCTACAGTCTGAAGCTCTGTAATGGGAAGACCCTTTACAGGTTGTTCAATTATTAACAAAGCTCTCTCTGACTGCACCATACAAACCAGCTCAGGGACCTGATTCAGGCAGATGTTGGACCTTCTATGGCCCAATTATCTCAGAGTCTGTTGGACAAGCCTACTCATCTCCTTCAATCAGATATTCAATGTTGGTGCATTCATGCAGTTTCGTATCTCCCGATTGCAAACAAATGTTGCATAATGCACAGTTGGAAGCAATAAATAACTTTCTAGTCAATTTAAGTGCCCTGCCAGCACAGGCCAAACTGTTTCTTCATTGCTGCAGTTGAATCTTTGTTGTGTGGACTTCAAAATCTCAGCCAAACTACATCGTAAAATCCAAAGACATAATGAAATGATACAATTTTAATGTACAAATCATGCTTAAAGAAGTCCTGCATAAACTTAAGAGGATTATAATTCTAATTTTTCATCATGTTTTATAGTGACATTGATTATAACAGTACAGAAGGGAATTATAGGTTATCATTCTAACAATTACCTGCAGGTAGGAAAATAATCATTACAGCTTTTTGACATTCTCTCCAGTTTGTTCACCGCAAAATACCTGAAAAAAATAGATGCTGAAAAATGTCTTTATTTTAATCTATATGTTTATGTTCAAAGAAATTAAAATGTTGAGAGTCAGGCACCAATATTTTTACAAGACAAAGCAAGTGCCTCAATACTTTGTGATTATTTAAAACAGTATGCAATTAAATGATTTTTATGGGGCTTTAAGTTTGCAAAGCCCCTAAAAAGTCAACAGAGTTCTGTGAGCTGATTCCAACGCACCACTCCAGCCAACACCTTCCCCCCTCCCCTGTTCCCCCACTCCCTGCAAATGGCAGAGATTTGCAATTCCATTAGATACTGGCAGTTTCTTGGCTCTTTTGCCGCTTTCATTTTGGTCTTTGTACCACATGTTAATTTGACCTAGAAATAAGAAAACTCGGTCAGCAGAAACCAGCCATACTATTGCATAAATCATAAGCTCTGTTAGTTTAAATGGAATGCACTAATTCACAGTTGTATTAGGTTAGTGCGGCAATTCACGTTCTGGATCTATTTTTACTTGCTTTGTCAAAACATAGCACATTAAATAACTCCTGTTTTAATATTGTTTACGTTTTTAAGAAAACATCATATTAAATCCTTGCTTTACACTGTTCATGGTCATGAATTATATTGAGGTATTTTAATTGGAGGCAGGGTGGATGGCACATGGCACAGTGGTTAGCACTGCTGTTCTACAGTGCCAGAGATCCAGATTTAATTCTGGCTCTGAGGTCTGTCCATGTGGAGTTTGCACATTTTCCCTACGTCTGTGTGGTTTTCACTGGGTGCTCCAGTGTAATAACTTTGAAGGTGACTCATTGTGGCTTAAGGTTATAAAGGGTTATTGGTAAATAGTTACATACAAACGAGTGTCTGATAGAACGGAATACGCGACTATTCTCCGGTCCTCTCCAGTTCCAATTTATAACCCTCCTTGACCTGTGACTGTGAACTTGCACCCAATTGGCATGGCTTCCCACACTGCCACTCCATAGCGACTGGTCTGATCACATGGCCCTCAGGGATCTTAGCCCCCTCCCTGACTAAAGGGGCCACACTATCGCATCCGGTTTCCTCCCACAGTTCAAAGATGTGGAGCATGATTCTTCACATTATTCTCCCCAGAATTACTGCAATGGGCCAGGAGAATCTCTCGGCAGGCAATGTGCAGGATTTGCACATGCGTTTCTGCCATCATAGTATCTCCCAGCACTGGGTTTCGGGCAGCACCTGCTCCAGAAATTGGTGGGGAGGAGCAGAAATCATCTTAATCTTATTTTGCATGTAATTTGAATGCAATTGAAGTCTCCGGGCCTGCTAGTCTCTCTGCCCCCACCTCGCCAGGAGTATTTCACTCCCCACTTTTGGAGAACCAGTGGCCCAACTCCGTTGGAGGGAAGGTGGGGGGGCAATCGAGGGCCTTCAAAGTGTCAGACACCAGGGAAGGAAGCTTCTTGGGCATTGGCACCCTGGCAGTGCCCCTGATACTGCCCAAGGGGCAAAGTGCCAATGTCCTGGGGCACCTTGGCACTGCCCATCGGATGTGGGGCAGTGCCAAGGAGGTAGGGCATATAGGGGGATAGGGCCTAGGGCCAGGGCTTGATGGGGGCGATCGGTGGGATTGCAGGGGTCCTGCTGCCACTGTTCAGTCAGGACTGGTGGGGGAAGCAGCGAGGCCAGCCAGCGGGCTGGGGGTAAGGTCAGCCTGCTGGGCGAGGGTCGGCACTGCAGGAGGGAGGTTGGAAGTGCAGCAAGTGTAACTGTCAGGGGGTGTAACTGTCAGGGGGCGTGCTGGAGATCAGGGCTGGCTGAGAGAGGGGGTCAGGGCTTGGGTGCAGGAATAGTTGGGGGGCCAGCGATCAGGATGGGCTGGATGGTGGGGGGTGTCACGGGGGAGTGAGAGGCGGGTAACTGCTAGTGAGTGGGAGGTTGGTGCTGGAGATTGGGGTGGGCCGAGGGGTGGGGCTTGGAGCTGGCCCGGGAATGGTTGGGGGCCCAGTGATCGGGCTGTAGAGGGATGGAGAGCAGGTGTTGTGGGGGTCGAGGGGCTGGTCAGCAATCGGGAGGCTGGCAGTGTGGGGCCACTCTAGATGCGGTGATCTCAGCATGGAGCGATTAGTGCGTGCGCAGTGACCTCTCAGCACGCTGATTCAGCCTTGCTAGCAGGGATAGTCCCTGCCTTCTAGTTTTTAATGATACTCACAGTGGCCTCAACAGTGCACAGACTGTGCGAGATTCTTCTCGGAACTCCCACTGAAGAGAACCAGTGTGAATTACTCCAGTTTTCGTGTAAATTCGACACGCAGAATTTTGGGGGGAGAATTCTGGCCGTGCATTTTAGCTGGATTGGCCACACGAAATTGCCCCTTAGTTTGTCTGCATGTGTAATTGTGGCTGTGCTTGATATGGTGTAATGCCCCTCAAGCTATAAGCCCCTGGTGACAGGCTAGCAACCTGTTCCAGGAATGATTAGCTACAGAAACAGACACAAGTCACTGTCAGAGTGTAGGTAATGTTGAGAGAGAGAGAGAGGGAAGATACTGGGTGCATAGGCCGATGATCTCATATGATAAACAATTACTCTTTTTACTCAACAAGGTACTTTGAGATATTACGTTTTATAACAGATTGACTGGCTTATCTTAGGTTCACTTTTATTAAAGCTTTTAAAATACCCAATAGCTATGATTAAAGAACCTAGGAGCAGGAGTAGGTCATTTAGCCTCTTGAGCTTCCTCTGTCTTTCAATTAGATCATGGCTGATCTGTGCCTGTACTCCATTTACCTTTCTAAGCTCAAATCCCTCGACACCCGAACGAAAACCTGTTCAAAATTTGAATCTATCCAAGTTATTAGAACTTTTATGTCTGTCATGTTGCAATGTTGTAATGAACCAGTAATGTTGCTTTTGGGCACCAACAAACCAGATTGCTAGTAAACAGCCAAGTTGGACCTTGTTGCTACTTTGAGTTACTTGCTGAAGAAAAATAATTTGGCAGTTTGCAAAAGAAAAACAATCAAATAAAGTCAAAAGAAAATTTAAAAGCTCCAACTGAATTTTTCACCTGAGATAAGAACATAAGAACATAAGAAATAGGAGCAGGAGTAGGCCATCTAGCCCTTCGAGCCTGGCCCACCATTCAATAAGATCATGGCTGATCTGAAGTGGCTCAGTTCCACTTTCCCGCTTTCTCCCCATAACCCGTAATCCCCTTGCCTACCAAAAACCTATCTACCTGCATCTTAAATATATTTAGCGAGGTAGCCTCCACCACTTCAACAGGCAGAAAATTCCAGAGATTCACCACCCTTTGAGTGAAGAAGTTCCTCCTCAACTCTGTTCTGAACTGCCCCCTGCTTATCTTGAGGCTGTGCCCTCTAGTTCTGTTGTCCTTTCTGAGCGGGAAGAACCTCTCCACCTCTACCCTATCCATCCCTTTCATCATCTTATACGTCTCAATGAGATCCCCCCTCATCCTTCTAAACTCTAACGAGTACAAGCCCAGTCTATTCAGCCTCTCCTCATAGCTCAACCCCCTCAACTCCGGAATCAGCCTAATGAACCTCCTCTGCACTCCCTCCAAGGCCAAAATATCCTTGCGCAATTTTTGAAATATGGAGATACAAATACAGAATGCAATGTGGCATAACACCTAGGAACAAGTGTATATTTACATAAAATTGAAACAATATGAACAAAGCAATAAGTAATCTTAAAGAATCAGTTGGCAGAATGCTGGGGCTTATCCAAGAAGGAAATCTTTTTGTGGAGGCAGAGGGCATTGCTGACATTCTAAATGAGAACTTTTCTCCTTTCCTTATTGGAGTGTTCTTCCATTGTAGCAGTAAAGGACAAATCAGTGGTGATATTGATTAGAATGAAATAGTTAACAGAGGATGTACTTGAAAGGTTGGCCGTCCTCAAGATAGAAAAATCACCTGCTCCTGCTGGGGTGAACTCTGATATCTTTCCCTGATCCTCCACATAGCGCCACATGTTCCATTTATCCTGGGCTCTGAGCCCCTGCCCTGCTAAGCAGGAATGAGTCTGTTCTCCATCATTTGAGGGGGGTCCATCCACATCTCACTCCACCTCTCCCCATCAGGGGAGAGGTAGGGGTCCTCTCTACTACTGCACGAGACCCCACCAAGGATCCATCAAGGTGTAAGAGTCTCCTCTGGTGGAGGGTGTGCAAGAAAGATGTAATGGTGCAAGCTCCCATGTGGCACCCTCCTCTAACTTTATTTTTATTTGCTCACAGGCTGTGGGCATTACTGGCTAGCCCAGCATTTATTGCCCATCCCTTACTGAAGGAAGTACCGGTAGAAATTTTGGAGGCTCTGCACAAACTTTTCCAATCATCCTTGGACGTGGAGTTTGTTCCAGAGCAGGCCAAGATTGAAAATGTTAAACCTGTCTTCAAAAGAGAAGGAGGGATTAACCCAGCAACAGGCCAGTCATGCTAATGCTGGTGGTAGGAACTTCTCAAGACAATAATCCAGGTCAGAAGTAACTGGCATTTGGAGGATTTCTTTTATTCTTCCACAGGATGTGGGTGCTGCCAGCTTTTGTTGCCCATACTTAATTGCCATGAAGCTAATCTAATAAATACATCAGCATTTGTTAAAGACAATTTAACTCCTTTTATGAAGTAATGAAGAGGACTGATGAGAATACAATTGTTGATGTTGCCTAAATGTACTTTTAAAAGGTACTTGACAAAGTACTGCATAATTGACTTGTTATCAACATTAAAGCCCATGTGGTTAAAGGGACAATAGCTGGATGGATACAATATTGGCTAAGGGACAGAATTCAGAGAAAAGGTTGTTTTTCTAGACTGGAGGGAAGTATGTATCAGAGTTCCCCAGGGGTCAGTAACAGGACTACTGTTCTTTTTGATATATTGTATATTAATGACCTGAATTTAGGCTCACAGGGCATCATTTCAAAGTTTGCCACTGATATGAAAATAAGAAATGTAGTAGATAGTGAGGAAACAAGTAACAGATAGCAGGATGACATAGGCCTATTGGTAAAATGGGCAGACACATGGCAAATGGCATTTATTATATTTATCACAGAAAATTGTGGAATGATACATTTTGGTGCAAAGAACAAAGGCAGATAATATAAACTAATATTATACAATTTTATAGGGGTGATGGAATAGAGAGACATGCACACAAATGTTTGAAGGTAGTAGGACAATTGAGAAGGCTGTTAAAAAGCACATGGCCTCCGAGTTTTTATTAATAGAGAAATAGAGTATGTAATCAAGTTTTTATGCTAAACTTTTATTATTCACTGGTTAGGTCTCAGTTGGAGTAACGTTTTCAGTTTTAGGCACCACACTTTTGGAAGGGTGCAAAGGCCTTGGGGAGGGTGCAGAAGATATTCACCAGCACGTTAGTAGGGCTGATGGACCTCAGTTGTGTGGGGACACTGGGAAAGCTGGGTTTGTCCTCCTTAGAGCACAGAAGAGAAAACAAGATTTAATGCTTTTGAAAGGGTTGATAAGAAGAAACTATCGGTAGAGGGTCAGCAACAGCGGACACAGAATTAAGGTGACCGGGAAGCAAAACAGTTGCGACTGGAGGAAGCATTTATTTTTATGCAGTCAGTTGTTATGTTCTGGAATGCACTGCCTGTTAGAATGAAGAGAAGCAGCTTCAATATTAATATTTAACAGAGAATTCAATAAATAATAGAAAGGTAAAAAGAACTACATGGCTCTTGGAAAAAAGCACAAGGGTAAGATAAAGTGGATGCTTCTACCAAAGACCTAGCTCAGGCACAAAGACCCGAATGATCTCCTCTTGTGCTGTATCATCCTCTGAACTATTGATTCTCTGAAACAAAATGTGGTGAGGTGGAGAGGAGGAATGATGAACCAAAGTGTAACATCAGTGAAAACAAACTTAGAATGAACTCACGGAATAATAACTAATGTTTGGAAAGTGGGTAAGATAGAAAAACAAAAGGGCTCCCTATCCAATCGCAATGTAGTTAGCAACTCAATAGGTGATCAATTGGCATGTCTCTACTTAGCTTTCACTAAATTGAATTTCCAAAGATTACTTGGCAAGCTACCTCAGTGTTAATTTAATTTCTGGTTTGAGTATTTTTTTTATTATGGGTTGTAAATGTTTCACTGAAAATTGTATTAGCACTGCCCCCACTGTAAATCTTGGTGACACCTGAAAATGAAAATATTTTAGTAATGATGTTTTCCTGCAGTGATAGCTTACACACATTACCATATATTCCTGAATATAAGGCGACCATGGATAAGGCCACTCCCCTGCCCAGTATTCCATCTAGAAATAAAAAAAGTAACTCTTTTCTAAAGTATACTCTAACATCACAAAGTTCTTATCTCTCCAAACTCACATCTTTGTGTTAGCATCAATACATTTGATCTCCATGTATTTCTCATTTCAACCAGTGCTTTTTTTTATCAGTTGTTGACGTTACTTTTCCAACATTGTAGCATTTAAACAGTAACACTAGTCCTGACACTGACAGTTGCAGGGGGAGAAAAGTTGACACAAGCCCTACATACTCTGCAAGTGTTTAGAGGATTGCAGTGGCCTCCTGGCATTGTAACTGGACTAGTATTCCAGAGACCCAGGGTAATGGTTTGGTGATCCAGGATCAAATCCCAGCATTACAGATGATGAAATTTGAATTCAATAAAAATATCTGGAATTAAAAAATCTAACAATGGCCATGAAACCATTGTCAATTGTCATAAAAATCCATTTGGTTCAATAATGTCCCTTACGGGAGGAGATCCGCCATCCTTACCTCATCTAACCTACATGTGACTCCAGCTCTATAACAATCTGGTTGACTCTTAAATGCCTCTCTGAAATGGAGGACAGTTAGGGATGGGCAATAAATGCTGGGCTAGCCAGTGATGCCCACAGCCTGTGAGCAAATAAAAATAAAGTTAGAGGAGGGTGCCACATGGGAGCTTGCACCATTACATCTTTCTTGCACACCCTCCACCAGAGGAGACTCTTGCACCTTGATGGATCCTTGGTGGGGTCTCGTGCAGTAGTAGAGAGGACCCTACCTCTCCCCTGATGGGGAGAGGTGGAGTGAGATGTGGATGGACCCCCCCTCAAATGATGGAGAACAGACTCATTCCTGCTTAGCAGGGCAGGGGCTCAGAGCCCAGGATAAATGGAACATGTGGCACTATGTGGAGGATCAGGGAAAGATATCAGAGTTACCTGTGGCACTATGGAGTCATGGGATGAGAATGGAGGAAACCAGTCTTATCTCAAGTGCTTGGCAATATCTCAGTGTTTTGAGTACATGAGCTTCTCCATTGAGAAATTGGTAAACCTCTTGGCGAGTCATGTACAGCATCACCCAGATGGATAAAAGCAAATTACTGCGGATACTGGAATCTGAAACCAAAAGAGAAAATGCTGGAAAATCTCAGCTGGTCTGGCAGCATCTGTAAGGAGAGTAAAGAGCTGATGTTTTGTGTCATGATGACCCTTTGTCAAAGCTTTGTCAAAGGTCTCAAAACGTCAACACTTTTCTTACCTTACAGATGCTGCCAAACCTGCTGAGATTTTCTGGTATTTTCTCTTTCCCTCAGAGTGAATGCAGGAACAGTGCACCGACATGCCAAGATTGCAAACAACAGTTGGAGTATTGACCAGTCAGTGATGCAAAGGTTCAAAGAAACACAGATTGGATGTTAGATGTGCACCAGCAGATGATTCCCTTTAGCAATCAAGAGTGTCATGAAAAGGTTCAAATGGCAAGCGACAGTGATGAGGGGGTCATTCCTCACAGGAGTCTATTATTATCATCATCCACTTCCATGGCTGCTCCACCATCTGTACAGATATACCCTGTGACAACCCCTATCTTTGGATATTTCCTCTCACTTGCCTTGCCCATCACCCAGCAGAACGAGGCCAAATACCATAGACATTTCAAGCCCAGACAGGGACTAGCAAGCAGTCTGTCTCTATCTCAATACCAAGGGGGGGGCAACTCATAGGTGTAGTCATGAAAGAAGACCACCATCAGAGGTGTCACTTTGAGAGTTGGAGGTTCCTGTTGCAAAGGATATTAAACTGCAATGTACTAAAGCACTGGGCGTGTTGTCGCACTTGTCTGTTTCCAATTCATTGTGATGAGAAGGCAGAAGAAGAGAGGAAGGTTAGTGGGGTAATGGAGACCTTGAAATGTATCTTAGGTGGTGACTCTAGAGCCTTATTGAGTTTGTGCCATTGGAAAGCCACTGACTCTAATTACTAATTGATGCTTGCTGTCGCTACATAAAGAGGAATCTCTCCTCCGAATGTCCTTCAGACTAAGTCTCACTCAGATAAAGTGTCTCTGGTTCAGTGGCCCTTGCATCTTGCTATCCTGATGAGCACTCAGTCTCCTGAGTTTACCACAGCAATATCCCTGAAAAGCATGGGACCATTCTCAAGGTCTCCTTCAGCTTCCTCCCTCTCCTTTCTCCTTGTCTTTCTGCTTCCCCTTCGATAGCCATAGCAAATTGCATAGCTGAATTTAAAAAGCATTTACTGTGAGTGTGGAAGAGGATGGCAAAATAGAAACTCCCAATGGTCTTACTCTGGGAAACATATAATTGCTTCAAAGGGTCATTCCTAACTGCAGTAAAGGTTTCTGAAAAATTCAGTAGTTTTCAGGCTCAGAAGCACTGCCACCAATGCTCACAATAGCTGTGTCTTAGCTTTCTCACTGTGACTTAGCACTGACTCATTTCAAGTGTACAAGAAGGAAATTCAGGGCTGGGACACTATTGGCCTCTATTTCAAAATATTTGGATGCATCATTAGGGGCCTTGGTTGCTGGGTTGCAGGAAAGGTTGAATGATAGTTGGAAACTCGGGGAGGATTGATTTTGGGGCAAAATCTCCGTGGCAATGACTTCTACCCCAATAAGTTGGCCTGAAAAATGAGTTACTCTAAATACTTGTTCACAAATACTGAAACTGGCACAGAATATCAAGTTCAAGATCTTCATTAAAGTAACTAGATGAAGCATTTTTTGAAAACATCAGATATGATGTTTATTTTCCACAGTTAACATATTTGGCCTCTGCAGGCAAGCTTCATACTTGTCACATTTTATCACAATGTATTTATTCCTATTGTAAATTTCCCAGAAACTTCTGTATCTAAATATATTTGGAAGTACTTAATATCTTTTGCCCTTAAGGTGATTCTTTAAAGAACGAACGAAGAGTCCTGTGACTGAAAAAGAAAAGTTAACGATGGGGGTAAGTCATAGAATCAGTGAATCCTTATAGTGCAGAAGGAGGCCATTTGGCCCATCGAGTCTGCACTGACAAGAATCCTACCCCAGGCTCTATTCCCACAATCCCACACATTTACTTTACTAATCCTTCTAACTTACACATCCTGGAACACTAAGGGGCAATTTAGCATGGCCAATCCACCTAACCCACATATCTTTTGACTGTAAGAGGAAACCGGAGCACCCAGAGGAAACCCACGCAGACACAGGGAGAATGTGCAAACTCCACACAGACAGTGACCGAAGCCAGAAATCAAACCCAGGTCCCTGGAGCTGCGAGACAGCAGTGCTAACCACTGTGCCACACTGCCGCCAAAGCAACAAGTTTAGCTTGGGGAAAGGCAACTGAAATAAGGTAGACTTGTCAGAAACCATACCTAAATGGTGTTAAAACATGCATTGTGCACTTAAGAGAAAAAAAAGTCTTGCTGTCACTAAAACACATCAAGGCTGTCATTGTGTAGTAACAAGTGTATCCTTGTCAAGGAATGAATCAAAATACAGGATAGCTTTGCACTGATGTGATAGAAAGCTAACAATGATTGCTGTGATGTCATGCAACAGTTAGCATTTTTCTGAAAGCAAAATGTTTGAATGAGTGCCAGTGGAAGTGTTCTGGAATGCATAGTGATATATTTACTATAGCTGATAGGAGTTGGAAATGCAAATCCTTACCAAGTCATACTGCAATTGCGATCAAAGGACTCTTACTTTTTGATGAATATATAAATGGCAACACGGAAAACACGTGACATTTTTTTAAATCAGCATTTGCTTTTCATATTATGTATAATAATTACAATGAAGATCATCACTATACATTGTTTCAGTAAACCAAATATTATACTGATAAAACACAAGAATATTGAATGGTTTTGTTATATGTGGCACAGTGGCTAGCACTGTTGTCTTACAACACCAGGCCTTACGTTACTGGAGTTTGCACATTCTCCACTTTTCTGCATAGGTTTCCTACTGGTGCTCTGATTTCTTCACCCAGTCCAAAGATGTGCAGGTTAGGTGGATTGGCCATGCTAAATTGCCTCTGAGTGTCCAAAGACATGTGGATTGAAGGCATTAGCCATGATAAATGCACAGGCTATGGGAATAGAGCGGAGTGGAATGCCTGTGTGAGATGCTCTGTCAGAGAGTTGGTGCTGACTTAATGGGCTGAATTCTACATGTTTAAAGAGAATTCTTACAGGCATTTGAAATACTTCATATTTGTTCATGGGATGTAGCTGTCAATGGCAAAGTCAGATATTAGAGGGTGGTTTTTCACACAGAGGGTAGTGGGGGTATGGAATGCTCTGCCAAGTAAGGTGGTGGAGGCAAGCACACTAGAGTTGTTTAAGAGTAACTTAGACAGGCACATGAGTGGGTTGGAGATGGGTGGATATAGGAGATTGTTTTAAATAAGGTTCATTAGCATTGGGGCGTCCCTGGTAAGTAAATGGATATGGTATGATAATAATGTTTTTTCTCTTTTCATTCACAGGTTTTAAGTCGGTCCGCCTTGTTGTCCAACGAGGGGCATACACGCGATGGGTCGTTCTTGGGCTGCTGTTTGTTGTTCGAGATTGGCCTAGTGCTTCATGTCGTTAGTGTGTGCCTAAACTGGACCAGATGCTGGGCAAGACGACAGCTCAGTAACTATCACTGTTTGCTGTGCAGACACATGGATTTGGGCCGGTGTCTGTGGGAGTTTGCGCATTCTCCCCGTGCTTGCGCGGGTTTTCTCCAAGTGCTCCGTTTTCCTCTCACACCCCAAAGATGTGCTATTAGGCTGATTGGAGGTAATAAATTGTCCCTAAGTTAGTTTCCCTCAATGTGGATGGCCAAAAAACAATAGATAAGGGTCATGGGTGGAGGGGAGGGACTGGTAGTGTTAAAATGGTGGCACGGGCTCGTTGGGCCGAAGGGCCTGTTTCCCCGGCTGTTTTGTTCTTTGTTTAGTCACTTGATGCACACCTTTAATTGCTTGATAAAAGCCACCCATGTAACTAAGAGCTGACAGTACGGGCACAATCTTGCCGGCTTGCCATGCCAGTCAATTGGCATGGTGAGCTGGTAAGATAGGGTGAGAGATGAAAAATTGGGTCCGCACCTAGTTTCTTGCAATATTGTCGACCCCGTTTCGCTGGCGAAATCAGCCTCACACCCATGAAGGGTGGGGAGTGTTGGTGGGGGGAAAGTGACCTATCTCCCAGTTTATTGTGTACACTGTGTACACAGTATATTGGGAGATCAGGGCACATGCCCAAGGTGCCCTTAGAGCTCAGCAGTCAGCTTCTCAGGCGAGCTGAGACTCCATCCCTCAACTAGCGAGAATAAGATTACGGCTCCTGTATTGCACAGAGTGTCGTAAATTCCCCCAGTACTTCACCCACTGAAGAAACAGCAAGAAAATCTCCCATTTTCTCATCTGCTTGACACAGAATCTTTTTGAGAAAATTCCACCTATATGTTTTATCTAAAGTACTATCTTCAATAAACCCTGAAACAGGATTAAGTTAATGATTCAAAATGAAAGAGACAAACTTTGCAGCAATGTTTCTTCACACAGAGTAACCTATACTCACATTCGACTTCCAATGAAGCTAAGGGAAGCATTGCCCTTTATCTTGTGGTCTTGCCTGATATCCTTATACAAACACTTTCTAACACAGCTCGCTGAACACAGCCAAGAGCAGGAATCCTGGTTGAGTCTGTTCTTCAAAGCTTTTATTAATTTCCAGCACTCTTACTCCAACCCAGCTAAAATCTGCAAACTCATCAAAGATCAGGCATTGTGCAGAGATTATCTGACCTGCTTGACTTCACCTTTACCAAGTGAATGAGCAGGCAATGTTATATGACTTATATAATTATTGACAAGGATATTGAATGTTATATTCCACATACAGATAATGGGGGCAATCTTACCAAAAAAATTCTAAGTGCCAAACAAGACTGAAAACAGGAGAAATTCATACCATTTTTTGGGTGTCTTAAAATTCTAATCTTACTCGACTCTGTCAAAAGAATGAGGCCAAATGCTTTTTCCACCAGTAGAATGAGTAGACAGAGTCTAGCTCACCCAAAAGCCAGCTGATAGCCACAGAGGATACAATGGCGTAAGCTTAAATCTCTATGTTCTATGGCTAGAGAGATCTGAGAGTCACTGCCTCCCCCAGCTATGGCAGGCCTTCTGGCTGATTCCCCTCCCTCCCCTCAACAATAGAGCTCTGCGGCTAATCCCACCCACTGCCTGGACTCATCCCCCTACTTGGACTGATTACCACCCCCACCCCCCACACATGGATCAATCATAGCCGATTGCAGGCTGGCTCTTCCCAAGGGGCACTCTGTCCTCCCTCTGCCCCAACCTCCTAGGTGGGCCTCAATGACGTCTGGTCCTACCAGTGAGGCCATCACAACTGATCCCCGTTGATGGGGACAATACCTACTCCTCGCCGGAGAGAATCTTCACTGGTGAAGCCACAGAGGCAAGTGAACCCGAACAATTCCATCCTGGATTCACCAGTCTCGCTGGATATCCGATGCCAGTAAGATGGTGAGAGGCAAGAAATTGAGCGCAAACCTAATTTCTTGGCTCTCTCACGATCTTACCGGCCCTCTCTGCGTTTTGTCTGGTGGGGCAAGAAGGTAAGATCGTGGCCAGGAAGTTACTTATCAGTATATACCTTGCTGAAGGAGCCCTCTTAGTACACCTTCTTAGTTACAATGCATATGCAGAGTTGAAGCAATTTGTACAGGTAGCTCACAATTCAAGATCAGTAACTGATCAATAAACCACACCCCATGAAGAAGGCTGAAAATGCTCTTTCAGTGCTGAATTTTACCAGCTGTGTCGCAATTTCGACGTTGGTCTCAATTCAGGATGGGAATCGGGAGAGACTGTGACAGGACATCAGTCACAATTTTCCTGGAAGCTGCCAATTAAGAATCCACCTCTGGGAACCCCAATTATTTAAGGACAGTGAGTGGAACTAGGGAACTATCAAGCCAAATAGGAGGAGCCATAGGATTGCCCAGACAGCAGATCCAGCTGGAGAGAGAGCCAAACTAGCCTGAGCATGTCTCAAAATAGAGTCGTCTTCTGAAGAATTAATAAATGTAAAACAATAAGTATGGACACAATTGACAGGCAACCATTGCACAGAACAATCCTCTCCACTGCACCTCTCTGATTGTTGCGGCTCTGGGTAGGGATTGAAAGGAAATATTGATGGTCTGCTCTCCACCTTACCTGCTTGGCAAATGCATTAAGAAATTGTCCCGGCCAACTTGAGATGTCTTAGGATGCAGTCAGCTCCCATTCCAAAGCCATCTCCACAGGACCAGAAGAATTCAGCCCCATATGTCAGCAATGCCATTAGCACACAGCAAAATGCTGCTTACTGTTTTTTCCCTACAACGTGACTTTCCAAAAGTCTATTATCCATCTCAGCTGGGGATAGACACTTGCAAAAGCAGGAGGCTGGCTCCATGATATTAGTTTTGGGAGGCGTGCTTAAAATGCATTATTGTTATTATACATTGATATATCCTTGCAGAAGCATTTATTTTCTTTGTAGAGAAGACCGTGTTAGTGTTATGCGTATACCTGGGCTCATTGTTGCATGACATGATGTTCTGTGACCTCTCACTGTCATATATTTAGCTTCCATTGCACTGCTTCTTTCTCCCTACCTTCCTCAATACAACCCTTCACCATCGTGTAAAATCTCTATTCAATTTAAAAGTTAACAGGGGAATTTAATCTTATGGATAGTGTGACTATCAGATATAGTTTGGATTAAATTCGGCCTTGCTGTTTGGGAGTTTGCTGTTCATTACAGTTAAGGACCTGCCTGAAAAAATGGTGTGCTCGAAATTTGATCACACGATGAATGTTTTTCCAATGTAAAAATAACTGCTTAGGTTTTCTACATGACCAATAATAGGTCATGCACTGTATTGAATTAGGTGCCCCATAGACCTCCAAAACACGTGTCAAAAACATACTACTTACATATTTAAACATCAACAAACATGCTATAGGATCCCTTTATGAAATTCTTTTGCCCCAGCACCTGCTCTGTTATATAGCACAGTCATCCAGCTACTCGCAGTGCAAATAGCCAGAAAGGGTCTCGTAAGAGTGCTGTTCAAAGCAAAAATCAACTCCATATAGATTAGTTATAGTTTGTCATCTAATACTGTCAGTCAACTTCTGAGCCTTTCAAGACTGTTTTCTATGTTCACAAACTGAACATTGGAAAATCCCTCTGCTGGTGCTGCTTTAGATCTTTATCCACTTTGGAAAATGATTAGTCCAGTCATGTGGCCTGGCAAGTTTGGCTTTGGATGTCTTCTTGACCTCACAGGGATACCTCAGGGGACCTCTGCCCTGGCCTTCCCTTCTCCTGACCATGGACTTTACTAATTTCCTCACTTGTTTAAACATCTTTCTACTGGTCACTGGCAGCAACATGGCCACCCCAGTTAGTGATCTTGCCATCAGTAATGACATTACTGCCACCAGATTTGGGAAATTGTTCATGTTGGAGCAATCAAATCTCTTGGGCTTCACATTCCAGGGAAGGTACTTTCACTTCCACATCTGTGATCTTGTCACAAATTAAAGTCATGACATTATGGATCCGATTTTACCAACTCGCTGCGCCCATTTTCAGGTGAGAAAATTTGGTAAACTTGGGTGAGAGGCGCGTCCTCCTTCACGCTGGCTCCCCCTCTACCAACTATGCAGTTAAACTGAATTATGGGCTGCATACCCAACCTTAACTTCCCCCTTTACCACTGTGTTCGCCAATCCCGAATTGGTGCAAACAAGACATGCTCCATTAAAGTCTGATTTGGGCGCTTCATCATTAAGTGTTAGTGAGGAGGTAAGTGCATAGCATCCAACGGCTCTCTGCTGCTCACCAGTATCTTCTTGTTGCGGCCATTTTATTTCTTGGGTCGGTGGGGTGCTGTTGCTCAGCAGAGTATCCGATGTTCGACTTGCAACACGGACTCAGGCCTCAGCACTCGGGTCCTGCACACTCAGCTCGTTTCCAGCTGAAGGACATGCTCTAAGCCCTTGCAGATAGCATTGCTGCAGCCTCTCAACTTTATTAGGAGCTGTGATTGTGGGGAGCATGCGGCTGGGGGAATTGGGGGGGCTGTGATTGTGGGGAGCATGTGGCTGGGGGAATTGGGGGGGCTGTGATTGTGGGGAGCGTGTGGCTGGGGGAATTGGGGGGGCTGTGATTGTGGGGAGCATGTGGCTGGGGGAATTGGGGGGCTGTGATTGTGGGGAGAATGTGGCTGGGGGAATTGGGGGGGCTGTGATTGTGGGGAGTATGTGGCTGGGGGAATTGGGGGGGCTGTGATTGTGGGGAGCATGTGGCTGGGGGAATTGGGGGGGGCTGTGATAGTGGGGAGCATGTGGCTGGGGGAATTGGGGGGGCTGTGATTGTGGGGAGTATGTGGCTGGGGGAATTGGGGGGGCTGTGATTGTGGGGAGCATGTGGCTGGGGGAATTGGGGGGGCTGTGATTGTGGGGAGTGTGTGGCTGGGGGAATTGGGGGGGCTGTGATTGTGGGGAGCATGTGGCTGGGGGAATTGGGGGGGCTGTGATTGTGGGGAGCGTGTGGCTGGGGGAATTGGGGGGGGCTGTGATAGTGGGGAACATGTGGCTGGGGGAATTGGGGGGGCAGTGATTGTAGGGAGCATGTGGCTGGGGGAATTGGGGGGGCTGTGATTGTGGGGAGCATGTGGCTGGGGGAATTGGGTGAGCTGTGATTGTGGGGAGCATGTGGCTGGGGGAATTGGGGGGGCTGTGATTGTGGGGAGCATGTGGCTGGGGGAATTGGGGGGGCTGTGATTGTGGGGAGCATGTGGCTGGGGGAATTGGGGGGGCTGTGATTGTGGGGAGCATGTGGCTGGGGGAATTGGGGGGGCTGTGATTGTGGGGAACATGTGGCTGGGGGAATTGGGGGGCTGTGATTGTGGGGAGTGTGTGGCTGGGGGAATTGGGGGGCTGTGATTGTGGGGAACATGTGGCTGGGGGAATTGGGGGGGCTGTGATTGTGGGGAACATGTGGCTGGGGGAATTGGGGGGGGCTGTGATTGTGGGGAGCATGTGGCTGGGGGAATTGGGGGGGGCTGTGATTGTGGGGAGCATGTGGCTGGGGGAATTGGGGGGGCTGTGATTGTGGGGAGGATGTGGCTGGGGGAATTGGGGGGCTGTGATTGTGGGGAACATGTGGCTGGGGGAATTGGGGGGGGCTGTGATTGTGGGGAGCATGTGGCTGGGGGAATTGGGGGGGGCTGTGATTGTGGGGAGCATGTGGCTGGGGGAATTGGGGGGGCTGTGATTGTGGGGAGCATGTGGCTGGGGGAATTGGGGGGGCTGTGATTGTGGGGAGCATGTGGCTGGGGGAATTGGGGGGGCTGTGATTGTGGGGAGCGTGTGGCTGGGGGAATTGGGGTGCTGTGATTGTGGGGAACATGTGGCTGGGGGAATTGGGGGGGCTGTGATTGTGGGGAGTGTGTGGCTGGGGGAATTGGGGGGGCTGTGATTGTGGGGAGCATGTGGCTGGGGGAATTGGGGGGACTGTGATTGTGGGGAGCATGTGGCTGGGGGAATTGGGGGGGCTGTGATTGTGGGGAGCGTGTGGCTGGGGGAATTGGGGTGCTGTGATTGTGGGGAACATGTGGCTGGGGGAATTGGGGGGGCTGTGATTGTGGGGAGCGTGTGGCTGGGGGAATTGGGGTGCTGTGATTGTGGGGAACATGTGGCTGGGGGAATTGGGGGGGCTGTGATTGTGGGGAGCATGTGGCTGGGGGAATTGGGGGGCTGTGATTGTGGGGAGTGTGTGGCTGGGGGAATTGGGGGGGCTGTGATTGTGGGGAGCATGTGGCTGGGGGAATTGGGGGGCTGTGATTGTGGGGAGTGTGGCTGGGGGAATTGGGGGGGCTGTGATTGTGGGGAGCATGCGGCTGGGGGAATTGGGGGGGATGTGATTGTGGGGAGCATGTGGCTGAGGGAATTGGGGGGGCTGTGATTGTGGGGAGCATGTGACTGGGGGAATTGGGGGGCTGTGATTATGGGGAACATGGACAATAGCTATTGATGTGCTAGGGGCAAAAGCGTTCTTTAATTTCTACATGTGCTCCTCTCCATCTCACCCTCCACCCCCTTTTAGACTGATGAGATGGCTTTTGCAATGCAACCAGTTGATCTTACTGTTCTTTTGGTTAGTGCTGAAGTTGAGGATGATGAGCTAGAGGGAAAATTGCAAGCACAGGAGGGCTGGGCCTTACTGCTTGCAGGAGTGGAGGGAGACGGCAGGAGGTGGGTACCATTCAGTTGGGCAGGTTGGTGTGTGGGGGGGAGGGGAGGGGTGGGAGAGTGTGCTGTGGGCACAGGAAAAGGGGGGAGCAGAGACTCCGGCAGTTCCATGCATGAATGTCACTTGAACAGATGTCTCCGCCTCCGAAAAGAGACAGTGCAACACCTATGCAACCTATTGCGGGACCTGGCACTTAGACATGGGCCGGGGGCGGGTGTGGGGGTGGGGTGGGGGGGCGCACCCACTCTCGGTGGCTGTCAGGTTGAAGGCTACTGTGAACTTTTATGTGACTGGCTCCTTCCAGACCCCCGGTGGAGATGTATGCCTGGGCTGGGCAGTACATCAAATTTAACCTGGACCAGGTCCATCAGGAAGCCCAAACTGCAGGGTTCATAGTCAATGCGGGGTTGCCTAATGTACAAGGGCCCATCGACTGCACACACGTCACCCTCAAAGCCCCCCTACAGAATCCGCGAAGATTCGCCAACAGGAAAGGGTTCCATCGTCTGAATGTTTAACTAGTGTGTGACCATTATATGAAGATTATGCATGTCCGTGCAAGACACCCAGGGTGTGTGCATGACAGCTTCATTGTCAGCAGCTTGGACATCCCGGAGGAGCCTAGGTTGTGGGGGTGACTTGTGGGTGATATGGGTTACCCGTTTCGTACATGGCTGATAAAGCCTGTGCGGAGGCCTGTGACTGATGTGGAAACCCACTATAATGAGGCCCATGTGGCCAGCCGTGTGATAGCGGAGAGGTGCATTGGGCTCCTCAAAATGCGATTCTGGTGCCTGGGCCGATTTGGAGGGGGCCCTCCGTTTCAGTCCCCTGATCTCCTCCTGCATTGTGGTGCTGTGCTGTGCCTTGCGTAATCTGGTACAGCAGAGAGGTGACCTCTTGGAGGAGGAGGAGGAGGAGGACATGGAGGCTGACCAGCAGGGCGTCGCTAGGGAGGATGACCAGCAGGAGGGGGAGGAAGAGGAGGAGGAAGAAGAGGAAGAGCATGCCGAGGATCACCACCCAGGCGCTGGAGCATTGGCAGCTCAAACAAGGCATGCGAGGCAGCAAGGGAGGTCCTGATCACAAAGAACAAAGAACAAAAACAGCCCGGGAAACAGGCCCTTTGGCCCAACGAGCCCGCGCCGCCATTTTAACATTACCAGTCCCCCCCTCCACCCATGACCCTTATCTATGCTTACAGCATTCCACATTGAGGGAAAACTAATTTAGGGACAATTTATTACCTCCAATCAGCCTAATAGCACATCTTTGGGGTGTGGGAGGAAACCGGAGCACCCGGAGAAAACCCACGCAAGCACGGGGAGAATGCGCAAACTCCCACAGACACTGGCCCAAATCCATGTGTCTGCACAGCAAACAATGATAGTCACTGAGCTGTCGTGTTGCCCAGCATCTGGTCCAGTTTAAGCACACACTAACTTCATGAAGCACTAGGCCAATCTCGAACATCCAAGAGCAGCCCTAGTACGACCCATGGCGTGTATGCCCCTCGTTGGACAACAAGGCGGACCGACATAAAACCTGTGTCTATGGGTTCCATCCCCCATCCCCCAAAAATTCCTTCTATCTCCTGCAACACTGTCACCAGAATGGTGTGCCTGCGTACTCTGTGTTAGTGAGTTTTTTGACAGGCAGGAGGGTGATGGTGACTTGCTAAACACCGTTACGATGATGCCCTGGTGCAAACTGCTCTGACTCCGCATGCACGCTGGCACTTGGGCCCCTGATTGCGTAGTGGGTAAGAGATGTGAAACCCCCGTACAGGGCCCGGGGGCGGGTGGGGTGGGGGAGGGGAGGGAATCGCTCGTGAGGTCTGGGGAACCAATGGCTTCCTTTGCTCGGTGACACAGCATTGAGGGGCCTCCCCAACTGACATTAACATGAAGCATCCCTCCGGCGATCATCAATGGACGAGGATTCATAATCGAGACAAATTTGAGACGGGTGGGTGGTGAAAAAACATTTAATTGCAATAAAGGTGTTTAAATCAGAAGTTCTAACGTTAAAACTTACAAACAGAAAACGTTAAGGTGCTTAAATATCTTTCTAACTAGTGCAGCCTTCACCCGTGCCATCTTAGTGCAACTACAACTTCCTAACCTTAAGTGGTTTACCACTACATCTCAGTGACTCCCCAGATTGTACATCAGAAATGGAGGGGGCTAGCTGCCCAACTCGCTCTGTTGCTTGTGATGCACGTGGTGGGCATCCTCTGGAGGCCCTGGACCCTGAGGGTCTGGGATGTTTCACTGACACCCTCTTAATCCCGCTGTCCCTGTGATGCCCTGGTGTCAGGAAGGGGAAAGTCAGAAGGTATAGCCACAGCCCCAGTCTCCTGGCTGGAAGGCACCCGGCATGGGCTCAAGCCCTTCCTCCTCCCTTGAGGTTCCTGTGAGCCCCTGGGTTACGCTATGGGATGGCGGTGCTTCTGCAGTGAGCTCCAGGAGCTCTGGCGTCATCTGGCATTGCCAATCCTGAAGGACTACCTGCGTCCTACCCATGGTGATCGAGCCCTCAGTGATGGCCACTTGAGTCAGAAGCCACCTCTCAATGGCCGCAGCAAGTGCCCTCTGAGACTGGGCCTCACTCTGTAACTCCTCAGCTGTGCCTTCTCAGACTGGGCCATGCTCTGCAGTCCCTCAGCCATGACCCTCTGCGAGTGGGCCACGTCCTCAAGGACTGTTGTTGTAGCCCGCTGTGTCTCAGTGCTGTCCTGCTGGGTCTCTTGCAAGCTCTCAAGTCTCTCAGTCATGGGCCGCAGAACCTCAAGAATCTTGTTCATTCCCTCAGCTGTGGCCCGCTGTGACTCAGCCATCACTTGGAACCTACCCCTCAGTGTGAAGACCCCCCTGCCCCAGGCTTTCCAGTGCAGACGCCATTCTTGCAGTGTTGCCCTGGAAATACGCAAGACAAGCAATAGCTGGTACATCTGAGAGCTTTGTGACTTCTCCCAACAGCCTCGTAGTTGGTCCAGTGTGGCCGTCAGCCCCTCCTGCATTCCCTGGCCTTGTTGATGCAGATCCAGCAGCTGAGAAAGCAGTGATCTCAGAGGCTCGGCGTGTAGCCTGGGACCAGCTGAGTCCTCGCCTCTGGCAAGACCCTGCATGCCAGAGACCTCAGACGTTCCCTCCTCCACCCGATGTACATTATCAGACATGTTGTGCTCACCGGAGAATGACCCAGAAGTCGTACCACAACTGGACCCACCGAGTTGCAGTGTCCAGGATGGTGAGTTCTGAGGTGGCAACTGGTGCCAAAATGGTGCCACTCTTGGAGGCCCCTTCACCCATATCCTCTGAGGACCCATCCAAGCTGTCTTGACCAGGATGTGCAGGAGCTGCAGTATGGGCCTGGAGTCTAGAAGGCCCTGGGGTGTCTGGATCTGTCCCTGCCACACAGGACACAAGATTGAGTGCAAGGGCGGGAGAGGAATCTGGGATGCCAAACACGTGAATCACATATCTCCATGGAACACAGAATAAATCACCAAGAAAATTATATCACAGGAACCGGGGTCCTTCGGCCCTCCAAGCCTGTAGTGACCAGGCTGCCCATCTGATTTGTAACCCTCGGCCATTCCAGGGACCATATGCCTCTATTCCTGTCCCATGTAAAGATGCTCCTTAAAGGTCACTATCATACCTGTGTCCGTGACCTCCCCCGGCAGTGAGCTCCAGGCACCCACTAACCTCCCTGTGCAAATAAACATGCCTCGTACCCCTTTAAACCTTATCCCTCGCACCCGAAACTCGTGCCCCCGAGAAGTTACCTCGAAGTGAGTGGAGGAATGACAGGTGCTGACGTCTTGAAGGCAGCCCGACCATGCTGTCGCTGACAGCCTGCACCTCCCCTTCCCTTGAGAGTTCCAGCACCCGCTCCTCAAAGGCGGTGAGGACCCGGAGGTCTGGCTCACCACCACCTGCTTTCGCCTGCTCATGAGTGTTATGATCGCTCTCCTCCTGTGGGACAGATGGAGCCAAGGAAGAAATGGTGGTGCTACTCCTGCAGAGTATCAGGTGGTGGACATTAGAGGGCAAGTGCAGTGGGGCTCTTGGAGGGGGATCGGAAGGAGCTGCTTCAGGGACAGAGGCTGGAAACATGCAGGGTGCCGGGGATGGGAGGATCGGGGGAAATTTGGGGGAGGATGCAAAGTGGGGTTCAGCATTCACCTCTGCTGCATGGATGAGGCCACTGCCTTTTTTCCGGCATTGCTTCCCAGTTTGGGGGGCCAGTGCCCTGGCACTGATCGAGGTGGGGTGACTTCTTCCCAAGCGGCATTTCCATCAGAGCCCCTGGTTCTACATCCCCCTGGGGTGAAGAGGGTATCCCACCTCACCTATGCTGCATCCAATAGTCTTTTGAGGTCACTCAGAAAACCAGGGGGGCGCTGGTCGTGCGCACATTTTATGCAGGGATGCCTGCCTGCTGTCCATCCTTGAGCTGCCCCTCATTAGGGCAATCAGCTACAGGCAGTTTGGCAGAGCATTCCAGCCAGTTCCACTCAGTTTGCTTGTTAACACTGAGGGGAAGGCAAGTGAACGCTTGCAGGTGTGCTGATGGGGAGGGATGGGGTGGCAGTGGATCAGTGCCTCAATGATTGGGACACGGAGGAAGAAGGAGGTGTCACACAGCCATCGGAGTCCGGAGGAGATGGGATCCTTGTGTGGGAGGGTCCGTGGTGGGGATGAGGGGGATCACCCTACCTGATATCTGTAGGGTGGAGGGAGGAAGGTGGATCTCTCTGCCTGAGATCAGTAGGGGAAAGGGGAGGGGGTCCGCTGCCACTCTGCTTGATATCAGTGGGGGGAAAGTGGGGTCTGCTGCCACTCTGCCTGAGATCAGTGGGGGGAAAGGGGGGGGTCCACTGCCACTCTGCCTGGGATCAGTGGAGGTGAAGGGGGAGGGGCCCATGATCGGTTTAGGTGGCGCGAGTGGGGGGATTAGGGGGTCAGTTATGTTGTGAGAGTGGAGCAATGTCTGTGGGGACCAGCAGGAGGCATTATCCAGCCTGGGGGGGATGTGATAGGGGAGCCGCATTCTATCTTTTTTTTTGTGTGTGCGCAGTTGGAGGCATCGATCGGAGCTTCAGGCAGAATGCATATAGGAGCGCCTGAGAACAGGTCTAAAAGTTGGATCTGAAACACTCCCAGTTTCAAGTCCGCCCAGCACTTAGACTTAAAATGGCAAAATAGGGCCCTATGTTTCTATATCACTCTAGGAGCTACTTGTCTCATGAGATGATTGACTGTACCATTGTAATAAGGTAAAGGTGACTCATTGTGACTAGATTTATTACCAACAAGATATGTTCAAGTAATGGTCGGACAGAACACAACAACGTGCTCTGTTGCCCCTGCTCCAACTGAAGCTCCTTGCCAGTCCCTAAATCCTTGCTCTTGATTGGCTCAGTTTCCCATGCTGACTCTCCATGGAGTCCAGCCCAATCATATGACTTACAGGGATTGCCCCCTTAAAGGGACCTCGCTACCACAGCCTCAATCGTCAATTCTGTTTCAAATACGGCTGGTAATGTTCAGGAGGCCCAATCTGACAGAGTAGTCTCGGCCACAATTGTTGCAGATGAAGACAGTGGGCTGAGAAGACACTGGTCCCTGTCTTCTCTGCAGCTTCTTCTAGGCCAATGAGCGTTTTGTCTCACCTCTTCCAAAGCCCTCCAAAGAGTCAGCCTGCATCAGTCCCACCGCCAGCAACTCTCTCTGTCAATGTCCACCATCCTCATTTCTCACTTGCAGGTCTCCTTGAGGTGTAGATATGGATCATGACCCAGTGACCAGTTCACCACACAACTTGTCTTCAGGTACCTGGCCATTACCTGTCTAATGAAAGTCGCTAAGCCATGAATGCACGCAAATGAAATGAACATGTTCCTGTACCTCTGAGTAAGTAAAACTCCCTACCAAAAGCTGCCAGAGATCTTCTGAGGCAATGAAGATGGAAATAGTTTGGCCTTATCTCCTGCCAGCAACATCTTGTCCAGGTCTCACCACTGTAGGGGAGTGCATTAAGGACTCAGGCACGTTTCTATATAATGTTTCTATATAATGCTCAAGATAATACCTTTTAGCTAACTCACAAAATTAACATAGCAACTAATCTAAAAGGATAATTAAATTTTACAGTGAATTCGGGTAATGTTAATAAGATAATGAAAAGCAGTTCTAAGGTCCGCATATTTTAAACGCATGCAGAACTGAAATTATTCTGTGTAACTTTATCAGACTGCTAATCCTGTTTCCCACTGTGCTATAATCCAAGGAACCTCATAAAATATTCACACAATACAGTCAGTTCACCAAGGCAAACAAGGCACCTTCATCCAATAAATCCTACAGTACTTTAACTAGAGAAATCTAAAGGAGCACAAGGAGAAAATGGAGACAGCACAGGGGATAGCTAAAGCTAAAATTGGCGCTGGTTAGAAATAGCATGGGAAAAAATTTAATGGTTCTTGACATGCTAAGTTATCACCATAGAATCATAGAATCCACCATGCAGAAGGAGGCCAATAGGCCCATCGAGCCTGTGTTGACAACAATCCCACCCAGGTCCTATCCTCGTAACCCCACATATATTTACCCTTCTAATCCCTCTGACACTAAGAGGCAATTTAGTATGGCCAATCAACCTAACTCGCACATCTTTGGACTGTGGGAGGAAACTGGAGCACCCAGAGGAAATCCACGCAGCCACAGGAAGAACGTATAAACTCCACACAGACAGTGAACCGAGGCCGGAATTAAACCCAGGCCCCTGGCGCTGTGAGGCAACAGTGCCAACCACTGTGCCACCATTTGCCTGTTTGCCTAAAGAATGTCTACAAAAATAACAAATAAATACTACTATAAGTTTGTAGTACAATGTATGTTACAGTTAAAGGGAATTTCAATTAGCCAGCCTGTTCTGAACTCAACGAAATGTGTTTGCCCCCAGTAATCTGAAAGACAAGGCATCAAAAATAATTTGAGAAAAAATAAACTGGATTCAAATGAAAAATGAAGTAGACAATGATATTAACCAAATACTTAGTGATATATGTGCAATGTAACACATTATTCTTACAGTTTTTTGGTATTCAATGACCAATTATAACTTAACTAAATTTACATCAATCATTATGCCACCAGTATGGATATCATAGCTCACAAAAACTGAATGCTTTTGTTGGAAATGTCCAGAAATTCTATTATTCAACAACAACAAAAAAGGTTCAACAAATCAATAAATTTTCTCTTAATTCTGGAGCAAAATATTGTAAGGACAATTAATGAAAGCTGAAGCAAAAAAAACAGGTGAAGTCAGCTTGAGTTGTACAGTTTGAAACTCGACTGAAACACCAAAAGATGGTGCACCGGAGCGCTGTGGATGGAGAATGTTATTTCAGAGTCACTGCTCATGTTGAAGACAGAGACGGTTAGAAAAGGACGAAGTCGCCCAACCTTGCACAGTCCATTCTAGTTCCTTCTCGATAAATAGAACTGCCTTGGTAGACACATTGGGCAAGATCTTCAGGTCCCGCCTAGGTCAGGAATAGAGAAAGAGAGGGCCCAAAAATGCCAATGCTGACTGGCATGCTGGTTTTCCAACTCCACTCCTGACTCTGCCTATTTTAGGTGAGGCAGGCTCAAGGCCTGCAGGGCTACCTGTCGCCATGAATTGGGCACTGAGGAAGTAGTGATTAAGGAAGATTGAGAGTCAATTATTGTGATTATTGGTGTCAGAATCATATCTATGCATTTAATACTGGATCCTAACTTTGTCCCTCCCTCATTGATGGTTCCACATGGAAGAAGTGAACCAAGAATAACTCTCTTTGTGATTTCAGATACATAGAAAGTGGTGGGAAGTCTCCATGACTCCATACACAACAAAAGCTGAACTTACTGGATATGCCAGGGCAGAATTACCGCCCCATTATATCATGCAACTCTATAGATAAGTATCACTTTCCGGCAAGGACGTCCATCTGATTTATTGTTTCCGGGCCATGGATTTTCACATCGTAGACCTAGCTGATTTCAGAATGCAATCAGGTGAAAGACATCTGCATCAATGTCTGACAGCCTTCCTTGAGGGTATCATCTTGCTAAAAGGTGGGCTTAGTTGTCATGATCCATCTGTCAATGAGGATGAGAAGATATCACCCTTGCTGGAGAGCATGGTAACCCTACAGTAGCCCCAACTCATTCATCCTTACTTATCAAATATAGTGAAGCAGAGCTAGGGCACCAGGCTCAGGTCACACACACTTATCCGACAAGTGAGAGATTGGCCAACTGTGGATTGGTTGTTAGATGTGATCCATGCTACCACATCCCCCATCAATGAGAAGTCCAGATTCTGCAACTCTCTCCTTTCATGCACACAACAGATGTCATATCCTTAATGAAAACACAAAGGTCGACCAGATAAACATTTCCTCAGCAAGATCATTTTTTGCCAGATCATTGTCATTATACTGCTAAAGCTTGTAAGATAGCTACTATTCTGGGTGACAATGATGTCACCGTAGACACTTGTTTAGAATAAGGGGATGAGGAAATTGCTGATATTTTGTTGGAATCAGTCACCCAACTTAGACATATTCTTCAAGCACCGTGCTATTCGAGTGACTATTGACAGTAGAGATACTGACAGCATGATCCACCCTTCCACAGACAAGAGACCTAGTAATCCAGTCAAGAGTTCTTTCCAATCTGCTCACCAGGCTGATGTCTCATCATCTTTACATGTTGTTGGTGAAACACACCTTTACGTGTCAAGGGACCATAAAAACATGGCTTTCACAGGTCCACTCATAGAGAACCTAGATACTTGTCTAGGTACTGGCAGGCACCCAGCTCATGGAAACCAATGATGTGTCAAATGTCTAGTGCTAGTTGGCGACTCCACCACCTAGGTGTAGAGATCTCATCCTTCAAGTCATGTACATAGTGCTCCCTTAAGGTGAACAATAATCTGGCCGGGGGACTTCATGGAGATGATCTTACCAAGTGATCTTGCAGACTTCACGACATTTACTGTTGAACCATCTTTTCTTCCTTCAGGATCAAAGTGAAACAAGCCACCCCACATTAAGACTCCACTACATATTTCAACAAGTGTTGCTGACAAAATTTGCATTGTACACTTGTCCCATGACCTGCAAGTTCTGTTTTGCTATGAGCATTTTGCTCAGTTATGACTTTTCTTCAACACAAGTGAACAAGATCCACAACCTTCTCAGCACAATGTAATTGCCTGCTAAACAATGTAAGCATAAGAACCATCAGATGTTTTCAGGGTTTTGTTCTTGTAGATCTGGATCATATCCTGCCTCAGCACACACTTTCTCCATCCCACATAATCCTTCAGGAGTATGATGCCAAGTTTGGTCTAGCGTTCCCAGGTTGCAATGGAAGATTGGATCTCCCAAGGCTAAAGTCAACATAGGACTCATATTGCCTGCACAATGCAAAGATTGTTTTCTTCAAAATCCCAGGCAAAAACCTGTTGAATTGCAACAAAAATTTGTTGATTGTGAAAGCCTGGGAGTTTCTTGTCAACCTGAAGATGCGGGGATCACAGTGGAGTCCCTTAGCCCACCACTTTTGCTGAAGAAGTCAAATGGGGATTTTCAACATATCACAACATTCACTAATGTTAGGCGCAACAGTAAGCAACCTTCACTCATGGTATGTGTTGAATCAACCTTACATAAGATTGCCCAGTGGAAACAACACATAATTGCAGAAGATCTGACCAAAGCCTTTTACCAGATTCCATTAATCTTCTACAAAGTGCTGTGGAGTGGTCAGACCCTACAAAGCTTAACAACAGTCGTGATGTCAAATGTTACCTCTGAGTTTCTACCAATGCACTGATTTACTCATTGTTCCACAGAATGAATCCCTTCGTACCTCCAGAGATTGTATTATAATTCCATAAGATACTCTGCGAGGTCTTAATGCCACTCTAAACCTGTGTGTTGGTCATCCGTCCTGTCATCAACTCCAATTGGTCAGCTACCCATATTCTTTAAGCTTAACATGCATGTCTCCATTGAATGTGTCACAGCTAGCTGCCATTCCTGCGCTGCCCTCCAGACCATCCTGCACACCGTCAGTCTCCAATAGACTTGTGTCCCTAGAGGTGCTTGGCATTTCATTTATTGATGGCATATCAAGCATGAAGAGCAAACGATTTTAGTTATAAGGTCACTCCTTACAAGCTGCTGGCATCATCACCAATGAACAAAGTGGCATATTAAGGGATGTTTTTATCCAGTTGTGTATTGGATTTTGTCAGTTGGATGGTCCCCAAACTGCCATACGCACTGGGCCTGACCTTATATTTTCCACTGTGTTAGGAGACAAGTTGCTTTAGGAACACCGCATGGTGATTGAACTTGGGAGATGAAAGAATCCCAACAAGAAGCCTATAGCAGAGAAGGCAATATAGAAAAAGGAGAGCAGGTTTCGATGCAACAAACCAAGTGGAGGCCCTATCACAACTTTGGCCTTGTTTATCACTACTGTACGACTCAACACACACCTTTATTCCCAAGGCCTTTCTGTGGAAAGACTGCAGACACAGAGAGGCCAGTTCACCAATGAACAAATTATCTTGCCCAATAACAGGGTTATTAAGACCCAGGTCAATCGCCTGAAGAGTCAAAAATCTAAGGTGCCCCCCCTGGAGTGCAACCAACACTCACTTCAGTTGATGTTGATGGTCTGGGCTATCTTCAAGCTAACTGCAACAGGTCATGGACCCACAGAGCAACTGTCGCTGATGGCCAGCGCAAAATTCACAAGTTCTTCAGTTTTCTGTTATGCAGCAAAACTTATCAAGTCAAGAGCTTTGAATGATTTTAGAACCTTTCTTTCTGACTGGCTCTGTGACCAGTTCCACTTGTGGCTAGGGTTCTATCTGCCATGGTGAATGCTTTCCACCCATCCAGCCTATTCCCGCAGATCCCAGCACACTGGCTGAAAGAGTCTACATCTTCCACTGCTGCCAACTATGTGATCAACCATGCAAATGCTACAGCATCCAATGAGTGCTTCAATGCTGCCTCAATCACTGACCTTAAGACAGAGCCCTGAGCTGCCCCCTCCCCCTTCCCCCTTTCCCCATTGCTCCCACCACCCTTCCCTCCCACTCCCACCAATGCAGAGACACTGATTCCTGATCTAGAGCCATGATCTTTAGCACCTAGTCCCGTCTTGCGTTGCCCAGCATAGGCACCTGTTCTGATATAGCCAATGGAGTCACTCCTGCAGCCCCTAATCTACAGCTGTGGCTTTGAGCACATCCTACATGTGCCAATAATCCTGTTCCATCAGTGCCCACTTTGAAACACTCAATTCATCAGAGGCGCCTTGAAACCAGAAACACCTATCAGATTTTACACTTCAGGATTAATGCTAATATATGTGGGTGTAATAGGCCCAGTGGCTGGAGGTTTGTCCACCCCAGTGAAATGTGATTCTATGCCCAGCACGCATGCTGTTTGCTTTGATTCCTATGCATGTGTTTGGAATACTTTTTGCAAAGACATTTTGCTTCTTATGTTTATGATGTTGCATTCTTTGCATATACATGTATACAAGAAGGGAATTTGATGCACAGGTAGGAGAAAAAGCCCTCTGGTGGTTGGGAGTCTGTTCCCATGTAGGCACAGCCATTTTGAATTGCTTATTACACTGTTCAATTTTGTGGTGGCATTAAAGCTTAATGTTTTAACTAAACAGTGCTGACATTGTGGCCTAGCTTATGTGCCAACCTGAAAGTAAACACAGCCTATTGGTGCTGAGTATATCCAGCATTTTCTGTTGATATTTTAGATTTCCAGCATGCACAGTATTTCGTCTCTTGAATAAAAGCTATGTAGGTCAGGTATTCCCTACAGGAAGTGATTGAGGATGTTAGATATAAACAGTAAAATTACACCACCAAATTGAATTTCCTGAACATGGTTTGTGTAAAATGGAATGAGAGGAAAGTGTAAATGAGATTAGTAAATTGATAGCTTTCTCTTGCAGATGCCTGTGTCCTTGCTATGAACAATAAACTAGTTGGATTTGTTAGCCTGGCCACTGTATTGGGAGCATGCAGAGGGCGATATGCAAAGATCTCTATACACCCCCATCATGATCTATTGATAAGGTCACCGGATAGCCTAAGGATATATGTCACATGATGTTGGATAACCATGAGCGGGATTTTTCTGACGCACTCGCCCCAAAACCAGAAAATACCACTCGGGGTCAATGGAGCTTTGCACGACCCCCTCCCCCCAGCCCCCCCTCGCCTGTTACAATTCCCATGGCAAGCAGAATGGGAAAATGCCCCCTCATATATCTGCGCAAGTGTGAGCTAATTGTCATGCAGAAATGCATTGTGATTAGTTACCCAGCAACAGTTCAGACATTGTAACAGAGAGGGAAGAGAAAATCAGAGGGCAAGACATTTGGGGATATATTTTCTGCCTGCCGTTCGCTATTTTGCATGAGATAATTTATGTGAGTGGGAAGCAGTGTTTCACAAGTAGACATTTTTCTTTGCAAATACAAGGATACATAGAATTGGATTTTACCAGCATAGGGAGACAAGCTGGGAAACAGTTAGGACAGCTGGTGAAATGGTGGTTGAAGACGTTGGGATTTCTTTGTCCAATGTTTTTCCACCATCAAGCATAATACCAGCAGAGGCAACCTCATTGGTGCAGTCACTTACCAGGTAGCCAATTAGGCTAATTAAACCCCACCACCTCCCCCGGCATTTGACTAGAGTTGAGAGGGGCCACCGCTGTTTGGGGAGACTGCTTCAAAAGGGTTCCTGGAGAGATGGGTAGGAGGAGGTGGATGAGGCTTGGTGGCCCTTGTCCATGACTCTTTCATAGCCCTTGGAAAGCACCCAACCTCCCACCCTGGAGACAATGTCTGTCCCTACATCTAAGGTGCTGCTAGTGGAGAGTATATCCCCTCGATTGCCAGTGGCCCTAGCAGCATAGGGGGGAAAGCTTGCCTTCTCTTTGAGGCTGTGTCAACATGGAAACACCCTCTCCTCAATCCTACAGACTTAGCAGTGCCCACTGCTAGTAAGGCTACTGAGTTGCAGGGTTGAGGGTAGCGCTGCTGCCTCACAGTGCCAAGGACCCAGGTTCAAGTCCTTACTGGAGTCACTGTTTGTGCGGAGTTTGCATGTTCTGCCCATATCTTCGTGGGTTTGCTTTGGGTGCTCTGGTTTCCTCCCACAGTCCAAAAGTCATGCTGGTTAGGTGCATTGGCCATGCTAAATTCTCCCTCAGTCTACCCAAACAGGCACTGGAGTGTGGCGACTAGGGGATTTTCACAGTACTTTCATTGCAGTGTTACTATAAGCCTACTTGTGACTAATAAATGAACATTAAATAAACTTTCTGATTGATTTGGCAGTTCTGGAAGGTAGGTGGCTGTCCTCTTATTAGGCTGTTGCTGGTGAAGTGCCATCTTATGGTTCCACTGCTCATTGGCATGCAGTTGGATCCCACTTTTGGAATCCTGGAGTGGAATTTCTCACTTGTGAGAAAAGTCAGCCCAAACCCCCAACAGTTCTCATACACTTCCAGGAGGTTGTCTTAAGACTGGCCCGAGATAAGACCTGGGAACTGGTTGTGTCCTGCCTCTTTACCAGGAACAGCCTGTGGCATAGAAAAATTCATTAAAACAATAGACTGAGAGATGAATCTGATCATTTTAAACAATGGGCAAGATTTTCCAGCCCTTGTTGTCGGCGGGATATTCTGATTCTGCCATAGTCGACCTCCCCTATGGAGGGCTCCGCAGTGGTGGGGCAAGTAGGACATACAGGGCCAGAGGATCTCACTGGTGACCAATAGCTTGCCACACCTGCTGTGGGGAAACCCACCATAGAGTGAGTCAGAAAGTCCCAGCCAATGTCATAGAATCATAGAATCCTATAGTGCAGAAGGAGCTTATTTGGCCCACCGCGTCTGCACTGACCACAATCCCACCCAGGCTCTATCCCCATTATCCCTTGCATTTACCCAGCCAATTCTAAGGGGCAATTTACCATGTCCAATTCACCTAACCTGCACATTTTTGGATTGTGGGAGGAAACCAGGGAACCCGGAGGAAACTCATGCAGACACGTGGAGGACGTGCAGACTCCGCACAGACAGTGACCAAGCTAGGAATCGAACCTGGGTCTTTGGCACTGTGAGGCAGCACTGCTAACCACTGAGTCAGCGTGCTGCCCTCGCGAATAGAATTCCTTTTGCGCTCATGTTTCTTTGCATTTTTCTAAGCTAAGAGAAGGATAGGGCAAACTATTATTGTTTCATCATTCGGCCTCTCAAATATTCCCCTCTCTAATAATAGTACCATAATGCCAACTTTATTTTTAATTAAACAAATCCCTTTATATTATCTATGTGCCTCCGAAATCCTTTAGTTGTGGTGGACCTTAACATTCCGCATTGCCTTGCAATGCACTATTGCTATGATGGAATAGCAATCTGAAGATCCCAATCTTAGCCTTCTATTCCCACCAATCTAGGATGTCATCATCTTAGTTAAACACCTATTGCACTGCACAATACTAAAATCTCCCAAATTGCAATACCTCCTCACGTACAAGATGTATGTTTTCTTTTTAATAGCCTTCCTTCTGAAATTAGTATTTCCAATGTTCCTTCTCAGTCTGTTAGAGCAGTTTTTTTTATTGTTATGGATAGAAGGATGGGGGAGGGGGTTCATTTAACATCCCTGATTTCTCCTCTCACTACCCATCTGTAAATGGAAAGGTGTTTTGATTTCTGATTTCCCGCTTTGTAGTGGTGGTGCCTTTTCTCCAGCCCCTTCAGTTTGGCATGATCCAACCCTCCATTAATAATCCCATATTAAATTCGTCATCGGGTATAATTAGAGGGTTGGTTTAGACTACACACAAATTCTGGAATGAGGTTTCACCATGTCTGCCTCTTATTTCACTCATGCAGTAAGAGGGGGATAGGAGGAAGAAAGAGGTATAGGGAAAGACCGCAATAAAAATGCACGATTATGGGGTGGAATTCCCTCCAAAGAACGAGATTCTCCGGCCTTCCAGCTGCGGTGAAAGGTCATGCACCATTTGCTCGCAGCAGGGTTCACTGGTCTCACTGCTGCCATTGGGATTTCCCATTGAAAGGACCCCCACATCGTCAGGAAACCCATGGACAGAGGTGTGCTGCCAGACCAGAGATTGCCACTGGTGTGAACGGCTCAAGTGACATAACAATGAGAATATTGGAATGATCTGTGCCAGTCTATCGGGTGTGCTCCGCACCTCAATCCTTCCACACCCTGCCATTTTTGGAGAGTTGGAAGTTTTGCACTGGTACTGGGAGGAGCAGGGCTTAAATATGCTGGTGAATCCGGTTTCAGAGCGCGCAGGTGCCATTTCAAAAGGATACCTGGATCACACGGTGCACTGGTAGATCCCCTCACCCCATGGCCATTGGGATCCCGTCTCATTGGTGGCATGTGCCCCCATACCCTCCCTGACATGGGTCACTAGCATCAGGGGCCCTCCTGAAGGTACCCCCATCATGACCCCTGACATACCAACCCATCATGACACCTCCTGTATAGGCTCCCCCATTGTTGCCCGCGCTCAGGTCCCAACTCCTCGGCACTGCCCAGGCACACAGATGGTGCCCATCTGGCTACTGACAGGGTATTCATTGGCCACTGCCAGGATGTTGACTGGTCACCGCCAAAATGCCAGGTGCCTCCTCCCTCCCCAAGTGGGTACTATCCAATGGACACTTCTTAGCCTTGCCCCCGACAAAGGTTTCAGTAGCCTTTAAGCCGTTGGCAAGACCATTGTGCCAGATCTCTGCTGGTGGACATCAGTAGTGATTCTCACCATTATCGCCCAGAACCAAAGGCTGAAGAATCCTGTGCGCTGGGAGCTGAATGGGCTTTGTGTATTTAAATACTACTTTAAATATGCTAATTGGCCTCGTGCACTTTGCTGGTGCGATCCGGTTCACGTCATTAAAAAAGGGCTGGGAGAATTGCAAATTGTTTGACATCAGACACAAAATCAATTTTTAGCCCGGCGTGCTATTCTCTGGGATAGGCACTATCTGCGCCAAGCACAGCCAGGTCAGAGAATCGCCAACATGCTATCACATAGTCGGAAATCCAGAACCAAAGTTGCAGTGATGTATTCCTTCAGAGGTTTGTGGGTTAATACTGTTGCAGGATGAATGGTCTTTCCAGAAGTGAGGACTTGGACGATGAGACAAGGCACATTGAGATGAATTAGTCCTGAAGGCACAGGTACAGGAATTCCAATATTCCAGTACACAGGGGAGACGTGGACCAGACAATTTACCTGGACAGATCTCTTTCTGCTGCTACTTGCTTAACAGTAATATGGTACACAGAGGTAGGTTGCTTGCCTGGAGTTCAGTTTCTCTGCTGAGGTTAAATAGGGACTGAAGATAACATTCAGAGGCTGTATAATTAATGGAATTCAGACAGCTCAAGTCTTGGTCATGCAAGCTTTCTAGGAGCATTGAAAACATATGCAATGTTTGCCCATTCCTCATTAGTAATGACCTTTCCGTGTTTTTTGTGGATATTCTATCTCATTTATGGGGCAAGAAATCAGAAATCCATGGACGGGCCTTTAAGAGAAGGATGTTTCTGAGCATGTCACATTGTTGAAGGCATTGATGGTGTAGAGGCAAGGATGGCATGGTGGTTGTAAGTAGACTCAGGATAGATGAAGCCATGGAGGTAGACAGTCCCTTAGAGAGTAATACTTCCAGCATTGCTCCACCACCATTGACTGCCAAAGAGCCAAATGTGAGGCTATCATTGTGTCTCAAGACAGTTCCCAGCCTGTAATGGGGTCATCCAGGGTCCATGATCAAGAAGCTCAAAGGCCATCTTATTCCGAGCACAATATCCTGGAAGCACAGTTTAGCCTGTCTCCCAGTCTCCTATTACTGGGAGATCATATAAAGGAGCACCAGGTTGGTTGATATGAAAAACGACAAAAGAAATGAATGAGCAGGAAGGAGTATAGTAGTAAAAATACTGTTGTTAATATTTATTCCTCAATCAATCTCACAGTAAACATTTGGGGAGCGGCGGCAGAGTGTGAACGGCTGGAGAATTCTGGCCTTTGTTTAGTTATCATTTCATTGCTGCTTATGAGAACATGCAATGTGTGAATTAGTTGCAGCGTTTCTCCACGTACAGCAGTATCTGCACTTTTAAAACACTTCATCAGCCATGTAAAAAAATTTTTGGGATGTTTTGGGGATGTGAAAAGCATCATATAGATTAAATCTCTTTCTTTCTTTGCCTGTATGGTATGCAGATAGTTGCTTGATTAACATGTTCTACATGAAGTAACCCATTGCTGCTTCTTCTCTCTATAGACAGTCCATTGCCTTGCTTAAAATGTGCAGTGTGTGCCAACACACACACATACACAAGCGAGATGTCAAGGGAACTGATTGTCTACAATAGGATGGGTACAAAATCTGAAAGAGCAAATATTCCATTATGTGCTTTTTTTGCATGTTGAAGATGGCCTGAATGCAGATATTCATAATTTCACAATATTATGAGTCATTCTCTTGGGCAAAAGCCTGACAAAAATATACACAATCCATTATCTAGCGAACACATTTCACTAGTGATGCTTTCATACAGTAAATACCAAAGAAACTAGGATTTTACCAGGAATGTATTAGAAAATTTTTACCACACAGAATAGTTTATGAATTATAACTGATGTACAGAAATAAAGTACAAGAGATTATGCTATTGCTTATGGACACCATATTGTGTTTAATGTAGCATACTATGAACAGGAGTAAGGCATTTGTTCTTCCACTATTCATTAAGATCATGGCTGATCTGTCACCTAACTCCACCTTTCCACCTTTCCCGTTAATACACTTGAATAATGAAAAATTAATCAATCTCAGCTTCAAACGTAACAATTGATCTAACACCGACTGCCATTTGCGAAATAGGGCTTCCCACTTGTACCACCCTTTGCATGCAAACGCTTAGGGCCCGATTTTGCGTTGCACCCATTTTCGGATGCAAAAACTTGGTAAAGTCAGATTTGAGATGAATAGAGAAATCTGCGCCTGCGTCTGCGCAGATTCCTACTTTACCAAGGCCCGAAAATGGCCACGATCTGAACCGTGCGCGAAACAGCTGCGATGTCAATTTCAATGCATTTGCATGCATTTAAATTTTACTTAATAAGCTGGACCGATAATCTTATCTGCATTTTCCTCTTTACCATTGCGTTCACGCGTCCAGATTGGGCGCGGAACAGACATGCTCAGCAAAGTCTGTTTCGGGTGCTCCAGCTTCAGAAGAGGTAAGTTCAGAGCTTCCAACTGCTCTCTGACTCAAATCGGTGGTAGGGGGCAGGAAGGGGGTGGTGGGACGGAGGGGGACCAGATCTTTCTCTGGTGGAGGGGAAGGAGGAGGAGGTGGGTCAGATGTATCTCTAGTTGGTGGAGGTGGGGATGGGTGTAGGAGGGATCATTCTTTGGTGGGGGTTGTGAGAGGGGGAGGCCCGATCATTTTCTGGCGGGGGGAATTGGGGCCTGTTGGTTCTGTGTTGGTTGGGGGGGGGGGGAGCGGGGCGGTGGAGGAAGAAGGCCTGATCATTCTCCGGTTGTGGGGGAGAGAGGCCAAATGGTTCTCTGCCGGGTGGATGGAGGAGGGCTAGATCATTCTTGGGGGGCGGTGGGGGGGTCCTAGGAAGGAGGCCTGATCATTCTCTGGTTGGGGACTGGGGGGGGTGGTGAAGGGGGACCAGACGGTTCTTTGATGGGAGAGGGGAGGAGAAGGAGGGAGACAGGCCACATGGATCTCTGGTGTGGGTGTGGGGGGGTGCAGGGGCAAGGGGATGCCACTGCCGCTCTGCGGCCGATCGGTGGGGGAAGGGGGTGAACGCTGCCACTCTGCAAATGATTGGTGGGTGGGAAAGGGGGCAGGGGGTCGTGATCGGTCTGGATGGTGGGGTGGGGGCTGGGTGGATAAGGAAAATAGTTATGTTGTTGTGGGGGGGGGGTGTGATATCTGTGGGGGACCATTGCTCCCGAATTTTGCTCCTGGGCCACTTTAGCTGCTTTTTGCAATGTGACAGGAGAGCATTTTTCAAATTTTTTTCACTGCGCGTGCGCAGTTGAAGCCACCGATCGGATCAGCAGCATTTCAGGCACGATAGGCCCTGTCCATAGCATGATTCAGACTCGTGATTTTGTTTTCAGGCTGAGTGCGTATGGGAGTGCCTGAGAACAGGGTTCACAAGTCAGATCTGAATTGCTCCCAGATTCAGCACTTCGAATCAAAATGGTAAAGTCGCCCCCTTAGGGTGGGACTTCCTGGCTGCACTCGCCACAAGGCTGGAAAATCTCTCCTGAAGCAAATAGACCTTTGCATCGTCCGCTACAATTCCTGTGGCAGTCGAGGTGGGTAAATTTTGCCCTTAGTTTTTAAAAATACACTTGTGGAATATGGGTGTCCCTGGCTAGGCCATAGTTTATTGCACATGCCTAGGTACCCTTCAGAAGGTAGTGGCGAGCTACCTCCTTGAACTGCTGCAGTCCTTGAGGTGTAGGTACACCCCCAGTGCTGTTGGGAGGGAATTCCAGGATTTTGACACAGTGACATTGAGATATATTTCCAAGTCTGGATGGTAAGTGGCTCGGAAAGAAATTTTTAGCTGCTGGTGTCCTTGTAGATGGTACATACCGCTGTCACCGTTCATTGGCGGTGGAGGGACTGAATTTTGTGGAAGGGGTAGCAGCAAATGGGATGCTTGGTCCTGGATGGTGTTAAGCTTCCTGAGAGTTGTAGAAGTTGCATTCATCTAGGCTAGTGGAGAGTATTCCATTCCATATCTGACTTGTACTTTTTTAGATGGTGGACAGGCTTTGGGGAGTCAGCAGGTAAGTTACTTGTTGCAAAATTCCTATCCTTTGACCTGCTCTTGTAGCCAAAGTATTAATATGGCTAGTCCAGTTCAATTTCTGGTCAATGGTAGCCCCCAGGATGTTGATAGTGAAGGATTCAGCTATGGTAATGCCATTGAATATCAACGGTGATGGTTAGATCCTCTCTTGTTTGTGCCTGGCACTTGTGTGGCATGAATGTTACTTGCCACTTGTCAGTCCAACCCTGGATATTGTGAGCCCTTTAAAACAGGGTAAGGGAATTAGGTTTTAGCTTGGTTGGCCTGAGGACATGTAAATGCACAATATATCATTTATCCTGAGGTGGACTTGCTTGTCAAAAGAAATATTTTTTTGACAGTTAAAGACAATTTGACAGCAAGAATGACAAATTCCTAACAACTTATACCATTGACCAGAAACTCAACAGGACTAGCCATATAAATATGATGACTACCAAAGCAGGTCAAAGGCTGGGAATCCTGCAGTGAGTAACTCAATTCCTTATTCCCCAAAGCCTGTCCACGACGCAAGACAAGAATGTAATGGAATAATCTCCAGTTGCCTGGATGAGTACAACTCCAGCAGCACTTCAAGAGACAAGTGTGCTGATTAGTTGACATTTCAGCTCTGATTCGTTGAGGCATTGCCATGGAGAATGCGCAAAGGGGCTATTATCCCCAATATTTCTGGACAAGAATATATGTAGTTTCCAGTAAGTGTAAGTGAGCCACATCGCAAGCCCAAATGATAATCTAAAATTCTTAACACACTCAGAAATTTTCAGCAGATGCTATCAAATTGTGGAATTACATCTTATGTCAGACATGGCTGGAATTCTCCAGCTGTTCTCACAGATGGGTTCTTTTTGTCCCACCAATTGTACACTCCCATCATGATGATTTTTGGCAGCGTAACGTGCAATCCATGGAAAATACCTTTGACAACAGCATGAACAGAATATCCCGCCACCAACGTATGGTGCACTGTCTGCTGCCGCAAGAAATATGCAGTGAGTAGGCCAGAGAATTCCTCACCCCCAAAGTTCTGATCTTGTCGGGTTGTGCCTATTGTGAACAACTGAAGGATGTACGGTTTGATGCGATCGACACTTCATTGTGACTTGCGGCCAATGTACATGGCAACACAGTGCACTGAAATTCATTGACCAAATGACTCACATGAGCCAGTGAGAGTCAACTAATTAGCACCTTTTTCTTATTGTAGTATAAATCATTAGTCCCTTTGAAATTTGGCATTCTTGCATCAGTTCTGATGAGTGGAGGATGAAAAATTTTGACAGCAGGTCTCTTTTTCAGCAAGAATGAAAAATTACATGGCTTCTTCATAATATGATGAAAAACATTTGCCAAGCTCTACTGGCTCCTGCTTCCTCCTGCTGAGTGGCACAAACCAGTGTTCCTCTTCAGCGATTCTAATTTTGTTCTTGGATATAACATTTATTACTAATTCAAAATAGACTACACATGTCAATTATAATATATCTCCTACAGATTCTACGCAGATGTATCTCAATGGTACCAATCGAGAGTTTAAATACATCAAATTGTAATGAAAAGAGATTCAGACAGAAAGTAGACTTGCCCGCAGAGCCCCTTTAAAACAGGGTAAGGGAATTAGGTTTTAACTAGGTTGGCCTGAGGACATGTAAATGCACAATATATCATTTATCCTGAGGTGCACTTGCTTGTCAAAAGAAATATTTTTTTGACGGTTAAAGACTTCAAATATAGATTTCATTGACTCCTGTTTTGTGCTAAATGTTCGCCACAGTATGAATTCATGTATAAAGCTAATTTTCAGTTTTATTATTCAAAAGATGTGCAGTTTAGCTATTATAAATTATTTTAAATTTGATTGATAGCCAGGGCTCCACAATAGCAGCACATAATTTCTAGATTCAGCAGCTCATAGTGGCATGCCACGAGACAGGAGGAATTTATATCAACCTTCCTTAACCTAATCTTAAATGACTGCATAGCACCTCATGGGATTTACAGAAAGCTATTTCCTAAAAGTAATAGTAAACATTATCAACAACTGCGAGGGAAAAGGTTTTCCTTGAGCCTTGCACTGTTATTATGGGATGTCTGATAAAGACTCCACATAATTACTATAGCCTAAATGAGCTTTTACTTAATATCAAAACTGTTCTGACAGTCCAAGCTGTTGTCACTCTCAGTTTGAAACTAAATTCAGGAATTTAGCCCTTGAAGGTTGGTTACTTGCACCAGAAGGAAGAATGCAATAATCTGGATTTTCTTCAGGCTATATAGCCACTACTACTTCTTGATTCTGTCTCCGTTCATCAGAATGCTATGACCTTTTTCTGTCCTTTTAAGCTCATGAGTTATCTTTTCCTCTTGTCAATACTACTTAAGTTGCACTCTATCAGCTATTTCTACCTCAGATATCAGATACCTCGCTAATCTTGCATCCATATGAATTAATTTTTTTTCATATTTTCTTGTTACTTACCACAACTCAACTTTATTTTTGACTCAAGCCAAATTTTAGCAATGTAAAGGAGTCTGCTTTCCAATAACTTCAGTTCAAAAGAACTTTGTGTTATATTTGAAATTGCAAAACCAAGCTTGGGTAATCATGAAATTGCTGGGTAGGTTGTTTGCCTTTAGTGCCTGACTGTACAGCATTCTCCGAGTTCAGTACAAAGACATGCACCCCAATTATAATGAAGCCTGTTTGATTTTCCTTCCATTTCATTTAATGAGGAAAATTCTGGGCCAGTCTTCTATGGAATGAAATCCTCCTTACCCTCTTACTCTCTTTCCTCTCTTACTTACACTCAGGCAGTGGTTTAAATGCAGATACTAAAAATTCAAATCTGTGCATCTTAATTTCTGAACAACTTAAGGAATCCAGTGTTGAAAAACCTTTGGGCTAGAAATTCAATGCCTCCTGCCCATTTTTGGTCACTAAACAGCTGGCTAAATCTCCAATCTTAAATGCAGCTGGTAGGAAACATATGCTTATCGTCACCAGGTTCTGCGCTGCCATCATATTGGTATATGATGTCTAAGAGATTGAGGGTTAAAATTGACTCAAATTCACTAATAATTCAACAGCTTCATTAGCAAAAGACTTAAAACTTAAAGTATTGCAAAACAATTTGGAAAGCATGCAGTTACCCCCTAGGTAGGTCTAGGCTGACTCCAGGTCGATTGGATCTGATCTGACTAAGACTAATGCACTTCCAGCAGAAGTTTCCCTAATGGTCTTTCTCCAGTGTCACTGTGCCAGTGAGTGTTCTAAGCCTCCTTTTATCCTTTGGCTACGTAGCAACTATCCTCATGTTGATGCACCTTCCCCCTTGATTGAGTTTTGGGATACGTTATCAGTTTTCAATTGGTCCACAATGATTTGAACTTGTTCCAAGATATCATGCTTAGATGGTCTTCCCCATGTTTTTCCCCTGCATGCAGTTATTTAACTACAGGACACCTGGTGTACTTGCCTTTTATCTCTGTCAAGCTTGATTGTCTCACGGGTTGTTGTGCAATTGCCTCCAAGCTATGCTGGATTTAAGAAAACATAACAGTGGTTGTTCTTAAAAAAGGCAAGTTTGCCAAGAATTGTAATGTGAATTGTCAGGTTATTTCCATTAAACCTTTGCAGCAAATTCAACCAAAGCTTTAAGCATTTTCTTGCAGAAAGGGAGCATTTTCCAGTGGATGTAGACCCTGCCAGATAACTGAGTTGGGAAAAGGGGGTGGTGGCATTGGCTTTGTGAGCGACAGGGTATCTGATACCAGTGAAACGAGCCCCAGCCAATGCATCTGCAATGGATGTTTCCAACTTTGGCTCCCTCCAGAGCATTAAACTGTTGCATGAACTGGAGAGACTTTGATTCATAAGGAAGGGGAAGGAATAACTGGAAAGTTTCATCCAGACCTCAGGTACTTATTCTGGAGAGGTGCTTGACCAGAACAGGGTTGGTATGACATTGTAGCTTAGGGAATAGGGGAAACCCAGGTGAGCGAGAACGTGAGCATCTTCTGAAACTGATCCTATCCAACAAGTTGACTTACTTGCTACCTATGAGGTTAAGAATAGAGAATGTTGACAATGCTACCTTTGGGTAGGAGGCTGTTAAAGGCAGAGAAGAGGAGACGGAAGGGAAATATAATGTGGCAATTGTTAGGGATTTCATAATTCATGGGATGTATAGCACCCTTTGTAAGGAAGATGAGGATTGCTGCTTGGTGCATTGATCACCTGGTGCCAGGGTGAAGGAGATGCCAAACCAGCTGAAAAGGGTATTGGAAAGCAAATGGGAAGATTTTAGTGTTTGTGATCCATTTTGGGACCAACAACAAAAGGAAGAGTAGGCAAGTGTTCCTGTTTGGAGATCTGGGAACTCGAGCTGAATTAAAGAACAGGACCTCAAGGATTAATGGATTCATATTCAAGCCACTTGCAAACTGGCACAGTGGTGGGAAGATTGGGGAAATTAACATGTCATTAAAGAGTGGTGTGAAAAAACATTGGTTCCATTTCATTGGATATTGACATCAGTTCGGAGCCAGAAAGTACAATAACATTGGTATGGGCTACACATGGCAAGGCTAGAATCAGGGTCCAAGCAGAAAAGATAAATTGAGCAAACTATAGAAATTTAAACTAGTGAATGGGCCAGAGATGGAAAAGGCTGTATAAATAATAATTTGAAAACAAATGAAGAGCATAAATTAAGAGTTAGACACTGTGCTTTAGATGTTGCTGGTGAAGTGAAAACTGAAAGTTGGACAAATCAGGGGAAGGAAACAAAAAAAAGTAAAATATTAAAACAGGACAAATTAGGATGTGTGGCCCTGTGACATTAGAGTAAGAAATGTTTTTTTAAATCATGTTCTCTGCAGTTAAGCAGCTTTGATTTTTGTTTTAATTGTTGCTGCGCTATCCATTTAGAAGTCCTTTTATTGTTGCCTCAACAGTTTGAATGAGTTTTGTTTATCTTTACTCAGGTATTTTCTGGGATTTGTTTTATGACCCTGCACTGTTAAGAGGAAGAATGATTGGCAGGTCCAGTGACAATAATCCTTTTATTTTCAGTTTTGATCTGCTGTTTTAGTTTAGAAGGTATTTGGACATCAGACTGAAAAACAGTATTTCTCTCTTTCTTCCTGGTATTGGAAATTCTGCCGGTTAGCTGGCAGTGGGTCTCCTTGCCTTTCTGGAGTGAAATTTCTGTTGTTGGTAGTTTGCTAGTTAGTACCTAGAACCTCTCTCTCTCTTCCCAGTGTTTTGGGAAACTGTTCTGACTTCAAGCTTGTCTGTGTGTGTATCAAAAGAACTGCAGTATCCAACCGAAGGACTAAGTTCCAGCATCACGTGAGCATTCATATTTTTTCTGCTAAACCTTTGGCAAGGGTTTCATTTATGGGATTTGTTTGGTTGGAACAGTATTTAGCTATTAAGGTTTATACAATACCATGATTTTTTTTTTGTTTATGACTGGTAAAAGTTATTGCTAATTTTCTTTCTATATGTGTTAACTGTATTCTTAAACAAGACTGGTAAAAATTATTGTTAATTTTCTTTCTATATGTGTTAACTGTATTCTTAAACAAACTTTGATAAAAGCTCCCTGGTGTGTCAATTGAATCATGCTATCCCTAGCCAAATTCAAATAGCAAAACTTATGATCCAGGCAAACTTCATAAAACACTTTGGAGTTTCTGACCTGAATTATAACAGCCCCAACAGCTATCTTTTATACAAAGACACAGAGCGAAAAGAACAAATTAAATGTATAGTAGGTGCAAATTCAACTTAGAGGGTTTGATGCAGTAGCTATTACTGGGATTTTTCTGATATCAAAGCTAACTGCTCCTGCATCCTCAGAGTCAGCAGGGAATGCATTCCTGCCAATGCAAGTTGTCCTGCTGCCATTTAAGTGCCCCAATGAGCATCACTTGGCTGGAGATGGCACTTCTGCTCCTTACATGGGAAGAGTCTCACCTCAGGGAGTTCTCCAGCCAATTAGTTGGTCAGCAGCTCGGTAGTTCCAGTGCACCAGTGGACCAGCCCCCAGATTCTAAATACCAAAGTCTAAAACCAGATAAGTGTGGATGGTTTCATAGTGGGGAGGGGGATAGGGGAGGAGTGAGGCCCTAGGGGAATGGTGAAAGGGAAGTGCATGGATCTTGATGAAGAGGTGAGGGGGGAAGGGAGCACAGATGGTAGACAGATCTTGTCTAAAAACTGAACCCCACCCTGCCCAAAGCCTCAGCAGGGAGTTTTTCTCTAGTTTCCAGCTTGCTTCTGATTTCCTGCCAGCCTGAAAATAGAGGCTGGGTAGGAAACAGTGGTTATTTATTGTCCACTTAAGAGTCTCAATTGCAGCAAAGGTGGACGGGGGGTGGCCTAGGCCATGCCCATACCACTGTCAAACCACAGACACAGAGGGGCAATGGGAAGATGACCCATGGAATTTTATAGGCCTCCCTGCCTGTAAACCCACTTGCAGGGGAGTGTAAAATTCAGCCTGAGACATGGCATCAAGACTTTCAGCACTAATAAATAAATATTCCAAGTTTTAAGGCCTGCATCAAGATAAAGAAAGTGGTAAAGGAGGAAAGTACCTTTAATTATTATAGATAAGGGAGGATATAAGAAGATGTAGCAATCAGTGGAGACTTTACGGATAAAAGTTAGAAATAAAACAGAACCTAAGACCGCAGCAGGAATTATGTACAGGCATCCTGGTAGCAGCTATGAGGTGGCAGATTGTATAAATGCAGAGATTATTTAAGGTAGAGTAGGTTTGATGGGATGGTTAAACTTTCATTTGGATTGAGGTAAGCAGAGGAGCTCAAGTTGGAAAGATTGTGAATTTCTTGAGGGTGTCCAGGGTACTTGGCTAGAATAATATATTCCAGATCCAAAGAAGTGACAGACCATATTATGTTTAATGAGGAAAGATGAGTAATGGACCAGATTCAGCTAACAATGTAACAGTGAATGAATATTTATCAAAAAGCTATCATAATATGATCAAATTCAAGTCGTGCGAAAAGGAAGAAAGATGAAACAGCAATAAGATTCTAGATTTAGGTTTGGCTAACATCACTGGGATGAGACAAGGACTGCCTACAGTAAAGTGGACAATTCTGCGAATGGATAAAACAACAGAGGATCAGTGGGAGGTGTTCAAAAAAGAATATCTCATAGTGCAAAACCAATTTTATACTCCTAATGTGCAAGAGCTCCACTTGGCAAAAACAAAAGCCAAGGATGACTTAAGAGATAAAAACTAATACAAAACTAAAAGAAAGCTTGCAAGATGCAAACAAAGCACAGATCCTGGCTACTGGGAGAAATATAATGAACGAAGAATGACAGAAGTATTTTATTTATTTATGCTTATATTAACACTGCAACAAAGGAAATGTGAAAATCCCCAAGTTGCCACACTCTGGCATGTGTTCTGATACACTGAGGGAGAATTTAGTGTGGCCAATGCACCTAACCAGCACATCTTTCAGCCTGTGCGAGGAAACTGGAGCACTCAGAGGAAACCCACTCAGACATAGGGAAAATATGCAAGCTCCACACAGTGACCCAAGTCACGCGATTGAACCCAGGTCTCCGGTGCTATGAGGCAGCAGTGTTAACCACTGTTGCACCACGCATAATAGCCCAGTATTAACAGTAGACATCCAATGGAAATTGATATTGAATCAGGATGGGGACTCACTAAAAGTATATAAATAAAATAACAGTCATGAGTAAATAATGGAACTAACATTTGGCAAATATCTGGTTGTTTTCCCAGAGTTTTAAAGGGAGTAGACGAGAAGCTCACTGCTGCCCTAACTGTGATCTTCCAAAATACTCTTAATTCAAGAACCATTGCGTGTCACTCTGCCATTTAAGAAAGCTGAGAGAGGGAATCCGTGGTACTGTAGGTCAATTAGCCTAACATCCGTCGTCAGGAGATCAACACAAGCTTTTTTAAGGCTACGTTTAAAGCAACTCATAAACCTGATTGAATTTTTTTGAAGAAGTAACTAAAGTAGTTGACAGGGGTATGCCTATCGATATTACTCATATTGATTTCCAGAAGGCTCTCATTAGCAATGGTTTGTTGAAATTGAAGCAAATGGAATTGAACCAAATTATTGACCTGGTTAAGGATGGGCTGAGTGGCAGTAAGGTTAATGAGTGGGGACCTTAACCATTCAATGCTTTATTACTGGATCAGATAATTGATAAAAAGTCACATCTCTTTCTGTCTTCAGTGAACATGAATAAGTGAAATTGGAAGCATTGTAGATGGAAGCATAAAATTATATATGTTGGAAGTGCAGCATACATTTAACAGAATGATACCCTGAGCTTTAAAGGTAAAATTATGAGTTATTACACAGATCAGGGCTCTTTTCCCTCAATTATAGAAGGATCAAGGGTGATTTGATCAATTTCTTTAAAAATATTAAGGGGAACAGATAGTTTAGATAGTTGGTAAGCTTGAAACTAGAGGGCATAGTCTAAAAAATTTATCCACAACTTCCAGGAATGATATTAGAAAACACACTTACATGAAATGGGTGTTAGGAGTTTCAAACTCTTTTCCACAGATTACAATTACTTCTAGATCAGTAATTAATTTCAAAACAAATATTGATAGATTTAAAGGGTAAATATATTTACTTGAGTGTTTTGAGGATGTAGGGTAGATAAAGGGGAAGTGGTAGATGTAGTAAACCTGAGTTTTCAAAAGGCATGGAGTTGGGAGTAATATTTTTGCGTGAATAGAAAATTGGTGAATGGGTAGGAAGAACAATGTGGTCAAAAATGGAGCAAAGAAAAGTGGAGCACCACAAGATCAGTGCTAGGGCTCAGCTATTTACAGCCTGTACTAATGACAAGATAAAGAAGGCAGGATTTTGTGACTCCTCCCACCACTGGGATCTTTTGGTATTGCCAAAGATGATCCCTTTCACGGGATTCCCCAGCAAACCATACAAAATGGCTCATCTCAGGAAAACCCATAGTTGGCTGGAGGGGGTAGGGATTTTTTTTTGGGAGGGCGGTATGATTAGTGAGGAATGCAGAAAAATCCAGCCGCAGAGTAATGTAAGAAACTTGTTGTACCAAGCTAGAAGGGAAAGCAAGTTGTGGACACTGAGCGGCTACAAAGTGATATAGACAAATTAAGTGAGTGGACAATAAGATGGTAGATGGAGTATAATTCAGGGAAATGTGAAACTATTCACTTTGGTTGTAAGATAGAAAGGTAGAACATTTTCAAAAAGGTGGGAAGCTTGCAAGCATTGATGTCCAAAAAGATTTGCGTGTTTTTGAACAAGGAATGCAAAAAGTTAGCATGCAAGTTAGTTGGTGCAGAAAGCAATTAAAAATGCAAATGACATGTTAGCCTTTATTGCAAGAGGATTGGAGTATAAGAATAAAGAAGTATTGCTGCAATTGTACAGCATTTTGGTGAGACCACATCTGGAATGCTCTATGCAGTTTTGGTCTTCCAATTTATAGAAAGAATATTTAGATATTAAGAAAGCATTGGAAGCTGTATAGTGAAGGTTCGGTAGATTGGTCCCTGGGGTATGAACGGGTTATTCTGCGATGAGAGGCTGAGTAAATTGGGCCTACATTCTCTAGGGTTTAGAAGAATGAGAGGTGCTCTCATTGAAATTCTGAAGTCGATTGCCAGGGTAGATGCTGAAAAGTTATTCTCACTACTTGGGGAGTCTAAAAGACAGATACAGTCTCTGGATAGTTGGCCAATCACTTAGGACTGAGATGAGGAGAAATTCCTTCACTCAAAGAGTTGTAAATCTTTGGAATTCTCTACCCATAGGATTGTGAATACTCTGTCGTTGAATACATTTAAGACTGGGTAAGACAGATTTTGGTCTCTTGTGAGTTAATGAGCATGGGGAGTGGGTGGGAAAATTAAGTCAAAACCTAAGAGCAGACGTGATAATATTGAAAGGCGAAGCAGGCTCGATAGGCTTTATGGTCTTCTCCTGCTCCTACTTGTTGTGTTCTTCTGTTAGTGCATTAAGGAATAAGGGATCAATGTTAGTACATAAAGTTAGGCCTCAGATCAACCATTAACTCCTTAAGTTGTTGAACAGATCCATTAGGTTAAATAGCCTACTACTGTTCTTATGTTATCTGCAATGACACCATACGTTACAGGTTCATCTATTCTGGTGTCCCGCCCATATTCACTCACAATATCATGCGTTCTTCCTCACAGTTTGCCATACTTCCTAATTTGGTACCAATAAAGTTCAGTATCATTCTTTTGGTGCCTATGTCCAAAGTTAAGCCATTTATGTTAATTAAAAAAGAGACATCACATAAAAGGCTGCTGAGGCCCAGTGCAACCCATGTCCTGTCAATCCAAAAGGGATCCATTTACCCCAGCACTTTTCTTCCTGTCTCAAGACCTTAACTTTAACCATGCGGCTAGATTTCCCTTCCTATCATGTTCCTTCACATTCAGAACAAATCTCTCAGGTGGCACCTTTTCAATTATCTTCTGCAAAAGCAAAATTTAATGCTCGCTGATGCCCTTTATTGGTACATTCTGTGATTTCCTCCAAAAATTCAGCTGAAGATCTGAATTGCATTTATATATCACTTTGAATGGAAATCTGAAAGCAAGTCATTGCCAGCTATGTTTCTGAAGTATTGTTCTTAGGCAATCCTGATAGCTAATTTGCACATGACAAAGCTCCACAAACAGCAAAAGAGATTGATAGTATGAGTTGAACGCTAGCCAGGAATCCAAAAGAACTTGCTGCTCTTTTCTGAAAGCGCTATTTGATATTTTATGATTGTCTGAACAGGCAGACGAAGCCTTGGTTTAACCTCTTATTGAAAAAGTGGTACTTCTAATGATGCAGCACTAATTAAAATTATGGCTGGGATTTTATGGCTTCGCTCGATCTGAGACCAGAAAATCCTGCCCATGGTCAATGGACCTTCCTATTCTTCGCCCTTTGCCAGCACCGATTCCCATAGTGGAACGGTAAAATGCCGGTATATGCTTTTAAGCCCCGAAATGGGGCTTGAGCATTCCAGCATTTGATTCAGAGTGTCAGCACTGAGAGAAGATAACACTAAATGGGCAGTATGGTGGCAAAGTGGTTAGTACTGATGCCTCAAAGCGCAGGAGACCCAGGGTCAATTCTGGCCTCGGGTGACTGTGTGTGGAGATTGCATATTCTTCCCACGTCCGCATGGGTTTTCTCCAGATGGTCTGGTTTCCTCCCTCAGTCCAAAGATATGCAGGTTAGGTGGATTGGCTGCGCTAAATTGCCCCTTAGTGTCAGGGAATTAGCGGAGTAAATATATGGGGTTACGGGGATAGGACCTGGATAGAATTGTCAGTGCAAGCTTAATAGGCTGAATGGCCTCCTTCTGCACTGTAGGGACTCTATGATTCTATTCTATTCTAAATTAGTCCGGTTTTGCTATATCTCCAGGATCCCAGGTTCACTCTTGCCCCAGCATCGCCTTGCCACCCTCCCGGGAGAACAGGCTGCAACCCCCAGAATTGGATGCCCCACCCACGTCGGGTATAGCTACCCCAGTGAGGCTCTAAGATCATCCACCTCCCCAACCAGGACCCTGGAATCACTCTTTCTTCCTCTCATAATGACCCCACAAGGTTTAGTTCCCCCATCCCCGCAACTTGGATAAGTCGCTCACTTCCCCAAAACCCTCAAGATCAGAACATCATTGTTAATTTCCCAGTCTCTTGCACAGTACTTATCCATCAATTAACATCATGCAAAATTAACATCATCCATCAATTAACATCTGGTCACTGCCACATTGCTGTTTGAAAGAGCATGCTATGTCCAAATTCCCTATCGCATTTCCTACTTTACAATAGTGACTACTGTTACAATCAGATGAGGAGGGGTTGAATGGCTCCCCTAGCCCACTCATCATTGACTGCAACACATTTTTTTATAAAAGAATATGCTTGCCAATTCAGTGAGTGTTTAACTATTTAAGCGCTGTAGCTAGAAAATACACAGACTGGTTACCTTGAGTTTTTAAAAAAGAAAGAGAATAGAATTTATTGTACTTATCCTGATCTCAGAAAAATAATAAAACACTCCAACTATTAACACACACACACAGGCAAACAAGTACAAACACACACACACAATCACACACAAACATACACAGATACAGAGACACATACCACATAGTCTCCCTCACGCACACACAAGCACCCACATGCACACATAATGTTCACACACACATGCACAAGCACACACACAACACACATAAACAGACACTGACACACAGACAAACACAGACATAACATTCACACACAGGTGATACACACATGTACACACACACAGTTCACACACACATATATAACCAGACACTGACACATAGACGTATCCATACAAACACTGACACACAGACATACACACACGTGCACACCCATACACACACACAGACAGTTCACACACACACACACACACACACACACACACACACACACACACACACACACACACACACACACACGGTGGAAGATGGATGTGGATGTGAGTGGGGATGTCCAAAGACTAGGTGGGGAGGTATGAGTGAATGGGTGGGAATTGGTATTGGGCATATCAGAAGGTTGTGGGGGAGAGGTCAAATTGTGGAGGGGTGGGAGTGTTAGCCAGGCTTATCCTTCATCTAACAGTCTCTTGCCTTACTTCAACTGGTTCCTTGAGGCCTGAGCAGCCCAGTTGGCTAAAGTCTAATTTCAAGTTGTGATTAAAAATAAGACGAACAGCCTCATTGTAGGAATGGATTGGCAACCCTACTGGAAGTGGATGGGCTGGGGGTCAAGTTAAGATCAAGTAAAACTTTAACTCCCAACCTACTCTAAACCCTCCTGCTTTTGAGGATTAGAATTTCTCCCTGCAGAATCACATTAAGCATCGGTGATCTCATTGCTTTGAAGTGCAAATCATGAATTTGCATTTAAGTTATGAAATATTCAATCAAGCATTCTGGTCAATATCTGTTGAGAAAAGTTGTGTTGGGTGGATGATGTCCTTTGAAATGCATTCACTGACCATTTTTTTGTCTGCTGTTGGCCCTCGCCAATAACAACAGACACACAGACGCTGCAAGAACTTCACTGCACAGGGGTGGGGGTGGGGGTGGGGGGGGCGGTGGTGGATGGGTGGCAGGCGATGGAGATGGACACCTACCTCCATCATTCCTGTTTTACCTATTTTGTTTCCGATCTCTGTCTCCCCACAACCCCCACCTCTGTCCTCACACCAAGCCATCTGTCTTTTGTTCTTAATGTTACTACTTTTTGTTGCAGTTTCCTTCATTTCAATTCTGACGAAGAGACTATGAGTTTGAAATGTTAATTGCTTCTCAGAAATCAGAGAAATCATACAGTGCAGAAGGAGGCCAATTGGCCCATCGAGTCCAAACTGACTCTCTGAAAGACCATCTTGCCCAGGTCCACCTCCCCCCCCTCCACTGCCCCACCCCCCCCCCCCAACCCCCAACCCCCCACCCTCCAACTGCCTCCTTTCCACACTCCATTCCCATAACCTGCACATTTACCATCACTATTCCATCGAATCTACACATCTTTGGTCATTAAGGAGCATCTTAGCATTGTGCATTTTCTCTCCTGATAGATGCTGGCAAACCTACTGAGTATTTTCCACATCCTCTGTTGTTATTTCAGAACTGCAGTATTTGTCTATTTGACTGTTTCCCCTTTGGTTTGTTTCTACATGAACTGTGAAAACTGGATCCTCCCCTGCCACTCTTCTATGGTCATGAAGGGATGACTTTAATACTGACGCCAGGAGGCACCATAACCTTCAGAACTCCCTGTCATGGCTGCATAGAACAGTACCTATCACTTGAACAATATTACCCCATATCACTACTTTTTGTTCCTCCACTTGTATAGTTTCCTGCATCATAATGGTATGGTCAGTTTGCCCAACTAGCATGTAATCCTTCTTATCATTCCCACGGATGGCAAGTACCTCAGACCTGTTAGTCAAAGTCAAGAACTGAATCTCCTCCTTAACTGCATCCTGGTTCCCTGTACTTGCCACACCCAAAGGGACACCTTCCTTTTTCCTGGCCATTGGACAGCTCTGAACTTCTACTTCACCTTAAGAGGTGTGACTGCCTCCGAGCATCAAACGCCTAGGTAACTCACACCCTCTATGATGCTCCACAATGACTCAACTTGGCTTCAATTCTAAGTCAAAGTTCCTCAAGCTGCAGACACGATAGGTACATTCTCTGGCCTTCCAGCCAAGTGTTGGGTGCGAGGTGATGTGTTGTTTGTTAGTGGCAGGATTTTCTGGTCCCATCACTGTCAGTGGGAGTTCCCATTGATGTCACCCATGCAGGCAGGAAACCCACAGGCGGGTGTGCGCTGCTGGCAGGAATGGAGAATCCCGCCGGTGTGAACAGCAAGAGAATTTTGGCTGATACGTTTGACTTAGACTGCAATGTTCTCCACAAAATCCCACATACTGAAGTCATGGCAGACTACTTTCCTTGCCACGTCTATCTGGTCTTATTTATTTATTCAATTAGTTCATTAATTTTCTTTCAATTTAGGCGGAGAAAGGAGAAGTACCCCCTGAAAATCCTTGATAGGTACAACCTTCTGAAGAGAGTCCTCCTCTTTCTTCCTTTGTGAATAGTTCCCCTATCTGCTGCCTGTGCTTACTGTCCTGTTGCAGGACAAGGGAGATTTCAAGTATAGCCTCATAACTCTAGCTGGCTTCTGAAAAGAAAAACTCATTTAACTGCCTGTCATGGGATGCTATTAAAATAAATATATTCTTTGCACAAGTAAAATCAAACTGCCATGTATTTTGTAACCCATGCCTGGGCAGCAACTAAGGGAAATGGAAGAATAGGGAACAAGGTGTTCTTTGCAAGTGATACAATTGGCAGCCGGAGTGCTGTGAGCCAGGAAATCTTTAGACATAGATGAGGTATCAAAAAAGCAGCAGAAAGCGAGCGAAGCGGCCATTCCCCAGGAACCGGTTCAGTCAAAGATCAAGGGCTGCAGGCAACAGAAAAGCAAAGGTGAGGGAGAACTATCCTTAGGAAACAGATCAGTCAGAGATGGAGCGCTGAAGGCAAAAGTCAGTTTGTGCAAAGGATCGTTTTCTTTGCTGAATCAAAGATCATTCCCAAGTCCTGGTCACTTATGTTGTACAGTATGGTAATCACTGGCTAGATTTGACCAATAGGTTTATGGTTGTCATTTGGGAAATGGGGTCTCGGCAGAGGTTAGGTACTGGGGAAACAAATACACGTCATCATCTAGAAGGGCAAAAATAAGTGGAATGTACCTCACCTGCAAATTAAGTAGTTGACTCTTTAAATAAGGGTAGTGGAAGGTCCCTCAAGCACCTGGCCACATATTCATTTTGGAGTGAACAGAAGGGCATCTATTCCAAAAGACCTTCAGAAAATAGTGGTCAGTGCTGTCATCCTCTGCTGCTGAGCTCATTGAGTAACCTAGAAAGCAGAGTGGGCTTTGTTATTTTGGCACTCATAGGGCCATTAAATTTTCAAATGTGGTCACTTTGTTAATATTTAACTCCAATCTCTTAAAAAGCATTTAGACGGTTACATGAGTAAGAGTGGTATAGAGGTATATGGGACAAACGTGGGCAATTGGGACTAGCTTAATGGTAAAAACTGGGTGGCTTGGACAAGTTGGGCTGAAGGGCCTGTTTCCATGCTGTGAACCTCTATGACTCTAGTGGCTCCTGCAAACCTTCTTTAACCTTCCTTAGAGGTAAAATACTTGTTAAGCATTTCCGTTATGCCTTCATCATAAGATACAAGGTGACCTCTATGTCTTCAAATTGTCTGTCTTTCTTCAATCAACAATTTTTTAAATTAAAGTTCAAAGTCTAATTTATTAGTGTTACAGGTAGGCTTACATTAAGACTGCAATGGAGTTATTTGAAAATCTCCTAGTCGTCACACTGTTCAGGTACACTGAGGGAGAATTTAACGTGACCAATGCAAAGAACAAAGAAAAAAGAACAAAGAAAAGTACAGCACAGGAACAGGCCCTTCAGCCCACCAAGTTTATGCTGACAAAGATGCCTTTCTAATCTAATATTTTCTTGCCTCTACGTAGTTCATATCCCTCTATTCGTTACCTATTCATGTATCTATCCAGATGCCTCTTAAGATTTGTCATAGGAGCTGCTTCCACCACCTCCTCTGGCAGCGTGTTCCAGATACTCACTACCCTCTGCGTGAAAAACGTACCCCTTACATCTCTTTTAAACTTTCTCCTTTCATTTTCAACCTATGCCCCAAGTAATTGACCCTTTGAAAAAATACCCTGACTACCCACTACAACCAACACTGTCATCATCTTGTAAATCTCTATCAGGTCCTCCCTCATCCTCCAATGCGCCAGTGAAAACAATCCAAGTTTGTTCAACCTTTCTTCATAGTCTATATGCTCCAAACCAGGCAACATCCTGGTAAATCTCTTCTACACCCTTTCCAATGTATCAATATCCTCTTGGTAGTGTGTCAACCAGAATTGTACATAATACTCCAAATGCGCCCGAACCAAAAGCTTATACAGCTGCAGTATGATTTTCCAATTCCTACACTGCCCTGACCAATGAAAGCCAGAATGCCATATGCCTTCTTGACCACCTTGTCCACCTGAGTTGTCACATTCAGGACACGGTGGATCTGCACACCTAGATCCCTCTGTATGCTAGTATCTCTAAGGGCTGTACTATTTACTTTCCTCCTGCAGTAGGTCTTTTAAATTGCATTGTCTCACATTTGTCCGGGTTAAATTCCACCTGCCATCTTTCCAGGTCTTCAGCTGATTTATATCCAACTGTATTGTCTGACAATCCTCTTCGCTATCTGCTACGCTCCCAATTTTTTATCATCTGCAAACTTGCTAATCATGCCACCTACATTTTCCTCCAGATCATTTATATATATTCCAAACACCAGAGGCCCCAGCACTGACCCTTGTGCAACATTGCTTGTCAAGGAACTCTGGTTAGAAAAGTACCCTTCCACTGCTACTCTCTGCTTTCTATACCCAAGCTAGTTTTGTATCCATCTTACCAGCTCATCTTGAATCCCATATGCTGCCTATCACTAACTAATAAGCTTATTCTCTTCCAGCTGTAAGTACATCCTGTCCCTCAGAATCTTCTCCAATAATTTCCCCACTACTGATGTAAGGCTCATAGGTCTGTGATTTCCTGGATTGTCTCTTTTGCCCTTCTTAAACAGAGGAAAAATATTAACTAATCTCCAATCCTCTGGTATCTCATCCATGGCTAAAGAAGATACAAAGAGTCTGGCCAAGGCCTCAGCAATTTCTTCTTTCACCTCTCTCAATATTCTGGGATAGACCCTATCTAGCCCTAGGAACTTGTCCACCTTAATGTTTTTCAAAACCTCCAAAACCTTCTCCCTTTTCATCTGAACATGTCCTAGAATATCAACATCCTCCTTTCTACACTCACCATCCACCACATCCATCTCCATTGTGAATTCTGATGCAAAGTACTCATTAAGAACCTCACCCACGTCATCTGGTTCCGCACAAAAATTCCCTCCACTATCATTGAGTGGATATACCTTTTCCTTAGCTACTCTCTTCCTCCTTATATACTATAAAAAGCCTTGAGATTCCCCTTAATCCTGCCTGTCAAGGACATTTCATGGCCCTTTTTACCCTCTTCAGTCCCTGTTTAAGCTCTTTCCTACTACCTCTGTATTCCTCAAGAGCCTTATCCATTTTCAATTCCCTGAAATTTATGTATGCCTCCTTTTTCTTTTATACTAAGCTCACAATCTCTTTTGTCATCCAAGGTAATCAAAACTTGCCATCTTTATCCTTCATTTTTACAGAAACATACTTGTCCTGAATTGTTAACAACTGACTTTTAAAAGAATGCTGTCCCCAGTTTACATTCCTTAGCTCCTGTCTAATATTGTCATAGTTAGCCTTCACCAGTTTAGTTCTTTCACTCTGGGATTACTTCTGTTCTTTTCTACAAGTATTTTTCAAGTCCCCCACTGAGACATCAATCACTAGGCACGTTTCCCAGAACCAGGTTTAAGATAGCCCCTTCACGAGTTGGTCTATCTACATCTTGCCTCAAGAAGCACTCTTGGACACACCAAACAAATTCTGCCCTGTCCAATACACCTAACCAACACATCTTTCGGACTGTGGGAGGAAACCAGAGCACCTGAAGGAACCCCACGTAGATATGAGGAGGATGTGCAGCTTCCACACAGGCATTGATTCAAGCTGGGAATCGAACCCGGTTCCCTGGCACTGTGAGACAGCAGTGCTAACCACTGTGCCACCATGCCGCCCTTATTAATGCTTATTAAAGCCTTTGCTGTTTCCCAACCCCCTTTATATTGAATTTAAGTCTTTCAAATTTCCAACTTATCTCTTTGTTTGCGTCCCTTCTATACTTTTGTATTTCTAATTCTTTTCTTTTGTATTATCCTTAATAGTTATCACATGCTGCTTTTTCATCTCGAAAGATTAGATAATTATAGCTGGCTTTGCAAAATTAATGTGCATTCCCACAGTGAATAATTTATATTTCAAAGCGCCCAATGCTTAAGTCTATTCTAAATGGGTTTCCTTAAATCAGGATATTGTTCACACGTTTGCAGAAAGTCAATGTTGTTCTTGAAAGCATGGTTTGGATTACACTGTGTGCATGTCCCCTCACCAAAATGTTACTGTGATAGTTACATTCCAGAGAGCTGCTATAATTGTTAATGATTTTCATGTTTCGAATGGTAGCTAACTAAAGAACAGACAAGAACTGTATTGCCTTCTATCAATCTTTATATGGCAGTTATCATGATTTTTTCCCCCTATTAACAAATCTGATTCATGAAAACACAAAATGCAGCAGATGCTGGAAATCTGAGATTAAAAACAGAAACTACGAGAAATTCTTTGCAGGTTCTAGCTGCATCAGGATATTCTGATGTAAGGTCATCAGCCGGAAATGTTAACTGTGTTTACATGTGGTGGCATGGTGGCACAGTGGTTAGCACTGTTGCCTCACAGCTCCGGGGACTTGTGTTCGATTCCCAGCTTGGGTCACTGTCTGTGTAGAGTTTGCACATTCTCCCTGTGTCTGTGGTGGGTTTCCTCCAGGTGCTCCAGTTTCCTTTCACAGTCAAAAGATGTGCGCTTTAGGTTGATTGGCCATGCTAAATTGCCCCTTAGTGCCCCAAGATGCGTAGTTTAGAGGGATTAGCAAGGCAAATATGTGGGTTACGGGAATAGGGGCTGGGTGCAATTGTGGTTGATGCAGACTCGATGGGCTGAATGGCCACCTTCTGCGCTGTAGGGATTCTATGACATTTCTCCTGATTTATACAGTTTATGCCTACTGTAATAACATGTTAAGATACTGGTTGCACTTTTTAAACATTCGGCAACAATACATCCACAGTAGTCCAAGACTTCAGTGCGCAGTAGCTCATGTTGTTGTTTGTTTTACTCCCTCGTCCCAGTTTTCTCCTCACATATTCCCATCCTCTCCTGAAAACTGTGAATTAATGCTTGGCATCACGTTGAAGAGCACCAGCCGCCTTCCTACACATTGTTCTCCAAGAGTCTATACGTGAGCTCTGTTTACTGATCATCTTCCCACAACTGGTGCAGTCAGCAGAATACATGAAACGTTATTGTGATTAACATGCTGCCAAGATGATTCTGTTAGTGCAGAGTACAAAAGGCAATCACTTCCTTAATGAATTGGTGGGAGGTGTACTATAGATGCATTGATCAGATTCCAAGAGATTCTTTTTCCCTCCCTCAGTGTGCATTGGGCTATCCAATACTGGAAACAAACTGGCTATTCTTGGATTCACTCGTACTTTTCTTTGTAGAAATCTGAAATCTTGAACTATCAAGAACTTGTATCAGTTTTTTTTACAGTTTGTGTTAAAAATCTGAATAAATAATAACAAAAATCAGGAAATTAAGCTTTAGTAATTTAAAGATCCACGTGATGGTGATAATAATGGATCTCAATTACTGTGGTAATAATGTACTTCACATGAAATAGTGAGGATTATTTAGTAATTACCAATGTCCATATTGGCATTCATTTACAATTAACCCAGAATATTGCTTCGCTCAGACATGTAAAACTGCAGTATCCATTTTCTAAAATCTTCTACTTTTCTCTCATGTTGAAGTATGCAACAAATTACAAGAAGGTTGATTCCAAGCGTATGTTACTTCTACAGTATCTCCCAAACTTATATATATACATATATTGTTCTTCTATTATGTCAGCAGGTGTCATCCGACATACCGTAGGTTGAATGCAGAGCTAAATTTCGTCGTCTTTACTCCTGCATACTTTTACAGGGGCACCCACTACTGCTCAAGTGCCTCATTTATATTTCCAACAATTTCTAGCCAATCGCCAGGTTGAATGGTTTCATAAATGTTGGGCTCACGGTGCCATTGATTTTATTTTGTTCAGCATGTTTGACAGGAAGACAGCTATTATTATTGAAACAAATTTTTTTCCAAATGTGGTTTTCACCCTTTTGTTTTGTTTACTTTATTCCAATCCAATCAAGTCAAATTAAAGCCAATTCAGAGTCCCAACAAGTTGGGACATTCCCGATCCAAGCTGACAAGACAGGGCTCTCACCTCCCGTCTTGGGCTTGACCTAGATGATCCAAGCTGATTGAAGTAGGTATAGCTCCTCCTCCAAGGCTTGATCTTATTTGCCTTTTAGCCAAAAGGCCAAGGTGCCGCTTGAAAAAAATTGCTTCAAATGAAGCTGAAATGTAACCTAATGACTTCAAACAAGTGCAGCATGTCAATACTACACCTGATCTTAGCCAAAAGGCTGAGAAGCGATTCTCCAAATGAAGGGAATACTCCACATATCACAGAATGTTAACTGCAAAAATGTGAAGTTTTGAGATGACCCTTCTAACTTTTAGATCAATGTTACTTAAGCATAAGACATCTAATGACTACATCATATAGTACTTTTCTGCCACTTTAACACACATTTGAAGGCATCTTTGGACCCATCCCTTATTGTTGATTATTTTAAGAATCAAAAATTTATTTTCTTTTGGATCATTGGAAAAATCTACAGCATCAATATTTTTAAAATCAGTCCAATTTTGCAATGAGTTTGGCTTTGAAATTACACTGTGGGATATCTGTGTGCATTTTCATCTGTGACTTTAAAAATTCAATTCAATTAGACATGCATAACCTGCCTTTTAGAGCATGCTTCCTAGCCTTCATTAGTCAATGCCCTCATAAGTAGTAAGATTATTAACAGAGAACAGGAACACAAAGGCCTAGTGATGCAGATACATATTCTTCTAAAGTAAAATTTAAATGGAGTAAGGCAAATGAGATTCTGGGTTTTATGTATATGTGTATTGAATATTAAATTTAAAATCTGTTAGTGAATTTATATGTTGCTAGTTAGTTGATAGAGTACCAAGAGGGTGTACACTCAAGGTTATTGGATCCTCTCGCACACCCCTCCCACCTCCACCTTTATCTCTCACCCAGCCACATTTGACTTTGCAATCAGTAGTAAAGAAGCCCTCCTTCCCCCTCTCCCGATCACCTTGCCCCCCCCACTCCCACCCCTGTTCATTGTCATGCTCTTCACAGTCCAGCTACCACATCTGCCACACCTCATCACCATTGTAAATGTCAACGCTCCCGCCTACACACTCCCTACCTTTGTCATTGCAGGACAAACCTCAACAACAGCAAGCGTCAGAAAGAACGCCCAACTGGAGTAATGCCAGAACTCAGAACCCTCATGCTGTTCGAGCAGAGAGCTTTCGAGCTGGCTGGAGAGGAAGAAGAGAATGCTGGCATTAATGGTGAACAGGGGCAGGAGACAAACAAGAGAATCTTAAGGAGATGCTGTCATTCTGCAAGTCTCAAGTGAGTACTCAGTGTTCTCTCCTTTATCCCCTGTAATGCACTAATGACAAATCCCTTCTCTTGCAGGCATAACAGCTGAACAGATGGATCATCTTCGTGCCCACTGAACCCATCAGATTCAAGTAGCTCAGGGAGAGACTTCTCCAACCTCACTGTTGAAAAGGCAGAATAATATTCACCCACACCTTGCACCAGTGCAAATAGTCATACCTCAGTGGGATCATTAAGTAGACAGTCTTTTGGGTCACTCACAGTTGAAGATCCACAGCATGTGGAGGCATGGACGTCCCAGGGATCTAACACTCGGAGGGATGCCAGAGGTCAGGACTCTGCTCGGTCTCTGTTATCTCACAGCTGTTGGAGCTAGAAAAGGCAAAGTCGTGAATGTCAGGGAGGGATGACAGCCTCCCTCCTCTTACTGCAAGGCCAACTAGAGGAGTGCCATTGCCTTCTGACAGAGGGTATGGTACCTTTAATGAGTAGAACTGTGAGGGTGACATCCACAATGTCAATGTTGGTGCAGGATGTTTACTTCATGGCAGGAGGAGCCTGCACCATCATTCACCTCATGACCGCCATGTCTGAGGGCACAAACTCCACGTCGCAGAGCTTCAACTGCATGATGTGGGCACTGGTGGGAACCCATGGGTACCTGTTCCAGAGGACAGTGGGGTTTTTGGATCTCACTGCAGCTGCCCCTCTATCCCTAGAAGGACCACAGGAACCATCAGGCACCTGAAGAAATGAGGATCGTATGGGTCACAGCCCAGGGATCCTGGGGCTGTCCAGCCTATCTGAGTATCTCTCTTCCTGTGAATGACACTCCTCTAGCCCTACACGCTGGTAAGGGCAGCACTGCAATTTAAATAACACTTGTAGGGTCCGACTTTACCATTTTGATTCTCAGTGTTGAATCTGGGTGCAATTCAGATCTGACTTGGAAAATTGCTCTCATGCGCTCCTGGACGCACTTAGCCTGGAAAAGAAATCGCGAGTCTGAATCACGCTGTGGACAGGGCTTATCACACCTGAGACACTGCTGTCTGATCAGAGCTTTGAACTGCACACGCACAGTGAGAAAAAAAATTGAGAAAGGCTCCCCGAGTCACATCGTGCCTGGACTGCAAAAAGCGGATAAAGCGGCCAGAGAGCGAAAAGCGGGAGCGATGTTCCCCACAGACATCGCCTCCCCCTAATCTCCCCAACCCTCCCCACCATCCAAACCGATCACGACCCCCCATGGACCCTTCCCCCCCACACTGTTTGTCCGCAGAGTTACAGCGGATCCCCTTCTGCCCTCCTTCCCCCCCCCCGCCCCACCTCCACCACAGAATCTCTCCTCCCCCTCCCAACCAGCCAACGATCTGGCCTCCCTCCTCCCTTCCCTCCACCAGAGATACATCTGACCCGCCTACTCCTCCCTTCTTGAGAAGCTGGAGCACCCGAAACAGATCTTTGACGAGCATGTTTGTTTCTTGCCGAATCTGGACGTGTATACGTGATGAACTGGTAAAGTTCATTAATTCAATTTAAATGCAAATGCATTTAAATCGCCACTGCGCCCGGTTTGGGTGCGAATCGGATCGCAGCCATTTTTGGGCCTTGGTAAAGTGGGCACCTGCATGGACGTGGATCGTGTTAATGGCCTCACGCCCGACCTCACCAAGTTTTTGCGCCCAAAAATGGGCGCAATGCAGTGGTAAAATTGGGCCCTATGTAATCTTCAAAAATGATCAGTTTATTCCCAATCATTTGTCAATTTTAGGACAGGGCATAAGGTCACGTATCCTGCAGCAAAATATAATACAGCCATGAGGGCTGGCAGCCCATTAATGATCTTCCAGGTGACTTCCTAGCGTAAGCTTTGAAAAGATCATATCTTAAGCTAAATGTGGACATTGCGACTCAAAATCCCAGCTTGGCCCCCTCTTTAGCAGGGAAAGTGTGATAGTAATTGATTATAGTTACCTGACAGTCCTCTATAATCCCTCGGAGCCCTTGCAAAAAAAAAAATAGTGTTAGAACCAGTAAAGCAAGCAGAACGGCCTGTCTGCTCAGAACTCTTTGTATGTACCTTTAAATGACATCGAGAGCTTGAGTGTAGATTCTGCCTTTTCAAATTCCAGCCGTGAATCTACCAAAGGGATCCTCTCGGCTTAGAAAGTTGGAATTAGGATAAAAACATTGCAAGTGAAACAGCAGTGTGGCTATAAATAAATAATACCTCAGCATGGAAGAAAGTGTTGAATCATCGGAAATAGAAGAATCCTGGCATGCAAGCCAAAATAGTTTGACAACAGGAAAACATCCAGGTCTTTTGCTGCTCACAACACAAACTACACATGAAGGAGATGATTGGCTACCAATGCATTACTGCCACAGGATGGTCTCATTTACTAAGCCATGACTAAAAAGAATTCTCAACAGAATGCTTGATTAAGTATCCAAGACTCAAGAATTGGAGCCTGATTTTACCATTGTGGGTGCAAAAACTTGGTAAAGTTGGGTGTGAGGCGATTAGTGCGATCCGCACTCACGCCTGCACAAATGCCGACTTTACTAAGGCCTGAAAATGTCTACGATCTGAACCATGCCAGAAAGTGATGCAACATCAATTTAAATTCATTTGCATGCATTTAAATTGATTCAACGAGTTAGACGCCCAATCTTATCTGCATTTCTCCCTTTACCATCGCGTTTGCCTGTCCAGATTCGGCATGAAACAAACATGCTCGGCAAAGATCTTTTCCGGGTGCTCCAGCTTCTGAAGAGGTAAGTTCAGAGCTTCTGGCGGCTCTCTGACTCAGATCAGTGTTGGGTGGACCAGATCATCCTCTGGTTGCGGGGGAGCGAGGAGGAGGCCGGTCAGATTTATCTCTGGTGGGGGGGAGAGAGGGAGGAGGGAGGCCCAATCATGCTCTGGTGCAGGGGGAGGGGTGGAGGAGGGAGGCCTGATCATTCTCTGGTGGGGGAGGTGAGGGAGGCTAGATGGCTCTCTGGTGGGGTGTGAGGAGGGACAGCCAGGTCATTCTCTGGTGGGGGGAGGGCGGGGGGTGGGGTGGGGGGGGATGGTGGGGAGAGGGAGGCCAGATGGTTGCATGTGGTGAGGAGGAGAGGAGGGAGGCCAAATGGTTCTCTGGTGGGTGGAGGAGGAGGTCAGATGGTTCTCTGGTGAGGAGGGGGAGGTGGAGGGAGGTGGACCAGATCATTCTCTGGTGGGGGGGAGGGGCAGGGGGCAGGGACGTGGGGGGACTGCTGCCACTCTGCAGGCGATTGATGGGGGGGGAAAGGGGGCAGGGGGTTGCGATCGGTCTGGGAAGCGGGCAGGCTGGGTGGATAAGGGGGACACTTATGTTGTGGGGGGTGAGGCAATGTCTGTGGGAGTCATCGCTCCCGGGCCACTTTATCTGCTTTTTGCGGCCCAGGAGCGGAGATGTTTTTCCATTTTTGTTTCACTGAGCATGCGCAGTTCAAAGCTCCGATCATTTCAGGAGTGCTAAGCCCTGCCCACAGCACAATTCGGACTCTTTTTTTTTTCAGGCCAAGTGCAAATGGGGGCACCTGAGAACAGTTTCCTAAGTCGGATCTGAATTGTGCCCAGTTTCAGCACTTAGAATCAAAATGGTAAAATCGGCCCTTGGAGTGCACTGAAACTGTCAACAGGAAATCTCAGGGATTGATTAGGAGAGCAGACCCACTGTCTGTTTAATAACTCACCTGAAACAGAAATAAAAAGTGACCATGTTCTGTAATAGATTGTGATCCCTCTCTGCCAGTTTACCATTCAGTCTCTCTGAATAGCAAGGTCGGTGCAGAGTCCAACCCATTAGACAACTCATAAAAGAATCTCCAGTTGCAACGGGATCTTGATCAATTGGGCCAGTGGGCTGATGAATGGCAGGTGGAGTTTAATTTAGACAAATGTGAGGTGATGCGTTTTGGTAGATTGAACCAGGGCAGGACTTATTCGGTTAATGGTAGGGTGTTGGGAAAATTACAAAACAAAGAGATCTCAGGGTACATGTTCATAGCTCCTAGAAAGTGGAGTCACAGGTGGACAAATTGGTGAAGAAAGTATTTGGCATGCTTGGTTTCATCGGTCAGAACATTGAATACAGAAGTTGGGACGTCTTGTTGAAGTTGTACAAGACATTGGTAAGGCTACACTTGGAATATTGTGTGCAATTCTGGTCACCCTATTATAGAAAGGATATTATTAGAAAGGGTGCAGAAAAGATTTACTAGGATGCTACCGGGACTTGATGGTTTGAGATATAAGGAGAGGCTGGGTAGATTGGGACATTTTTCTCTGGCGTGTAGGACGCTGAGGGGTGATCTTTTATAGGTCTATAAAGTAACGAGGGACACATCAGCTAGGTAGTCAATATCTTTTCCCAAAGCAAGGGGAGTCTAAAACTCGAGGGCATAGGTTTAAGGTGAGAGGGGAGAGATACAAAAGTATCCAGAGGGGCAATTTTTTCACACAGAGGGTGGCGAGTGTCTGGAACAAGCTGCCAGAGGTAGTAGTAGAGGCAGGTACAATTTTATCTTTTAAAAAGCATTTAGATAGTTACATACTTACATGGGTATGATGGGTATAGAGGGATATGAGCCAAATGTGGGCAATTGGGATTAGCTTAGGGGTTTAAAAAAAGGGGGCAGCATGGACAAGTTGGGCAGAAGGGTCTGTTTCCATGCTGTAAATCTGTATGACTCTAATAGCCATGTATTTTTCCCCTATTTAAAATAAAGTCAAGAACATAAGAAATAGAAGCAGGAGTAAGTCATTTTGGGCCCTCCAGCCTACTCTGCCATTCAATAAGATCTTGGGTTGATCTGATCTAGGTCTCAACTCCATTTTCCTGCCTGTTGGTGGCACGGTGGTGGCACAGTGGTTATCACTGCTGCCTCACAGCGCCCGGGATCCGGGTTCGATTCCCAGCTTGGGTCAATGTCTGTGGATTTTTGCATGTTCTCCCTATGTCTGCATGAGTTTCTTCTGGGTGCACCGGTTTCCTCCCACAGACTGAAAGATGTGCTGGTTAGGTACATTGGCCATGCTAAATCCTCCCTGAGTGTACCCAAACAGGCACCAGGGTGTGGAGAGTGGGGGATTTTCACAATAACTTAATTGCAGTGTTAATGTAAGCCTTCTTGTGACACTAATAAACTAAAGTAAACTTTAAAATGTTTCCCATCACCTCTGATGCCACTCATACCCAATCATTCTCATCATGTGTAGTTCTGACCTAATCTCTCTTCCCCTCAGGAATAATGGAACGGACACCCACAGCTTATAAAAGAAACATAAAACAATCTACACGCCACCCAATTCATAATGACACATGTCGGCTCTCCTCCCATCATCAAGAAATGGCAGCTCCTACCCAATGGCACACTTAGCCATTAAAAAAAACCCTGACCAATGACAACACCAGAGAAGAGTAATTAGCATTCCACCAGGAAAATACAATGAACTACATTCCCTCTCTGAAAAAAAATGGCTATCCCTCTCATAGAGAAAATTTGACCTGTGCCCTCTGAGCTACACCCCCCACCCTCCCCACCCCACCCCACCCCATCAGTGTGAAACAATACTTACCTTGTAAGTTCCACTTCACCAGGAAGAACATTTCCCTTGGCACCTTTACATTGACAAGCTCCATTCCCAGCCCTCACTGTACACCCTGATAATGAGGAGCAAACAGACGTCGATAATAATTGCCCTGCCCCAACCCCCTCGCCCTCTCCTGATCAGCATCTGCAAGGAAAGGAAAGAAAAAGACAGAGGGAGAATCAGACAGAGGGAGAATCACAATGGGATAAGAAGAGGGAAGTAGCAGATAAAAACAAAGGGACAAGAATCAAAATGAAGAAGAAACAGAATCATCATACTTATGTCAGAGAAAAATGGGAAAATGATTTCATTCTGCAACTTAAACTATGGAAGACTGACCAAGTAAATGTTTAATAGAACAAATAGAAAAACTGAAGTAAACTCATTTTGTCAACCCACACTGTAGAGTTGGAAATTTCTGAAAGAATGTTACTTTTCCACAGGTCTCCCTGTCTCTCATGAGCCTAGGTAGGTATAGGCCATTCAATCCACCAAGTCTGCTCTGCCATTCAATAAAATCATGACTGATCTGACTGTGGCCTTGACTCTACTCTCCTGTCTGCACCTCCGTAACCCTTGACTCTCTTGTAGATCAAAAATCTGACCCACAAGAACATAGAAATAGAAGCCTCACAGCCTTCATGAGTGATTTTTGTTTAACCACATCTCTACCTCCTGCATTGTCCCTCCTGCAGTATGCCATGATTCCCCTAATGTGGAGATGCCAGCATAGGACTGGGATGGGCACAGTAAAAAGTCTTACAACACCAGGTTTATTTGGAATCATTAGCTTTTGGAGCGCTGCTCCTTCATCAGTTGAGTGGAGAGGTCGGTTTCACAAACATGGCATACATACACAAGATACAATTGCAAGATAATGGTTGGCACGCGAGTCTTTACAGGTAATCAAGTCTTTCCAGGTACAGATATTGTGAGTGGAGAGAGGGATAATCACAGATTAAAGAGGGATGAATTGTCTCAAGCCAGGACAGTTAGTAAGGGCTTGTAAAATCTTTTACAGAACTATGCACATGAACTCCAAGGTCTCTCTGTTCCACAATACTCCCTAATGTCCTACTATTCACTGTGTAAATCCTACCCTGATTTGGCTTTCCGAAATGAAACACTTCATACTAATCTGTACTGAATTCCATTTGCCATTTCTCTGCCCACTTCCCCAGTTGAGCAAGAAACTGCTGCAATTTTTGATAAACTTCCACACTGTGTACAATACCTCATTTTTTTGTTTCATCTGCATATTTGCTCGTCATGACTTGTACATTCTCATCCAAATCATTGATATAAATAACATGCTGAGGCCGGGGGGAAATGATAGCTTGTGTGCCAGTCATCAAAAACCAAAGTCGCAGACAGGTTCTACTGAGATGTGAAAATTAATGGGGCAGCACAGTGGAGGATGATGATGATAATGAAGATTGAAATGTTTTGTGCATTGGTAGGTCTGCCAGAGAATCTCCCATCCCTGATGTGGAGCATGGAGGAGACCAGCTCAAAATGCGGCAGAGGACATTGTGCAGCACTTGGAGCCTATACTCTCCAGTATGAAAATGGCATCTATCCCAGTGACAACCCTTGCAGACCCACCCGAGATGCTGCTTCTGGCGTTCAATGAGTCAGCCTTTATTGCAGCATAAGGAGAAGCCACCCAATGTCTTGATGTTCCAATAGAAGCCAAGCAGAGGTCGTGAGATTCAGACTTGCTGCCATGCAGTCTTTTCAGGCACTATCCTGGGTGTGGATCTCAGCGCTAAAATAAAGAATGCAGGCTCTTATGGAATTCCAGCCAGCTGCCCTCTAACACATTATGAGTGTTAGACTTCACCTTGTTGATACATTTGTGCAATTAACAAGGCTGAAGTTAACACATTGTACAGCACATAAGCTTATTGGTAAATTGTCTTAATTTGTATGTGTTATTGTGATGTTGTTAAGCATCCTTTAAGTTGGCATGTCTTTAAATGCCAAGATACTGTACTGTAGCTTTAAGAAGGAACATGTGGATCTCTAGCTGGGGAACAGTTGCACATTTGGGCTCCAGTGAGTTTAGCATTAGCAAAAAACAGCAGAGAAAAAAGGGATGCAGATTGGTTCAAAAGATGTCTGAGAGCTAGAATTATAATTGAAGGGTACAGATTAAGGTTATTTTATTGTTGGGAAGAATAATGCACTTTTTACATTGGCCAAGAATTGCAAACATGTGGTTAAAAGTTGTTTGTTGACACTGGTGCATAACTTACACTGAATGTCCAAAATGGTATGAAAATTGGGAAACATTTGCCAGGTGACAGCCTTCTTTTCAAGACAATTGCTAAAGGGGCTCTTGCCGAGAGAAAAAAGTTAGGAATTGGTGGTCAGGCACTTGATGGAAGTTAGCACTTGTTTGAGACTTGCCTCTAACTGTTATCATCATAGGCTGGGGAATGTTGAAACAATGCAAATGTGGCTTATGTAATTGTCACCTGAATTGGGTTTTATTGCATAGGAACCCAGGTCAATATTAAAATCCAGTATCAAAACTAAGGTAATTGCCATAAGAAAAACTGGCCAGCCTTTGTTAGGAAGTGGCCAGCCCAGTCCAATCTGCTGCCTGCCATGTCAAGATGGTGCAGTCCAATACCAGGTCCTCAAGCCCCAGAATTGCTTGAGGGAGTCCTGCAAGGCCATCTGCAGTCTCCCCAAAGAAAACTGAAAGTCAATAGCTCTCCATCAGCCACTTTACGGTCACTCGAGTAGAAATGTGCAGGATCACTAGGACTGGAAAAGACACCTACAGGGCAGGTACTAAGCAAATGCACAAGGGCGAATAGCTCAGTTTTGCTTCTATAGTTGGATAACTATGTAAATGAAGTTTTTTTTAAAGACTTTTAATGTAGAATGTTGGACAAGTAGGTGCTATGATGGGATGTCACAGATGGATTTTAGAGTGGGGAATGCTGGATCCATGATATTAAAGAGAAGTTATCCTATGGGAATTGGACTCTGAGTGGATACCAGCAGATTGTTCATGCAATGTGAAGGAATCCAGGATACTTTTTTCCTGATTCCTCCTGTTCCTCCTTTGTCAGAGGTAGCCTTGAAATGCCTGGTGGCAATTGTTATGCCCTCATAGTGGCAATGTCATGGAAGATGCAGCAGACCACCACAAACATGGGCACCCAATCCAACGTACAATGGAGGTTTCCTACTGAGTTGTTCAGGTATCAGAAGCATTGTTTCAGCTGCCAATGATCTATTCCACAAAGTTCCTGATGGCTCCATGGCTTTCATTGTAGGCATTTGATCTTCACATGATTGGGTGGTAAGCTAGACACATGAACCATGTGTATTGAAGGTCACCTTTTGTTTCTGAACAGACACTCTCTTATTCTCCGTAGTAGTGTGAAGAAGGAGGGAATGACAGTCTATCTCTGACTGAAAGTATTATTGCTGTAGTTAGGATAACAAGTACTCATCAAAATGATGTACTGTGCATGGTAGCACACCAACTGCATATTAATGGAGTGGTAGCCCTTATGGTTTCTATGTCTTTGCCTGATGACATGTGGGGATCTGCAGATCTAATTGTGTGCAATCGATAGCTTCCTATACTATTGACAGTCCTATTACCATGGGCAAATTCATGAATCTGTTCATTGTGTTGCTTCCTACTGAGGGAGAAAACAATGTATTCATCTCCCCTGGCAGAGATAGCATTAGTGACCTCCTTGATGCATCAGAGATGTTGAATATGTTACCTTCTCCTACTTAGAAAGAGCTAGTCACGTGGAGGTTTAATACAACAGTGGCCTTTACAGCCACTGTCCTTGCCCTGGTGCAGGGCTCCTGGTTTAATTTAAGGAGTTGATACAGGATATTGCCCACCTCCTTGCTGAAGCTAAGCCTCCACAGACTCTGCTCCTGGGTTAGACGTAGAGGAGAGAAATGCATCCAACAATCCTGTGGTGAGTAGAAACTTCTATGGATCGTCGTCCTCTTCCTTCCTCTTTGCAGAATTTCCCCACTCTGCACCTTTTGCACCATCTGTTGACCGTGTTGCAGACCTGGTCTCCATATTTCCCCCTTATTTCCATTGACTCCAGTTTTGCTGAGGCTTCTTGGTGACATATTCAGTCAAATGCTGCCTTGATATCAAGGACAGTCGCTGTCACTTGTCTCTTGAGTTCAGCTCTTTTGTCCACGTTTGGACTAAGACTGTATGTAATGAGGCCTGGAGCTGAGTGGCTCTGTCAGAATCCATTAGTGAGCAGGTTACTTATTGCTGTGTCAATGCCATTAGATAGCACTGTCTACGACACCACGAGAGTAGATCCATGGGGTGATAATTAGTAAATATGTATTAGCTGTGAAACCCGTGTTGCATTCCCCACAGTTCTCTTTGTGAAAATTGCTGACACTTCATCCTTCTGAACTTCTCCAGCTCCATCCATTGATTTCTTTAAAAGTGGGCAACTGAGAATAACTCTTCAACTAATTTGCATGTTTCCCTCTAATTGGTGCTTAACAAGCGCTTAACAAGCAAAATAATCTTTAATCTGCTGACTATGCATTAAGGTGCGTTATATTTGAGTACTCGCAAATTGTGGACCATGCACAAGAATTGCCTCAAACAATGTGTGCAAATTCCCTGATTTACATATGTTTTACATGTGATTTATGTATAATAGGTACACGTTTTATTTTCTGCACATGGAATATTAACCTGAGGATAAACTAAAGCCCATCTTTCACTTTCATGCTGTCTTTTTAGTCATTTAACATTGTATCTTTGAACAGATTTTCAGGTCATGAATTTTAATGTGAATTCTATTATTTGACCAGAAGAAATTTCATTTCCTGCACTTCTGTTCTTACCCCTTCCATTCTGTCAGAGAACTATGATAAGGCTCCTCTTGTCCTCACCTTCACACCAGTTTCCACAGTCAACAGATTATATCGCAATTCCTGTCACATCCAGCCTGATGCCATGACCAGACCATATCATTCCCTTATGTTCCCTTTCAGCATTCAAAAGGGATGCATTCCTCTGCGCCAAGATAGTTGACTCCTCAATTGCTCTCCAACAGCCCTCCCCCTTCCCAGGGCATAGTGCAGGAAGTGAAACACCTGCCTGTCACCTTCCTACCTGGCACCATGAAGGGCCCCAAATATTCATAGGTCAAACAGCGATTTGTATCTCGTTCTTTCCACTTATATTCACTGATGTGGTTTCTTTCGCAAAAGTGAAATGATCTCAATACTCAAAATCTGAACTTAAAAACGTAAATTGTTAGTAATACTCAGCAGGAGTGGCGACAACTACAGAGAGAGAAACATTTTTAAAACTCTTTGATGGCATGTCCCCGTTCCTTTTTGCCCCTGAGAAGGTGTCGATGAGTCACCTTCTTGAAGTGCTGCAGTCCAGGTGTGTGGTTACACCCACAGTGCTGCGAAGAAGGAATTCATAGAATCTGCAGTGCAGAAGGAGACCATTTGGCCCATTGAGGCTGCACTAGCAACAATCCCACCTAAGTCCTATCCCCATAATCCCACATATTTAGTCCTTCTGACACTAAGGGGCAATTTATCATGGGCAATTAACCTCATCCACAGTCGTTAGAATGTGGGAGGAAACTGGAGCACCCAGAGGAAACCCACGCAGACAGGGAGAAAACACAAACTCCACGCAAGTATTCGCATTTTGATCCAGCGACATTGAAGGAACAGTGATATTGTTTTAAGCTGGGATGGTGTGTGGCATGGCGGAAAACTTGCAAGTGAAAGTGTTCCCATACATCCACTGCCTTGTTTTTCTAGGTATTAGAGGCCATGGGTTTGGAAGGTGCTATTGAAGGAGAATGGTGAGTACCTTGAACGTAATACACACTGTTGCCACTGTGCATTGGTGGTGGGGGTAATGAATATTTAAGGACCTGGATGGGGTGCCAATCAAGCAGAATGCTTTGTCCTGGATGGTGCTAACTTCTTGAGTGTTGCTGGATCCACCCTCACCTAAGCAAGTGCAGAATATTCGACCACATTCCTGACTTGTGCCTTGTAGGTGGTAGACAGGCTTTGATTTGCTTGCTACAGAAATCCCAGCCTCTGATTTGCTCTTGTAGCTACAGTATTTATATGACTGGTCCAGTTCAGTTTCTGGACAATGGTAAACCGAGGATAGTGGAGTATTCAGTAATGGTAATGCCATCGACTGTGTGGGGGAAATGACTGGATTCTCTCTGTGTGGAGATGGTCATTGCCTGGAACTTGTGTGGCAGAAATGCTACTTGCCATTTGTCAACGCAAGCCTGGAGATTGTCCGGGTCTTGCTGCATTTCGACTGCTTCAATATATGAGGAGTTGTGAATGATGCTGAACATTTTGCAATCATCAGTGAACATTTGCACTTCTGACTTTATGATGGATTGATGAAGCAGCTGAAGATGGTTGGTCCTAGGACACTATGCTGAGGAACTCCTGCAGAGAGGTCCTGGAGCTGAGACAGAATCATGGAATCCCTACAGTGCAGAAGGAGGCCATTCGGCCCATTGAGTCTGTACTGACTCTCCAACAGAGCATTTTACCCAAGCCCACGCCCTGTCCTATCTCCATAATCCCCTAATCTACACATCTTTGGACACTACGAGGCAATTTATTGTGGTCAATCCACCTAGCCTGCACATCTTTGGACTGTGGGAGGAAACTGGAGCACCCAGAGGAAACCCCCACAGATGCGAGGAGAATATACAAATTCCACACAGACAGTCACCCAAGGCCAGATTTGAACCCAGGTCCCTGGAACTGTGAGGTAGCAATTGATGAGTGACCTCCAACAATCACCATTGTAAAGATGCTTAGGGGCAATTCTCCCAACAAAATTCTAAGTGTCAAATTCAGGTAAACATTGGAGGAAATCACGCTTTTTTTTCAGCGGGAGTTTCAAAATCCATCTCCAACACTCTGTGTATCACAGAGTGCCTCAGCATAAATCCCATTGAAAATCAGTGGATGCGGCCTATTCCCACTGGGGAGGCCAGCAGCATAGTGCTGAGATCGATGCATGCACAGTGGCCCTGCACCACTGGCTTCTCAATCACTGGCCAGCTCAATTGCTGGCCAGCCCCGCAGCCCCTGCATTACTGGCCGTGCGACCCCCACCTCCCCACGGCCCAATCACAGGCCCCCCAAACATACCTGGGTAATGCTCCTAGATGCCCTGCACTCTTCAGCCTTGCCCCTATTAGTCTCCAACCTCTTGGCACTGTCCATGCCCAGTGGGCAGCACCATTGTGCCTCCTGGGCATTGGTACTTTGTACCTTTGGCTGTGCCCAGGGGCCCAGGCTGGCTCTGCCAAGGTGGCAAGGCCCAGGAAGCACCACCCCCATGTCTAACCTCCTGAGGGGCCTTGATTGCCACCTCTTCACTCCAGTGGGGTTGGGCTGCCAGCTACCAGCAAGTGGGGGGCTATACTAAAACCTCTGAAGTGATATACTCCCAGCAGAGAGGGGAGGGGAGAGGCTAGCAGACCCAAAGACTTCAGTCCCGGGCCTGCTAATGATATTTAAAATAGATTATAATGCACATGTACACAATATATACAGCTGATTTCTGGCATGGAGCTGATGTGCAGAGGCCGTGTTGCTCAGCGGGGAGCCTCCGCTAGAGTCCCCTGGCCCACTGCACTACAAAAGAGAGAATCGCCACCAACTTGTTTATTTACAGGTTAAAACCAAACAGAGACTTGTAGCCTCGTGGCTGCAATCAGCTCCCGAGATGAATCTGAGTACAAAAGCCCAGGCTTACCAGAGTGGTCCCCAAATCTGCTTCCTGATTGGTTCCCTGGGTCATGTGACCCTTACTCTGCAGATTGATCCATAAAGGGACAATCACCACAACAGCCACTTTTCTTTGTGCGAAGTACGACTCCAACCAGCGGAGGGCTTTCCCCGATTTCTATTGACTCCAGCTTTGATCCCACATTCAGTCAAAACCAGCCGTGATGTCGAAGTCAGTCAGTCTCACCTCACCTCGGCTATTTTGTGTCCATGTTTGAACCAAGGATGCATTAAGGTCAGGAGTTGAGTGGTCGCGGCGGAACCCAAACGGAGTGTCAGTGAGCGGGTTGTTGTTAACGATGCCATTTGATAATACTGCTGATGACCCTTTCTTCACCTTAGCGTAGGCCTGAAAGCAAGTTTTACACGTTTTTGCAACTCTGGCAAAAAGTCATCTAGATTCAAAACATTGGCTCGGTTCTTTCTCCACAGAAGATGTCAAACCTGCTGAGTTTTCCCAGCATTTTGTTTTTCTTCCAATCTTTACACGCTTTACAGAGGTATGCATATCAATCATTCCCTCTTAATCCAACAAACACAGTTTCAATATGTCCTATTTATTTGGAGCTCAAGTGAATCCGCAGTCAATGCCCACCTCCTGCAAGCGATTAAAGACGTTTCATATACATTTAACATACATTGCTCCCACCCTGCTGATTTCCAGATCTTCCTCCTCCATAGCAGACAGGGTTAATAAGGGGGAAATTCCAGTACAAGAAGGGGAAGGATTCCTTATGCACAGGGTAAGAGACGTTATGGCAGAAAGCAGGGTGGTTATGGTGGGCAGACAAAGCTTATTTTTCAGAAAAAGGCGAAGACCACAAAGAAGATTGTGCTGAGTCTAGGGAGTGTGGAGCTCAACTCTCGGCCAAATGCTGGCCATTAAGGGGTGCAAGCACTTTGAGCTGGGAGGAGATAAGAAGAGGAAATGCCAAGTCACCCAGTTCTAAGCTGCATTCTTTGTGTTTCATGGACTACTGATTCACAATAAAATTTATCTAAAATTAAAAGGTAAATTCCACAATTGGTTCTGTACCTTTGCCAGAACTTGTGGTCTCTCTGCAAAGAGAAACATGAGGAAGCGAAGACTGTGTGGAGTGAAATGTTTGGTCAGGAAGACAGTGTGAGATTTGAAGGGGTGATTACGGGATGGGGAATGCTTGGAGGTTGCGTGGAGATGGAATTAAGGAGGACCCTAGGGCAACATTCGCATATGGCTCAGAGACTCTCTGAGCTGCACGTTGCTATGGAAGTGGGCCAATGATAGCTGCCAGCTGTGTTACTGGACCTCAAAAGTTCTTTGAACTATTTGCTCCACTAGACCCACATCCACTCCAGCTGCCCACCTCCTTTGCGACTTCCAGCCATGCAAATTTGGGGTAGCTATCTGGCTTCTTCCTGCCAATGCCTGAAAAAATGCACTCTTCATTTCTATTAACATCATCTCCTGAGACAGTTCTGTGAAGCAGGAGACAGCCTTTTTCCCCACTCCCCCCTCCCCCCACTTATCTATTCTTCACCTCTTGTGTCTCACAATGTTGCTGATTTCCCTTTAAACACACGTCCTTCATTCATACCACTAAAGCTTCATCATGATTGCTCACTCTGTCATTGGACTGTGTGATGTATATGTGTATTTTTATTATAGTATGTTAGGATTTGGGGTGCAAACTGCCCCTTTAAGAATACATGTCAGGTGGCCCCTGGGCAATTGGTTCTTCCCAGTATGGGATCCTGTTGGGCAGTCTTCCAGTTTGACTGGAATCAGCGTACACCTTAAATAAAGAGCTTCCAGTGTTCAAGTTATCAAGTCTACCTTGTGATTCTTATGCATCGTTAGTCCAGACAGGCATACATGATAGACAGCTATCCTGGAGGCAGGCCCTGAATTCTTTGACTCCTGGAGAGGATAACCAGGATTCATCAGTGGTTCAGGATCCCAACCTGGAAAAAACCTCACAATTAGGCCAGAGACAAAGGTGGTAAGATTCCAGCTCTGTTTCTCTCTCCAAACATGAAATGACCAAGCAAGTCACTCAGTTCAAGGACAATTAGAACAAGAAAGAATAAAGAACAGTACAGCACAGGAACAGGCCTTTTGACCTTCCAAGCCTGCACTGAGCATGTTTACCGATCTAAACCAACTGCTTGTAACCCTCTATTCCCTGTTTATTCATATGCTTATCAAGATAAGTCTTTAATGTGGCTGACGTAACTGCTTCAACCACCTCACTTAGCAGTGCATTCCAGGCCCCCACCGCTCTCTGTGTAAAAAGCTTCCCCCGCACATCTCCATTGAACACTCTCCTCCTTATCTTGAACTTGTGCCCCCTTGTAATTGTCACTTCCTCCCTGGGAAAAGGCTTTCAACTGTCCACCCTATCTATACCTCTCACCATTTTATAAATTCAACTTCCATCTTTCCAAGGAGAACAATCCCAGTTTATTTAATCTCTTCTGACAGCTAATACCAGGCAACATCCTGGTAAACCTTTTCTGCACTCTCTCCAAAGCCTCCACATCCTTCTGGTAATGCGGTGACCAGAATTGGACACACTATTCCAAATGTGGCCTAATCAACGTTTTATACAACTGTAACATAATTTGCCAACTTTCATACTCGATACCCCACCTGATGAAGATAAGCATGCCATATGCTTTCTTCACCACCTTTTCCATCTGTGCCACTTTTAAAGATCTGTGAAAACTGTATTCCCAGATAGCTCTCTGTGTTTACTCTCCTGATTGTTCTGCCATTTATTTTGTAGATCCCACCTGAATTGGATCTACCAAAATGCATCGCCTTTTGCCTGGATTAAATTCCATCTGCCATTTCTCTGCCCAATTTTCCAGTCTATCTGTATCCTGCTGTACTCTCTGACAATTTTCATCGCTATCTGCAACTCTGCCAGTCTTAGTATCATCTGCAAACTTGTTAATCAAACCAGTTACATTTTCTTCCAAGTCATTTATATATATTACACACAGCAGAGGTCCCAGCACTGATCCCTGCAGAACATCACCAGTTATAGACCTCCATTTGAAAAAACACCCACTGCTACCCTCTGTCTTCTATGCCCAAGTGAGATTTAATCTTCCGGACCAGCCTGCCATCACCTTGTCAAATACCTTACTAAAGTCCATGTAGACAACATCCACAGCCCTTCCCTCGTCAATAATTTGTGTCACCTACTCAAAAAACGCAATTAAATTAGTGAGACACACAGAATATGTCCTTTCAACCCACCAGTTCCACTCTGTCTTTTTGTCTGCAGGCATGGGTTCCACATACCAAAGAACAAAGAACAGCACAGGAAACAGGCCGTTCGGCCCTACCAGCCCATGCCGCCCATTTTAACACACTCAGTGAGTGCCTTATTCAAGTCTTTCGTCGCTCATCGATGTTTTTGTCTACCTCTAGTGGAACTCCACAATAAAGGGGGTAGAAATTTGGGGAATTATATGTACGCCAGATTAAGGGACATCCAATTAAGGGACAATTTATTGATGCCAATCAGCCTAAAAAGCATGTTTTTGGGATGTGGGAGGAAACCGGAGCAGCAGGAGAAAACCCACGCAAGCACGGAGAGAATGTGCAAACTCCCACAGACATTGATCCAAGCCAGAGATCCGACCCGGGTCCCTGTAACTGTACAGCAGACAGTGATAGTCACTGAGCTGACGTGTTGCCCATCAATTGGTCCAGATTAAGCGCACACTAATGGACGTGAAGCACTAAGAATGAGGGGAGATCTCATTGAGACGTATAAGATGATGAATGGGATGGATAGGATAGAGGTGGAGAGACTCTTCCCGCTCAAAAAAGACAGTAGGACTAGGGGGCACAGCCTCAAGATAAAGGGGAGGCGGTTTAGAACGGAGTTGAGGAGGAACTTCTTCACTCAAAGGGTAGTGAATCTCTGGAATTCTCTGCCCGTTGAAGTGGTGGAGGCTGCCTCGCTAAATATTTTTAAGAAGCGGGTTGATGGGTTCTTGATAAGAGAGGGGATTAAGGGTTATGGGGAGAGGGCGGGAAAGTGGAACTGAGCCACAACAGATCAGCCATGATCTTATTGAATGGCGGGGCAGGCTCGAAGGGCTAGATGGCCTACTCCTGCTCCTATTTCTTATGTTCTTATGTTCACTCGGCAACTCTTGAAGCAACATCTAAGAGCAACCCTCGCATGACCCACTGCATGTATGCACCTTGTTGGCCAACAAGGTGGACCGAATTGCCTGTGGATGTAAAAGGAGACACCGATAAACATAAATAGACATATAACAGGCTATACAGACATTAATGGAAGATCCCCAATAGTTCCAACGTAAGTGACAAGGTGAGCCTTAAAGTTTGTTGGATGACTGATAGGAATCTATTAATTCCCAGGAACGTCCTGAGGTTCTTGATCTTCAACTAGAACCAATTTCTTTAATTCACCCAACCCGCCATCAAATCAGCGACTTGATGATCAGGGCACCATTTTTAAAGGACACCCCAGGGCACAGGTAGCAAACCAGGAAACAATCTTCACCTAAGTGCACCCCTGGCACCTCCAGCATCAAGTTGGTACTAACCCGACACCCCCAGTACTAAGGTGGCATTACCCTGGCATCCCCAGCACCAACATGACATTATCCCACCACACCAGCACCAAGATGGCATTACCCTAGCACCCCCAGCACCAACGTGGTATTACCCCATCACCCCAGCACCAAGGTGGTATTACCCCATCACCCCAGCACCAAGGTGGCATTACCCCATCACCCCAGCACCAAGGTGACTACCCCATCACCTCCAGCACCAAGATGGCATTGCCCTATCATCCCAGCACCAAGGTGACATTACCCCATCACACCAGCACCAAGGTGACATTACCCTATCACACCAGTACCAAGGTGGCATTACCCTAGCACCCCCAGCACCAAGGTGGCATTACCCTAGCACCCCCAGCACCAAGGTGGCATTACCCCATCACCTCCAGCACCAAGATGGCATTACCCCATCACCCTGAGCACCAAGATGGCATTACCCCTTCACCCCCAGCACCAAAGTGGCATTACCCCATCATCCCCAGCACCAAGCTAGCATGACTCCAGCATCCTCAGCACCAAGGTGGCATTACTCTGGCACACCTTACCATGAACCTTTTGTCCCTTCCCTGAGCACTGCATACACATCTGAGATGTCCTGGGGGTATTGCTCACCAGGTACACACCTTCTGAGACCAGTTATGTTTAATGTCATTCTGACAGCATGCTTTTGTAGATGGTTTTTTTGATGTAAGAGCGTGACTCCAGTGTAAGGGCCTGCTAATTATTTGTTAATATATTACAGTGTTCCTGATGTTGAACGGCAGGAAACACGGCCTACCACAAACAGGGGGGGATAATCACTTCCTGATTTTACATCAATGTGAAACGCTGACTTTGACCTTCTCGCGATATTTTTTGCTCCCATCGCTGAACCTGCTTGACATGAATGGGAAGAGAATATCCCAGCCACTGTCAAAACTTTTCACCTTGCACTCATCATGACAGTCACAAGAATACCAGCAAAGACAACAACAATTTATACTGCATGAGAGGAGAGTTTGATTGGTTGGCAAGTAAAGCCAGATCGGCAGAGGCTTTCCCAGCATGTATCAGGGAATTATAATTTTTTTTATTCATGGGATATGGGCGTCACTGGCTGGCCAGCATTTATTGCCCATCCCGAGTTGCCCTTGAGAAGGTGATGGTGAGCTGCCTTCTTGACATGTTGCAGTCCATGTGCTATGGGTTGACATACAATGCCGTTCAGGAGGGAATTCCAGGATTTTGATCCAGCGACTACAAAAGAACAGTTAGGAGTCAAACACATTTCTGTGGGTTTGGACTTACATATGGGAAAGGTCAGGTAAGTATGATAGGTTTAATTCCTAAAGGATGTTAGTAACCCATTTTTATGCCAACTTGATAGTTTCATGGTCACCTTTACTGGTATTATTTTTTATTCCATTGGTTGTCACTGAATTTAAATTCCCTAGTTGCTGTGGTGAAATTTGAACTTATGCTTTCAGAGCTTTAGTCCAGATTTCTCCATTATTAGGCATGGGACATAATCAAAATGTTACTGTACCCTTAAATAGGTCATTGGGTCTGTAATGCTCAGTGGGAAACAAATAGGATTGAACTGGGCACTGGTCTTACATGATACTCAGAATCACCTAACCACAACAGTACAGAAGGAGGCCATTCAGCCCATAAAGTCTGCACTAACTCTCCAACAGAGCATTTTACTCAGGCCCATTCCCTGCCCTATCTCTGTAACCCCATGCATTTACTCCACTAATCCCCCTAACTAAACATCTTTGGTCACTAAGGGACAATTTAGCATGGCCAATCCACCTAACCTGCCCTCTTGGACTGTGGGAAGAAACCAAAACACCCAAAGGAAGCACACACAGATACGGGGAGAACATGCAAACTCCACACAGACAGTGACCCAAGACTAGAATTGAACCCAGGTCCCTGGCACTATGAGGCAGCAATGCTAACCACTGTGTAACCATGCCACCCTGCTCGAGTTTACTATTAAAACCAATATAAAGTAAACTTGGGCAGACACTGTCTGATATTGCTGGTGTTCCACCAGATGATTTAAATCAAAATTAGCCAACTATGCACCTCCCAATTTTTTGGGTTGCATTTATGTGCAGATATTTACAGAATTCTTGTATTTTTACTGTAATTTAGGCACAATATTGCTTTCTCTGAGGCTTTGCTGAGTTCATGTGTCCAGTACAGTCCCTGCAGAAAATGCTAACAAGTGACAGAGAATAGTCATTAACTCTATTCAACAGAGAGGTAGCTCAATCCTAGAGGATTGTGTCCAAATCCCCAAAATAAACAGGTCAGTATCAGGTGGAATAAAAACCTATCTGTGCATAATGTATTACTCTGGGATATTTACCATGTATGAAACAATTAACAGACTAATGTAATAGTGATTCCTAAGGGGTACGTGGTGGTAGCATGATTGGAGCACACCAAGGACACAAATGAAATCATCTGACATTGTGTGAATCAATCAGGGAACAATATATCCAACATCAAGCACTGATTTCTGCAGATGGTTGTTATGTAAGGCCTTCAGGAAATGAATAGCGCCTAGTTACAGAGAGAGGGTCCTCTGGAGAACAAGATCAAGTGTGAAAGTTGAGAACAGTAGAGAGCTAACTGCAAAGACAAGGCTAGATAGTGAGAATGTTGGCAATGTCCAGTGGGGAATGAAAAATAACAGGGAATAAAAGAAGTAAGTTCTTATTTAAGGAGTGCAATTTATTCTGGAGGGGTTGAACTGGCGTGTCAGTTTGCAGAGTATACTATCAGCTGAAATGAAAGTCTGGCTCATTCACATTAAGAACTTTAAGTTGTCAGCCATGGCTTAGTGGGTAGCCTGCATCAGAGGATTGTGGGTTCAAGTTGCACTGCGGAACCTTATACCTATAACCTAGGCAGATACCTCAATGCAGTACTAAAGGAATGCTCTGTCGATATGTTACCGGGTCCAGGGTCTCAAAGCTGGCAGAATAGGATTAAGTGCAACCAAACCATTTTGTTCCCTCATACCCAAGGTATGAGTCCAACAACAACAGAAATAGAGTAATGTATGTCACAATTATGTTTTTTTTGCACCTTTTGGTACTTTATTACTAACCAAAAAAGCCAATTAAATCCAATCAGAGTCCCCACATGAGGGGACAGACTAGGTCCAAGCTGACAAAGCAAGAATATGCATCCCATCTTAGGCTTGTTCAAACAAGATCCAAGCTGACAGGACGAGGCATACCTGCTCTGACAAAGGATCATCTACGCTCGAAATGTTGCTTCTATTCTCTCCCCACACATGCTGTCATGCTGCTGAGATTTTCCAGCATTTTCTATTTTTGTGTGAGGCACTAGTCCCCCTTCCCGGCTTGATCTGAGCTTCACCTTAGTCAAAAGACCCAGGTGGCTTTAAAAAATTGCATCAGGTGAAGCCTCAGTTTAACTTCATTGGCCAACCTGAGTGTTTTCACTTGATCTTAGCCATAATAATGGTACTGCAGCCAACAAATCGGCCAGAATGGAGAGGACGTGCAGGCAAGGGTCAGGTAGAAGTCCTGTTCCACTAAACCAGCAGCCCATAGCGGATGAAAGGAAAATATGGGCACATCACATTTACCTTTATATGCTTTAAATGATTACTCTCAATATGTAGCCTTACAGAAACACCAATGATGTTTTATGCAATGAAAAGAAGACTAATGGATTATTTGTCTCCACTTCAAGGGAGCCAGAAAACAAAGAGAAGGAAATTATGCTTTCAGATCTACAGTCTTCATCTGGAATACTGCATTCGACTTCAGGCAACAGACTCCAGGAAACCTGAGAGTGGTTGCAAAACAGATTTATTGTATTGTCTCAGGGCATAAAGGGATAAATTACGAAATTAGATTGCATAACCTGGCTTGTAATTTCTGGAGTTTAAAAAGCAAAGAGACAATCTAATCGAGGCCTTTAAAACAAGTCAAGGGATTTTATAAGACAGAGACAAATACCAGAATTCTAGCACTCCGCCCACCACGGGATTGGAGAGGCAGACAACAGAAATGTCCGTTCACCTCAGGTGGGAATTTCCAGTCTCGCTCAAACGGGACCATAAAATCCCACCTGGACAAACTATTGCCTTGGATGTGGGAACCCAGAACAATTCCTGAAATGATACCCTAGCCATGGAAAAGTAAAATCAGAAGGTGCTTTACCACATGCAGGGTAATGGAAATATGAAACTAAAAACCGTGGATGAATTAAAATTTTCAAGATTCAGATTGTTAAGTTTTTTTTTAAGTACAAAAATGATTCTGAAGGTCAAGAGCTGTGTTCATAAAGAAACTTTACAGAAAGTGTTAGGTTTACCAAAACCTAAGGAAGATGAATGGTATGAAGGAAAGTAAATAGAAAACTGTTGAAGTGTTTTCAGAATGCCATTAAAAAAAACAAACTAAATGATTGATCTTCTTCCATAGCAATTATTAAAAAAAAATAACCTTAGCGATAGAAGTAGAATGATCCAAATTGATTCCAACTGAAAGCATTGGAAATAAAGAAGCTGGGAACCTGGAAAGAATCATATCACAACAGCGCAGTATATAGAATACTGCTTAATGATGAAGGAAAGTCAAAGCAAGTATTGGAAAATAAAAAGATGACAAGAAAATAGCCAGACAATGAGCAAAGAGTCTTCATTACAATGCATACAACATTTCAAAGGACAGAAAATGTGCATTATAATATGGGAAAATAGTGTGATAAAATTCCTTTTCTTTTAGATGTTGAAGCTTATTGATTTTAATCGTTGCTTTCTTACTGTTCCAAAGGATGATTCTAATGCTATGCTTATTAAGAGGTTGAGATTAATAAACTGGAAATAACTGAGGCAAACATAAGAAATGCAATAAGATTTTCACTTTGATAGTTCCTGTTTTTATTTGAAGGCACTGGAAGGAAAGATTACACTTTAAAATGTATTTATTAGTGTCACAAGTAGGATTGCATTAACACTGCAATGAAATTACTGTGAAAGTCCCTGAATTGCCACACCCCGGCGCCTGTTCGGGTACACTGAGGGGGAATTTAGTATGGCCAATGCATGTAACCAGCACATCTTCCAGGAGGAAACTGGAGCACCAGGAGGAAATCCACGCAGACACGAGGAGAATGTGAAGACTCCACACAGACAGCGACCCCAGCCAGGAATTGGACCTGAGTCCCTGGCACGGTGAAGCAGCAGTGCTAACCACTGTGCCACCATGCTGACCTAACTTCTGAAGGAAATGCAAGGATAATTTCCCTCACATTGATCAAATAAACACGAAAGGCACCAAAGTGTTTAAATCTTGAGATGAAAACAGAAAATGTTGGAGAAGCAGGGCAAAGCCAGTCAACTCCTGTAAAGAGAAAACATTGGCTCTGTCGGTTTGGTTCATCACACTGAACACTAAAATATAAACAGCCGTAAGTAATGTTAGCAAGGTTGATGTGTATCTGGTGAGACAGAGGAGGTATAGGGATTAGAGAAAAAGGAAAGCGAAAAAGGGAACAAATCGACCAACCTGTTGATTCAGTGTCAGTCTCTTATTCTGTTTTTTTTTCCATGTTTCTAGTCAAAACACCAGTTTGGCATTTGGTTCCGAGGAAGGGTGTGCACAGAAATATCATAATCTTTTCACTATGCAGGTGACCTCCTGTATCCCCAGATACCTTTCTTTCTCATTTACCTTCCTGTAAGGTTTAATTGTTCTGTCTATGATTCTGTCAATCTCTCATTATTGAATTGAAGAGATAGGGATGGGATTGGGATTTTCCAGCCCCGCCGTGGCAGAACCTGCCATAACGGATGCAGCAGCTCAACACACACCCATTGACTTTCAGCAGGACTGGAAACTCCAGGCAGCAGGTAGAGCCAGGAAACCTCATCCAAGGTCCTTTTGCTTGAGTTGGGGGCACATGGTGTTGATACATGAGTTTGACCATGAATGGACCTGTGCTCCACATAGGAAATACCATCCTCTTAATTCTGTAGATTATCTGAAAACATAGGGAACAATCTTACCATTTTGCCTCATTTGTTGATGGGTAATGCGAGTGGGTAAAACCACAAGAGAGCTGGAAAATCAGGTTCACATTGGTTTTTCTTGCTACTTGTGATCTTACTGGCATCGGATATTCGGTGAAATTAGGCCGAAAAGGATGCAAGGTTGATTGTGATATTTAAATTCCAATTAAATGTGATTTAAATATTATTAGTGAGCCCAGGAATCACTTGCCTTTGCGGCCTCACTGGTGAAGGTCTGCACCAACGAGGATCATGTATCAGGATGTATAACAGGGACATTTCATGAAGGCCTTGCTGGTAGGACCAGAGGCCTTTGAGCTCCCCAGGAAGGGACAGGGGGATGCCTCTTCGGCAGTGCCCACCAAGTACTAGGCAGTGCCCAGGGGGTGGGACATAGGGGCAGGGACAACTGGCAGCAATATTAACTAAGCGGCAATGCTCCATTTCCTCGCTATTTATCCTGGTTATAAACGTTACAGTACAATCTTTTCAAAATTTACCCTTTCACAGGATCTGTGCTTCACTAGTTAGGCAGCCATTTATTGTCCATCCTTAATTGCCTTTGAGAAGGCAGCGGTGAGCTGTCTTCTTGAATCATTGCAGTGCATATGGTGTAGCTCTAGCCACTGGCTGGGATTCTCCCAAAAAAATCTATGTGCTGAATGGGTAGTATTTCCTGGTGTTTTTTGGGCATACTTACCTGAATGAATCCCCAACACTCTGAACAATGCAGAGTGTCTCAGCGTGATTCATTCTGAAAAGCAGGGGATGGGGCCTAATCCCACTTGAGAGGCCGGGAGCACAGTGCTGAGCTGGCTACAGCGCACATGTCGATCTATAGTGTGGAGCTCAGTCCATCACTTCCCCCCCCGATCGCCGGCATTTCCCATAACGCCCATGATCACTGGCCTTCTCAACCCGATCACTGGTCTACTGGACCCCTCTCACCACTCCCACCTCAGGCCAGGCCTGCTCACCCACTCTCCCCTGGCCAGCCCCAACCTCCCCAGCCAAGCCTCCCGCCAGCCTCAATGGCCCCCCTCCCACCCCAAAACCAGGCCAGCTCTGATCTAACCCCCTCTTTATAGCCAGTCCCAATGGCCCTCCTCCCTCATTCTCCCACTGATCCCAATTGCAGAGTGGCAGTGAGCCTCCCCCACCCATATGTCCCACCCCTCTGGTTCTGCTCCATTGCCAAGGCGGACAGTGCTGACGTGCCCAGCAGGCTGTGCCAGTTTTCCCCTTGGGCAAAGCTGGGCTTCCAGGCTGCAACTGCCCAAGGGACATCCCTACCTCGGACCTCCCGAGGGGGCTTCAGTGGCCTCTGTCCCCACCAGCCAGTTGAGGATGCCTGTTCCCCGTTAGTGGGGAGTAGTTGTAAATCCCGCTGGTGGGGACCACTCCTGGCAGGGGAAGGAGATGCCAGTGAGCTTCAGCCTGCTAATCATATGGAAATGTCATTGTCAGCTCTGACTGCACTAACGAAAATCACTTGGGAGACCCATGACAGGCAACCAGGCGAACATTGAGCAGTGCAGTGGGCTGGGAGAATCCCAGCCATAGTCTTCGGAAGGAGGTTCCAGGATTTTGACCCAGTGACAATGAAGAAAAGTCAAAACAGTTCCAAGAGAGACTGGCATGTGGCTTGGAAGGGAACTTGCAGATGGTGACATGCCCATACATTTTTGATAAGAGAGGGGATTAAGGGTTATGGGGAGAGGGCGGGAAAGTGGAACTGAGCCACGACAGATCAGCCATGATCTGATTGAATGGCGGGGCAGGCTCGAAGGGCTAGATGGCCTACTCCTGCTCCTATTTCTTATGTTCTTATCTGTTGGCATTGTCCTTTCAGGTGGTAGAAATCACAGGTTTGAGAAGTGCTGCAAGGAGCTTTGGTGTGTTGGTGCAGTGGTGAGTTGTAGACAGTACACACTGCTGCCACTGGGCAGCTGTTTTTCATTTAATTTGATTTATTATTGTCACATGTATTAACATACAGTGAAAAGTATTGTTCCTTGCGCGCTGTACAGACAAAGCATACCATTCATAGAGAAAAAAACACGTCAGTGCAGAATGTAGTGTTACAGTCATAGCTAGGATGTAGAGAAAGATCAACTTAATGCAAGGTAAATCCATTCAAAAGTCTGACAATAGGGAAGAAGCTGTTCTTGAGTCAGTTGGTATGTGACCTCAGACTTTTGTATTTTATTCCTGACAGAAGATGGTAGAAGAGAGAATGTCCGGGATGCGTGGGGTCCTTAACTATGCTGGCTGCTTTGACGAGGCAGTGGGAAGTGCAGACAAAGTCACTGGATGGGAGGTTGGCTTGTGTGATGAATTGGGCTACATTCAAAACCTTTTGTAGTTCCTTGCAGTCTTGGGCAGAGCAGGAGCCATTCCAAGCTGTGATACAACCAGAAAGAATGCTTTCTATGGTGCATCTGTGATAATTGGTAAGAGTCATAGCTGACATGCCAAATTTCCTTCGTCTTCTAAGAAAGTAGAGGCGTTGGTGGGCTTTCTTAACTATGGTGTCAGTATGGGGGGACCAGGACAGGTTGTTGGTGATCTGGACGCGTAAAAACTTGAAGCTTTTGACCTTTTCTACTTCATCCCCATTGATGTAGAGAGGGATATGTTCTCTTTCACGCTTCCCGAAGTCAATGACAATCTCCTTCGATTTGTTGACGTTGAGAGAGAGAGATTGTAGTTGCTGTACCAGTTCACCAGATTCTCTATCTCATTCCTATACTCTGTCTCATCATTGTTGAGGGGGTAAAGGGTATAAATGAAAAACTGTTGTCTCTTATTTTAATTTCTATATTAAGTCAGCTTTATGTTGTACTAAAATTCGGGACCTACTTCTTTAGTGTTTTTGCAAATAGATTCAAAAGCAGGAATGCTAGTTTTGTATATATGAAAGATGTGTCAAATATATGAGCATAGCTCTGGAAAAATAAATCAGTGTTTGGTTGGTTTCTTCACATTGAAGAATCTTCATACATGCCTATAAACTATGCTGGATGTCACCACCAACGTAGCACCACTTTTAACATCTGACAGCTGCGTAGCTCCACAAGATCCCTGAAGTCTCCAAACTTTTTCCTGATAACTGATTCAGTCAGCTAAATAAGGTGCCAGCTGCCGGTCTCCATTGAGTTCAAGCAAACACTTAACAAATTCAACGTAGTCTCAGATGTACCTGTGTAATCACACTCAGATTTCTAAATGAGTTTTCTATTTCTATAAACATCTGACAAATGAATCTTGCTGGTCACCCTTAATGAATACATTTCATGCTGCAATAATGACAGCTTTAAATAAGCCTCACTAAGATCGGAAGTTTAACCAGCCGATGCTTCATCTGACTGGGCTCATTGCGTCATCCATAATAATCTCAACCTCTGAAATTATAAAGCTGCTATCTTGTTTCTGGCTAACTTTAATGTGTAAAAATTGTTTTAATTTCACTTTACTAGGGCATTATTTTAATTATGACTTCAGAAAACACAATAGATAACGCAGTATTCTCATTTTACTAAACTAGATTTTTTTTATTCATTCATGGGATGGGGGTGTCGCTGACTGGGCCAACATTCATTGCCCATCCCTGAGAACATTTATGAGTCAACCACATTGCTGTGGACCTGGAGTCACATATAGACCGAGCCAGGTAAGGAAACAAATTTCCTTCCCTAAGATAGGTTTTTACGACAACCGACAGTGGTTTCATGGTCATCATTAGACTTCTATTGAATTCAAATGTGCCATTGTGGGATTCGAATTTGGGTCCCCAGAGCCTTACCCTCATCTCTGAATTACTATTCCAGTGGCGATATCACTGCTCCACTCCTTGGCCCATTACAGTGATGGAAATTGGATGCAGCCAAGGGAAAGATTATTATAACACACACACTACAGTCTCTGTTTAAGTTTATTTATTAATGTTACAAACTGGCTTACATTAACACTGCAATGAAGTTACTGAGACAATCTCCTTGTTGCCATATTCTGGCACCTATTTGGGTACACTGAGGGAGGGTTTAGCCTGACCAATGCACCTAACCAGCATGTCTTTCAGACTCTGGAAGGAAATTGGAACACCTGGAGGAAACCCACGCAGACACATGCGCAGACTTCGTACAGACAGTGACCCAAGCCGGCAATTGAACCCAGGTCCCTAGCGTTGCGAGGCAACAGTGCTAACCACTGTGCTGCCATACTACCTATATAAACAGGGGCGAAGGAGGCATAGGAGGAAATAAAGAGAAGAAAAAAACTGCTGAAGCCAAGGAGAGGGACGCACAAAGGGAGAGACAGAAGCAGAGAGACAAAGAGATGAAGAGAGACAGACAGACAAAGAGTAAGAGAGGGTCAGAGGGAAGGAAAGATACAGTACAGCACCACAAAGACAGGACAAGAAAGGTCTGTGCAGAACAAGGATATCTCTAAAGACATATAGATTCCTTCACTATTGGATGCTTAGGGTAAAAAAAAATTTGAAAACATTTGAATTGCACTTGAAAAGATATCAGATGTGGGAAACAATAGAAAGGAAAGATTACTTTGTCTGGGTTTGCATCTTCCGCTCTCCCCCTCAACCAATTATCAGCTAACAATTCATCCAATCATCAGGTAAAATGATTTGAAATTAATATTTCGTTCATACATTTAAATAATGACGTTCAAACATTAATTTCAAGTAAGTGTTTGGTCTTAAAGTTCGTAGTGTGAATAAAGCTTTTTCATACATTGGATCAAAATCTATTTGCAAATATAAATATAAAAAAAGTTAATTGAAACAAGTTTTATTTTTTTAAAGTAGTTTGTCTGTTCAGCATGGTGAGTCAGTTAATCAAAAATGCCTTTCCTGCATTGTCAACCATTCATAGAATCCCCACAGTGCAGAAGGAGACCATTCAGCCCATCGAGTATGTACTGACCACAATCCCATTCAGGCCTTATTCTCGTAACCCCACATATTTACCCTGTTAATCTCTTGACTTTAGGGTCAATTTAGCATGGCCAATCAACCTAACCCACATATCTTTGGACTGCGGGAGGAAACCGGAGCACCCAGAGGAAACTCAGGCAGACACTGGGAGAATGTGCAAACTCCTCACAGACAGTTACCCGAAGCTGGGATTGAATGGAATTGGGTCCATGACACTGTGAGGCAGTAGTGCTAACTACTGTGCCACCGTGCCGCATTAGAAAGTTCCTTTTCGATCTTGGGTGATGAGCTCTCCTGAAAGGTATGGGAGCAGAGTGCAAGAATCGAGTGATCAATGCCAAAGCAACATGATGCTGCACAGCAGTGGGCAGTTGAGACCTGAGTGAGTCATTCATCTTTCAGAGTTAATTTGGGAGGGTAGGTGCAGGCTAAATGTTCATCTAGGGTGGCAAATGCCCTTGCATCAATGCTGGTTATCTCTAATATCCCACAAGAATATCCTGACCTTCTCCTACCTCTCATCTGCGTGCTATCCCTCAATAATACCATATGAAAACACAGCACTAATTTCCACATATATGCTGACACTCTGCTTTATCTCGTCGCCACATCACATCTGGAGAGTTGGTTAGATTAGTTGGCTGGACGGCTGGTTTGTGATACAAAGCAATGCCAATGCCTGGGTTCAACTCCTGTACTGACATGAAGGTCTGCTTTCTAAACCTTGCCCTTTGCCTGAGATATGGCGATCCTTGGGTTAAAATTACCACCAGTCAGCTCTCTCCCATAGAGGGGAGAATGGCCTGTGGTCATCTGGGACTAAGGTGACTTTATGTTTCACATCTCTCAGTCCCTCCACTGCTACTACATTGACAGGCTGCTTGTGCATCATTCAGTATTGATGAGCAGAATTTCCACCGGTTAAACATTGGGAAGACAGAAATCACTGTCTTCAGTCCCAGCGTAAACTCTGTCCCCTATAGCAACTTCAGCCCTCTCCCTGGCAACTTGTGGCTGAACCAGACAGTTGGCAACTTTGATGTCATGCTTGACCTAAGATGAACTGCAGAACTCATGTGAACTCTATCGCTAAGGCTGTGAGTGGCATTTTACCGCCTCAATCATCCTGAATCCATAAAATCCCACCCGAGGTCAACAGGCATTTCCATGCTCCATCCCTCGCCCGCTCTGACTCCCGGGGCGGGCAGGGCAGTCACATTTCTGCCTGTTTACTTCCATCTCCTTAATGTTGCTTAACTATGCAGTCTCAGCACATTGCTGCTAAAAGTCTCATCTGTTACCTCTGGACTTTAGCTAGCCTTCCATCTTTCTCCATCCATAAACCTGAGATCATTCAAAACTCTGCCCTCCACCCACTGATACACCTCCCACAGCAGCCCGCTCCCCTCCCTACCCCACTCAGTATCTTAACTTGCACCATGTTTTCTTCTCCAACGCCCTTCTGTTAGTTGACATTCATTAGTCCCAAGTTAAGCTATTCCTTCATTTTAAAATAACCATATTTGCTTCCAAATCTATCCAATATCTTGCCCCTATCCCTTTAATCTCCTTCAGATCACAACCCTCCAAGTTAGAATCATGGAATCATAGAATCCCTACAGTGCAGGAGGAGGCCATTTGGCCCATTGAGCCTGGGCCAACATCAATCCCACACACACCCTGTCTCTGTAACCCAAATATTTACTCTCTAACCCCTCAACATTAAGGTGCAACCTAGCCTGGCTAATCAACCTAACCAGCACATCTTTGGACTGTGGGAGGAAACTGGAGCACTTGGAAGAAACCCATGCAGACACAGGGAGAATGTGCAAACTCCACATAGACAGTGACCCGAGGCCAGAATTGAAAACATGTACCTGGCACTGTGAGGTAGCAGTGCTAACTTCTGTACTCAGCACTCATTCTCAGGACTCGTTCTCGGCACTTGTTCTCAGCATTCCTCCAAGTCTGCCCTCTTAAGCAGCCCTGATTTTAAACTCTCCACTACTGGTGGCTGTGCCTTCAGCAAGCTCTGGAATTACTTTCCTAAATCCTTTGGAGCCAATGTGTTTTTTTCTTATACGGTGAGCAACAAAAGGAAAGAATTGAGACAAAAGGTGAACCTCATGCAAAATCTGAGGTACACGTGATCCAATTAACATTGCCAAACTTCTTTATAATCTTCTATCACTAGATGGATGAATCAAGTTAATTATTTAATAGCAGTGGTAGCTTTAAGTGGGCACAAAGGCTGACTTGGCATCTGGAGCAGTACATCAACTGATTTCCCCAGCGATTATCCTGCTGCTTGTAAAATAATAAAGATGAGAACCAACTGGTTCAGTGTTCAGGAAAATCAGCAAATCAGCCATTCTGGAGATTGAGTCACTCAGTGTGTCAAAAGTTCTTCTGTGCAATCAGATTGGGAGGTTGAAACTGGGGAGCAAGGTTTTGTGTAATGCAATTAATAAATAATGAAAGGTTAATGGAAATCATCAATTAGAAAAGAGAACAAACAGAGAGATTTAAATGCTTAACCGGAGAGAAAGAAATTGATCGATGGCTAGATGACATGCACAGCAGACACGGCATGAGTGATGCTACTGGGGAAATGGGTCTTCAGAGGTAGCCCAAACAAGGTGAATACAAATTGGCAGCTGCTTTTGCACTGCATCCCATTTTCTTTGGCACGGAGATTCAGCAGCACAGTGGCACAGTGGTAACCACTGCTTCCTCACAGTGCTAGGGACCCGGGCTCAATTTCAGCCTCGGGTGACTGTCTGTATGGAGTTTGCACATTCTCCCTCTGTCTGTATGGGATTCCTCTGGGTGCTCCAGTCTCTTCCCACAGTCCAAAGATGTGCAGGTTATGCTGATTGGCTATGCTAAATTGCCCCTTAGTTTCAGGGAGATCAGCAGGATAAAAACGTGGGGTTATGGGGGTAGGGCCTGGGTGGGATTGGTGTCAGTGCAGGCTTGATGGGCTGAATGGCCTCCTTCTGCAGTTTAGGGATTCTATGAAAAGCAAGTGAAGTGAGAACTTCTCCTAGGAAAATTCCAGAAGGGTTTATAGACAGTATTGCAGTTGATACCGGGGATGTGCTGGATATTCTAGAGGGCTTGAAAATAGATAAGTCCCCTGGTCTGGACGGGATTTACCCTAGGATTCTCTGGGAGGCTAGAGAGGTGATTGCAGAGCCTCTGGCTCTGATCTTCAGGTCATCGTTGGTCTCTGGTATAGTACCGGAAGATTGGAGGACAGCGAATGTTGTCCCATTGTTTAAGAAGGGGAACAGAGACTTCCCCGGGAATTATAGACCGGTGAGTCTTACTTCTGTTGTGGGCAAGGTTTTAGAAAGAATTATTAGGGATAGGATTTATAGTTATTTGGAGAGTAATGAATTGATTAGAGACAGTCAGCATGGTTTTGTAGCAGGTAGGTCGTGCCTTACTAACCTTATTGAGTTCTTTGAGAAAGTGACCAAAGAGGTGGATAGGGGTAAGGCAGTTGACGTGGTATGTATGGATTTTAGTAAGGCGTTTGATAAGGTTCACCATGGTAGGCTTCTGCAGAAAATGCAGATGTAAGGGATTGGGGGTAATCTAGGTACTTGGATCAGGAATTGGCTAGCAGATAGGAGACAGAGGGTGGTGGTTGATGGTAAATATTCGTCATGGAGTTCGGTTACGAGTGGTGTGCCTCAGGGATCTGTTTTGGGGCCACTGCTGTTTGTAATTTTTATTAATGATCTGGATGAGGGTATAGTTGGGTGGATTAGTAAGTTTGCTGATGACACCAAAGTCGGAGGTGTGGTAGATTGTGAGGAAGGGTGTCATAGTTTGCAGGGTGACTTAGACAGGTTGCAGAGCTGGGCCGCGAGGTGGTGGATGGAGTTTAATGCGGAGAAGTGTGAGGTAATTCATTTCGGTAGGAGTAACAGATGTGTTGAGTATAGGGCTAACGGGAGGACTTTGAATAGTGTGGATGAACAGAGGGATCTAGGTGTATGTGTACATAGATCCCTGAAAGTTGGGAATCAAGTAGATAAGGTTGTTAAGAAGGCATACGGTGTCTTGGCGTTTATTGGTAGGGGGATTGAATTTAGGAGTCGCAGCGTCATGTTGCAACTGTACACAACTCTGGTGCGGCCGCGCTTGGAGTACTGTGTGCAGTTCTGGTCCCCACATTACAGGAAGGACGTGGAGGCTTTGGAGAGGGTGCAGAGGAGGTTTACCAGGATGTTGCCTGGTATGGAGGGGAGGTCCTATGAGGAGAGGCTGAGGGATTTGGGGTTGTTTTTGCTGGAAAGAAGGAGGCTAAGAGGGGATCTTATTGAAACGTATAAGATGATTAGAGGTTTAGATAGGGTGGATAGTGATAGCCTTTTTCCTCAGATGGAGAAAGCTAGCACGAGGGGGCATGGCTTTAAATTAAGGGGGGGTAGTTATAGGACGGATGTCAGGGGTTGGTTCTTTACCCAGAGGGTGGTGAGGGACTGGAATGCCCTGCCTGCTGCAGTTGTAAATGCGCCTAGTTTGGGGGCATTTAAGAGATCTGTGGATAGGTTTATGGACGAAAAGGGATTGGTTTAGATTAGTGGGTCAGTGTTTTTTTTAAAAACTGGTCGGCGCAACATCGTGGGCCGAAGGGCCTGTTCTGCGCTGTAATGTTCTATGTTCTATGTTCTATGTTCTGGCAATTGGACCATCCCCTTTGTGCTTGGTGGGAAATCAAACTGAGAACTATTTTATCAGTAAATAAAAAAAATTAAAAAAATAGATGTCCATAATCCTATTGGAAAAATGTGCATAACATAAATATAATCAGAACAGAATACAATACAAATGTGCCTCAATTCTGGTTTTATATCTGCAACATCAACAACAATTTATATTTCCATAGTGCCTTTAATGTAAATGCATAAAGGTGTTTTATAGATGGTGCAGTTTTATAAACCAAAGTATATTAGCGTGCCACATAAAGAGAAATCAAGTCAGATGGCTAAACCTTGGTCAAAGAGTTAGGCTAGAAGAAATGTCTTAAAGGAAAGAAGTAAGGTAGAGATGTACATGGAGAAAATTCCAGAACTTGGGGACTCAGCATCCAAAGGCATAGCTATCATTGGAGAAGCAATTATAACTGAGAATGCAGCAGAGGCCAAAATTGGAGGGGCACAGATATCTCAGAGGGTTGGAGAAGTGATCAGGAGGGGGACAAGCTTTGAAAACAAGGATGAGAACCTTAAAATTCAAGATGAGGGGTGGGATTTTATGACATTGCTCGGGAGAGACTGGAAATTCCCGCCCGAGATCAATGGAGATTTTCATTGCCGGACCGTCGCCCACACTGATCCCGTGGTGGGTTAGGCGGCAAAGTTCTGACCAAGATGTTTAACTGAGAACTAATTTAAATTTGTGAGCACGGGGTGATGGGGAACAGGACTTGCTGCTAATTAAGACATTTGGAGTGCAGTTTTGGATGACCTGAAGTTCACAGAGGGTAAAATGTGGGAAACCAGCCAGGAGATTGTTGGAATGGTGGTGGTAATAAAGGCCTGGGTGAGGTTTTCAGCAGCAGATGAACTGAGGCACATACAGTGGAGGTGGAAAGAGACTGCCTTAGCTTTGGCAGGAATTTGAGGTTGGTAATTCATCTTAGGATCAAATGGGGCACCAAGGCTGTGAACAGACTGGCTTAATCTCAGACAATTTCCAGTAGGAGGGATGGAGTCAGTAGCAAGGAAACAGAATTTGGACAGGGGACCGAAAACAATGACTTCAGTCAAAAGGAAAAAATGTAATTATTACAATGAATGATAGCCATGAGAATGAGACAGTCTCTGACAGAGGCGAAGAGGTGAAGAAACAGATCAGGAGAGTAAGGTTTACAAACATAGAGACAAAGAGGGAGAGTAAGAAAGGATTCAACTGTAACCTGAGGGCAGGAATGGTTCCAGCTTCAAGTGGGTTATGCGGCTGGAGACAATTGAAAACTTGAGGCCAATTTGAGCCTCATTTTAGTACATTTCTTTGTAGCTGGCTTGTGGAGAGTAGTACGGATTCAGTCACCATGACATAAGTGTTCCCTCTAACTCTGTTTTGTAGAACATGGCATATTCATCTAAGAGTGCTCGCCTTTAATTTTTTTCTGTGAGCAAAATTTGAGCTTATGCTTCGAGGGATGATTACATGAGGCTGCAGATGTGTGCCTTTAAGAAGGTTCACCAGCAGTCAGCAAATGGTAAGCTGAAGTGAGGGATGTGTGGCAGGTTGTTAGGAGGGGTGTGTGCAACCACAACCAGGGTGGCAGTAAAGCCTGAGTGAAGGGAACTAAGATGCACACTAAAAACATACCTTGCTACCTTCCAATGAAGGACACTGTTGTAGGGCTTGTGTCACACAGTATTCCGCCAGTTTTGCAAACTTTGATATGGTCACCATTTGTAACCCAGGTTCAAGCATCACATAAGCTGAAACGACTTGAAGCAGGTCAACTCGTTGCTATGAATATTAAACCTAATCATTGCATGATGGAAACATAGAAAATAGAAGCAGGTAAAGGCCACTTGGCCCTTCATGCCTGCCCCGCTATTCATTATGATTCTGGTTGATCATCAAATTCAATGTCTTGATCCCCTCCCTTCCCCCATATCCCTTGATCTCTTTATCGCCAAGAGCAATATCTAATTTCTTCTTGAAATCACACAACATCTTGGCCTCAACTACATTTTGTTCCAATGAATTCCACAGATTTACTGCTCTGTAGGTGAAGAAATTTCTCCTCGTCTCAGTCCTAAAAGGTTTACCTTTTATCCCCTAGTTCTGGACTTCCTCATCATTGGCAGCATTCTTTCTGAATCTAGCCTGTCTAACCCTGTTAGAATTTTGTAAATTTCTATTGCCACCCCTGTCACTCTTCCGAACTCCAGTGAATTTAATCCTAACCAATTTAGTCTCTCCTCAGATGACGGACCTGGTAAATCAGGAATCAGCCTGGTAAACCTTTGCCTCATTCCCTTTAAAGCAAGATCATCCTTCCTCAGATTAAGGATGTCAAAATTGCACACAATACTCCAGGTGTGCCTCACCAATTTTGTAAAGATGGCGATCATAGCCTAAGTGTCAACATTAACATGGTCATCAAAACAGTCATTCCTGGCAAGTAGACACTTCTTATAATTCAAGAACTATTGGTGTTAGATTCTAATTCCACAATTTTCATGAAGCTTGACACTATCAGAGCGAAGCCAATATCCTACAGCTTCTGTTACTCACAATGCTGGACTGCAGAATCCCCCAGAGCCAAAATTTAGCATCAAGAATACTTCAGAAGACTGTTTCTTCATTCTTCTTAGATATTGAGGGGAAATTCATCTACTTAATGGCATCATGTCCATGGAAGGGACAGAGCTGAATATGATCAGCGGTCTTCACCAGACTTGTAACGCAATTTATTGCTCAGCAAGGACACATGCACACTTGTGGCATCAGGGATTAACTTTCTAGGGTGCCGAGTGACAATAACTGAAGAAAAGCCTGCATACAACAACATCAAAACTGTCTACGCAGTTTTGATCTTGTCTAACGCAAAAGAGATGCATCATTTCTCAGTTCCGACTTCTAACATAAATTTGTTTCTAAGTACACAGAGATTGTGGAAATGCTTTGAAAGCTGCTGCTTAATGATGCACAATGGCAATACAATCACAGAGCAAACAGTGTTTGACACATTAAAGGCGAAGATTGCATCTCCACTACCCCTCACACATTTCAACCCACACGTAGAAATATATGTCATAACAGATGCATCAGAAAATGCAGTTGGAGCTGAACATTTACAGTACATTGGAAGAAGCAAACGTCCAATTGCTTAACGCATCTCGTCTTTTGTTGGAAAGTGAAAGTAAGCACTCTGCTGGAGAGCAGGAAGCATTAGTCTGGCAGAAGGGCAAATGTATCTCTATTGTGGAAAGTTCACACACCACAACAAGCACTCGATCTGACCACGTTGTCAGCCATGTCAGGATTTGTTTATCGACCTCTGCACATCTACGGATGGTCAGATCATCTACGTTAGTACAACCTTCAGGTCGAGTATCTCTCAGGTTCAGACAACTGAGTAGCTGACATGCTTAGCTACAACACTATCACAGGCGGCTTTAGCAATAGCAAAGTGGCTTGCAATATTGAAGGCCATATAGTAAGTTAAAACGCAAGCAGGAATTTTATTATGTGACAGGAGTTGAAGGCAGAATCAGTGCAGAAAGTAAGTCACTATGTAAAAATCGAGCAGCATCATGAAATAGAGAAAGAACCTATCCACAGAGAATGCAATGAGCTTGTGTCATTTGGTGACAATTGTATTGTAAGAATTTGGACTCTATGGGCGAAACCTTACCAAAAAAATTGCAGTGTTGGTGAGAGAAACCACATGTTACTCTCCAAAGAATCTAGCTGGTGTGATTCGCAACTTTTAGGTTTCACAGGATCTTGAGCCCCCACAGCCATTCCCATGGATGGTGAGTGCAGGCTCAAGATCGCCCCCTATAGGAAACTTTGAAGTAAAACAATTAATGTTGAGGAATAATGATGGCTGTGAATTTCCTCCAAAAAAACTAATTGGCATAACAGAGGAAAAACTGAAGTGATCTGCACCTCAGCCATCCCTCACTCAGTCATGTTTGGGGAGAGTTTATTTATTAGTCTCACAGGTAGGCTTACATTAACGCTGAAATGAAGTTACTGTGAAAATCCCCTTGTCATCTGCTTGGGTACATTGAGGGAGAATTTAACATGGCCCCTGATGTGCTTAACCAGCATGTCTTTTGGACTGTGGAAGGAAACCAGAGCACCCAGAGGAAACCCACACAGACATGGGGAGAATGTGCAGACTCCACACAGGCAGTGACCCAAGCCAGGAATTGAACCCTGGTCCCTAGTGCTCTGAGGTAGCAGTGCTAGCCACTGTGCCAAGCATCAACTATCAATATCCTGTGCAAATGCTAATTCCCTCGCAAGTATATTACATCTCCCAACAAATACCCACCCGTAGGAAGTGTGCTGTGACAAATGCTGTCCCCTGTCAAGTGCAAAGATCTCAGTTAAGTGCCCCTATTTTATACCCTTTTCAAAGGTGCCATTGCAGCATTTAACCCAAATGTGTGTATCTGTTCGACAGAACTAACAACTTCTTAATCCAATATCTGTGACCCTTGACCAATAGGAAGTGATCCTAGATTCTTCACAATAAATTGAGTGAATCAGCTTGGCCTACCTTCCAAACGCTATCAATAACTTGTATGTAAAGAAGATGCCATGGAACACTAGATGCTTTGCAGCCTCCCTCCAACCAACTGCCACACCCCCACCACCCCCGCCTTTGCCCCTCCCTCACCCAACCCCCAACACACACACAGACACATATACACAAACATTCTCGCCATAATGTCAGCTTTTTCTTAAAGCTACATTACAGTATCTGACACTAAAATGACATGTAATAAAAGCCTTTTCACTCAGCTTATGATTAGTACAATTTGATAATCTTAATCACACAAGATATGCCAGTGAGGTGAAGTCTACCAATCAGGAGCTGGAGTGGTTATCCCAAAAGCATTACAGCAACAGGATCAGGCGGGACATCCAGGCATTGTTAAGATGAAATAACATTCCTGAGAAGCAGTCTGATGACCAGCAATAGGTTGCCATCCAGAAAAGTTCTTTAGAAGCCATACAGCTTCTACATTGTGATATTCTGTTACACCATGTCCCCACACTTCTTCGACATGACCAATAAAAACCATGACAACAATCCAAATTGGTATTTTTCAGCCATTGGCAGGACGAGGGAGAGAAATCATGGTGCTTTTCCTGTTTTCCCCTCCCCACTTGAATGTTGCCTCCCAATCATATATGATAATTTCTCCTTTCAAGATTCACCAATCAATTCACCAAGTAATCATGGAAATATCTGAGTTAGGTGATATCATCCATTGTTGACATTTGGTTACAAATATCACCTAATTTATTTGCAGCATGGGTCATTCATTTAACATGTACAAAACAATTCAACTATGTAGCCATCCAAACCCCCCTAAATCCCTTACCAACCTCCTGTAGTGTCCACCCCCCTAGAATTCCACCCACTCCCCAATCTTGCCCTGCCTCTGCAACCTAACCCCCACTCACTCTACCTCCCTACAACCTCCTCTCATTTCCACATCCCCTCATCCACCAGCCACCTCATCCCAAACATACACACAAACACACAAAATTCCCATGTGTCAAAGACTGTGGCTGGAATTTTGCCATCCCGCCCTCCACGGAAATCGGAGTCAGTGAGGAGTGGACCGTGAAAAGGTCCATTCACCTCGAGTCCATTCACAGTTACGAGTGGTGTGCCTCAGGGATCTGTTTTGGGGCCACTGTTGTTTGTAATTTTTATTAATGATCTGGATGAGGGTATAGTTGGGTGGATTAGTAAATTTGCTGATGACACCAAAATTGGAGGTGTGGTAGATTGTGAGGAAGGGTGTCATAGTCTGCAGGGAGACTTAGATAGGTTGCAGAGCTGGGCCGAGAGGTGGCGGATGGAATTTAATGCGGAGAAGTGTGAGGTAATTCACTTTGGTAGGAGCAACAGATGTGTCGAGTATAGGGCTAACGGGAGGACTTTGAATAGTGTGGATGAACAGAGGGATCTAGGTGTGTGTGTACATAGATCCCTGAAAGTTGGGAATCAAGTAGATAAGGTTGTTAAGAAGGCGTACGGTGTCTTGGCGTTTATTGGTAGGGGGATTGAATTTAGGAGTCGCAGTGTAATGTTGCAACTGTACACTACTCTAGTGCGGCCGCACTTGGAGTACTGTGTGCAGTTCTGGTCCCCGCATTACAAGAAGGATGTGGAGGCGTTGGAGAGGGTGCAGAGGAGGTTTACTAGGATGTTGCCTGGTATGGTGGGGAGGTCCTATGAGGAGAGACTGAGGGATTTAGGGTTGTTTTCGTTGGAAAGAAGGCGGCTAAGAGGGGATCTTATTGAAACATATAAGACGATTAGAGGTTTAGATAGGGTGGATAGTGATAGCCTTTTTCCTCGGATGGAGAAAGCTAGCACGAGGGGGCATGGCTTTAAATTAAGGGGGGGTAGCTACAGGACGGATGTCAGGGGTAGGTTCTTTACCCAGCGGGTGGTGAGGGATTGGAATGCCCTGCCTGCTGCGGTTGTAAATGCGTCTAGTTTGGGGGCGTTTAAGAGATCTCTGGATAGGTTTATGGACGAAAAGGGATTGGTATAGGCTAGTGGGTCATTGTTTTTGTAACTGGTCGGCGCAACATCGTGGGCCGAAGGGCCTGTTCTGCGCTGTAATGTTCTATGTTCTATGTTCTATGTTCGAGTGGGATTTTCCAGTTTCAGGGCAAACAAGGCCAGAAAATCCCACCCTACTTGTATGCTTGAAGAAAATGGTCACGCTAAACTCTGAGACATCACTCGATGTATACACATTTATTGTTTAAAACAGGTTAATTTAAAATAAGGTCTTCTAGGTTTTCAAACAGAAAAAGATGTATTATTCAATTATTCATTTCTCCAGTGTTTAAGTGTGCCTCTTGATTCTTCTCTGTTCTGTGTACTGTTAGTCAAGCCTGGGTGTGGTGACTCAGAAACAGAAGCTAAACTAGAGTAAGAAGCAGCTGGAAGCGTGAGAATTTAAACATTTCAAAAGCATTGTAAACACAAGTCCTGCACATATAGAAGCTGATGTGTCATCTCTGTATGTCTCTGAGGCATAAAGCACAACAGTGGCTTTTTTTTTGACAAATGCAGTAGGAGGGCAGACCAGAGGAGATCAGAGATGTTTTGGAAGTCCATATCAATGTGTTCTTAAAGCCTTTCAAAATCAATTGACACTGTGAAACCCTAGAGCTTGTCTGGCACCAGTCTGAGGCTGGGATCAAAACTGCTAGAGTTGATAACATAGATTTATGTACAAAGTACAGACTCTGAGGTCTGGGCTTTGATCCTCTGTAGATCTACAGGATGATGCTTTATATACTCCCCACTTTGGTTCTTTGGGTCTGTGTATAGTGCACCTTACAGCCATCCCTGGGGAACAGGATCTAGCTCTATCCCCTCATTTCCTCCAGCAGCACATCCATTGGCAAGGCAGTGATTTTTGGAGCTCGTAGATCGGATATTCTGTAAATGCTGGAGGCATTCATCAGTACTCATTTTGAAACAGAAGCTGGGCTTCACTAGACACTTCAAGTGATGCAACAATTCATCAGCATTCAAAACAGAAAGGGTCAATACTCTCATTGGGTGAATCAACATCTCTCTGTTTAAGAAGTGCATTCATCCTTCATAAATGGTCTGCATGGGTTTCCTCTGGGTGCTCCGGTTTCCTCCCACAATCCAAAGATGTGCAGTTAGGTGGATTGGCCGTGCTAAAATTGCCTCTTAGTGTCCCATGTTTAGATGCATTATCTATGGTAAACGTACGGGGTTACAGGAATAGGGCAGGGAAGACAGCCTGGGTAAGATGCTCTGTCAGAGAGCTGGTACAGACTCAATGGCCTCTTCTACACTGTAGGGATTCTACGATTGTATGATTCCATGGAATAGTGATCAGTCCCCTTTCCCTCACCAATGTGTGCACGGCCTACCAGACATTGGTTCCATTACCTGGACAACCAAGCCACCAGGGAAGTACAAATAAGGCTGACTGTTAAAGTTGATCATGCTTTCTAAGATGTGTGATCAGGGAGCTGAACAAGACAGCATGGCTACCTCTGCAGGATAAAACCCACCCCATAGTATCTGAATTCACACTGCTCCAGTTCCAGGAACTGCATGGGGAGTTTCACAGAAGAAGTGCAATAAAACAATGCAGGACCACAGGTGGATTGAACAAAGAAGTAGAGGATTGAGTGTCCTGTCTAAATTGGACAGTATTCTTTGCAAAATTACCATGCTCCTAGAATGTAATATTTGCTAGCAGGAGCACAATAACAGAAAATTTCCCTAGTTTTGAATACATTTCTTGGCTGTCAAGGCAAATGTAACAGTAACAAGGATATTATTATATCAAATCTTAAGAGAGCTACTTTAATAAGGAAGCTTAATACTTTCTGAGACATGAGTAAATGAATCTCTTTCTTATCCAGCCACTGTGATAAATCATGGACAAACCCATACAATGTCCTTTTACATCAGCTTCCTGTGAGACACAGTTCTTGTCTCACTAACGCAGCCACTTAATTTAGCAACTTTATAATAACAACCATTCAAGCAAGGTCTTCTAGTTTAAGCGTATGAATGAAATCACTTTATATTTAGTTTCATGCTTTGCTCAGAAAGAAATATATCTATATAGCGCCTTTCATGATGTCTGCAGTGCTTTACGCAGCTGATAAAATACTTTTTTTTTCACTGTCATATTGTTGAAAAGACGCAGCCATTTTGTGAACACCAAACTCCCATGAAAAACAATGTGTTAATAACCCCATGAGTTTACTGCTCTTTGAAAGTAATGCCATGTTTGTTTTACATCTACCTTAGAGGGCAGAAAACCCACAATTGTCAGCTGAAAAACAGTACCACCACATAGAGCAAGCTTTGATTTTTGCACTTAATCCCTGGAATGGGACTTGAAACCATAGTGTTGTGAAATCAAAAGCAAGTGTGCTACCAACTGAAACACAACAAAGGCAAGAGCATCTGTTTAATAAAAACAAAATACTGTGGATGCTGGAATCTGAAACAAAAACAGAAAATGCTGGGAAATCTCAGTAGATCTGACAGCACCAATGAAGAGAGAATAGAGCCAAATATGAGGGTCATCCTGACTCAAAACATTAGCTCTGTTCTCTCTCCGCAGATGCTGTCAGATCTGTTGAGATTTTCCAGCATTTTCTGTTTTTAAGACAATAATCTCTCCCCCAATGTTAACAGATGAAGGAGATTGTCATCGACTTCAGGAAGCGTAAAGGAACATGCCCCTGTCTACATCAAGGGGATGAAATAGAAAGGGTTGAGAATTTCAGGTTTTTAGATGTCCAAATCATCTGCAACCTGTCCTGGTCCCCCCATGCTGGCATTTTAATTAAGAAAGCCCGCCAATGCCTCTACTTTCTCAGAAGGCTAAGGAAATTTGGCATGTCAGCTATGACTCTCACAAACCTTTACAGATGCACCCTAGAAAGCATTCTTTCTTGCTGTACCACAGCTTGGTAAGGCTCCTGCTCTGCCCAAGACCGCAATGAACAACAAACGGTCATGAATGTAGCCCAATCCATCGTGCAAACCAGCCTCCCATCCATTTGCTCTGTCTACACTTCCTGCTGCCTCATGTTGGCAAAGCAGCCAGTATAATTAAAAATCCCATGCACCCCGGATATTCTCTCTTCCACCTTCTTCTGTTGGGAAAAAGATGCACGAGGTCATGTAACCAACCGACTCAAGAACAGCTTCTTCCTTATTGCGGTCAGACTTTTGAATGAACCTACCTTGCATTAAGTTGATCTTTCTCTACACCCTAGCTATGACCTTAACACTACTTTCTGTACTCTCTTGTTTCCTTCTCTATGAATGGAATGCTTCGTCTATATGGCATGCAAGAAACAATACTTTTCACTGTATACTAATACATGTGACAATAATAAATCAAATCAAATCAAATAAATCAAAATTTGTGTTTTGTTCAAGGACACAATTGCTTTACACAACTTAAAATATATTTTTTGGAAATCTTAGGAATTCCAAATGAACAAATATTCTCAAGAAAATCTCTATTTTTTTGAAGCCTTTTAGTCAGGAAATCTTTGTATCACTATACTTCTTCAAACTTACACTTCAGGAACCTTCCTGCTGACTTTGTAATTCTTTGTTATTTCAAACTAACATTTCAGGGAATCAGCAGCTGCTGGTATGTTGAAAACAACACAGTAAAATGTAAATAGCCTCACAAATCATCTAAACAAGGCCTGAAATGTAGCAGTTCTGCCATGATTTCATGTGAGGGGAGATTTAGAAAGTTAATAGTGCAGGGTGGCGATAAGAATAATAATAATCAGAGTGTTACAGGATGGGATAAAGCATACAAACATTTTACTGCAGCAGCAAATAAGTTCAAAATAGCAAAAAATGTAAAAAAAAGTAGAACAAATTAAAGCTTCTTTATCTGGATGCATACCACAACCATAACAAGATGGACAGCACAGATAGAAATAAATTGGTATTTTTAAAATTTATTTACAGGATTTGGCCATTGCTGGCTAGATGAGCATTTATTGCCCATCCATAATTGCCCTTGAAAAGGTGCTGGTGAGCTGCCTTCTTGAACTGTTGCAGTCGATGTGGTGTAGGTATACTCACAATGCTGTTAGAGAGGGAGTCCTAGGATTTTGACCCAACAGCAGTGAAGGAACACACAAGATGGTGAGTGACTTGGAGGGGAACTTCCAGGTGGTGTTGTTCCCATGTAGCTACAGCCATGATGGTCCTTCTAGATGTTAGCAATCATGGGTTTAGAATGTGCTGCCTAAGGAACCTTGGTATGATATGATAGCCATTACAGAGATTACCAACTGACCAGGGCTGGGAACTAAATATTCAAGATTACTTGACATTTCAGAAGGGTTAGAAGAGAGCAAAAGGAGGTGAGGTAACTATTAATAAAGAGTTAGAAATGTTCTTGGAGTGGAAGATGAAGAATTAGTTTGACTGAACATAAAAAAGAGTGAAAGAAACCATTGTGGGAGTCGTTTACAGGTCCCTAACAATAGGGACATTTGTTTAAGCCAGACTCCTATTTATTGAAAACGCTCAGTCTTCAACACCATTACCCAAACAAAACTCATCTCTAACCTCCATGGACTAGGGCTCAGCCCCTCCCTCTGAGACTGGATTCTAGATTTCCAAACCCACAGTCTGCAATCAGTAAGGATAGGCAACAACACCTCCTCCATGATTATCCTCAACACCATTGCCTCGCAAGGTTGTGTTCTCAGTCCCTTACTATAAGCATCATACACTTATGACTGTGTGGCCAAATTCTGCTCCAAACCCATTTTCAAGTTTGCTGATAACACCACCGTTGTGGGTCAGATCTCAAATAATGTCGAGACAGAATATAAAAAAGAGATAGAAGACCTGGTGAATGGTGCAACAACAATAATCTCTCCCTCAATGTCAACAAAATGAAGGAGATAGTCATTGACATCATGAAATATGGTGGAAGACATATCTCTGTCTACATCAGCGGTGATGAAGTGGTGGAAATGGTCAAAAGCTTCAAATTTTAGGTGTCCAGATCACTAATAATCTATCCTTGTCCCTCCGTGCTGACTCTATAGTTAAGAAGGCCCACCAATGCCTCTACTTTCTCAGGAGGCTAAGGAAATTTGGCATGTCCGCTGCGATTATCACCAATTTTTCACAGATGCACCATAGAAAGTATTCTTTCCAGATGTAACAGCTTGGTATGGCTCCTGCTTGACCAAGGCTACAAGAAACTACAAAGAGCTGTGAAGGTAGCCCAGCCCATCACACAAACCAGTCTTTCATCCATAGAGTTAAAGGTAAGATGGTGGAGGAAAAGTCACATGCATTTAAAGAGGTGCTTCCTCAAATATATATTCCATTGAGAATGAAAGACTCTCCAAGAAGGATGCACCGTCTTTGGCTAACTGAGGAAATTAAAGATGGTATTAGCTGCAAGGAAATGCATATAATGATGTGAAAATTAGTGTTAGTCTGAAGGTTATGAAAATGTTAGAAACAAGCAAAGCATGGCTAACACAAAAATAAAGAGGGAGAAATTAGAATGATAGCAACCTGATAAGAAATATAAAAAGGATAGTGAGAATTTCTACATGAATATAGAAAGGAACAAATGCAATAGACCAGATTAAAGGAGGTGCACATGAAGCATTGCTTCACCAGAAAAGAGTGTTTAGGTCTTTGGATGGTGAGCTGGGAGAAGGTAAAGAGGCAGGTATTGCACCTGCTGTGATTGTATGGGAAGGTGCAGTGGGAAGGGGATGAGGTGTTTGGTGTGATGAAAGTGTGGACTGGGGTATTCTGGAGAGAATGGTCCCTGCAGAATGCTGACAAGGGGAGTGAGAGGAAGATGTGTTGAGTGGTGGCACCATGCTGGAGTCGGTGGAAATGGCGGAAGTTGATCCTTCTGAATGAAAAGGGAAAAGTGAAGACAAGCAGGCCCTTACCCTGCTTCCGTGAGGGAGGGGAAGGTGCGAGAGCGGAAAGCACGAGAGATGGGTCAGACACGGCCTGTCATCCTCAGTGGGTGGAAAACCACGATTAAGGAAGAAATGAAAAAAATCAGCAGTGCCATTTTGGAAAGTGACATCATCGAAACAGATACAACAGAGGCAAAGAAACTGAGAGACTGGATTGAGTCCTGACAGGACATGTTGTATGGGGAGCTGTAGTCAAGGTAGCTGTGGGAGTTGGTGGGTTTGTAATGGATACTGGTAGACAATCTATCACCTGAAATGGACACAGAGAGATCAAGGGAGGGAAGGGAAGGGTCAGCTGAAAGCAAAATATAGCAGATGCTGGAATCTGAAACTAAAACAGAAAACGCTAGAAAATCTCAGCAGGTCTGACAGCATCTGTGAAGTGTCAGAGATGGGCCATGTGAAGGTAATAGAGGGGTAGAAATTGGAAGCAAAATTGATAAATCATCCCAAATTCAGATGAGAGCATGAAGCAGCATTATCGATGCACTGATAAAAAAAAGTTGTGGGAGAGGGCCAGAGCAAGACTGGAACAAGAAATGTTCCACATAAAGAGACAATCACAATAGGCCCCGTACAGGTACCCAGAGCCACATCTTTTATTTGTAGAAAATGAGACACGTTGAAGGAGAAATTGTTGAATGTAAGAACAAGGTCAGCCAGGCAGAGAAGATGGTGGCAGATTGGGATGGTTCAGACTTCTTTGTGAGTAAGAAGTGGAGAGCTCTCAGGCCATCCTGGTGGAGAATGGAGGTGTAGAGGGATTGGACATCCATGGTAAAGAAGAACCAGTATAGGCTAGGGAACTGAAGGTTGTTGATTTGATGTGGGGCACCAGAGGAATCACAGATGTAGGTGGGAAGGGACTGGAAGAGAGGGAGGATGGAGTCAAGATAGGAATAAATGAGTTCAGTGGGGCAGGAACAGGATGACATGATGGGCCTACCCGGAGAGTTCAGTTTGTGTATTTTCTTGGTAAGATTATCCACCCTCTGCATCTCCCTCACCTCCCCAGTGTCCATTGGTGAGGGGAAAGGGAGTTCCTAGGCCCCATGGAGGGTGGGGAGCTTTAACCTAAATTACAGGTTACCCAGTCACAGTGGAGCTGGCTTTATCTGCACTATTGGGCCCCACCCAACAGGGTGATGGTACAAACCACGCCTCTCAATTGTTTTTTGACCAAGTATCAGAAGATCGGGTGAGAAAACCTTGCTGTCTTTCTGGAGAGAAATATTCTGGTCTTCAGTCAGAACTTCACTCTTGCCCTTTCTTTGAAAAATGCTGCTAATTTATATCTGAATTGTCCACTGAATTGCACCTTGAAGCCAGCATGCTAACTTATTATAAACGAGCGTTGCCAATGTAGAAATATGAATTATGATTTAGTTTTGTAGCCAAAGAAAAATAGAGACAACTGTGAAATGTTACTTTTCCATGTGACACAATTTCATGACACACTCTCAACAAATGGTAGTGATCACAAAATGGTTGCCGATTTTCCGGACATATTCACTGAAATTTTGATGGCTTTTACACTGCTGGGATCTTACGTCCGGCCAACTGCATACCCCCACCAGGGATTTCCTGGTGGTGATGGGTGCGTTCAGCAGGAAATCCTGTTGACAATCGCGGGACCATAAGACTATAACCTGGTATCATGTGACCTCTCATCTTGTCCACCCCAGTCCAACACTGGCATCTACACATCATTTCCTGGCAAACAGTCATGTTCCATCACGTGCACCTCGAGCTCCCAGCAGTCTGTGCCATTGGAAAAGCCACTTAGAATGGAAACAAGGACTAGAGGGCACAGCCTCAAAATACGGGGGAGTCAATTAAGAACAGAGTTGAGGAAACTTCTTCTCCCAGATGGTGGTGAATCTTTGCAATTCTCTGCCCATTGAAGCAGGAGAGGCTACCTCGTTAAATGTGTTTAAGTCACAGATAGTTAGATTTTTGACCAATAACAGAATTAAGGGATATGGGGAGCAGGCGGGTAAGTGGAACTGAACCAATATCAGATCAGCCATGATCTTATTGAATGGCGGAACAAGCTCGAGGGGCTAGATGGCCTACTCCTGCTCCTATTTCTTATGTTCTTCTTATGTTCTTATGATTTGTTTTACCCAGAACCCCCCTCACCACAAAGATCTCTCCCACATCCTCCTCAGCCACTGGTGTGAGAGGATGAGCCAGAAGGAAAATAACTGACAGTTTTAAGAAGGGTCCAGCTCACCACTATCACCTAACCATTCTCCTGTTAGGGCCTACCAACATGCATCTGGATTCCCTCATGATTCATTTCCCTCAGCATACTGGACTCCACTAATGCAGCAGGTTCCTTCCAAACCCAAGAACTGGAATCTCCCTATCGAGTGACACAAACCCCTAGCTCTATTCTTTTGGCTTTTGCCCCTTAGAAATGGTTTATTTTAATTTATTAGCGTCACAAGTAGGTATACATTAACACTGCAATGAAGTTACTGTGAAAATCCCCTAGTCGCCACACTCCTCCCCCTGTTTGGGTACACTGAGGGAGAATTTAGCATGGCCAATGCACCTAACCAGCACATCTTTTGAACTTACCGGAGCACCAGAAGGAAACCCAGCAGATACGGGGAGAAAGTGCAAACTCCGCACAGACAGTGACCCAAGCCGGGAATCAAACCCGGGTCCCTGATGCTGTAAGGCAGCAGTGCTAACCACTGTGCCACCGTGATCAACAGTTCAACAGACCAGCAGTGATCTCTCTAAGTTGGGGTAACAAATTCAATCGATTGTAAGGAACTTTGGTTTCAGCAGAATCTAATTGTAACTTACTCAAATTACATCAATGATTAATAGTAATATTGATAACACAAGGATTCACCTCATTATCAACAATAATACAATAATTAGTGGGTGGTCAACATGTCACTGGTAGTAAAAGGTATAATGGCCTGATATGCTAACTGTAACTAGATGTGTTGTGATATTCCACTGATGTCCACCCTCTAACTGCAGAGCAATACACAATTTGGACAGGTTCCTTTGTTATTTTTAACAGACCCCTTTTCTCTGTATGCTCCTGGGCTCCAGTTTGGTCTCAGATTCTGTTTGAAGATGACAACTTTCAACTGAGGAACCTCAGTCGTAATCAACACGTACTTGGACTTTGCATATCAAAAGCCAACTGATACAAACTGACTTGAATGAAAAGTCAGCGGCTTCATGTTTGGTACACTTCTCGCAGACAGCGTCATCCAAAAATCAGCTCAGCACCGACAGTTCTGAACCTACTGCATGGTAGGCTGATGCATAAGGTCAAATCTCACAGATCCAGGTTGAGGTAGCCAAATGGATGCAAAATTGGCTCGATGACAGAAAACAGAGGGCGGTTGTAGAGGGCTGTTTTTCAAACTGGAGGCCTGTGAACAGCAGTGTACCTCAGGGATCAGTGCTGGGTCCACTGTTATTTGTCACTTATTCTATTGATTTGGATGAGAATTTAGGAAGCCTGGTTAGTAAGTTTGGAGATAACACCAAGTTTGGTGGCATAGTGGACAGTGAAGAAAGTTATCTCCAATTGCAATGGGATCTTGATCAATTGGGCCAGTGGGCTGACGGATGGTAGATGGAGTTTAATTTAGACAAATGTGAGGTGATGCATTTTGGTAGATTGAATTAGGGCAGAACTTACTCAGTTAATGGTAGGGCATTGGAGAGAGTTATAGAACAAAGAGATCTAGGAGTACATATTCATAGCTCCTTGAAAGTGGAGTCACATGTGGACAGAGTGGTGAAGAAGGCATTCGGCATGCTTGGTTTCATTGGTCAGAACATTGAATACAGGAGTTGGGACAGCTTGTTGAAGTTGTACAAAACGTTAGTAAGGCTACACTTGGGATACTGTGTACAGTTCTAGTCACTTATGAAGAAATATTAAGTGAAATTAATTCAGCAAAAAATTCATATTCATCGGAAAGACACCAAAAGAACACAGAATAAAGAATGTTAATCATTCTTACCACTAAAAAACATCTGGATCAATAATGACAAGATATTTTTAGATATTCCAAACACCAGGGTGTGGGACTTACCGGCTGTGCTTGCCGCAAGACCGGAAAATCCCAGCTGAGGCCATTGGACCTTTATATGGTATGTGTTCACCCGCTACGATTTCTGTTGTGGGTGGGATGGGAAGATCCCACCCTTATTATTTGAAGGTGATTAGACTTCATGTTCGCTGAACCCCATTTCTATAATTTTTCAAATGCTGCAACAAAGCCAACATCTATGTTAAAAAGGTTGCTAATATCCATTATCATCAGCAAACTTGCAAATCGTTAACATTCCTTGGCATTTTGGGATTTCTTAAAAGGTGCTGATTGAGGCCTGAATCTTTGCGATTAGAAATCAAATAATTCCATTTTGCTGTGATTATGATTATGCAGAAAATCAGACTCGACTACAAAAATATGAAAGCTATATAAAGATTTGCAGAGGCACCAGAATATTTGAGTGATTAACATTTCCATTGGACTTTTAGATTGGATAGTAATAATCAAGGTCGTGAAATTCACTGCTGCATGCACATTTTTAAGCCTAAACATGTCCATGCTTCTGGCATGGTGCATGATAGGAACCTGTCAGATTCAGAACCAGAACTATGCAGAGTGAACAGATTGGGGATGGGCAATTAGGGATGGGCATTAAATGCTGGTCTTGCCAGTGATGCCCACATCCCATGGACGAATTTCTTTTAAAACATACATATACCCCAATTTGTGATGGTCTGATAAATCCACCACAACCTGGGCATCATTAGGGCACAATTCCTGCCCTGGGGATATGGCAAGAACTCAAGATGAGAAGGAAAATGAAGGGAGAAGGCAGACCAGCACATTTCTGTCCCAACTGGGTAGTCTGTAATTACCTCTGTCAACTATATTTTCCATGAAAACAACATCTTGATGTGGTTCTGTCCTGACGTTTCACGAATCCCGTGGCATCCTATTAGGAGAACCTCAGGATTAGTGCTTCCCTTGACTTGTGCTAGGCACCAAGAGCTTGCTTCCCTTCCCGTTCTTCTATGTGGCACTGTGGTTGCTCAGGGTCCTCATCTGGTGGACTTTTCCACTGATGTTCCCTGGCATCCCACCAGGTCCTCCTCCTTCATCTCCTCACCCCTGGAAAGAGCAAGATGGTAAGAGTGCAGCAGATGACCATTATGGATGACACTCTGCAAGGACAATATTGCAAAGACCCTGCAAAGTGATCCGGCCATCAGAACCTCATCTTCAGAAAATCAATGGTAATTTCAAAAGTGACCCTTGTGAAAGGGTTGCTGGAGTAACACCTCTTCTCTGTGAAGGTTCATGAATGGGTGTTATCAATGGATAACACATCTTCAATGGATTCCCTTTATCACCCACCAACCAGCCATTCAGTCACACAGGGTGGTGAAAGGCCACGTCACCTGGAAGAGCTGGAGAATGGAAGTGTCATGGGAATACTCAGTACAGCATGCACATACCCACAGAATGCACTGCCAGTGACCACTGACAAGCTGCACATTCAGTGAGTGAAAACCCTTACAATTAACAAAAGCCCCTGAGGAAACTGTAGCTGGCTTACGAGGCACCTGGGGCATTAAATGATGCCCTGTATCTTTGGGAAGCCTGTAATTGTCCCAAGGTCTCTTGCTTTCTCTATTTGGCTCCCCTCATCTGTTGCAAACTTCACAAAAGCCTCCATCTTCCCAAATAAAGTGACAACTTTTATGCGGTGGTTGGCAACAGATTAGGACACTTCACAAAAATTCCCTGCAGGTCTTTGGAAGGTCAAGAAAATGTTGAATTTAAGGGCAACTGTAACTTACAATGGATTGGTATTTGGTGCCCTCTGACACAGTTTAATGCCATCTCTGCCATCAATATCATTTCACATATTGAAGCAACTGCCAACCTGGAAAGGCAAAGCCTTCTTCTACGTTGTGCCTCTGACATGTCTAAATAGTTGGAGTTGGCTGTAAGCTCTGCCAGCAGGCTACTCTGCCTCAATCCGCTGGCCTCACCTCCCACCCATGTTGACTCACTTTGGGCCCAGTTTTACCATTTTCATTCTAAGTGCTGAATCTGGGCATAATGCAGATCAGACTTTGAAATCTGCTTTCAGACGCCCGCATATGCACTCAGCCATTTCCAGTCCCACTCGCGCTGTGGACAGGGCTTAGCGCAGCCAAAACGATCGGAGCTCTGAACTGCGCATGCGCAGTTAGAAAAAAGTTGAAAAAGCACGCCCGTGTCAGATCGCTCCTGGGCCACAGAAAGCAGCCCCGGGAGTGACAAGTGGGAGAGATGGCACCCCCCCCACCGCCCCAGATGCCACTGTTCCTCTTATCCATTCCCCCACTACCCACACACATCACTCCCCCCTTATCCACACCCCCCACTACCCACACACATCACTGCCCCCCCCTTATCCAACCCCCCACTACCCAAACTGATCGCGACCCCTGCCCCCTTCCCCGCCCCCCCCCGATCCCCCACAGAGTGGCAGCAGGCCCCCTGCCCCCCCCACCAGAGACCCATCTGCCTTCCCCGCAACCCCCCCCCCCCCCACCCCACCACCCCCAAGAGATCCATTTTATCCACCTCCCTTCTCTCCCTCCCCTAACAACGATCTGGCCTCACTCACCACCGCCCGCCCTCCCCCAGCCACCCCCTCAAGACAACGATTTGGCCTTTGGCTTCACTCACTCCGCCACCCCGCCCCCCCTCCAGACAACGATCTGGCCTCACTCAACCCTCCACCCCCCCCCCCACCCCCAAACGCAGAGAATGGTCTGGCCTCACTCACGCCCACCCCACTCCAGACAACGATCTGGCCTTACTCACAGCTCCCCCTCACCAACTCCAGAGGAACATCAGACCCGCCCCCCCCCCACTAGACAACGACCTGGTCTCACTTCCCTCTCCCCACCTCCCCCCCAACCAGAGAATGATCTGATCCACCTCCCTCCTTCCCCCATCACTGATCTGAGTCAGCGAGCCGTTGGAAGCTCTGAACACGCTCTTCAGCAGCTGCAGCGCCTGATTCAGACTTCTATTTAGCAGGTCCGTTATGGCGTGATTCCAGATTGGCAACAGGGGAAATGCTGATAAAGTTGGGCGAGCAGTTCATTAATTCAATTTAAATACATGCAAATGCATTTAAATCTTTGTTGTGTCCTTTTGGGCGCGAATGGAATCACCGCCATTCCCGGGTTTCAGTAAAGTGGCAATCTGCGCGGATGCGGGCATGGATTGTGTTAATGGCCTCACACCCGACTTTACCATGTTGTCGTGCCTGAAAATGGGCACGACACAATGGTGAAATCGGGACCTTTGTGTATCATTGTGCTGATCACCCTCATTATCTGACCATATAGCTTGACTACACGAATGGTCATCCTTCCTTGAAACGTTGGCTCTCTTCTCACTCCACAGATGCTGTCAGACCTGTTGAGTTTCTTCAGCATTTTTCCTTTGTTTCAGATTCCAGCATCCACAGTATTTTGCCTTTAGGCATTTTGTGGATTTGTCTTGACACTGTTTGTTCTGCATTCCCGGTTGGTTGGAATGCTGTATCAGTCTGACCACTGTCTGTGGCTTGTTATGATGCCAAACCACTTGTTTTGGTCTTTGGTTTCTACATTGGTGCTTCCAATGTTCTCTGGTACCAGATGTCTTGCCAACAGTAATAAAGACAGCAATTTCTGAGTGAATGTAAGATGCCACACCATTCACATTGTTTACAGAGCTTGCCAGCTTTGACTATCATACTGATAGTGAACAAATGATACATTGCTTGTAGACTCTGTCTACATATTCGTATCATTTTATACTTACGTCTGCTTTGTAGTAATGTTTCCATTGCGTAATGTTTGGTTTGGTCCAAGATGTCTTCTTGGAACACGTCCATCGGGTTAGATGTTATCACTAGTTCAATTATTCGATTGCAGGTTACTTGTCACTGCTGTAATCTTGTTTGTCACAGCTGCAGCCTTTTGTCAGCTAAGAAACCAATTCACAAATCACTTTTGCCAAGAGCACTTTAGAAAGACAGGGTTTAAACACCTCTGAACCATAAACCTGCACGTAGGATCTACAGTGCGATCAAGATTCTAGGAATGGCGCATGATGTTGAAAGCCGATAATCATGCAAGGCAAACTGGCTCCAAAATGTTAAATGATCCAGATAAAACTTATAAAGCAATTTAAAATAAAATGATGCTGCTGAAAGATTGCAGTTGCCCCCTTTTTCTCTGCATCTACCTATGAATTAGTCAATGGGTCTTGTTTGTTACCAAAAGGATATGATTTCCAGATGGTGTATTGTGAAGTTGGGTTTCATTTATAATTGATTTTTGAATATTGATCATTTTTTATCTGGATTTTTCAGATGGTCATTGGTTAGACTTGATGGTCAGAATCCTTTACCGTTCACGCCAGTGGGATTTCACTGCTGTAGTGAACGGGGAGATTTGGCTTGCCAGGTGAGATCGTGTCCAGTCTGTGTAGGCCTTCATTGTCTATATCAATTTTAATTTTAATGGTTTCTTTATTATGGTTTGGACATCTTGAAACCCAGAAAACACAGCTCAATATGTTGTCAGAACAAAGTAAATTCAGATAGGTGATCCCTTGCCTTGCAATTGAGTGTTGGACATTTTGTGGTCACCTTTTAATCTTTTTGCAGGATTTTTAATGCTACCTCAAGTTTTGACAGCTATTTTAGAGTTGTTCCAGCTCTTTTAGAGTTAATGTAGCTCTGTACTGGCTGGACATAGGTTATTAACTGACTGCCCTGGATAGTTATGTAGAGCTCCTGCTGATTCTTACCAGTTTCAGCCCTAACCTCCACCCACAAAACAGTGACTTGGGCTGGAAAATAGCTACAGAGTTCGAAGATTTTTACAGGATATAGCCTCTTCCCACCATACTGTGCTTAGCTTCAGCAGCAATGAAATCCCATTTCTTAGAATCCTACTTAAAGTGAGACCACCTTGAGTCTGCTGCTTAATTTTGGTCCCTGTTTAAAATTTGCAACAAACAGACTTTTACTAATTAAGCTCTCTCAGACTTTGGGACCAGTGCCTGCTGAGTGGAGGATAAAGGTGGTACGACGGCACAGTGGTTAGCACTGCTGCCCACCAAGGATGCAGGTTCGATTCCCGGCATGGGTCACTGTCTGTGCAGAATCTGCATGTTCTTCCTGTATCTGTGTGGGTTTCCTCCGGGGGCTCCGGTTTCCTCCTACAGTCCAAAGGTATGCAGGTTAAGTGGATTGGCCATGCTAAATTGCCCCTTAGTATCAGGAGGGCTGCTAGGGTAAATACCTGGGGTTATGGGGATACAGCCTGAGTGGGATTGTGGTCAGTCAGGCTCGATTGGCCAAATGACCTCCTTCTGCACTGTAGGATTCTATGATTCAATGAAGGCATACTGCATGTGAAATTGCTACAAAGCTGTTAAATCCTTACACATGGTCAGTCTTGATAATTATGTCACTTGCATACTAGACTTTGCTTTCTATTCTGTTGTATGTGGAGGGTTGAGTATTGTAGGTAAATCTTTGAAAACATACTATAGTGCTGCCACCATGTTATGTATTTCTTTTAGATGTAAACGTACACAAGGTTTGGTGAAATAATAACGTGGGACCTTTATTTGAAGATAAGATTCTATACAAGTATTGTATAGGCTAAGTATAATATCTGGTCTCTGACCTGCTGCTCGCTGATTGACTGCCAATCATGGGACTAATATACCACATCCTTTAGAGGTGGGTAATATTTGAGCATAGTTTAAGGTATGCCCCTTAAAGGTATATGCACATCATATCCCAGTAGCAGAAGACTCTTAACCCTAAGCTCTGTCATATTGCTGTCGGCCTTTACACCTCACCCCTCCAAAACAGCAAACAGGTGATTGTAACACTTTGTGTCAATTCATTCAGCCTGTGTGCCAATGGTAAAGCCCCACAGGCTGCAGAAAGTTGAATTCAGATGGCAAAAGATGGTTTAAATGAGGATGGACAGCTTTCTGAGTTTTGAATCTGCCTGCCTTCCATAATATTGAAATCAGGAGTAATGCTCAATTTTGCAGCCCATCAGGAGGGACATCAGCCACCCCTGTGCCACTACATTCTGCCCCATGAAATGTGCTTTGATGATGTGCAAGTCACATTTGAATGGCTGAAGTATGTGTAAGATAGAAGTGTGACGCTTGTAGGGTGAGGTGAGTCAATGAAGATTGAGTTTGGGTTGAGAGAAACATTTGGGAGGTGAGTGAAATGGGAAATGGTGAATTAAACAGTGTGTGAGGCTATGAGCACATCTGTCAGAATATGGCATATGGAGATGCATTCACTGACCTTGACCACTCATGTAAAGTCATTGAACTTTTTACAGTACTGCTTCCAAATCCTCAGAGATAGACTGCTTGACTATGACAGCTTTCTGCCACACTGTCTTTACACTGTTTGTGTTGGTTGTCTCCTGGCCCCAGAGGGAAGCAGATCTCTCTCTACTCCTGTTACCTTCACTAAGATCTCCAGTGCTGAACTGGAGAACAGTGGGGAATGGTCCCTGGCCCGTTGCACTTTTTTTTTACTCTTCCATCTGTTCATAAGCTCTTCCCACTATGGCTTCTAACACTGTAGCAGCCAGAACACACCTTGCCTTTAAGAGGTGCAGGCTGGTTTTAAGTGGTGCAAACTAGCTTTAAGTGATGCTTGCCTCAGATGAACCCGGGCACGATGCTAAATCGTTCAGTCACTCAGCAATCTATTTGACACTGAACTGCGCACCACTATGTTTATAATTAGCTATTCGCATCAAATTTGCATGTTGCCTGCATTACTTTGAACGGGCTTGGGTTAATTGCACATCACAATCCCTGCATCTGTTCCGAGACAATCAAATTCTCAGCCCCAAAGCTCTGAAATTATTCAGTGTCGCAATTATTTAGCAGTTACCTGTCTGAGATTGGTCATCACACTATCGCTTCGAGTACCTCATGGCCAGGATTTTACAGCCCTGTCTCAGTGTGTCTCTCCATGATGGATGCAGCGAGCCATTTAAATCTCCATTCAGTTCAGCGGGACCGGAATAACCCACTGGATATGACAGGCTGTAAAATCCTGGGCTATGTGTATTAGTTAACTCATACCAAAATGCTCCTCTCCAAGAAAGAGTTCTGTGCATGCCTAGTTACATAGCTGTATTGAGCTGCTCTCCCAGCTGTTCAAATATATAAGAGGAGAATTTTAGTGCTGTGGGAGGAGAGAATGACAGAGCCGTGCAGAGTTTGGGGGCAGAAGGTGGTTTGTGGGAAACGGAATTTGGAATGAAACCTGAATCCACGGTCTGGAAGGGCTTAATCCTTGTCCTCTTTCAGTTAGTTCACAGGATTATATATTTGAGGGAAGGGGGAAGTGATGATAGCTTCATGATAAATGCATTGTGACAGCTGCCTGGGCACTGTGCAGAAACCTGCATGATCTGGTCTGTGTGATCTGGCACTAGCTGCACATTGATGGAGTGGTAACTTTTATTATTGATATAATACTGCTGGTTGGTTGTTCGTTACCCTAATAGTGACTTAATTGTCTGCAGTCAACACTGGGGCAACTGACCAGTGCTGCAAGACCCTGAGCTCTCAGCTACTGACAGCTGAGAGCATTGGGGAAGGTAATGTATTGACCAGCCTTGGTAAAAGGGCCGATTGGTGACCTGCTTAATGCTGCAGTGTGTGCAGACTGGGAAATGCAGGTAATCTCTTGTGCGGCAGCCTAGAACGAGGCAGTGATGAAGATGCTGGGGGCTTTGGGGGCTGGAGACCTACTGGTAGAGCATGCTCTTGTTCAGCAGGAAGCAGTTCCATTTGCAGGACGTGCCAGATACCTGAGACAGACTGGCTGGTGAAGCAAAACATATTGAGGCGCAGCTCCTCAGTTTAATCCAAGAATCTGAACTTGGTCCAGTGCCCCCTTTGTGCTAGGTATGGCCTTCTCGTCAGCTCCCTTCACTGACTTCAATTTAATTCTACTCAGTTCAATTTCATTTTATTGTCCAGGTGGAAATTAATTTTGCATGTATTGTTTGTTCATTCAAAAATTATATAGAAATGAATAATAACAATAAAGTAAAGAATATTACCCTGTCACAGAGGTTCAGCTTTAATTAAAATATTTTGAAAAAAAACTGTTTCAATGTTCTAAAAATTTCTGAAGAGTCATATTTTTAAGGATACTTATTATTGTCACAAGTAGGCTTACATTAACACTGTAATGAAGTTACTCTGAAAATTCCCTAGTCACCACACTCTGGCACCTGTATGGGTACAATGAGGGAGAATTTAGCATGGCCAATGCTTTGGTCCTTTGGTTGTAGAAGGAAACCAGAGCACCTGGAGGAAACCTGAGCAGACATGTAGAGAATGTGCAGACTCCACACAGACAGTGACCCAAGCTGGGAAATGAACCAGGGTCCCTAGGGCTGTGAGGCAGCAGTGCTAACTACTGTGCCACTGTGCTACCCTATATTTGACATGAAGTGTTAACACTATTCTCTCTCCACAGATGCCTGCCAGCACTTTTGTGTTTTCAGCTTTCTTCAAGTGTTGCCTTCTGAGATGAACTACTGACTGCAGCTGCTGCTGTTCCTCTAACTATTCCTCCAAAAACAATTGGTAAAAATACCTTCCATGGTGATATGAGAAAGGTTCCTTTGATAAAGCAGCAAAATTAATCAGGGCCACTGCAACCCTGGGACACTCCCTACAATTGCAACTGTTTCCCTCCTCACTACTTCCCCAACTGATCTGACCTTGCCAACTGACCAGGGGAAGCCTGATAGTGATAGACCTGTTCCTTTGACAACCCACCAACTTGATGTGAATGAAGCCGGGTGTCAAAATCAAAACCTTTCTTCACCTCAGATACAATTGACCATCCAGTACCCTCTGCCAATCAGTCAGTTAAAACTCATAAAATAGTCCCAATGTTTTGAAAGTACATCGATGGCAGCATTTTCACACCTGAAATAAGCACATCAAATGGGGAGGGGATGTCCCAGCTCCCTTGAATTTGCTTAATTTATATCCATATCCACAGTGGTTAGAATAGTGTTTTTAAAAAGTCAGCATGAAGATGAATCAGAACTCGATCTTGGCATCTTACATATAAACAATATTGTACTTACAATTATATATTGCCTTATCATATTCAAAAATCTCAAAGGCACTTCACATAAGAATTAATTCTGAAATATAGTCAGGAGGGATTCAGCCCAAGCAATGTACTTCAGACTGAAAGGATAGAAATGACAAGCTTATTTATTCTTTATTGAAGCCAGTTGAAGAAAAAAAAGTAGCTATGGCATCTTTTAACATCTAGCTGAGCCATTGGAACAGCCAAACAGAGCCTCTCTTTAATATCTGATCCAATGAACAAACACAAATGTCTGAGGTCACGTACTAACCGACTCAAAAACAGCTTCTTCCCTGCTGCCACCAGACTTTTGAATGGACCTATCTTGCATTAAGTTAATCTTTCTCTACTCTCTAGCTATGACTGTAACACTACATTCTGCACTCTCTCCTTTCCTTCTCTATGAACAGCATGCTTTGTCTGTATAGCACGCAAGAAACAATTCTTTTCAATGTGACAATAATAAATCATATCATATCAAACCACTGACAATACAGCATTCCATTGGTGGAGTAGTGGAGTACCATCACTGATTATAAAATTCTCCATCCTAGTTGCAGCAGGAGCAGGGCGTGAACGGATACTAAGGTTGTTCCCTTTCACCCTTGATGATTGTAGTTCTTCATCATGAACTAAATAACTCTTGATATCCATGTATGTTCCAACATTCCAAGCCGAGTAACTTAAAATTGTCTTTCTTTGACCACAATGATGTTGATTGCATAGGTCATGGTTACCCAGCCAGAAAAAAGTTGGATCTTTTATTTTTAGGGTACCTTTACTACCTCTTTCCCTATCTGGGATATGCAGAGAGTATCCTGAAGAGGATTGGTCACTAATGCTACTGCGCAAATATACCTCTATCCCCAACACATGTTTCTAATGACCTTCATGCATCTGCTACTTGTGTGCAGATTCTTGACTGGGAACCCCAAAACTCACAGTACTGTCTCCAAATTTTTTTACTTAGAGGGTGGTGGGTGCCTGGAACTCACTGCCAGGGGAGGTAGTGGAAGCAGATACGATAATGGCTTTTAAGGGGTATCTTGACAAATACATGAATAGGATGGGAATAGAAGGATATGGTCCCTAGAAGGGTAATGGTTCATTCAGGCAGCATGGTTGGTGCAGTCTTGGAGGGCTAAACAGCCTGTTCCTGTGCTGTAATTTTTTTTGTTTTTTGTTCTTTATTATCAATCCTCTATCACTACAGGACTTGGAACATGGATTCTGGTAGAAGCCTACACATTAATGTGGGGACTTCGGGATGCTGTCAGTGTCCACACAATCATAATGGACTGGTGATCAGGTTTCAGTGATGTGTCAACCACATTGACTGGGACCAAGCTGCAGCCTTCTCTATCCTTTGCAGTTGGTCAGATGCACAGGTTCCCTCCTCCTGAGCAGGCACAAAGAACTTTTTTGGACCACAATTTGTCCAGCACCTCCCCGCAACCATTTTGCCACGGGCGATCCGAGCAGGAACTACCAGCTCCTGATAACACCACTCAAGAGATCATCAGAACACACAATAGTCTCCATCACTTTAAGGTGTCGAGCTTCTTGAATGTTGTTGGAGCGGCATTCATCTAGGCAAGTGAAGAACATTTCACCACACTCCAATACACACAACCCAACTGAACCTCTCATGTATATTCACTTTATCTTTACTTTCCTTATGTCTAGCAAAATCATGCCATGTTCATGATAGAAAAAAACAGAGCAATGTATGTTTGATATAATATTCTCTAAGAAAGAAACAGTGTATTTTTCCTCACAAAAAGCATATAAAATGCCTTTAGTCTTCAAAATAAAGCAGCTGCTTAGCTGTCCGAAAAGAATGCTCCATCTGAGAAAGAACAAATACATCTTGTCAGTGCAGTATGAACTAAGGTCTGCCATTGCCTAAGGCTTCTCTACTTAAAGGTTCCAGCTATTTATGGTGTTGTCTTTCATATTTATGTGTAAAATAATAACATCTTTGGCTGTGAAGCATTACGTAGGTTATGAGCTCATTAAGGAGAAAATTAGTTCCTAAACACTTAACTGACTGTCCATACCATTTTAATCAGGAAAGTGACCTGTTGAAGTTATTCACTTCACGTAATTGTGTTAATCTTACTTTGAACACTCTGTATTCTATTTAATTGGCAAAAATTAAATAAACTTTGAAATCAGAACACAATATGTTAAGGTTACTGATATGGCATTAATACATGATTGATAATATGTTTCCCTATAGGTCTAACTCAGCATAATATTCATAAGGCATTTTTAAAAATATCTTTCCAAATTCAGAAACATAATATCATGCGTTGGAGAATGATATTAAAAAAACTGGGCTGAAAATTGTCCCATGCAGAAAGGATATTCAAATGCTTATTGCGGTGTATGAAAATTTTTAGCTCTCTGAGAGGCAATGTTAAGTCCTTTTATTTTAAGTTGGATAATACCATTCACTCAAATAATAGCCAAAGGAATTTCATGCAAACACTTGGGACCATGGTTTCACATTAGCTGCTGTTTTTATTCTTTCATGGATGTGAGCATCATGGAAAAACCATTGGTGCAAATCCCTAATTGCCCTTGAGAAGGTGGCAGTGAACTGCCTTCTTGATTCATTGCAATCCATGTAGTATTAATGCACAATAATGCTTTTACAAAGGGAATTCCGGGATTCAGTAATGGTGAAGGAACAGAAAGTCCCAAGTCTGGATGGCGTGGCTTGGAGGCGAACTTGCACACTGGTGGTGTTTAAATGTACCTGCTGTTCTTGTCCTTCTAGGTAGTAGAGTTTGCAGATTTAAAGGATACTATCAAAGAATCTTCGCAAATTATTGCAGTGCATCTTGTACACATTGCTGTTATTGTGCATCATTAATAGAGAGAGTGAATGTTTAAAGTATTGATTGGGGTGCTGGTCAAATTGACTGTTTTATTTTAGAAAGTGTCAAGCTTCTTGGGTGTTGTTGGAACTGCATTCATCCAGGCAAGGGGAAAGTATTCCATCACACTCCTGGCCCCAGTAGATGGTGGGAAGGCAGGAGATGAGTTATTCTGTGCACAATTCCCAGCCTCTGACTGGTTGTTTTAGCCATGGTAATTGTATGGCTGGTCCTGTTCAGGTTTTTGTTAATGATAACTACAGTAAACTTAATTGGAGGATTCAGCAATGGTAATGCCATTGAACCTCAAGAAGAGTTGGTTAGATTCTTTTTTGTGAGAGATAGTCATTGCTTGGCACATGCTTACATTGCCTGAGTTATTCCGTGCCACTTATCAGTGCATGCCTTGCTGCATGCAGGCATGTTCAGCTTCAGTATCTGAGGGTTGCAAATGGTATTGAACATGGTGCAATCATCAGAAAACATCCTCGCTTCTGTCCTTTCGATGGACAGAAGGTCATTGCTGAAAGAGCTGAATCTGGGCCGAGGACACTACCCTGAGGAACTCCTGCAGTAATGGCCCAGGCTGAGGTGGTTAACATCCAACATCAACAACAATGTTCTGGTGTGCTACCAGTGAAGAGCTTTTCCTCTTGATTTTAATTGGCTTCAGTGTTGTTTGGTCAAATGTTGCCTTGATATCAAGGGCAGTTACTCACCCCTCCTCTGAAATTCAGCTCTTCTGTCCATCTTTGGACCAAGGGTGTAACAAGAGCTTCTCGCAAAACACAAACTGAGCTTTAGTGGGAACATTTTTGCCATGTAAGTGCTATTCGATAGCACTGCTAATGACATCTTCCACCATTTTGCTGATAATTGAGAGTAGATTGCTGATGCAGTAACTCACCAGATTGGATCTGTCCTGCTTTTTGCTGACAGGACATACTTAGGCAACTTTGATGGGGAGATGCCAGTGTTTTAGCTGCTCTGCAACAGTTTGGCAAGGTGTATGGCTGGCACTGAACTAGAAGTCTTACTGATGGAACGTTGCCAGTACCCATAGCCTTTGCAGTATCAAGTACTTTCCAGCCATTTTTTGATATGTGGAGTGAATCGAATTTTCTGAGGACTGGCATCTGTGATGTTAGGCTTAGTAAAAGGAAACTGAGATGAATCATCCACACTGCTGTGGACAAAAATTGGTTCAAGTTTAAGAGCAGACCAAAAGAGAAATATTTTTTCCCCCTTGGACACTTGAAAGCCAGGAAGTAAACCTATATGAAAGCAAATCTATAGGTGAGTATATTTGATACTTATTTCTCCTTCCATTGAAAAACAAACTAGGTAAGGTCTTGATATTTTAGCTTCTTCATGGGATCATTTCACAGTCGCTATGCAGTGCTACCATAAAAATATATCAGAAATTCACTTAATTTCTTGTAATTGCGTTGGATAATAAATTTCTGTACTGCTCAAATGTTTCTGTATCCTCTGTGATCACAGACACATCTTAAAAGATCTGAATCCTAATCTCAAAAGTTTCGTCTTTTGGAAGAGGGGTTTTCAGATCCAACCCAGCTGAATTGACAGGATCAATTCATAGCGAGCTGACAGGTGGAGTAATATGAATTGACGCAGACTACACTATACCTAAGAGGGTGGCTACTCAAAATTGTCTCAGGCTCAGAAAAAAGTGTTCAGACCACAGTATTCTAAAGAGGTAGAGAAATAAAGTGACCAGTGCCTACTATGCAAACTAGGATGTAAGTACAGCTAACTGTTTGTGGCACATTCTACCCGTTGGGGTGCGCCAGTTTCTCCCCACAATCTGAAAGGCGTGCTGGTTAGATGCATTGACTTGAATAGGTGCCAGAATGTGGCAACTCAGGGAATTTCACAGTAATTTCATTGCAGTTGTAAGCCTTACTTCAATGTAAGCCTTTGCTTGTAACTAATAAATAAACTTTAGATTGGACCACGGTAATTTATGCAATGCTTAAAGATTTTGAAAACAGTTGACAGCTACTCTAACAATTTTAGAATGAAATAACTAGTCTATGTCTTCATGAAGTTGAGTGACTGTCTCAAATATTCTCATTCTCTTTTGTTCTGAAAGGAAGGGTTCACTTTATAATACTTGTCATGTCCAATCTTCCCTTGTTCATTCTTGAGATATGAGCATTCCTAATTACTTTTTGTGGAAATATAAACTCAGTCAAGTGATATCAGGAATTGAGGGCTCAGTTTGAGGGTAAACATTAGGCACATTGTCTGCCTTTTAAAGAACATAGAAAACAGCCAAACACATTTAAATGAAGATATTCATGACATCCCTGTCTTCAACACTGGACACACAATTGGGTGATGTCCAGAACCTACTGCTTCTGGTGAAGTCTGAATGTCAATGAAGAATGGTACAATTTAATTCAGGCATTTGGAAACCTTTTTTATGTATGGTGTTGATAAACTATGGATGTGGTCATGTCTGTGGTTAATTAGATATTAGCAAGAATCCAAATACAGACCATGCATTGAACAGAACATCTGTCTTGATGTATGTTGATTTCACCTAGATCCACCTCACCAAAGCTTCTTCTAATGCCTCCAGTGTTTCAGATTTGTCACATTGCTTTCCTGATATCCGGCTGGGCAGAAATGACCAAATTACCAAACACATACCACTTATGGGGTGTTTACATCAGGCTCATGGAGTTGATATATCTTTATTATTCAACTGGCTGTGCTGTACTTGACCTGGAAGGTCTTGGTGCTGATACATTGGTGTCTCAAAATGGGAACAGCTCCACTTTCCAGCTCTAATGTGGCTTAATTGAGTGAGCACAAAATAGGAAAATATATAGAAATAAATTCAGCAGTCACAACATTGAGCTGTATTCAAAAACTTCACAAGTCATATTAATAAGGTGACAACGTTAAAGTTCCATCTCTGACTAATACTTACTTTGAGTTTGGCACAACACTGGGAATTCAACTCACTGACTTTACATTGGGGAAATAAATGTTTAATGTTGTTGTTGTTTATAGCATTAAGTCATGAGTGAAATATAACTTTATTAGCAAATCCAGAATACAACTTAAATCAGTTTAGGAAAATCATAGGAGAATGTGCGAACAAAAGGTTTCATTTTAGAAATGAAAACATAGATTGAACTTTATTCCAAATATTTCACACTAAGATCAATTTATCCCTTTATTTTCTAGTTTGCAGTACACTAAATCACGATGGATAATTAAGGATTTTTTTATTTATTCAAAATGTTGACAGTTATTGACTCATACGTCATGGATTAAAAAGCAATCACCAGAGCTCAAGGAACCAGCAAACACTGGATCCTTGATTTGTCAATTTAAATTTAATGTGAATTTCTGGTAAATCAAACACCTATCAATTTAAAAGTCCATTCAACTTGTTATTAATTCTTGAACCTGAACAGACAAGGCTAATGGGGGTAAATTTCCTTAATTTAAGCAGTTTCTGAGGCTGACAGCAATAACATTTCAAACAAAATCTTCTACTGCACAATCGTATGTTTCAGCACTGTTAATAATTCAACACTTCTTTTCCCTCAAATTAAAAGCATGCTTTTGTACCAAAACCAGCACCAAATAGCTATGCTTTAAATAGCATCGTCCTGTCCATCACGTACTGTTAGTAATGCACCATGGTTTTTAAAATCTTTATTTTTATTCAAACAAGAACATGACAACCAGACAGGTTGGCAAAAGCTCAGCTGGCATTTTGCAAGCCTGGCTGCACACTATATCACCTCAAAGTCCTTCACAACAGTCCCGCTGATATTTCGAGAAATTCTGACCAATGATATCACGATGGAAATCAAAACATGGAAATATTAGTCAGACAGCATTTAAGAATTCCAATGTATAATCTCTGAACTTTTGGCCCTTTGTTTGGTGGCAGTCACAATGGTTGCCTCTGACAATGTATCAGCCTATTTAGTGTCACTAGAGTTGACCCAATTTGCCCCCGTGCCTCAGTATGAAGTGACAGCAGCCACTAAGGCTCTCCACCAATATGAGTGCGAAAATGAAATTCATCAAGCTGCTACGTCTTAGCAACTTGCTAATTGATATCTTCAGTGCTACGCTATCATCCATGGAAATTGTAACTACAATGAGAAACTCCAGAAACTCGCTTAGAAACTCTTTTGAGTGGAGCTAGGTCTAAGATATTGCGTCTGAATGACAGAAGCTCAGGACTATTGGACCCTCCATGGCACACCTGGCGTGCAGACTTCTGTGTCTGCATGCAAGCTGAAATTGCCTTGCATGATCCAAGATATAAACACAACCCAAGATATCCTACTGCAAATTGATATGATGTGTTGAAATGCAAATGAAACTGATACAGCATTATGCAACCAATTAAGAGGCTATGAGAAAAATGGTCAGATAGGAACAAACCTAATGGAGATGGCAGTAGAGGAGAGTGATGGGCAAAGTGCCTGATAGGCAAAAGGCAAAAGACCATGGTAATTGTTTGTGGTTAATAGGGGATGATCAATATATTTGGATAAGATACACATCATCATTTCTCTGTTTTGACATTAATTCCAGTTATATTTTTAAACAATAATGAAGTGCAGGGAACTGGGCAGTGCAATGACCTGTTTTCCAGAGAGAAGCTGAAATTTCTCATTGAGCAGAATTCCAGTCCAGGCTGTGGGCAGGATTTTGTGCTCCGCTTCATTCCTGTGAATTTGAAACCCTAAAGAGTACGGTATCCAATAGATAATGAGATCCCTTGAGTGCAAATCAAATAAACTTGAAATAGACCAAAGGCAATTTTATCTTGGACACATGCATGTATATGCGTGAACAAATGGAACTTTCGACAATCTTAATAACCTGTGATAGAATTACTGAGACCTGAAACTTCCATTTCCTGCACAACACTGCTAATACATTAGAATGAGCGCTTTATTGTTTGGTTAAATGAGGTGTAGCTAATTTAAGACTTGAATTGTCATTTTGGCTGCTATGTAAGGAGCAAAATTCTGTCAAGAAGAGATAAATACCAGGTTACTTTTTTTAGCTGTTTAAAACACAGAGGCTTTCTGTGTCAGATACTGCTGAGGCAATACCCCTTCAGAGCTCTGTTTAATCGACAAAGCTCTCCCGCAGATACCAATTCCTGGTCTCTATTAATATGTAGCTAACACTGCACTGCAGAGATGTGTAAGTGCTTAAATGAAAAGTTGTCTAGGAAACCCTCTATAGAATACTGACAAGCATCTAAAAGACTCTGAGTGCATTTCCATCTGTTAAGAAAGCAGCCAAAGGATCCCAAACATATGCCCAGCATGTATGATCTGCAACATTTAAAAAAAATCATTTTGCTGTCCTTTTTCCAATGCTTGGAACTATAGATCCTTAGACATGAAACTGTCTATACTCTTTAATGTCTGTGCTTTTGCATTATAATAGAAAATATGTAACAGAATGGAGTTTCAATTGTTACAAAGATAGGCTCCACAACAGTAACTTTTCAAGGTCAGGGTTATTTACATTTTTGGACAGGACTTAGGTCCTCGCACAGGAAATCTGAATAGGCAGAAAGTCGAATCCTGGAGGAACTTGCAAGTGGTAACAAATGGGGGAAAGAGAAAAATCATTTTGGAACCTATACCACAACCTGTCCAGCCCAAGGCATGAAGATGTTACTGAAGGGGCAACCAGCAGTGTTTCTCCCTAGATGTATAAAAAACTGTTTGAGATTTATGTTCCAGTTGGCATTAAGTATTCTAGAGTTTATGGATAGATGAAAAGTAGGAGCTAAATTAAGCTGCGTCATGTCATTTTTCTTATACTTCTTTCATACACAACATACAAAAATACTAGAACAGGAGTCGATCTTTGAACACTACAAGATTGTACGTTACAGAAATGTAACCCCTAATCCAATATAATTCAGGGTGGGATTTTCTGGCTTCACTGTGGTGAGACCAGATCGGATCATTTGCATCCATTGACCTTCAGCGGGATGGGAACATCCCAGTGGCAAATGCAGGGGGGCGGGGGAGGGGAGGTGGGTTGGGCCTGGGTGCAGAAGATCTGGTTTTAGTCTATGGGGAGGATTTTCTCACTGTTTTGGGTGAGTGGGAAAATAGTGGGCAGAGAATCAAGCAGGAGTCCCCAAATGACTTCTACGCTGATAGGATTTCCTGTTGTCAGTGTCCCCAGCCATCCAACAATGATGTAATGGAGTTCCAGCTATGAAAGGTCGGGGACCCTGACCTAGGGCATGGCTTATCCTCATGATTCCCTACTAGTTTCAACCCCAGGTAATACCAAAAGAGGGCCTTACCATGTGGAACTTTGACAGTGAGACCACTAATGACCCGAGCGTGCTGAGATCTTGGTAGTGACTTTGATTCTTGATTCAATGTGGCCAAAGATTAGTCATGGCCTTTTGAAGAGTCTATAATTGAAATCTTAGGGATAATTCTTCCCTTTCAATGGTGTTTGCTCCTCCTCTGTAGGGTATCCCATAGTAGCATTGGATAATTGTGGCAGTAGTGGGTCCCTACTCTGGGAATACTCTGGGAGCTTGCGCTATAGTGGCAACCAGGAGTCAGCCAGAAGATTGGTTGCATTGATGGCAGCATTTGGGCAATGAGCAGAATTTCCTCAGATGGAAAATTTATCTAGAAGAAAATCCTCATCCAAGAATATAATTTCCAGGAATATTTGAAGACGTGGTTTTGTATATTTCTTTTTAAAATAAGTAAAGATGTATCCCTTAAGCACTTTTCCTTTCAAAATAACACATACTTTTAAACATATTTTAATCTGTGTACCAAACCTGCCTAAACCAAATCATATTCTACTTTTGCTGGAGAAACAAGTGTTGCAGAGCGTGTGTCTGTCATATCTCTTGCTGTACCACACACTCACTGTCCCAAGGAAACAGACTGCAGGTCAGTAGGAATCTGTCACTGCAATCTGTCAGGCCAGCTCAGATTCACAGGATTTATGCTGGCAGTACTGCTGGAGTACATATTCTTACTTTTCAGATTGTTTATGATGGAACTGCATACCTTCCAAGCCCAACAATACTAATTAAGACATGTTGCTTTAATGGCAAACCCCAAGAGCACTGCTATACCGGCTGTGCATGATGTGGTCTTGAGATATATGATGAAACACGCTGACACTTAAGAGCCAGCAATGGCTATTCTTAACAAGAAAATCCCACCCAACTCCATCCAAGCCTTTATGGCATCAATATTATTGCTGAATTCTCCAATTATCACATTTTACTGGTCACTGCTTGGCAGAGGTTTAGGGGTGGCACGGTGGCACAAGGGATGGCACGGTGACACAGTGGTTAGCACTGCTGTCTCACAGTGCTTGGGGACCTGGGTTTGACTCCTGGCTTGGGTCACTGTCCGTGTGGAGTTTCCACATTCTCCCTATGTCTGCGTGGGTTTCCTCCCGCAGTCCAAAGATATGCAGGTTAGGTGGATTGGCCATGTTAAATTGCCCTGAGTGTCAAGGGACTAGCTAGAGTAACTGCATGGAGTTATGGGGATAGGACCTGGGAGGGATTGTGATCGGTGCAGACCTGACGGATCGAATGGCCTTCTTTCTGCACTGTAGGATTCTAAAGCTCCAGTCCAGAGTATGATGAAGTACTCACTATCCACTTGAATGTGTGCAGTGCAATAATATTTGAAAATCTCTGCAACATCCCAGAAAAGATTTTATCTCTGGCACTGGAATCAATGTCTAATCTCCTCACTGCTGATGAACTGTGGTTAGGGACTGTTATATTGAGAGGACCTACCAAAAGACCACAAAAAAATGACTTCTGCTGCATCTCATATTGTATAATCACCCTCCTACAGGCAATGATCTCAGGGGACTATCATCGCTTCCCAAGACACGTAATATCTTATGCAGCACATATTATTGCTGCTGGGTCAAAATCTCAGCATTCTTTACTCAAACTCGTTGTGAAAATACCATCACTACAATGAATGAACTAAGAAGGAGGCCCTCCACCACATCCCTCAGGACAACCTCAAAGGGAAATGCACATGGCCTTGCCAGCATTGCATCATACAGGGAACAAAGAAAAGTAATTGTCAATTTTAAGCCATGTTGACTTTTTATTTTGCACGTTCACTAACTCAATTCGGTAACACTCTCTTTGAGGGGGAGTGTATTTTGAATTGTCTGGCAGGCCATTATTTCATTGCCTTTCTCTCCGCTGCCATGACAAGCTGACATGATTTTGAGCCTCTCCTTGCAATGTTTTCAGCCCTGATAGTTTTGTCAGCTCTCGGACGAGTCAAATTTCCTGGAATCAAAGGAGCTGATCAGAAGTCAGTAAAGCCAAGTTCATCCTACTCAAGTCATTATCAGAGTTATAGATTAAAGATCTTCCTTTTCGAGTTATTTTATGACATTTATATTGTGCATCTGGTGACAGCAAAGGGAACAGGTACTCCAAATAAAAAGACAAGAAGCAAAAAAAATCTCAACCAGTCAGGTAGCATCCAGAGAGAGAGAAACAGTTAATGAGCACGATTTTGTTGTCTTATCATGCTGCTGATCAGTGCGGCGAGCTGAGAAGACAGCATGCATGGGTAAAACACTGATTTGTGTCACTTCTTCATGGTCCTGTTTTGCCAGTGAGAACGGCTTTCAAGAAAAAAATTTTTGGGATATGCTCCCCTTCATGATCCCTGTTGTGACCCCCTTCATACTCCCCCCCACTGGTACGACCCACCCTGCACAACCTCCCTCCCCCCCACCCATTGTCCCCCACCCCTGCATAGCCCCCCTGCATAGGCCCTGTATCATAACTCTGTTCAGGCCCCATCCCCACTCCCACTCAGACTCCACCCCCTTGGTACTGCCCTTGGCACACTGACAGTATCCAATTGGTACTGCCAGGGTGCCTTATGGGCACGGCCAGTGGGCCTGATGGACACTGCCCAGCCATGTCCCCGACAGCTTGGGGACTTCAATGGCTTCCGAACCTCCATGGCGTGAGCACTGTGACTGGTCTCCATAAGCAGAGACCTGTAGTGATTCTCGCCAGTCTCACGCAAGCGTCCAATGATCAGAAGATCCCAGAAGCTGAGAGAATCCAGTGTCGAACGGGTTATGCATATTTAAATATTTTTAAAAGATGCTAATTGTCTCTGCCAGTTTACGCAAGGAGAAAGGGACCAAGAGAATTGCAAACTCTTTGGCACTGGGGCGAAACCGATTTTTAGAACATAGAACATAGAACATAGAACATTACAGCGCGGAACAGGCCCTTCGGCCCACAATGTTGCGCCGACCAGTCTTATTTTAAAAAAAAAACATTGACCCACTAATCTAAACCAATCCCTTTTCGTCCATAAACCTATCCACCAATCTCTTAAACGCCCCCAAACTAGGCGCATTTACAACTGCAGCAGGCAGGGCATTCCAGTCCCTCACCACCCTCTGGGTAAAGAACCTGCCCCTGACATCCGTCCTATAACTACCCCCCCTTAATTTAAAGCCATGCCCCCTCGTGCTAGCTTTCTCCATCCGAGGAAACAGGCTATCACCATCCACCCTATCTAAACCTCTAATCATCTTATATGTTTCTATTAGATCCCCTCTTAGCCGCCTTCTTTCCAGTGAAAACAACCCCAAATCCCTCAGTCTCTCCTCATAGGACCTCCCCTGCATACCAGGCAACATCCTGGTAAACCTCCTCTGCACCCTCTCCAAAGCCTCCACATCCTTCCTGTAATGTGGGGACCAGAACTGCACACAGTACTCCAAGTGCGGCCGCACCAGAGTTGTGTACAGTTGCAACATGACGCTGCGACTCCTAAATTCAATCCCCCTACCAATAAACGCCAAGACACCGTACGCCTTCTTAACAACCTTATCTACTTGATTCCCAACTTTCAGGGATCTATGTACACATACACCTAGATCCCTCTGCTCCTCCACTCTATTCAAAGTCCTCCCGTTAGCCCTATACTCAACACATCTGTTATTCCTACCGAAATGGATTACCTCACACTTCTCCGCATTAAACTCCATCCGCCACCTCGCGGCCCAGCTCTGCAACCTGTCCAAGTCACCCTGCAAACTTCGACACCCTTCCTCACAATCTACCACACCTCCGACTTTGGTGTCATCAGCAAACTTACTAATCCACCCAACTATACCCTCATCCAGATCATTAATAAAGATTACAAACAGCAGTGGCCCCAAAACAGATCCCTGAGGCACACCACTTGTAACCGAACTCCATGATGAATAATTACCATCAACCACCACCCTCTGTCTCCTATCTGCTAACCAATTCCTGATCCAAGTACCTAAATTACCACCAATCCCATACATCTGCATTTTCTGCAGAAGCATACCATGGTGAACCTTATCAAACGCCTTACTAAAATCCATATATACCACGTCTACTGCCTTACCCCCATCCACCTCTTTGGTCACCTTCTCAAAGAACTCAATAAGGTTAGTAAGGCATGACCTTCCCGCTACAAAACCATGCTGACTATCTCTAATCAATTCATTCCTCTCCAAATAACTATAAATCCTATCCCTAATAATTCTTTCTAAAACCTTGCCCACTACGGAAGTAAGACTCACTGGTCTATAATTCCCAGGAAAGTCTCTGTTCCCCTTCTTAAACAATGGGACAACATTCGCTGTCCTCCAATCTTCCGGTACTATACCAGAGACCAACGACGACCTGAAGATCAGAGCCAGTGGCTCTGCAATCACCTCTCTTGCCTCCCATAGAATCCTAGGGTAAATCCCGTCTGGACCAGGGGACTTATCTATTTTCAACCCTTCTAGAATATCCAACACATCCTCTGTATCAACTGCAATACTTTCTATTTTACACCCCTTCACCCCAGTGACCTCCTCAGCTACATTCATATCGTCCTGCGTGAACACCGAAGAGAAATAATGGTTCAATGCCTCCCCAATCTCTTCCGGTTCCACACACAACTTCCCCCTACTGTCTGTAACTGGCCCTAATCTTGCCCTAACCAACCTTCTGTTCTTGACATACCTATAGAACGCCTTAGGATTCTCCTTAATCCTATCAGCCAAAGTCATCTCATGCCTTCTTCTAGCCCTTCTTAACTCCCTCTTCAACTCCCTCCTAGCCAATCTAAAGCTTTCTACTGCACTACCCGAGCCCTCAAGCCTCATCCGAACATAAGCCTCCTTCTTCTTCCTAACCAACAAATCAACTTTTTTTGTGCACCACGGTTCCCTAGCCCTACCAATTCCTCCTTGCCTGACAGGGACATACCTATCACAGACCCGCAGTAGCTGCTCCTTGAAAAAACTCCACATTTCAGACGTTCCTAGTCCCTGTAATCTCCTAGTCCAACCAATGCTTCCTAATTCTCTCCTAATGGCCTCATAATTACCCTTCCCCCAGCTAAAACTACTGACCCGAGGTTCATGCCTATCCCTTTCCATCACTAAGGTGAACGTTACCGAATTGTGGTCACTATCACCAAAATGCACACCAACTTCCAAGTCTAGCACCTGGTCTGGCTCATTTCCCAGCACCAAGTCCAATATAGCCTCACCTCTAGTTGGCCTATCTACATATTGAGTCAAAAAACCTTCCTGCACACTTTGAACAAAAACTGACCCCTCTAACGAGCTAGAGCTATAGCAATTCCAATCAATGTTAGTAAAGTTAAAGTCCCCCATAACAATTACCCTATTACTTTCACTCCTAACCAGGATCGTCTCTGCAATCCTTTCCTCAACCTCTCTAGAACTTTTTGGAGGTCTATAAAAGACTCCCAACAGGGTGACCTCTCCTCTCCTATTTCTAACTTCTGCCCATACTACCTCAACAGACAAGTCCTCATTAAACTTCCTCTCTGAGACTGTGATATAGTCCTTGACCAATAATGCTACTCCACCCCCCCTTCTACCTCCTTCTCTACTCCGACTAAAGCACTTATACCCCGGCACCTGCAACATCCATTCCTGACCCTGCTCTATCCACGTCTCTGAAATGGCCACAACATCAAAGTCCCAGGTACTGGTCCACGCTGCAAGTTCATCCACTTTATTGCGAATACTCCTCGCGTTAAAGTATATACATTTCAAACCTCGCTCCGCCCCACCCCCACAATGCCGTGCAATGCCATCCCCTTCTATGCCCCCCTCACTTTCACCCCCTCTACCCAGGATCCCACCCCCCCTCTGAATCAGTTTAAACCACTCCGCATAGCCTTCACAAATTTACCCCCCAGGATATTTGTTCCCCTCTGGTTCAGATGTATACCATCACTCTTATAGAGATCCCACCTTCCCCAGAATGAGCCCCAATTGCTCAAGTAATTAAACCCCTCCCTCCTGCACCATCCCCTCAGCCACAAGTTCAAACTTTCCCTCTCCCTATTCCTCTCTAAACTATCCCGTGGCACAGGCAAGAGTCCAGAGATAACCACTCTGTTAGACTTGGCCTTTAGTTTCCATCCCAACTCCATGAAACTCTGCTTAATATCCCCTTCCCTTAGGCTTGCACGCTATTTTCCAGGATCAGTGCAGTCTGCACCAGGCGCAGTGACATCAAGAAATCACCTCCTGTATATTTTCAAGAAGGAGTTTAATATAGTTCTTGAGGTGAAGAGAATCAAGGGATACGGGATCAGGCTATTCAAGTGGACAATCATAATGAATGAGTTTCAGATTGGAACTGCTTCTTTACTGATGCAGATAATAGATCAGGCTTCAGAGCGGCACAACACAAGGAAAATGGGTAAGCAGACTTGTGCCTGCAAATAGCATGCAGCAGCAACTGATATGATGCAGGACCATTGTGCGCAGCTGGACATGAGTGTGGAAAATGGCTTTCTCATCAGTAACAGAGCTTGGGAGAGGATGCAGGGGATCAGCAGGGTAAGTATGTGGGGTTACAGGGATAGGCCTTAGGCGGGACTGTGGTCAGTGCAGACTCGATGGGCCAAATGGTCTCCTTCTGCACTGTCGAGATTCTATGATTCTATGATTCCATGAATACAGCTGACATCAGCATCGTGGTGAGAAAAAGTGGGAGGACATCCAGCAGCAGATTAATGGAGGAGGAGGGGCTAGCAGCAAAGGAAAGAAGGTGAGACAACACAATTAAAAACAGAAAATGCTGGAAAATATCAGCAGGCCTGGCAGCATCTGTGGAAAGAGGAAAGTGTGTTAATGGGTGGGATTTTCCAGTCCTCTCTGCCCCAAGACCTGAAATTCCTGCCTGAGATCAATGCACCTTTGACTTGTCCATAATTTTTACCATCCAGCTAGCAACGATTCCTACTGCAGGCTACTTCATAGCGAGGGGGATTGAATATAAAAGTAAGGAGGTCTTGCTGCGGCTGTATAGGGCATTGGTGAGGCCGCAGCTGGAGTACTGTGTGCAGTTTTGGTCGCCGCACTTACGCAAGGATATTTTGGCCTTGGAGGGAGTGCAGAGGAGGTTTACTAGGCTGATACCGGAGTTGAGGGGGTTGAGCTATGAGGAGAGGCTGAATAAACTAGGCTTGTACTCGTTAGAGTTTAGAAGAATGAGGGGAGATCTCATTGAGACGTATAAGATGATGAATGAGATGGATAGGATAGAGGTGGAGAGACTCTTCCCACTCAGAAAGGACAGTAGGACTAGGGGGCACAGCCTCAAGATAAAGGGGGGGCGGTTTAGAACGGAGTTGAGGAGGAACTTCTTCACTCAAAGGGTGGTGGATCTCTGGAATTCTCTGCCCGTTGAGGTGGTGGAGGCTGCCTCGCTAAATATTTTTAAGACGCGGGTTGATACGTTTTTGATAAGCAAGGGGATTAAGGGTTATGGGGAGAGGGCGGGAATGTGGAACTGAGACACGACAGATCAGCCATGATCTTATTGAATGGCGGGGCAGGCTCGAAGGGCTAGATGGCCTACTCCTGCTCCTATTTCTTATGTTCTTATGTTCTTATGACTGGAAGATTTAGGCCAATGTTTCGAGTCTGTGTGACTCTTCTTCAGACAACAGAGGCAACTGCTCCAGAACAGATCCAATAAAGATAAGACCTGAACAGCCTATAAGCAGAGTCACAAGGCGGTTTACTTCTAACTCTGGCTCTTAGATTTATAACAATATACTTAGCAGTAAAGATTGATTTTTATAAAACCTAGAGATACAAGCAAACCATTTCCAATTGAGAGAATTTGGTTCCAAAGATGTGTCTGGCTGTTTGAAGTTCCATTATTCTTGTCGCATGGCCACTTACTTTGAGGCAGGAGTCCTTTGTCTGCATGCATTTATAATATGACCATCATCTGAAGTGTCACTGGAATTTCCTGACTTTGAACCAAAATGAGCTTTGGTGAAGAAGTAGCTATAACGACAACTGCTGCAAGAAATTATTCAGGTACTTGAATAACATTAAATGAATTGTCTGTATAACGTGGGGCATTTATGATCATGAGCTATGCAAACATCTGTATAAATATGAACACAATTAAGCAAAATCAATGCTGTTGAATATTTTTCTTATTTAACCGCAACTGATACTTTAAAGATCTAAAGCAATTGCAAGTCTAATTTAAAACATCAAAAAGTAGCAACCTTCTGGGTTGGGTTTTACAACGGGTGTAGACATGATGTAGAGATGCCGGCATTGGACTGGGGTAAACTCACTAGAGTAATCTCACAAGCAACTATCAAATAAACTGGTTGGACTCTAACCTGGCGTTGTGAGGCTTCTCACTGGTTTTACAACTGGGCCAGAGGTTCTCGACTTATATCAACAGTTCCACCCATGTGGCCAGGTGTCGACCTTTTGCACATGATCTTTGGGAGGTCAGCTAATAGCTGTGGGGATGGTGTGTGGCTGACCACTAAGGAAACAGCAGACAGGAAGCAGAGGTGGCATCACATCATGCCATGATAGGTGCGGGTACCAAGAGAAAGGGCTGCCATCATTTTATGCAGTGGGCACTTCCTGGGAAATTTGAGAGAAAAAGGAAAGAACCAGCAAGAATGGCAGAAAGAAAAGCCCAGAAAACACCATGGTTCAGTGATACCTTCCTATAGGCTCTTCCCTCAGAGAATCATGGAATCATAGAATCCCTACAGTGCAGAAGGAGGCCATTTGGCCCATCGTGTCTGCACCGACACCAATCATACCCAGATCCTACCCCTGTAACCCAATATATTTACCTTGCTAATCGCCCTGACACTAATGGACAATTTATCATGGCCAATCCACCTAACTCACACACCTTTGGGCTGAGGGAGGAAACCGGAGCACCCCAAGGAAACCCACGTAGACATGGGGAGAATGTGCAAACTTCACACAGACAGTGACCCAAGTTGGGAATCAAACCCAGGTCCCTGTGAGGCATCAGTGTTAAATACAATGCTACAGTGACAGGAGAAGAATACCAAGCAAGGCTGAACAGGGATTTCAGAGGAGATCCACAGCTGTGGGGCCACGCCCAGAACCTGGATACAGTGCTACAAGGTAAGTACTCTGTACCATGTTCCCTTTTGTGTCTTGTCTGCCAGAGGGTATATTTGATAGCAGGGGAGTAATGACACAGTCAGTGGCAATGGGATCAAGCAGCAGCTTGTCTGGTTAGAGGCATGGCTACCTCCCACCTGCTATTGATGACTCCAGCAAGATCCCTGGAGAGTGCCCCCAACATGGTATGCTGCATTGTCAACAGCATGGCTATTATGCTCCTTATAGAGAGATATAAATTGTTCATATTGCCATCTGCAGGAGAAGACTGCTTGTAACTTCAGGGAATAGATAAAAACTGGCAAAGGGCTTTTTTGATTCCTGGCAACCCTGATCCTCTTGAGGAGCAGGTGTTAGAAGTAGCAGGGTAGCTACTCCATTACTGAACACAAGTCAAGAATGGGTGGTACAGTGGTTGGCACTGAGGACCTGGGTTCGATCCCAGCCTTGGTCTGTGTCAATTTTGCACATTCTCCCCATGGCTGCATGGGTTTTCTCCGGATGTTCTGGTCTCCTCCTACAGTCCAAGGATGTGCAGATGAGATGGATTGGCTATGCTAAATTGCCCCTTAGTGTTTAAGACATGCAGGTTAGATGGATTAGCCATGGTAATTACACAGGGTTACGAGGATAGGGAGGAGATTGGGGCTAGGTAAGGTGCTCTTTCAGCGGGTCGGTGCAGACCACTCCCTTTGGCAGAGATTCCATGATGATTCTATGGATGCAAACACAAGAAATTGAGAGGCTGACTGAAAAGGCTCAAGGAAACTTCTGGAGCACATGAGGCTCAATGCTCATGCGCCTGCCACTGGCTATCGTCCACACTAAGAATAATTGGGAGGATGCAATGGAAAGTGCATAATCCTTTAAGCTATCTGTTCTCTCATGTGGGGTAGATTGAAGAACAGAGAGCTGGAGTGACCAGAAATAGACATCCATTGACAAGGAGGAGGGGGCCTCTGAGGGTGCGCTGTCACATTATTCCACTACACCAGCCACCAGCATAGATCTCTCACAGCATCTACTCTCACATCAGTGGATGTCCATTCACCATTGATTCAGCATTATAAGCTGGTGAGCATAGCACAGACACATCGGAAATGCTGACAGAGGCTGTGAAGCAGAAACCACTGATCTGTGACGGACTCCCCGCTGAGGTGCAGTCTCTGGAGACATTTCCACACAAACATTAAGGGCCCTATTTTACCTTTGTATTGTGCCCATTTTCTGGCCTGGAAACGTGATAAAGTCAGGCCATTAATGTGATCCATGCCTGCGTCCGCGCAAATGGCCACTTTACCAAGATCCGGGAATGGACACGATCTGATTCACGCCCGAAACGGGTGCAACACTGATTGCATGTATTTAGATTGAATTAACGAACTGCCCGCCAACTTTATCAGCAGTTCCCCCTTTACCACCATGTTCGCCGATTCGGAATCACGCCGAAATGAACATGCTGAATAAAAGTCTGAATCGGGCGCTCCAGCTGCCGAAGAGGTGAGTTCAGAGCTTCCAATAGCTCTCTGACTCAGAGCGGTGGCGGGGGGAGTGAGGCGAGTCAGGTCATTCTCTGGTTGGGAGCGGGGAGGGGAGTGAGGCCGGATCATTCTCTGGGGGGATGGGAGGGGAGTGAGGCCAGATCATTCTCTGGGGGGATGGGAGGGAAGTGAGGCCAGATCATTCTCTGGGGGAGGGTGGAGGGAGTGAGGCCAGATCATTCTCTGGGGGATGGGAGGGGAGTGAGGCCAGATCATTCTCTGGGGGAGGGTGGAGGGAGTGAGGCCAGATCATTCTCTGGGGGAGGGTGGAGGGAGTGAGGCCAGATCATTGTCTGGGGGAGGGTAGAGGGAGTGAGGCCAGATCATTCTCTGGGGGAGGGTGGAGGGAGTGAGGCCAGATCATTCTCTGGGGGAGGGTAGAGGGAGTGAGGCCAGATCATTCTCTGGGGGAGGGTGGAGGGAGTGAGGCCAGATCATTGTCTGGGGGAGGGTAGAGGGAGTGAGGTCAGATCATTCTCTGGGGGAGGGTAGAGGGAGTGAGGCCAGATCATTCTCTGGGTGAGGGTGGAGGGAGTGAGGCCAGATCATTCTCTGGGGGAGGGTAGAGGGAGTGAGGCCAGATCATTCTCTGGGGGAGGGTGGAGGGAGTGAGGCCAGATCATTCTCTGGGGGAGGGTAGAGGGAGTGAGGCCAGATCATTCTCTGGGGGAGGGTGGAGGGAGTGAGGCCAGATCATTCTCTGGGGGAGGGTAGAGGGAGTGAGGCCAGATCATTCTCTGGGGGAGGGCAGAGGGAGTGGGGCCAGATCATTCTCTGGTGGCGGGGAGGTGGGGGGACAAGGCCAGATCATTCTTTGGAGAGGGGAGGAGGAGGGTAAGATATATCTCTGGTGGGAGGGAGGAGCCCAATCTCTCACTGGTGAGGGTGGGGGCAGATAGATCTCTGGTGGGGAGGGGAGGGGAGGGCAGGGGAAGGGGCGCCTGGTGCCATTCTGCAGGCGATTGGTGTGGGGGGAAGGGGCAGAGGGTCTCAATCGGTCTGGGTAGTGGGTGGATAAGGGGGACAGTAATGTCTGTGGCTAGTGGGGGGCTAGATAAGGGGGACACTGATATGTGTGGGTACTGGGGGGTGGATAAGGGGGACACTGATGTGTGTGGTTTGTGGGGGGTGGGTAAGGGAGACAGTGAAGTGTGTGGGGGCCATCATTCCCGTTTTTCGCTCCCGGGCCACTTTCTCTGCTTTCTGTGGCCTGGGAGCGATCTGACACGGGCGCACTTTTTCAAATTTTTTTCAAACTGCGCATGCGCGGTTTAGAGCTCTGATCATTTCGGGTGCAATAAGCCCCACCCACAGTGAATGGGACCCGCGATGTATTTTTCAGACCGAGTGCGTATGGGGACGCCAGAGAGCAGATTTCCAAGTCGGATCTGAATTGCACCCAGATTCAGCACTTAGAATGAAAATGGTAAAATAGGGCCCTAAGAGTTTCAGCTTGTACAACCTGTCAGAGGACTTTGGAAGCTGGGGCAATGCTGAACCTTAGGCTGATAAAGTCCTTCCAGTGTCTTCAGCAACACAGCGACAGCTGCAGTTGCAACGGAAGTTAGGAGAACATCTGCAGGGTTGTCAGAGACATTGCAAAACCCATTTTCAGGCAATGGAGCATTCCATCGAGGGCAATTGAATGCTGCCGTGTCTCTGATAGGCACGTACTTGACTTTCCTCATCAGATTACCCCTTCCTGCTGCATTGGATGGCGATTTGGCTGAGTGCCAAATTCTCCTTCTTCATTGGCACTGGCAGCGGGGTGTGAACGGCCGGAGAATTCCAGCCAACATCTTCCATTCCAATATTCAGCATTTCCCCCAACCCCACCGTCCCATGTTATATCCTCCCCGAGAAAATTCCAAACTTTGTGGGCAGGATTTTACAGTCTCGCTTGGGCGAGATCGTAAGATCCCACCCGAGGCCAACAGAGATTCCCATTCTGGGAACCTCGCCTGCTCCAATTCCGGGGATAGGCGAGATGGTAGGGTTTCAGCCTGTATTTCTTTTTGAGATCCTCCTATCATTTTAAATGGATCTGTAGTTTTCCTCATCTTGTCTACCTAACCACTGAAAGCTGCCTCAGGCTGATTCATCTCACATCCAGAATACAACTTCAAATAGAAAGTCATGCCAGGGGCTAGACAAGAAACACAATAACAAAACTTACTAATTGCTCTGCTGATTAGGAGGCAGGTTTGTTACGAGAAGTGTGTGGTGGTGGGTGCAGTTACGAGCAGAACAAAGAAAGAGAAGTACAGCACAGGAACAAGCCATTCCCCCTCCACCCCCAACCTCCCCGCCCCCACTGTTCATAATACCCTAAATAAGCAGGACAGGGAATCTATTCAGAAGGAAGTAAATTGTAAAGAAAAGACAAAATGAAGAAAAGTTCAATCAGAGTCCCCAAGTGTCCCTGTCACTTATTAGAAACATACAAAATCCATTAACTAATCTTGTTGTCTCAATGATATTCTTAAAGTGTGAACATATGTTCTACAGGGAAAATTGGGAAAGACCTCTGTACAAAGAAGTACATTGTTAATCATGTTGCAATCCAGCCAATGTGAATACCGATGTCATATTTTCCGTAGATAAAGTGTGTCCATTGAAGGAATACTGCAATTTTCTCGGCAGGAGGTTTGTGACATTTTTTTCTTGTGCAGGGGTAAGGATGGGTCAGGCAAAGGTGATGAGGCAGAAGAAGTCAGTGGCATTAATTCCCAAAATGCGCCGGTAGAAGTACACAAAGGACTCACTAACTATTTTTTGTAGAACTGCTGCAAACAAATTCAAAATATTGATGGTTCAATAATCTGCTGGACAACAATAAAAAGCAACACCACACGAAATAAACTTCTGCCTAATTCTTCCCTGCTGCCATCAGGCTTTTGAATGGACCTTACCTCAAATTAAACTGATCTTTCTTTACACCCTAACTATGGCTATAACACTACATTCTGCACTCTCTCCTTTCCTTCTGTATGAATGGCGTGCTTTGTTTGTACAGCGCGCAAGAAACAATATTTTTCACTGTATACTAATACATGTGACAATAATAAGTCAAAATAAATCACACAACTTCATTCCATGTACAGTATCAATGACGTGATTAATGTGGGGCTATCAACAGCATCTAGTGTCACATTGTCAATTCTAAAAGATGGCAATATGGCAACATCGTGGACATTTGTTTTACTGATTCTGACGGTCAATTCAAACTCTTTACAGACATCTGTCCACTTGTTGTTGCAGATGGATTTGTCGTGTGCATATTGGGTGGAATATTCCTGTTTTCAGGCTAAGTGCTTATGCTGGCGGGAAAACAGCAGTGTTTCCTGTTGATGCTGGGAGGATCTGTCAGGTGGGATTTGCCCACCTGAAAGATGCTAATGAAGTCGCTTTGGCATGCCTGCCAGGCAGCCTTGCTGTTCGGAAGTTGGGACGGCATTTTTAAAGGGTGCCCCGATCTCCAAGCAGTGAGACATTTCCCCAACCCCCTTCCCACCAACACTGACCATGGGAGCACCACCAACCTCTCATCACAGAGAGGCATCCTCCTCCCCACCCATAAATAATGGGTTAAAACACCCTTGCACCATGCAGGCATAAGGGTGACCTGACCCTTCCTCCATCCCATCCCCCAGATATCCTCAGTGCCCTCCCCTCCCAGACTTCCTACTCAGCCCTCCCTACCCATCAGAACCCCTACTCGGGCCCCCTTCCCCTTCAGAATCCCATAAAGACCTCTTGACCCTCAAATCTGTCAGTGTTGTGAGACATGCCTCCTTTGACAACTGTGACTATTGACCTTTCCCTTCATGCTTGAATACATTTCAAATGCACCCATTGATCCTAACCACAATGTTGACATTGGAACAATCAATGTGCGTGGCCTGAGTGGGGAACGGAGCAGGGATGGGATTTCTGAGTGGGGATCTGAGGAGGGGGAGATGTGCTAAGAGAGGGTCTGAGAGGGGAGGAAGCCTGTGTGGAGTATCTGAGGGGGAAATGGGACTGAAGACGGGTCAAGTCAGATCACCCTCATGCCTGCGTCATGGAGGGGGTGCGGGGTGGGGAGTGATCCATGGGGTGGGGGGAGGATACCCCTCTTTTCTCTCGGGGTTCAGCACACCCTGTCTTACTTTTGGTTGACACAGTAAAAAGCCTGACAACACCAGGTTTTAGTCCAACTGATTTATTTGATAGTAAACGCACAAGCTTTCGGGTTAGTCCCTTCGTCAGGTGAATGGAGAGTTCTGGCCTCAGACAGAGCATATAAAGCACAGACAGTTTACAGATTACTGATTAGAATGCGAATCCTTACACCTAACCTGCCGTTCAAGTCTTGAAGTGGCCGACAATGTGAGTGGAAGGAACACTGATCACAAGTTAAAAAGATGTGTATTGTCTCCAGACAGTACAGTGAGTGAGGTTTTGCAAACCCAGGCAAGTCACGGGGGTTACAGATAGTGCGACATGAACCCAAGATCCTTGTTGAGACCGTCCTCATGTGTGTGGAACTTGGCTATCAGTCTCTGCTCAGCGACTCTGCGCTGTCGTGTGTCGTGAAGGCCGCCTTGGAGAATGCTTACCCGAAGGTCAGAGGCTGAATGCCCGTGACCACTGAAGTGTTCGCCAACAGGAAGGGAACAGTCTTGCCTGGTGATTGTCGAGCGATGTTCATTCATCCGTTGTCATAGCGTCTGCATGGTCTCCCCAATGTACCATGCTTTGGGACATCCTTTCTTGCAACGTATCAGGTAGACAATGTTGGCCGAGTTGCAAGAGTATTTACCCGTGTACCTGGTGGATGGTATTCTCACGTGTGATGATGGTATCCATGTCGATGATCTGGCATGTCTTGCAGAGGTTGCTGTGGCAGGGTTGTGTGGTGTTGTGGTCACTGTTCTCCTGAAGACTGGGTAGTTTGCTGCGAACAATGGTCTGTTTGAGGTTGTGTGGTTGTCTGAAGGCAAGAAGTGAGGGTGTGGGGATGGTCCTGGCGAGATGTTCGTCTTCATCAATGATATGTTGAAGACTCCGGAGAAGATGTCATAGCTTTACTGTGTTTACCCCAGTCCAACGCCGGCACATCCACATCATTACTTTTGGTTTGCAACACAGAAGTCCATCTGGTGCTATTTCCACTGAAATGCTGTGTGCATGGTAGGGGTTGGGCTGCCAAAGCCATTCATTGCATTACATTTAGCAATTTTGCAAAATTATCGTGGAGCCTGGTCTGGGCAGGAACCCGATTAGGGCCATCGGGGGAGGTCAGGCGAATCCCGACAGCTCTCATGTCCATCGGGACTCCCAGTTTTCGGCCGACGATCTGAGGATATTGAATCCCTCTGATTGTCTTAGTCTGAACAGCTTTTCAGTGAAGTACAGCCTGTACAGTTAGCTGAGCAAATATTTATCCACTAGATTCATTATTTGTGTTGTAGAAGGTTTGATCCAAATGATTTTAATGCTGGTAGCAACACATAAAATAACCTAATTGGAACATTTGGGCAAATGGGCTTTTGCAATGATATATCTCTGATTTGGGCTCCACTCTGTGCCTGGCAAACAATTTAAACTAGAGTCATTTTTGCTTTGGCACAAATTTAATTTGGAATCGGCAAGAACAGCATCTGTGAGTCAACAACTGACATTTACTCCATGAAATCCAATAACTTTATCCTGGCACAGGACTTCTGGATTGAAGGGAGTTTGGGTCCGATAGCATGCATACTAATCATCCACACTTGAAATGGACAGTCATTGGGGTTGATTTTCCATGGGGAGTCTCTTGCTCTTCCACCCTAATGTTGGAGCATGGGCTGCAGAAATCCTGGAAAACAGCAAAATTGTGGTTTATGTCTTTTGCTCTAAGATGTCCATCAGACTTCCACTCATGGGTGAGCTTGGGAACCCTATATTCTGTGTTCATCAATGATAATTGGCAGTTCCCCTTCCTCTCACCCCTATCCTTAGCTCTACTGTGCTGTTTCAGATCTCCAACCTAAGATATTTCATTTCTAATGTTGTATGGAAGTGTTTGAATGTGACTATATTTTGATTTGATTTGATTTATTATTGCCACATGTCTTGGTATACAGTGAAAAGTATTGTTTCTTGCACGCTATACGGGCAAAACTTACCATTCATAGAGTACAGAGGTGAGAAGGAAAGGAGAGAGTGCCGAATCTAGTGTTACGTCATACTAGGATGCAAAAAAAATCAACTTAATGTGAGGTAGGTCCATTCAAACGTTTGATGGCAGCAGGGAAGAGGCTGTTCTTGAGTCAGTTAGTATGTGTCCTCAGATTTTTGTATTTTTTTCCCAATGGAGGAAGGTGGAAGAGAGTATGTCCATGGTGCGTGGGGTTCTTAATTATACCTCTGCTTTTCCGAGGCAGTGGAAAGTGTGGACAGTGTCAATGGGTGGGAGATTGGTTTGAGTGATGGACTGGGCTTCGTTCGTGACAATTTATAGTTTCTTGCAGCCTTGGATAGAGCAGGAGCCAAACCAAGCTGTGGTACAACCAGACAGAATGCTTTCTACAGTGCACCTATATTATTCATATATTACGAATGGGAGTTCTCACAAAATCACTAGCTTCTACCTCCAATATGAAGTAAAGTTCAAGCACTTCACAGTATGCACAAAGAATTGAATAGAATTAGCAAAGCAGCAGAGAGAAAGGGAAAGGCCCTCCTGAGGATGGTTCAGGAGTTGGGGACCAGAGGCAGATCAAATAAAAAAGGATGCTAACATGAAATGAGCAGGAAGAAAAACATGCTGGCATAGATTTGGGGCGAACAACGGTGTCAGGAGAGGTGGTGGAGGACGGAACACCGGCATGAAGTGGGGGCTTGTCAAAGGAAACAGTGGAAATGGAGAGTGGGCAAACAGCAATCCCAATACAGACTGGGGGAGGGGAAGGAGTCACAAACTGGGGAGGAGAGGAAAGGAGATGAATTGGATGAGAAGAAGACTGCCAGCATGAGTTAGGAGAATTGAAGAAAAATCAGTATCTATGTGAACGGAGTTGGTGATTGAAAGGTGTGCAGTTAACTGGACCCAGATGGGGTAACATATCATTGTGCACTTTTACGAGGGGAAGTTGGAGAGGAAAAGTTATCACTGAGATTACATTTGAGAATAATGATGTGTTGAAAAGTCTAATGCAACTGAATGGAAATCACAGGGCAGGAATTTCCTTGACGCTGTCCCTGTTCGAGTGCTGGAACTTTGCAGGAATTAGAACTGTACAATGCAGAAGGAGGCCATTTGGCTCTGATAGAGCTTCTTGCCCGGCTCCACCCTTTCCCTTTAACACCGCATATTTACCTCGTTAACGTCCCCCTAACCCACACATCTTTGGGACACTAGGGGGTAATTTAGCATGGCCAATCCACCTAACCTGTACACCTTTGGAATGTGGGAGGAAACCACAGCACCCAGAGGAAACCCGTGCCAAGAGGCAAAAATTGAACCTGGGTCCCTGAGTATGTGAGGCAGCAGTGCTAACCGCTGTGCCATCGCACTGCCCCCAACAGGGAAGTATGGCAGAAAGCATAATAACATCAAGCCTCACCCTCCCTTAAATATTACTCTTATGCCCGCCACATGCGTGCCTTTTATACAGCTTTCATCTTGAGCTGAACTTCCTTTTCTCTGCCGTCTAAGTGAAGAAACATTAGACACGCCATGGTTTCAATTACAAGCCCGAATCCTCTTGCTTTTTCTGTGTAATTATTTATTTTAAAGTTGGAAACTTTTTTTCAGAATGTGTCAGCTTTTTTTGTAGCTTTGACTAGTTTTCTTGCACGGTTTATATGGTGCTTAGCAACCGAAATAGCCGGAGCAAACCCAGAGACCAATGGTTTCCCAGAATTTAAGCTAAGATAGCAATAATAGTAAAAATTGTCAAAATTCTATTAGTTCAGGTGGATTGGTTCCTGCATACATAAAATGAATTGTGAATATAAATTGTGAATGAAAACTGCGAAAATCTCACACTTTCTGTTCAAATTATTCCAGTCATTTTGGTCTGGTCCTCAATTCGCTCAAAGCATAAGATTAAAGGAGATCCAGATTTGATCAGGTTTCACTGATAGGATCAAAATAACATTCATGTCCGGGTTGAACCTGGCCCCTCATCCTCTGAACGTTCTGCAGGACATTGTCACAACGATTATGGAAGGAGTTTACTGGCCGCGCTCACCCCGAAACTGGAAAATCCAGTCTGAGGTCAACAGGCCTTTCGATGTTCCGACCCTTGCCCATTCTGATTCCCGTGGCGGGCGGAATGGTAAAATTCGCTCCTACAAAATTATGATCTTGACATTCATTATATAAAGTATTTTGACGTGTAGTTGATTAGCCCAGAATTTACAGGTAGCGTTTAATGTGCGTGCCATTATTAGACTGCATATACCTCAGCAATTTGTGACAATGCAGACACGTACTGTGAATTGGGAACTGCCGCATGCTGCACTCTCTGCTCTGTCTGGCTAATCTCACAAAGGCAAGAGCCCAGCATTAATTTTGTCTTGCATTTCAAAAAATTGCTGCATTTGTGTTGTTAAAAATTGGAATTTGATTTTAATGAAATAAGAACCCTTTTAACGTTGAAAGTTATGTTCCTGCAATGCCAGTCAATCTCAGAGGACAAATTATAGAGCCTTATTTCTGCAGGCAATAGATTGTTCCAAGAGGATTTTAATATTGGAATTTTTCTCTAATCCTTCATTTGTCTCTTTTTTCTTCTTCTGAGTTTAACCTTTCTTCTTAGACTTAGAAGACTGATTGTACATAGAGATGCATGAGGCAATCAAAACACATGCTTATGTCTGTTTTCCATAGCTTGTTTCTTCAAGACTAAATCAGTAGCCTGAAGCCAAAGGCTACACAGCTTGAGGGATGGCAGACGGCATCAAGCTGACCAGGTGTCTTTCCTGCTGTTACTGCTTGCAAAAAGTGCAGTCACTGCTCAATCTACTTGGTCGTGTTGTGAACACACCTTACCATGGTAATCGAGTCCTAGAGGAGAATTTTCCCATCCCACTCACCACGGGAATCGTAGTGGGTGGGGGCACAGACCATGCACAGGTCCGTTGACCAAGGGCGGGATTCTCCGGTTTTGGGGTGAGCGCAGCCGGAAAGTTCCGCCCCTAGAGTGGGACATGAACCTGACTGAGATGGATGGGATGCCATTCACTATGCCACGAGACCAATCTTTTGTCTCAGTCTTCCATTAGGACTTTCCAGTCCCACCTGCCCAGGGACGGACGAGGTCAGCAGATCTTTTTCATGGTCTGTTAGACTGTCTGTCCTTCCCCTACGATTCCTGAGACAGGTGGGACTGGAAATCTACCCTTTTATTCTTTTCTCTGCATCTAATTTAATTCTATGTACTCTATTTTCTTCTCCGTTGTTACTGTTTCTTTCTCTTTCCTTCATTCTGGTTCTTTAAGGAGTAAATCAGCTCTTAAACATTTCATTCACTGATGTCCCAGGCACCTTGTCAACACTTCAAGCAATTTGCGGTGCAAGGATTTTGTGAGCTGAAGGTACAGTAAATTTTGAGCCATTATTCATCAGAATATAGACCGCAATGAGAGTCTAAGGTGGAATCGGGCCACAATTTCATTTTGACTGCAATTATCTGCTATAACTGAAGCAGGAAAAGAAGAACCTAAAACACATGCATTAGTCAATGAACAGATTCATCACATCATTACAAAACCCATTAAAATAAACTTATATCCAACAGAAAAATTATAATATGTGAGTTAATCTAAGTTGCTCACATTTGTTTTACTGTATGTTATTGTCTGGCTCATCTGCAATATCAAATTGGTAATAAAGGTCAGATTAAACTGCTGAAATTAAAATGTATAGCTTGTTTAATTTTGCCTGACAAAGTGATCTCAGGACACATTTAGATCATAAAGCTGCATAATGAATACCCACACCTTAATGTGATAAACATCCACACTTGCATACTTTAGAAGGGATGTGATAATTAATCTTCCCATATCAACAGCTGCACAGCCACACAACTTGCTATGCTATTTCTGATACACGCACACACACAAAAATTCTTACTTAAAGGTGCTCTGCACCAAGAGCCTTGGAAGCCATTAAACAGAATAATCTTATTGCTCTGATATGTGAAACAGATTTGCTCATCTAAATATCAATTTCACATTCAAAAACCAAACGGATATATTTTGTGGGTTCTTATCAATGCACTTTAACATTAGTAAAATCATACTATCACCTTATATTGATTTTAATACATTGCAAATGCCTTTTTTGGGCTCAGAACTTCTAAAGCCCCATTCAGATCACGTTTGGGTGGCACAGTGGCACAGTGGTGAGCACTGCTGCCTCACAGCGCCAGGGACCTGTGTTCAATTCTTGACTTGGGTGACTGTCTGTGCAAAGTCTGCACATTCTCCCCATGCCTGTGTGGGTTTCCTCTGGGTGCCCCAGTTTCCACCTACAGTCCAAAAAACTGGTTAGATGCATTGGCCATGCTAAATTCTCCCTCAGTGTAACTGAACAAGTGCGGGGGAGTGTGGCGACTAGGGGATTTTCACAGTTATCTCATTCCTGTGTTAATATAAGCCTCCTTGTGACGCTAATAAATACATTTAAAAAAAAAAGCTCTTCTAAACTTCTAAGATAGAGCAAAAAAAAAGAAAAATTCACACTTAAGTTTACACATTGAAACCTTGAACCAGATATTGCTGAGGTGCGGCAGCTCACTCTGCACATCATTATTGGGAGGTACAAAAGCAAATGGGATGTTGATGGGAAAAAAATCTGAGACCTTATTCAGTGACAGGACAAATAGTCTATTTTCTTCATCAATGTACTTAAAGAAATGGAAAATATAGAGAAAAGGAACTGAGAATACAAGTGAATTAGAGTCAAATCAGTTACAGAAAGAGACAAAGAGAGTTTGAAAAATGATTTGATTGAGAGGGAAAGGAGAAAAAGCAGATAGGAAAGAAAATTAAGGCAACATATTTGTCAAGGTCCAAGCAGCAATTTACTACAAGCAGAAGTTAGGTTGAATATTTTGAACTGTTCCCTTTCTGGGCCAGCGCAGTTATGGTTATTAGCAATGGAGGTTCGCCATTCATTTTTTATCTTTTAATCCCCTAAATCTGCTGGCCTGTGTGGATGATGGTGGGGCAGGAAAGGGGAGTCTCAGCAGAGGTATCCTCCTGATCAGCAGGGAGTTAGAATTGCTACACCAAGAGAAGGTACTTGCCACAACACGGATGTACCACCCAAGAGTTATCGCCTGCAGATGACAAAGGGCCAGTGCTGAAGCAAGCTGCCACACAGTGCCAGGGACCCAGATTCAATTCCCGGCTTGGTTCAATGTCTGTGTGGAGTTTGCACATTCTTCCCATGTCTGCGTGGGTTTCCTTCGGGTTCTCCGGTTTCCTCCCACGTTCTAAAAGAAGTGCTGGTGAGATGTATTGACCGAACAGGCGCCAAACTGGGGCGACTAAGGGAATTTCACACTAACTTCATTGCAGTGTGAATGTACCCCTTACTTGTGACTAATAAATAAATAAGTGCGCCTACCAGTCAGATGACCATAGAGACCACTGCGGTCTATATCCAGATGAATGACGGCATTTCACAGTCGCTAGATCATCATACTGTCAGAAAGGTGATAAATGCTCTATTCAAGAGGTTGGGAAAATGCATCTACTTTGACATAGACAGGCTGATATAGATACGGAGGGCATTGGGGTTTTCCACCATCCATGGATTTCTCTAGATCCAGGGGTTCATTGATTCTAACCATTAAGGCACCAACAGACCAGCCAACAAAATTTCTCGACAGCAAAGAATCTGACTTTTTGGATGTGCAATTAGTCAACAACCAGAAGCACATCACACAAATCTGTGCTCTTTTTCCAGCAGCTGTCATGGTTCCTTCATCTTTATAAGGCTTATCTCCTGGAAATGTGGACCCTAATGCCTGTCCACTACCCAGGTGTGGAGGCAGAGATGGGCTATAGTCAAAGTCACCTCCTAATAAAACTTTCATTGAGCAGACGATTGGCACATTGGCCATGTTATTGGTGCCCTCCATCACCCTCCTGCCAGGAGCCTGGAGCTGGGTGAGGGGGACAGAATTATGTACCACTCCAAGATGGAGTTTGAATATCTGTGTGCTACTCCTGCACCCAGTCAGTGTAGCGTTACACGTGGTTCTCCATGGCAATGGCCACTCATTCAATAGAGAACTCATGCGTTCAAATTCTTGAACCATGATGGAGAACATGCTTTGCATGGACTCCTTCATGGGGCTCCACAATGTCCTGGGGAGTTCTGACAATTTGAATCTCATCTGGTGTTTCAAAATGTCATCTTGTCTATGTCACCTTGAACCCAGCACCTTGGCCCACTGGAACATGGCAGATTCTGTCCTGTGTCCTCTTAAGCGGACTTCCAATTGCAGTTGATTTTGCCTCTTACACGTTGTCCTGGGCACTGCTCACAGGTATTGCGAAGCTCACACAATGCTCCCTGCTCTAACCCTAAATTGTGGATTCACCAAAGTCAATGTGTCTACACTGGTGGATGGTGCAAAGGTAGAGTATGATGCTGCTGTCTCTGTGGAGTCTTCCCTACTGGATAGGCTCTCTTTGTGTGACCCAGGCTGGAAGCCTTTGTGGGAAAGAGATACAACCATAGAATCCCTACAGTACAAAAAGAGGCCATCTTGCCCATCGAGTCTGCACCGACTCTCCGAAAGAGCATCCCACCCAGGCCCTCCCCTCTGTCCTACTCCTGTAATCCCTGTAACAGCATTTACCATATTTAATCCACCTAACCAGCACATCTTTGGACACAAAGGCAATTTAACACAGCTGATCTGCCTAATCTGCACATCTTTGGACTGTGGGAGGAAACCGGAGCACTCGGGGGAAACCCACACAGACAGGTGGAGAATGTGCAAACTCCACACAGACAGTCACCCAAGGCTGGAATCGAACCCAGGTCCCCGACACTGTGAGGCAGCAGTGCTAAGCATTGTGATGGTGTTCTTGTCTGACTGTTGAGAATTTTTTTTATATTCAATTGTGGGACATGGACGTTTCTGGCTGGCTAGCATTTATTGTCCATCCTGAGTTGCCCTTGAAAAGGTGACAATAAGCCGCCTTCTTGAAATACTGCAGTCCACATGAACAGGCAACTGAACGGATACATCAGTACAACCAAGGCCATAGCTTGTAGCAGCCTATAAGTCAACACAACACTGGGCAGGAGTCCCCTCCATACCCATCACCTGAGGATAGAGCTATCGAAAAACCCTGCTCTGCTCAGTGGCAGTGGTTCAAGAAACTCAGTGCTACTTTACAAGGCCAATTCAGCATGGGAAATAAATGTATGTCTAGCTAGTGATGCCCACGTTTGATGAATGAGTAATAAAACAGATGGAATTTGTCCAGTATGATTTAGACTGAATGCCCAGAGAGAAATTTTTACTTACCCTGTGAAGCTTGGATAAGTATTAATGAATCATATCATCCCTCTGTTCCCTTTCATTTGGGAATAATAACTAAAGGTTCAAATGGAGATTCAGTCTGAACATCAAAGCCTGACTTCAAGCATAACCATCATGACAAAATGGAGAAACATGAAGCACAATAGCTGGTATTTTTTATTCTGACTGATAAACAAACTAAAATGGGATCAGATACACAAGGCAGATCTGGGCACAAACATATAAAAACTTAACATGGAGATGATGTGCAACAGTGTAATAATTTAGCTGAAAATTACAAAGGGAAAATGGTCATCTTAAGAAAACTCTCCTTTAAGCACACGGAGGTACTATTGTCAGCTGTACCAAGATTGTAAGTAGGGCAATTTGCACACTTTACTTTTCTTTCCCCTTAACGTTATTATAGAATCACTCCAGGAAGTCCTCAACAGCTTTCTGGTTTACTAGCAGAGATGGTTTGCCTAATTATGCCACACACTGACAAACAGCGTGACGGAAAGGGCAAATACACTGACAACCAAAGCTTAAATGACCTACCCATACCACCCACTGGTGTATAGCTTCTACAGTGAGATGCTGTCAGGTAAGAGGAGAAAACTTCAAGTCATTTCAATAAGAGATACTTACTCGCTGGCAGTCATTTTAAAGTGTTTTGCTACACACACACATATATACATTATATATATAAAATTCTTCCTTTGAGCCAGAAACTAACAAAAGGGTTTCTTCAATAGGCTGAGAGGGAAATGAAGAGAAAAAAAGAACCAAGAGTAATTACAGTGCTAAAAAGGTTGTGACATTATATGTGTTCCTGCCTTGCAAGTTTCAATCTTCTGTTGACACAGACCTAAAACACAGTGAAGTTGACAATCACATCATATTGCCAATGCTGCTAGCTCAGTATTGTTTAAGGCAGTGGAGGAAAGTGTAAGATGCTGGATTTTTACAGAACAGATGTTTACTGAAAGCTTCAGAAGTGTAATGTTTTGATGTGATGTTCAATTTAAACTTCTGAATCCTGCCAGAAATGTTGCTCATAGGTAAAATGCTGGCAGACTTAGGTCCATGTCCCAAAGGGGTTTGAAGGCAAATGAAGTATTTTTGAAGTATTTCCATTGTTAATCATTTTTTACCACTATCTATTGTTTTTATATTCATTCACAGAATTGGGCCAACATTTACTGCCCATCCCTAACTGCCCCCCATTTCAAAGCATCTGAGAGTCAGTCACATTGCTTTGGGTCTGGAGTCATATGTTGGCCATGGAGTGCCAAGGTAAGAACAGCAGACTTCCTTCCCTAAAGGGCATTAGTGAAGCAGATAGACTTTAATGATACCCAACAATGGTTTCATGGTCATCATAGGACTTTTGATTCCAGAATTTTATTCAATTCAAATTTCCCCATCTGCAGTGATGGGATTTGAAACTGGGCCTCCAGATCTTGCCCTGTGTCTCTAGATTACTAGTCCAGTGACAATACCACTATGCCACTACTTGTGACAATAGAGAATACTTCATTTCTCCGGTACGCCATTGAACAGCTCCATTTACACTGGGTTGGGTCCAGTATCCTGGTGAACTGAACAATGAGATCTGTAAAGGGGTAATGGCAGGATTCAGGAAAGGGTAAACTTACAACCAGTTAGGTAATTATCAAGGCAGTGGAGTAGAGCAGCACTTGGGGTAAAAGTAAGCAGTGAGTCAAGAAGAGACAAAGGAAGTAATCCCCTTCCTTCCTACATTTTCACCAACTTTACTGTCAAAACTCTTAACCATCTTTCACTGCCGAGTGTTTTATGGCAGTCGAGGCTGACTGAGGCCCTTAATTGCCATGTAATTAGGAGGTTAAAGGCTTTAATAGGCCTGCAGAGCAAGCGGCCTATTGGTGGCATCTTACCTATTCCCCTTCACCTTGTTTTGTGGAGATCAGGTGGGCAGTAGGCCACTAACTCAACCCACTTTATGTGCTCCCCTGGGGAAAACATGCCTGTCAGGGGATGGGGGCTGGGGAGGGTGAAGGGTGGAAGGTGGAGATGGGAGGAGGGTATGGCAATGCCGACTGATGTTTCTTGAATGATGAAAGGCTGAGAAATGTTTACATTCAGAGGAACCAGGGGCCCTTGTACAAGAATCACAGAAAGTTGGCAAGAAGTTATAGAAAGAAATTAGGAAGGTAAATGGCACCCAAGGGCAGAATTTCATGGCCTCCCTGGGGAAAGTTGGAGGTGGAAGTATATCTAATTGGACGTGAGGGCATCATGTAGGGCCCCTGCCACTTGCCCATCTCTGCCCTGATTATGTCAGGACAGCAAGGCTTATGAATGGTCTTCCTGCTCCTCTGCCAATTAAGGCCCTTAAGTTAGCAATTAATGCCAACTTTAAGGGCTCATTCCACCACCACTGACATTCACCCGGTGACGAATTGGAAGATCACCATTTACTGTATATTTCCTATCTGTATTAGACGTTCCAAAATGCATTACCTCACATTTGTCCGAATTAAACTGCATCTGCCGTCTCTCTGACCAAGTCTCCAACTGATCTATACCCTGTTGCATCCTCTGATGGTCCTCATCGCTATCCGCAAATCCACCAACCTTTGTGTCATCTGCAAACTTACTAATCAATTCAGTTACATTTTCCTTCAAATCATTTATATATATTACAATCAGCAAAGTTCCCAGCACTTGTCACAACCCTCCATTCAGAAACACACCCTTGGATAGAGGATTGGTTGTCAAATAGGAGGCAGAGAGTGGGGGTCAATGGGTGCTATTTGGATTGGCGGTTGGTGACTAGTGGGGTGCCCCAGGGGTCGGTGCTGGGGCCTCAGCTATTTACCATTTATATAGATGATCTGGAGGAGGGAACCGAGTGCAGGGTGTCGAAATTTGCTGATGACACCAAGATTGGGGGAAAGGCAAATTGTGCGGAGGGTGTGGAGAGTCTGCAGAAGGATCTAGATAGGCTGGGCGAATGGGCCAGGAAATGGCAAATGGAATTTAATGTTGGCAAGTGTGAGGTGGTCCACTTTGGTAGGAAGAATGGTAGGAAGGACTATTACTTACGTGGCGAAAAACTGCAGCAGGCGACGGTGCAGAGGGACCTCGGGGTCCTTGTGCATGAGTCGCAAAAACCCAGCTTGCAGGTGCAGCAGGTGGTCAGGAAGGCGAATGGGATGCTGGCCTTCATAGCGAGGGGGATTGAATATAAAAGTAGGGAGGTCTTGCTGCAGCTGTATAGGGCATTGGTGAGGCCGCAGCTGGAGTACTGTGTACAGTTTTGGGCGCCGCACCTGTGCAAGGATATTTTGGCCCTGGAGGGAGTGCAGAGGAGGTTTACTAGGCTGATACCGGAGTTGAGGGGATTGAGCTATGAGGAGAGGCTGAATAAACTAGGCTTGTACTCGTTAGAGTTTAGAAGAATGAGGGGAGATCTCATTGAGACGTATAAGATGATGAATGGGATGGATAGGATAGAGGTGGAGAGACTCTTCCCACTCAAAAAAGACAGTAGGACTAGGGGGCACAGCCTCAAGATAAAGGGGAGGCGGTTTAGAACGGAGTTGAGGAGGAACTTCTTCACTCAAAGGGTGGTGAATCTCTGGAATTCTCTGCCCGTTGAAGTGGTGGAGGCTGCCTCGCTAAATATTTTTAAGAAGCGGGTTGATGGGTTCTTGATAAGAGAGGGGATTAAGGGTTATGGGGAGGGGGCGGGAAAGTGGAACTGAGCCACAACAGATCAGCCATGATCTTATTGAATGGCGGGGCAGGCTCGAAGGGCTAGATGGCCTACTCCTGCTCCTATTTCTTATGTTCTTATGTTCTTATGTTCTTCCACTGCTACCCTCTAACTTCTTTGACCGATGTGGAGATGCCAGCATTAGACTGGGGTAAACACAGTAAGAAGTCTCACAACACCAGGTTAAAGTCTAGCAGGTTTATTTGGTAGTAAATGCCACTAGCTTTTGGAGCTCTGCCCCTTTGTCAGGGAGCGGCTTTGATCAAGTCAGTCTTGAATCCAACTTTAGATAATTGTATCCACCTTAAAGTTTAAAGTTTATTTATTAGGGTCACAAGTGGGCTCACATTAATAATGAAGTTACTGTGAAATCCCCTAGTCGCCACGCTCTGGTGCCTGTTTGTGTAAACTGAGGGAGAATTTAGCCTGGCCAATGCACCTAACCCGCATGTCTTTCAGATTGTGGGAGGAAACTGGAGCATCCGGAGGAAATCCATGCAGACATGGGCAGACTCCACACAGACAATGGCCTAAACTGGGAATCAAAACCAGGTACCTGGTGGTGTGAGGCAGCAGTGCTAACCACTGTGAAACTGTGCCACCCCCCACCTACTGGGACCAAAAATGGGACACAACCTCACATGGATGGGTGGCAGGGCCTTGGATGGCCTTTTACCAATTAAGAAAGATGTCCAGTGGAGGACAGCTGCCCACCTCTCAGAGTTGTCAGCCTAATTAGAGGGTGCCTTCACCTCAAGGTGCCCTTGAAGGCAAGTTATCTTACCAAGGTCAGAATGGCAAACCTGGCAATCAGGGGGGCAGGGTGATTCCAGCCAGCCACAGCACTGTCACTGTGGGATGGCTGCTGTTGCCAGGAGACCTGCCTGGGAGCTCTAGAGCAAATGCAAAGGAAACCACCACCCCTCCCTCTAATCAGGAACCTGCTGGGAGGTCAGAGTTAACCTGGCTATCTCCGCATTTAGTAGCAGACTCTCCCATTGCCGATCAAAAGCCAGTAGAACAGGAAGGGGCCCCAATCCAAGACTTAATTAGTATGATTGGTCAACCACCTCCAATTGGCAGACAGCACCATTGTTGAGATTATCACCCATGATTGTGGTGGTGGTAAGACATCGGGTTCACCTTCTATGCCTCACTTTATGAGGCCTCCCAATCTGTCTCCAGAGGGCAGGTAAGTCCAGCCCATTGAGTATGTTCAAGTCAGAGATCATTTATTTCAGCATTGATATAGACCCAGGTGAAACCTTGGCCTTTCCTGACTTCACACCAAGCAAAGTTACTGGGGTAACTAATGGGTCATGAGAACAGCCCCAGGAATGAAAAGCCCGATGTATGAAGAGCATCTGAGGACTCTGGGTACTAAGGGGATTAAGGGATGTGGGGCTAGTCTGGGAAGGTGAAGTTGTGGTAGCAGATTAGTCACAATCTTATTGAATAGGAAAGCAAGTCCCAAGGCCAAACAGCCTGCTCCAGCTGAAATAGCTCTTTTACAACATCTTCTTGGATCTCTTGCTAATTGCACATTTGTAGTCATCGTCTCATTTTCTGATTGTCTCATTACTGCATTATTCAGTGAGATCTGTGAAATTTGAACTAGCTTTGGAAAACTTGTTGATAAAATAATGGTGAGTATTTTGTCATATTGGGAAGAAATTGGCTTTGACTTATATTTTGATACTTCATGCGTGCTGCATTTGGCCTACATGCTAGAAATCGAAGACACAAGATTCATCTCAAATTGAACCACAGGCTTCAAATCTCCTGTGAATGATTCCTGCAAGATGTGGATACCAATTAAATGTACAGAGGTAGCTTTCCGGTTAACAGAAAACCAGCTTTAATATTGGCAGCTATTCTCAGGTAAGTCTTGGTCAGATGGTCACGGGGAGAGGAAGGGGGTTTGAGGGCTAGTGACTGAGTGAGAAAGTGAGGTTAATAGGAGGGGTTGAGTGTGAGCTGGCTGTATCGATATAGAGCCAGGTGGAACACTCCTGCTTCTCCTGGCTCCACATCAAGAAAGGTTGCTGAGGTAACTAAAGGGTCTGGAGGAGGGTCATGAGAATGGTCTGAGGAGCGAAAGACTTGATGCATGAGGCGTGTCTGAAGTCACTGGGTCTGTACTCAATGGAGTCTAGAAGTATGAGAGGGAATCTCATTGAAACTAACAGAATAATGAAAGGGCTGGTTAGTGTTGACATGGGGAAGATGTTTCCAATTAGTTAGAGAGATTAGGATCTGAGGGCACAGCCTCAGAATAAAGGGATGACCCTTTGGAACTGAGATGAGGAGGAATTTCTTCAGCCAGAGAGTGGTGAATCTATGGAATTCATTGCCATAGAAGACTGTGGAGGCCAGGTCATTGAGTGTATTTATAACAGAGATAGATAGGTTCTTGATTGGTAAAGGGATCAAAGACCATGGGGGAAAAGTGAGAGAATAAAGTTGAGAAAGTTATCAGCCTTGATTGAATGGTGGAGCAGATTTGATGGGCTGAATGGCCTAATTTGTCTCATGGTCTTATAGTTACAGGCCTCCAATGCTCTATTTAAGCATTATCGGTTAGGCTGCAGAAGAACCAAGAAAATTGAATGCAATTTGCCTTGCTCAGTTCTATTGGATAACAAAACAGAACATAGCATATGCAAGGAGAATAATACCTTCTTCCGGCAGCTGTCCGGGACACCTAAATATTACCTGAGCCAATGGGGCATTGGACAGGTCTTAGAGAACGTTTGGGGACAGAACATAACACTGTTTAGTGATTTGTGCCACCGTAATGCACCCAACCAATCGGCACAATGAGGCCTACTTCTCAATTGTTCAATTACATGGCAGAAAAGCATGACCTGGCTTGGGAGACCAGTTGGGACTCAGGGTGGGTAACCACCCCACTGTTGGTGCCCCCCCCCCTCCCCAGCTAGGCAAGAGACATGTACAGAGCTGGCTGCAGCCATCTGAATGCTGAATAATTCTTATCAATAAATCCTTCTTGTGTTTATTAATGAAGAAATTGAAAGTGCATCTTTACATTTGGTGACAAAGATCAATTATCATGATACTGCCTCTGGCCCAATACCTGTGAGTATCCCGTTTGAATGGGAATCTGAAAAACAAATATTCTCCAGAATGCCTCTCTTTGGGCGAATAGACCCAACTGAGATGCTGAGATATTGCCAGACACTGAGTAATGTCAAATCAGAAAAAAATGGGCAGTTCCAAGATAGCTGAGCATGGAGAGAACATGGCAAGAACCCTTGGTCAAAATCCAATGGAAGAGTGAACGAAATACAGAAATGTAACCATTTATATAGATGATCTGGAGGAGGGAACCGAGTGCAGGGTGTCGAAATTTGCTGATGACACCAAGATTGGGGGAAAGGCAAATTGTGCGGAGGGTGTGGAGAGTCTGCAGAAGGATCTAGATAGGCTGGGCGAATGGGCCAGGAAATGGCAAATGGAATTTAATGTTGGCAAGTGTGAGGTGGTCCACTTTGGTAGGAAGAATGGTAGGAAGGACTATTACTTACGTGGCGAAAAACTGCAGCAGGCGACGGTGCAGAGGGACCTCGGGGTCCTTGTGCATGAGTCGCAAAAACCCAGCTTGCAGGTGCAGCAGGTGGTCAGGAAGGCGAATGGGATGCTGGCCTTCATAGCGAGGGGGATTGAATATAAAAGTAGGGAGGTCTTGCTGCAGCTGTATAGGGCATTGGTGAGGCCGCAGCTGGAGTACTGTGTGCAGTTTTGGGCGCCGTACCTGCGCAAGGATATTTTGGCCTTGGAGGGAGTGCAGAGGAGGTTTACTAGGCTGATACCGGAGTTGAGGCGATTGAGCTATGAGGAGAGGCTGAATAAACTAGGCTTGTACTCGTTAGAGTTTCGAAGAATGAGGGGAGATCTCATTGAGACGTATAAGATGATGAATGGGATGGATAGGATAGAGGTGGAGAGACTCTTCCCGCTCAAAAAAGACAGTAGGACAAGGGGGCACAGCCTCAAGATAAAAGGGGGGCGGTTTAGAATGGAGTTGAGGAGGAACTTCTTCACTCAGAGGGTGGTGAGTCTCTGGAATTCTCTGCCCGTTGAAGTGGTGGAGGCTGCCTCGCTAAATATTTTTAAGAAGCGGGTTGATGGGTTTTTGATAAGAGAGGGGATTAAGGGTTATGGGGAGAGGGCGGGAAAGTGGAACTGAGCCACGACAGATCAGCCATGATCTTATTGAATGGCGGGGCAGGCTCGAAGGGCTAGATGGCCTACTCCTGCTCCTATTTCTTATGTTCTTATGTTCTTATGTTCTTATTTACATTGTAGACTGGATGTAGATCAGGTGGTTCAGTTCATTAAAATGACTAAAAGACTGATGTGGGAAAACAAAACTGTAAAGTTGCTGGAGGAGTCAAATGTTTAAAAAAGAAACATATATAGAAACAAGAGAAAATAATCCTTCAAAGCAAGAGCAGTGGTTTTGAGTTTATAGAAAACAGAACATAATTTAAAAAAAAGAGTTGCCACAAAGCTTTTTTTTAAAAAAGAGCCCATAGAAAGCAGTGCTTTAAATTAAAACAAAAGTGAGCTGTTAAAACAGAGAATGTTCTCAATCTTTAAAATATAAGAAGGAAATTGGATAAAAGGTGGAAAAGATAAAAAATTGAAAAGTTCAAAAGCTTAAAAAACATAGCTGTTGCTGGAAAGCAGTGTGGCAGCTTGCGACACTCTGTACCTGCATTGATACTTGTGTCAAATATACCTCCAAAGAGAAGCCAACTGCATCCAAGATACTACAGCCCGTGTGGGGGAAAAAGATCACTGCACAGTCTTAAAACAGCAATACCCTCACAGAGGCAAAACATTTAAAGTGGCAATGCATTTAAAGCGCAAACATAAGAAGGATCAAATGGCTATGGAAAGGAAAATGAGAGAAAGCCCCAGATAGAGTCCATATGCAATGAAGACATCAGAGGAGGCAATGAAGATGTGATGGAAGAGGCAACAAAATACCTCAGAGGAGGCACTGAAAGACCCCAGAAGCAGGGGAATGAAAAACCCGACAAGAAGAGCAATGAAAGATCCCAGAAAGGCAATGAAAGACCCCAGAACGGGATCAATGAAAGATGTCATAGAAAGTGCAAAGAGAGAATTGCAGACCAGAAAGAAGCCATTACTTTATTGCAGACAGACATGACTAACGATGAAGCCAAAAGGGTTTGGCTGCAGGTAAGGTAAGTAGAAATAAAGATTCGATTTGGAAATACGTCCAGTGAAAACATAAGAGATTTCCCTTGGAAGAAACACAGAAATAAAAAAAAACCTTAAAAGAACTATTGAACATGAAGATAAATCAGCAAAAAAGAATTAAAGCTCCAGAGAATACATTGAAACAACAAGATGAAATGACTTCCAGCAAACTTGGAGAATAAAGAAGTTGTTAAAAAAAATTACAAACTGACGAAGAAGGAGAGATTAATGAAACAATGTAGAATAAGCTGAACTCCTTGCAAAAGACAATGAGAAAATAAGAACAGGCCCAGTGAAGAATTGATCACTGCACAGGGTGAATAAGGGCTTGAAGAGGAGAAACTTGGCAATGAGAAATTAACTGAAGAGGTAAAAATATTGAAATTGACAGCAGCATCAGTAATTCAGGCAGAGAAAGAAACTGAAATTACGTGCCAGAACAAGATTGCTGAAATGGTCACACAAATAGAAAAGCACAAGAACTAGTATGATAAAATTGTCGATGAAAAGGATGCTAAATTGAAATGCTGTAGAGAGAAGAAACTTTATCACACAACCTAACTTCCAGAAACAGAGAACCAAGACCGTTTGTTCACACTGGACAGACCAAGATTGTGAAAGAATAATAGACATAAGACGGTTGCATTGTGATGATATATGTCTACATATGACATAAGGTGCTCAGTAGAGCAAGGGTCAATGTGGGACTGAAGACTAGCATCACCTGCAGAGTAATGTATGTAGTCAATGGTCAGAAAACAGTCTAGGACAGAACTCAATAAGCAGCAAGACTGCCGAGAAGAGAATTATGCAAGACCATATTTGAAACTGTACATAGTTAAAGCGATCTTACTAAAACAAGTTACAAGTGCTGAATGAGTGTGAAAATAGGAAATTTTCAGATATATTTTTTGGGCAAGTTTGAAAATACAATCTTACGCCACTTTGTACGAAAAATGGAGTACAATATGTTTCCCACCAGGAGGGGAAGGGCAGGCCAATGTTCACTGGAAAGCCGGCAGCTCACAATAAAGAGTACAATTGCACGTGCACAATCTCAGTCACCTTCACCGCTGGATATCACCCACTTCTCAACCCCTCAATTGCTAGCCTCCCTAGCCAAATGCACAGCCCCAACCTTCCCCTGGGGTCTGGCCTGGTCAATCACCACCCTGCTTTCCTGGCCAATTGCCCCATCACCCTTGCTGATTGCAAAGTGTGCATCTTTACATTGAATTCCTAAGCTCCCTTTAAAAACAACATAGCAGAAAAGGGTCACCTGGCTTGGGTGACCAATTGGGACTCAGAATGGGTAATCACGTCAGGGAGTGGAACATCTTAGGCAAGCGACATGTAGGGAACTGGCTGCAACCAGGCAGCTGTTGAACAATGCTTATTAATAAATCCTGTTTGTGCTCATTAATGAAGTTTGAGAAAGTGCATCTTTTCACCTTGAAAGGAGAATTGGATAATTACCTGAATAGAAAAATTCCCAGGGTGATGGGAAAATGGCAGTAGAGTGGGACGAGCTGACTTGCTCTTGCAAGGAACTGGCCCAGACACAATGTCAAAACAAGCCCCTGTGCTGTATTTATTCCGTGATTCTATGTTCCACTGGATAAAAACAGTTTCTCGGTTTATCAACTTCCAGGTTATGCTAATCAATGAAGCAACTGAGATTGTCATCGCCTTGCAAATGAGGCCAATATGATTGTCACTCTCACAGTCTGGCTAATGTGAGCAAGGTAGCAGAAGGAGAGCACAAACCCAATTGTACCACACCATAGTGCCAAAGCTGCTAATAACATATATCATTAAAATAACATTAGGGGGCATTTATTAAAAGTAGGAATTGATAGGAAGTATTAGTAAAAAAGTATCTAACCTGCTGCAGAATGTTAAGAACAAAAAGAACACAATTATTTATAAGCTTCTCACGTAAATAGGTTATAACTTTTACATGAAAAGTCTAACAACCTTGCCCATTCAATTTAAGCCAGTAACAGTGAAGTGAAAGGAAATGCCTTATTGATATGCAGTGTTACCAATTACCTGACAAAGTCGGAGCCCATTTACAACTAATAAGAAATAAGAGGACAAAATTAAATTTCCTGTGTGAACTCATCATTTACATATTTATTACACAGAAATGCTAATGAGGCTAATAAGAAATTCCAGCACTAATTTAAAAATCGAGGACCTGTTTCTGTAAAATATCAAATGACGCCACTAGCCTCAGAAAGAAAGTACACATTGAGCTTAAAACAAACTTCATTTCCATGTTCCTACTTGATTTTGAAAGGAACTTTCACATTGATGTACAGGAAACTGGATACTTTGGAGAGAGCTACATATCATAATGGATCCAGGGATTCAGACAAAACTAAAGTGAAGCTGGTGCATTTTAGTTGTAATATCTGAATTCCAAGACAATTATACCTTACACCTACGCCGAGTGATTTGTCATTCTTTATAACATTAAGAAACAGAGAATATTTCTCATTTGAAATACAGATGGTGTGGATGAAGCCAAATTATAAATTTGTGTTTGCATTATGCAGCTCATCATGAACTGAAGTGCTTTACTTCACAGCTTGATACAAGGAACTATCACAACAGTTTGCACTTTATAAAGGGAGAACATGAAAAGGCTGCATTTTCTAACAGGACAATAAAAGATCCAGGAATTGAAATATTGCCAGGAACCACGAGCAAAGCTCAGCTGACAGATACGTTATACACTGAGTAATGCTCCAATCTCAGCCACTCCATATTATACACAGACACCACTCATGGGATGGCTTTTAATCTAGTTTCAGAAAGCTTTCTTTCATGATGAAGGTTCAATGGTTTTTCATGATACACAGTGGACACCTTTGATTCATTCATGTTCCAAACTCAATTGATATCAGGCCTCCTATCACTGCATGTTATGAAAGGTCAAAAATTAACATTGCTGGGTCCATTTTATCGGCCTAAAATAATTAACTTAGCCCACTCGGCATGGTTGTCTATAGGCTGCTACTAAATTATTTAACTGTTCTATTTCATAGGAGGCCTTGTCAGCAGCCTAAAGTTAGCTGTTGATATAAAATTAGGACAGGCCTCATTTCAATGTTGAAATTAGACTCTTGTGTGCCAACTCAGATTGATAAATTCATGCAGAGGTTCTGACTGGTGTTTCATGGACCTTCCAACATTCCTTAAATGACTGATAGAAGCCCATCAACAGATGGCCAAAATTTTGAAGATGCTTGTAGTTTGTGAATTAAGGAATAGAAATGTTCCTCAATGTGTCATTAAACAGAAGTGAGCTGCCCATGGATGAACCACCTTTACCCTACTCCAGATTGCCAATCCTTGTGGGCTATGATGTGGGCAAAACCTGTATGGACCCCACAGGCAAGTTAGGTCAAGGTACTTAATTCCACAAGAGATCACTTGATTCATTCTACTGAGGTCAGGTATTGTGTCCCTTTCCTTTAAATATGTCATCATCATCTTGCTCCTGAAAATTTGACCTTTGACCCCATCATCCTTGCATACTAACACGCCATCTCCCTTTCTTCACCAAACGTCTGGCACATGTTGTCTTTCCAAATCTATGCACACTGGGGCGGCACAGTGGTTAGGACTGTTACTTCACAGCGTCAGGGACCTGGGTTCAATTCCCAGCTTGACTGACTGTGCGGAGTCTGCACATTTTCCCAATGCCTGGATGAGTTTCCTCTGGGTGCTCTGATTTCTTCTCACAATCCAAAAGATGTGCTGGTTAGGTGCATAGCCATGCTAAATTTTCCCTCAATGTACCTGAACTGGCACTGAAGAGTGGCCACTAGGGGATTTTCACGGTAACTTCATTGCAGTGTTAATGTAAGCCTACATGTGACACTAATAAATAAACCTCTTTATCTTGCCAGGACTCCATGTTTGAATCCCTCCAAACAGCTTCCTCCCCTGTCAAAGTACCATAGAACATAGAACACTACAGCACAAACAGGCCCTTCGGCCCACAAGTTGCGCCGATCACATCAATACCTACCAATCCATAGATCTATCTATAACCCCCAATCCCATTAAATCCCATATACTCATCCAGAAGTCTTTTAAAAGACCCCAGCGAGTTCGCCTCCACCACCACTGACGGCAGCCGATTCCATTCACTCGCCACCCTCTGAGTGAAAAACTTACCCCTAACATCACTTCTGTACTTGCCTCCCCGCACCTTAAATCTGTGTCCTCTCGTACCAGTTATTCTTGAAGCCACGAATAACTATCTTCTGTAATTAAGACAAAGGGAAACTTTCACTCTTGTCCTTCTTTAACTTTCTGCAACCTTTGACCATAGTTCCTCCTCCAATGCCTCTTTGCTGTTGATCAGGTGGGTGGAACTACTCTCAGCTGGTTCCGTTCCTATTTATTTAGTTGTAGCCTGCGTACCATTTGCAATGGCTTCTCTTCCTGCTCCCATATTGTTAACTGTGGTGTCCCCCAGGGGGAACTTTGTCACACATTGGCAAGAGAACAAACACACTATAACCCTTAATTAGAACAGGATGAGCATCTACTATAGAATCAGTGCATGGGGCTGTTTTTCTCTTTTCCCACTATTCTGCATGACAACAGAGTGAAGGAGCTCGCCAATGCTTTGAAACAATTATTTGTCTCCTTCATCATTGAAAAATGGGAAATCCTGGATCCCAGGATTACAAGGGGAATCTGAACTCCCAAAGATGTCCTTGGAGCTATCGCCACAGATTCTGGCTAAACATTACCGACACACCTGCCCCAGAATTGAGACGGATGAGGCTTGAAGGATGGCATTCTCCATTGGCCTCGGGTAGGATCTTATGAGCCTTGGGTGGGTGAGGCAGTAAAATTGCAGCATCTCTCTCTGTAGGCTCCATTGAAGTATCCATGAAGCTGAGTGCTCTCTCCACGATTGACTGTATGGTATCAATCTCATGCTGAGTGATCTTTCATTAGCTAGAGTGGGATTATTCTGGTCTCCACCATTGTGCACATGCTCTTGTGGGCTTTGAAAATATCCTGGTGTAGGAATTTGTCTTTATATGTAAATTGTGCCTTCAGTAAATTCATAAATTCTCTTTTGATTTGATTTATTATTATCATGTGAATTGGTATGCAGTGAAAAATAATGTTTCTTGCGTGCTATATAGACAAAGAGTTAATAGAGTGCAGAGAAGAAGGAAAGGTGAAGAAAAGTAATGTTACAGTCATAGCTAGGGTGTAGAGAAAGATCAACTTAATATAAGGTAGGTCCATTCAAAAGTCTGATGGCAGCAGGGGAGAAACCGTTCTTGAGTCAGTTGGTACGTGTTCTTAGACTTCCTATCTTTTTCCTGACAGAAGAAGGTGGAGAAGAGTGTGTCTAGGTTGCATGGGGCCCTTGATAATACTGGCTGCTTTTCCAAGGCAGTGGGAGTGTAAATGGAGTCAATAGATGGGAGGCTGGTTTGTGTGATGGACTGGGCTTTGTTCACAACCCTTTGTAGTTTCTTGCAGTCTTGGTTGGAGCAGGGGCCATTACAAGCTGTGATACATCCGGAAAGGATGCTTTCTATAATGCATCTGTAAAAGCTGATAAGAGCCTGCAGCAGGATGTAGATACAAATTCCTCCTTCTGCAAGCTGCTACATGGATCATTCCATTCCCATGCTCCTGTTTACTAGTGCTTGATGAGAAATTCAGTGCAGACCTCTCCTGCCTATCACTTAAAGTTTACGCCAGTCCAACGCCGGCATACCCACATTATCACTTAAAGTACACATGGTGCCTGGTGCTAGCTGTTTCATCATGAGTGTTCCCCTCTTCCAGTTCCTCAGCCTCTGAGCTCCCTACATTTTCTTGATCTGAAAGTGCAGAGAGGGACTTAGATTAGCATTTATCAATAAGGGTAAACAGAGCCAAATAAAGCTATTAAAGGCTTTATTTATCAGATATGGCATAAGAAGGTCAGATTTCTGAAAAGAAAGTGACAGATAATGAAGAATTTTGTATGGTGTTTCCTCCCAGCCTTACAACACGTAACACCCGGAGACAGCCCATCCTCATGGGTATGAGAACCTCCTTAACTGAGGAGATGAAATCCCCTTTATATAGTTTTCAATAGATATCAATTAATTGGGTCCACACTGTTTGGCCAAGTTAAAGTTAAGATATGGCTGCTTTCGTTGCTGGAGAGAGTTTATAGAGTTAGATCATAGTCAACACTACTCCAACCTCCCAGTGTCCCATTATTCGCCTTTATAAGTATACAGTATACTCCTATATATTGATAATACTCCTCACATATTTAAACCCTGTAAAATGATCCAATTTCACTGTGATACTGTACAGCACAAGCTGCAGTGGGCCCAAGCATCATTTAATGCAATAGCTTTTTCCCCATCCTCAGGGTTCATCCGTTGACCTTTTCTTACCCATTGCCTGTGCTGTCTCCTGGAAGGAGCAGAGCCAGTTGGAGATAGAGAGAAAAGAAAAAAGAGAAAGGGGAGCATTCCAAGAATTTAATAGCTGGGAAAGAGGGAGTGGAAAAACAAAGGGGAGAGAATGGAGAAAGGAAGGAAAACAATTGATCATGAAGGGGATAAAAATGAAAAATATAAGAGAGAAAGAGGGGAAATTACAGTGGAAAGAGAAAAAAACGTAATTCAGAAGCTGATGGTGATGGAACAAGGAGAAGAAATACCAGCAATATACGTCCCTATTTTATAGAATTAGTTTTAAATTTATTTAAGAATATTATGGCACAGTGGCTAGCACTGCTGCTTCACAGTGCCAGAGATCTGATTCAATTTCAGCCTTGGGTCACACTCTGTGTGGAGTTTGCACGTTCTCTGCGTGCCTGCGTAGGTTTCCTCCGGGAGCTCTGGTTTACTCCCACACTCCAAAGATGTGCAGGTTAGGTGGGTTGGCCATGTTAAATTGCCCCTTAGTGTAGATTTGGGGGATTAGCAGAGTAAATACTTGGGGTTACGGGGTCTGGGTGGGATTGGCCCTTAGTGTCACGGGGATTACAAGGATAGATATATTTGTCAATGCAGACTTGATGGGCCAAATGGCCTTCTTCTGCACTGTAGGGATTCTCTGATTCTATTACTTGTACGTTGTCGCAGGTATTTACATCTATTTACTTTAGAGCTGATTGTAACCAAAGCTACAAATTGAGAGTGTAGAGGCAAAAAGCAGAAAATGAACCATTGATCCCACTTGAAGAATGAGGCCTCAGACATTTTAGCAAATAGACACTGTTTACATCCCTCACGCTCATGGTCAGTTGCCGTCATCACCAGTCTGCTGTGGGAGTATCCACAGGCATCGTTTCTCACATTAAAGGATTTCTTGCAAACTTGCTTTAGTGAGAGGGCTGGAGACTTGGCAGCCATGGCAGAATTAAAATGGTGTGTGCAGTTGATGGTGCCATTGGATACAGCACTACCACTTACATTATACACCTGCCCACCTATGCTGACATCCTATGTAATTGTTATAGGATTGGGAGTGAAATGTCCCTCCCAAAACCCCTCACCATTTGCATTTTGGTGGGGGCAGGGGGTGTGGTGTCACGGATTCAACATCAACCCTCTTTTTAAAATCATTTCCTATTCTACTACTCCATTTCTATGTGCGCTATCTTTGCAACTGTAATATATGCCATTGCTTGAAGGATCTTTCTTAAGTGTTCTCTCTCTTATCCCCAAGTGTGCAGTGTTTCATCTTGTGGGTGGTATATAACAGCTCTTCTTTTCCTTTGACTTTAAGTAATAGTGTTGCCACTGGTTTCTGAGGACAAAAATGAAATGTAGCATTATATGGGACAACCTGAAATGAAACGTATTTTCAAAGGATGGTGAAGTGTCTTGGCAAAGTGACTTGCTGCTTAGTCATCCAAACTTTGCCATGTAATTTTGGTGAGCACAATCAAACACTTATCACTGGGAGGGAAACTAGAAAGAGAATTACTTTACGCCCCTTTTGCATAATTCTTAGTTTCCTACTCTTCAATTTTGCATTCAATCTTTTCATTATACCACCCTCACCATAAACACCCAAAACAAATGTGTCTCTTTTCCTGTTTTTGTTTTGTATGTTGCTGTGCATAAATTAGCTACTGCATTTACAGCATAACATAAAGCAACTTCACTTCTGAAATCAATTGTTTGAAAAGATCATAAGTGTGCCTGAGGAATGCGATACGGTAAGTTTTTGATACAGCAATAGGGTGGCATGGTGGCACGGTGGTTAGCACTGCTGCCTCACAGCGTGAAGGGCACAGGTTCAATTCCAGTTTCCAGTGACCGTCAGTAAGGAGTTTGCATGTCCTTCCCATGCCTGCATGGGTTTCCTCAGGGTGCTCTGGTTTCCTTCCACAATCCAAAGATAAGAACATAAGAACATAAGAAACAGGAGCAGGAGTAGGCTATCTAGCCCTTCGAGCCTGCCCCGCCATTCAAAAGATTATGGCTGATCTGAAGTGGATCAGTTCCACTTGCCTGCTTTCTCCCCATAACCCATAATTCCCTTGTCTATCAGAAACCTATCTACCCGTGACTTAAATACATTCAGCAAGGTAGCCTCCACCACTTCAACGGGCAGAGAATTCCAGAGACTCACCACCCTTTGAGTGAAGAAGTTCCTCCTCAACTCCAATCTAAACTGCCACCCCCCCCCCCCCTTATTTTGAGGCTGTGCCCTCTAGTTCTGCTATCCTTTCTAAGTGGGAAGAATCTCTCTACCTCTACCCTATCCACCCCCTTCATTATCTTATATGTCTCTATAAGATCCCCCCTCAGCCTTCTAAACTCCAACGAGTACAGACCCAGTCTATTCAATCTCTATTCATAGGCTAACCCCCTCATCTCCGGTATCAGCCTAGTGAACTTTCTCTGCACTCTCTCTAAGACCAATATATCCTTCTGCAAATGCGGCGACCAAAACTGCACACAGTACTCCAGTTGTGGCCTCACCAGTATCCTGTACAGTTGCAACAAGACCCCCCTACTTTTATATTCCATCCCCCTCGCTATAAAGGCCAACATTCCATTCACCTTCTTGATCACCTGCAGACTGGGTTTTTGCGATTCGTGCACAAGGACCCCCAGGTCCCTCTGCACCGTAGCATGCTGCAGCTTTTCGGCTTTTAAATAATAATTCCTCCTACTATTATTTCTACCAAAGTGGATAACCTCACATTTGCTAACATTATACTCCATCTGCCAGGTCCTTGCCCACTCACTCAGCCTATCCAGATCTCTCTGCAGACTTTCTGCACCTTCCACGCAATTTGCTTTTCCACTCATCTTCATGTCATCAGCAAATTTCATCACCCTACCCTCAGCCCCCTCCTCCAGATCATCAATGTAAATGGTAAACAGTTGAGGCCCCAGCACCGATCCCTGCGGCACTCCACTAGTCACCAACTGCCAACCAGAAAAGCACTCACTGATTCCAACTCTCTGCTTCCTATTAGACAACCTATCCCCTATCCACGCTAACACCTCCGTGCACCCTAACCTTTTGCAGCAAGATGTTTTGATTAGGTTGATTGGGCATGATAAATTGCCATTTAGTGCCAGGGGCATTAGCAGGGTAAATAAGTATGGTTATGGGGAAAGGGCTCAGGTGGGATTGTTGTCAGTGCAGGCTCGATAGGTCAAATGGCTTCCTTCTGCACTGTAGGGATTCTATGAAATTCCTTCTTCAAATTCCTTCCTTTCTCACCCTCAGTTTTCTCATGTTATGTATCAATTTGCAACAATTATTTCTAGAACCAAAGGCTTGGGGTTATGAGAAATGTGTCGAGTTGAATTTGTTTGTTGTCAGAGAAAGCAAGTTTGAGGACACAATATAATCATTACCTCCAACGTACTTTAGATATTTCAACAATGAAGGAATAGCACAATTGGATTTTCAATTCTGCAAATTGGTGCACTCGTTATTTCTGCTGCTCATCTGCCACAAAACCAGTGTACCCATGCTTCTTTTGATTTTCTTGGCTTCTCCACTTCCATTGTGAGCATGAACATATGTTACATTGGGGTCACAAATGTTTGCATGCTGGAATCCCATGTTTAACACTACGGGTCATTTAAAATGGGAATTGCAGTAGTATAACGCTTGGGTGAGACAACTGTTGGAATATTGTGTACAAAGCATACCTGTTTCCAGTAACAACTGTGATTCCCAAAAAGGGCCAACGTTTGATCCTGAAGGTTGTGGAAAATTTGACCACGGGTTTCTGGAACTGGGAAAGAATCTTTTTTTCTCTAGTTTTTCACATCAATGTGGATCCTGAACTTCCTAACTCAAGACAACAATCAGCAAGGATAGGCAACACCCTTCTTCATGATCATCCTCAACACCGATGTTCTCAACCCTTTCCTGTACAGTGCTGGACTTGTCTTCGAACAGGAGTGTTCCTTCTCCAAAGCTTCAAGCCATAATCTTCCCCCTTCTCACGTTCCACACCCCTCCTATGGGATAACTGCTGCCCTGATGCTGGCATCCCTCATGGCCAATCCAGTTCTTTGCATGTTGCTCTTGGGACAAAACTGGTCATTCCCACCCTCCCTTTCCAACCAGCCCCCACACCCCTTTCATACCTTGTTGCATACTGGCCATGTCCTGTCAATGAAAGAGGACAAATTTTGCATTGCTCTCTTGCATCAGCAATCTTGGCCATGATGGGTTTGTGTCTAATATTGGTACAAATTAATTTCTAGGCTAAGTCAATATTATTAGATATATTTTTAATATGGAAATAAAAACTACTTCAATGCACCTTCGTAGATAAAAATTAAATAAATGAGTTAATACCATCTGTAAAGATGAGATAGAAGTGTGCAAAGTGGTTGAAATATTTATGCACCAACATCACCAATAGTAATTTCTAAACTATGGCCGGAATCTTATCACCACTTACACAGGCAGGATTTTCCCATCCGGCTGCAGTGAGCGAAGATTTGGCTGGCCACCAAATTCTCCAACCTCACTGCAGTGGGAGTGTAGTGTGAATGGCAAATAAGATCACACTCCTAGGGCCTTATTTTACCATTTTGATTCAAAGTGCTGGGCAGACTTGAAACTGGGAGTATTTCAGATCCAACTTTTACACCTGTTCTCAGGCACCCCCATACACACTCTGCTTGAAAAAATATCAGCAATTCCGAATCGCGCTGCAGAAGCCTGTAAGTGGGGCTTAACGCATCCGAAACCCTGCAACTCCAATTGGTGCCTCCAACTGCGCATGCACAGAAAATAAACGAGAGAATGTGGCTTGCCTGTCACATCCCTCCCGAGCCAGCTAATGCCTCCCCCTGGCCCCCACAGACATTGCTCGACTCCCCCAACACTACTGGCCCCCTTACCCCGCCCCCCCCCCCCCCAATCATCCAGCCATCCAGAGTGCAAGGCCCCCTCCCCCCAATCTCAGGCAGAGTGGCAGTGCACCACCCTTCTGTCCCACAACTGATCACAGACAAAGAGTCAGTGGACTCTCTCCTCCCCTCCTCCGACCTCAGGCCGAGTGGCAGCAGAACCCCCCCCCTTCCCCCGCTGATCTCAGGCAGAGTGGCAGCGGGCCTCCCTTCCCCTCACTGATCTCAGACAGAGTGGCACTGGACCACCCTTCTCCCCCCTCAACTGATCTCAAGCAGAGTAGCAGTGGACCCCCTTCTCTCCCCATCGCCAATCTCAGGCAGAGAGGCAGCAGATCCCCCTTCCTCCACTGCCGATCTCAGGCAGAGAGGCAGCAGGCCCCCCTTTCCCCACTGCTGATCTCAGGCAGAGTGGCAGCAAAACCCTTTCCCTCCCACTGATCTCAGGCAGAATGGCACTGGACCCACCCTTCACCCCCACAGGTCTCAGGCAAAGTGGCAGCAGACCTCCCCTCCCCCCTCAATGATTTCAGCAAAGTGGCAACAGACACTCCTCCCTCCTCACCACCATCCCCCTTCCCCTGAAAGAAGGACATGAGCAAAAAAAGATCTTGGCTCAGAAAATCAGAATCAGTATAGGTGGAGATTAAAAATTAAAAAGGTGGAAAAATGGATTAGCAAGTGTGAGAAAACATTGGCGGGAGTAGCTTATAAGCATTCTAACAGTTGTTAAAATTTGGATGGACCATTAAAAAACAAATTATTGGAGTTTGTAACAAAAGCAATATGATAATTGTTTAATCTTTGAATAGGCTATGCTAATCATATTGGCAAATGTGATCTGGAAGATGAGTTTGAAAAATTCTTTTCTGAAAGGTTCCTGAAATAACATGTTGAGGGGTTACCTCAGGATAAAGCTTTTTTAGATCTGCACCAAATTTCTCAGCCATTCATGCCCTGCCAGTATTCCATTCACTGCAGCAGGACAGGAGAATCCCAAATGTGGGCATGGTCCCAGAATCTGGCCCCTAGTATTCTGCAATGAGACAGGGTTCATTAGTAATGTCATAGTAAATTTTATGAGAAATAGTGATCGTAATATTGTTAAATTCCATTTAATGTTATGCAGAACCAATTACATGGGTATGGAGGGCAGAGATGGCCATGGTTGATTGGGAAAATGGACTAAAAGGTATGACAATAGCTAAACAGTGGGAAAATTTAACGAAACAATTCAAAATTTTCAATAAAAACGCATTCCATCAAAAAACAGAAACTTAGTGAGAACAATCGTTCTGTGGCTTATGAAGGAGGTTAAAGATAGATTAAAAGAACAGCTTTATAAAATGCAAAAAATGGTAGTAAATCAGAGGGTTAGAAGTGTTTTACAAACCAGCGTAGAGCCACCAAAAGGTTGATTAAAAAGGGGAGAAAAGAAATTGAGAGTAGACTGGTCAACACATATTGTAAGGTCATTCACAGGTATGCAAAAAGGAAGAGAGTAGCCAAACTAAATGTTAATTCCTTAGAAGCAGAGACAGGAGAAAATATCATGTGAATGAGGAAATGGCAGAGACATTCTGGGACACTCTTGGCAGGCAGGGGGCAGACCATACAAAGATCAGTTGACCTCAGGTCTTGGAGCAAGCACAGCTGGAAAATCCCGCCCTCTATGTTTGTCATCACTGTAGAAGGCACAACTGCCACAGAAAAGTTAACACACGGATAAGGGCTTAAGGAGGTGGGAATGATATATTAAAAGATTGGTTAAAGGACAGGAAGAAGAGAGTAGAGATAAATGGGCATTTTCAAGTTGTCGGGCTGTAAGTATTGAAGTGCAACAACAGTGCTGAGACCTCAAATATCTATAACCTATATTCATGACTTAGACAAAGGGACAGAGAGTAACATGTTTATTTTTTTTTCTGACAATACAAAACTGGAATACAAGCTGTGAAGAAAACACAAAGAGGCTGCAAAGAGATATAGTAAATGGGCAACTAAGTGACAGATGAAATATGATACGGGGAAGTGTTATTCAGTTTGGTCATAAGAATAGAGGAGCTGAATATTTCCTAAAATACGTGAAACTTGGAAATACTGATGTGCATAGAGAAGTGCATGTAATCATTAAAGGCACATAAAAGGTTAGCACGCAAGTCCAGTGAACAATTAAGAAAACAAATGGCATCTTGGCCTTTATTGCAAGGAGATTGGCAGTAAGAATAAATAACTCTTGCTAAAATTATACAGGACTTTGGTGAGACCACATTTGGGACATTGTGGGGTTTTGGCCTCCATGCTTATGGAATGATGTGCTTACAATGAAGACAGTACAGTGAAGATCCATTGGATTGGATTGATCCCTGAGATAAAAGGGAGATAAATTGGGTCTATATTCTCTGGATTTTGTAAGAATGAAAGACAATCTCACTGAAATATTCACACAATTATGAAGCGTTTTGATAGAGTAGATGCAGAGAGACTGTTTCCATTGGATGGGGAATCTAGAACAGGAGAGCACAGTTTCAAGATAAGGGACAATCATTTCAGATGGAGATGAAGAGCCATTTCTTCACCCAATGTGGACCTTTAGAATTTGTCCCTTTGAACATCACAGGAATGTCATCATTGAATATGTTTAAGACTGAGATAGATAGATGTTTGGTCTCTCAGGGAGTTCAGGGATATGGAGAATGGGTGGCAACCTGAATTTCAAGCCCAAGATCAGCTTTGATCATACTAAATGCAGAAAAGGTTCGACGATCTTCTCCTGTTCCTAACTCTCATGTTCTTCTGTTCCTATTAATTATTCTTATCACTGCTTACATTTCCCTCTGGATGTTGAACAATCTAATATGAATGATGTGGGCTGTCCGTTGTCACACAAGGACCTGAACCATGCTTCTGAAAACAATCTGATAGCAGCTTTCTAAGACACCGAGCATAATTGGGAACGGTGATTCACCCACAAGCCAGGCAGCAGGCTGCATAATACATTACAATGGTACACTGTAGCAAAATCATAAATGTGCGGATCAACAGCACTCCAACCCACTCCCTATTTTATTTATAAACCCTGACAATTCAATAAGTGGATAAGGAATTCTCATTTTAATTCCAGTTAATACATTCATACTGAGAAACAGGCTCCTTATCTTAAACAAATACCTGCAGCTAGCCTTGCAGAAAATAAGCTTTCATAAAAGACAATTGTTGGGCTTGCCCAAGGAAATCCCTTTGAGGGAAAATTAAAAGTTTTCAAAAGCTCTATTTTAGCAGCTTATTTGTCATACATAACTCCTTTGGAGACTGAAAACAAGCATGCAAGTATAGCAAGCAGTTAGGACTGCAAATGGTACATTGACACTCAATGCAAAGAGGAGCATGTTACTGCATCTGTACCACGCCTGAAGTGTGCAGTTTTGGTCTCCTTATCTAAGAAAGGATATAATTGCCGTAGAAGGAGTGCAGTGAATGTGCGTCTGACTGATTCCTGGGATAGCAGATGACCAAATGAGAAGAGATTGGGTAGACTAGGCCTGTATTCACTGGAATTTAAAAGAATGGAAGGGAATCTCATCAAAATGTATCAAATTCTGGCAGGACTAGACAGATTGGATGTAGGGAAGTTGTTTCCTCTGTCTGGGGCGTCTGGAATAAGTTGTTACAGTCACAGGATATTGGGTAGGTCATTTTGGACTGAGATGAGGAGAGATCTCTTCATTCAGAGGGTGATGAACCTCTGAAATTCTCTACCACAGAAGGCCAGGTCACAAAAAATATTTAAGTAGGAAATCGATAGATTTCTAGACTCTAAAGGTGTCAAGGGGTATTGGGAGAGTGTGGGAATATGGCATTTAGATAGGGGATCAGCCATGATAACAGTGAAGAGCAGGCTTGAAGAGCTGAATGATCTACTGCTTCTGTTTCTATACACATTTGTAACTGGATTATCATCAGCTGACATTAAATGTTTTATGCTTTGGGTTTGTTTGTGAATGGCAACGGAAAATAGTGCCAACTGCCCTCAGTTCAGCCCTCTAACACACTGAAAAATCTAAAAAATACTGTTTGTTTTCTCTGGCAAGTAAGTGTAGCATTGGCTGACAGATTGGAGCCTGCTAGTTGGTATGTTTGTGAAAGACACTTTCTACATAAAGATGGCCGTGACCATATTTTCTTTGCTGCTCCCATCTTTAGACTCAGCACATCATCTGATTATAAAGACCTCAACACCAAAAGCAAGGGTCCAACTTGTACCTTGGGATGCTGGAGAATTTGTTACCTAGATGTTGGAGGCAATAACATTGCAACATGTTTCAAAAGGTGAAGAGATTTAATACAGAAAATGTTTGCACTTGTGGGGAGTGCAAAACTAATGGCCAAGGTATAAGACAGTCAACAAAAAATTCAATAAGAAATTCATGAGAAATGTCTTTACCCAGAAAATGGTTAGGATGTGGAATTTAGAAGATGAAGGAGCAGTTGAGGTCAATTATGTGGATGCATTTAAATGGAAGCTAGATAAGTGCATGAGAGAGAAGGGTATTCTGATGGGGTTAGTGAAAGTTAGAGAGATGTGAAACAAAAAGGCTGGCTTAGACCACTTGGGACAAATGTTCTGTTTCTAAAAGCTGCCCTGGCAGCACTTCTATTGATTGATTTGAATATTTCATTACTAATTATACTTAACAGTCCCTAAACTATTACAATTTAAATGACTTAATTAGCTCAATACTATTGCATTGTTTAATTTTCTGAACAATCAGTTTGCTCCAGAAACTATCTGCATTGGATGACAGTTCATCATCATTCATTTATTTATTAGTGTCAGAAGTAGCCTTACATTAACACTGCAATGAAGTTATTGGGAAAATTCCCTCGTCACTACAGTCCAGTGCTTGTTCAGGTACACTGTGGGAGAATTTTACCATGGCCAACATACATCTTTCGGACTGTGGGAAGAACACCCGGAGGAAATCCATGCTGACACGGGGAAATGTGCAGACTCTATACAGTCAGTGACCCAAGCCAGAAATCAAACCCAGTCATCCCTGGCGCTGTGAGACATCAGTGTTAACCACTGTGCGCCGTCCTGTACACCATTCCATATATGATAGTTGTTCCAATATCTTTATGCTTAAATCAAGATAAAGATAATAAAATAGTAGCATCAGGTGAAACTCAGGGAGTAATATCATCATTTTGTCTGTCAATTGTGCAATTTCAGCTATTTGCAAACAAGTATTTAGCTCCTTTCTTTGAGGCACTGTTCCATCAATAGGCTTCTCACAGATATCATTCTTTGGTTAACTGCTCTCACAGCAAGTTGGCAAGAGCTTGGCTCAGAGGTCTGCTAATGAACTGCTGATATTTGCCATTGTAAATTCATATACCCTGTAGCACTGCTGTAAATGTTCTTCCACACTCGGCAGTGCTAATCACTCACCTAAACGAACTGTGTATTAAGTTCAGGAATGAGAGTGCACCGTCCAATGTCTAATCAAATGATGTAGTGCGTTGAGTCTGTAACAATATGTTGTGATCTGGATTGGATATTCATGTCTCCCACGTGTGCTATTATGGGTGTTTCACTTTCAGTAGGAAAACCAACTCAAATATTTAAGCAGCTTTACTTTACAGACAGCTAGTGAACAGGCACAGTTGTTAAATTAGAAAGAAAATGATGCTAATTGATGTCATTTAATTTCAAACATCCCTTTGTAAATAAGATGAAAACTATATGGTGCACACTCACATTATTTGGCTCTCAGTTTTTTCTGGTCAGTGAAGGCAAGAGCTAATGAACAAACATCACCTCAGTCAGCTGGCTCTCTTCCCAGATTTCATGGCTGAATTTAACTGTAGTTCTTGGGAGCCTGATTCTGGGTAAAACAGGGATTCTGAGCCTCCGTTTGTGGCTCATAGATCCACCTTACCACAAGCAACCTCCTTATTGGCCACCAATAGGCCCACTGCACAAATCGGCATGGTGGGCAGGTTGGCACAGTTGCCTCACAGCACCAGGGACCCAGGTTCAATTCCCGGCTTGGGTCATTATCTGTACGGAATCTGCATGTTCTCCCCGTGTCTGTGTGCATTTCCTCCAGGTGCTCCAGTTTTCTACAGTGTGTACCCAGCACCTCCAGGTGCTGGAGTGTGGTGACTTGGGGATTTTCACAGTAACTTCATTACAGTGTGAATATAAGCCTACTTGTGGCATTAATAAATAAATTTAAAAAACTGATGTTGTCAGCTCAGTCACAGTACTAGCAGCTCTGAAGATTCATCAGCAGCACCAGGAAAAGTGATTGCTGCTGAGGTAGGAAGGAGTCTGAAATGGAAAATATACAAGCGGGCAAATAAGAAACTTAAAATTCAGGATGTCAGAGGTATACCCCTCTGGTGAGATCATTAGAGCCAAAGGGACTTTCTCCTCTGCCCATAAGTCCCTCCTTGGCCAATTAGCCTCTTGTCTGGTGGCCTCCCCTTGGTTGCCACATGACAAAGCTACCTCTATAAGCTGGTGCCCTCCCCCATGTGGTAAGCAGGGACAGGGGAAGAGAGGCAGGGAGGGAGTCACCTTGCTGTCACTAAAATGCCAATGGCTTTGTAAAATGTGACTTAATAGGCCATTTAAGAATAATAATCAGCTGACTGCCACCTTGGAGTGGGCAATCACTCCGCATCTGGACTGCTGCTCGATAAAATGGTGGAACGGCGTGGGGGAATCATCCTGGTGCCTTTGAGGCAGTCAGCTGCAACTGGTAAAAGCTTGCCTAACGGGACTGACCAGTTAACAAGATGAGTTTTACATTTCTTCTATAGAAAGTGTTTGGCTTATCTCTCTGACCTCTTCCCTGTTAACTGAGTCACCAGTAGACTTGCTAATAGACCACACTGTCCCCAATCCCAACAGTAAAATAGTTAACACTGAGGTTAAATGATTAGGTCATCCCAATGACTAAAGTTGATTGGGGTGTATAAACTAAAGTTTACTAATTAAAGAAAATTTGTTAAATAATTCTTCATCAGTGCTCTAATCTACAGTTCATAATTCTGTCATTCTGTAATTGAGAGCCAGATTTAACTTAAAGTCATATTTCTAACATAAGGTACTTCAAGATTCTTAATTGGAGATACATATGGGGATCTTCAAACTCTTACCTGAAGGCCTCTGAATAGCTGGCAATCCAACTGATTACAATTTGACAATCCTATTTAACACTTGGGCCATGATTCTCCTGAATTGGGACAAAGTGACCGGGAGGGTCTCCCAGTGCTGTTTGCAACATCTATCGGGTAGGATTCTCCCGCATAATGATTGGTAATTTATGCATACAACCCAATGGCCAACTTCACTGTTCTAAGGCCGGGCGGCCATTATTAAGAGTGACCCAATCTCCACTTCAAAGAGGAAGTTAAACCACAGACTGCCAACCAGACTCTGTCAACATTCTGGTCAGGATCAATGGGGTACTTGAGATTCATTCAAGTGTGAAGGGAAATCAGAATGAACACAGGTGGCTGGACAATGATAGAAATACAATGATCTGGCAGTTAAATCCTTTACGAGGCACTGCATGTTGATTTTGTTACAGATCAAAGGATTTAAGTGCCATGGAGAGGTTTTCAACAATTTTAGCTTTCTTGGAAGGCTTAGCAACTTGAAATCAAAGCGTTGTGCATACATTGGGGCTGACTGCACAGCTGTGTGAAATAGACATTCCCTTCCCCACCCCCACCCAGGTGAAATTGAATCCCTTCTCTATCAGAGGACTTCAAAGGGGTGTGCTCACACCTGCAACTTTTGACAGGGAGGAAGGAAAACCACTGCTGCAGAATGGAGTGCTGAAATGATGTAAAGGCCTGCTAGGCGACAGGGGAGGCATGGAGATAAAGTGACCTTTGCACGGCTAACAGGCAATAATGAAGAAATTGATCACAGATCTGCTTGAAATCACAATGCCAGGAGTGATCTTCAGATCTGCTCGGGCTAGAAGGGGCAGTCTAGTCATGACACCCCCGTCACGGCAGAGAGTGGCGAGGACAACCATTTACCCCCAGTCCGAGCCCATCCAACCCCAGTATCCTTGAGTGACATTTTCTCTGCAGCCTGGCAGCATCGGAGGGGCAAATAGCCACTGGAGGAGCTACCTCCTCAAGCCTCGTTGGGCCCCAAGCTGCCAAACCAGTTGTCAGTGTCAGAGTGCCAGGGGGGCAGTGCACTGTTGGAGTTGCCAATGTATATGGCCTGAAAGGCAGCTGTTGGTGTCTGTGGGAGGCTTGTGGGGGGAGGGAGGCTGAGTGGAGTCAAGTTGAATAAACCTCATACCTGTGTGATGTGTGTGTGTGTGTGTGTGTGTGTGTGTGTGTGTGTTGGGGGGGAGGGGTGGGGGGGCGGCGGTGGGGGGTGGAGGGAGGAAGAGAATTGCCTCTCATTGCTGAAGAATTGGTGGTGCTTCCTCAATCTTTGGGTCCAACACGCTAGTAAGAAAGCTCGACTGGTGTAGATCCTAGTGGGGAGGTGGGTTAACAGTGGCAGCTATTTAAGAACATAAGAAATAGGAGCAGGAGTAGGCCATCTAGCCCTTCGAGCCTGCCCCGCCATTCAATAAGATCATGGCTGATCTGTCGTGGCTCAGTTCCACATTCCTGCCCTCTCCCCATAACCCTTAATCCCCTCTCTTATCAAAAACCCATCAACCCGCGTCTTAAAAATATTTAGCGAGGCAGCCTCCACCACTTCAACGGGCAGAGAATTCCAGAGATTCACCACCCTTTGAGTGAAGAAGTTCCTCCTCAACTCCGTTCTAAACCGCCCCCCTTTTATCTTGAGGCTGTGCCCCCTAGTCCTACTGTCTTTTTTGAGCGGGAAGAGCCTCTCCACCTCCATCCTATCCATCCCATTCATCATCTTATACATCTCAATGAGATCTCCCCTCATTCTTCTAAACTCTAACGAGTACAAGCCTAGTTTATTCAGCCTCTCCTCATAGCTCAACCCCCTCAACTCCGGAGCTCAACCCCCTCAACTCCGGTCAGGCTTTGAGTCAGGCTTCAAGCTCGCTAAGTATATCTAAGGTCATGAATTTGAATAAGTATCAGGTTCTCACCCTCTACGGAAGGGAATACAATCAGGGCCAATGGGGCAGGCTGGGAGATTCATGACGGGTTTGGATGCTGGGCCGATGCCCGATGATCTGGGCCATTGCAATTCACAATTAGAGCTGGAGGGTGCAGAGAATCCCTCCCCCTACCTCCCCAACAAAATTTCCTGCCAGATGTTAATATATTTCAAATTTCAGAACTCTCAAGAACAGAATCGGAGGCAATATCATCACAATATTTATACTTCATCATTAAATTCTCAGATTATCACATCAGCCACGTCTTAATTAAGGTTTTCATGACTTGCATTGAATGCTTTTTATACTTTAACCACCACCATTAAATGGTGGGGAATCATAAGCCTGTTAAATATTTTTTAAAAGCCTGCCAAACTAAACAGTTGAATTTCTTTATTCAAGGATTACTGTTTTCTTGCTGCACAAAATCTGAGACGTGGAACACTCACAAAACAATCAAAATATCTTACACGTTTGCTGATTATTTATAACCCACGGCCAAAATGGAAATGCTCGCACTTTGATTAGTGACTCATATTTTCAGATGCTAAACATGTGCTTGAAGGCATGGATGTTCATTATGTTAGCAGAAGACCTTTATGGGTAACATGAACTCTATGTGAATCTTGCCAGTGAATTGAAAACATCTCTTAATTTGTTTCCAATTCCCTAAAATATAGAAGAATGCTCAGCACACTGAAAGGTTTGAGAATTGCTTACTGAATCTGTGGTAAGCACTGCTATGTATTAATATTGATTCTTGATAGCTGTACTAAGCACTGTGTATGCATACATTTATGTATTCACTGGAAGTGACGTCACAGGTCGCCAGAGTGAAGAAGCAGCCTATAGTGAACACACCTTGTAAATAAAGTTGTATTATTTTTAACCCTCCATGCTTTCTAGCATCAAGTCTCCAATGTACGACAAGCAGTAATTGAAGTTTAAGCATTCCTTCTGTCCCATGAGTTTTTAATGTCTCTTGTACGTTATTCCCAGCTATTTCAAAATTGTGCAACTTGAAGGGGATTATAATCCAAGCCCCTTTTCTGGACTATCTCAGATCAAGCATAGTCCTCAGATGATCACCCTCATGTAAGGTTGAGAAACTCACAGGCCCACTTACATGGGTCTGAAGAACAAATCTAACTCACCGTGAAAGAAAAGTATAACCAGAGAAAATTACCATTTTCCAGAAAAACTTTAAAAAGTTTTTGTCAAACTATACCAGCCCAGATATTACAAATGTCTGGGCATCTCTGCTGAACAATGTTCATCTCCAATGAAGAGTGATGGAGATGGGTTCTGAAGTTTTGACGCAATTGACAATATGAGACAATGTACTTTCTAAATTACATGAGAATTTATTAAAGAACCAAATACACAATTCACTTTTGATGGTAATTCAATCACAACATTGACAATGAAGGATAATCTTGTTTTCAATAGAAAACCCAGATTACGGAGAGACATTTAGGACATCCATCAATATTTAAAGTAGTATTCATCCTAAATCCTAAAGTAGAAAGCTACTTTAGCAAGGTGCCTCTATCTCAATTCAGGTGAGCATGTTCATCATTACACGACAGTAGCTGTACCTTTACCTTGACAGATGTTGGAGTAAATCCAAACAATCTAAAACTCCTAGAATGCAATTCCAATATTTATACCTGAAAGTAACTAAACCAACAGAAAGTATGTTGAACACTCATGTTGGACAACATCCTTTGTTTATCACCAGTATCTTTCAAAAAGAACACAGAGGTGCAAATAGTGGTCACTTCCCTGCAAAATAGTTTCCAGGATTCAGTTAGCAAGTTATTGTTATTTATTAGTTACAAGCAAGGCTTACATTAATACTGCAATGAAGTTGCTGTGAAATTCCCCTCATTGCCACAGTTTGGCACTTGTTCAAGTTAGTGCAGCTAACCAGCACATCTTTCAGAATGTGGGAGGAAACCCATGCAGACATGGGGAGAATGTGCAAACTCCACACAGACAGTGAAATAAGCTGAGAATTGAACCTAGGTCCCTGGCACTGTGAAGCAGCAATCCTAACCACTGTGCTACTGTGCTGCCCATTGAGCAACATCCTTAAAGTTGGAGATTTTCAGATTGTAGTATCTTTCATTTTATCAAGATCCCACTGAGGCGATGTAAAGGCCATTTCTGATTTTTTTCAGAACTGTCTTGTGTTAGAGGATATGCCACAGGATATTGTTTCCTTGAGCATCTAATTATGCCCAGGCATGTTAATAAACTTCTCCATCTCCGTCTATTAGAAAAACTCTGCTTTTAATTTTTAATCCATGCTTCAAAGGAGAATCATTTAGAATCAGGGGATACATGGGGAAGAAAAATAATCAGAATCAAATCAGGTATGTAGATGAAATAAAGGGAGGGAAAGATTGGATTCAGAGATTGAAAAAAAGAGGCATAGAACATAGAACATTATAGTGCAGTATAGGCCCTTTGGCTCTCGAATTTGCGCCGACCTGTGAAATCAATCTAAAGCCCATCTAATCTACACTATTCCAATATCATCCATATGTTTATCTAATGACCATTTAAATGCCCTTAATGTTGGCAGAAAGGAAACTCAAGAGAAATCTCTAAGAACAATTAATTAGATTCAGGAGTGAGATGGAACCATTTAAATTGTTCAATTTTTGCAGCTAAGAGGTTGATTGACATGGCACTAATAATCATCATTTTGTCAAAAATGTATAAATCCTCTTGATTGATAGACTTAAATTCAGCACAGGGGGTAAGAGGGGCCATGGGAGGGGGGTGCGTGTCAGCACAGGTTGGCATGAATTGGGCATAGTGAGTATGTGAGGGTGAGGGAAGATTTTTATTATAACTTCTTTATTGAATCTGACAAAGTTCCAGGGTGCAGAGAAAGGCCTTTTTTCTAGCCTACCTCTGCATCCAGTGTTTTAAAACAAAAGTTCTTCAAACAGAACTCAGGTGTTGCTGTCATAGAACCATTACAGTACAGAAGAGGCCTTCTGGCCCATCAAGTCCACAGCAACTCTCTGTCAGAGATCTTACCAGGCCCTCTCCCCCACTCTATCCTGTAACTCTACATCATGGCTAATCCATTTAACCTACGCATCTTTGGACACTAAGGAGCAATTAACTGCGGCCAATCCAACTAACCTGCGCATTTTTGCACTGCGGGAGGAAACCAGAGCACCTGAATTAAACACAATCAGACATGGAGAACATGCAAACTCCACTCAGACAGCCACCCAAGGCCAGAATTGAACCTGGGTCTCTGGCGCTGTAAGGCAGCAGTGCTAACCATTGTACCACCGTGCAGCTGTCACTTCTTATAAATTTCAGGTTAAAGGATCTTAAACCTGCAAGGCACAAGAGTGGAGGAACAAGTCAAGTGGTGTGAATGTCTGATAAAAAACCTTTCAGATTTTCTTTATGAAGAAGTCACAACGAGGAGTGATTTTTGTGAAGGTGGAAAGAGATATATAAAGACGGTTTAAAAATGAGATCAACATGCTAATGTGAAAAAAGCGTGGGCATAAATTTTCCATGAAGACACCCCCTACTATCAGGTCCATTATACTGCTGATGTTTCATGTAAAGGCCAACAGAGGACATCTCAGGTGAAAAATCAAGGTTTCCATTCTGGTGCTTTGGATATCCTGTGCAGGAACTCATTCCATTCAAAACTCAGGTCTCATCAAGCACCAAAGAACCCATTGGAAAAGGAGATGATATTCTGTTTCTCTTCTTTTATGTTGAAGAATGAACAAGAAGATGGAAGTAAAGAAGACACATACATAAAGAATGAAGGACAATTCATCAAATTAGGCCATGGTTTTACCAAATCCATTGAAGTCCCAACATCAGCCAGAAATGTCGTCAGCAACGTTGGATTTCTCTTGTTTTTATGGCTGGCAGCTATTTAAATAGCTACCAACGGATGGTTGTCTTGAACCCCAAGAGCTGCTAGCCCAATCAGAAGGCCAACAGCTCAGAAGCCTCAGCAGTTCTCCCAGGAAGGGTTGGAGATTTGCTGCATTCTGTTGCTAGGTCACAGAAGGATTCATGAAACAAGTGATGGAAGGGAAACTCTGATGAGAAAATCAGTGGTGTCTTGTAGACTGCCATCCCCCCTGCCTCCTCCTTCATCTTATATTTCCTCTTCTTCCTTGAGGATACCACATTGCTGGTTGATCACCTCTATCTCATCCGGTCACTCACCCATTCTTCTTCTAATCCTGTTGCATGTAAGTCTCTTGCCTTCTCATCCTATAATCCTAGGCCTTCTTCCTCTCCTTCTTCGCAGCAGTCTCATCTCCATCAATCCCTGAGTCATATGTCCTCTCTAACAGCACAACAAATGACTGTATCATTTCAATTTTTCTCAACCATTCTCTTCAAAGCTTCCACAATCTTTACTAGCCCCTTAATGTAGTCCATCATATTAGAACCTTGTTATCATTCCTCTCATCTTGATGTTGCTGTGTTACATAACAAGGCTAGCCTCACGCTGTCTTGTTAATTCTTCCTTTCATTTTCAGTGATACTTTCTTCTCACCTTACACTGCACTGAACTTCTTCCCCTTACCCAACCAGAACCAATTGCCTACTTATCTTCCATTTCCATTCTTCCATCTTCTGCCAAGTCTAGCCCCAGATACTTGAAACTATTCACGTTCCCCATATCTTCACACATTCTTTCTTAGGCCTTCTTCTTCAGTTCAAAATGATAATGCAAATGGTGGGTTTTTGGCTCACTGACATTCATCCTCCTGTTTTCCAATGCTGTTCTCCAGTTCACCAGATACTCAGTTATGTTCTCATCATGCTCACCACAAAGCTCAAAGTCATCTAGAAACATCAATGACCATTGTACTTCCTGTCTCACTTGCTCAGTTAGAATATTTATGCTAATCAGGAAGAGGAGTGGGTTCAGTGCTGATCCTTGCTGCAATCCAACTTCAGCTTTGAATCTGCCACTTACCCCCCCATTGTTTCTTATTTTTTTTCCAATTATAAGGGGGCATAGGTTCAAGGTGAGAGAGGGAAAGTTTAAGGAAGATGTGTAGGGGAACATTTTCATCCAGAGTGTACTGGGTACTTGGAACGCACTGCCAGGGGAGATGGTGGAAGCAGGCACATTAGTAACATTTAAGAGGCATCGGGATGGGTACATGAATAGGGAGGGAATAGAGGGATACAGTCCAAGTAAGGGCAGAAGGGGTTTTTGTTTAGTTTAGTTAGGGTATCATGACGAGCACAGGCTTGGAGGGCTGAAAGGCCTGTTTCTGTGCTGTACTTTTCTTTGTTCTTCTCTAGCCCTCCTTGTACATGTCCTTAATTGCTGTATGTACTTTTCAGAGACCCATGAATCCTAGCACATCTCCAGATTTCGACCATGAACATCTGTCTCATATGCCTCCACTAGATCGATAAACACAATCTTCACTTCATATTCGCCTTTCCAATATTTATCCATCACTGGCCTCACAACAAAAATGGCTTCAGTGGTGCTTCATACAGACATGAATCTGACCTGACCTTTGTGATTTCCATTATTTTTCTCAGACTCTGGGCCATAACTCTCACTTACATTGAGAGTATATTTAATTCCTTGATTGTTTTTGTAATCTTGAACACGTCCCTTCCTTTGAATATTAGTATTATCATAAGCATCTACATCATGCCTCTTAGAGGTAGAACCTTTAGTTGTTGGAGTATAACTTTTATAAATATGAAGTAATGGAGATACTTGGTTAGTTGCTTTGATCTGTACAGTGCAAACACATAGCTTGGAATAGTGAAACAGTAACGTGGGTTCTTTATTTGAAGGTCAGATTATATACATAAAATAGTATCTGAGAGATGTGGGCATATCTAAACTGTAAAGCTGATGTTCTGTCTACAGAATACATGGGATTATATATCACATCCTGTTTCATAGCAAGGAGCGATGGACAGTAGTTTGGATATGATTCTTAAAAGTACATATACATCACAACAGGTTGAGAACTGGCAAACAGATCTAGAAATTACAGTTCAAAGTGACTACTTAAGGTCAGGTAAGCAGAGTGAGTCACAGAAACAATAGCTGGTCTTCATTTAGCTAGGGAACTACAAAAAGTAAGACTGAAAAGGATTGCACTGACTTCCTTAAAAACCTCCTTAATAAAAGACAGCATTTTATGAGAAAAATTCTCAACGTCCAGCTAACATGAAAATGGGAGAGTTGCAGATCTGTTTTCCCAATCTTACGCACAAAGTGCTTGAAAAAATGAGCTACACTGTTTCTAACTGCTATAGACAATGAGTGGGGCTAAACTCATCAGCCAGCATGATCAGGCAGCAGAGGAATCTACTGCGCATGTGCAGACCTCTGTGTTTATACATGTGCGGCTCCAACAGCATAGGCCTGATAGAGAAAGAGCTGTCAGGCCTCAGCTGTTGCAGCCAGCCTTGACACAGGCTCTCCCATCACAATCAGGGGGGTCCACACCACCCCAAAATATAGCCCCTGCTGCCCAGACAGATTCCTCCCCCAACCAATTGCAGGCAGAGTGGCAGCTGCACTACCCAAATGATTGCAGGCAGTCTGGCAACAGGACCTCCCTCACCCATCTCAGCTGCAGAGTGTGCAGCAGACTGCCCCACCCCATCTCCTTCCAATCATGGCTGCAGAGTGCACAATGGATCCTCCTTCCTCCCAGATTGGGCTGCCCCCGCCTGGCCCCACCAGCTCCAGGCTTCACCTCCATGTAGACATCGTTTCCCTATATGCCCACCACAAACCACCCCACAACCGCCCCCCCCCCCCCCCCCCCCCCGCCCTTGGCCATGATCCTCTAGACCTGCAGGCCTGCCCCACATAGGCCCTGCCCCCATAGGCCCCACACCATTCAGGCCCCGATGAACATTGCCAAGGTGCCTTGTGGGCATTGCCAAGGTGCCAGTCTAGCAGTGCCAGGCTGACAATGCCCAAGTGGCACCCCACCTTGCTGTCAGCCTCTCCAGGGGACCTCAATGATCTCTAGTTCTACCAATGAGGTCTACATGACTCTTCCCCATTCCCAGTGAACCCGCAAAGGCAAGTGAGCCCAGACTATTGAGCGTCAGGCTTACTCAACAGATGTAAACACTGCTTTAAATAAATTTAAATAATATATTTAGTCTGTCACTGGAAATGGATTGGAGTCATGGAAGTCACAGAGGTTGACAGCATGGAAACAGGCCCTGAGGCCCAACTTGTCCACGTCGCCCTTTTTTTTAAAACCCCTAAGCTAATCCCAATTACCCACATTAGGCCCATATCCCTCTGCACCCATCTTATCCATTTAACTATCTAAATGCTTTATAAAAGACAAAATTGTACCCACCTACTACTACCTCTGGCAGCTTGTTCCAGACACTCACCACCCTCTGTGAAAAAATTGCACCTTTGGACATTTTTGTATCTCTCCTCTCTTGCCTTAAACCTATATTCTTCAGTTTCAGACTCTCCTGCCTTTGGAAAAAGATATTGACACCTAGCTGATCTGTGCCCCTCATTATTTTATAGACCTCTATAAGATCACCCCTCAGCCTCCTAATCTCCAGAGACAAAAGTCCCAGTCTATCCAGCCTCTCCTTAGAACTCAATCCAACAAGTCCCAGTAACATCCTAGTAAATCTTTTCTGCACTCTTTCTAGTTTAATAATATCCTTTCAATAATAGGGTGACCAGAATTGCACGCAGTATTCCAAGTGTGGCTTTACCAATGTCTTGTACAACATTAACAAGTCATTCCAACTCCTGTATTCAATGTTCTGACCAATGAAACCAAGCATGGCGAATGCCTTCTTCACCACTCTAACCAGCTGTGACTCCACTTTCAAGGAGATGTGAACATGTACCCCTAGATCTCTTTGTTCTGTAACTCTCCCCAATGCCCTACCATTAACTGAGTAAGTCCTGCCCTAGTTCCATCTACCAAAATGCATCACCTCGCATTTGTCTAAATTAAACTCCATCTGCCATTTGTCAGCTGACTGGCCCAATTGATCAAGATCCCGTTGCAATTGGAAGTAACTTTCTTCACTGTCCGCTATGCCACCAATCCTAGTGTCATCTGCAAACTTACTAACCATGCTTCCTATATTCACATCCAAATCATTAATATAGTGACAACTAACAGTGGACCCAGCACTGATCCCTGAGCCACACCACTGGTCACAGGCCTCCAGGCCTCTACAACCACCCTCTGGCTTCTGTGAAGAAGCCAATTTTGTATCCATTCAGATACCTCACCCTGGATCCTGTGAGATTTAACCATATGCAACAACCTACCATGTGGTCAAAGGCCTTGCTAAAGTCTATGTGGACAACATCAACTGCACTGCCATCATCTAAAAACTCAGTCAAATTCGTGAGACATGATTTTCCACTCACAAAGCCATGCTAACTATCCCTAATCGGTATTTGCGTCTCCAAATACCTGTGGGTGGACTGCACCAGAAATCTGGTGCTGATGAGATCCCGAGAAATTGGCCACAATGCCGGTAAAATCTTGGCCCAAGATAAAGTTAATTCATCAAAAATCAAGCAGACATCTCAACTAACCTCTATTGCCATAGAGATTGGTAATTTAGAGTGGAGCTTTTAATTGGGATACTGGAAAGCTGTCTTTGGAATTTTTCCAGGAAGTCTTTGGAGTTGGAGCTAAAGGCAACCAAATTGACGGATGCAAACCCTGAGTTCAGCAGCCAGAGAAAGAAAGCTTCTGCCGAGCACAGTAAACAGCTATAGACCAGAAGCAAATGTACTAAAGAAATCAGGGGCATTTCTGCAGTGGAGGCACTCAGCAAGAGAACAGTGAAGCCCACACATGATCTGAGAATTCAACAGTTGTGAGTTTGAAGGGTTGCTTACCCAAAAGCAAATAGAAATATCCCCATTAAATTTCATATCTCAGAGAATAGCTGGAATACTGAGGAGAACTTGAAGTGAACTCTGGAGGACTATGGCATAATATTGGGTTGGTCTCAGGAAAAGTGAATGTACCTTCAAGATTCTTTTAATGTATAAAGGAACTCTTGGGGGCAAAGTAAAATATAGAATAGAGTTAACAGGATAAGGCTTTCTAAATTGTTAAGCTATTGCTGCTTACTTTTACTTTACAATTTATCTTAAAATGCAAAACGGTTTGCTTTGTTTAATAACATGAAATCTTATGATGAAGAGTGGGGTCAATCCACTTTCTTCAATTGTGATGGTCTGTAAATGATCCTAAGTAGGGCCTTTGCATATTCAAATTTTCCTCTTTTCTCCTTGTGGCGGGAAGCCTACCCGATCCTCCTCTTACCATAGGTAAAAATCACTGATGGTAGGAAGTCAAGAGAAGCTGATCGTCCATGCTCACCATGATTTTCCTGGTCACCCCTACCTTGTTCCCACTTCATACCATCCGGTAAAGTTCTGTCTTTTTTTCCCATTTGGGTGAATGAATATAATGGACCCCTGGAAAGCAGCAGTGAGTTAGAAAATTTTAGAAGGATGAAACTGAAAACAGAATTTAAGATATAATGGGAGAGATTTGATGAGAAATATTCTATGTGTCCAGCTAGCGTAAAAACGGGTGAGTTTTAGATCCAAGTATAAGTTTGGGCAAGTATATATTCCCAGTCTTATGCACTTAGTCCATGAAAAAATGGGTTAGACTGTTTCCAGAGAGACAGGCAGATCAGGAACATGATGCATTTGTGAGTTCCTTATCACTAATTCACAAACGGTTTGAACATCAATCAAAATCTGTAGCATCTGCTAGGCTGAGGGCACAATGAGATAAAACTAACCAAAGCCGAAGAAAACTCCCTCACTGCAGAGCAAAAAACCAATAGTGACTGAATAAAAGAGATACCTTTACAAGGAAAGGGGCGCTAATATCAGATGCAAATGTATTATGGGTTCAGCTGTGATGCCATCTTAGTAAACTAGCTTGCCAAAACCCACTGTCTAGCCTCATACAAGGGGAAAAAAAACATTGATTAAGTACCTTGTAAAAGTTTCTTTGAATGATATCCATCCTCACACACTAGTCCTGCGGAAATAATGTGCTTATTATGTACATAAATAATTCATCATAACATTACAGATAGACTGTACCACATATGGTCTGCTGCCTTTACGTTGGATTTTGACTCAAAGATAATTAACCACTTAACAATATCCTCCTTCCAACCCTTCCAAAACCAAACCCTGCAGGGACTGACTGAGTGATTGAGACTCCATGGGCATAATCTTAGCAGCTCGCCACACCGGTTGAGCAACGTGGTGAGCTGGGAAGATTGCAAGGGAGACTGAAAAAGCAATTTGCGCCCTTTTGTATCCTCCCGGCCTCATTTTGAACCTTTATACATGATACCCTGTTCTCAGTGCAGCTGGGCTTTGCCGGTGGTGAAGGCCTCGCCCTGCTACTGGATGACGTGAAACCTGCCCAGCTGTTTTTTGTGTGGCAGAGTGTGTGGTAAGATGTAGAGGGGAAACTGGTGCGTCACACTGTTTTTCTCACCAGGATCAACATTCTGCCACTCTTTTGGTAAGATTTTGCCCAATTTATCACCAAGACACAAAAACCAGGAAGATTCAAACCTTATTCCCTGCTGTGCAAGTTAATCTAAGTCAAGTCAACAGCAGCAACAATGAAATTGCACTTGCATTCTTTGAGTTAGATAAAAGTAAATTGATCAGGGACCCCAGCTGAAAGAACAAGTGCGCTAACATCAGATGCAAATGTATTATGGGCTCAGCTGTGATGCCATCTTAGTAAAATAGCTTGCCAAAACCCACTGTCTAGCCTCACACAAGGGAAAAAAAACATTGATTAAGTACCTTGTAAAAGTTCCTACTTTCTTTGAATGATATCCATCCCCACGCACTGTAGTCCTGCGGAAATAATGTGCTTATTATGTACATAAATAATTCATCATAACATTACAGATAGATGGTACCACATGTGGTCTGCTGCCTCTACATTGGATTTTGACTCAAAGATAATTAACCACTTAACAATATCCTCCTTCCAACCCTTCCAAAACCAAACCCTGCAGGGACTGACTGAGTGATTGAGACTCCATGGGCATAATCTTAGCAGCTCGCCACACCGGTTGAGCAACGTGGTGAGCTGGGAAGATTGCAAGGGAGACTGAAAAAGCAATTTGCGCCCTTTTGTATCCTCCCGGCCTCATTTTGAACCTTTATACATGATACCCTGTTCTCAGTGCAGCTGGGCTTTGCCGGTGGTGAAGGCCTCGCCCTGCTACTGGATGACGTGAAACCTGCCCAGCTGTTTTTTGTGTGGCAGAGTGTGTGGTAAGATGTAGAGGGGAAACTGGTGCGTCACACTGTTTTTCTCACCAGGATCAACATTCTGCCACTCTTTTGGTAAGATTTTGCCCAATTTATCACCAAGACACAAAAACCAGGAAGATTCAAACCTTATTCCCTGCTGTGCAAGTTAATCTAAGTCAAGTCAACAGCAGCAACAATGAAATTGCACTTGCATTCTTTGAGTTAGATAAAAGTAAATTGATCAGGGACCCCAGCTGAAAGAACAAGTGCGCTAACATCAGATGCAAATGTATTATGGGCTCAGCTGTGATGCCATCTTAGTAAAATAGCTTGCCAAAACCCACTGTCTAGCCTCACACAAGGGAAAAAAAACATTGATTAAGTACCTTGTAAAAGTTCCTACTTTCTTTGAATGATATCCATCCCCACGCACTGTAGTCCTGCGGAAATAATGTGCTTATTATGTACATAAATAATTCATCATAACATTACAGATAGATGGTACCACATGTGGTCTGCTGCCTCTACATTGGATTTTGACTCAAAGATAATTAACCACTTAACAATATCCTCCTTCCAACCCTTCCAAAACCAAACCCTGCAGGGATTGACTGAGTGGGAACACAGTGGTAGAGAAAAAAGCCATTGTAGGAATGAAGATGGCCATATAAGGCAGGCAATCTGTGTTTTTGTCTCTTCTTTCTGAATCTTCCATACATAATAGAAGAATATCAAAGTATTGCTGATGTAGGGAGGAAGGGGGTGTTGTGTAGGAGATGCAATGCTTCTTCACACCAGCTGTCAGAACTAACATGCTAATGTACATTGCAGTTACATCCAGACAGTACTGTAGCAATGAGATTGGAATCTTGCCCATTTAATCAATTGAAATATGCTGGTAATGCACAGGAATCATTGTAAAATCTGGATCGTGATCTTTGAACTCCTGAGCCAGATTCCTTGAAGATAGCTCCAGCTCAGGTTATCGCCCAATTTATTGGGTCCTAGCACCACAGAAAGCAAAGCACTGCTTGGGATTTCCTCAATTGTCCCGTGCTGGAGTTATACAGTAACAACTTCACTCTCAATTATCATTTTAATAGTGGAAATTGTCCCCATTCTGATTTGTGTGATGACAGACACAACAAAGGAATAATAATTGAATTTACACTGGGGAAGTAGCCTTAGATAAAAATTGAAAGTGCCAATCTGAGATTGAATCGAATACTTGTTACATGAATGTACTGACAGATCTCAGACGTAGGGCTTTGATCAACCAACTGTCTAGGTGTCAATTCATGTGGAAATGTTGCACAAAGATGTGTTGTAGCCACAGGAAAAAACACATTTGAAATTCCTAGGACTTGTAGAAAGACAGGGAGTAACCTATAACAATACCTTTATCGTTTAAAGTTAAGGATGATAATTTTCCATTGATTTTTCCCATTTGACAGTAGGGAAGTATATCTTCTTTAGGGTTCTGGCAACTGATCAATTCTCTCTGCCTCAAGGACTATGCATAAGTTATCTTGTTTTATAAGTTGGTTTAAGATCCTGAGATGTGTTATTGAGTTTCTTTTAGTTGGTACCTCACCTAACAGCTACTTTCCTTGTGTCAACTTGGACATGGGTGCCATGTAAGTTATTAGATATTGGGGATTGGGTAGAAGGGAAACCTCATTAATCTTTAAGCCCAGCACGGTGGCACAGTGGTTAGTACTGCTGCCTCACAGCACCAGAGACCCGGGTTCGATTTCTGGCTTAGGTCACTGTCTATGTGAAGTTTGCACATTCTTCCCGTGTCTGTGTGGATATCCTCTGGGTGATCAGGTTTCCCCTCACAGTCCAAAGATGTGCATGTTAGGTGGATTGGCCATGCTAAATTGACCTTTTGCACCATAGGCACAAGCTAGGGTAAATACATAGATTAATGGGGATAGGGCTTGGGTGGGATTGTTGTCGGTGCAGACTCAGTGGGCCAAATGGCCTCCTTCTGTACAGTAGAATTCTAAGGTTCTATTCCACACATGCCAAAGTAAGGTCAGCCCATAACACTGAAAGCAAGAACCAAGAGTGAAAGTACTTAAGGACAACTTTAAGGCACCACTTTAAGGCACTCACTGTCACACACCTAAGAACAATTAAATCAGTAAATTCCAGACATCAAACTTGAGACTTTCCTACTCCACACAGCATATGTTGCATTTTCTTTCCACTGAGACAGTGACAGAGCCAAAAGTTTGATGTTCATATTTCAAGATGAGATAGGAGAGATCAAAGTAGCAGCAAAAGGGAGGTATAAAAATGCAAACTGTGGAAAAACACATTTCCAGAAACATTTCACTGGTGCCATTGTAGAGTTAACTGTAATTCCAAATTGTGTTATGTACAGTTTCCTGTAATGGAATCTATTCATAACCAAACCATTTCATTTTTGACATATTTGTTACTTGTACTTTCTATATTGGTCAGGGGATATGGGTTACATTGGCAAAACAATATCCAATACTCACCCCTTTATGTTCTGATGACATGAAAGGCCAGATTTTAACCCAGCGATTAGAGTGGGTGAGAACTGAGCTGAGCACTGAATCCTAGCCTTCATTTTCATGCTCCCTCTGTCCAATTTCCTTCCCAAAATTGGTGGGAAACAGAAGCTTGCTGGTAAATGGGAGAGAGCTGAAAATTGCTGACCCAGGGCAAAGTAACAGTCACTAACATTCAGGTAAGTGATGGGAAGCCAAGGTTGTGGAGAAACAAACAACTTTTTTTTGAAGGTTATTTATTAATGTCACAAGTAGACTTACATTAACACTGCAATGAAGTTACTGTGAAAATCCCCTAGTCACTACACTCTGGCACCTGTTTGGATACACTAAGGGAGAATTTAGCATGGAATATGCACGTAACCAGCACTCTTTCAAAGTGTGGGAGGAAACCAAAGCACCCGGAGGAAATCCATGCGGACACAGGGAGAACATGCAGACTCCATGCAGACAGCGACACAAGCTGGGAATCGAACTCTGGTCCCTGACGCTGTGTTACCATGTTGGGGCAGAGAGGAACAATTCTGCTCTTCCTGGTTGGACAAGGAAAGTTTAAAAACATCTGAAAACTTATCTCCTTGGGCACATTTTGATGCCAGTTCCTCTTCCTGCTGTTTTCACTTAGCAGGAATGCCATATTAACTTCCTTAATGAGGCCAGCAGTTTAAATAGCCAATCAATCACACCATTAGATCTCAATCTGCATATTCAAAGAACAGACTTCAGCTGGGCATCCTTTCTGTCCACTCAGAGGAACATGTTAAAATATAGAGAGCATGGAGCAGAGCAAGACGCCGGCAGGTAATTCTCCCAGATGGTTTTAGCCACCTTCCCACAGTGGCAGGATCAGAACTGTCCCTTACTGTGGGACTGGAACCAGGTGAAGCTAAGTCAATGTAGGAATGGCAGATACATTTCCACAAAGGTTGTGAATGAACCAATTGGATCTTTACAGCAATCAGGAACTGTCATGGTCATTTCCTAGTGCCAGTCCTTAAATAATCAGATTTCCACAATTCAATTTCACAACTTCCCATGGAGAAATTTGAACTCATGGCTTCTGTATTGCTAGTCCATTACTATAATCGCTAGGCTAATGCGCTGTCAGTTACATATTATACCAAGTACATTTACATGTTACATTTAATGCATACTATTTACAGATATATGATTAAAGATAAACCTTTTCATCAACCTGGTATATTTGAATGAGTGATGATTCAACTAAATTTGCATGATGATTATACTGAGCAAGCTCATCCATTTTAATAGATCAACCTCACCTCCTCATTGTCTCACCTCATCAATCACTTCTCACACCAGAAACACAACTAATTAGTTCCTTCAGTTAATTTATAATATTCATTTCAATGTCTTATCTTGCAAACTTATCCAACTCTTCTATTGTCTTACATTTCAAAAATGGTCTACCTGATTAGTTTGTATTACTGGTATTTAAGCTCTCTGCCCCGGTGAATAATGGATTTGATTTTTAGGTCCTGTCAGGGCTGGAACTGAAAGCAGGTGGTCACTAGACATATCTTTGTTGGCCAGCTTGCTAGCTCCCTGGCTCCACCTCACAGTCAGGCCATTTTGTGTGAGGTGGAATTGGGTGGGGTGGGGGGTGTGGGATGGGAGCATAAGAAACAGCAGCAGGAATAGAACATTTGGCCTCTTTACTCGCTTCCATCAATCAATAAGATAGTGGCTGACCTGATGTGGCCTTAAATCCACTTTCTTGCCAGTCTTCCACAACCCTTGACTGCCTTCTCAATCAAAGATCTGCCTAACTCAGCCGTGAATTTATTCAATAAACTATCCTCCCTTCCTCACTGGGGGAGAGAATTCAAAACATTAACAAATCCCTGTGAATTCTTCCTCGACTCATTTTCAAATGGGAGACCCCTTATTCTGAAACTGTGACCCAGTTCTAGGTTCCTCCATGAGTGGAAGCATCCTTTCAACTTCAAGCCCCCTCAGAATCTAATAAGTTTCAATAAATTACATTTCATTCTTTTAAAATTCTATAGGCCCAACCTGATCCATCTTTCCTCAGAGTGCCTGACTGCACATGCTAGGTAGTCAATTAACATAATTTATACTTCTGGCCAATTAACACAGGTGATTTTGCAGTTGACCTGTAGGTCCACATTGGCAGCAGGAGTCAGTTTAACTGCTGGGAGCAGGTGTCCCTGGTGTTAGACCTCAGTCCTCAATGCCTGTCTGCATGTTACAGCAGCCATGAGTCGCCCTGTACAGGAGCTCCCGCCGTTCCATTTGCCCTCCAACAGTGTTTATCTGGTTGCAGAAGCCATCCTTAAATTTAGGTTTGAAGAAGTTGGAGAGGAAACCTCCATCTTCAAGAACACTCTTCCTTAATTATCCTTCGCTGCAGCCTGCTGTTCATTTCAAATGGAAAGCCTTTGAATGGCCCTCCACATTTCCTAACCTGGAGAGAGGACACATCCTCTAGTTGTTAATTTGCCGCTCCAGGTAAAATCACAATGAGTGACTGTTTCCAAAAAGTGCAGCCTTGTGACCACCATTTCAGTCTGATGATGTAATGCAGAAGCTTGCAGAGATCTTGCACCATGTGTCTGCATGAATTTTTTAAATCTCTTTGAGGGATGAGGATGTTACTGACAAGGTTAGGATTTGTTGCCCACCCGTTTTCCCTTGAGAAAGTGATGCCAGCTTTTTAAACCGCTGAAGTTCAACTGGTATATGTGCTGTTAGGAAAAGAATTCCGAGATTTTGACCTGGCGACAGCGAAGGAATGGCAGTATAGTTCCAAGTCAGGATGGTGTGTGACTGGAAGGGGAATGTCTGCCCCCTGGAGGAGGCTGCAGTTACAGGAACCTCATGGTCAAAGCTCCAGCCACCCAGTACTGCACATGGTATTCCAGAATCCACAGTCACTGAAGGCTTCCATTTGATCTCTGCAGGCTGCCTCAGGTATTCTTCAGATAAGTGCCGACTTTCGCACACCGCATCAGAAGAATCCCTACAGTCCAGAAGTAGACCATTTGGTCCATCGAGTCTGCACCGACTCTCTGCCAGAGTATTTTTTTACCCAGGCCCTATCCCCATAACCCCATGTACTTAACCCACTACTCCCCTAATCTACACATCTTTGGACACTAAGGCTGGAATTTTAGTGGCACAACCACCCTGATTCTGGGGTGGGCGAGGCTCGGACAATGGCATTCTCCATTGGCCTCAGGCAGGATTGTACAAAACTCGGGCCAACATGCCGGTAACAGTTTGCCCTACAGGGCATCTTAGCTTGGCTAATCCACCTAACCTACACATTTTTGCACTGTGGGAGGAAACTGAAGCACCCAGAGGAAACCCACGCAGACATGGTGGGAGTGTGTAGGTTCCTGCCGTCACTTCAAGCTGACGGGAAACTGACTTTTTTTGGCTTCTGCTACATTGTTCTCCCCCCACCTCCCTTGTCCACCATTAAACCCATTGCAGGGGGGGTCTGGGAAACTCTACCCTCTGCCCCCATACTTTTCCATTCAGGAAGGTAAAAGCTATTTTTCGAAAAACAGATGGTCACTAACTATAAAATCAGATCAAAAATAGGTTTCCAGAGCTCTAAACAGGATGGTGAAAGTTTCTCCGCTCAGAGAAGGCGATTCTCCTGGCCCGCCATATTGCTAAAGCAGCATAGTGGGCCGGGAGACTCAAGTGGAGGCATTGTAGCGGGCTTCCTGCTGGGTGACACGGCCTCCGCACATCTCCAGAAATCGGGGCGGTGGAGATGGAGATGGAGATTAGCATTTCATTAGCAGGTCCGGAACTGAAGTCTCTGGGTGAACTAGAGTTTCAGCCCCCACCAGGAGTGGTTCACTCCGGCAGGGTTTATTATAGCTCACCACTAGCAGGGAACTGGTGGCCCTGCCCTGCTGGAGTGGAGGGAGGCCATCACCCTGCTGGAGTGAAAGGGGGGGGGGGCTTGCCCCCTGGGCATTGCCAGCTTGATAGTGCCAGCCTGGCCAACCTGGCATTGCCCCAGGAGCAAAGTGGCAATGCCCAGGGGGATCTTTGTACTGCCCACCAGGCACCGGGTAATGGGGTCAAGGGCAGAGGGTGGGGCAGGATTGGTGGGGGGGGGAATGGATGGTTTCAAGGCTGGCCCACGCATGTGCGGGAGGCTGGTGATTGGGTGGAGGGGAAGGTCATACGGCCAGTGACCAGGAGGCCAGCAGTGCAGGGCGACTGCACACAAACCGATCTGCACAATGGCCCGCTCAGCTCGATGCTGCCAATCTTTTCAGCGGGAATGGATCCTGCCCTCTTATTTTTAATGATATTCATGTTAGTTCACTCTGCAGTGCACAGACTGTGGGAGATTCATTTTGAAAATCCCGCTGAAAAACAAAGTGGGATTAACTCCAGTTTTTACACAAATTTGACACTTAGCATTTTTTTGGGAGAATCCCACTCAGAATGTTCCATTTTGAATTGATTGCAAAAATATAATGGATTATGAATTTATTTAAAAATATCCTTTGCTGTTAATAAATATTGATTTTATGCTGAGCAGCAAAATACAGATTTTCAAACCTTTCACCTGAGGAAAGTACTAATGTCAGTGATAATGGCAGTGTACGTTTGCAAGCAAACTTTCACAGATAAATCCCTTTTTATTTGCACTCAGCATGAATCTGAAAGGGTGGTATTTCCATTGTACAGTTTAAGTACGTGGTCTTTTAGAATAAAAAGGAAGGAACCAAATTAGCGGCTTGTTGAGATGTATGCTTGCCCGGTGAGTATTAGGTGTTCCATTCAGCCCAAAAATAGCAGTCATGGGAGCTTTGATCCACAACACTGAGCTGAGCAAACCTTTAGTCACTTGGTGCTTTCTGTCTTTCATTGTGCAATAAACATACTTTAAAAAAAATCCTCTGGACTGAACCAAAAACAAATTTAAAGTAACAAATTTGAATTTAATAATATTTTTGTATTGCAGCTTGCAAAATAGAAAATTAAATAATCCAAACAACCATACCTTATAAGAACTATTTCGCTTTCTAACTATATATACTTCCATAGTATAGTTTGATGTGGTGATGCTGGCGTTGGACTGGGGTGGGCACGTTAAGAAGTCTCACAACACCAGGTTAAATTCCAACAAGCTTATTTGGAATCACGCACTTTCGGACACTGCTCCTTCATCAGGTGAGTGGTGAGGAAGGAGCAGCGCTCCAAAAGCTCGTGATTCCAAATAAACCTGTTGGACTTTAACCTGGTGTTGTGAGACTTCTTACTTAGTATAGTTCAGTATTCACATCCATTTACAGAGGAACAAATTTAAGAATTAGGATCAGTAGTAGGCCACTCAGCCTGTCAAGCCTGCTCTGCCATTCAATTAGATCATGGCTGATCTGATCATAACTCCAAGCCCACATTCGTTCTACTCCCCAATAACTTTTCAACCCCTGATGATCAAGAATCTGCCTTACAGGTATTCAAAGACTCTGCCTCCAAATATTAAGGAAGAGAGCGCCAAAGATTCACCATCCTATGAGAAAAAGAAATTTTTGTTATTTCTGTCTTAAATAAGAACATAAGAAATAGGAGCAGGAGTAGGCCATCTAGCCCTTCGAGCCTGCCCCGCCATTCAATAAGATCATGGCTGATCTGAAGTGGATCAGTTCCACTTTCCCGCTTTCTCCCCATAACCCTTAATTCCCCTGTCTATCAGAAACCTATCCACCCGTGACTTAAATATATTCAGCAAGGCAGCCTCCATCACTTCAACGGGCAGAGAATTCCAGAGATTCACCACCCTTTGAGTGAAGAAGTTCCTCCTCAACTCCGATCTAAACTGCACCCCCCCCCCCTATCTTGAGGCTGTGCCCTCTAGTTCTGCTATCCTTTCTAAACGGGAAGAATCTCTCTACCTCTACCCTATCTATCCCCTTCATTATCTTATATGTCTCTATAAGATCCCCCCTCGGCCTTCTAAACTCTAACGAGTACAGACCCTGTCTATTTAGTCTCTCTTCATAGTCCAACCCCCTCATCTCCGGTATCAGCTTAGTGAACCTTCTCTGCACTCCCTCCAAGGCCAAGATATCCTTCTGCAAGTGCGGTGACCAAAACTGCACACAGTACTCCAGTTGCAGCCTCACCAGTGCCCTGTACAGTTGCAGCAAGACCTCCCTGCTTTTATATTCAATCCCCCTCGCTATAAAGGCCAACATTCCATTCGCCTTCTTGATCGCCTGCTACACCTGCAGACTGGGTTTTTGCGATTCGTGCACAAGGACCCCCAGGCCCCTCTGCACCATAGCATGCTGCAGCTTTTCACCCTTTAAATAATAATCCCTCCTACTATTATTTCTACCAAAGTGACTTTGTTCTACCAAATGAGTGACTTCTTCTTTTGAGACAGTCATCACGTCTGTTTTCAAACTTAAGGTTGTGAAATTAATGCTTTAGATCAAAAAAGGATTGTTGAATTTTCTAGCTGGAATCTGACTGATTATTTCTGAAAGACAAAAGTCACATTCCAGTGACTTGGGATCACAGTCAAAGATGGCTGCATAATTACATCTCTCTCGGACTGTGATCCAGACATAGATTCTGCATTCCAAACTATTGATATGGAGGCAAACTATTTGCAATGCCACACTTGAAAGACAATGTGACTTCTCCTACCTCCTTGGCAAAGTGTCCAATCTCCTGGCACTCATCTGGGTGGCTCAATCACTTAGACACAATCACTTGGATAATGAGACTTGGCTGACAGAGGACTTCCCAGGCATGAGCTAATAAAGTTACGATTGGAATACCCTAACCATTACCATATCACTGGACAATTGGCAAGAGAAGATCATGTGTCAAGTGAATCCTTTGCATGTTTTATACATCTGCTTTCTCTGCAGAACCATGATAAGCAACTGAGATTCTGAAGGAACAAGACCTTGAATTGGATTCCTTTGTTTCTCCCTTCCTGTCTCTCCCCATACAATATGTAAGTTTTCTGAGCCCTCTCTGCTGATTTTGACTATCCAAGTACTGCAGACTGAGATTTAAAAGAAAATTCAAACCAGTGTTGCTGCTGCTAGGAGAACAGATAATCATCCATTTACAACATTATCTGTCTTGAACTTGGAAACAGCAGGACTATTGAGTGGAAGCAGCAGGATTGCCAAATTTAGCCGGGAGCCATTCAAGTTACCAACCTTCAAAAGCCATATACACCTTTAACATTACTGCACTATCAATTACTCATTCTACCTCCAACCTGGTAATCTATTTGTATGCATGTGTGTGTGGGAAGCGCGCGTGTGTGTGTGTGAGGCGTGTGTGTGTGCCGCATATGCACATGAGGTGTGTGTGTGGTGCGTGAAGCATGTGTGCGTGAGGCACATGTGCGCATGAGGCATACGTTTGCATGAGATGCATGTGTTTGAGATGTGTATGAAACATATCTCTGTGTGTGTGATGCATGTGTGTGTGAGGCATGTGTCAAGTTTGTGTGTGTGTGGCATATGTGTGTGTGTGTGGTGTGTGTGTGTGGTGTGTGTGTTTGGCATGTGTGTGTGTGAGGTATGTGTGTGTGTGCGAGGCAGGTATGTTTGTGTGGCGCGCGCGTGTGTGTGTGTGTGTGAGGGCTGTGTGTGAGGTGTGTGTGTGTATGTGTGTGTGTGAATGTGTGTGCATGTCTGAGATGTGTGTGGGGTATGTGTAGGGTGTGTGTATGTGTGCGTGTGTGATGTGTTGTATGTGTGAGGGATGTGTGTGTGCGTGCAAGGTGTGTGTGTGCATGCGGAGTGCGTGTGTGCGTGTGTGAGGTGTGTGTGTGTGTATGTGCGTGTATGTCTGAGATGTGTGCGGGGTGTGTGTAGGGTGTGTGTATGTGTGCGTGTGTGATGTGTTGTATGTGTGAGGTGTGTGTGTGGTGCGTGTGAGATGCGTGTGTGTGCATGCGGAGTGTGTGTGGGTGGGTGTGCATGTGTGTGTGTGTGTGTGTGTGTGTGTGTGTGTGGGTGTGCATGTGTGTGTGTGTGTGTGTGTGTGTGTGATTATTTTATTCGGACTGGGTGAAGTCGAGTAAAAATGATGCTCTTTTCTGGTTTAAAATTCAAGATAACCTGCCTGATCATGATATGCTGTATGACCTTCAGTAAGATGCCAGTGTATGGGGCTGGTGCCAACATTCACTTACTTCAGCATGGACTCCTCATTTGATTTCAGTTTGCACTGCTTTCCCAGTGGGCAATACTGTAGTATTAGCTCTTGATGACAGAACCATCTTTAAAAGTTCAAAATCTCCTGAATAAAAGTAGTTTTATGTGCACACGTTCAACTTCCCACAGAAGTTTATATACATTTTTCCTTTTGATCTCTGCAAGATGAAAAGAACTCAACCTTTTTGAAAAAAAGCCTTATTCTGACTAACTCGTGGGGTGAATCTTACGTGGTGGGATAGGAGGGGGTGCAGTGTGGATATATTCCTTACCCCCAATCCACCCCATCGAAAAGTCAGTTGGTAACTCACCTGCTTTATACCTGACTGCCCTGTAGTGATAATACTTTGGGGGAGGCTTTAATTATCACAGGGTGGGACTTCCAGTCCTGAGGGATAGGAAGTCCTGCCCTCAAGAGCTGCTGGCCAACAGATTTGCTGGTGGTATGTGTAAGCCCAGCAACAGCAGAGTAATGGCTGCTGCTGACTACATGCAGTCCCAAGAAGAAGGAAATTATCTCTTGGGTTTAATGGTAGGCCTGGGGATTTTTAGTTAGGGAGATATTATGAACTCTGGTGAGGGAAGGTAGGGTCAGGTTTTAGGGGCTGTGTTATGCAGGTAAAAAGAGGTTTAACATCCTGGGGTTGGGGGCAGTGCCCTTAATGGACGCAGGGGATCCCCAAAGGAGACGCCCCCCCCCCACCTCCACTCCACCCCATCCCATCCTTCCTGCCTTTTAGCCCAAGCTGTTAGTTTTAGGTTCCTTCCACCTCCCCCGGCAATGCATATTAATGCAAAATATTGTCTTTAAGTGGCTACTAGTTGGCATCTTAAGGGCCTCAGTAGGCCTAAAGGTGGGTGGATTACCTAGCATCTTACCCAGCCCCTGTGGTATGGGGGATAGCTTAGGGTGAGAAGGAAGACAGTGGGATTGTCACCCATTTTACTTTACATACGCTCTGCCCCCCCCACCCCTCAAACACACTAGTGAAAGACCCTCAAGCCTGGAGTACCAATACCATTGGCCAATATATTCAACTAAAACACTCCCTTTTGAAGATAAATGCATATTACTGCGGATGCTGCAATCTGAAACAAAAGCAGAAAAATGCTGGAAAATTGCAGCAGGTCTGATAGCATCTGTAGAGAATAGAGCCAATGTTTTGAGTTTAGGTTATCCTTCATCAACAGCTTTAGACTGTGACCTTTCTCCTCCACCTTGACCCTTTCTTTTTATATCCAAAACGTTTTTTGTCTTAATGCGAAAAATCCCTCCCTATCTCCCTCAGCCTTCTGTCACTTGTTCTCCTTCTCTTTAGCTCTGAAGAAGCATCACGTGGACTCAAAATGTTAATTCAATTTTCTCACTCCACACATGCTACTGGACATGTTGTGTTTCCAGCGTTTTTCTGTTTTTGTTTCAGGTGCAGCAGTTCAGTAATGCTGAAACCATTCAACTCAATGAAAAATAAAAGCAATCTACCTGAAAGAAATGCAGTGAACAAAAGCCGAACCTGATTAGAGAAAACTCATTCATTGGCAGTTTTGCCAAAACAAAAACATTATTCTCGGGAAAGTTCATTAGCGTCCAAAACTGGACACGTTTCACCTGACTGGCAGCCGAGATACATCAGATCAAAGAGGATCATCTTAAATTTTATCTTGGGCCTCATCGTTACAATTGCGGTAAGCTGTTCCTGTGCTCTAGTCTGACCAGCTCTATCTTCATTGTGAGTGCTGGGAGTGTGGTAAAGGGTGCAGCAGGTAGAGGCATGGAATCATAGAATCATAGAACGCTACAGTGCAGAAAGAGGCCCTTCGAGTCTGCACTGAACACAATGCCACCCATGCCCTACCCCCATATCCCTACGTATTATACCCACTAAACCCTCCAACCTCCACTACCCTGAACACTAAGGGGCAATTTCTTAGCATGGCCAATCAACCTAACCTGCACAACTCTGGACTCTGGGAGGAAACCAGAGCACCCGGAGGAAACCCACGCAGACATGAGGAGAATGTGCAAACTCCACACAGACAGTGACCCAAGCCAAGAATCAAACCCAGGACCCCGGAGCTGTGAAGCAGCAGTGCTAACCACTATGCTACCGTGTCGCCCATGAGTGAGTGGGGAGAAACAGCAACTATAGTATTAATATAGACTCAGGCACAGCATAGTATATTCAATTGGAAGAACAGATCTAGGAATGGACCGATGACTGTCATTCATTGAAATTAAATCTTTTCAGGCCAATTTAAAATTGAGATTGTTGCCATGGCTGCCGTATAAAAAGCCCCAACCAAATTAATGAGTGACCTGATGCCCCTGCTAATTGGGAGGGCTGTCTCACTGTGAAATTTGTGACTGTTTCCTTTATTTTGCATTCATAAAATGGCTGCATTTGGACAGATATGAAGAGCAAAGAAAGATTATGCATTTATAGAGCATGTTGCATATATAGAACAAAGAAAATTACAGCACAGGAACAGACCCATTGGCCCTCCAAGCCTGTACTAACTATGCTGCCCTATTGAACTAAAACTCCCTATCATTCTGGAGTCCATATCCCTCCATTCCCATCCTATTCATGTATTTGTTAAGATGCCCCTCAGGCATTTGCAACACATTTCATAACCAAGCATATATATTTAATGTATAGCCACTTCTGTAATGCAGGCGAAAGCTAGAATTCATTTGTGTTTTTGTTTAATATCTTACCTGAAGAATGGTCCCCCAACAGTGCAGGATTCCCTCAGTGCTAGTTTGAATCGTTAGCCTGGACTGCACACTCAAATCACCACAAAATCTGCCTTGAAGATAGAGCACCAGTACAGTGCCAAAGACAACACTTGCAATGTGTGATGATTGGGGATTTAAAAATAATTCTGTGCCTAAGTGTAAGACAAAAGGATAGGAAATGATCCAATTGCATGGGGCAAATGAACAATATATTGAGTATTTATACACATAATGCAGAATGTGGAAAATCTGTTTAAAGTTGTTTGTGGCTGCAAGCAACTGTGACAATGTCGATGATAAATTTCAACAAGACAGTGCAGGTGCCCTCTGCCCTCAAAGGCTGCACGAATACAGTAAGTATCTGACTGCGGAGGAGTGAAGCTAAATTGAGATTTTAAAATGGAACCATAATATATTCAATTGGCAAATGTTGACTGCACTGTATGGTAGGAAGAAATACACCCTTGAAACCATTAGTGTCAGACAAATGCAAAGCAGAGACACTAAACGCGCTAAAGTTGCTGGAAGTCAACATATGGGAGTCTCGATCCTCTTCACACGATGATTTGACAGGCCGGGATTTCCATCTGCTCCATTTTTGACCCATTTCTTTAGGCTAAGGAATCATTCTCAAAGTTTTATGGGTTTGTGAGGGTATTCTTACCAACAAGAGGAAGAACACCATCAATCCTGGAAGTGCAAAAATGAAACTACTCCTGCAGCACCACAAAAGGCAGATTCAAACTTACAAGAGTAGAATGCCCAAAGGCAGCAACAGCTAAACCTATAGGCTTCAGCTGGGCTGATACCCTCAAAGATAAATCGACGAGGACATAACAGGGGGAAAAGAGTTTGCTATTATTCCATTTCCCTTCAATAGACATATCTCTACCCTTTCTCAGGTTCTCTTTTGCATCTTCACCATGGCCATCCCAGGAAGGAGTGATAACACAAGAAGATAGCAGCAAGATCCACCACAGGCCAAGACCCACACCCCTAACCTGTCCCAACACATCCATTTATGTAGGGTGGGTGGGCAATGAGAAGCCAGTAACATTCCCAGCGAAGGAAAAGGGGGATAAATTGAGTTCAGGTGGAAAGACAACACCAGCAACATACCACACCATTTGCATTTTCCATTGTTGTCTTCTATCTTACCTGACTTGAAGCAATGAGGTGCAAGTGCGGGCATTGGAGTGGGCTGGACACAGTAAGAAGTCTCAAACTTGGTTTAAGTCCGACAAGTTTATTTGGAATCATGAGCTTTCGGAGCGCTGCTCCTTCATCAGGTTGGACTTTAACCTTGTGATTTGAAGCAAGACTGTGGAGGAATACTGGATTACTGGAGCTAAAAGCAGGACAGCTGAGAATGTGCATGGCAGTGTTTAAATAACTGAATTGCATGTAAGGAAAATGTCCCATTGGAGTAGACGAAAGTGTGAAAACATAAAGTGTTCTTTGGGCAAAACTTTTATAGTGTGAATGGAAAGAAAATTGATGGAAAATTAGCACAAAAGGTGTTTATTAGTGAGAGCAAATCTACAGTCTGGCGCGTGTGTAGAGAAGGAAGCTAAATAAGTTTTAGATGCTGGAATCTGAAACAAAAACAAAATTGCTGGAACATATCATCAGCTCTGACAGCATCTGTGGAGAGAGAATACAGCCAACATTTCAGGCCTGTTTTTGCCATCAAGTTGCGCCCGTTTTCGGATGCAAAAACTTGGTAAAGATGGGTGTGAGGCAAGTAGCGTGCTTCATGCCTGCCTCTGAGCCAGTTCCCCCTTTACCAAGGGCCGAAAATGGCCACCATCGGGACCGCACCTGAAACAGGCATGATTGACTTGATGGGCTGCACACCCAAACTTACCAGCATGTCTCCCTTTACCACTGTGTTCACCTATCCAGATTCAGACATGGTCTGCAAAGGTCCGATTTGGGCACTCCAGCTTCTGAGGAGGTAAGTTCCAAACTTCCGGCAGCTCTCTGACTCAGATTGGTCGAGGGGGGGGTGGGAATGGAAGGTGAGTCAGATAGTTCTCCGACTCAGATCAGAGTTGGGAGGGGGAGGTGGGTTAGATGGCTCCACTCAGATCGAGGGGGGGGGATGCAGCGTGGGTCTACTGTGGCATTTTGGGCACATTAAGCCCCATCCACAGGCTTCTGCAGTACGATTCCGAATTGTTGATATTTTTTCAGGCAGAGTGCGTACAGGGGTGCCTGGGAACGGGTCTAAATGTCGGATCTGTTTCAAGTACGCCCAGCACGTAGGCTGAAAATGGTAAAATAGGGTCCTTCGGGTCCGGGTGACCTGGATGCATGACTCCTGTTGTATCTCCCCTCTGCCTTGGTTCTTGTTTTTTTGCTTTAGCATGTGCAGTAACCGCGAAACCAGGCAATAGCATCCGCAGTGACTAAAAGAAGTGCTCTGACGCTTCACTGAATTTTGTCAGCGAGTCTTCAATGATGTGATGTGGGTGAGCCACAGCTCAGTCTGACATCCCTGCAAAGCCCAGTTTGTGCCAATCTACTGTGCAAAGACCTTGGCCAGTGTGGAAACTTTGAGGAGTGCCCAGTGTGGGTATGGCAGGTTGAAGCTGGGTGGGTAGTGGGTGGGCTCTGCATTTTCTGATGAGGACATAGTTTTTAAAAGAGCCCCTACAATGCAGAAATAGGCCATTTAGTCCATTGATTCTGCACTGATTTTCTGAAAGAGTGTCTTTCCTAGTCCCATAGTGTCCCTCTGCCCCCTCCCCATGCCCCCACCACTCCACACACATAACCCTGCACATTTATCGTGGCCAATCTGGCTGACTTGCATATATTTAAACTGTGGAAGGAAACCGGAGCACCCGGAGGAAACCCACACAGACGTGGGGACTGTGCAAACTCTACACAGACAGTTACCCAAGGCCAGAATTAAACCCGGGTCCCTGGCGCTGTAGGGTAGCAGTGCTAACCACTGTGCCAACATGGCATGTTGTTTCCATTCCTTCTGCCATAGGGCCTCTGCTGTTATTCCTCGGCACGGTGGTCTTAACCATACAGGTTGGGGCGATGGGAGAGGAACAGCAGGTGGATTGGTAAGATCCTTGTGAAGTGGTAGGCTGGGTTGATATCAACCTTCTCAAGGAGCATGCTTTGTATGTGAGAGGGTGGGATGTGGCTCAGGACTGTGGACCGGGGAGTTGAATCAATTGGAGGGTACCCAAGACGATACACATTGTATTGTTGAGCTGGGTATCTACAAGACTGGTGTGGGATAAGTTGTACCATCCTGGTGCATAGTGTCTGCAATTGAGTAGGTGGCAAAAAGAGCTGAAGTTCTTAAAGTTTGAGCATCTGTATCTCACGAATAGCCAGCAAGTTTGCTGAGGAGATCACTTTGCATTTTGATCTGTGTTGCTGTTGTGCTCTGATGCTTTTTGTATGTCAGTATTTGATCAAGGGCAGCACCAAGATAATTGGGATGTTGTTTTGTGTTTCTGTCTCTTGCCATTCAAGGAGGTGTTGAGTTCTTGTTTGGCGCTGGCTTTGTGGAAGTGGAATATACTTGAAACTGGGCTGAAGGCATCATGTCTTAAGTACAACTTTGCAACATAGTTGTTTAGTCCTCCCTCTGGTTTAGAAAATGTCAAAGCCTGAGAGACACAGCAGATATTATCAGCATCGACAAATTCTGAGAGGAGAATTGAACATATAGATATAGAGATTGAAAAGCTAGAACAGATCCCAAAGGAAGCTTATTGAATGTTTCCTCCAGGGGCTTGTCTTAGATAATCGATAGGGATATTCAGCCACCTATTCAAGGGATAGGTATTGTCACCCAGTGACTTCCATCCAAATTTGCATGAGCCACAAACAGCCTTGGTACCTGGGAGTGCTGCAAGATGTGAGCTCCCTGGGCACATACTTATCAGATCTGTGTGTAAAGGTCACAGACAATCTGCACATTATCACGTGCTATCCCTTCCTGTTGATGAAATCTCCCGGCACTCCAGCTGACGCCCTGATTGCCAAATGTGTGCATTATATGGTATCCTGGATGCAGGGAAACCCAGCCATTGCCAAAAACCCTCATGCTCTCTCCACCTGGCTGCCTTCATCCAGTTGATAGTTGGTGAAAGCGCGGGCATGTCCAAGGATGGCATCAGTCACTAACTTGACATAACTTTGTTCAGCTGACTGAGAAACACTGCACAAATCCCTCTACTGAGCCTTGAAATGAACCTGGAAGTTGAGGACAATAGTAACTTTCATGGGGTGGCCTCCACACAATTAGAGGCAATTTCAAGAAGTATCATGAGGCCCTGGAGAGGCATGGCTTCATGCGGCACTGGACCTCAGACATTTGGAGGTAGTTGGTGTGCTGCCTGTATACCCTAGGCACAGGGTGCTCGTGTCTTCTGTGTCAGCTCCTGCCCTGGCCTTTCTGCTGGGCCCGCACCAACCGAACCCATACCTCTCCTCTTACAGTTCTTTGCCTGGGACACTGCGTGCACCCACCTGACCTCCTCTCCCTCCTGCCCCTCTCTTCCTCATGGAGGAGCTCCCAGCAGCAGAATAGACTACCCCCATTGGAGCAGATCAGAGGACCACTGTCTTGCAAATGATGGAACACTGTCCTCCAAACCTCAGGAAAGTGCTGTGCTCTGTCGGCCTTTTATTCCACCCTTGGATAAGAAACTAAAGAAACATAATGAGTGCCCTGCCGATGAGCTAAAAATAGCACGTGTAGTATAAAATCCCAGTTCATTGGTCTTTTAATGGCCCTTTAATTGTTGATGGGTGGTGGCGTTGGAGACAGTACAAAGGAGATTCACCAGATTGATTCTGGGGATGAAGAGGTTTTTATATGAAGAGAGCTTAAACAGTTTGGGCTTATACTCACTGGAGTTTAGAGGGATGAGATCTGATCAAGGTATATAAAATTTTAAAAGGGATCGATAAATATAGACTAAATGTTTCCTCTTGTGGGGCAATCGAGAACAAGAGGTCACCGATATAGATTTAACCTGAAATGAGGAACACCTCTCACAGAGGATGGTGAATTTGCGGAACTCACTGCCCCATAGAGCGGTGAAGTCTGAATTATTGAATGGTTTCAAGAAGGAGATAGATATATTTCTGATTTTTAAAATGAGTTAAAGGGATATGGGGAACAGTAGGAAGGTGAATTTGAGACCAGGGAGAGATCAGTCATGATCTGATTGAATGGTGGAGCAGGCTCAAAGGGCTGAATTTGCCTACTTCTGCTCCTAATTCCAACGTTCCTATTAACATACTTCTGTTTCACGCACACGCCCTCCAACCTTGAAATCACGCAATGATGTTGGGAAATGCTCCTGATGTCATGTGTGATTTAACACACTTCCAGGTCGTACACATACTTGGCCCAGCCACAGAAAATTGTAGGCCAGCACTTGAGGTCATGACCAAGTCACTTCACATTGGTGCTGAGACAGTATCGCATTGTCTGCATTAACTATATTTTGGATGAGATATCTGTCCACCTGGAAAGTAAATTTGCAACCCCCTTTTGTGATTAAAACAAATCCAAGCGACCACCTTGGTTCTGATCAATGGAAGCAAGCCACCTCTTGAATGAGGTTATCTCCTCCACAGCCTGGAATAGCCCCAGCACTGGCTCTTCCCGCTCAAAAAAGACAGTAGGACTAGGGGGCACAGCCTCAAGATAAAGGGGAGGCGGTTTAGAACGGAGTTGAGGAGGAACTTCTTCACTCAAAGGGTGGTGAATCTCTGGAATTCTCTGCCCGTTGAAGTGGTGGAGGCTGCCTCGCTAAATATTTTTAAGAAGCGGGTTGATGGGTTCTTGATAAGAGAGGGGATTAAGGGTTATGGGGAGAGGGCGGGAAAGTGGAACTGAGCCACAACAGATCAGCCATGATCTTATTGAATGGCGGGGCAGGCTCGAAGGGCTAGATGGCCTATTCCTGCTCCTATTTCTTATGTTCTTATGTTCTTATGTTCAATGAAATTCAGCAATCAGAATTCACGACACTTATCACTCTTCTTCATGTCCACTATTCTCCGTGAAAAGAAAAGCCCTCAAACAACTAATCTAATTCTGCCCTTAAAGGAGATATAAGAGTGATCCCAGGCTCTTGCTAATCTAGTCAGCTGAAACAATTTATTTACTTAAACACAACTGAGTCTCTAAATTAGGCAGAAGAGAAACTGACCTTATGACCTGGCAAATATTTACCCCTTTAGGTAAAAATGCAGGATGACATTAGAATATAAGCAAAAGAATCACTCACTCATAAAACAATGTCTCCTTAAAATCTATTCCTGTCAGTCCAATCTTGGTCAATGACATAATGCAAAAGGACTTTGTTTGCTAATCATGGGACATGAAGCTACCTGGAAAACGTTTAAAGCAATCCCTTTGCCAATGATTACAATAATTATCAACAGAAATAAAATGTTAACACTCCAACAAATAAGCTTTGGAAAGAGATACAAAGCTATAGAATAGATATAGCTTTGTTGAAACAGAATTATTTTCATTGGAAAGACAGAGGCTGAGAGGAGACCCGATAGAGGTCTACAAAATTATGGGAAGCATAGACAGGGTGGATAGTCAGGCTTTTTCCCAGGGTGGAAGAGGGCACAGGTTCAAGATGAGAGGGGGAAAGTTAAAAGGAAATGTGTGGGGGAAGTTTTTCATGCAGAGAGTGGTGGGTGCCTGGAACATGATGTCAGAGGAGATGGTGGAAACAGAGACATTAACAATGTTTAAGAGGCATCTGGATGGTACATGAATAGGGAGGGAATAGAGAGATACGAGTAAGTGCAGAAGGTTTTTATGGTTTAGTTAGAGCATCATGATTGGCAAAGGCTTGGAGGACCAAAGGGCCTGTTCCTGCGCTGTGCTTTTCCTTGTTCATTGTTCTTTGTTTTTTATATAACAAGCAAGTCTGTAAGTGTCCTCAAGTGTATGGGAAACATTTGTTTCCATGAGAAGATGGCAAGGTCCTTGAAATTATTCCAGCAATTTATAAATAGGAGATCCTTCACTTTTCAGAAAACCTGTTCCGTTTTACTCCTTCTTGGTCTTTTATCTTACACATTCTTAAATGAGCTAATTGCCTGGTGTCAACCATCCAGTGTGACAACAAGTTATAGCTGTTCATCCTCTGCACAAAGAAATAATACCTGTCCTTCAAAACTCTGAATCTGTGTCCTCTGTTTCTAGTCTCTTGGTACATGTGAAGATATTACTCCCAAATGATGTTTTTCTATCCTTTTCTATCTCAGTAAGATATTTTTTGCGATGTTAATTATTTTTCTTGTTGCATCAGTTAAATTCTCCTGCGGTGTTTTCATCTTAACACATTCATGTACTTTAAAATCATCATAATTCCATCAGATCCAAATTGTTCCCTGTGGAAGGAAAAAACTCCACATCCAGCCAAAAATGAAAGACACTATTCCAGAAATGTCATAAAGCCCACACTCGTTTTGCTGACACATCATGGGTTTTTGCCAAAGGAACTATTAGCAGTAACAACAAACAGCAATATTTAGGGACACTTCCATAGCTAAGAAATACTTGCATATCATTGCATATTTTGTGAAAGTGTGGGGATTAAAGTTCATATAGATTCTTGAAGTCTGTTGGCGTTCACAAGATTTTGTCAGCATTTCATGTGTTTTTTGCTCAGTACTTTACAAGAATTTTGATACATGTTGTGGAAGCGACATGGTGTTTTTCAACCTTCAGTTGATATTGAGGACATCAATGTGCCTCGCAAAGAGAAAGCTGCAATGTTAATAAGATAGAGCCAATTTTGCCTCCACTTTGCTGGTCTCAGCATTCTGGCATGGAAATAAAAAGAGAAAATGCTGGAAAATCTCAGCAGGTTTGGCAGCATCTGTGAGGAGAGAAAGACTCTGATGTTTTAAGTCCACATGACCTTTTGTCAAAGCCCGAAAATGGGGATCTACTCTAAACCCCATTGAAATTAACCACTCTGGCAGAAGGGAGATGCCAGTGGGCCCTGAGACTTCAGTCCGGGGCTTGCTAACAGCATTTAAATTAGATTAAAATGAGTATTTAAATACTTAACCCGCCTCCCTGGCGATGTTGAGGGGGAAAAGATATGTTGACGACATGTGGACTCAAAACGTCAGCTCTTTTCTCTCCTTACAGATGCTGCCAGGCCTGCTGAGATTTTCCAGCATTTTTTCTTTTGGTTTCACGTTCCAGCATCTGCAGTAATTTGCTTTTATCCAGCATGGAAATACTTTGGACTGGATTTGCACTCAAATTTCAGAACTGCATGGTGTTAGGAATTAGAAGAAAATGGTCGCTGAGCAATGAGCGATGAAGGTGGAATTCCATGGGGATGATTCTCCCATCACGCTGCGCTAATTTTAAGCACAGTGGGCCGAGTGGAACTCGTGGCGGGCAATGCGTGGGATTTGCACATGCGTTTCCACTGCGATAATATTCCCCAGCACTGGATTTCTGGCAGCATCTGCTCCATGCCGGAAGTTGGCGGGGAAGCAGGGTAACTATTTAAATGCTCATTTTAATCTAGTTTAAATGCTACTAGCGGGCTCCAGACTGAAGTCTCCACTCACATCTCCTCCTGCCCCTGTCCCCCCAACCTACCCCCACCCCTCCCCCCCAAACCAGAGTGGTTCACTCCAGTGGGATTTAGAATAGCTCCCCACTTTCTGGGAACTATTGACCCGATCCCAATCCCACCAGAGTGAGAGGGACATTTGTGGCCTTGAGAGGGTCGGGCAGCGAGGGTAGGTTGATGCTCCCTGAGCATTGGCACCTGGGCAGTGCCAGCCTGGGGCCTCCAGCACTACCCAAGGGGCAAAGCACTAATGCCCTTGGGGCATCTTGGCACTGTCCATCAGGCATGGGGCAGTACCAGGAGGGTCTGGGGACAGAGCTTGATGGGGCAGGGCCCTGGAGTGGGGTTCCCACTGCCACTCCACATAAGGATCAGTGGGGGAAGGAGGGAGGCCAGTGATTGGGGTGAGCTGGGGGGGGAGGTGGTCAACCTGCTGAGGGTTGGCACTTGAGGGTAGGGTACGTTATTGTTGGGAGGGGGGGATTGGAGCTGGGGAGGGAGCTGGAGATTGGGGTGAGCTGGGAGGGATTGGTCGGGGATGGGACAGAGAATAGATGGGGGGGGAGCCAGTGATCAAGCTCTGGGGAGCTGGAGAGCTGTCATTGTGGGGGTTGCATGGCTGGCAGCGATCGAGCTGGTCAGCAATCGAGAGGCCACTGTGCACGTACAGATCTCGGCGCTGACAGATCGGCACATACGCAGCGGCTCACTTAGCACGCTGACTTCAGCCTCTCCAGTGGGAATAAGCTGCGTCCCCTGTTATTTAATAATATTCATGCTAGTCGCCTGTGCAGTGCACAGATTGTGGGAGATTCTTCTCTGAACTCCCACCGAAAAAAACCAACATGAAATATTCTGGTTTTCACACGAATTCAACACTTAGAATGTTTTTGGGAGAATTCTGCCCCACTTATCTCTCCAGCTACTTTGAGGGGAGTGGGGGTGTGGGGCAGGTGGGGGAATGAGTTGGGAACCCCACAAGCTGCTGTTTAGAAGTTGCTGGCACCATTCTAGAAGTGGGTGTTTCGAAACTTCTGCAACTTTCAATAAGGTGGCTGCATTTTGTAAACTTTTATAAATCACATCTGGCAAGTGGGGGCGTGATACACGGGTTGGATATGGGATGAGTTCTCAAGGTGAATAAAAATGCTGTTTCCTCCGTTACAGCTCATGAAATTCTGAGTGGTATCTGTGTGCTGAGGTGGGCGATGACAGTGCTGTGCTTAGAAAAAAGATAAACGACCATTAAATGATGCGGCTGCCAAGTTCTTACTTCTGGCAACTTGCAAGCTTCCAAATGGGAAAGCAGATTTGTGAAAAGATCTCGTGTAGTTGTCTTCTTATTTATTTTGAGACTCATACATGGAGGAAGTTGATACAATGGTTCGTGCGCCATCCTCTTGGCTTGTAAATAGTCGTGGAATGGCAGCCACGGAACGAGTGGGAAGAATGAGAAAAAGCATCAACAAATAAAAAAAATTAAACATTAAACTAATAATAGAACACATAGGCTGAAATTCTCTCCTCTTGCCTGCTGTGGGAATCATAGTGGGCGAGACAGAAAATTTGGTGGACCATTTAAAGGTCTGTTGAACAATTATAAGAATATAAGAACATAAGAAATAGGAGCAGGAGTAGGCCATCTAGCCCTTCAAGCCTGCCCCGCCATTCAACAAGATCATGGCTGATCTGAAGTGGATCAGTTCCACCTACCCGCTTTCTCCCCATAACCCTTAATTCCCTTGTCAATCAGAAACCTATCTACCCGTGACTTAAATATATTCAGCGAGGTAGCCTCCACCACTTCAACGGGCAGAGAATTCCAGAGATTCACCACCCTTTGAGTGAAGAAGTTCCTTCTCAACTCCGATCTAAACTGCTCCCTCCCTGCCCCCCCGCCTTATTTTGAGGCTGTGCCCTCTAGTCCTGTTATCCTTTCTAAGCGGGAAGAATCTCTCTACCTCTACCCTATCCATCCCCTTCATTATCTTAAATGTCTCTATAAGATCCCTCCTCAGCCTTCTAAACTCCAATGAGTACAGACCCAGTCTATTCAATCTCTATTCATAGGCTAACCCCCTCATCTCCGGTATCAGCCTAGTGAACCTTCTCTGCACTCCCTCCAAGGCCAACATATCCTTCCACAAGTGTGGCAACCAAAACTGCACACAGTACTCCAGCTGCGGCCTCACCAGTGCCCTGTACAGTTGCAGCAAGACCTCCCTGCTTTTATATTCTATCCCCCTCGCTGTAAAGGCCAGCATCCCATTCACCTTCTTGATCACCTGCTGCACCTGCAGACTGGGTTTTTGCAACTCATACACGAGGACCCCCAGGTCCTCTGCACCGTAGCATGCTGCAGCTTTTCACCTTTTAAATAATAATCCCTCCTGCTATTATTTCTACCAAAGTGGATAACCTCACATTTGTTAACATTATACTCCATCTGCCAGGTCCTCGCCCACTCGTTCAGTCTATCCAGATCTCTCTGCAGACTTTCCGCACCTTCCACGCAATTTGCTTTTCCACTCATCTTCATGTCATCGGCAAATTTCATTACCCTACACTCAGCCCCCTCCTCCAGATCATCAATGTAAATGGTAAACAGTTGAGGCCCCAGCACCGATCCCTGCGGCACTCCACTAGTCACCAACTGCCAACCAGAATAGCACCCATTGATTCCAACTCTCTGCTTCCTACTAGCCAACCAGTCCTCTATCCACGCTAACACCTTATGGGTGGGGATTTCCAGCTTTGGGGTACAGGCGGCCACAGAATCCTGCTCATAATGTTGGAAATACACAGATAGTCTGAAAAGAGCAAAATAGGTTAATTTGGGGGTTTTATTTATTTGCCTCTCATAATGGACTGTTGGCCTTTATATCTAAGAATAGAATAGAGTTAAGAGCGCAGAAACTTTGCAGGAATTGTGCAAAGCTCTGGTTAGACCACATTGGGAGGATTGTGAGCAATTCTGGGCACCACAAATGTGAAGGATATAATGGCCATTGACATAGTATAGTGCAGTGTAGATTTAACAGAATGATAACTGGACTCAGAGTGTTGACAATGAGAAAGAACAAATGAGAGTGGTATTTCCTGGAATTTAGAGGCTCAAGTGGTGATTTGCCTGAAGTTTTAAAGACATTAAGGGTAACAGATAGGAGAGTGGAATCGTTTCTGAATTTTCCACTATTGACATCCTGGATTACCATTCGTCAGAGACTATAGTGGGACTTTCTGGACTTCCTTGCCCCACAACTGGAAAATCCTGCCTGAGGTCAATAGACCATGGAAAGGTCTACCCATCGCCTGCCCCGAATCCCAAGGCAGGTGAGGCAGTAAAATTCCTCTCTCATTTAGAACAGCCATCTAAGTACAGCAGGTCAGAGACTGGGATCTGCAAGTAGTAACTCACCTGCTGACTCCTCAAAACCTCTCCACTATCCACAAGGCATAAGTTCAGAATGTGATGGAATTCTTTACTCTTGCCCTTTATTTATTGGTCCATGAGCTGCGGGTGTCAACTAATATTTTATGCACATTTTATGGCAGATGTCCAAAGATTGGTTAAAGTAGTGAATTTTAAAAAGTGTATTAAAAGAGAAAATGGACACAGAGAGGAGAGATTTAGAGAAGAAATTCCAGTGATTTGGGCCTTGTCAACTGGAGACATGACTGTCACGGGGTCGAGCGATTATAATCAGGGATTCTCAAGAGACCAGAATCGGAGGAGTGCAGGTATCTCATATCTGTAGGGGCCAGAAGAGATTACAGAGAAAGTGAGAGGCGAGGGCATGGAGAGATTTGAAAATAAGGATGAGAGATTTAAAATCAAGGCATTGTTTGACTGGGAGCCAAATAGATCCACAAACTTAGGCTGATAGGTGAATGGGATATGGCATAAGTAAGGACACGAGCAGCAAAGTTTTGAATGGCTTCAAGTTAAGGAGGCTACAGCATGGGAGACCGACCAGTTATACAGTAGATTGTTAAAGTTTAAAAGTAACAAAAGAAATAAAATCATGAATGCATGTTTCAGAACGGAGCCTGATGAGCAGAAACGTTCTTGGTCTTCGACCTCTCAGCGCTCTCAACCTCCCTCAAAATTCCTGGCAGCCTTGAGGGAGCTGTCTCCTCTCATTTTAAAACACATGCCATGTCCTCATTGGCACCTGATATCAGTGGCTGACATGTTCCTGGCCCGGCCCACATGGAGAACCAGCCAGCAGATGCTGGGTGTGCTTTAATTGGCCACCCAACATAATATCTCATTAACAACATGACCTCGGGCAGGAGTGGGTTTCATAATCTCTTCCTGCCCAGGCCGAATTCAGGCAGGCCCCAACAGCAAAAATTCAGGCCTTGAAGTGGGATCTGAATCCTTCACTTTGTGTTGCCAGTGTAAGAGTGCAGCCACTAAGTTAATCTTACTCTCAGAGGGCCTCTTTCCTCTTTTACCATATCTGATTCATTGTCTTACTTCTCAGCAGTACAACTTCATGTTGCTGCCACTAACCATTAGCACAACCTTTTCTGAATGTTAACAGGCCCAGGAATGGGATGGAGCATTGGTTTACTGTAGAAGATTAGTCAGAAGTGTTATCACAGTGTAAACCTAAAAGAGAGAAATATCCCATTGTGGAAATATGCAAATAGCATCTCTCCTGCATTATTTTATTTTAGTAAATCCGGCAATGTCATAATGGCATTAACTCAAATTAAAATGCACATATTAATCAGTTATATTTAACAGAACAATTTTCCAAAAACAGAAACTCATTTGTGGAGAGAATTTGCTGTTTAAGAATGATTAATATATTGGGTGCGAAATTTATTTGGAGTGGGAATGCAAATGGGTGATACTGAATCAGCAGCCTATTAAAGCTGTTTTACACTACAGTTTAAGACAAATGTCTCTCCCAATACCTCTATGCCTCTTTAAAAAAAAGGCATCAGATGAAGAAATATTAAGGAGCACTCACGTTTTCATCACCAAGGAAAAAGTGACTCAGCATTTGGACTGGTTTGAAAAGATCAAAGAGAATCAACGCACATTTGTTCAGGGGAGATCATGCATGAGCAGCCCAGTGGAATTTCTTTCTGGAGATTATTAACATGATGGTGAGGGCAGCATCTCTGTGTGTTCTCAATATGGTCTTCCAATTGACATTTCATAAGGATTGCCAGAAGAAACTATTAGAGTGCATGTAACTGGAGGAGACCCTTATAACATAGGTTATCATTTTGTTGGGAAATTGAAGAGAGGGCTAAAGGGAGTGTGTGCTGACTGGTGAGATGCAACAAATAGTTTGCCCCATTGGGCATATAATATAGTTTTCTCTTTTCACCATAAATATCATTAACTAAGGAAAAGACAACTGTCAAAATTTGAAGACTATACTAGTTTAGGAAGCACAGTATATGTAGATAGGGGTAGAAATTTACAAATATATGCATCTATATAGCAATATTGCCATATTAAAATGTCGCAAGATGCTTCACAGGAGCAGAGTTTGATGCCAAGCCATGTAAGGAAGTACTAGGACAGGTGACCAAAGTCTTAATGAAAGGGGGAGGTTTTGCAGACTATCTTAAAAGGTAGAAAAAAAAAGAAGTTTAGGAAGGAATTCCAGAACTTTAGGCCTACACAGCAGGAGACAATGAAATTCATAGCAGAATCACAGCATGAATGCTGAGATCTCAGAGGGCTGCAGAAGGTTGCAGATATGAAGGAGATTGTCGACAGAATGATTGGAAAATAAGAATAATTTCTCACCATAATCCTTGGCTCCTTTGTCGATCAAAAGTCTGTCTAACTTAGCTTTGAATATATTCAATGACCCAGTCTCCAATGCTTTCTGGGAAGAGAATTCCAAAGTCTAACAACCTTTTCAGGGAAAAAAAATAACCTCCTCATTTCCCTTTTAAATGGGCGGTCCATTATTTTTAAACAATACTCATTGGTTCTAGATCCCCCTGCCCAAGACATCATCCCAGCATTCACCCTATCAAGTCCCCTCAGAATTTTATGTTCTAATAAGATCATCTGTCATTCGTCTAATCGCCAATAAGTATGAACCTATCCCGCTCCATCTTTCCTCATAAGACAACCTCTTCATCCCAGTTATCAGCTGAGTGAACCTTCTATGAATTGCTTCCAATGTAATCATACCCGTCTTTAAATAATGGGGTTAAAATTTTCTAAAAGTCTTTTTATTAGCTTTTTATTAAAGAATTCAAGGATCTTCTCTACGGCAGATATTAGGCTATTTGGCCCATAGTTTCCTTCTGCTTGTCTCCTTCCTTTGTTGAATAGCGGTGTTACATTTGTAGTTTGCCACTCTGCTGAGACCTCTCCAAAACCTAGGCAATTTTGGAAGATTAAACTAAGGCATCCATTATCTTTCAGCCTTTCACCCGAGGATACAGGCCATCATTTCAAGGGGACTTGTTTGTCATCCTTTAGCCCCAAAACTTTCCCAATACCTTTTACTCAGTGATCAGGATTGTGTTAGATCCCTCCCTCCCTTTTCCATCTTGATTTTTAACTATCCTTGGGATGCTTTTCGCATCGTCTACATGATGAGTGATGCAAAATCACATAACCAAACCTCTCACCCTAACAGGATAAATCTTGTTTTATTTTCTTTACCTTCAGTTCTGACGAAAGGTCTTCCAGACTCAAAATGTTAGCTCTGTTCTCTCATCACGGATGCTGTCAGGCTTGATGAGATTTTCCAACATTTTCTCCTTTTGGTGCAAAATACCTGTTCTCAATTCTTCTGTTATCTCTTGTTTCCCATTATTAATTCCCCAGTTTCTCCCTCTAAGGGACCAATGTTCACTTTAGTTCCTCTTTTCCTTTTTATGTACTTGTAGAAACTTTAACTATTTGTTTCTGGCTTTCTTTCTGTCATACTCTAATTTCTCCCATTAATTATTTTATTCATTCTTTGCTGGCATTTAAAATTGTCCAATCTTCTGACCTAGCACTAATCTTCGTAATATTGTACATGTTTTCCTAAACTTGGTTCAATCCTTAACTTTCTTAGTTAATCAGGGATGGTGCTTTCTTATCCCAAAGTCTTTCTTTCTCAATGGAATGTATCTTTGTTGAGAGTTATGAAATAGATCCTTAAATGTCTGCCACTGTTCTTTACTGTCCTACCTTTTGACCTGTTTCTCAGTTTACTTTCACCAACCCTGTCTTCATTAGTTTTTTGGCTGCCTCTATTTAAACTTAAGACATTGGTCTTGAGCCCACATTTCTCACCATTAAGCTAAATGTGAAATTCTAACATAAGAACATAAGAAATAGGAGCAGGAGTAGGCCATCTAGCCCTTCGAGCCTGCCCCGCCATTCAATAAGATCATGGCTGATCTGTTGTGGCTCAGTTCCACTTTCCCGCCCTCTCCCCATAACCCTTAATCCCCTCTCTTATCAAGAACCCATCAACCCGCTTCTTAAAAATATTTAGCGAGGCAGCCTCCATCACTTCAACGGGCAGAGAATTCCAGAGATTCACCACCCTTTGAGTGAAGAAGTTCCTCCTCAACTCCGTTCTAAACCGCCTCCCCTTTATCTTGAGGCTGTGCCCCCTAGTCCTACTGTCTTTTTTGAGCGGGAAGAGTCTCTCCACCTCTATCCTATCCATCCCATTCATCATCTTATACGTCTCAATGAGATCTCCCCTCATTCTTCTAAACTCTAACGAGTACAAGCCTAGTTTATTCAGCCTCTCCTCATAGCTCAATCCCCTCTACTCCGGTATCAGCCTAGTAAACCTCCTCTGCACTCCCTCCAGGGCCAAAATATCCTTGCGCAGGTGCGGCGCCCAAAACTGCACACAGTACTCCAGCTGCGGCCTCACCAATGCCCTATACAGCTGCAGCAAGACCTCCCTACTTTTATATTCAATCCCCCTCGCTATGAAGGCCAGCATCCCATTCGCCTTCCTGACCACCTGCTGCACCTGCAAGCTGGGTTTTTGCGACTCATGCACAAGGACCCCGAGGTCCCTCTGCACCGTCGCCTGCTGCAGTTTTTCACCACGTAAGTAATAGTCCTTCCTACCATTCTTCCTACCAAAGTGGACCACCTCACACTTGCCAACATTAAATTCCATTTGCCATTTCCTGGCCCATTCGCCCAGCCTATCTAGATCCTTCTGCAGACTCTCCACACCCTCCGCACAATTTGCCTTTCCCCCAATCTTGGTGTCATCAGCAAATTTCGACACCCTGCACTCGGTTCCCTCCTCCAGATCATCTATATAAATGGTAAATAGCTGAGGCCCCAGCACCGACCCCTGGGGCACCCCACTAGTCACCAACCGCCAATCCGAATAGCACCCATTGACCCCCACTCTCTGCCTCCTATTTGACAACCAATCCTCTATCCACGCTAACACCCTACCCCCAACTCCATGTCCCCTGACCTTCTGCAATAACCTCTTGTGAGGTACCTTGTCAAACGCCTTCTGAAAATCCAGAAAGACCACATCCACCGGCTCTCCTCTATCCACTGCCCTAGACACATCCTCATAGAACTCCAGTAAATTTGTCAGACACGACTTCCCTTTAATGAAACCGTGTTGCGTCCGCCCTATCAAGCAACTCCCTTCAAGATGCCTCGCAATTTCCTCCTTAATGACGGATGTCATTATGTCACAACATGTTGTGTTGATAGAGACTCCTTTACTATGGAGATCATTGATGAATCCTATCTGATCACATATTATCAGGTCTAAAATAGCCTGCTCACTGGTTGCCTTTTGAATATATTGCTCTAAATAATTGTCCTGAATACACACCATGAACTCATTCTCTAGGCTGCCTATGACATCTAACTTACCCAACCAATATGAAGATTAACATCTCCCACGACTATTGCAGTACATTTCTTACAGGCCCTCATTATTCGTTCCTGTATATATAGTCTGTCCTACAGTGAAAATGTAAGGTTATTCACTTTGGATAAATGTGAGGTTATTCACTTTGGAAGCAAAAACAAGAAGGCAGATTACACCTGAACGGCTGTAAAATGGGAGAGGGGAGTGTGCAGTGGGATCAGGGTATCCTTGTGCGCCAGTCGCTGAAGATAAGCATGCAGGTGCAGCAGGCGATAAAGAAGACAAGTATATGTTGGCTTTCATTGTGAGAGGTTTTGAGTACAGGAGCAGGGATGTATTGTTGCAATTATACAGGACTTTGGTGAGGCCACACCTAGAATATTGTGTGCAATTTTGGTCTCCTTTTCTGAAGAAGAATGTTCTTGCTCTTGAGGGAGTGCAGCAAAGATTTACCAAGCTGATTCCGAGGATGGTGGGACTGATGTATGACGAGAGATTGAATACGTTAGGATTGTTTTGCTGGAGTTCAGACAAATGAGGGGGGATCGCATAGAAACTTATAAAATTCTAATAGGACTAGACAGGGTAGATGCAGGGAGGATATTCCCGATGGTGGGGGAGTCCAGAACCAGGGGTAACGGTCTGAGGATTCGGGATAGACCATTTAGGACAGAGGTGAGGAGACATTTCACCAAAGAGTGGTGAGCCTGTGGAATTCACTATCGCAGGAAGTAGTTGATGTCAAAATATCAAATGTATTCAAACAGCAACCAAGTAAAGCATTTGGGGCAAATGGGATCAAAGGTTATAGGGAGAAAACAGGATTAGTCCATTAAGTTAGATGATCAGCCATGATCGTAATGAACGGCGGAGTAAGCTCGAAGAGCCAAATGGTCTCCTCCTGCTCCCATCTTCTATGCTTCTATGTTTCTATGTAGCTACCCTTAGGGGGCCTATAAAATACCCCCACATGTGATGGGATGGCATGGTGGTTATCACTACTGCCTCACAGCACTAGGGACCTAGGTTCGATTCCCAGTTTGGGTCACTGTCCATACAGAGTTTGCACGCTCTTCTTGTGTCTGCATGGGTTTCCTCTGGGTGCTCATATTTCCTCCCACAGCCTGAAAGATGTGCTGGTTAAGTGCATTGGCCATGTTGAATTCTACCTCAGTGTACCCGAACAGGCGCTAGAATGTGGCAGCTCGGGGAGTTTCACAGTAGCTTCACTGCAGTGTTAATGTAAGCCTACTTGTGACAAATAAATTAACTTTAACTTGATTTTTTTTCCTTTGCTATTTCTCATCTCCACTCAAATTGATTCAACATCTTGATCTTTTGAGCCAAGGTCATCTTCCACTACCGTACTAATCACATCCTTTAATAATAGAGCTACTTCACCACTATTTCCCTTTCTTCCTGACATTCCAAAATGTCAAATTGCTTTGAATATTCAGGTCTCAGCCATGGTCACTTGCAATCCAGCCTCTGTAATGGCTATCCAGTCATACCAATGTATTTCTATTTGCACTATCAATTCATCCATTTTGTTATGGATGCTGTTTGCATTAAGATACAGAGCCTTTAATTTTGTAACGAAGGATGATCGGTGAACAGGGCTTGGAGCAAGTTAGGATAGTAGCAGGAGAAGTTTGGGTGAGCTTATGGAAGGTACGAGATGGGAGACCAGCCAAGGAAGCACTGGAATTGTTGAGTCCAGAGATAACAAAGGCATGTGGATGACTGTTTCACCATAGATGTAGTGTTGGCGATGGGAGGTTATAGAGGTGGGAATAAACAATCTAAATGGTGGAGAGAATATGAGGTCAAAAGCTCAAATCATATCAGATGATACACTAATGATACCAACAGCCTGGCTCAGCATCAGAAAGTGACCAGGAAGAGGGATGAAAACATTTGCTAGGGAACTCAGATTTCGGTGGGGACCAAGGAGAATGTTGTCTTTTTCCCCAGTACTTATTTAGGGGAAATTTCTGCTCACTTTTGCACTGGAAGTTGGACACACAGTCTGACAACTGAGAGACAGAAGAGAGGTCAAGAGTTCTTTCATGAATTGGATGGAAATAGAGGGATATGATCCTCGGAAGGGAAGGTAGTTCAGTCAGGCAGCATAGTCGGTGCAGGTTTGGAGGACTGAAGGGCCTGTTCCTGTGCTGTAATTTTCTTTGTTCTTTAAGTTCGTGGTGATGAGGTAGATGTTTTCAGTGCACATGAATAACATGAAGTGTTTTCAGATGTTGACACTGAGCATAGCACTTGGAAGAGAAACAGAAGGGAGTAAACAATAGAATCTTGGGGAAATCCAGAGGCAATGGTTCGGGAGTGTGAAGAGATATCATTGCAGTTGAGTCTCTGGTAATGACGGAAGGGATAGGAATGGAACCATGTGAAGGCTGTGCCACCTAGTTGAATGACAGAGAGGGAAAGCATTGCAAGAGGGTGATGCAGTGAACTGGTTATAGACACATTAAGAAGGAAGAATAAAGATAATGCATCATGGGCACAGTCACACAGCATTTTATTTGTCACTTTGATATGGGTGTTTCAGTGATGTGGTTGGAGCAGAAATTGAATCGGAGAAGATTGGACATGGAGTTGATGGACAGCACAATCAATGGCTTTAGAGAGCTGGAGATGGGCAGGAGTTTGAGGAATAATCAGGTCAGAGTTAGATTTTTTGAGAAGCTGAGTGATGCCAGCAGATTTGAAGGGAAATGGTTGGTATCTGAAGGAATGGGCTTATGGAATACATACCAAAAAAGTGCAAGATTTGGATTTGAGAAAGATAGATATACTTTTGTAAATAATGAGATAATAAAAACCTCCTTCTCTTCTATGTCTCATGTCAGATGAGGTGGATGAAGAAAATGTTTATAGTTGGTTCCATGGACAGCTTTTCCTAAAATAGGCCACCAGCGGCTATTGCTTGAGGGTTGCCACTCTGCATTAAGCATAGATGTCCAAGAGGTTGTCCCACTCTTAGCACCTGACATGGGTGTATCGGAAGGATTTATTGGTTGATGACTAACCTGTTTGTCCACATTAGGAACACACATTCATTGGCCATCAAGTCCTGGAGCAGGATTTAAGCCAGAGCTTCTGGCTCAGAAACTGGAGGGCTACCCACTATGTCAGAGCACCTCCTAGGAACTACAGAGATACAAAAAAAACTTGGTTGTCCAGATGCACAAATCACTAAACGTTGGTGCATAGGTATAATAAATAACTAAAAGATAAATGGAACGCTATCATTTATCATGAGGTGGCTGGAATACAAAGGGGTAGATGAGATGCTTTAGTGGTACAGAATCTTGAATATAATGGCCTTAGAAATGAATGCAACACAGGTTAACCAGAATGGTACAAGGGCTTAGTAGATATGGGGATAAATTGCACAAAATTGACATTAACCTCCTTGAGTTTAGAAAACTGAGGGGTGATTTAACAACGACCTGAAAATTATTCAGGAAATTGATACGTTAGGTATAGAACCAACGGGCTGAATTTAAATAGGCAGCAAGGATCCCACAGACTGGGCAGAAAGCAGGAACACCACTTCACTTTGGCAAACAATGGGACTCAGGATTGTATCTTTTCAATGGCAGCCAGTGAAATGGCTTCTGCCAGCTCTGCCATCCTTTTAAAGATGAGCCTGCCTCCAAGACCTGCTGGTCCAATCTGAGGATTGATAGCTCGGATGCAACAAGTAGGGACTACTGTTGAGGCTACAGTTGGAGCATGAGAATGCAATGATAGTTGGTGCCCTCAAAGTCAGATAACTGGGGTGTGGGGATGCAGTGGCCAGTCAGGCAGGCTGTGGCAAATGGCAGATTGTGTTGCTGAAGGCAGGCAGTGCCATTTTCACAGGGTGCCCATTGCCGCCAGGGGACCCTTTGTGGGCCAAAGAGTGTCTGAAAGGGACAATTCATTCCTAAGCCCAGTGGGAGGTCATCGGGGTTTTCCTGAAATTTCTCCCCAAAGGTTGGCAGACTGCCTAGCAGCTGGTAAACTGGCACTGAAGGCAAGAAGAGGCCCTTAATTGGCCATTTAAGTGGCCATCTGCCACACCTTCTGCTGCTGCCAGAGTGGCATGATGACAGGAAGATGATGGGCACAACATCTAGTATCTTCCCAGGACATTTTACCAGACTCCCCAACTCCCAGTCTGTCATCAAGGCTCAGTCTACTTTGGTGGGAGCATCCAAAGCAAGGAAGCATGATTTTAAAGCTAGCAATGCTGGAAATCTGAAATGAAAACAAAAACTGCTTGAAGTATTCTGCAGGTCAGGTAACATTTCATAGATCATAGAATCCTACAGTGCAGAAGGCCATTTGGCCCATCGAGCCTGCACCCACAACAATCCCACCCAGGCCCATTCCCTTAAACCCACATATTTAGCTTGTTAATCCCCTGACACTACGGTCAATTTACCATGGCCAATCAACCTAAACTGCACATCTTTGAACTGTGGGAGGAAATCAGAGCACCTGGAGGAAACCCACCCAGACACGGGGAGAACATACAAACTCCACACAGACAGTGGCCCGAGGCCAGAATTGAACATGGGTCTCTGGCCCTGTGAGACAACAGTGTTAACCACTATGCCATCGTGCCGCCCCCAATCATCTGTGGAAAGAGAAACAGAGTTTCCATTTCAGTAGGTTGATGACCTTTCATCATTCAAGGGCATTGACCTGAGAGGTTGTGTTTGGTTGTTAGCCCCTGTCTGGACTGAGAGCAGAGATGAGCTGGCACTAACATTATAGCTGCCTGCCATTATGTCAGATCTCCACCGGCCCTGGTTCGGGCGACATGGGAGAGGTGCTGCCATCCATCTGCACATGGCAGGGTGCCAACTTGACTCGTTTAGCGTCCTTTCTGCCAATCAAATGAGGCAACTGGGATTTTCCATTTTGTCTCCAGGTTCCTGCAGAAGGTGGGGGCCAGTGTAGTTGCCTCAGGTTGGTCTCCCTACAATAAGCTGGGAATGCCAACATCTTAGACAGGGCCTCAAACCCTCACTGCCTGCTTTGGAGCATGAGCATCCACAAACTAACCCCCCACCCCCGTGAATGGATTCATCCCACCATTCCTCCCACCTTCAGCCTGCCAACCCCCACAGTAGCGGCCTCATTGCAGTTATGTTTTCCTGTATTTTCAATTCAATGGAAAGAGGGTGTCTCCTTTCTGAAATATGCTCCCCTTACTTACCTGAAATCACCAACTGGAGATTGGCCCTCCAGTTTTGAGAGCCTGCATCCTTAGTTGGATGATGTACCTGTCCTCTAGATCTTAATTGGCTATCCTGGGAATTGAGTGACTATGTCCCAAACAGTGCAAGCTACCAACTCACATCAGAGTCTTACAGCGGAAGGTGGCAGGGAAATTCCTGCCTGTTAACTCTGTTTTTATCTCCACATATGCTGTCTGAAGAGCTGAGTACATCTAACATTTCCTGCTTCCATCTTAAAATCAGAGTGAGGGTATTCATGAAGTATGATATATTGACATTTTCAAGACCAGGCTTGATACATGTTTTGCTAGTCAAGAGTATCAACGAATGTGGATCAAAGACAGGCAAATGGAACTAAGTTATAATCATGTATGAACTGATTGAATGACAGATCCAGTACAAGAAGCTGAATGCCATGTAAAAAATCAGGTAAATTAAGAAAAAAAAGGACATAATAAAAATATTACAGCTTTGTAGAGTTTTTAGTCAGTCCTGACTCTCTGTGAAATGGTCCTCAAAGGGTTTATGCTGATGACCTTGAGTGGTCTCTGTGGTGGTGCACATGAATGATTATCTCACAGTTTGGCAGTCGCAGGTTTAAGCTCCAGCAGTTGCTGACACTTGAACCTACTTGCTAATATCTGAGCACTTTGTCAGCTCTCAACTAAGCCCATAGGTGAGAAAAAGCTGACGTTTCTGTCGATCTCTTCACAATATTGTGCTTCAAATTCACTCACCCATAGCGAAAAAGAACTCATAAAGAAAGCAATTTGCAGCTCACCTGCTTGTCTTAACCCTCCCATTTAGAGACCTGAAGACAGATTGTAGTAACCACATAGCGAGGAAAGAAATAATGGTGTGTGGTGATGTTGACTTAATCTAGAAACTCAAAATAATACATGGTAAGATCAGAAAGATTTGCGTTTATACATCTTTCATCACCACATGACATTCCAAAGTGCTTTACAGACAAAGAATTGCTTCTGAAATGCAGTCATTTTCACACTGTAGGAACATGGCAACCAATTTACACACAGCAATTCGCACAAACGGCCATGTGATAATGAGTAGATAATCCATTTTTCTGATGTTGATTGAGGGATAAATATTGGCCAGGACCTCATTCAGGGATAAGTGCCATACTGTTCTTTGAAATAGTGCCATGGGATCTTTTACATCAGCCTGTGAGGGCAAATGGGACTTCAGTTCGACATATCATCTGAAAGATGATGGGTTGGATTCTCCGATCACGTTCGTCTCGTTTGTGGAGATTTTGGCTCTAAGCCAAAACTCCATTCACTGCAGTGGCATCAGAGTATCCCAGTCATTGACTAGGTCAGAGGTTTTTGGCGCACATCTCAAGCAGTAAGGATGGCATGGTGGCACAGTGGTTAGCACTGATGTTTCACAATGCCAGGGACCCGGGTTCGATTCCTGGCTTGGGTGATTGTGTGGAGTCTGCATGTTCTCCCGTGCGTTTCCTCCGGGTGCTCCGGTTTTCTCCCACAAGATGTGCTGGTTAGGTGGATTAGCTGTGCTAAATTCTCCCTCAGCGTACCTGAACAGGCGCTGGAGTTTGGCAACTTCATTGCAGTGTTAACGTAAGCATACTTATGACACTAACTTCATTGCAGTGTTCATGTAAGCCTACTTGTGGCACTAATAAACTTAAACTTACCTATCCTGCACTGGGATGTCAGTCAGCCTTGGGTATTTTTGTCCCTAAATCCTGGCTGGGGTCTCGAACCCACAGCCACTGACTCAGAGGCAAGAGTTCTACCACTAAAGTGACATTTGTAATGCTGATTTGCAATGTATCGATGTCGCACAGTAAGGAGATTAAAGGTAAGAGATTTAGAGCAGGAAAACCTTGTTATACAGGGCCGTATGGCTCTGGAATGCATTGCCAGAGCTAAAGCAGGGATCATGCCACCATGTAAAAATAGGTTATTTCGGTGTTTGAAGAAAAGCTGATTAAAGGGATATAGGACAGGGACACACATGGGATTAGGACTAATACTCATGGGGAGAGTGAGCATCAACACAGAATCTTTGACCTATAAGGTCTGTTCCATGCTGCACAATACAGAAATATATAATTTGCTGTTTAATTTTCAATTTGAAACCCTAGCAAGGTGAGTAACTGAAATAAACAAGTCCAGATAGCGAATGTACAGTCGTAAAGGACGTGCCAATTACAGTCTGCATCACAGGTGGCCACAGCTGGCAGCAGGTTTACAGCAAACAGCATCCTGTACTTGCTTCCAAGTAGAATCATACCCTTGGCTATAATATTTCATGGTAATACGTCGGACTAATGGGTAATTTCTCCCTGCCTGACTGAAGAAGACATTGCGCTCCTTTAGTTCTTGCTGACCTGTGCTACCGGCTCCATTTCAGTCAATTACCCTTCCAGAGGGCAAAAGAAGTGAAACATGGCAGCAGTTGATAAAACACGTCCATACACTGTATACCTACAATCCTCTATTAATAAGAAGAATAATATTAAACGGTAACAGTTTGCAGGCTAACAAATCCAAACCACAAGTTCCTGGTTTCCATTTTGCTTGTATTCTGCCTGATCCAACAAGAAAACAGATGGATCACCCATCGTCCTCTCTCCTGCCTGCTCCTCAGTATTTACACCTCACAATTCTCAAAGCAGCCAGTTTCCATTTTTCAGTCTTTTACAAATCCCCTTGCACTCTCTTTTCATCTCGACCTTCCTTGCAGTGATCCGTCATTCTGCTTAACACGCACAAGCTCTGAGAGAGAGAGAGAGGGGGAGAAAGCACGTAGCTTCAGGGGAGGCCAGACAAACACTATGCAAAAGAAAATTATGGAGCCAGAAGGAATATTCTGCAATCTCCAAGGACTCACACATGAACTCAATCATGTGAATCAAGAAGTTCCAACAAATAAATAATTATGGGCAGAATAATTCACAAATGCAAGCTCCTCTCCAGGTGAAATATACCATTTTAGACACTTCAGAATTTCCTTTCAATGAGCAATTATCGATCATTATAATGAAATTTTAAAATATTTACTATACATTAAGTGGACAATGCTTTTAAACATAGCTTTAAGCTCTGCTTCCTCAAAAATATATTTACATGCACTGGTTTGTCCTCTCAAATGATGATTGTGTTCTTGGCTGATAAGGAATTCAGTTGCATTTATCTGTTCCAATGATTTTGTTTTACTTAGCAGTAAACTGAAAGATGAGAATGAATGTATGTTAACTAATGCCTCATAGAACCTATAACTATAATGTTTATTACAGTGTTGACATTTACACAAATTGACTTTTTTTTTCAGTGCATTTGTTTGAAGATATACCACAATGACTTTGTAATCCTGTTTTAATTAGACATATGTTGCAAGCGTACGAGAGAGAGAAAAAAATCACAGCCTGCACTCCCTGTGGTGGTGCCACACTGGCAAAGAATCAATCACCGAGATTTCAGTTGCTATGGAAACTGACAGTTGCTGCGCCACCATCTAAGTGGAAAATGATTGCAGGTGTAACTCATCACACGGGCAGACCAATGAGTTTTATCAACCCATCCAGCGCCTCTGCCAGGGAGTTAATTAAAAGCAGCGAACATCAAATAAATCTAAAGCTGCAAAGAAATGAAATGTACAGTACAAATTGAATTCCAGCACTAAGCAGAAATTAATATGCAGTACAAAGCACACCACTGCCTCAGCAACAAAAATGTAAAATGTCAACAGTACAGCTATGCAGAAAGTTAAATACATTTTCTCCCCGGCTCAAATCAAAGAGTTTTCACTTGCATCTCACTTACTTGCACACAAATCCTTGCTTGTCTGCATTGTTTTGGGAGGGATGACTTGGAACAATTGAAAGCAGCCGTAAGACATAACAGTGCAGAATACAGTCCACTGGGGATCTTCTACTTAAACCATGATGATTTTGGCATGAACTTATTTGGGAAGCTGCCCACTTTCTGACCTTTTGGCTGAATTGGCTGCGTTTTTAGTGCAGCTAAAGCGGTGGCTAATTTGCAAGATCCCCATACAATTTCTGCCACTTCATTTACCTGTCATTGACCTGCGGGAGATGGTTAATGTGGTGGTATATCATGCTATCACACCTAATAGACCAAAGTCCTGCATGAAAAGGCTGCCAGGCTAACTGAAGGCAGAAGGCTATTGGAACAGGGAGACAGGTGGCAGCTGCAATTCCATGTGAATAAGTATGAGGTGATATATTTCTGGCAAACCAATTTCTAGGTGACAGGATTTCCAGTCTTGAAAGATGGGGAATGTGAGGAGGTCTTATGGAAGTGCATTCGATACTAAGTGAGATAGCAAAATGTAACCCAGAGCACTGCTTCAAGTTAAGCTATAACTTTAGGATAAGAGACCTGAGTGCAAAAATGCAGCACTGCTGCCAGGAAGCACTTATTAACATAGGAAAGTGATCAATACCTGGAATAAGCTTCAGGATAGTAGAGGCCAAAACTCTGTGTAATAATCCTGCCAAGAGCCAGCCTATCATCACCAAAAATCCTTCAATGATAACACAAGAAAGAGCCAAGTCAGTACCCGGGGACCTACAGAATATTGGTCCTGGGTAAAATAATGGGTTTTAGCCCCCCACTATTCACTTCCCATTGATTGAGCCTCCACTTGCTAACTAAGGGAGGTCATACTCCATGAAGTCCATGGGGAGATCCATTGATAATCCGTCACGTCCGTTGTGGTCATCATAACATTCCTCCCCCTTTAGGTCTGTTTTGTCTCCAGTATCCCCGCCCTTTCCACTCTTTGGCTGAAAGTGAGAGCTACTCAGGAGTGAACTCCCTGCCTTGGAGGTGGTCCAGGTGTTCCTTTATAATTTTGTCTTGGACTTTAGCTTTGTAAGGTACTGGCCTTGTTTTCTCAGGAACCCAACTAAGACTATCTCTGAAATTCCTTACATGAATCAGATCACCTGTTCTTCCTACCCTTGGAGATTCTTGTTTTTTCTTTCGGGTTTTCTTGTTGGAACTCCACTCTCCCTATCAGGTTTGGGTCTGTTTTGTACAAGGGTCCATTGGAGCAATTCCTTGTGTTGCGTGAGCCATGGTCCTATAATCAAACAAAAATTGTGCCAATTTGTTCTCCACGGATGCCGCCAGTTGTTTCTTCATGCCATTTTTGAAAGTCTACATAGCCTGTTCCGATAGTCCATTCAACTACGAGCTGGCTGTTCGGGTGTGTCTGATATCACTGGAGAGGGCAAAGTTCTGGAAATCACTGCTTGGAAAAGCCGTGCCATTGTCAGGACTTTTGGTATTCTGTGATTGCAGAATCTCTGCTGCAATTTCTCAATCATAGCATGAGAGATCGTGGAACCCGTGCATCTCCAACCTCTTGGAGTGTGCATCTACCATGATTAAAAACATGGAACCCATAAAGGGAGCAGCAAGATCCAAGTGCATGCCAAGCTACTCCCATGAATGTAGGGAGGCTGGAGTTTTTGATTCCCTTGACATAAGGCATACTGCCTCACCAAGGCCATATGCCAGAGTTGAGGCTGAGTCACCAGACATAGCTCATAACCAGCATTTCCAATTTCGAGACAATAGGGTGGCAATTATACACTGGACACTGCCCTGGGCGAGGTTCAACTGCTCAGGACCCCCAGAGAATGACCCCATCCTCAACACTGAGCTTGTCTTTCTTAACCAGGAAGGGTTCATTTCTTCTAAATGTTGAATCTGCCATGTAGGATCAAATGCCTTATTTTAGATATGATTAGATCCATGGTTTCCAGATTTTAATTTGCCTTATAGGCACCGACAGAGTCTCCAAACAACTTAGGGTAATCACAACCAATGTGAGGTGATTCATTGGCATTGCAATAGCTATCCGAGTTCCAGGACATTTTTCTAGAAGGTATTTATGAACATTTATAGATTATAAGTAACAAGGCCCAATGCTGTCTCCAGGTGGGGGCAATGGGTGTTGGGAGGGTGGGGTGGAAGAGTTTGTGATTAGAAACTATTATGAAATGTCTGCAATAGACATATTGATGGAATTTTTTCACATGAAATATGACCACTATTCCCACTTTCTCGATCTGAGAATACCTCCATAGCATCTGAAAGCATCATGGATGGGTACTGTGATCAGCTTTTCCATCCCATCATTCCAGTGATGTGTAAGTACCACCCCAACCCTGTATGGAGAAGCACTGCATTTCAAAACAATTTCTTCCTTGAAATCGAATCAAAGTTGGCCAACAGCAGCTGTTGTTAACATTTTTGAAAGACTCTAACTGTGGAGCTTCCCAGAATCATCTTTGGTATTTTGTAATAGGGTATTAAAGGACTCAGCATGGAAGCTAAATTTGGGATAGACTTTCTGCAATAATTTACTAATTCTAAGAAGGACTTTAACTCCATGGTGTTCCTTGGAGTTGGTGCTTTCATGATGGTTTAACCTAGTCCTCTACTAAGTGTAAACCTTGACCATCTACCTGATAGCTTAAGTAGGTCACTTCAATCACTTGAAAGATTCATTTTTCCCTTTTCAAGTGTACTCGAGTCTTGAGAATCTCTGCAAGATGTCTCCTAAGTTTACTGGGAACTTTTGTTCCAAAGTCCCCATGACAAGGGCATCATCCAAGTGCACTGCTGCTCCGGGTAGCCCTCGGATTATGTTCTCCATATATCATCAGAATATGGCACACATTGGCAAGTGAATCTACTCGTATAGCCCCTGTTGCATGTTGATTGGCAGATATCTTTGAGAAGACTTGTCAAATTCAAGTTGAAGATAAGCATGGCTCATGTCCAACCTTGAGGACATCTGGCCACCTGCTAACTTGATTCATTTTAGTTTATAGTATCTACAGAGACATACTGACTTGTCTGTCTGAAGGATGAGGGCTACAGACACAGCCCATTCTGCAAATTGTTATGTCTAAATTTTCAAGGTATATGAATTCAGATTCTACCCTCTCCAACAGGGAGTTTGGGACCAGTCTCACTCTGAAATATTTAGTTTTGGAAAGGGATCGATGTAGATCTTGGCTTTGGCCCCTTTCATTTTTCCCAGTCCTTCTTGGAAAATTTCAGGGTATCTACTGATAACTTTGGATAATTCGCACCTAGCCTGAAGATCCCCAACAAATTGACCCTGATCTGTTGGAGACTCTGTCCCCATAAGAATTGGTCCTTGCCCCCCGTAGAACAATGATTGGAGTTGATTAGATTGCTGCCTGTAAGTCACTGGGGTCATTGTCATGCCTTTTATTTATAAAGGTTATCCCATGTAGATGGATGGTCTGGCCTTCATGTCGTCTAGGATCAGGAGCTGGATGCCAGTTTGGAGGTGTTTGTATATATGTTCCCCAATTAAAAAGACCACAACCACTGTGTCTATCTCAATTTTCAAAGGATGACCGTTCACCAGTAGTTTACCCACTATGGGGTGACCTTTGTTGTGATGATGCAATTCTGTTGTAATGACCCTGTTTCTGGAAGTGGTACACCTTCAGAGTATGGTCAGATACTGGTCTTCGCTTCTTCACTGAGTAGCAAGCAATTTGTCTATTCCTATCCTTTTACCTTGGTGGTGTCCTGGACTGTGTCTAGCAACTGCACTCATCTAGAATATGTACCATAATATTTTTGTGATTGTCACTGTTTTTCCTTGACTGCATAATGGTGTAATTTGAGCTCTGATGTTGTAAGGGACCCTCTCATAACTTGGTTAAATAAACAATCTCCATTGAGGACTGATTACGCAAAATCCCTCCCCTTAACTGGAGGACATAGCTGCCTGATGCCTCTATAGCTCTTGAGCTGCTTTTTCTGCCTTTTCCAGTGATAGAACTGTTTCAATCACTTCTTTGAAATCTATTTTGCATTCTGCCAATAACCTCTTTTGATTATTTATGTTGCATAGCTACCTGTCTCACAACATTTCATTTAGAGTGATCCAAATTTGCAATGTTCTGCTAATGTTCTTAACCTCGCCAGAAATTCAATGGCAGGCTCCCCAGAGGTTCTCCTTGCTGTGTTAAAGCGGTATTACTGGAGCATAACAGAAGGCTTTGGGTCATGGTGGCTTTTCACCAAGTCTACTAGCTCATCAAAAGTTTTCAAGTCAGGGCATCTAGGTAGGTCAGACTTCATCACACTGAATGTTGAAGTCCCAAACGCTGTCAACAAATTTACTTATTGTATTTTGTCCCCTAGGCTTGCTGGGGCGGCATGGTGTCACAATGGTTAGCACTGCTGCCAGGGATCCGGGGTCAATTCCAGTCTCGGGTGGCTGTCTGTGTGGAGTCTGCACATTCTCCCTGTGTCTGCAGGGTTTCCTTTAGATGCTCTGGCTCCTCCCACATCCAAAGATATAAAGGTTAGGTGGATTGGCCACGCTAAATTATCCTTTAAGATCTGAAAATGCGCAGGTTAGATGGATTAGCTGTGGTAAATCTGTAAAAAGGCAGTGGAGAGGGCCTGGGTAAAACACTCTGTCAGAGAGTTGATGTAGACTTGATGGACCAAATGGCCTCCTTCAGCACTGTAGAGATTCTATGATTCAATGAGATCCTACAATTCCTTCAATAATATTAGTACGGAAGAAGTAATGCACGTGCTCGATGTATTGGGGCCAGCCTGCCCCGCTGGTATCATAGGGTTCAAGTTTCCCCAAAAGAGGCATTATTTATTTTTCTTATCGGAACAGAATTGCTTATTAGTGACTATGGAGCTTTGTCCTGAAAGAGAGAAAAAAATGTTTTTACTCCTTATCACTAATGTAATAATCCCACCAAGGGCCAGTCTTCCATACTGAAAACCTTTTTATGGTAACACAAGAAATAGCCACACTCACAGCATACAGCATACCAGTCAATGCCCGAGGACCTGCAGAATACTATTTTGGGTTAAAGCAACCCTCTTGCAGCCTACTTTCCATTTGACAAGCCTCCATTCGCTCAATAAGGAAGATTGTACTTCACAAAACCCACAGGGAAATCTACTGATTACCCACAGTGCCCTTTATAGCCACCATAATACTCTGATTTAGCCAAGGATTGTTGAGTGCTGTGATGAGGTGACCATAGGATTTGAAGGTGGAATGGGATGAGTTTACCTCAAATGGACATATCATTGTCAAATTATTGGAAAATAGCGCACTGACTAGTAAAGAGGTTTAAAATCTGACAGGATCGTAAAATGGTTCAACACTTGACAGTAAAATATCTTTGTCAAATGAAGAGCTGCGATATAAATTCTACAAACACCTTTATTATCCATGACCTTCGCGAGTGAGATATAGGATCTGTCTGACATGCTTTCATTTTGTGAGTGAGCTGATCAACTTTGAGTGAATGAAGTTATATTTGCTTTATGCAAGAAAAGAGAAAATTATAATGGCAACAATCCAAGAGGTGATTGCAGTTTTACACAATAGGCTGGTATTGCTGTTTCCCCACTGGTACAATTGAAGGCAGAGGGGAAGGGCAGCTGAAGTGGAGGGGGGTATCACAGGAAATCCAGTGAGTAGCCTCCTCACTTGCCTCCAACCTGTATGAAATTTTACATGGGGCGGGGAAGGCTTCAGGTGGCCTTCAGCTTATTGAGGCCCTTAATGGCTACTGAAGGGCCTTATCCTGCCTCTCTGGTATTTTACCCTGTAGCAGGATGAGGTCCACACATATAGAAAACCTGGCAACGTTAGCTGCACAGGTTGGTATCAGGTAATGTGGGGTGCCGGGGATGGGGCCAAGGGGACTGTGGTCCTTTAGGTTCCCTTGGACTTATTGAACAACTCCCCAATGTTCATCCTCTCCTTAAAATTGTGTAAGTTACGTGGATTGGCCATGCAAAATTACCCCCTACTGTCAGAGGACTAGCCGGGTAAGCATATTGGGTGTGGGATAGGGCTTGGGTGGGATAGTTGTCGGTGCAGCCTTGATGGGCTGAATGACCTCCTTCTGCTCTGTAGGGATTCTATGACTTCTATGATTAACCTTCTCCTCAGCCTCTTGAACACGTCCCCCACCCTCTCATGCCTCAAGCACAACCCCAGACTTACCTAAGCTCTTTGACATGGTGGAACAGCCGACATCGGCCATCCTTCCTTGTTGGTATTGCTGAAACTACAGAGCTGTTGGCCATTCGATCGACTGATACCTGTTTAAGGTGGGATTTTCTACAGAGAAAGGGGCACCTTACCTAAAGCATGAAATTTTAAGGCAGGCAGCCTTCAGGATTATGGGCAGGTTCATTCCGCCTTCCTTCAGGATTATGGGAAGGTTCCCTCTGCCTTCATGGCTGGGTGGCGGTGAGGGTGGGGAGGGAGGCACAATTCTGCTCCTGTAGAATCTAGCCCAATGTATAAATTATGTTAACTACAAGACTTTCTGGATCTGGACGCCCAGTTTCGTCACTTTTATCAGTGTTTGAACTACAAAAATGTCAAATCAGCCTTGCAAAATTAGAAAATGAAATGAAATCAAGGAAGTATTTTCCTGATAAAGCTATTGTTCTGACAGATTCAGAGGCTTGTAAGGTTAAATAGTTGTATCTATTGGTAACACATATCTACATATATATATACAAAGTATAGCCTAAAGTAGGAGCTAAGGCTTTGCTGACTTCTCCTTAACTTTCTCCATACAACTCTATGTCCTGTCTATTGTCATGTGCCTCTCTACAACATACAGAGGGCAGTGAGGTTCTTCAGTCCCACATTAACACTTGTTATGCCAAAGACCATTATACTACATCTTCCTCCAAGTTTTTATCCAATATATTTGCGGTAAATCTGCCTTTCCTCTCCCAAGTCTCTGATTTTATGAATTCAGATGGACTGCAAATTGACAATTCTTCGAAATTTCATTCTTGTCACATTTGGAAGAGCAAGTTCAGTTTCATTGGATAGCCTTTGTTGGTTTGGAGCTGAAATAATTGTATTCTGCATTTCTGGCACATTGGTGGCACAGTGGTTGACACTGCTGCCTTGCAGTTCCCGGGACCCTAGGTTTGATTCCCGGCTTGGGTCACTATCTGTGTGGAATATGCACATTCTCCCCATGTCTGCATGGGTTTCCTTTGGATGCCTCAGTTTCCTCCAACAGTTGGAATATGTGCTGGTTAATTGCGTTGGTCATACTAAATTCTCCCTCAGTATATCTGAACAGGTGCCAGAGTATAGCAACTAGGAGATTTTCAGAGTAACAGTGTTAATGTAAGCCTAGCTATGACTAATAAATAAACTTTACTTTTGTTGCCACAATTTGATTCAATTTTTGTGCTCTTTGGAGTTGAATTTTTCTTTATCAGTGACACGCCTGCTTGTCTAGACACCATAGACTTGACTCATTCCTTCCACAGGGAGTATTTACTCCATTTTTTTATAGTCAGAACATAACTTTCTTAAGAACATAAGAAATAGAAGCAGGAGTAGGCCATCTAGCCCTTCGAGCCTGCCCCGCCATTCAATAAGATCATGGCTGATCTGTCGTAGCTCAGTTCCACTTTCCCGCTTTCTCCCCATAACCCTTAATTCCCTTGCCTACCAAAAACCTATCCACCCGTGTCTTAAATATATTTAGCGAGGTAACCTCTACCACATCAACGGGCAGAGAATTCCAGAGATTCACCACCCTTTGAGTGAAGAAGTTTCTCCTCAACTCCGTTCTAAACTGCACCCCCCCCCCACTTATCTTGAGGCTGTGCCCTTTAGTTCTGCTGTCCTTTCTGAGCAGGAAGAATCTCTCTACCTCTACCCTACCCATCCCTTTCATTATCTTATACGTCTCTATAAGATCCCCCCTCATCCTTCTAAATTCTAACGAGTACAAACCCAGTCTATTCAACCTCTCTTCATAGTTCAACCCCCTCATCTCCGGTATCAGCCTAGTGAGCCTTCTCTGCACTCCCTCCAAGGCCAGAATATCCTTGCGCATGTGTGGCGACCAAAACTGCACACAGTACTCCAGCTGCGGCCTCACCAGTACCCTGTACACTTGCAGCAAGACGTCCCTGCTTTTATATTCAATCCCCCTCGCTATGAAGGCTAGCATCCCATTTGCCTTCCTGATCACCTGCTGCACCTGCAGACTGGGTTTTTGCGACTCATGCACAAGGACCCCCAGGTCCCTCTGCACCGTAGCATGCTGCAGCTTTTCACCCTTTAAATAGTAGTCCCTCCTACTATTATTCCTGCCAAAGTGGATAAGCTCACACTTACTAACATTGTACTCCATCTGCCAGGTCCTCGCCCACTCGCTCAGCCTATCTAGATCCCTCTGCAGACTTTCCACACGCTCCGCACAATTTGCTTTTCCACTTATCTTTGTGTCATCAGCAAATTTCGACACCCTGCACTCAGCCCCCTCCTCCAAATCATCTATATAAATGGTAAATCGCTAAGGCTCCAGCACCGATCCCTGGGGCACTCCACTAGTCACCAACTGCCAATCCAAATAGCACCCATTGATACCAACTTTCTGCCTCCTATTAGACTGCCAATCCTCTATCCACGCTAACACCTTACCCCCAACTCCATGCCCCCTAATCTTCTGTAACAACCTTTTGTGCGGCACCTTATCAAACGCCTTCTGAAAATTGAGAAACACCACATCCACCGGTTCCCCTCCGCCTACCGCACTAGTCACATCCTCATAGAATTCCAATGAATTCGTCAGACACAACTTCCCCTTAACAAATCCGTGCTGCGTCTGCTCTATCAAACAATTTTTCGCAAGGTGCCTCGCTATTTCTTCTTTGATGACGGATTCAAGCATTTTTCCCACAACAGACGTTAAACTAACCGGCCTATAATTCCCTGCCTTTTGCCTGTTACCTTTTTTAAACAGCGGCGTAACATTAGCCGTTTTCCAATCTTCCGGCACTTCCCCGGAATCCAGCGAGGTTTGGTAAATAATCACTAAGGCATCTACTATCACCTCTGCCATTTCCTTCAGAAACCTGGGATGCATTCCATCCGGTCCTGGGGTCTTGTCCACCATCAGTCCTGCTAGCCGATCAAGCACTACCTCTCTAGTGACAGTGATCGCATTCAGGCCCTCAACTCCTACCATCCTCCTATCTTTAATACCCAGCAAACTATTTGCGTCCTCCTCCGTGAAGACCAAGGCAAAAAACTTATTTAAGGCCCCAGCCATTTCCTCATCTCCCACCACTAAATCCCCCCACTCATCCCCTAAGGGTCCAACATTCACCCTAGCTAGCCTCCTCCTCTTTATATATTTATAAAAACTCTTACTATCCTTTTTTATACTTAGTGCTAGTTTAGCTTCATAGTCTATCCTTCCTTTCTTTATCATCTTCTTTGTCAATCTTTGTTGATTTTTAAACCTCTCCCAATCTTCTAATCGCCCATGGGGTCCATCATAATCTTTCTGACAGTTGGTGGCGTTCCTCCATTCCTTTTGAACATTCCTCATCCAAGATCTCAACTTGCAGTTTAGCTTTTACCGCCACATTGTCTTAAAAACATAGAAATATAGAGAATAGAATCAGAAGTAGGCCATTTGGGCCTTTGATCCTGTTCTGCCATTCATTACGATCATGGCTATCTTCAAATTCAATATTCTGATTCCCCCTTCCCCCCATATCCGTTAATCCCCTTAGACCCAAGAGCTATGCCTAATTTCTTCTTGGAATCACACAACGTTTTGGCCTCAACTACTCTTTGTGGTAGCAAATTGCACACATTCACGACTCTTTGGGTGAAGAAATTTCTCCTCACCTCAATTCTAAAAGGTTTACCCCGTATCCTCTAATTATGGCCCCTAGTTCTGGAATTCCCCACCATCAGAAACATTCTTTCTGAATTTACCTTGTCTAACCCTGTTGGAATTATATAAGTTTCTATGAGATCCTTTTTCACTCTTCTAAATTCCAGTGAAAATAATCCTAACTGACTTAGTCTTCTTTCCTCTGTCCTTGTACCTCACTGAGGTGTGCTCCCGTGACTTGATAGTCTCTGGTCTCCTGCTCCAGTATTGTCATTCTGCTTTCGCTGGATATTACAATTCCATTGCCAGTGATTCCCATTTGTGCGATAGCAACAACTGGAGGTTGGGGCTCATCATTCTGTTGATGGTCATTCTCATTTGAATCTTCCACTCAAAGTTTGGGGGGGCTGGGGTTCAGTTGAAGGTTTGGCTGGTCTGACCAAAGAGGAGTGCCTGCCATCTACAAAGGAGTTGGACAAACTGACTTTGCATAGGGTGAAGACAATGCAGAGCTCAACTCCCAGTTTAGAGTGTCCTCACTGATGGACCTCTCAGGAACTTGTACCTGTGTGTAGTTGACAAAAGAGTTTGTTCTGATGATTTTCTGTCACTTCAAGGAGGTGAATGGCAACACAGACATCCCTGTTTAAGAGAGAAAAGGATTGATTTTGGATGACATAAACAATTTCTAAGATTTGCATGTCGACATACCAGTCTGGTTCTAGGATCATGCCTGTGGCTGGGAGATAGATTCCTCCAAGATCCTAGAGCAGTGTGTGTGTCATTCGTGGCCAGAAACCTTTCAGCCATCATTTCTTAGCCAACAGGACTGTAAAACTGGCTCCCATGGCTAATTTGAAATTGATGAGGTGACCATTTACAGAGGCTTCAGCAATCCGAAAGGAGAATCCAGGATCCTTGATTTCACCCAAGCAGCATAGCTGGATTTCTTCCTGGTATGCCAGCTCAATCTTGTGGACTGTTTTGGAATCCTCTGCATATATCGATGTCAGATTTGCATAGATTTCCAAGCTGCCCCAGCCGGCTACAGTTGAAACACTGCACAGAGATTGCTGAACATTGCTCTCACTTGTGAGAACATCTTTATACTACAGGAGTCACCTTGACTGGCCAGCCCAGAATTGCTGAAATAATGCAGGAAGCACACTATAAGAGATAAGGACTTTTGGTCTGGACATATGATTGTTCTGTGACTTGATAAAGATATTGAAGCTTACAGCCAGTTGTCACAAGCAAATGGATTCCTATTCATTACCTATGTTGCAACGGTAACTACACTTCATTGGCTGTAAAGTGCTTCGGAATGCCCTGAGGACGTGGAAGGTGCGTTATGCATTTTTTTCCTTACAGAGAAAATAATAGTAATTGTTGGATGGGAAATCTTCAGAAAATATCTTCATTCATTCTTTAATGAGCACAGGAGCAATGACAGGCTTTTACACAGTTCATCACATAGAGCCTGGAAAACATTCAATTTTCTTGCTATTTATAGTGAAGTTTTAATTGTCTGTAAAACAAATGAGAGATTTTTCTAATTGAGCATTATTATAGAAGTTACCATTTTCAATTGTCAAAAATGAATCATCAGCTGGAATTTTACTGGCACGCCTGCCCTGATTCCATTGGCAGGGAAGGCTTAGAGAACAGCATTCCCCATTGGCCTTGGGTGGGACCGTACGAACCTCGGGCGGACATGCCAGTAAAATTCTGCCCATAGAGTCATAGAAAGGTTACAGCACAGGCAGAGGGCATTCAGCTTGTTCACCCATGTCTCTCAGCAAGAGCAACTCAGCCAGTCTCATTCTCCTGCCCTTTACCCCATAACCTACAATGGTTTTCTCTTCCAGTTTATCCCCTGCCTGTTTGACGGCCACAGTTGAATCACCCTCATCAATTCTCTCTTACCATATCATTCAAGAGAATGCTGCCACTTGGTGAAGATTGTACGCCCCTGCCTTGTGCCAGCTGTGACTTAGTGAAAGCACTCTCACTGGTGGTGGGTGAGGGGGAGGAAGCGGGGAGAGGAGTGTAATTACGGCGGGAAAGCCAGCGTCAGAGCGCTTCATTGCACAGGGTGCTTCAATCTCCTAGTGAACCAGGTGACCTCCACCCACCTCCCATCCCCATGATTGGCGGCATTGCTATGCCCCAAAGCAATAGGGGTCACCGGCATCAGGACCCTCCTGATGAGTCACCTGGCAGACCCCTGACACAAGTCTCCACTTGCATAGTGCCCCCCCCCCACCTCTTGAATAGCCTCCCTTTCCACCCTCGCCAATCATCCTTCTTGCAGAGCTAACTCCTGCATAAACTCCCAGTCATTGTGCATCCCACCCCCATCAAAACCCCACCTCCACTCAGAGCCCACTCCCATTCAGGTCCCACCCCACTGAAGCCCAGAAACCAAAGGTCGGTTAGTTCCATTCAGGACTGAGATGAGAAAGAACTTCTTCATTCAGAGAGTTGTAAACCTGTGGGATTCTTACCACAGAAAGCTGTTGGGGCTATTTCATTAGATCTGTTTAAGAGGGAGCTGGATGTGTCCCTTGTGGCTAAAGGGGTCAAAAGATACGGAGAGAAAGTGGGAGTGGGATGCTGAAAATGCCTGATCAGCCTTGATCATATTGAACAGTAGTGCAAGCTCGAAGGGCCAAATGGCCTACTCCAGCACTTATTTTCTATGTTAGTTAGAAGCCTGGGAATGAAAAGAGAAGTTCCAGGAAACTGAAGTTAAAGGAACAGAGGAACTGGAATTGGATTCGGGTACTGTTTCCTGAAGTTAAAGTCTGTTGAAATGTATAAAGCTGATGGAGCTAGCCAGTGAGAAAGCAGAGATTCAAAACAATTATATGGTTGGTGAGATCATCCTTTAGCTTGTGAAGCAATTGTGAAGTGATTGGTGGCTGGGTCCCTGAGAGATTGTATGAGAGTTTAAAAGGCCATTCAAAACAAAGGAATACTGCAAGGAGAATTGGAAATTCTGGAAGTGGATCCTTGTTGAAAATGGCTGAAGGAAAACATTGTTTGTAAGAAGATTCTAAAAGATTCTTTTGAGTGTGGTGTTTGGAAACACTTGGGTAGAAGCCAGAGTCCAGTGAGATCAATTGGCTCAGTGTTACAATCTCTGGAGAAGTTTAAGGAGAAATCCACAGGGGTTTGATTGGATGATGTAATAACTGGAGGTGACTCAATGTGGTTCCAAAAATGAAGGGTTTATTAACTAACATATCTGACAGGTTTACTCCCTACTCCCTGGTTTCAGTTGAAGGTCCTCCTCCACCCAATACACGCGCCCATGCTCCTGATTGGCCCTGCTTCCCACATGGTCTCTCCATAGGATGTATCCCGATCAAGACTCCTTAAAGGATTGCCCCTTAAAGGGGCTACATTAGTACAGCTGGCATCTGCCATTTGGATTCAGGATGAGGTGCTATTTGACCACAGGTAGCCATTTGTGTTACAATAATTGTGTGTTTACCGAGAATATTATTGCATAAGGTACCATTTGTAATCTATGTTAAACTTAAAATGAGTGTACATTTGTGAAGATAGGTGGGAGCAAAGGAGGATTGTGTTATACTCAAACTTCTCACTTTTAATTTTTGTTGTCCTCAAAAACTAATTGGCATTCCTAAACCTCTGTTCATCCACGTTTTCTAGAAAACGGTAAAGGTTACAGTTTTTTGAGTTAGGATTCCATTCTGGGACCTTCCCATCCAATAGTAGCACTGGGATCATATTGTCACAGTTATAATTATTATTTTTGAGGCCTTGCTATGCACAAACAGGTTGCCATTTTACCTACATCAGGGCAGCAACTACAACTTAAGAGTAATGTATTGGTTATAAAGTACTTTGGGATATTCTGAGGTCATATAAGGTACTACCTAAGTGCAAGCCTAGCAATTCTTTCTTTGCACAGCAGTGATGATAGCATTTTCTCTTGCAGGCATCAGTTGTCATTTGCTTGATACAAGAATGCATGGCACTTAACGTGATGTAGCAGGTGTCTCCTGGGGTGGCTTGGATAGATTGGCTAGTGTGAAAGCTTCAAACCGTGGAACACTCACATCTACAGGAAGAGCCATTGCTGATTCAGACGCTCTGTGTAGGTCACTGTTTAGCATAACTCTGGCAGGCTGAGATGGAGACAGCAGTGGCCAACCTCAAACATTTCACCCAACAGCAATAACTATAACTTACAATTCCACAGTGTCATAAAACATCCCGAGGTTACTGACAGGGAAGTTATCAAACACAATGTGACAATGAGTCACATAAGGAGATCTGATGACATTGACCAAAAACTTGTTCAGAGAGAAATGTTTGAGGGGCCATCTTAAAGATGGAGAGGAAGCTACGGATGGAGGTTAGAAGGAGGGAATTCTGCAGCTCAGAGATGAGGCAACTGAATGCCAATGGTAGAGTGGTGAAAATAAGGGATTCAGAAGGATCCAGGATTGGAGAAGTGCAGTGATCTTGTTTGGGGCTGGAGCAGGTTACAGGGACAGGGAGGGTGAGGCCATTGAAAAGTAGGATAAGAATTTTAAAAGTGAGGTGCCATCGGATTGGCAGCCGATGTAGGTCATCAAACACAGGGTGATGGGTGAATAGGACTTGGGCTAGATTGAAATATGGGCTGCAGAGTTTTACCAATATAACTGTGGAGCGGTCCATAAAATCCTGGATTCATCCCAACTGGAGCTAAAACATTTTAGGAGGTCATTACACATTGGTGGGCCCTTATAAATTCCTCTGATGGAATGGAGGTGGCCTGCTGCTGCACCCCTGACAACAGAGACCTGTTAAAAGCAGGTCTAAAGCTATGCTGGGTCTACTCCTCCCTGGACTCTCTCCTCCCTGGCAGAGAATCCTGCGGCCAGCAGGCAAGCTGCAGAGTTTTTAAATATTGAAGAAAACATTGCCATATGTTGTTCCACATCAATCCTGCACTCGTCCCAACCTTGCAAAAGACTTGATTAAGGACATTTTGTTTTAAGATTCGTAAACAGCAGACGGAAATAGTGCAAGCCAGGAAAAGCAAGTTGGCTGCATCTTTTATAATACTGATGCCAATGTCTGCAAATGTATGCGTAGGGTCATGATCCATGGCCTCCCAAACTATATAAAGGTCACATGAAAATAGCACAGGGCTTGGAAGAGAGAGGAAATTTGTTCATGCAGGCAAAAAGCTTAAAGCTTTCAGGCTTCCTAACCTTATTTCTGCCTTCATCTGGAGACTGAAATCCGGCCCAAAGAGTATTAAGTCCTGATGACATTGACCAAAAACTTGTTCAGAGAGACAGGGTTGAAGGGCCAACTTAAAGATGGAGAGGTAACTACAGATGGAGGTTTGAAGGAGGGAATTCTACAGCTCAGAGACGAGGCAACAGAAAGCAAGAATGCCAATGGTAGAGAGGTAAAAATAATGGATTCAGTCCTATATAGGTCACATAAAATAGCATGGGGCTTGGAAGGGAGGGGAAATTTGTTTATGCAGGCAAAAAGCTTAAAGCTTTCAGGCTTCCCAATCCTATTGTTGCCTTCATCGGCAGACTGAAATCCAGCCCAAAGAGTATTCAGTCCTGATGAGAAATATGGTTGAGGGTCCATCTTAAAGATGGAAAGGTAGCTACGGATGGAGGATTATAATCATAATGATAAGGCTTTGATTAACTTTAATAAAACACTTGCTCCACATCAACTAGAGTATTGTGCCCAATTCTGGACACCACACTTTAGGTAGGATGTGATGACACTTAAGAGGGTGAAAACAGGTTTAAAGGAATGTTTCCAAGGATGATGGTCTTCATTACGTGCATTGATTGTGGAAGCTGGAGCTGTTCCCCTTAGGAATGAGAGAAGTTGAGAGGATATTTGCTAGAAGTATTCAAAATTGAATAAATAGTGAGAAACTCTTGCAGTTGGCAAAAGAGACAGGAACCAGCAGACATCAATATCAGGTGGCAGTGGTGTGTGACAGAAACAGTGGCAGCATGAGGAAAACGCTTTTATGCAGAGAGTGGTTCAAATCTGGAAGGTACTGCCCCAGAGTGCTATAGATGCAAATTTAATTGCGGCTTTCAAAATAAATTGGATAATTATCTAAAGAGAAAATATTTTCAGAGCTATGGACCAAAGATAGGCGAGTAGGACGAGTTGAACTGCTATTGCAGAAACACAGCACAGACGTGATGGAGTGAATAGTCTGTTTCTATGCTGTAGCATTCCCTGAGGAGGATTCAATGGTTCAGTGCATTGTAACTATCTATAAATATGTAACTATTAAATCCTCACAGCACAGATCTCTAACCCATTTCCCTCAGAGTACACACACACACACACACACACACACACACACACACACACACACACACACACACACACACACACACACACACACACACACACACACACACACACACACACACACCCCTAAAATACTAATAGGCTAAAAAATCCAGAAGTACAGAAGATGAAAGGAAGCAAAGGAAAAGGGGTATTATGAGCATTATCAAATAGATCAAAGGAAATTTACCTTCACTTCATCTCTAATATATTTGAAACCTCACTAGACCATGTGTGAAGGATTTGTTCAACTTTAAACAATGAACAAAAGGAACAAACTAAACAGGAGTTAAAATAAACACAAACAAGACAACGCAAAGGAAAAGTCCTTGAAAGAGCAAAAGATATTCCAGCGACACCAACAGGGGAAAATATAGCTAAAAGCCAGCTCGGGTTACAATACAGAATTTGATTAATAAGGTATCTGTTGTAAAGGGGGATGTCACAACCTGCTAGGCTAGCAAACTGGTTAAGAACCAAAAATAGAGAGTAATTGGGTGAATGAATGCTTCAGAGATCGCAATGATATAAACAGTGATACCCTTCAGGGTTCAGCCCATTGACAGCATTGCTCTTCTCAATATTTGAAGTGATCCAGGTCCCGATACCAAAATGTGCAGAAGATACTGTCACGGAGAGGAGAGATTGAATGGCTTCCCTCCATCCTTCTACTGACTGCAAATTTTTTTAGAAAGAGTACAATTGCAAATTCAGTGAGTGTTTAATGGCATAAGTGCTGTGACTGCAACAATCATGCATAGACAGTAGAGTTTCTTTATCAGGCACAAGCTCACACTGCAACGAAGTTACTGTGAAAATCTCCTAGTCACCACAATCCAGCACCTGTTTGGGTACACTGAGGGAGAATTTAGCATGGTCAATTCTTCTAATCAGCATGTCTTTCAGACTGTGGGAGAGAACTGGAGCACCAAGAGGAAGCCAGTGCAGACACTGGGGGAAGCACAATAGTGACTCAAGCTGGGAATCAAACCCAGCTCCCTGGTGCTGTGAGGCAGCAGTGCTAACCACTGTGACACCAAGCCACAGGTTTCTAAGAAAAGCGAATATTATTTATTGTATTTAATATACAATCAAAATAAAAATAATAAAAAGATCCTCCAAATCTCACACACATGCATTCAAGACTGCAAATATGTACACACACATAAGTTAAAAAGTGGGAGGGAGGCTAAATATTTTAAGAACGCAAAATAGTCAGTTATTTATGGATTTGATTAATGATTTGAATAGTTTCAGGCTGGGCTCAATAGACTTTCCAAATTCTGTGTCAGGCTGTGTTAAAATTTTGATGAACAATTTCTGTTTAGCCGTCTAGAGTCAGCAGCTGATGGGTTGATATTTTTCAAACTCTGTCTGTGGCAGGTGTCTGGTCAAATAATAGGTAAGACTCAAGCTTGCAAGGACGAGAGAGAGAGTGCCCAAGGTCAGTCCCTCTTCTGTGTCTCTTTTTCTTCTGCTCTGGGGACCTGGGGACCTGGGGAAAAGTAAGCCGCGATCCTTCCAATGCGAACCGCAACTTTTCTGATGGGACAGGGTGGGAGACACGCATCACTGGCCTTGAACAGGGATTTGTGCATGTGCATCTCCCAGAGCTGGTGAACAGTCACCGGTCAGACCGTGCTGGAAACCAGCGGGAAAGCAGTAAGTAATTTGAATCATTTTGAAATATATTTTAAATATGTTTTATCAGTTCATTATCAGGAACTTTCAGGTCCCAAATGGATCTCCCATCCCGCCAGGAGTAATTCATTCCAGCAGGGTTCAGACTAGTTCCTCGAGTTCAGGGAACTGGCGGAGACCCCGCCAGAATGAATGGGTACCCTGACAGTGCCAGCCTGTGCCTTCTGGCACTGCCCAAGGGGCAAAGTGCCCATGCCCAGGGGGCACTTGGCACTGCCGGTTGGGCATCAGGCAGTGCCTGGGGTGGGGGGAGTTCTATTGTGGGCAGGGCCTAGGGGCAATCAGTAGGGTTGGGGGGGGATTCCCACTGCCACTGTCCAGACAGGATCGATCTTGGATGGAGGGAGGGCAGTGATTGGGGTGGGCTGGGGGAGTCTGCCAGGGACGGGGGGGGGGGGAGGTGGAGGGTCTCTGACTTTAGAAGGGGGTCAGCAGGCAGGGGTGTCTGCTGGGGTGATGGGGGTGGGGCGATCGCCACTGCTGGGGGGGGCGGTGAGCTGTATATAGGGGCACTCCAGAACAGAGGGGGGTGGTGAGCTGTCCCAGGATTGCTGTGGGGACCACAATCGGGCCGTGGAGGGACTGGAGGGACAGCACTGTGGGGGTCTTGGGCTGGCTAGCCATTGAGCTGGCCAGCAAACAGGCAGTCTGACAGATCGGAACCACTGCGCACATGCAGAGTTCCAGAACTGTTAAACTCCGACGCAAATACACCCCGCGTCTCTGGGTTTTTAGTGAGACTCACGACTGGGACCTCTGCAGTGCACAGAGTGCGGAGATTCAGGTGCAATCTGAATTGTCAAAACAGCCAGGATTTAAAACAGTTTTCTCGCCAATTCAGCACTTATGGGAGAATTGCCCCATCGTTTCTAAAAGCACAAGAGAGGGTTAGTTGTCTCATGAAATTATCCCCTAACACCAACTAATCACTTACCCAAAAATGGTCACATCAATCTGTTTCCAGGTCCAGGGTAGACATGATTAGGTTATGGCTACAAGAGGTCCCTTCTCATACAAGATCCGTTGTTTAAAGTGATTGCATTTAAGGGTTGCTCAAAACCAGTTGAATGCATAGATGTTTCCTGGATATTTTGTCCAGTGGCTCAGGAAGTGATTCATCCACATTCCTATAAAGTTACTGCCCCCAGTCAGCTACTTATTGGAAGGCTGACTGCAATCTAATGACTTTGGTGGCACAGTGGCACAGTGGTTAGCACTGCTGCCTCATTCCCGGCTTGGGTTACTATCTGTGTGGAGTTTGCACGTTCTCCCTGTGTCTGCTTGGTTTTTCTCCAGGTGCTCCCATTTTCTCCAATAGTGTGAAAGACGTGCTGGTTAGGTGCATTGACCTGAACGGGGACCGGAGTGTGGCGACTCGGGGAATTTCACAGTAACTTTATTGCAGTGTTAATGAAAGCCTTACTTGTGTCTAATAAGTAAACTTCACTTTGGAATTTGTAAGGTACAAATATTCATTGACCTCTAAAGTTGCAGTTTAAGCCATTTTTAAAAAATACTGCTGTTCAGTACTTTTAAAACTCAACCAATGGTTTCAACTCAATAAATAATTTTTGGTAGAAAACATGACTTTATAACAAGACATAATATTGGGATTGTGGTTAACCATCAATGATTTCATAAAGGTATAGTTTTAAGTTTCTTTATTAGTGTCAATAGTTGGGTTACATTAATATTGTAATTGTTACTGTGAATATCCCCTAGTATCCACGCTCTGGCACCTTTTCGAGGGAAAACTTAGCATGGTCAATGCACCTAACCAACACATCTTTCATACTGTGGGAAGAAACTGGAGCACCTGGGGAAACCCACACAGACACAGGGAGAACGTACAAACTCCAGACAGTGACTCAAACCAGGAATCAAACTGGGTCTCTGACACTGTGAGGAAGTAATACTAACTACTGTGCTCTGAATTACAATCCAATTGGACAGATACTAAATTAAATGGATAGGAATCAGATAAAAATGAATACAGAGAAATCCAAAGTGATACATTTTGGGAGGTGAATAAGTAGATAACATATTCACTAAATGATAAAATCTTAAAAGCAGTAGATAAGCAGCAAATTAAGGTTTCAGATATGTAAATCCTTAGAAGTGGGAGGTCAAATTTCAAAAGCTGTGAAAAAGAATGCACGTGGGAGTACAAAACCAGGTATGTAATGATAAAGCTGTATAACTTATTACTTAAGTTAGTTGTACTGTATTAGTTGTTAATACTAGGGATAATAATAGGCTTGGATAAAGAGAACAGAATGGAGAAACTCGGGTTAGTTTCAAAACAACAGATAATGTTCAGAGGAGATCTGATTGAGGTGTTTAAACTTCTAAGGAATTTACTCAGGTAAAACAGAAGAGAGATAACCACTGACTAAAGAGTTTATAATTAAATGGCATAAATTTAAGATTATTACCAAAAAGCAAAGGGAAATGGTTAGAGGATTTTTAAAAATTGTGTAGCAGTTTGATGGGATATGGAATGCTCAAACAGAAAGAGTGGTGAAAGCAGAGTCCACAATGGCCTTTGAAATGTAAATGGATAAACCCTTGAGAAGGGAAAAAATGAAAAGGGAATGGGGAAGGGAAATGGAGCTAAGTGACATTTTCTAAGAGTGTTCAGGTACAAAGGGCCAAATAATCTCCTTTTGTGCTGCAAACCTGTATCACATAGCTTTATATCTTAGAAAACATAGGACACATTTCTGGAGCTATGTACAATTAAAACAACTGGGTACTTAGGGCATCATTTAATCTTCCTCCAATGGGTCTCCCGTGGTTGGTCTGTTTCATTGGAACATTCTTTCTAAGTTCCACATTTACTCCTCCAATCCGATAAAACAAAGGATCAGAATTAGGCCACTCAGCCTGTTAAGACTGCTCTGTCATTCAATCATACCATTCAATCTCAACGCCATTCTCCCACCTTTTCCCTTTAACCTTTGATCTCCTCACCAATGAAGAACTTATCTATCTCTGTCTTAAAAATACTCAATGACCTGGTCTCCACAGCTTTCAGTGTCAATGAATTCCAGATTCGCCACTCTCTGGCTGAAGAAATTCCTCCTCATCTCAGTTCTAAAGGGTCCTCCCTTTATTCTGAGACTGTGCTCTTGGATCCTTGTCTCACCTACTAATGGAAACATCTTCTCCATATCCAGTCTATCGAGGCCTTTCAGTATTCTGTAAGGTTCAATGAAATCTCCCTCAATCCTCTAAACTCCATCCAATACTGACCCAAAATCCTCAAATACTCTTCAGACATCAAGATTTTCATCATTCTCGTGAACCTCCTCTGGGCCCTCTCCAGGGCCAGTATGCCCTTCCTTAACTACAGGGCCCAGAATTGCTCACAATACTCCAAATGTAGTCTGACCAGAACCTTATAAAACATCATCAGAACATCCTAATCTAAGCATTTCCAGTGGTGGCTCATTTTTCAACCCAAGTGTGGCCTTAGCCCCTTCATATCTCCATGCTGTCTCTTGGCGACATTATCTGAAGTCATAGAGTCAGCTCCCACCTATAAGCTGATAGCAACAAGGTCAACCTCGCCAAAGCCTTTTGCGCATATCCTCTGCCCCTGCCGTGTCAGATAGCTTGTTCAACATTATCTCTGATGAGCCATCACTTGCTCTAGCATGTATTGCATCAATTACTTTTGCCCCATGCCGCATTCTCTGCAGCTTTACCTCGTGCTGCCCCATCATATTCAACACAATTCTGCTGTACTGACCAATTCTGCAGGGACAAGCAAAATACTGCAAATGCTGGAATCTGAAACAAAAACAGAAAATGCTGGAACATCTCAGCAAGTCTGATGGCATCTATGAACAGAGAGTTGCGTTCTCTGGCTAGTGAATCTGGAAGAACAATCCTGATCTTAACCTCAGCATCCCGTCCAGCTGGAGATGAACTTCCAACCTTGTTCTTTCCATCACAAAGATCACTAACTTTCACACTCATAACATTACACACCTCTGACCCTATCTCAGCCCATCTGCTCAGTTAATATCCTTTTCAGTCTGTTTTCTCAAAAGGAATAAATTGCAAAACTTGCTGCTGGCTGAACATCCTTCAATATTTGAACTCCAGTAGTACTGGTGCCAATGACTTTTGACAATTTTGAACTCTTTGTTTCCTTTTGCGTTGTTAAACCTTTGAAGTCCTTTTTGGAGAATTTCTACTAGTATTCAATATTTTTCTTCATTTTAATTGACTTACTCGCTCATTTTGCAAAACATTTTAAAAGAAAAGCTCGAACTATTTTTCAGATGTTCTATTTTTCATAGCCTGAGATAAAAATGGCCAGGATTCTCTCAAGAACATTCTAAGTGTTGAATTTGCATAAAAACTGAAATAGATCAGTGTTTTTTACAGTGGGAGTTTCAAAATGAATCTCCCACACTCTGTACACGGCAGAGCGCATGAGTGTAAACCTTGCTAAAAATCAATAGAGCTGCTCGCCAATCAGATTGACAATCAGCACCCAAGGGCAGATGTTCTATCCTCTGAGGGCCAAGAATCTAATGTTCACTTATTTAAGGTTACCCATTGCTGTGGCATAACTTTGTTAAGCATTGGTCAGTACAGCAGTGATTTTTCTTCTGGTGAAGTTGGGGGGCAGTGGCATGTGCATTGGGAGGCATTTATGGGCAGCACAGTGGTTAGCACTGCTGTCTGTCAGCTCCAAGGACCCAGGTTTGATTCCCGGCTTGGGTCACTGTCTGTGTGGAGTTTGTACATTCCCCCAAATCTGCATGGGTTTCCTCCGGGTGCTCCGGTTTCCTCCCACAGTCCAAAGATGTGCAGACTGGCCATGTTAAATTGCTCCTTAGTATACCGGGATGTGTATGTTAGAGGGATTAGCAACATAAATGTGTGGAGATAGGGCCTGGATACAATATTGTTGGTGCAGATTTGATGGGCTGAATGGCCTCCTTCTGCATTGTAGCGTTTCAATGGTTTCTTTCTATGATTTCTATGATGTACCCATGGAAACTTCAGCACACTGTCTTGGCTCTGTGTCAGCCCTAGCCCAGAGAAAAGATTATCAGCTGCATGAAGGTAACAGTGCTATTGCCACATGTATGTTTTATCTCAGTAGACAGTAACAGAAATAACATGCTAGGAGGCATAAAGAAGAACATGGGAGATAATGCAATTCCAAAATGTTCAAGAAGACATACCCATTGTGTCTGGTGCTCCTGGTCCCAGATGAACTTAAATATATATAATTTATATCCCCTTAAATTTATGGGTCTCTATTGTGAATTCTTACATCTCTGGAGCTACCACGATTTCTATTTCACTGGAGATTTTGCTGATAACTTGTAAGAAATGATCCTTTTCACACAGAATCATAGAATAATACAGCGCAAAAGGAGACTGGCTGGTCCTTCATGAATACATCAGTTCTTTAAAAGAGCTATCCAATTTTTCCCACTTGCATTTGCCCTTTTCCCAATTATTCTATAGATTTTTCTCTTTCAAGTATGTGTCTGATCCCCTGTTGAAAATTAATATTGACTCTTTCTGTTTCAGACTGTGTATTCCAGATCAGAACAACTCACTGCGTAAGAAAACATGTCCTCATATGGCATATGATTTTTATGACAATTAGCTTCAATCTGTTTCGCCTTGGTGGCATGGTGGCACATTGGTTAACACTGCTGCTTCACAGCGACCTGGGTTCAATTCCGGCTTGGGCAATTATTTGTGCAGAGTCTGCACATTCTCCCCATGTCTGCATGGGTTTCCTCCGGGTGCTCTGGTTTTCTCCTACAGTCCAAAAGTTGTGCTGGTTAGGTGTATTGGCTATGCTAAATTCTCCCTCAGAGTACTCAAACAGGTGTTGGAGTGTGGTAACTAGGAGATTTTCATAGTAACTTCATTGCAGCATTAATGTACGCCTACTTGTGACACCAATAAATGAACTTAAAAAAAACTGATGAAACAGGTTCTCCTTATTTATACTATCAAAACCTTTCATGATTTTGAACACCAGGATCAAAGCTCCATTGAATCTTCTCTGTGTTATGGAGAATAACACTTTCCAACTCCCCATGTAACTATAGTCACCATCCCTAACACCATTCTAGCAAATATTTTCTGCCTTGATATCCTTCCTAAAATGAGGTGCCCAGAAATGAAAACAACACTAACCAGTTATTTTATAAAAGTTTAACATAATTTTCTTGCTTCATTATCCTATGCCTCCACTTATAAAATCAAGAATACCTTTTATGTTTTTACTAACCTTTTCAGCTTGTCCTGTAACTTCAAAGATTCATGTAGGTACAGCCCCAATTCTCAATGTTCCTACACTAACTTCAAAATTGTGCCACTTAGTTTATATTGCCTCTGCTCATTCCTCTGACTAAAATGTATCCCTTCAACTTCTCTGCTTTAAATTTCATCTGCCACATGTCTGCCCATCTCACCAGATTAACTGCATTCCTAACCATGTCTAGGTATCAGAAACTAAGCTTTTCTTTGGGTGAAACAGAATGCCGGCAGCAGATCGATTAGAGTTATTCAGCTGGGGCAGCTCACAATCCAGTCGGGAATTAGCTTGGCAATACCTCACTGTGACATGTGGAAAAGCCAGGGGAGACCGGTTCAATGGGAGAACTGATTTCAAGGCTTTTGAGGATCCTTGACAAAACCGGATCAAAAAACAATCTTTCTGCCAAACTGACTACTACTGATGGTGTAGGCTCACTCCCATTGTAGACTTCTCAATGAACGTGTCAGTACAACACTCCAATTGCATTGCCATTTCCTTCAGTTTGATGGTTAGCTAACATTGCCCACGACATTATCTGAGTGCTAAAGCTATGATAACACCCAGTGGAACATGCAGACCACAACATTTGTTCCCTAATGGCATGATAATGATCACTTCAGGCAGGTACTATGGGCCAAATACTACCCAGCAAATCACAGTTGAGGGAATGAGAAAATAAGGGGAGAGAAATGTTGTATTATTGTATGCAATTTAAGTACCAAAACTTACTTTCACGACAAGCTAGTGAGCGTCTTGAAACAAAAATGCTTAAGACAACACACTTAATCTTTACAGACCTACTTAATATTGTTTTTATTATGTTTCTCCTTAGCACATTAGGGCTGATTTACAGAGACAAGTTGAAATTGGAGTGAAACAAAAACAGTGGCGCTGAGCACTTATATTACTCATCAAGTTTACATCCTTATTATTCTCAACTTACATTGATCCCACATTTGAGAGCCTGATAAGCTTTATGCTAGCAAGCCTTTTGTTGGAATACAGAGAGCTTATCCCATATACCAGCTTTCAGAGGACGGATATTATAAAAACAGACCTTTACAACTATCTCCTCTACTTATCTGAGTCATCAGATGATTCATAATATTGTGAATAAATGTATATCAAAGATGATGACAACTACACAGCTGAAGTTATTTCATGGAAGAAAAGTTTAATGCCACTAAATTCACACATTAAAAAAAATTAACCCTTCCTTAAGCACTTGTCTGCCTGTAAGCGTGAACTCAACAGCAATGCCTTTTGATGCTGATGACAATGGAAGCTCACAGTACAGAAGAAGGCCATTTAGCCCATTAAATCTGTGTCAGCCCTTTGAGGCAGCTATTCATCTACTTCCATTCCATTGCTTCTCCCATTTATATCCTTTAAATATCTCTTCTGGGACTGTTTGCCTGTCTCCTTTTATAAATAGTTCCAGTTTATGGTAGGGCTAAATGCCTTCTGCAAACCTGTACATGTGTATGTGACAGCAATGGTCACCTATTGTTTAAAGTTTATTTATTAGTGTCACAAGTAGGCTTACTGCATTGCAATGAAGTACTGTGAAATCCCTAGTCATCACACTCCGATGCCTGCTCGGGTTCACTGAGGGAGGATTTAGCACGGCCAATGCACCTAACCAGCACACCTTTCAAACTGTGGGAGGAAATCGGAGCACCTGGGGAAACCCATGCAGACACAGGGAGAATGTGCGAACTCCACACAGGCAGTGAACCAAGCCAGAAATTGAACCAGGGTCACTGGCGCTGTGAGACAGTAGTGCTAACCACTGTGCCACCATGAAAGGGGATCGGGAGTTGGTCCTCCAGTGAGGCACCCTGCAATGATACTTTGATGATGAGGTTTCATGCTGTTTTGAATCAAAGCAGTGCAAGCAGCCAGAATATCGATCTAAAATTACACTCTGGACTTTATTTTAATCATTTAGGCAAGCTTCTGGTGCCTCCTGCACCTCCTAAGATGGCAAGCTTTTTTGCAATGATAATTTATAGATGACTGGCCCTGCTGGCAGCAACCCCAGGGAAGTGGCAGGAGGAAGTGAAATGGTGAGTGCATCACAGCTGACAGTGTTTGTCAGGAAAACTGTCAAGTTTGGAAAAGCGAATGCTCCTGCACCACCAGGTTTTTCAGGTATGCTTTCGAGATCCATACCTTGAGTTGACAGCTGCAGCAGAGTCCAAGAGGGACAGATGTGCTCATTACACAGCAATTTCTGTGAGGAGACATAAATCAGGCATTGGCCCCCTCATTAACATCTGTTGAGCCAGGAGGAACAAGTGTGTTCCCTCCAGACTCAACTAACCCTACGATCCACTGCAGCCCCTCACCAACAATCTAAACCCTCTACTTCCATGATCTCTCCTGACAACACCCCCACACAACTTTCTATCACCCCATTACTCATGATGACCTCCATGATATCTCTAGTCGGTACAACTGTACAGTTTCTCTGCTCAACCTCACCCCCCATCTCTCCCCTATTGCAATCTTTTCCTCCACCATCACTAATGCCTGTTTTAGAAAGTTGTCCTCGGCATCTGAAAAATGGCTCCACTTACTTTGGTTTGGAAATTTCCCAGTTGCCCTTGAGCCTCAGGACCCAGAATTGGCCATTGTTTTGCCTGTTTTGTAGTCACAAAGCAAATACAAAGATCCAGTTTCTCCTCCATGGTGTTCCATGTGCAGTGGACAATGGGGAACCTGTGGACGTGATGTATCTGGATTTCCAGAAGACATTTGACAAGGTGCCGCACCAAAGACTGCTACATAAGATAATGGGTAATGTATTAGTATGGACAGAAGATTGGTTAACTTACAGAAAGGAAAAAGTCGGGGTAAATGGGTGTTTTTCTGGTTGGCAATCAGTGACTAGTGGTGTGCCTCAGGGATCAGTGTTAGGACTGCAATTGTTTACGATTTACATAGATAATTTGGAGTTGGGGACCAAGTGTAGTGTGTCAAAATTCGCAGATGACACAAAGATGGGTGGCAGAGCAAAGTGTGCAGGGGATGCTGAAAGTCTGCAAAGGGATATAGATAATCGAAGTGAGTGGGCGAGGCTCTGGCAGATGGAGTACAATGTGGGTAAATGTGAGGTCATTCATTTTAGTGGAAATAACTCAAAATTTACTATTATTCAAATGGTAAAGGATTGCAGCATGCTGCAGTGCAGAGGGATCTGGGTGTCCTTGTGCAGGAATCTCAAGGAGTTGGTTTGCAGGTGCAGCAGGTAATTAAGAAGGCAAATGGAATTTTATCCTTCATTGCTAGAGGGATGGAGTTTAAAAACAACAAGATTATGTTGCAGCTGTATAAGGTACTGGTGAGGCCACACCTGGATTACTGTGTACAGTTTTGGTCTCCTTACTTGAGAAAGGATATACTGGCACTGGAGTGGATGAAGGAGAGATTCACGAGGTTGATTTCAGAGTTGAGAAGGTTGGCTTATGAGGAAAGACTGAATAGACTGAGGCTATACTCATTGGAATTTAGAAGAATGAGGGGAGATCTTATAGAATCATATAGGATTATGAAGGGAATAGATAAGATAGAAGCAGGGAAGTTGTTTCCACTGGCGAGTGAAATTAGAACCAGGGGGCATAGCCTCAAAATTAGGGGAAGCAGATTTAGGATTGAGTCGAGGAGGAACTTCTTCACACAAAGAGTTGTGAATCTGTGGAATTCTCTGCCCAGTGAAGCAGTTGAGGCTACCTCATTGAATGTTTTTAAGGCAAGGATAGATACATTTTTGAACAGTATAAGAATTAAGGGTTATGGTGAGCGGGTAGATAAGTGGAACTGAGTCCACAAAAAGATCAGCCATGATCTTATTGAATGGTGAAGCAGGCTCAAGGGGCCAGATGGCTTACTCTTGCTTCTAGTTCTTACGTTTTTATGTTCTTATGTTATAGATAATGGATAATGGGAGATGATGGCTGAATGGCATTATCGCTATCTATTAATCTATTAACTCAGCTAATACTCTGGAAACTCAGGTTTGAATCCCGCCATGGAAGATGATGGAAATTGAATTCAGTAAAAAATATCCAGAATTAAAAGGCTACTGATGACCTTGAAACCATTGTCGATTGTTGGAAAATCCCATCTGGTTCATTAATGTGCTTTAGGGAAAGAAATCTACTGTCCTTACCTGATCTGGCTTACATGTGACTCCAGAGCCATAGCAATGTGGTTGACTCTCAACTGCCCTCTGAAAAAGGGCAACTAGGATTGAGCAATAAATGTTGGCCCAGCCAGCAACACCCATGTCCCTTGAATGAGTTAAAAAAAGGGTATTGACGTTGTTTCTATATCCCCAGTGTCCAATGTCGCAGGGTTCAGAATGACTAAGGAAGGAACTGGCCCAAACCACTTTGTACAGTTTAATCAATGATCTTGTTTTAGAAATAGAAAATGTACATGGAGAGTCTAGGTGTGAAAAGTTGACAAGTTACTTTACATTTCAGAAGCATTTGTGTTCTTCAGGTCAATCTATCATCTCTTCGAAATGTTGCAGTTCCCTACAATTCTGACACACCAGCTATCTGAGTCATTAATAATGAATCATGTAGAAATCTAGACTGCGTTGATCCTAAATTAAACCTTTATTTTTAATACAGTTCCCAATACTCTAAACATAGTTTGGCAATCACACTCAGGCAAAATTTGAAAACAAGTACTTCTACCTCTGGCAAATCTTTTTGTAATAGAACTTAGCAATGGGATATGTTTCCTCCTTTGTAGGTTGCCTGAACTGGGCTAAGATGATTAAAAGTGTTTTGATTCTCAGATAGGCTCCAAGGACTGATGTGAGATAAATCTACTTCTGAATATCAAGCCAATCTCACTCGCTTCTCACAGTCACAAATTGGAGTTATTAAATCATTCTGCTTAAAACATTCACAGTGCCAGGCAGTGCAGTGGCACAGTGCTTAGTCCTGCAGCTTCACAGTGCCAGGGACCCGGGTTCAATTCTCAGCTTGGGTCACTGTGCGGTGCACTATCTGCACATTCTCGCATGAGTTTCCTCCGGGTGTTCCAGCTTCCTCTCACAGCCCGAAGGACATGCTAGTCAGGTACATTGGCCATGCTAAATTCTCCCTCAGTGTACCTGAACAGGCACCAGAGTGTGGTGACAGGGGGATTTTCACAGTAACATCATTGTAATATTAATGTAAGTCTGGTTGTCATACTAATAAATAAACTTTAACTGATAATTTCTTGAATCTAAGGGTACGGGATGAAGAATTTTTAACTTTTGTGTGGGGTGAACTTGCAAACCTTATGTAAAGGTGGGCCTCATAGACCTTAGTCGGAATTCTCAGAGCTCACCCGTGGATGGGATTCCCCAGTCCTGCTATAGCCAAGGGAGATTTGGTTGAGTGCCAAATTCTTTGTTCTCGTTGGCAGCAGTGGCAGGTTGAATGCCATTGGAGAATTCTGGCCCTGGTGTATAGGGATTCTGTTCTTCTTCTTTGTGTCTCATTCTGCATCGATGACAACTTTTTCAATTTTGAGTTTTGAAAGTCTAGGGCAGGTTTTGAGGCTGAATGAGAAATGACCCTACTTAAGGGCCTCAATTGAGGAAAAGATTGGCTGGTCTATCTCTGCCTTCTCCCAGAAAATTGTAGACAGCTTGTGGGCAGGCAGGAGAGCTGCAGGAAGGCCATCCAGGGAATTTTAGAGCCTCTCCACCACCTCTCCCCAGGAGACCCACCCACTGGGGCCCACAAAACTTTGTCCATTCTCTTTTTTAACAACAGCATTTAAATTTTATTTTCATATGGTCGGAGTTGGGAGGAGAATGGTGGTTGATATTGGTAGTCCTGTTTTTTTTTGTAACAGAGGCTTATATAATTAAAGATTATTCACCCATTGATTTTAACTACTAAAGATTCAATGTTTACCATGAGACAATATAACTTCAGAATAGAAGAAGGCCATTTGGCCCATTGAGTCTGCTCAGCCATTCAATAAGATCATGACTGGTTTGATATGTTAATCCTAAACTCCACTTTCCCGCCTTATCCCATAACTCTTGATTCCCTTACTGATTAAAAAGCTGTCCATCTCAGCCTCGAATATTCTTAATATTTCAGGCTTCACTGCTCTCTGCGGTAAAGAATTTCATGGATTCATTATTTTCTGAGAGAAGAAATTCCTCCTAACTCTGTCCTAAATAGGCCAGGCCTTACTCTGTGATTATGCTATCTGGTCCTAGACTATTCCACAAGGGGAAACTATGGGCCCTATTTTACCATTTTAATTCTAAGTGCTGGGCAGACTTGAAACTGGGAGTGTTTCAAATCTGACTTTTAGACCCATTCTCCAGCACCCGCGTATGCATTCTGCCTGATAAAATAGCAGTAAATCCAAATCAAAGAGCAGAAGCCTGTGTGAGGGGCTTATCATGCTCGAAACACTGTAGCTCCGATCGGCACCTCCAACTGGGCATTCGCAGTAAAAAAAGATAAACACGCCCCTACCACATTAGTCCTGGGCCAGATCGTGCCTCCCTCTGCCGGCCCCTACAGACATTACCCCAGCCCAACAACATAACTGATCCCCTTATCCGCCCACCCCCCTGTCACCGAGACTGATAGTGGCCCCCTGCCCCCTTTCCCCCCACTAATCATGCGCAGAATGGCAGCGGACCCTCCTTCCTTCCCATCAATCACACACAGAGTGGCAGCAGACACCCCCTTCCCCCAAGGGTTGCATACAGAGTGGCAGTGGAGCCCCCTGCTCCTGCCCCCGCAATCTGAGTCAGAGAGCCATTTGACCCGCCTCCCTCCACTCCCCCCGCAGAGATCCATTTGACCCGCCTCCCTTCCCCCCTCCAGAGAGCCATCTGACCCATCTCCTACCCCGCCTCCCCCCAAACTGATCAGAATCAGACAGCTGTCGGAAGTTTGGAACTTACCTCCTCAGAAGTTGGAGTGCCCAAATCAGACCTTTGTGTACCATGTCTGTTTCATGCCAAATCTGGATGGGTGAATGCGGTGGTGAAGGGGGAAGTGCTGGTATGTTTGGACGTGCAGCACATGAAGTCAATTTAAATGCATGTTGGACGCAGTCCCAATGGCGGCCATTTTTGACCTTGGTAAAGGGGGAACTGGTGCGGAGATGGGTGCAAATCACTCTACTTGCCTCACGCCTGACTTTACCAAGTTTTCATGCCCAAAAATGGCTGTCTGGTGCCTGGTACAGCTTTAGCAAGACTTCACTATTTTTGTACTCCATTCCTTTTGAAATTAAGGCTAACATTCCATTCGCCTTCCCTATTACCTGTTGAACTTGCATGCTAGCTTTTTGCGAGTTATGCACAAGGACCCCCAAATCCCTCTGTGCCGCAGCTTTCTGCAGTCTTTCTCCATTTAAATAATATTCAGCTCCTTTATTCTTCCTACTAAAATGCATAACTTCATATTTTTCTACATTATGTTCCATTCTGACTTAAAACACATCAGAGTCTATTCACTTTCAGAATCACTAGCATGATCAGTGTATAAGTTCTCTCCCAAGTATGATTAACATAAAAACGCACCAAAATCCAGGTTTCTTTATATATTGTAGGGAACACAACTTTTCAGAGCAGTCAGATGATAATTGAAGCTTGAATGAATATTTTTAAAAGATCCTTAAGATTCAGAGATAGACATATATGCTCCACGTAGACACCTAAGTGGATGATGGAAATCAGGTAGATTTTGTAAATGTCTTTCTTCATACTTTATTCTGCTTACACTAACAGTAGTGTTTGTTAAGAGGCATTCAGCTAATGGCATAAATGAAGATGTCAATCTTAGCTCCTGAAATAGTAATCGGCAATTTGACTCATATCTAAAGTATAGTAATCAACAAAGCTGCTCAGTTTTGCAAGTTACAACAAGTTTTGAATAGGAACCTCAGCAGCTCTCCATGACCAATCCAGTATTCTTGGGGGGCTAATTCTCCCATCCTACTGTGCTGATTTTTTTAACACAGTGGGACGGGAGACTTGACCGGTGGCCGATTCGTGCTGGGTGTCTGGGCCTCATACGCCTCTGAGTGGAAGATTTTTGGTGGCGACAGATCCACGCTGAAAGTCAGCATAATGGACATTAACATGCATTTACATACTTTAACATTTAAATAGTGGCTCTGTGACTAGAATTCCACCCCCCACACCCCAACAGCTAGTGCCTCCCCGCACTCTGGCTTAACATCACACTGGCAGGAATTACAACTGCTGTATAAAAGTCGGGACGTGGTGTGGCGGCATTGAACAAGAGTAAGGAGGTAAGTCTGATGGAACTGCAACTCCTGGAGTGCAGGGGAAGTTGGAGGTAGGGCCTGGACTGGCACTGGTAGTGAGTCTTTGGTGAAGGCTGGCAGATGATGAAGACTCGCTGTAAGGCACACTGAGATCCTGCCCCTGGTGCCACTCAAGTCTAACTCCTACCTGTTCTCCAAATGCACACTGCCATCTGGGCCCACATAGCAGTAAGGGTTGGCAACACAAGTGTGTGGGGCACCGGAGGCGATGGAGGGGGGGGACGATTGACTAAGGGTCTGGTGGATGCTCAGGAAAGTTAGGCAGGCGGTCGATAACATTTGGCCGAGGGACTGGCATTGTGTGGCACAGAAATCCATGCCCCATGCGTGGGATTGCGGTACACTCAACTCTGTGGGGGGAGAATCAGAGACAAATTAGTCATGGCTGTGAGGTGCAAAAAACATTTACTTGTGCTCTTAACATTTTCCAAAGCTTAACCCTGACTACTGCTGACCTTCACCCTCTGAGTGACCCTACAACTTTCTAATCTTGTGTGTCCTGGACCCTGTCACACATGAGGACAGATCTCTGTGCCAGATTCCCCAGTGTGAACATCATCCTTGTAGTGTTGGCCTGGTTAACACCTCCAGCGACAGCACGCTGTTTGACTTCTCTAAACAGCCTTGCAGTCACAGCATGGTTGCTGACAGCCCATCCACAACTCCCAGGATTTGCTGATGCATCTCCACCAGCTTCAGGAAGAACGATCCCTGAGACCTGGCACCTGGCTTAGGGCCAACTGAATCCTTGCCTCCGGCAGACCTCCGTGTGCCCCAGTCCTTAGATGCGCCCACTTCCAACTGATATGCATCAGCGGCTGTGATGTGCTCACCAGTAAGTGACCCAGAAGCCTCAGCACTAACATGACCCACTGTGGTGATAGTCTCAGTGTGGGTGGGTTGTGTGGTTGATGCCTATGCCTATTCTCGGAGGATTCTACAGGGCACCCCTCTGAGCAGCAGGGGGAAGGGGGGGAGGGGAGAGGGGGGTGACATGAGAAGTCTTTCCCCTCTCCCGCCAGTTGTGGATGGTATTCTCCTGTGGAGACATAAGGGGGATTGAAAGCATGAATGTATGGAAGGGCATAGGGTGCAATGTATGTCGGGGTTGGGAAGCTTGTGTTGGCCGTTTTGGGGAAATGGGTCCCAATGAGGTGTGCTGTTTGGGGCTTGTGCCACAGGTTTTGGAGGCAGTACTGAGAGGGGAGAGGGTTTGGTTGGTGGCTGTCCTTGAGATGTCTGGGGATGGTTTGACATTGTAAGCACAGGTTTAGTTACATTGCATTGTGAATAATGTACAGGCAGCCTTGTTTCAATACAGGGTGAGATTCACTTTGAAATTCCCACTGAAAAAAACACGATTTACTCTAGTTTTCACGTGAATTTGACACTTAGAATTTTTTAGGGAGAATAGCCCCCTTGATCTCAGCTGAGGATTTTCTATCCTGTAAGTTACATATAATGGTTACAAACACATTCTATCACCAGCTTACTCCAAAAGAGGCTAAATATTCTGAATTACTGTAGCAATTTGAGGCTTAGAGGTGTAAGGTTTCCAATTTCCCATCACAATGTACAGCATGAATTGAATTGTTAGGGATGGGAACAAGAGTACTGACAAGACCTGCTTTGGCACTGGCGTATCAGACACTAATTACTGCAGCTAATCTAGGGGAATAATATTAACCTGATAAAACAGACAAGCAGATAACATGTTAACACTTTCAGATCTGTAGCAATCAGAATTTTTCTGGGCACCGTGGTTCATGCATACAAATCTCCTTCCCGCCACCTAAAATATCAGGGAATGTGTTTTGGATTACGCTGGTATTCTATGTAGGTAAAGAAAGGTGTGTGTGTGTGTGTGTGTGTGTGTGTGTGGCGTTATTAGAGACAGCTTGTCTGTTAGGGCTAAGAGATGAATGGTTAAAATTTGATATACGTGTAATGAGAGTGTATGGTGAGTTTGCATTACAAGTAAATAGGTTGGATCTAAAATTTCCATTGTGAGATAAATGGGAACATTAGTTTTTCAGTTGATGCATTTCAATAGGGAGGTGACAAGGAACCTTTACATTTTACAAAGGTTTCATGGGCAAATAAAGGTAGGTACATTGAATTTTATTTACCTGGAAGTAGAAATAAAGCAGAAAAACAGGAAAAATTTTTATATTGGAGAAGATGAGTTCAAAGAGGCATTTGACGGCAAGGAAACCTGGGATGAAAGGGGAAAAGACACTTAATGGAAGAAATTTAATTGAGTTGTGTTGGATTTGAGGAAAAACCACATCATAAGCTATTGTTAGAATTCAGGTCAGAAACTCCAAAGTATTTTGTGAAGTCCACCTGAATCATAAGTTTTACAATTTGAGTTTGCCTAGGGTAAGTATGTTCCACTTCTACCGAGTGGGTCAACTGACCCACGAAGGAGTTTTCGTCAAACAAAATTTATTTAAGAACACTGTCAACATATAGCAATATATTTTACCGATTACAAACAAGGAAATAAACAATCACAATAGTGTATAAACCTTAGCAGCTAAATACTGTTCCAACCAAACAAACCTCATAAACAAAACTCTTGTCACAGGTTTAGCAAGGAAAATACGAATGTTCACGTGATGCTGGAACTTAGTCCTTTGGTTGCATTCTGCAGTTCTCTTGGTACACACACAGATAAGCTTGAAATCAGAATAGTATCCAAAAACCCCAGGGAGAAAGACTCCAGTTACTAGCTAGCAAGCCACCAACAGCAGAATTTTCACTCCAGGAAGACAAGGAGTCCTACTGCCAGCTAACAGCAGAGTTTCTAATACCAGGGAGAGAAAGAGAAAAACATTGCTTTTCAGTCTGACATCCAAATATCTTTTAAACTAAAACAGCAGCAAAACTGAAAATGAGAGAACTATTATCACCTACCTGTCAATCATTCTATCCTCTCACAATGCAGGGTCATAAAACAAATTCCCAGAAGTACCTGAGGCCCAGAGTAAAAATAAATAAAACTCCATTTATCCCATTTAAGCAGCAATACAAAGACATCTAAGCAGGTAGCTGGTGCCACAAAAGGCCTGATCTCAAATTGCATAGAACATAATTAAAAGAAATACATTTCTTAAAGGCACACCAGCAACACACTATGAAATTTTTGAATTAGAAGCGTCCATCCAATGTTAAATCAGGATAGTCTTTGTATAGGAAACAGTTTGTTTCTGAACCTCTTCTTGGAATTCCACCTCAGAGTGGAAATGTTTGTGAAGTCACTGTTATATCTTGATTAACAATCCTTCAACTTTCGTAACATTACTGGGGTTTCTATGGTTAAAATTTATAAGGGGATTGCTGTCAAAAAGGTAGTTTACTTGTTTACATTTTGTCCGTCAGGTTTTCTTGAAATCAGAATGTTTTAAAAAAGAATGTTTTCACTGTAACTTTAATCTTGTATGTTTAAGCTTTTTCTTGTATTAATACAATGTTTTTTTTTGTAATTCTAAGGTGTTATTGAATTCTATGCTTTTGAGATCAGCAGCTCCTCCTCGTCATTTTCACAATTTAAAAAGTAGTTTTATGATCATTTAGACAGACCTCAATGTGGAGTTTGGTTTGCTCAGCAATAACATTTGCTGTGATCGTAGCACCAGTTAAGAGTTTCAGTAAGCCCAAGGACGGACAAACCATTCTATAAAGTTTGACCTTGTGTTTGAGATCTAGATGTGATTCTTTAAGAATTATCTCTTTCTCTGAGAAAGCTACTTCAGACTAAGATCCATGAAATCATTATTATTTATTTATAGCTTGTTGTACCTCTCAGCAACTCTACACAAGGTTGTACTTCATCCTTCATCCAGGTCTCCGTTATTTGGTCATATGACATTGCAGCATATCAGCACACCAATATCAGGGGCATTTGATGTTAATCCCTCTGCAAATGCCTATTCCATCTCCTGTAAGATTTCAGAGTGGTTGCGGGACAGACAGGTGGGCAGACCACGCCATCTGTGCCCTCCTTTACAAACTCTTTGGCAGGGTAGTGTAAAATTCAACCCTTGGTTTTCTAGGAGGCACGATGTGGGCAGGCAACTGAACGGTGTTCCATACTGAGTCAGCCATTCAAATCTGTAAAGGTAGTTGCATGGGACTTTTGGGAGATTCAACAGACAAGAAAAGGCAAGATGGGCTGGATCCAAAGTAAATGGAATGACAGAACTGCTTGTGTACTCAGAGGAACAGAAGCTAGCTGTGTAGTTGAATTATCCTCACCATGATCTGTACAGGTCCCCTCCAAAATTTTCACACCAGCACCCCTCTATTATCGTCTTTCCATCCTTTCTACGATCAGTTTGGTGAAAGACACTCTGGTCTTCCGGATTGTGTTGCTCTTCCAGTACAAAGAGTTGTCCCCAACTGAGTGCTGCAGACTGGTACACTCCAAAGCTCAGAATTACAGGCTGAAGGATTCATTAAATTTGGGGCAGCCACTGCAGAGGTGCAATAGCAAAAAGTCACTGCCTGAGACCTTTCAGCCATAATGCATTGAGAGAATGTTTAGAACCTCCTCGGACTGTATGACTCACACTGAATGTATATGATGAATATTACATGTCTCAGAACAGAATTGAAGCACCTCAATGGGCAAGGTGATCTATCTGTAGATAATTTGGAGCGGCACAGTGGCATAGCGGTTAGCACTGCTGCTTCACAGCACCAGGGACCCAGGTTCGATTCCGGCCTCAGGTGATTGTCTGTGTGGAGTCTGCGTGTTTTCCATGTGTATGCATGGGTTTCCTCCGGGTGCTCTGGTTTCCTCCCACAGTCCCAAAGATGTGCAAATTAGGTTAATTGATCATGCTAAATCACCTCTTTGAGTCAGGAGGATCAGCAGAGTAGATACATAAGGTTTAGCGGACAGGGACTGGGGTGGGATTGTTGTCGATGCAGGCTTGATGGGCTGAATGACTTCCTTCTGTTCTTTAGGGATTCTGTGACTCTATGATTCTAATTTGAATGACGTGGAGATGCCAGCATTGGACTGGGATAAACACAGTAAGAAGTCTCACAACACAAGGTTTTGTTCAGCAGGGAGCAGCACTCCGAAAGCTAGTAGCTTTTGCTACCAAATAAACCTGTTGGACTTTAACCTGGCGTTGTGAGACTTCTTACTCTAATTTGAATATCAAGGCATTTTCGGTGAGGTCTATTTGGAAATGTTTTGCAATACTTTTTCAGATATTTTATGAGTAAAGTATATTTTTGCCAAAAAAAAACAGTTTGTCTCCAGTTCCCACATGATGTTCCTGCACCCTCCCCACAACTCTCCTCCCACATATAGGAACCTCCAGCCCTTACCTCTCTGTAGTCATCCTGCCTATCCGTCTATTAGCTATCCATTGAACGATAAAGTAAAGAACTGACATTGTCGCGTTATTAGCAACTCAGAGGGAAACTTCTAAACAAAAGCAAAATACTGCAGCTGTTGAAAATCTGATATAAGACAGAAAATGCAGGAAATACTCAACAGGTCTGACAGCTTCTGTGGAGAGAGAAGTATAATTAACATTTCCGCTTAATGACATTTTGCCAGGGCACACAGTGCTTCTAAATATTGTTTCCCAGGAAGGTCCCATTTAAAACATCGCAGGGTCCACAACAAATCTTAATGAATGGAAAAGGCTGGAATCTTATCATCGTTCACAGCGGCGGGATTTTCCCATCCCGCTGCAGTGAACAGGCTTTTGGCTGGCCACCAAATTCTCCAAACTCACCACAGTGGGAGCGTGTCATGAATGGTAGATAAGATTGTGCCCACAGAATCTGCACTGCTGTCTTCATCCCCTTCCCCAATCTGAGATGGTTTGTGAAAAGGCAGTGTCGATGCCTCTGTTGTAGCCCCACTGTAGCTTTCAGTAACACTCAGAATTCAAACCAAGACCAAAAGGCTAATAAGAGGCATGATTAATGAGATTCTTATGTGATAGAGGAAATTACTGGCTTCTCTGAAATATACTCTGTTCACGAGAAATATCTGTCATATAGGGTCGCAATGAAATTAGAACCATTATCCCATTCAGAAAATCAATGAATAATGTAGACTCCAAGTCCCTTGACAAAGGATTGAATTCCTTAGCCTATCACTAAAGTCACAGAATGGTTGCAGTGCTGACGATGGCCATTCACTCTGTCATGTCTATGTTGGTTGTCTTTAAGTGTTACTGAGTTTATATAATCCCCTGCCTTCTCACAGCCTACAAAATTTATCTGTTCAGCTATTTTTTTTAATTCCTTTTGAATGCCATTGTTGAACTTGCCTCTACCAAACTCTTAAGCAGTACAATCCTGATCCTAATCATTTGCTGCATAAAAAGGGGTTCCCTCATGTCTCCTCTGCATCTTCTCCCTGTCACTTTAATTCAGTGCCTCAGTTCTTCACCCTTCTGCTGTTTGGAACAGTTTTGTTTTCCTTATAACAGCAGCTTCTCTCGATCTGCTCTGTCCACAGACTCTCATGATTTTGAACATCTCTATCAGATCTCCTTTCACACCTCTTTTAGAACCATGGAACAGGGGCTGGGAACATCTGAAATGTGGATCTTATTCAAGGACCAGCTACTGCGAGTCCTTGATAAATATGTATCTGTCAGGCAGGGAGGAAGTGGTCGAGCGAGGGAACCGTGATGTACTAAGGAAGTTGAATCTCTGGCGAAGAGGAAGAAGGAGGCTTATGTAAAGATGAGACATGAAGGCTCAGTTAGGGCACTGGAGAGTTATAAATTAGCCAGGAAGGAGCTAAAGAGAGAGTTAAGAGCTAGAAGAGGACATGAGAAGACTTTGGCGGATAGGATCAAGGAAAATCCTAAAGCTTTCTACAGGTATGTCAAGAATAAAAGATTGGTTAGGGCAAGATTAGGGCCAGTCAGAGACAGCAGTGGGAAATTGTGCGTGGAGCCTGAAGAGATAGGAAAGGCACTGAATAAGTATTTTTCGACAGTATTCACACAGGAAAAAGTCAGTGTAGTCGAGGAGAATACTGCGATATCAGGTAGTAGACTAGACGGGATTGAGGTACATAAGGAGGAGGTGTTGGCAATTCTTGAGAGTGTGAAAATAGATAAGTCTCCTGGGCTGGATGAGATTTACCCTAGGATTCTCTGGGAGGCTAGGGAGGAGATTGCAGAGCCTTTGGCTTTGATCTTCATGTCGTCATTGGCTTCAGGTATAGTGCCGCAAGACTGGAGGATAGCAAATGTTGTCCCCTTGATCAAGAAGGGGAGTAGAGGCCATCCTGGGAATTATAGATCAGTGAGCCTTACTTCTGTTGTGGGCAAAGGTTTGGAAAGAATTATAAGGGACAGGATTTATAATCATCTAGAGGGAAATAAATTGATTAGGGATAGTCAACACAGTTTTGTGAAGGGTAGGTCGTGCCTCACAACCCTTATCGAGTTTTTTGAAAAGGTGACCAAAGAGGTGGGTAAGGGTAAGGCAGTTGACGTGGTGTATATGGATTTTAGCAAAGCGTTTGATAAGGTTCCCCATGGTAGGCTACTGCGGAAAATGCAGATGCATGGGATTGAGGGTGATTTAGCAGTTTGGATCAGGAATTGGCTAGCTGATAGAAGACAGAGGGTGGTAGTTGATGGGAAATATTCAACCTGGAGTTCAGTTACAAGTGGTGTACGTCAAGGATCTGTTTTGGGGCCACTGCTGTCTGTCATTTTTATAAATGACCTAGATGAGGGTGTAGAAGGATGGATTAGTAAATTTGCTGACGACACCAAAGTCGGAGGAGTTGTAGACAGTGAGGATCGATGTTACAGTTTGCAGAGGGACATAGATAAGCTGCAGAGCTGGGCTGAGAGGTGGCAGATGGAGTTTAATATGGAAAAGTGTGAGGTGATTCACTTTGGTAAGAATAACAGGAGTACAGAATATAGGGCTAATGGAAGGACTCTTGGTAGTGTTGACGAGCAGAGAGATCTCGGTGTACATGTGCATAGCTCCCTGAAAGTTGGCACCCAGGTTGATAAGGTTGTTAAGAAGGTGTATGGTGTGTTAGCTTTTATTGGTAGAGGGATTGAATTTCGGAGCCATGAGGTCATGTTACAACTGTATAAAACTCTGGTGCGGCCGCACTTGGAGTATTGTGTACAGTTCTGGTCGCCGCATTATAAGAAAGATGTGGAGGCATTGGAAAGGGTGCAGAGGAGGTTTACCAGGATGTTGCCTGGTATGGTGGGAAGGTCTTATGAGGAAAGGCTGAGGAACTTGAGGTTATTTTCATTGGAGAGAAGAAGGTTACAAGGTGACCTGATTGAGGCATACAAGGTGATCAAAGGATTGGATAGGGTGGACAGTGAGAGCCTTTTACCCCGGATGGTGATGGCTAACACAAGGGGACATAGCTTTAAATTAAGGGGTGGTAATTATAGGACGGATGTCAGAGGTAGGTTCTTTACTCAGAGGGTAGTAAGGTCGTGGAATGTCCTGCCTGCAGCAGTTGTGGACTCGCCAACTTTAAGGGCATTCAAATGGTCAGTGGATAGGCATATGGATAACATTGGAATAGTTTAGGTTAGAGGGTCATTAGATTGGTTCCACTGGTCGGCACAACATCGAGGGCTGAAGGGCCTGTACTGCGCTGTAATGTTCTATGTTCTATAGTGCAGAAGGAAATCATTTGGTTATTGAGTGTGCACTGTCCCTCCAAAAGAACATTTTACCCAGATCCACCACCCACATTCCCCCTCCCCCTCCCCCCCAACCCTACCCTATCCTCATAACCTTGCTCATTTGCCATGGCCAACCCATCTGATCTGCACATCTTTGGACACTAAGGGGCAATTTAGTACGGCCAATCTACCTAACCTACACATCTTTGGACTGTGGGAGGAAACCAGAGCACCTGGAGGAAACTCACACAGACACACGGAGGAACATTCAAACTCCACATAGACAGACACCCAAGGCTAGAATTGAACCCAGGTCCCTTGTGCTGTAAGGTAGCCGTGCTAACCAATGTACCATTGTGCTGCTCTTTGCCAAAGCTTTGTTGATTTATCCTTGTTACTTGATCCTTGTATTGTTGAAGTCTCTCATCCCTGGACCACTCTCATCAAATTTTTCTATGCCCTCTCCACTTATTTCACATCTTTCCTGAAGTGCACTACTCGAATTAGATGCAGTGCTCAAATTTGAAACTGAAACACTGTTTTAAATAACGTTAAGTATAACTTCCTTATTTTTTACTGTGTGGTGGAACTTTTTGCCCACTTCCCTCCCACACACCATTTCTTTGTGGCAGCCAAGTTGCCTCACCATTGGCCATCAACAGGATCTTCCAGTCTCTCTATGTCTATGGCGTTTTATATGGCTGGCCCTTGTCGCCAGGAAACCGGCTATGGGGAGGGGTGGAAGGGTGGGGGGTCACGTTCAGTGGGATCAGAATATCCCATTAGTGAGAAAGGCCGGAAAATCCAGCTCACTGTGTCTCTATTTATAAAGCTCAGCATCCCACGTGACTGATTGGCAACTCTCTCAACCTATCATGACGACTTCAATACTTGTGTTTATATATCCCCAGGCTGCTGTGCTCTTGCACCTTATTGAGAATTAAATTATTACAGCCAGTTTTAAGGCATTGCCTTTTATTGTCTGTGATCAAATACATTTGTATGTGGGTGTGTGTATTTCTTATTCTGAGAGTAATTGGGTGGAACCTTCCAGCCCTGTTGCAGTGGGGGTGGGGGCAGAATTGAAAAGTCCATCACTTCTGCAGGACTGGAAAATCCTATCAGCCAGAGGGGGCCAGAAAATTCCGGCCAGTCAGTCAGTTTAACTAACCCAGAAGCAAGCCTTTCGTATCTAGAGAGGAAAGGTATAAGTTTATTTATTAGCATCACAAGTAGGCTTACATTAACACCACAATGAAGTTACTGTGAAAATCCCCTAGGAACATGTTTCTTTAGTGTTCTACACTCGTACTCTAAATGTGAACAAAAAAGGCAACACTTCACCCTCCCTCACATACACACACACAGCTCGATGCAGAATAGGATAGAAAACAGTAATTATAAAAATGGAATTTAACTCAGTCTCTGTTTCAGTGCAGGGCTGTTGTTTCACTATCTGAGGTATAAGTTTGAAATTGCAGAGATATCTCACCAGCTTTGATGGCTGCTGAAGTTGGTATGCTGGAGGCTGATTTTTCAGTGTAGAGGATAGAGCATCCTTGTTTCTCTTTCAAGGTTCAGTAATGTGCATTTTAGCTGCCCAATTGACTACATGGCTGTGCTTCCCCTGGACTCCTTTCTCTCTCTCTCATGGAATTCAGTCTGCTTCTGAAGATATCCCTCTTTGAAGCTGTCTCTTTCAAAAGTCAGTTTGAAACTCTGTTAATATGGCAGCCAAACAGGCCGTTGTATTTTGTGACCTCACCTCAGTGTTGTCATGGTCCAAATAAGGTATTGAGGTAATCCCATGATGCAGTTGGATTCTGCTCCAACCTGTGGTTTCAGTGCATCAAAACTTTTTGTTTCTTAAAAAGGTGATTCTGCATTTTTACAATGAAGGTAGAAGTTGCATTTTATTTATCTTCTGGCCTGACTGAAATTGAGTCAATATCGGTAAGAGTGTCTTAGTTCTCTTGAGAGATAAAATGGTTTATTCCTCCAAACTATCTGGCAGTTTCTTTCCAGCCATCCTGAATTTTCCAGTTCCCCCTCCCCTACCCATAGCAGATTTTTTGTGGCTGAGATGGCTCACCATTGCCCAGTAGTGGGATGTTCCAGTCCTGCTGAAGTTTCCATTGTTTTGCATGGCTCACCAGTAGGAAAGGCATTGCAGGGGTTGACTTCAGTTGGACTGGAAGGTCCTACCAGTGGGATGGGTCAGTAAATCCTGCCCATAGTCTATGAGGGCAATTTTCCATTCATGTTCGCCATGACATAGAACGGAGATGCAGGCTGAAAACCCAGACAGAATCGGGAATCATAATTCTCTCCAGTGAGATTGCATTCTACAATCTTCCCCATCCCTCCCCAGTGATGTAGCGAGGCTCATGACCACAAAGGGCGAGAACCTCATTTTAATGTATTTGAATCAATTTTGATCTAATTATCGGGGTTCCCATCATATTCTCCCCCCCCCACCATATTTTTAAACCTTGCCAATGTGTTGCCATGTTGGTTTACAGCAGGTTCATCCAGACATAAATCTGCTAAGGAGATCTCTCCCTGGGCGCAAAGGTATGTATAGACTGCAGGTAGAGGGATAAGCCTGGGAATTGTGCCTGGCACATCCCCCAGCACTGCCCCACCACTACCCTGGTGCAGGTTGGCACTGTAAAAAGTTTCACAACACCAGGTTAAAGTACAACAGGTTTATTTGGTAGCAAAAGCCACTAGCTTTCGGAGGACTGCCCCTTCATCAGGTAAGGTTGGCACCAGCAGTTTGACACATTGCCAACTTGGTGGTGCCCACATGTACCAGTGTCAAGGGTGGGCCCTAGCAAGAGCATTATCGGGGGGTTAATGTATGTGTAGTGGATGGAGGAGGGGAGTGAGCGTGTGCTAAAGTGAGGAGGAAATGCCAGCGATGTTCAGACTGCGGAGGTACAGAAACTGAGAGAAAAATGCTGACAATGATCGGGGTGGGTGGGATGGAGGTGTCTGAAATGATCGTGGGGGGGGATGGGTGATGCCAATGTTGATCACAAAGGGTTGGTTGGGAAGATGCCCCTGATACCTATGTGATGGGGGGATGTTTTTTTTTGCTCTGAGTGAGGTGCCCTGATCTCAGTGCTAAAGCCCCACCCATCAAAATGACAGCCTTCTTTTTGACAAAGCGTTGTAAGCTCTGTTGAGAAACATGCTGGTGTGCAGTCAGATCGGATATGTTGCCACTTTTTCATAAGAGTCCCCCTAATAATTTTTAAATTAAAAAAAAATGTAACTTTTGAATTTTAAAAAAATGTAAAATTTTACAGGTAAAATGTTCTCATTATTTGGCAGGATGGCACAGTGGGCAGGAAAAATGGGCGATTGGCCCCAAGAGCAGCTTCCACTGCTGTATAGTGAGCCTTTTGGTGAAAATAATGTAAGCGGCTGGAATCATGATGAGACACTGATGGGGTGGCCTGTCATTGAGAGCACACTGCCAGCAACCTAGGTTTATAAAAGATCAGCACGCTGTTTTTAAAGAGCGCCCCAATTTTTAAAAAAATAGAGAACTTTCCCCACACAACCCCGCCCCGCACCCGACAGACTATAGAACCCCACACTCTCCACCCCCTACTCCCACTGCCCGACCACAGAAGCTCCCCCATGGACAAGGAGTCCACCCCCGCCCCCGCAACCGCCCCGTAACAGAACCCCACCTCACCCATGCAACACCCTCACTATGGAATCTCCCTGGCACTGTTCCCTGGCATTTCTCCATTGCCACTGTCCCTCCACAGTGCTTGGGAATGACCTTCTCCACCCTGGGTGCTGTACACATTTGTACACCTTTAGCACGTTCACATTGTGGAGGGCTGGCCATGATTCATATCAGCGTACCCTCCCACCCATGTGAATGGACAATCCGACAGGGTGGGGTGGCGGGGTGGGGGAGGCTCTTTCAGGCTTAAAGGCCTGTTACTGATATTTAGATGAAAATCGTGGATTTTCAAAGCCAGGATTCCTATGATGTCTTTGGCAGAGGGTGAGGGCAATCAATTGTCCCCATCCTTGCTGGCATCAATCCCTCCCATCATCGCCAGCATTTTCCTCTCATCCCTGCTCCTCCCCCCATCATTTTCCCCGAACATTGCAGGCATTTGCTCACTCACTGCCCCCAAATCCCCCTGACCCCACTGTACATACATGAACCCCACCCCCCCAACCGATAAAGCTCCCGTTAAGGTCTACCCCCCACAGAAAACCAGAGCAGGCAATTCCCCCACAACAAGAGAGATTCTCCAGCCCTTCCTGTTGGTGGTATCTAACAGTCCGCGGGTGCAGAGTTTGAGGGGAGGGGGTGGTAATGCTGGAAAATTCCAGCCTTTCTTTTCAAAGACTTACAATATTGTCACACCAGTATGGCCAGGATGATAGCCTTTTTTTTATACTTTCTTTCCTTGCTTTTCCTATGAGACTTCACACTTCTCTGCATTAAATTACAGCTGCCACGCGTTCGACTAGCTAGTATATGTCCTCCCAAAGTTTATTACTTCTCGTAGTTCACAGTATTTCTGAGGGTTCTTCCCCATTAACGTGTATCATTTGGAGTGGAAAATCTTCAAGAACTAATTGCCAGCCTTAAAATTAACCATCCTTCTCCTTTTGAATTGATAGGCTGTCATTGTCAAAACAATCTTTTCATCTTCACTGCTGGAGTAAGATAAAATGTCTATAAAAGGGAGAGCAAGTCTGAAGGTCATAGTTTATTCTTGGCCAAACAAAAAGATAAAAAACTTGCATTGTTCGCACTGTCTGATAATGATGATCATATCAGTAACTTCAGAGAATATCTATATTGATCAAGATGTAACCATAGCAACCTTGGATATAATGAAATCACGTAAATCTCAAACTTGAGGCCCCTCTGCTTATTTATCTGAGATGGGAGGGATGGGAAACTTGTATTATCAAGACTATTTGTAATGTGTGCTGTCCTAAGAAGAAAGATTGAGTAGAATGGACCTGTATACCCCAGAATTTAGAAAAAAGGTTATCACGTTGGAACATAATATTCATGATAGGCTTAAATGGGTAGATACTTGCTCTTGTTGAGGAGTGTGGAAATACGAGTCATAATTTTAGAATAATGGGTCTCCCATCTAGGACTATTCAAAGACTTCTGAACATCTGAAATGCTCTACCACAAAGAATGTGGGGGCAATCTTACCAAAATAATTTTAAGTCCCGAATGAGCATCAAAATGGGAGAAATTTTTGCCATTTTTTGGGAGACTTAAAAATCTAATCTTACTTGACTCTGGCAAAAAAATCTAGACAAACGTGACACCTACCAGTAGGGGAGCTGGCTGATTGCAGCAGAAGGTGCAATTGCGCAAGTGCGGGCGTCTGTGCTCTGAGAGTGCATAGAAGTGTCAGTACTGTCAGGAGGTACAGAGGAGATGTCAGGGGTAAGTTTTTCACTCAGAGGGTGGTGGGTGTGTGAAATCGGCTGCCGGCAGTGGTGGTGGAGGAGGATTTGATAGGGTAAGTACATGGGACTTAGTAAGATAGAGGGTTATAGGTAAGCCTAGTAGGTAAGGACATGTTCGGTGCAACTTGTGGGCCGAAGGGCCTGTTTGTGCTGTAGTTTTTCTATGTTCTATGTTCTATATTCTACTTCTGCTGGCATCAGCCCAGCACCCCAACCCCACACTATAGTGAGGTTCTGCAACCAATTGCAATCCCCACCCAGAATAATCATGGCCCCCACCCAGAATGACCGTGACACCCCTACCCTGCCTGGAACGATTACAACCCTGCTCCCCCAACACTGATCAATCATGGTTGAAACCACCAGCGCCCCACTAATTGCTTTTGCAGAGTGGCATTGGACTTTCCCTCGCTGATTGTTGTTGCAGAGTGGCAGCAGTCCCCCCACATTGAACAGTCCGCTCCTGATCTGTCCCTGTCATTTAGCCCCCTTAGGCCCCACTCCTTGGCACTGCCCAGTGATAGGTAGACACTGCCAGGGTGCCAGGCTGGCACTGTCCATGAGCCACTCCCTGCCCCTGGCCTCCCGAGGGGCTCAATGGCTTCTAACTCTACCAGCGAGGCCATCACTTCTGGTTCCCATTGATGGAGGACCATACATGATCCTTGCCGGAGAGAACCTTCCCCAGCAAGACCACAAAGGCAAGTCAGCCCAGACCATTCGATCCTGGGCTAATTAATTCCATTCACACTGATTGATTGCTCTGGATATTCGGTGCTGGGAAGATTGCAAGAGGTGAGAAATCAGGCAAAGACCTGATTCCTTGGCTCTCTTGCGATCTTACCGGCTCACCTGCCCATCAGTCAGTGTGGCGCAATAGTAAGGTCACCCCCTATGGGTGCTCAGTCAATGAGAGATCAATAGATCAAGAGAGATTGATCGATTTTTGGATGCATGCTGGGATTTCCCAGTCCAACTGCAACATCAATGGTCGTGGGCAGGATGGAAAATTTGATGGACCAGCCAAAGGTTCATTGGTTTCGGATGGGAACCACCATGTGCTGGAAAATCCCGGCCCAAAGGGCATGGGGATAATGCAGGATTGAGGAGTTATGGTGGAAGATGATCAATGATCTTAATGAATGGCAGACCTCAAAGGGCCAAATTACTCTTGTCTTGTATGTTGTTGAGAACATTATGATGAAACCAAAATGATAGCACCATGAACAGGTCTGACAACACATTCCATTCGCAAAGATACTGCTCTTAATTTGCTTTATATTTCATAACATTCCAACTTTAAGTGACTTACCTTATATAGTAGGTCACACACACACACACACACACACACACACACACACACACACACACACACACACACACACACACACACACACACCCGTAGAATGTAGCAAAAACACAAACAGGTTGACTATGGCTTAAAATATAAAGGGGAGGGGAAATCCAGTGGGAGTCCAAAAACATGATTTACGCTGGTAGGTTTATCTGTTCTGATTGTCCCTGATCTCTGACAATGATGCAAATGGAAATCCCGATGTTCAATGTCCCAGAGTCCTTATTTGAATATATTTAAATAACATCCTCAGGTCTTTACACCCGATTGCCTTCTGCACTCCACCCCTCCTCTCCCCACCACCCCAGGTTACATTGTCTATTCAGGAATCATGGCAGGACTCCACAACATGTACCGCGTAGCAGAAACTGCCAGAGAGCCACAGGTGAGTACATCTTCCAGGCTGGGAAGAGGGTCTGCCAGGGCAGTATACTGGCATTGCCCTGCCACTGCCTCTTAATACTGCCGAGGCACTGACTCCTGGCACCGCCTTGGAGGTGCTCCCTCGCACTGTGCCTGCCATTGCCCGGGCAGTGACATTGGGCATTGCCCGGGCAGTGCTGGTGAGCAGTGCCAAGGTTGTGCCAGGACAATGCCAGTGGGCAGTGCTGGGGATAGTGTCGGGGGCAGTGCTGTGGACAATACCATGGGGGATGTTTGTTGGGGGGATCGGGATGGGACTGTAGCGTGGACAAGTGTCCCATGAGTGAGGGCACAGCTTGGGAGTTGCTGAGAGGGTGGTGTTAAGAGTGGGGTGTTTCAGGGCTGTTCAGCAGGTGGGGGGAAGATTTCCTATTTTTAATTTCCTGTATTGGAGCCCTAATCTTTTACAGCAAAAATTGCTGACGACATTATTGGATCCACCCCTGTATTTTATATTGGCTACGTGACAATAATATGACGGGGAAAGCTGCCTTTGGGGCAGGTGGCTTCCTCGGCAATTTTCCCACTCGCTTCACCAGTGTCGATTTTTGAGAGCAGTCCGCCCACAATATCAGTCGTCATGAAAAATTGCTGACAGAGTATAGCTTTACGCTTCACAGAAAACGTTACATATTTGTTAACAGAACAGTAAAGGTAATTTGATAAGAGGGGGGCAGGTGAGACAAACCACATGAGCAGACAATTCCATTTCACTAATGATCTGTAAATGCCAACAATCTAGTTGAAATTGGGTGTCGTACATGTATGATCCACAAAGGACACGAACAAACAGCTGCAATGTCATATCACATCAACTCGGCTTCCACTCTGCAATGTTAATTTCAGTGCAAATTGTAACCTTCTGAAATTTTTTCCATTTAATCAGCATCCCTGAAATCAGGGCAGATAACATTCAGAATAGCTTCTAACACATGTTCTGGTGTTTTATCTATCTGCCACTAGCTGTCCTGCCAGCAAAGCAATTTATTGCCAAGCAGCTGTAAGCTGTGGGTGGAAATGCCTCTTTGTCTTTTGCTACCAAAGTTAAAGAAGAAAGAAATATCTGCTAATATACTGAAAGCAGCACAATTCTTTTCTGAAATAGGCATTCAATGCTCTGCCTATTTCTGACACTGGTGCACTTTGTTCCCTTGTGAACCAAGTCGTGGATCTGCCTTCATGTGCTACGTTGCAGTGGAACGGAAGGAACAGTGGCACCTGCTTTTAATTGTGCCCCCCATGCAGTTTATGCACTCACACCCTCTGCTCCCTCTGCTGTTCTGTCTTTCCTCAATGTTAAGCTGCTCTTTTGAGCAGCTGATATGGGTGTGCAGAAAGGAAGCAAGGGTCTTCTTTAAATTTGCAGATGGAGTCCAGTGCTGATATTGCAACCTAGTTCTGCAATCTTATTTGGAAACTTTCTTATAATGGTGCAGGCCATAGAGTCATAGAGCAAAACGGCATGGAAACGAGTCCTTCAGCCCAACCAGTCTATACCGACCATAGTGCCCTCACAAGTAGTTCCAATTGCCCACATGCCTCTAATCCTTTCCCATCCATGTACTTATCCAAATGCTTAAACCAATGCCCTCAGCCCAAACGGTCCATGCTGACCATGGTACCCTTTCAGTTATTCCAATTGCCTGCATTTGGCCCGTATCCCTCTAATCCTTTCCCATCCATGCAATTATCCAAATGTTTTCAAAATATTGCTGTTGTACCTGCCTCAAACACTTCCTCAGGCAGTTCATTCCATGTACGCACCACCACCTGCATGAAGAAGTTGCCCCTTGGGTCCCTTTTAAATCTTTCCCCTCTCATCTTAAACCTAAGCCTTCTAATTTTCAGTTCCCCTTCTCTGGGAAAAAAATGTGCATTCATTCTATCTATGCCCCTCATGATTTTATACACCTCAATAAGGTCACCCCCTCATTCTCTTACATTCAAGGAAAGGAAGCCCTTGAGCTTATTTGCTGTAGAAGACACAATACACCAATCACAGAGTAACCACTCGTGGGTTCATTTATTAAGACGAGGCACATGAGGATAATGTTATATTTTTATTATAATTGGAGATACTCTGAGCTTTGATTGCTCTGTAGCTGAAAGCAAAAATTAAACTGAGACTGGATCACATGACAGATTTCCAGTCCAAGCATTTGCAGGTTAAATGGATTGGCCAGGCTAAATTGCCGTTGAGTGTCCAAAGATGTGTCAGTGATGTGGGTTGGCCACGATAAATGTGTGGGGTTACGAGGATAAGGCGGGAGGGGCGGGTGAGCCTGGGAAAGATGCTTTCTTAGAGAATTGGCGCAGACTTGATGGGCTGAATGGCCTCTTTCTGCACTGTAAGGATTCTATGGATTCGATAGTTCTTTCCTTAAAGACATAGTTCAACGGAGGCCTGAGCAGTGGAGCAGTAATAACTTCCATAACAGGTCAAAGCCAGTGCAGACAATGGACCGAATGGTCTCCTTCTGTGCTGTAACATTTCTGTGATTCTGTGGAATCTGCAGAGAGTCAGACGATGAGCCAAATTTGAGAAATTATAGATTTCTCTGTAAGGTAAGATGAGCTGGAGTGATATTCCAGACCTCACGGCAAAGATTTAAATTTCCCTTACCCTGGGCTCTCCCTTCTCCCCCATCAAATCAGAGTCTCACACATCCCATCATCTGTCCCCCCCACCCCCGCTCCCCCAACTGGTGGCGATGGATCATTCCCATGCATCCTGGAATTTGGTTCTTCTGTGTGATTTTAGTGAATTCCACAATATTGGCTCAGGGCGAATAAACAGCTTTCCTTGCTTCAAAACTGTCAACCATTGATTTAATTGGCATAAAAATACTGACAGCAGTGAATGATACCAGAAGCATAACTACATAAACAGTGAATCCAATGAAAATGTACCATTAAGCATGGTCAAATTAGCAAGTGCAGTGCCAGAAGCAAAGGAAACTCTTAGAAATCTACAGAAGCACAAATATGAGACACACAGGTCACCTTTCAAGTTTACTTTGAAATAATTAAGGAATGCGTCCTCTGATTTAGCTAATCTTGACTGTAGCAAATCTCATAGGTTCCCTACAGTGCGGAAGGAGTTCATTCAGTCCATCGAGCCTACATCAACAACAATGCCACCCAATTACTATCCTCATAATCTTCATCAGGGTGGCATGGTAGCACTGCTGCCGCACAGCACCAGGGACCTGGGTTCAATTCTGGCCTCAAGCGACTGTGTGGGGTTTGCTCATTCTCCCCGTGTCTGCATGGGTTTCCTCTGGGTGCTCCTGTTTCCTCCCACAGTCCAAAGATGTGCAGGTTAGGTAGATTGGCTATGCTCAATTACCCCTTAACATCAGGGAGACAAGCAAGATAAATACGTGGGTGTTATAGAGATAGGATGGGAGTGTTGTCAGTGCAGCCTCGATGGGCCAAATGGCCTCCTTCTGCACTGTAGGGATTCTACGATTCTATGATTCATTGCTGAAGATGTGTGTGGGCTGGAGTTTGGAGACAAATGGAGAAGGGCTGCCGGAGGCGAGTTGTTTAAAAGGCCCACCTCAGTGCCCCAGGAGTTACTGTCCCAGTTAAAATAAAAACACAAAGTCTCTCCATCTCTCATCCTGAACATCCCCTCACAATGCAAACACTCTCCACGCCCAGTCCACTCGAGGTGAAAATGGGATGAGCAAAAGAAAGGAGTTCGAGAAGGAATATTGCTCCAGACCAGAGAAATGTTGTGATTTCCTTAGCCTTTAGAATAATTTGAATAGGAAAAGAAATTGGATGGGAAGAGGGAAGCTCACTATTACTTTAGTTGGTTGCTTACTACCACATCTGGCTCAAACAGGTCATGATGTGGAGATGCCGGCATTGGACTGGGGTAAACACAGTAAGAAGTCTCACAACACCAGGTTAAAGTCCAATAGGGTTACTTGATAGCAAAAGCCACGAGCTTTTGGAGCACTTCATCAGGTAAATGAAGTTCTGTTCACAAACAGGGCATATAACGACACAAACTCAATTAACAAAATAATGGTTGGATTGCGAGTCTTTACAGATAATCAAATCTTAAAAGTGCAGACAATGTGAGTGGAGGGAGGGTTAAGCACAGGTTAAAGAGATGTGTATTGTCTCCAGCCAGGACAGTTAGTGAGATTTTGTAAGCCCGCAGCAAACTACCCAGCCTTCAGGAGAACAGTGACCACGACGCCACACATCTCTGCCACAGCAACCTCTGCAACACGGATGTCATCATCTCACGTGAGAACACCATCCACCAGGTACACGGTACATACTTTTGCAGCTCAGCCAACGTTGTCTGCCTGATGCGCTGCAGGAAAGGATGTCCCAAGGCATGGTACACTGGGGAGACCATGCAGACACTACAAAAAAAAATGAATGAATACCACTTGACAATCACCAGGCAAGAGCGTTTTCTTCCTGTTGGGGAACACTTCAGCGGTCACAGGCATTTGGCCTCTGATCTTTGGGTAAGCATTCTCCAAGGCGGCCTTCATGACACACGACAATGCAGAGTCACTGAGCAGAGACTGATATCCAAGTTTCGCACACTTGAGGACAGTCTCAACCGGGATCTTGGGTTCATGTCACACTCTCTGTAACCCCCACGAGTTGCCTGAGCTTGCAAAATCTCACTAACTGTCCTGGCTGGAGACAATACCCATCTCTTTAACCGGTGCTTAACCTACTCTCTACTCACATTGTCTGTACCTTTAAGAATTGATTACCTGTAAAGACTCACATTCCAACCATTATTTTGTAAATTGAGTTTGTGTCTTTATATGCCCTGTTTGTGAACAGAACTCTCACTTAGCTGATGAAGGAGCAGCACTCCGCAAGTTAGTGGTTTTTGCTACCAAATAAACCTGTTGGACTTTAATCTAGTGTTATGAGACTTCTCACTATGTCAAACAGGTCAGTCAGGCACTTTGTGTGATTCAGAATATAGACACACGATTGGGGTTGGGTGAACTATGGGGATTAAAATTTTGTGAGGGACTTTAAAGGAATGAAAACACCAATATCGTAGGCAAGAGTTGATCAGTTGCTTTAACATTATCTGGAAAGATACATCAAAATATACACAAATACATTTATTTTCACAATTCAAATATCTCTATCCTTTCCAGAAAAAAACTAGCTGTTGTCAGAAAAGCAGTTATTATAACCTTCGATGTTCATGAAAATACACAGTATGGAATATTAAAAACACAGGCCTTCTGCGGAGAGGGAGGCATGCCTCACAATAATAAATCTCTTTCAGCCAATTATTTTCATCATTGCTGCAAACTGCACTTTTATGTTTTTGAGAATTTTCCGTAACAATAAATGTGATCAACTGTTGGTGCTGTTGAAGCTTAAGTTATGAATTGGCCACTGGACTATTTTATACAACCTTTCAACTTCATGTATCATAAAACTGTTTTTCAACTTTCAGTTTTTCTGAGGTTGAAGAAGTTTATATGAAGTTTTTGGTCATCTTTTACTTTTTTTCTATGTTGGCATATGTGCTTTCCCCAGGCATGGAGTGATTGATTATATGGGGGTTTGAAGTAAGCAGTGTGTAAGTAGAGAGAAATGAGGAAACCATCAGAGAAAGGTTTATTGTAGACCGATCAAACCTCAAGAACTGGATGGCTCAACAGATTGCTTCTCTGGATTCAACTCCAAACCAGACTTGGGGATGAAAGCCTTCTCTGTCTGTTGGCTGTTCTGAGCCCTGCAGAGCTGTAGGCTGGAATCTACAGATGGACAATTAGATTGGGGAAGTCAAAAGCTTGGCTGGCTGCACTATGAAACTTTGTATTCAAGCACTCTCTGCTTGGAAGTCAAAGTCTAGCTGGTAGAAGTCAAAGTCCAGGGTTATACTATATTAAAGGTCTACCTAGCAGGGGGACTGGTTTAAGTAACTTACAAACGGAAGTTTGAATGATAAATAATACTTCCCATTTTCTTATTTTTAGAAAAGCAAGGGCTAATTTTTCAACCCACTAGCTCCCAACTGTTTCCTCTGTAGTCAGAAGAAATCTTGCAAAATTGATCTATAGGAATCTATTTTTGTCAGTATGTCACCTGTTGGCGATTTCAATTTCCCTGATGTCCTATTGCCTTGAAGGTAGGTTTTTGTCTCCAAAGTTAATTTTTGATCTTCAAGTAACTTGACACTTTACCATTATTTGGTTACGAAGGGAGAAGAAATTCCTCCCACGAGTCTGTGGACACTATTCCAAGATTGTGACGAAAGCGATTCACTAATCTGCACAGAGTGATGTATTGTGGGGGTGGTGTCGGGAGCTCAAAAAGATCAGCTTCAGTAATTCCATCAATTCACTAGTTCAGGTGGGCAAATGACTGTGTCCCTCCCAAAGCCCAGTGGGTCTAGCAATAGCAGTAAACAGAAGACAAGACAGTAAGTAAATATAGGGTACAAGCTAAGATTAGGTTGTTGTAAAGGAAGCAATTGATCAATGATTACAATTTGGTTTGAAGTTATTAGTTATAAGAACATAAGAAATAGGAGCAGGAGTAGGCCATCTAGCCCTTTGAGCTTGCCCTGCCATTCAACAAGATCATGGCTGGTCTGAAAGTGGTTCAGTTCCACTTCCCCTCCAGCTCCTCATAACCCTTAATTCCCTTATCAATCAGTGATCTATCTACCTGTGACTTAAACATATTCAACGAGGTAGCTTCCATCGCTTCAATGGGCAGAGAACTCCAGAGATTCACTATGCTCTGAGAGAAGTTCCTCCTCAACTCTGTTCTAAACTGACCCCCCCCTTTATTTTGAGGCTGTGCCCTCTAGTTCTTGTTTCCTTTCTAAGTGGGAAGAATCTCTCTGCCTCTACCCTGTCTAGCTCCTTCATTATCTTACATGTCTTTATAAGACCACCCCTCAGCCTTCTGAACTCCAACGAGTATAGGCCCAATCTTCTCAATCTCTTCTCGTAAGCTAACACCCTCATCTCCGGTACCAACCTGGTGAACCTTCTCTGCACTCCCCCCAAGGCCAATATTGACACACAATGCACAACTTGGACTGAATGTCGTAAAGACTGCCAGCAAAAGAGGTATAAAAATAGAACACTTGCCAGGGATCCTTGCATTTGCCAGAGGATCATTTTCATCTCAGGACACTTGCTAAAAGGACTCTTGCTGGGAGAGCATGTTAGGAATAAGTAGTCGAGCACTTGATAGGAAGTTTATATTTGCATGAGGCAATGGTGATATAGGCTGGGGATTGCTGTAAGAATCCCAAAGTGACAAATGCAATTGTCACCAGATTGGGGATTGCGTAAGAATCCAGGTCAATGTTAGAATGCAGTAGTAGGGCTAAAGTAATTGCCTTAAGAAAAATTGAACAGTCTTTGTCAAGAAGCTGCTTTTGGCTTAAAAGAGAGAGAAAGCGGGAGAGAAAGGCACTCAGCAAGCAGCTGTGAAACATTCAGCTACAACAGTTAAGGTTAAAGTCTGCAAAATCGATTCTGCTTGTGTGTTAGAGTTAAGTTGACTAAGTTAAAACTTTGAAAAATAACATGAGTCAAAGGGCCAAGTTCAAAGAACAGGAGACTCGGACTCCACAGGAAAGATGGTGTAAGACCATGCCTCAACTAATAGAATGTAAATTAGTGATTATCCATTTTGCCATTAAGGTTATTCCTGACAAGAGCCTTCCTCTTGGTTTAGTACAGAGTATAATTTCCAACATCGCGTGCAGAACCTTTTCCCTTTCATCTATACATTCATTACCTATCGATCAGAGCACAGGCATCCAGTTGTGCCATACCCATTACCCTCACAACAGCACATTGTTATCACAGATGAATATGACTCAGAAGGAGCAAGCCTGCAGGCTCTTGTGTGCTCAGGAACACAACATGTCACACTGGCATGACAGGAATATATGCCACACCATTTTGCATTCACGTAGCCCCCTACCAACATCAGTCAGTGCTGAGACAATCAGGTTCCTGCATGTGAACAGACTTAGGTTATGTGTGGTGAAGCCTTCCACGCCCATGGCTGGCAAGGCTGACATATCCAGGATGTCACAGAAGAGGCCAGCTGCTGAATGTGCGGTGGGAATATGATTAGGACCCCAGATTCTGGTGGAAAAGATGTAGTGAGGAAGTGGGATCATATAGCCCAGAGGTTGAGTTTTTGACGCAGATGGAGGATGAGAAAGTAGGGTCCCGACCTGTGTCCTCTGTTTGAACAGAGGGGAGTACGATAGGATGAGAGAGGAATTGGCAAATGTAGATTGGGGGCGCAGATTGGTTGGTAGGACTGCTGAGGAACAGTGGAGGGTCTTTAAGGGGATCTTTTTCAGTGCTCAGCAGAAATATATTCCAATGGTAAAGAAGGAACGTAGGAGAAGGGATAATCAGCCGTGGTTATTGAAGGAAATAGAGGAGAGTATTAAATTAAAAGCTGATGCGTTTAGAGTGGCTAAAAGTAGTGGGCAAGTAGAAGATTCGGAGAGGTTTAAAAATCAACAAAGATTGACTAAGAAGTTGATAAAGAAAGGAAGGATAGACTATGAAGCTAAACTAGCACTAAATATAAAAAAGGACAGTAAGAGTTTTTACAAATATATAAAGAAGAGGAGGCTGGCTAGAGTGAATGTTGGACCCTTAGAGGATGAGAGGGGGGATTTAGTGGTGGGAGATGAGGAAATGTCTGAGGCCTTAAATAAGTTTTTTGCCTCGGTCTTCATGGAGGAGGATGCGAATAGTTTGCCGGATATTAAAGATAGAAGAATGGTAGGAGTTGAGGGCCTGAATGTGATTACTGTCACGAGAGAGGTAGTGCCTGATTGACTAGCAGGACTGATGGTGGACAGGTCCCCAGGACCGGATGGAATGCCTCCCAGGTTTCTGAAGGAAATGGCAGAGGTGATAGTAGACGCCTTAGTGATTATTTACCAAACTTCGCTGGATTCCGGGGAAGTGCCGGAAGATTGGAAAACGGCTAATGTTACGCCGCTGTTTAAAAAAGGTAACAGGAAAAAGGCAGGGAATTATAGGCCGGTTAGTTTAACATCTGTTGTTGGAAAAATGCTTGAATCCGTCATCAAAGAAGAAATAGCGAGGCACCTAGAGAAGAATTGTTTGATAGAGCAGACGCAGCACGGATTTGTTAAGGGGAAGTCGTGTTTGACAAACTTATTGGAATTCTATGAGGATGTGACTAGTGCGGTAGACAGAGGGGAACTGGTGGATGTGGTGTTTCTTGATTTTCAAAAGGCGTTTGATAAGGTGCCACACAAAAGGTTGCTTCACAAGGTTAGGGGGCATGGAGTTGGGGGTAAGGTGTTAGCGTGGATAGAGGATTGGTTGTCTAATAGGAGGCAGAGAGTTGGTATCAATGGGTGCTGTTCTGATTGGCAGTTGGTAACTAGTGGAGTGCCACAGGGATCAGTGCTGGGGCCTTAGCTATTTACCATTTATATGGATGATCTGGAGGAGGGGGCTGAGTGTAGGGTAACGAAATTTGCTGATGACACGAAAATGAGTGGAAAAGCAAATTGTGCAGAGGGTGTGGAAAGTCTGCAGAGGGATCTGGATAGGCTGAGCGAGTGGGCGAGGACCTGGCAGATGGAGTATAATGTTAGCAAGTGTGAGGTTATCCACTTTGGCAGGAATAATAGTAGGAGGGATTACTATTTAAAGGGCGAAAAGCTGCAGCATGCTACGGTGCAGGGGGACCTGGGGGTCCTTGTGCATGAGTCGCAAAAACCCAGTCTGCAGGTGCAGCAGGTGATCAAGAAGGCGAATGGGATGCTGGCCTTTATAGCGAGGGGGATCGAATATAAAAGTAGGGAGGTCTTGCTGCAACTGTACAGGGCACTGGTGAGGCCACAGCTGGAGTACTGTGAGCAGTTTTGGGCGCCGCACTTGCGCAAGGATATTTTGGCCTTGGAGGGAGTGCAGAGGAGGTTCACCAGGCTGATACCGGAGATGAGGGGGTTGGACTATGAAGAGAGACTAAATAGACTGGGTCTGTACTCGTTAGAGTTTAGAAGGATGAGGGGGGATCTTATAGAGACATATAAGATAATGAAGGGGATGGAAAGGGTAGAGGTAGAGAGATTCTTCCCACTCAGAAAGGACAACAGGACTAGAGGGCACAGCCTCAAGATAAGGGGGGGGGGGGACAGTTTAGAACGGAGCTGAGGAGGAACTTCTTCACCCAAAGGGTGGGGAATCTCTGGAATTCTCTGCCCATTGAAGTGGTGGAGGCTACCTCGCTAAATATATTTAAGACACGGGTAGATAGGTTTTTGGTAGGCAAGGGAATTAAGGGTTATGGGGAGAAAGCGGGAAAGTGGAACTGAGCCACTTCAGATCAGCCATGATCTTATTGAATGGCGGGGCAGGCTCGAAGGGCTAGATGGCCTACTCCTGCACCTACTTCTTATGTTCTTATGTTCTTATAGGAAGGAGGAATGTTCCCAATGTGATAAAGGCAACATGGTAAGGGATTGCATTCACTACCAATTCAGCAAGAGAACATCAATACTGCTGGAACCAATACTACATGAGGCCATGAGCTGCTGTAATCTGGCAAGGTGAATTATTTCGCAACAGCACATAGAGGTCATTAAGAATTGATGACATTGGAATGCTGCATCTGTTGAAGTAGATGTGGCATAAGCCTTTCCTATAGCATGAATGATTGTGCTGTGATATGATGATCTTTAAGGAGATGTATCTTCCACCACTGTTAGTCAATACCACATTGACAGGATGTAACATATTAACTCCAGGATAGATAGACAGTTTGTAGGGCAACAATGGTCAGGGTCAGACATGTGCCTTCACTACCTGTTGTGTCTGGCTTTACTGCTGGTTGAGTTTTCCAAACTCCCATTTTTATTTGCCAATTATAGAATAAAGAGTTCTTATTTTCGACTGCTATCTTTGTGTCAGCTCTGAAATGTGTTTGTTCCACCTCACATAGCTTGATTTATTGAAAACTTCAGTCTATTGTGCATTTCCAAAGGTATATACTCAACTGGAATCTTGTGTTTCAAATCTTGCAGTTCAACTTTGATACAGACATTTTCCTGTAGAATACATTGTTTTCTTTTTGAAGGATTTGTTTCTTCTGGATTCCTTCAGATAACTGTCCGTTATTCACAGACATCTGCTGTTGGGTATTGTGTGAGCATTTGTCAAAAGCTCTGTTTTTTGAGAACATTTGGATGTTCCTCAGCTGCACTAAATTCTTGAGCTCATTCAGTTCATTGTATTGACGTGGTCTGCGGCCATCTAGTGGCTTGCTTGAGTATTGTCTCCCTCATTCTGGGGCCACCTGTTTCCTTCGTGTCTTCTTGTCCCTTTAGTGCGTTATTGGGCTGCACTAGATCTTCTTTTAAGGTCTACTTTCTTTCCAACTTAAGAGTTTAAAATACTTGTCAAAGCCTTTTAATATCTCACCAAATGTGGTAGAGGATTGTTTTATTCTTACTTTATCCATATGTATACCAAACAAGTATATCAACATATGGACTTTTACTTCTGGCTCCTTACTTAATCACCAACAATCAAAACCATCTTCATTTGTGTTAAGTGTCCAACTAGTGTGATGTTTTCCCTCAGATACCCTTTGATTCCAGTTTTGCTACAGCTCCTTGACGTCACACTTGGTCAAATGCAGCCTTAATAGCAAAGACAGTCTCTCTCATCTCATCTCTGGAGTTCAGCTCTTTTGTCCATATTTGAACCAAGGCTGTAAAGAGTTCAGGAGCTGAGTGATCCTAATGGAACACGAACTGAGTCTCAATGAGCAGGTTAAGGCTGCTTGATAGCACTGTTGATGATCCCTTCCATCACTTTATTGATGATCAAGAGAAGACTGATGGTGGGATAATTGGCTGGGTTGGATGTGTCCTGTTTCTTGTGTACAGGGAATACATGGGCAATTTTCCACATTAATGGATAGATGCCAGTGCTGTAACTGCATTCAAAAAGTTTGTGCACCACAATTCATGGCTGGATGAGGCAGGACTGAGGAGCTTAGATGTGATCATTTGGTTATGGGATCACTTAGCTCTGTCTATCACGTCTTGCTTATGCACAAAGTCCTGTGTTATAGCTTCACCAGGCTGGCACTTCAGTTTACGTATGCCTGATGCTGCACATAGAGGCTTAGAGGTTTATAGCATAGAAACAGGCTCTTTGGCCCAACTTGTCCATGCCACCTTTTTTTAAACCCCTAAGCTAGTCTCAATTTCACGCATTTGGCTCGTACGCCCCAAACCAATCTTGTGCATGTAACTGTTTAAATGCTTTTTAAAAGACCAAATTGTACCCGCCTCTACTATTACCTCAGGCGGTTTGTTCCAGATACTCCCCACCCTCTGTGTGAAAAAATTGCCCCTGTGGACCCTTTTGTATTTCTTCGCTCTCACCTTGAATTTATGCCCTCGAGTTAAAGACTCCCCTACCTTTGGGAAAATATATTGACTATCTAGCTGATCTATGCCCCTCATTATTTTATAGACCTCTATAAGATCACCCCTCAGCCTCCTATGCTCCAGAGGAAAAAGTCCCAGTCTACCCCCAGCCTTTCCTTATAACTCAAACCATCAAGTCCACGTAGCATCCTAGTAAATCTCTTCCGCAGTCTTTCTAGTTTAATAATATATTTTCTATAATAGGGTGACCAGAACATGCTAAATTGCCCCTTAGTGTCCTGAGATGCGCAGGTTAGAGGGATTAGTGGGTAAATGTGTAGGGATATTGGGGTAAGGCCTGGGTGGGATTGTAGTCAATGCAGCCTTGATGGGCCAGATGACCTTTTTCTGCACTGTAGGGTTTCTATGATTCTATTCTATGACTCCCTCAATAGCAAGAAATCCCTTCCTCAAAACTGGGAGACCAAAACTAAACACAATACTCAAGGTGTGGCCTCACCAAGGTCCTGTATAACTGTAAGAAGTATTCCTATACTCAAATCCTCTTGCTATGAACACCAACATGCCATTAGCTTTCCTCACTGCCTGCTGTACCTGCATACCAATCTTCAGCTAAAGCTTCACCATGATACCCAGGTCACGTTGCACTTTCCCTTTTTCTAAACTGCCACCATTCAGGTAATAATCTTCCTTCTTGTTTTTGCCACCAAAGTGGATAATCTGACATTGACCCAGATTATATTCATTTGCCAAGTATTTGCCCACACAGTCAGCCTGTCTAAGTCACCCTGTAGTGTCTGTGCATCCTCCTCACAGCACACGCTGCCACACAGCTTAGTGTCATCTGCAAATTTGGAGATATTGCATTCAAATTCCTTCTGCTAAATCATTAATGTATATTGTGAATAGCTGGGGTCCCAGCACTGAAACTTGTGGTACCCCCACTTCCTTCTAAAAAGGACCCATTTGTTCCCACTCTCTACTTCTTGTCTGCCAACCAGTTCTCTATCCATATAAATACATTATCCCAAATACAATGAACTTTAATTTTGCTCATTAATCTCTTGTGTGGGATCTTGTCAAAATCCTTTTGAAAGTCTAGATTCACAACATCCACTACGTTCAAGAGGGAACTGGACATGGCCCTTGTGGCTAAAGGGATCAAGGGGTATGGAGAGAAAGTGGGAGTGGGATACTGAAAGCCCATGATCAACCATTATCATATTGAATGTTAGTGCAAGCTTAAAGGGCCAAATGGCCTAGTCCTACAACTATTTTCTATGTTTAAGATTTGTCAAGCACAATTTCCCTTTAGTGAATCCGTGCTGACTCAGACCGACCTTGTCACTGCATTACAAATGCTCAGTTCTTACATCCTTAATAATTGACTGCAGCATTTTCCCCACCACTGATGTCAGGCTAACTAGTCTATAATTCCCCTTTCCTCTCTCCCTCCTTTTTTAAAAAGTGGGGTTACATTAGCTACTTTCCAATCCACTGGAGCTCTTCCAGAGTCTGCAGAATGCTGGAAAATTATCACCAATGCATCCATTATTTCTAGGGCCACTTCCTTGGGTACTCTGGGATGCAGAGCATCAGGCTGTGGGGACCTATCAGGTTCTAATCCCAGCAATTTCCCCAACGAATTTCCTGACCAGTAAGGATTTCCCTCAGTTCCTCCTCATGCTTGAACCTTTGTCCCCCGGTATTTCTGGAAGATCGTTTGTGTCCTTAGTGAAGACAGATCCAAAATGTTTATTCAGCTGATCTGCTATCTCTTTGCTGCCCATTATGAATTCACTGATTCTAACTGTAAGGGACATACATTTGTCTTCACCAATCTTTTTCTCTTCAGATATATATAGACGCTTTTACAATCAGTTTTTATGTTTTCTGTAAGCCTACACTCATTTTCTATTTTCCCCTTCCAAACTAAACCCTTTATCCTCCTCTGCTTAATTTTAAATTTCTCTCAGGTTGCTCCTCTTTGGCTTTAACACCATCCCTGATTTCCCTTGTTAGCCATGGATGAGCCACCTTCCCCATTTAACGCCAAAAAGGGATGTACAGTTTTTGAAGTTCATCCATGTGTCTTTCAAGTGTCTGCTATTGCCTGTCCACTGTCAACCCCTGAAATATTCTGTGCCAGCTTATCCCAGCCAATGCAATTCTCATACCATCAAAATTAGCTTTCCTCAAGTTCAGGACCCTCGTCTCAGACTTAACTGTGTCACTTTCCATCTTAATGAAGAATTCTACCATATCATGGTCACTTTTCCCCAAAGGACCTGGGAACACAAGGTTGCTAATTAATTCTCTCTCATTACACAATACTCAGTCTAGGATGGCCTGCTCTCGAGTTGGTTCTTTGACATATTGGTCAAGATAACCATCCCTTATACACCAAGAAATCCTCCTCTATCGTATTGCTACCAGTTTGGTGAGCCCAATCAATATGCAGATTGAAGTCACCCATAACTGCTGTGCCCTTACTGCATGTATCTCTAATTTCCTGCTTGATGCCATGCCCAACCTCACTACTACTATTTGGTGGTTTGTACACAACTTCCACGAGTGTTTTTTGACCTTTGGTATTCCGCAGCTCCATCCATACAGATTCTACATCATTCAGACTAATGTCCTTCCTTACTATTGCATTAATCTATTCTTTAAACAGCAACACTACTCTGCCATCTCTCTCCCCACCTCCCCCCACCGCCAATCCTTTCCTTTCGATCTATCTTTCCTGAATATTGAATACCCCTGGATATTGAGTTCCCCTCTCCGGTCACCTTGGAGCCAGGTCTCCATGGTCCCAGTTACATCATATTTGTGAATGACTCCCTGCACAGTTAATACATCCACCTTATTACAAATGCTCCCCACATTGAGATGCAGAACTTTCAGGATTGTGTATTTAGCATTTATTGCCCTCTTAGAATGATGATGTGGTGTGGCCCTTTTTGATTTTTGTCTTTGGTTTCTCTGTCTTCCACTTTTCCCTTCATTGCCTTTTGTTTCTGTCCCACTTTTCTTCCCTCTGACTTCCTGCATCGGTTCCCATTGCCCTGCCACATTAGTTTAAACCCTCCCTAATAGCACTGGCAAACATTCCCCCTAGGACATTGGTTCCAGTCCTGTCCAGGTGTAGACCGTCCAATTTGTACTGGTCCCACCTCCCACAGATCTGGTTCCAATGTCCCAGGAATTTGAATCCTTCCCTCTTGCACCATTCCTCAAGCTATGTATTCACCTTAGCTATCTTGACATTCCTACTCTGACTAGCGCATGGCACTGGTAGCAATCCTGAGATTACTACCTTTAAGATTCTACTTTTCAGTTTAATTAAATTTATAACCATGCCTGACTACAATACTAGTGAGTGTGACTTTCCCACGTAAAACATTGGAATTTAGCGCTAGTGGGTGAGGAACTGTCACTATACAGCACTGGGGTCAATATTTGTGGGTAGGAGTCAGTCACTGGCAATGCAATTTGAGGTGATAAATTGAGAATATTGCAAAAAGTACCAACACAACATATGCTAACTTAAATGCAATCTTTCCTATTGCGTGTTGACTTGGTGAAAGTGTCACTAGAGTGCAAATGTTCCCAGAGACTTCACTGTTAATGGAGATAACACAAGGTCTAATCAGCTGTCAATCAAAATCAGCCCTGCCTCGGCACATTCTGAAAAATGATTATTACCTGCTTGATGCCTGACAAACTTGTCAGTTATGAGTCCGAGTGGAACATGGGCTCTGTTTGCCTTAATTTCAGAATCAAATGTAGGTGCTATTGCTCCTGTGCTGAAGGATGCCTAGTCTGTATATTCAGAGGTTGCTGCTGGATACACAGCACTTTCTGATCATTAACTGATTGGTGCAGATAACATGAAACAATCTTCTGGTGACTTTTTAAGACATATAAAAACAGAAATAGTCAGAGAAAGTCTATGGAAACCAACAAAGTGAAACTGGGCAGCAGCAGGATGATTATATGAAACCCAATTTTCATTCCGCGTTGGCAGAGATATACTTGATGCTGAGAACTAGCCATCTCTTTCCCGAATGGGTCGTAAATTTTCCTCCATGCTCCACTAACTACTGTTCAGATCAATCTGAAATCTCACTGCTCCATTATCCATCTTCTGAGTTCCACATGAACACAGTAATAGTTCACTCCCATGCAGCTTGTTGGATGAGCTATTGGGACTGCAGGTTCTTTTTAAGAAAAGTAAGAATTCGATTGCGATCAATTTAACCTACAAATTGCAGATAGTTAATAAACTGCTACAGCTACAGCACCATTTTTTTCTATTAAGTCTTTGACAGCTCCAGCAGCATCCTTGCACCTTGTCAAATATCACTAAATTTGTTCATTTTTCAGAGCTTTCTATTAAAAATGAATATCCTTCACAGATAATGTGTCCAACGTGATGTTGCTGCATAATGAAGGAACAGCAGATTTGTACAATATCCTCTCATTATCTTGGGTTTAAATGTTACGTTTTAAGGAAGGCAGAATTATTTCCACACTGTTTAAAAAAAGTACAGGTTCAGAATTCTTATTCTATTTAACACAATATAAATGCTCCCCGTTCATATCTCATTTTAAGGGTTGGTGTTTGGTAACACGACAAAGTATTACAAAAATACACAGCTGTTTCTTTTAAATCAAATTAAAATAATGAAACCGAATAGCTGCAAAATATAAACAGCATGGATTAACTAAGGCAAAATTCAGTGATATGAAATATTGAGTACTCTTGTAATTAGCAGGTGAAATCACTTTGGTTTATTGATACACAATGCCACATCCCGACTGCCCTTTCTCCCACTGTGATTGTCACATCCCTCCTTGTACCCATTCTACAGCTGCCATCTTCCACTTGCCATCTGGTGTGTTCCCATTGTTACTTTAAAGCTAAAACAAAAATTGCCACTATGTGGACACATGCAGTATTTGTACAGATGCCAAATCTCTGCATCAGGGACATGTTAGGAGTGAAAATTGCTATTAGCAAGATCCCATTGAAACATATGGAGCTGTGATTATTTTTGAGACTGACATGCATCAAAAAAAAATTAAATGAAAATGAAGCATTATTACTCGTAATGAGTGACATTTGGCAGGTTTGGAGAGTGTGAGGGCAGAATATAAAGCATTTCTGTGAAAAAGCCCAATCGAGCATATCTGGGATATTTAGACATCTCCAAAACAGCAGCAGCAACAGCTCCAAGTGCGAAGTCCTGATTATGATTTTGTGTCAGTGCAAACTTGGTTGGTTAGGCAACAAGGGAAACTGAAATGGCACTGGTGCAAAGGAAGATATTCCTATGAGGATAGTGCTGCTCCTCATTGCTCATGCAAAGCAGTTTTATCATGTTTCGAATGTGTATTACGCCTGATCTACGAGTGTTCGATGCTGAAACTAAGAAAAACCATGAGACAGTAAAGGCTGATTGCTCAATCAAGCCCATTTCACTGTTTGGTAGTATTCTTAACACCAAGATGGACAATAGAGGATTTGAAGGGAATTTGGAGGGGATTAAAAATTTCAAAGTTTGAAACCCAAATTCAGGTCAACTCCACTTGGCTTGCGGTCGTAGTGGAGGTGGATTATGGCACTAATGATAACCTGTTCTCCAGAAATGTGTCACCATAGTTAAACCATTAAATTCCTGCGGTGCAGACAGAGGTCATTTCATCCATTAAGTCTGCACCAACACTCCAAAAGAGCAGGTCCAACCTTCCATCTCCATCCTGTCCTATTCCTGTCACCCAGCTCACTCACCATGGCTAACCTGCACATCTCGGGACACTAAGGGGCAATTTAGCATGGCCAATCCACCTAACTGCACATCTCTGGACAGCGGGAGGAAACCGGAGCACTCAGAGGAAACCCATGCAGACACAGGGAGAATGTACAAATTCCACTCAGACAGTCATCCAAGGCTGGGTCCCTGGCGCTGTGAGGCAGCAGTGCTAACCACTGTGCCATTGTGATGCTCACAAACCTCAGGCATCAAAGTATTCTAATGAGAATGTGTACCTCAAATGTAAACAAACTTTTATTCTTAATGTTTGGGGGAACCAAAAAAATAAAGAGATGATGCCATTATTATAGGACGGATGTCAGAGGTAGGTTCTTTACTCAGAGGGTAGTAAGGTCGTGGAATGCCCTGCCTGCAGCAGTTGTAGACTCGCCAACTTTAAGGGCGTTCAAATGGTCAGTGGATAGGCATATGGATAACATTGGAATAGTTTAGGTTAGAGGGTCATTAGATTGGTTCCACTGGTCGGCGCAACATCGAGGGCCGAAGGGCCTGTACTGAGCTGTAATGTTCTATGTTCTATGTTCTATTAATGTTTCCAGTAGCGATGACAGCCCCATTCCCACCAGGTCCATTTTCCTACAAATATTTTGCCTGTTCAACTGATTTCCCTTCCAAAGGTACTGTTTTTGTTTTTTTATAACCCTCCATTAACCCAAACCAAAATTTCGATATTGAATGAGAATCAACAACCAGCATTAATATAGCCTTTAACATAGGAAAATGTCTCAAAGCACTTAAACATATTACAAATATTCCATATCTGATCCCCCCTTCCTAAAGCTAACACAATAATTTCCAATTCAAATTTTGACCAGATAATCATATACTTTATTCTAAAAGCTCAGTGAATTAGCACTATTTAACTCTGATGGATGGTGATATCAATCAAAGAGAAGAAAAATATCCTGTCAGTCTTCTTTATGCATCGCGAACCTATCACTCTTTTCATTCATTTTCTGGGCTGTGGCTTCCAATGGGCAGGTCATAGAATCATAGAATCCCTACAGTGCAGCAGAAGGCTATTCGGCCCATCAAATCCGCACTGGCCACAATCCCACCCAGGTCCTATTCCAGGAATCCCTCATATTTACCCTGCTGGTCCCCCTGACACGATGGTCAATTTATCGTGGCCAATCCACCTAGCCCTCACATCTTTGGAATGTGGGAGGAAACCGGAGCACCCGAAGGAAACCCATGCAGTCGCAGGAGAATGTGCGAACTCCACACAGACAGTGACTCGAAGTAGGGATTGAACCCAGGTCCCTGGCGCTGTGAGGCAGCAGTGCTAACCACTGTGCCACTGTGTCACCCATAGGTCTCACAAAAGTGGCCAGTTCAACTCATCAGTAAACATGCTGCAATTCTGTGAGGCAGTTGGGAAGACCCACTGACATTGGATGTTTTCTTACTCACACTTAAAAGCAGCTTTTATGTGCTTTAAAGGCTGAATGGTATACTTCTGTTCCTATGCTTAGTCCAGCAACTAAGACTCCACTGCTAATGTCATTTGCACTTATCAGGAAAAGACACTGATATCAGGCAATAGAGCTACCTACCACATACTGTTATACCACATTAAGCATGCTGACTATTTTGGGAAGTTCTTCACATCTTCTTTGATTGCCTGCACTGTATTTACAGATGTGCGATGTTCAGTTTTATAGACAGGCTGGCGTTTCTGTTGCTGTTTCTCCCAAGCAGCACCATGCAGGAAACTGCATCTGACAGCAATTGATATTTCAGTGACCAGTAGAGCCCCCAGGGGCCACAGCAATGTGCCGGCCACCATTTCAATCACACTAACACCGAGATGCTGCTATATGTGGCGGAGACTGTATATCATCCATTCCTTTTACCATTTAAAAATTGGAATGACTCCCTCTCTCAATTCCCTTTTCTCCTGTGAAAGCAAATTGGGAGTGAAAGTAATCTATACCAGTTGTGTGAAACTGGCTCATTATGAATGGGTAACCTAGTCTACACATTGCCAGATTGAAGTCAATGGAAAAGAAATTCAGTGTAAATCATGTTACTTATTCACCCATAGACTCGCTCCGCAGGATGAGTGAAGCTTAATTTCACCGTTCTGTTTTCACAGTCTACATTTCACTCAGAAGTCTGTTTAATCTCCAGAAACTCTCCAGTGCATCCTACTATTTATTTTGGCAATAAGGTGACCAGAACTGAGCACAATACTCCATCCATAGGCCAGTACACAAAGGAGCCCAAGAGTTTGGTCACCTCTTTTAGCTTGCAATCAAATGTCAAACTGGAGGTGAATCTGTTAATTTGATTTACTTACTTAATTTAATTTGTCTGATTAGTCAGAGCTTTGCATTGACTAAATGTTTTAATGAACAACTAGGTTCATATTATAGTGGGTGGAAATTGATGGCACTGTAAAATGAGTGACAATGAGTCAGCAGCAGATTCACCTGATTCTCTTGTCATTAAAGCCAATTGATGAAAACACATGTAAAGTATCAGCATCCCTACAGTGCAGAATGAGGCCATTCGGCCCATCGAGTCTGCACTGATTCTCCAGCAGTGCATCTTAACCAGGCCCTGACCCCACAACTCCCACATATTTACCCCGTACATGATGGGACATAAAGTGGCAATTTAGCATGGCCAATCCACCTAACCTGTACATCTTTTGGACTGTGGGAGGAAACCCACACAGACATGGGAGGATGTGCAAACTCCACACAGCCAGTCACACACAGCCGGGATTGAACCTGGGACCTTAATGCAGTGAGGCAACAGTGCTAACCAATGTACCACCATGTTGCCCTAGGTTAAGGAGATTGTCAATTCATTAGCATTTGGTTTACACTCCCACTGGACTCAAATTTCGCCTTCCCTTTCTGGATACCCACATCTTACTGAAAATACATCTACTGTAGTCTGCACAAACCTGGAGTACAAAGTAGATAAAATGGTGTGCCTCAGATTTCATACACTACATTCACCCCAAAATATAAATTGAAAATAGAGTGGCAAATATTACCGAGTTATTTATCTTCTAAATTCTCCGTCCTTAGTATAATCACCTTGAGTTTAACGTATTCCTTGCAAATTGATCATGTGATATTTGCCTACTGTTTGCAAATACATTTGTCTTAGGTGAGCATCTAACACCAAGTGCCAAGCAAAATATCACTTTTTAATCTGTAGCATAACATGACTTAAAAGTAAATAAAAACACAAAAAAGGATGATTTAAGGATAAGGATGTTGAAATAAAAACAACCTCATGAATTTTTTCTAAAATATTGATCTCAGGATGAAACTCTGAACGAATGGAACTGATTCAACAAAAACATCATAGATGCAAATAACACCTTGGCACATCATCTGGGTTGGTGAAAACATGAGTTGCATACTTTGGCACCTACCAAGACACACTCCAGTCTGAGTACTTTATTTTCCTGGGGTTTTTGTGTTTTCCATGAAGGGGCAGACTCTATGCGTGATGTGCAAGCCAAGATTGGGTTCTGGCTTCTATCTGTGGAAGGATAAGGTCGAGTGCAGAAGTGGGTACTTCCTGTCCTCTTCCCAGTAAAAAAGTGGTGCAAGGTTCGACATCAGAAATCTCTCCAGAAATAGCCCTGCTGTCATTGGAAGTGCCTGTGACCCTTCTGCTGCAATACTTTTTATTTAGATGTTGGCGAAAACATTGTCTCAGTGTTTGAGTGGCCTATTGACTGCATATTTTTATTTAAAGCAATGTGTACTGATGTGTTCACTAACCAATGTTTCCACTCTGTCCTATTCTTTGAGTACTGTGCTGCGCCAGTCTTTCACTGCTAACCCCTAAATCTCCAACTGTTAAAGAAAAACCACAAGGCAGCACACACATGAGAGTCGCCACGGCAGCATCTTTCACCTGCCTCACTCTTCACTCCTGTTTGGACCTTCTCACACCCACAACACCCATCTTCAGGCATTCCACTTCAGAAGACAGGCTTATCCCCCAGAGACGAAAGGCAGATCAGCCACAAACGCTCCACAAACTCCATAGCATGCAGGTGTACAACCATGCCTGTGGGAGAGCAGGAGACTGCCAGGATTTTGAGTTGCTAACCACTGTCCCTGATGAGTAGGTAAATGTAGCGTTGGTAGCAACATGGATGCTTGTCTATCTGCCAGGGCAAAAAAGTCATAATTACTTTTGACACATACATTAACTGTCCCCTTTGATAGTTTAAACGTCCAGCTCATTATATCACCTTCACTTATCCCCACACTGATCCACCGCTGTTTATTGTGGGGTCAAAGATGCCAAATAGGGACCAATTTCTCTATCAGTTCCTTGATCCACAGCACACCACTTCCCAGTCAATGAGAACTTGCGGGCATTGTGGCATTGAAAATGTATTCTAAATGGCTCCAGATTTGTCTCCACTGTTTGCTGTCACATTTTATGATGACTGAAGACATTTGCTTGTTGTACTGAGCAGGGGGGAGGTTGTGACTAGAGATAAATCTAATCAAAGTTACAGCCATCTCCAAGGAAACTGCATTTTACTACATCTCATTGCTCTCTCTCTCTCAACCTTTTCACACCTGACAGTGCATAGGTCTGACTTCCGTCTATTTCTATAGCTAATTATTCCTGCAACAGGTCACTAGGCTGTCGCCAGAGGCTTATAGCTTGAGGGGCATTAAACCACATCAAGCACAGCCACACTTACACGCACTCACACACAGAAAAACTAAGACACAACTTAGCATGGCCAATCCACCTAACCCACATCATGGACCATGGGAAGAAACTGGAACACCCGGCAAAAACCCATGCAGACATGGGGAGAATGTGCAAACCTCACGCTGAAAGACACCCAGGCCATAATGGAACTTGGGTCCCTGGCGCTGTGAGACAGCAGTGCTAACCACTGTGTAGGGGTGGCCACCATGCTACCCCTACACGTCATAAAATCAGCAAGCAAAAACAATATCTCATGATCTCACTGCATTTCCAGTTCAATAAGTTGGATTTTAAGCTTCAGAAAATAAGATATATACATTAATGCATTCATGCATCTAATGTTAAATTGCTACCTACATTGATCCATCGTATATGCCATATTGCGATGCATGTTGATTATTTACACGACTTCCTTAAAGGCGAAGGACATTTCCTGGGTGGGTTTCATTTTTGACCTCCGAGAGTGTGATCACATCTAATTTCTACCTCATCGAGAAGAATATTCGTCTCTTCATCTATGAAGTTTTGACTTTTTTTCTTTTAGATCCTCTGCCTTACATTATCTTCAGGCAGGTTGTAGTGGGCTGCTCTTGGACGTTGCTTCGGGGGTTGCCTATTGCTTCATGTCGTTAGTGTGCTTAAACTGGACCATCTCGAGGGCAACATGACAGCTCAGAGACTATCTCTGTTGCTGTGCGGACACATGGATTTGGGCCTGTGTCTGTGGGAGTTTGCACGTTCTCCCTGTGGTTGCGTGGGTTTCCTCCGGGTGCTCCGGTTTCCTCCCACATCCCCAAAGATGTGCTTTTAGGCTGATTGATTGGGTACTAAATTGTCCCTAAATTGGACCTCCCTGATCCTCGCACATTAGGCGTAGACTAAAATCATGAATAGGACACTGAGACAGTGGGACGGCGGCGCGGGCTCGTTGGGCCGAAGGGCCTGTTTCCCGTGCTGTGTTGTTCTTTGTTCTTTGTTTGTTCTTTGCAACAAACATAGGAACACTTCAGTTGGCTAGACTAAGAATTATAAAGTAACACTAAACCTGTAAATTAAATAAATAAACTAAAAGAAGCTGAAATCTTCATTGCCAATTTGCTTCTCAGTACTTACCCTAAAATGCAGCCACACCTATCACTCCCAACCTTCTGAATTAAGCTGGGTGAGAAGAGTGTAGTGCCGTGTTTTCCTGAGGCCTTATGTGGAGGGCAGCTGAGTCAATGGTAAGGAAGACACACCTCATTTTTACTACGCTAACTGCTGCAAAACGGGTTATTTTAAAGTCCAGCCGCTTTGAGAAGCCAGAGAGAAGGTAAGTGAATATGTTAAATAGACAGGATTGAACCTTGGGGAGGTTAGGGTGGGTTAGGCATCAGGATTTGGGGTTGTGGTGAGTGGAAAGTAGTCACTGGCAGAGATGATCAATGGGATGTGCTGTGGTTAGTGGGAGAGGTGGTCAGTGGGAGATGCTGGTAGTCAGTGAGAGAAGTTGTCAATGGGGGGTGGGTCAGGTAGTCAGTAGGGGGGTGTTAGTGGCCAGATGACAGGGGAGTTTATAGGGAGGGAGGATAGTCAGTGTATGGGGCATGGTCAGGGATGTAGAGATGTAGTCAGGGTTGGGAATGATGTGACAGGGCCGCGTTTTTCAGTTTTTTTTTCACTGCGCATGTGCAGTTCAAAGCTCCGATCAGAGCGGCAACATTTCAGGCGCAATAAGCCCCACCCACAGCGCGATTCAGACTCGCGATTGATTTTTCAGGCCATGTGCATATGGGGGCATCTGAGAACAGGTTTCCAAGTCGGATCTGAATTTTGCCCAGATTCAGCACTTAGAATAAAAATGGTAAAATCGGACCCATCGAGTGTGGGAGATTCATTTTGAAAATCCTGCTAAAATAACTGGCGGGATTTATTCCAGTTTTTTTGCAAATTCAGCACTTAGAATTTTCTGGGGAGAATCCCACCCATAATATGTTTTAGAAAGACCCGGAGAACCTCGTTATGGAGTGCATCATGAGGGTTGGAATAGACTGCCAAGTCAGTGATTGAGCTGGAGAGCGCAGCGACATTTAAGACTCCAAAGATGCGTAGGTTGGGTTGATTGGCCATGATAAATTGCCCTTTAAGTGTCAGGGGTACTAGGGGGGTAAATATGTGGGGTTACGGGGATAGGACCTGAATGGGATTGTTGTCGGTGGAGGCTTGATGAGCCAAATGGCCTCCTTCTGTACTATAGATTCTATGATTCTATAATTCAATGAGTAGGTTATATATGATGGATGAAGGGTATTGGAACAAGTTGTGCACGTGGGATTAGGATGACTGTGTGTCATCAAAACAAATGCCAACACAAAAACTGATGGGGATTGAAAGGGTGTTTCCGTGCTGGAAATTCCTCACAATCTATCTTACAATCACATAAACAGCAAATTAACTATGTTGAATTCAAATATTCAATTCCATTTAAGAGTGTGCAGGATAGAATTTCCCAAGCCAATCCAAGTTGCAATTATTCTTATTTAAGTCTAAAAATGAGACCTCACGAGAGTCTCTTTGTGTGCACAGTTACAATCCGGAGCAAATTTAGAATTTTTCTGACATGGTGTCCCGCCTTTATTGACTATTTTCTTTTTCAAATCAGTTTCACAGTCGAGTCCCAAGGCAGATTTTCTCTCAATATCCCAAGGCACTTAAGTTGGCTTACATGCCTTTACAGTTTGCTTCATCCTCCCAATTGTTGCATTGTCTGCTGTCAGCACACGTTACCTCTGATTATGCCCAGGCTGTAGCTGCACTCTCATTGTCCCTAGGTATCTGTTCCAAGCTCCACTGATGCAGACAGTCCCATTCCATTTTCACAATTTTCAATCTCTTTCTCTCCCTTTATACGTGACTCATGGGTATTTCAGCAGTTCCTTGTCAACTGCAATTCAATAGAGGAGTGGGTTCACAGTGTTACTGTACCTTCAGAGTCCAGTGGGACTGTAACATTGTATACACGGTGGCATTATTGTTTGAACTAGAAAAATCAAGGCATCAATATTAACACCCCCCCAACCCTATGATGGGTCCCAAGTGAAATCTGACCCCATTCTGCCAAACACACACACATACCAGCATTTGCACGGCAGTAGATATCGGGGCATCCAAGAGTCTTGCTTTGGAGAGACAAGTTGCTTAATTCATGCGTTTGAAATTCAGTACCCAATTTGAAGTTAGCTGGTGCTGCATAATTTTTTCATGGAGTCGGAATAACTCAGCAGTAAAACAGAAGCGGAAACTGCGATCTCCACATTGCAAGTGACCTTGGTGAGACCACATTTGGAAAATTGTGTTCAGTTCTGGTCACCTCATTATAAGAAGGATGTGGAAGCATTGGAGAGAGTGCAGAGGAGATTTACCAGGATGCTGCCTGGTTTGAAGGGTAGGTCTTATGAGGAAAGGTTGAGGGAGTTGGGGCTTTTCTCTTTAGAGCAGAGGAGGATGAGAGGCGACTTAACAGAAGTTTATAAGATGATGAGGGGGGTAGATAGAATGGACGTTCAGAGACTATTTCCTTGTGTGAATGTAGCAATTACTAGGGGGCATAACTACAACATTCATGGTGGGAGATACAGAAGGGATGTCTGAGGCAGGTTCTTTACTCAGAGAGTGGTTGGGGTGTGGAATGCACATAGTGGAGTCAAACACTTTAGGAACTTTCAAGCGGTTATTGGATAGGCACATGGAACACACCAGAATGATAGGGAGTGGGATAGCTTAATCTTGGGTTCGGACATAGCTCAGCACAACATCGAGGGCCAAAGGGCCTGTACTGTGCTGTACTATTCTGTGTTCTATGTTCTAAGTGCCTTTATCAGTGTTCTGAGTGGGCCAGTAGAAGTTGAAGTATTCCCTCTCATCCCCTCAAGGAAACTTGCCTCTTGCCCCAGCCCTGCTCAACCCTCTCCCCAGCCCTTTCAACCACCAGCCCCTCTATTATTCTGGATTACTGACTTCCCCTCCCCTCCTGGTTGCTGAGGGCACCCAAACATCTCTAGCTAGACCTCTTGCTTCTGGCATTTCCTCTAATCTACCAGCTGGATTGGCCTTTTGGCTGATTGCCAGGTAGGCGGCAGAACTACAAGTTGTTAGTGAGGCCCTGTGATTAGGATCAGTCACATTCCTGGCCTTGCCAGCCTCAGTAAGAAGTCTTACAACACCAGATTAAAGTCCAAAAGGTTTATTTGGTAGCAAATGCCACTAGCTTTCGGAGCGCAGCTCCTTCGTCAGGTGAGTGGGAAGTTCTGATCACAAACTGGGCATATAAACTACACTGAATTCAAATATTCAATTCCATTTAAGAATGTAAAGGGCAGAATTTCCCAAGCCAATCCAAATTGCAATTATCCTTATTTAAGCCCTAAAATGAGACCTCATGAGAGTCTCTTTGTGTGCACAGTTACGATTCTGAGCAAATTTAGAATTGCCAGATCATTCTCTGGCGGGGCAGGGGTGGGGTGGTAGCGAGGACGCACTATTCTTTGGGGGTGGGGGTTGGTGGGGAGGAGAAAAGCGGGTAAGATGTATCTCTGGTAGAGGGGGGAGGCCTGATCGCTCACTGGTTGTGGAGGGGGTGTCGGATGTATCTCTGGTGGGAAGGGGGGATCGGCTGCCACTGTGCGGGCGATCGGTGGGGGGGGAGGAGACAGGGGGTTGCGATCGGTCTGGGTAGTTGGGGGGGGGGGGTGGATAAGGGAGACAGTGATGTCTGTGGGGGGCCTTCGCTCCCACTTTTCAGTCCCGGGCTCTTTTCTCCACTTCCTGCGGCCTGGAAGCAATGTGACAGCGGCATGCTTTTACAAACTCTTTTCTAACTGCGCATGCGCAGTTCAGAGCTCCAATCCTTTCCGTTGCGCTAAACCCCACCCATAGCACGAATGGGAGCCACAATGGGGGCGCTTGAAAGCAGATTTCTAAGTTGGATCTGAATTACGCCCAGATTCAACACTTGGAATGAAAATGTAAAATCAGGCTCTAAGTGTCAAATTCACACGAAAACTGGAGTAATTCATGCTGCTTTTTTCAGTGGGGGTGCAGAGGAGAATCTCCCACACTCTGCACACTGCAGGGATCACTATTGTGGATATCATTAAAATTCAGGGGACGGGGTCTATTTCCACTGGAGAGGCTGGCAGCATAGTGCTGAATGGGCCACTGCACACGCACGGATCTGTCAACGCTGGGATTGGCGCATGTGCAGAGGTCCCGAACTGCTGGCCTCCCGATCGCTGGCCAGCCCCACGGCCCCTGCATTACCAGCCCTCCATCCCCCCACCCCGCGGCGCGATTGCAGCACCCCCGACCAATCCCAAGTCTGCCCTAATCCTCCTCCACCCACCCCCCCCCCCCCCCCCCCCCCCAACCAACTCCCACCACCACCACCGGCCTGCCCCAATCTCCAACCTCCACCGCCCACTTCCCCACCCTGGCAGTACCAACACCCGTGCAGTCCCGGCCTCCTTCTCCCCCCCCCCCACCCCCGCCCTCCAGATCCCCTCAGCAGGCTGACCCCCTCATCCCACCCCCACAATCACTGGCCTCCCTCCTCACCCCACTAATCCTGTCTGGAGAGTGTCAGCAGGTCCCCCCAACCTTTGCCCCCACAATCACTCCACCAGGCCTCACCCCCATCAGGCCCTGACGCCTTGGACACCACCCCATGCCCAATGAGTAGTGCCAAGATGCCCCATGAGCTTTGCCCCTTGGGCTGTGCCGGGGGACAGGGTGGGACTGCCAAGGTGCAAATACCCAGGGGGCATCCCCCACCACCTGACCTTCTGATGGAGCCCAAATGCCCCCTTCGCTCCAGCGGGGTTGGGTCGCCAGCTCACTAAAAGTGGTGAGCTAATGTAATCCCCGCTGGAGTGAAACACTCTTGCAGGGAAGGGTGATGCTAGTGGGCTCAGAAATTTCAGTCCTGGGCCTGCTAGTTACCTTGAAGTTATATTAAAATAACCATTTAAATGGTCTTTTTACCTCCCTGTTGATTTCCGCTATGGAGCTGATGCCACCAGAAATCTAGCGCTTGGAGATGGTAGTGAATGCAAGCATGAACACTGCGTATTGACCGACATGCTGCGTTAATGGGAGAATCACAGCCAAAGTGTCAATCCTGTGCATGAATAAGAAACCACCATTGTCTCCTTTACACTCTTGGGAGTGGTCTAAAATGCCATGGCAATGATTGCATGTGGATTTTGCTGGTCCATTTGAAGGTTACATGTTAGTGGGGTTACCAAGGTGGTCGGTACTACCTTAACTTTAGACAATATAAGACTCACAAAGCCAGTGTCTCAGTTTAAAGACAAGACTTTATTTAGACCAGTGACCACTAGAAGACCATCAGGAAGGTCAGGGCACCTCTGAGATAGAGCAGCTAGACCTCTCTGATGAAATCAGATGTATACAATTTAAAACAGATCAATTATAAGTTTTTCTAATAAATTACTCCCACCTTTCATTAGCTTCAAATCAATCATCTTCAGTATACACAAATCAATAATACTACCTGTCATATAACTTAGCCAACTGCTTCTTACCCTCTGGCATAACGGCATTTTGTTTGTCCGTAAAATCCAGAAACTAACTCCTGTCTTGGCTGACCCCACTTCCTGTGTTGCCTAGTAACCTCAGACGCTAGCCCAAAGTTCAAATGAACATTCCCATGGGTTCCCTTAAAGGTCACCGTTGAACCAGATTAACACATGTCTCCATGTCTGGGCATGCATCCATCTTGTCTGGACACTGAATAAACCCTACTCATGAAATGTGATTAAGTGTTCTAAAAGCTATTTACCATTTATATAGATGATCTGGAGGAGGGAACTGAGTGTATGGTGTCGAAATTTGCTGATGACACCAAGATTGGTGGAACGGCAAATTGCGCGGAGGGTGTGGAGAGTCTACAGAAGGATCTAGATAGGCTGTGCGAATGGGCCAGGAACTGGCAAATGGAATTTAATTTTGGCAAGTGCGAGGTGGTCCACTTTGGTAGGAATAATGGTAGGAAGGACTATTACTTACGTGGCGAAAAACAGCAGCAGGCGACGGTGCAGAGGGACCTCGGGGTCCTTGTGCATGAGTCGCAAAAACCCAGCCTGCAGGTGCAGCAGGTGGTCAGGAAGGCGAATGGGATGCTGGCCTTCATAGCGAGGGGGATTGAATATAAAAGTAGGGAGGTCTTGCTGCAGCTGTATAGGGCATTGGTGAGGCCGCAGCTGGAGTACTGTGTGCAACTTTGGTCGCCGCACTTACGCAAGGATATTTTGACCTTGGAGGGAGTGCAGAGGAGGTTTACTAGGCTGATACCGGAGTTGAGGGGGTTGAGCTATGAGGAGAGACGGAATAAACTAGGCTTGTACTCGTTAGAGTTTAGAAGACTGAGGGGAGATCTCATTGAGACATATAAGATGATGAATGGGATGGATAGGATAGAGGTGGAGAGGCTCTTCCCGCTCAGAAAGGACAGTAGGACTAGGGGGCACAGCCTCAAGATAAAGGGGGATGCGGTTTAGAACGGAGTTGAGGAGGAACTTCTTCACTCAAAGGGTGGTGAATCTCTGGAATTCTCTGCCCGTTGAGGTGGTGGAGGCTGCCTCGCTAAATATTTTTAAGACGCGGGTTGATGGGTTTTTGATAAGCGAGGGGATTAAGGGTTATGGGGAGAGGGCGGGAACGTGGAACTGAGCCACGACAGATCAGCCATGATCTTATTGAATGGCGGGGCAGGCTCGAAGGGCTAGATGGCCTACTCCTGCTCATATTGCTTATGTTCTTATGTTCTTATGATCTCTCCATCCGAAACTTCACTGATAAATTTTGCATATTCTCAAGGTCTAATCATTTTCTTGGAACATGGCTTAGCCCTAATGCCTTTTATCATGATGCTTTCCAGCAAATTGTTGTTGGCTAAAACGAATAATATATCTTAAAAAATACATTAATACATTCAAAATATCAGCATATGTTTTTAAAATCGCTATCACTTGCTTAAATCTCTTACTGTATCTCATATGTGTAACTGCTTTCTTGTTAGCTCATAAGCTTGTTTCAAAAAGTCAATGAAGATAATGCTGGTAATTCTGTCAGTGCCTTAATGTCTAATGTTTAAAAAATCTTACTAACTTATTAAGATTTTCCCACTAACACATGTTCTTAGTCATAACTGATGCACACTCAAAGTGGTCAGAAATTGTTATCAAGGAATTTACAACATCTGAACAAACAATTGAAAACTTAATGAAATGTTTGAAAAGTTTGGCCAACCCGAACAGATTGTTAGGGATAATGGTTCACAGTTTATTTCACAAGAGTTTGAGGATTATCTCAAAATAAATGGTATTCAGCATATAAAATCCACACCTTATGGTCCATCAACCAATGGATTAACTGAAACATTCTATAAATGCTTCAGGAGAGTGGTCATTATCACGTTGCGTGAATAATTTTTTTGGCATCTTATAGCAACACCACACATGTGACTACCCAAAGTTCATGTAACTACTCTCAGAGAGAAAGTTGAGAGTATGTTTATTTGTTATTACCTCCAGAAACTTCAGAGGTAGTAGAACGTCAACAACAATCTCAAGTTGCCAGATAAGAAGTGAGGGTAACACAACATTGATTTCAACAAGGAGGTCAATTGTTAATTCATAACTATGCCACGAGTGAGAACTGGGTACCAGCCATAGTTTTAGCAAAAACAGGTCCAACTTCTCACCTGGTTCAAACTGAAAATAAATTAATTTGGCTGCACTGTGCTGACCAATTGTTGTCATCTTGAACTGACTTATCAGAATCATTTCCTGAATTACCAACTTCTTTAGTACCTGGTATTATGAATATTACTATGGAAAAGTTTGTTGAATCTGATTTGCCTGATGATTGTGTCTTTGTTACTATACCATGTGAAAATGATACAGAATTAGTTTCAATGTAAGAAGTATCTACTGAAGTTCCAAATTATTCTTCTGTGGTTCAGGACAGCCAAATTTCAGAATAAAGGGGAATAGACATCTTCCATATCGACTTTCTTATTCAATATTTATAATGATTAATAGTATTGTGTCTAGAGTATTGTTGAACTGATGTATAACACCAGGGTAATTTTTTGTCTTAATCACAGAAGTATTGTTATATATTTAAGTGGTTACATGATTCCAGGCCATGGGGAGGAGGGCTCTAGCCTGGCTATGGGGGCTGGAGAATGAGGCTGGTCCAGTTCAGGGGTGAGGGTGCTCAGGTAGGCAGATGATCAAGGCAAGGGGAGTTGGGGAGGCTGGAGATTGGGGGGTGTGGTTGGGAAGCCAGCAATTGGGGGAGAGGGGGCCAGTTGGGAAGGCTGCGATTGAAAGAAAGAGGCCTGGGAAGAAATTGGGAGGCCGGTAATTAAGGGGTGCACTGATTTCCCCACTGACAGATTGGGGCCTGTGCAGTGGCCCACTCAGCAGGCTGGTTCCGGCCTCTTCCGTGGGATGAGGCCACACCGCCTCTCACCCCCTCACTTACTGGCATGAATTCTGCTAAGTCACTCTGGTGGAGCACAGAGTACTGGAGATTCAACTAAGCATGCCCAAAAAATGGGGAGAGAAAATCTCCCGTTTCCCCGCGTGTTGGGTACTCTTTTTTTTTAATGGGAGAATTATCCTCCACCGGTTTTTCTTTTTGTTTAAAACTATTTGCATGCCAAGCAGCATAAGCAGCAAGTAATAGAGCTAAGTAATTCCACTACCAGTGGATCAGATAAGTGGTAAGTACCATTCGTACCACACAAGTGGCAGGCAATGACCATCTCCAACAAGAGAGGATCTAACCGGTGTCCCTTTGACATTCAATGATATTACCATCATTGCATTCCCCACTATCAACATCCTAGGGGCGAGAAACATAGCTAGAACATAAGAACATAAGAAATAGGAGCAGGAGTAGGCCAACTAGCCCTTCGAGCCTGCCCTGCCATTCAATAAGATCATGGCTGATCTGTCGCTGCTCAGTTCCACATTCCCGCCCTCTCCCCATAACCCTTAATCCCCTCGCTTATCAAAAACCCATCAACCTGCGGCTTAAAAATATTTAGCGAGGCAGCCTCCACCACCTCAACGGGCAGAGAATTCCAGAGATTCACCACCCTTTGAGTGAAGAAGTTCCTCCTCAACTCTGTTCTAAACCGCCCCCCCTTTATCTTGAGGCTATGACCCCTAGTCCTACTATCCTTTCTGAGCAGGAAGAGTCTCTCCACCTCTATCCTATCCATCCCATTCATCATCTTATACGTCTCAATGAGATCTCCCCTCATTCTTCTAAACTCTAACGAGTACAAGCCTAATCTATTCAGCCTCTCCTCATAGCTCAACCCCCTCAACTCCGGCATCAGCCTAGTAAACCTCCTCTGCACTCCCTCCAAGGCTAAAATATCCTTGCGTAAGTACGGCACCCAAAACTGCACACAGTACTCCAGCTGCGGCCTCACCAATGCCCTATACAGCCACAGCAAGACCTCCCTACTTTTATATTCAATCCCCCTCGCTATGAAGGCCAGCATCCCATTCGCCTTCCTGACCACTTGCTGCACCTGCAAGCTGGGTTTTTGCGACTCATGCACAAGGACCCCGAGGTCCCGCTGTGCCTACAAGAGCAGATCAGAGGCTAGGAATCTGACCGCGAGTAACTCACTTTCCAATGCCCCAAAGCCTGTCCACTGTCTACAAGGCACAAATCAGGCATTTGATGGAATACTTTGCACTTGAGTGTTGGAAACAACTCCCACAACAATGGAACTGTATCATAGCACAGTGGTTAGCACTGCTACTTCACAGCTCCAAGGACCTGAATTTGATTCCCAGCTTGGGTCACTGTCTGTGTGGAGTTTGCACATTCCCCTCATGTCTGTGTGGGTTTCCTCCGGGTGCTCCGGTTTCCTCCCACAATCCAAAGATGTGCGGGTTAGGTTGATTGGCCATGCTAAAATTGTCCCTTAGTGTCCTGAGATGCGTAGGTTAGAGGGGTTAGTGGACAAATATGTAGTGATATAGGGGTAGAGTCTGCGTGGGATTGTGGTCGGTGCAGACTCGATGAGCTGAATGGCCTCTTTCTGTGCTGTAGGATTTCTATGAAACTTCCATGAAATACTCAAGAAGCTTGATACCATCCAGGACAAAGCAGCCCTCTTGATTACTACCCCTTCCACAAACATTCAATCCCTCCACCATTGACAAACAATAGCAGCCATGTGTATCATCTACAAGATGCACTGCAGGAACTCACCAAAGTTCCTTAGGTAGCATCTTTCAAACCTATAACCACTACCATCTAGAAAGACAAGAACAGAAAATAATTGGGAACACCGTCACCTATAAGTTCCCCTCCAAGACATCACCATTTGGACTGTGAAGGAATGGCAAAATATATTGCCATATATTTTGCCATTCCTTCACAGTCACTGGGTCAAAACTCTGGAACCCCTTCCCCACTATCAGCACCATGGGTGTACCTACACCTCAGGGATGGCAGCTCGCCACCACCCTCTCGCAAACGGGGATGGGCAAATATTGGTCTACCCAGTGATGCCTAAAATGAATAAAAAAAAAATCAGATGGTGAAGGAGGTGAGTTGCTTGCAGCAACTGATATTCTTAAAGGGATGACGTGGAAGATGTGGAAGCAAATGTTTCACACAAAGACGGCGTGGCAGCTGGGGAGAGGACAAAGAGGTGTGTCAAACAATGGAGCAGTAGGTTGGCATCTCTGAGTACAGGGGTATCCATATTGGTGCGAGGACTTCTTCTTTATGGTAACCTTTTCAGTGATTGAGGAAGGGGAGGCCCAGACTGTTATGGGCACTGTGGAAGGAAGGTATTCAAAAATGTTGGGAGGCAAGAAATCTGCAGATTTAGGAGCAGCAGCTCCGCTGTCTGCAACAACACATGGGCAACATCAGGCCCTTGCTGATGGTGCAGAAAATATAGATGATGTCAACGAACTGTTAAGTCACGAGCAGCACGCAGATAGTGAGAGGCATCCAGCCAGTGCTGAGTAGCCACAGCAGATGTTGATCAACTTAGTGCAATGCATTGCTTGATTTTGAGATGGGATTTTGCTAACATCTGCAAAGGACCAAAGAAACCCAGACTGAAATCAGGCAGATCTTGGCTCAATCTATGGTGACTGCAGCTTTTAGTAAGCAGCAGCTCAGAGCAGAGACTTCACGCCACGGGTATGGGGAAAATGTAGAAGGAATTTGCTTCCCTCCTTCCATCATCTCTCCTCTACCTCATTACTCTCCCTTTTTAACACAAGGGTGACGTTTCTGATTTTTCTGTGGTCCATACTGTTCCTTATTTATTGTTTTATTGATCATGATACTTGACCACACGCTGTGCCATTTCCCTTTTTGTTTGCTGTTATTTTTTGATCTATTTATGTCCTTACTGAAATGAGCACTTTTCCTGTTCTGATTTGTTGCTTATTTGAGAGATTAGTTATTTATTAATGGTCCTATTTATAATTATGTTTAAGTATTCATGCTGCTTTAAATGCGCCTGTCACACATTAGCAGTAGCTTTTGTAGAGCGTTGTGAAAAATGTTATTCATATGACACTAATCAAAAGTGTTACAAAATGTTAAATATTTGAATATATGGAGAAGTAACACAATTGTTTTGGTAAAACCTTTTAATTGAACAGTTGGAATTTACCTTCTTCAGCTGTAACTGCCTCAAAAGTCTTCCAAGTTTCTGGCACTGACATAAAGGTCACTGTTCCACTTTTAAATAACAAGTTTTGTTGTTTTATATCTGGTGGGAGAGAGAGAGAATTTGCACTTGTCAGTGTTGAAAAGCAGTAGCAGCCAGATGATTTCTAACCTGGTCTCCCCACATGCTCCGGGGTTGTGCCTGCATCCAGATCCTCGTTGTCTCCTCCATCTCATCCATTTCCAGTGCTATCTCATCCTCGGAATGAAGGTCCAATTCTTCCTGGAGGACAACGTTATGTAATGCGCAACCTGTTAATACAATCTTTCACACTTTACAGAAGATCACTGTGAAGTGTCCCCTGATTTGTCCAGGTAATGGAAATAGAAACATAGACAATAGATGTAGGAAAAGGCCATTCGGCCCTTTGAGCCTGCTCCACCATTCATTTTGAGCATAGTTGATCATTGAATTCAATATCCTAATCCCCCTTTCCCCCATATCCCTTGATCCCTTTAGCCCCAAGAGCTAAGTCTATTTTCTTCTTGAAATCAGACATTTTCAGCCTCAACTATTTTCTGGGTTAGTGAATTCCAACCATTCACCACCCTCTGGGTGAGGAAATTTCTCCTCACCTCATTCCTAAAAGATTTACCTCTTGTCCTCAAACTATGACCCCCCCAGTTCTGGCATTCCCAACCATCGGGAACATTCTTTCTGAATCTACCCTGACTTCAACACATGTTCTGTCCACTGCCTGATATGTTGAGACAGGTGTGTGATTGTATCTTTCTTGTGTTGCATTGCTGGCCCTGCAATAAGGTGTCATCAGCCACATTCTCAGTGTCACTGAGAAGCCATTCTGAATTTCAAAGTAATGCATCCATAGTCTGGTGCAACCTTGAGTCCACCAAGATCAAAGAATCTGGAGCCCTTCCCCGGTTATCTGCATTTACAAAGATGATCTTTCATTTGGCATCACAAATAATCATGACATCCAAGGAATGGAAGGGTATGCTGTTGCTGTCTGAAGCAGGCTCACTGTTCGGTGCCTCATTGTTCGACCCCCAAACAATTTTGAGAGTCAGCAATCCTGGGGAATACAATAGATTTGATCCATCATCTCCCTAGCAGACATGTCAAATGAATGAATCAGAAGTCCTCTGGTAAAATACCTCAGTAAATTGGTGAATGAAGGCACTCAGAGTGTTTTGAGAGATATTGCCCATACCAATACCTGATTGAAATGACTCAGGAGCAGTGGTTACTTTCATTCCCATTGATAAGCAATTAAGTGTATCATTTAAAAGAGTTTGGCTTCAGGTCATCCTGCAAGACATTGCAGAAGTGGCCAATTGCCCACTTGCCGAAGCATAGTTGTCTGACCCACAACTCCTCCAACGTTGTATTGTATGACATCCTCTTGCTATTCATCTTGAGGCTGGGGGTAGAATTTTCCTATCCCGCCTGTAATGGGGAATTGTAGCAGGCAGGACACAAATCATGCAAAGGTCCTTTGCCCTCAGGCAGGATTTTCTGGCTTTAGGGCAAGCGCGTCCGGAAAATTCCACCTTGAGTGTTGTATCTTTCCGGACAGCAAGTGCGTATGGTGCCTGACTCTTCTTCTGTAGTTTCTGTGCCTGCATTGTGCCTTCTCTCTACCTAACAAATCCACATGGCAGTAAGCAAGATTCCTGAAGAACCAAGTCATGAACAAGTCTCCATATCACCGTTTGAATCAACAGAAATGCTACAATATCTGTTCAAGTGATATCCCACTATTTTTAAATCAGCTTACAGATGTCTTGTCATATGGCATGTATAACACATTACAGTTTTATAAAATGTTCTATGAAAATAAATTACATGAAGAGACTGTAGCAGTGAGTTTATCAGGCTGCACATTTATATCACTTGGTACTTCGAAAAAAGTCAGAAAAAAATCCACACTGAGTTAAAGAGGTTTTCTAAAGTGGAATAATATAGAAACATAGAAACTAGAGGTAGAAGTAGGCCATTTGGCCCTCCAAGCCTGCTCTGCCATTCATTTTTATCATGGCTAATCATCAAATTCAATACCTGATCTTCCCTTTCCCCCATATCCCTTGATCCCTTTAGCCCCAAGAGCTATATCTATTTCTTTTTGAAATCAGACAACATTTGGCCTCAACTACTTTCTGTGGTAATAAATTCCATACTTTCACCACTCCGCGGTTGAACAAATTTCTCCTCGCCTCAGTTCTAAAAGGTTTATCCCTTATCCTCAAACTATGACCTCTAGTTTTGGACTCCCCACCATTGGGAACCCTGTTTCTGAATCTATCCTGTCTAACCCTGTAGAATTTTATAAGTTCCTGTGAGATCATACCTCGCTCTTCTAAATTCCAATGAATATAATACAAACCGATTTAGTGTCTCCTCATATGACAGACCTGACATCCCAGGAATCGGCCTGGTAAATCTTCGTTGGGCTTTCTCTTTAGCAAGGATATCCATCCTCAGATAAGGACACCAAAACTGCACATAATACTCCAGGTGTGGCCTCACCAACACCCTATACAAATGCAGTAAAACATTGCTATTCCTGTACTCAAATCCCCTTGCTATGAAGGCCAACATACCATTTGCCTTCTTTACTGCCTGCTGCACCTGCATGCTTGCTTTCAACAACTGATGCATGAGGACACCAAAGTCTCGCTGAGCATCCACCTTTCTCAATTTACATCCATTCAAATAATAATCTGCCTTTCTATTTTTGTTACTGAATTGCATAACCTCACATTTATCCACATTATACTGCATCTGCCATACATATGCCCACTCACTCAACCTGCTAGAATCACACTGAAGCATCTCTGCATCCTGCTCAGAGCTCAATCTCCCACCCAGCTTTTTTTTTAGTCATCTGCAAAATACTAAGTGCATACCAACATGAGATAGGCCTTTCACAAAATACACTAAGCAGTGAAATTGCATAGAAGCATTGCAAATAAAATCACCAATCTATCTTCTTCAATAATCCTGGAGAGTTCGGTAAAGTCACCATAGTTGCTTATGACCATAGGCTGCTCTCCCCTTTGAGGCGGGAAGCTGATTTGTGGTGATTTAACCTGAGGATCACCACACCTCAGGCAAGGGGCAAGGTTGAGAAGGCAGGGCCTTCATAAGGAATCTCAGCAAGTACAGGAATTAAACCTGCATTGCTAGCATCCCTCTGCATCACAAACCAGCTGTCCAGCCAACTGAGCTAACCAAGAATTACAGGCAATTTGAACGTCAAAACCGTTTCAACAAACCTTCAGGGATCATCTGCTGCTAACTTTGAAAATCTGTTACGCCATCAATGATATCATCCAAGCCAATGGTTCACAACCCTTTCCTTCATGTGGACCACTCGATCATCATGCAAAGCTTTTGTGGACGCAAGATGTTTTAAACTTTTTTTTGCATAGCCTATGGCTGACAGGAGTGAAATTTATATACCGATGAGCATTAGATACGCAGCTATTTCTAACACTTTATGACGCACACTCACAAATGCATTACACTCGACATAGCACATTTACTTGCAGTAGGCCTATCAGTGGAAGCAGATCGCGTTTACCTAATGAGAAAGCTAATGCCATTTCACAGATATCAAAAGCTGAATGTTAGGTCCCAGGGATGACAATCTCAATCTGAGGTCTGATTCAATCATAGAACCCTACAGTGCAGGAGGAGGCTATTCAGCCCATCGAGTCTGCACTGGCCACAATCCCACCCATGCCCTATTCCCATTACCCCATATATTTACCCTAGTTAATCCCCCTGACACTAAGAGGTAATTTAGCATGGCCAATCAGCCTAAGCCACACATCCTTGGACTGTGGAAGCACCCAGGGAAAATCCACATAGACACGGGGAGAAAGTGGAAACTCCACACAGACAGTGACCCGAGGCTAGAATTGAACCTGGGTCTCTGGCGCTGTGAGGCAGCAGTGCTGACTTCTGTACCACCGTGCTGACCAACGTTAAGTTTATTCTGATATTTGGTTTTCAATGTGACAAGCCCTGAAAATCCAATTTCGTGAAGGTAGGTTGTAGCGGAAAGCATCAGAAACATTCCTGTCTTGTCAAACAGTCCAGGGTTTTCTGAAGCAACTTTAAGCTAAAAATCAGTCAGCTCCACAAGGCTGTCCTTGCTCATTCAAGGTCAAGCTTGTGAGGATGTCATCATCAAGGCTCACAAAAGGATTTTGTATCCAGTTGAACTTGGTGCCAGGAACAGGGAAGTAGTTGTATAGCTGTATTTTCAAACTTTACAGGAGTTCTCTAATATTATGTTTCACATTGTCTTGAAGCTGCATTTTGCTGTGGCCAAAAATCTGACAGATTCACAAATGAGTCACAGTTTGACTGCTCAAATTATGCAGTTAGCACTACTGCCTCATAGCACCAGGGACCCGGGTTTGATTCCCGGCTTGGGTCACTGTCTATGTGGAGTTTGCACATTCTCCTTGAGTCTGAGTTGGTTTCCTTTGAGTACTCCGGTTTCCTCCCACAGTCCAAACATGTGCAGGTTAGGTGGATTGGCCATGATAAACTGCCCTTTCGTGTCGGGGGGATAGCTAGGGTAAATGTACGGGGTTATAGAGATAGGGTCTGTGTGGGATTGTGGTTGGCGCAGACTCAATGGGCCAAATGAACTCCTTCTACACTGCAGGATTCTATGATTCTAAATCGTTTGGCCCACATCTCTACTTTCTTAACCATTGCTTTTATTTTGTCCTGCACACGAAAAACTGTCACTGATTTTCCCTTAAGTCTCAGATTGAGTCCATTTAAGCGATTGGAAATATCTGCCATTAATGCCAATTTGGTAAGTCACCGATAATTACTAAAATTGTGAACGTCCAAATTTTTAGTCAAGTAAAAAATTCTTATTTCATCATACAACTGGAAAAGACGTGCAAGTACCTTTCCTCAGGGGAGCTAGCGGACCTTGATGTGCTGAAGTAGCTGATGGTGATCACTGCCCATCTCGGCAAACATTCATGAATTCAGTGGAGGGGCCCTGATAAAATTAACCGCTTTAACCACTTCCTCCAAAAAGGCCATGAGGCATTCTCTTATTTTTATAAATTTTACTCCATTCTTGAAGGTACAAAGCCAATGGGTGGAGTGGACCCGGCTTGCCCTTAAGCCATCTCCTTGCTTTCTCCAAAAACCAATTCAAATTATATCCAATGCATGGTCCCCACAAGAGAGACATATAAGATCCAAGCTGACAAGAAAAGGTATTGCATCTGATTTTGGTCTCAATCCAACACTTGATCTTAACTAAAGGCTAAGAAATGCAGGCATTTTCTTTGCAGCTAACACCTTGTTTTGGATGCTGCAGTGAATGGATGTTGCTGGCGGAGCCACTGATCTTATATGCGTAACAACCCCACTGTGTTGGCCTAACATTGCACAGGCCCCATCTGTAAACTTCTACACATTTCGACCAATCAACCCCATTACGAATAATAAAGTAACATTGATTATGATACATACAAGTACACACACTTGTATTTTATTCCTACAGACCACCTGCAATACCTGTTGGGAGCCCACTAGTCTAGGCAGATCGGTACAATTTTGTGGGCAGCTTCTGGATTATCTACCCCAATCTCCATGCTTATGTACATTTCAGTTAGAAGCGTGTCGAACTGTGGTAAGAAATAGCACAGCAATTCAAGCAGCATAAAATCAGCTACCGGAACTTTAAACTTGCCATAAATCTACTGCGCGTGTCCATGCATTGCGACTTTTGAGTCCTGACACAAAGTACTAACTTAAGTCCACAGTTCACTGCTCTGAATATAGGAAGATTTGGGCCATTGTTTTGACAGAAAGTAGAGTGCAACTAAGTCAAAAGCATCGAATAATAATTGCAGCAATTAATTATTTAGGACACTTCTTTACTCTCAGAATACTAATGTATCTTTCAGCTTCATTACACTACTATCTGGTACGAGTTGGATGCACCAAAAAAACATTGGGTCAAAATTCGCTGGCAAAACATTGGTGAGTTCAATGCACACACCATAATTAGTGTGTAAATTGTCCAGCAATTCTGTGGCAAGGATGAAAAGCCCTGCGAGCTGTGAATTTCTACAAATTGCAGGATAATTTGTCACGCTTCACTGATAGTGCTGCCAAAATGGCAGCTTGCCCTCAACCTCCCTAAGAATTTCAAGTCATTGCTACATTTTTGCTTGTAACTACGAATTAAACTGGGCGCAGAATGTTAGACTGGTACTCAACAGTGCAAAGCCCCATTTAATGATGTGATCTATTTCCTGCCATGCTGCTCCAGCTAACTGGTCCAGAAAGCCAACAGCTGAATTTGTGAAGTCTCATTTCTGTGGGTAATAAATTTGTTTATATATATATATAAATTCTTATTTTTTCTTTCTGTTTCTATTTTCCCCTTTCCTGTATCCAATCTTTCTTTTCTTATTTATCTTTTTGTACCTTATTTGACTTCAATTTACCCTATTTCCTTTTCGGTCGCTCCTCCATTTCTTTCTTGAAAATCCCATCCGTTAAAGAAATGACGATTATTTGTCCCATCTGTCACCAAAGATCCAGACAGCCCATGCTCACTTCACTTACCCTACAATTTGCAGCTCAAATCTCTTTTTTAAAAAGGCAGTGTTCTAGCAAATTCTGGATGATTGTGGAATTGCTGAGGTTAGAAAACTCCTTCAGATTCCTCTGAATCTCAGAGTACCATTGTGAATGAATAAACACATAAATTGTGGGTCATATCTGTTCAGTGGCACTGAAGGGTTCAGACCAAGCGAACTGGTAACCTGGTGCCCCATACATTAACCAAAAGACAAAACGCTGGAAAATCTCAGCAGGTCTGGCAGCAGCTGTAAGGAGAGAAAATTGCTGATGTTTCAAATCCAGATGTCCCTTTGTCAAAGCTTTGTCAGCTGTTTTCTCTCCTTATAGGTGCTGTCAGATCTGCGGAGATTTTCCAGCATTTTCTCTTTTGGTTTCAGATTCCAGCATCTGCAGCAATTTGCTTTTGTCCCATACATTAATATCATGGAGTCCTACCGTGCAGAAGGAGGCCATTCGGCCCATCAAATCCACAGCAACCACAAACCCTCCCATGCCCTATCCCCATAACTCCATGCATTTAATCTAGCTAGTCCCCCTGACACTAAGGGGCAATTTAGCATTGCCAATCAACCTAACCCGCATATCTTTGGATGTGGGAGGAAACCGGATCACCCAGAGAAGATCCACACAGATACAGGGAGAACGTGCAAACTCCACACAGACATTGATCCAAGCCGGGAATCAGACCCAGGTCCTTGGCTAACCACTGTGTCACCATGCTGCCCACTTACCAGTGCAAGTTTACTAATTCGAAGAATTGGACACCAGAGAAAATTAAGGGAAGTCTTAGTATGTTGTTTTGATGAATTGTGCAGCATTGTTCAGGATCCAACTACAAAAGTAAAGCCAATATAGAACTATTGTGAGGCAATGTGTCTAAGGTCGCACAACTGAATCTGGGATGGGTTCAGGTATTTCATACAGTGTCTTTTGTACATTTAACTCCGAACCAGTACAAATTCAGCCAATATTGAGGTATAACAATGAGAAATAAATTAAAATTTGGAAGTTAATGTTTCCTACGTTAGTTTTTCTTAAATAATTATGTATAGAGTTAAAAATAGCTCCAATATTAAATGCAACATTTGCAACTGTGAAATTCCAGTAATCAACTGTACATTATTTCTTGAGAAACTTCCACCAGCAACAGCGCAATCATTAATTCATCAATGTAAACACCATCAGGCATCAACAGCACTTGGATATCAGCTCTGGATTAAAATGAGTTCAAAATGGAATAAATATGAGTCTGACAACTTCGCAGTACATATTATGAAAAACAACACGCACTGTAATGTCACCTTATCCTCTCGGTATGATTAGTGCCTTTGTGGGCACCCCTCTACAAAAATATACCTGTCATCATCTAAGCTAAATTGAAGAGAATCACATGCTACAGAATTACAAGTTACACCGTGTGAATCAGCAGGAGCAGGATTGGAACACATCGGGTGATTCTAATTGTGGAAAAATTAAGTGAAGGAGAGACCAGTATTAACTCTCGACTGGGAGAAGAAATGAAACTGCCAATGGAACAATCAACAAAGCTTGCTGTTTATGTAACAGTGTTTGCAGCTAATGACTCTCTGCGACTGGATATTCCCTTTTGGATGAGGAAAGAAACCTCAATAAGGACTGCAGATGCTTTTGATTTTATTTTACTTATTTATGCTGGCAGCAGCTCTTTCATTAATTTTTAATCAACTACTGCTTATAACAGTTCTTATGAAAAGCCATTACTGCAGCCAAACCATTTAGACAGTAATTACCTGGATAACTACTCTGATCCGGTGGCAACACCATACTGGTCAAAAACAATAATAAAGAATCACTTTGCAACAAAATCGATAAAACCTCTCAAACTAGCTTATTGGTAGATTACTGCTGTCCATAATATAACTGCCAGTCTCTATTATATGGAAGGTATTAGCTTTGAGTTATCCAGAGCGGTACAGTATACTTAAATTCAATTTACATTTGGAGCTTGCTGCTGATGACATTGCTACTGTCTGTGCTAAGTTTCTAATGGAGAAGGGAAAGTGCTGTTGCAGTCAAAGATATCATCTCAAGACTAGGATCAGGAGTAGGCCATCCAGCTCTTCAACCCTGTTCTGCCAGTCAATCAGATCATAGAAAAACTGCACCATTTTCCATCCTTTAGTCCTGTCCCTAAGACAAATTGTCTTAGTCCTGAAACCTTCAATTGTCCAAAAATGTATGTTTCTTACGGGATCAGATTTCCAGATTTCCACTGCACATTGGGTGGGTTGTTCTGGCTGTGCTTGCCCATGGCTGGAAAATCCCACCTGAGGTCAATGGACCTTTCCGTGGTCCTTCCCGCCTGCTACGATTCCCATGGTGGGCAGGATGGGAAAATTCCGCCCTTTGGATGATAAAATATTTCTTGATTTTGTCCTGACTGACCTCACTCCAATTCAACACTCCAATGCTTTGGGTGGCATTCAATGTCTTCCCTTGAGGGATTGATGGTGGGAGGATATTTAATTAGGTAAGAGGATGGTGAACAGGGGTCCTGACACCTTTCCAACGCCAACCCAGTTATGCATGTGGCGAGAAGGCCCATGGATAGCCCTCCAGCCCACCATCATATGAGGCTCTTAAGAGGACAATTAATGCTCACTTAAGTGCCTCATCCTGCTATTACTGGCATGAACCAGCAGTAGGCAGCATGGTGAGGGAAGGGAGGTGGGGAGCACAGCAAGCAAATCTATGTGAGGCTGTTGGTGGGCTGCCTGAAGGGCGCATCCCCTGTTCAGAGGTATTTAATCACTATTTGAGGGATCTGACATTGAGGAGCGTGGGGGTGCATGGGGGAGGGGAATGCTGCTCAGAACAACCCACTGCCCTTACTGCAAACCACTCCCTAGGACTTCCACATCACAATTCTCCCTGCTACCTGCATTTGCTTGTGACCTGGGACCCCGTTATGATACTAGGTCTTGGCTGGATGTCATAACAACAGCAGCCACTTCCTTCCGCTGCCTTTGATTGGTTAGCAGATCCCAGTGCGCTGGATTTCCACCCCATTGGGTCCTTGATCCTGTCTGAAAGCCTGTCAAGTATTTGAGTGACACATGGTGAGCCTTCTCTAGATGAAATGCAGGGCCCTCACTGGTGAGTAGACCTCCATTAAATACCTTCCCTTATTGCTAATTCCCAGAACAGAAGAGTTTCTCTATATCTACGTTATACAAAAAACCTTTATCATTTATACACCTCAATCTAATCACCCTTCCATCTAATGCACGACTAAAATCAGGGATTCTCAGCTGTGGCCCAGAGTGAAGTAAAAGTGGTCATAAAAACAAATAAAGCTTAAGTTTATTCATAACACAAGTAGGCTTGCATTAACACTGCAGTGAAGTTGCTGTGAATTTCCCCTAGTTGCCACACTCCGGCACCTGTTCGGGCACACTGAGGGAGAAATTGGCATGGCCAATGCACCTAACCAGCATGTCTTTCAGACTGTGGGAGGAAACCAGAGTACCCGGAGGAAATCCACACAGACACAAGGAGAATGAGCAGACTCTGCACAGATAGTGACCTGAGCCGGGAATTGAAGCCGGGTCCCTGGCGCAGTGAGGCTGCAGTGCTAACCATTGTGCCACCATCACAATTGCTGCCAACCGAACAGTATATCTACACTAAGATAGCTGAAGGATTTTCCTATCAATAAGTTGTACACACCTTTCTCAGCTATTGACTGAAGCGTCTATATAGATGACAAAATCACAAAATGTGACTGTTGAAGTCAGTTGTAATTGTCAGGGTGTTGACAGGTGTTGGGGGAAGGTGGGGAAAAGTGTAGATTGGATTGCCTGCTGACAGGGATCTGATTAATAGATTTGCACGCTGGACTGGGAGAAAAACATTCCGACTCCTGCTGCCCATGCACAGTGATGGCAAAGTATTACCTGTTAGATACAACCATTCTCAGCTTCCCTCAGGGGCTAAGTTAAACCTGAAACTGAAATGAAATCTTAGATGCTCTGAGCAAGATTCGTCTCGCTCATCCCAAAACCATAGAATCCCACCCAGAGCACCTAAGATTTCATTTTAACCTCAGGTTTACCTTCCCATGGTCCATCCCTTGCCCACTCTGATTCCCAAGTCCAGTGGGATGGTAAAATTCCAGCTACAGCGTCATTCAAATATTTAGATGAAGGACATGCCTCCAAAGAGCTATTTGCCTGCTAGAACATAGAACATAGAACACTACAGCACAAACAGGCCCTTCGGCCCACGAGTTGCGCTGATCACATCAACACCTACCAATCCATAGACCTATCTATAACCCCCAATCACACTAAATCCCATATACTCATCCAGAAGTCTTTTAAAAGACCCCAGCGAGTTCGCCTCCACCACCACTGACGGCAGCCGATTCCACTCACTCACCACCCTCTGAGTGAAAAACTTACCCCTAACATCACTTCTGTACTTGCCTCCCCGCACCTTCAATCTGTGTCCTCTCGTAGCGACCATTTCAACCCGGGGAAATAGCCTCTGAGAATCCACCCTATCTATTCCTCTCAACATTTTATAAACCTCTATCAGGTCGCTTCTCAACCTTCGTCTCTCCAGGGAGAAGAGTCCCAGCTCCCTCAACCTATCTTCATAAGGCATGCCTCCCAATCCAAGCAACATCCTTGTAAATCTCCTCTGTACCCTTTCAATAGCTTCTACGTCCTTCCTATAGTGAGGCGACCAGAACTGCGCACAGTACTCCAAGTGGGGCCTGACAAGGCTATCTCCTTTGAAAGCAGAAGTATGCTAATAAGGCAGGTTTGACCTCTGCATGAGCTCACAATATCATTGTCATAGCAGGCAGTCAGGTTTCAGGCCATCGCGAAATATTGCTGTCTTTATCTGGACCAAACCCACTGCAATATGGCAGCCATCATCAGAGCAGATGGGACAACTTGGCATCTATCCACTTCTTTGTTCCAGACCCAAAAGACACTGCCCTCAGTGGTCTGTAACAGTTCAGTGTGCCGGGTTATACATTAATGGTAGGTGGCATCCTGGCAGAAGAACACACTCAGGCATTTCAAATATTATCACGATTCCTTCCAGTAGAAGCAGATTGGTAGGGTATCCTGGTCCATAGGAACAAAATAGACCATTCAGCTCACCAAACTATTCCGCCTTCCACAGTCCGAGGATGTGCGGGTTGGGTGGATTGACCATGCTGGGTTGCCCCTTGGCGTCCCAGGATGTGTAGGTTAGGGGGATTAGTGGGGCAACTATGAGGGGTTACCAGTTCAGATGCTTTTTGGGTGGCACAGTGGTTAGCACTGCTGTCTCACCGCGCCAGGGACCCAGGTTCAATTCTGTCCTCAGGTCATTGTCTGCCTGGAGTTTATATGTTCTCCGTGTATCTGCGTGGGTTTCCTCCCACAATCCAAAGACGTGCAGGTTAGGTGGATTGGCCATGCTAAATTGACCCTAGCATCAGGGAGATTAGCAGGGTAAATGTGTGGGGTTGCAGGAATAGGGCCTTTGTGTAATATTGGTTGGTGCAGGCTCGATGGGCTAAATGGCCTCCTTCTGCACTGTAGGGATTCCATGATTCTATGATTATGACTGATCAACCACATCAATTCCATTTGCACAGATTATCCCCACAACCCTTCATATTATTGTTCTTCAAAAATCTACTAATCTCTATGGATTGCATGGTGATACAGTGGTAAGCACTGCTCGCTCTGCACCAGAGACCTGTGTTTAATTCTGGCCTTGGATAATTGTCTGTGTGGAGTTTGCAAGCTCTCTCCGTCTCTGTGCGGGTGCTCCAGTTTCGCCCCATAGTCCAAAGGTATGCAGATTAGGTGGATTGATCTTGCTAAATTGCCCCATAGTGTCCAAAAATGTGTAGGCTACGGGGATGTGTAGGCAGGGAATACAGGAAGAGGACAGAGGGGTGGGCATGATAGGCATGGATGATCTGTGAGATGATCACTGCAGCCTCAATGGGTCATATAACCTCCTTTTGCACAGTAGGATTCTATGATTCCAAATTCAACATACTGAATAACTGAGCTTCCACTGCCCACTGGGGTAGAGAATTCCAAAGAGTCACATACTCTGTCTTTAGCTTCCTTTGATCTTTAAGAGCACCCACAAGAACCATGTGTGAAAATGGAGTCATTTCAATTCTCTCTGCACTTAGAGGTACAAGTGAACTGGAAGCTGCTCAATCTCTTGAAACACTCGAAACTCTCATACGGCAATCATTTGGGGGGGTTCTGAGAGAACACGTATTAGGATTCAGAGAGCAATGTGTATCTGACCACAGCCATCTTGTGTGCTTAAAGGAACTATGTGTTAATGAGACCATTGTAGCTTCAAATGGTTTGTCATTTGTGTTAATCTTAAAACCGATGTGTATTTGTTAAGCAAAAGGGGGGATTAAAGGAGTTTTGCATTATAACCCAGTTTTTTCATGTTTAATAAATATTTTCTTTGTTGTTAAAACTAATTAACAGTCCCGTCACTCTGTCCCTCCATGTTTGATTAAAAAAATGCGCATCTCCAAGAGCCAGCGAGCAGTCTTTTGAACCAAGGTTCCATTCTGGGATATACCTGTCCAGTTGTAACATCAACTGGGATCATAACACAAGATAATCAGTCAATCATTCTTGTTCTTCTACAGCATACCAGTGTCTGTGGGAGTTTGCGCATTCTCCCCGTGCTTGCGTGGGTTTTCTCCGGGTGCTCCGGTTTCCTCCCACACCCCAAAGATGTGCTATTTAGGCTGATTGGAGGTAATAAATTGTCCCTAAATTAGCTTTCCTCAATGTGGAATGCCATAAGCATAGATAAGGGTCATGGGTGGAGGGGGGACTGGTAATGTTAAAATGGCGGCGCGGGCTCGTTGGGCCGAAGGGCCTGTTTCCCGGGCTGTTTTTGTTCTTTGTTTACGATATAAAGCAATTCCTTTATTCTCTCCCTGAGTCAGGTCCTTGGTAATTATTCACAGAACCGTGGAAAAGTGCTGCAATGTCTTTTTTACCTACTGGAGGCAAACCTTAGTCGCGATTCTCCCACCTGCGCCAGCCACTTTTCTAGCGGGTCCGGCTGGGAGATGTGCTTCTGTGGTCTTGAACGGGAATTTGCGCATGTACGGGGAATGCATGTGCATCCCCCAGAGCCTGCAAGCAGTCGCTGGTCAGACCATGCTGTAAACTGGCAGGAAGGCAGGTAAACCATTTGAATATTTTTAAAGTCTACTTTAAATATGTAGATTGGTTAATTATCAGGACCTTTCAGGTCCCGATTGAATCTCCCAGCCCATGAGGTGTACTTAATTCTGGTGGGGTTCAAATTAGCTCCCCACATTCGGGGAGCTAGTGAGAGACTCCACCAGAATGAAGAGGGGGCAATTGGGGCCCCCCCAGGGGTTGGGCTGCAGGGGCTAGTGCCCCCTGGGCATGGGAACCCTAATAGTGTTGGCCTGTACCCTTTGGCACTGCCCATCGGGCATCGGGCAGTGCCAAGACAGCAGTGTCTATTGTGGGTGGGACCTAGGTGCGATCGGTGATGGTGTGGGTCCCGCTTCCATTCTGCATTAAGATTGGTCTTGGATGGAGGGAGGGCAGCGATTAGGGTGGGCTGGGGTGAATGGTCTGCCGGGGGGGGCTGCCTCCAGGAGTTGGGTGGGGGGGCAGGAGTGGTCTGACCCCATGCGGGGGTCAGTGGAGGGAAGGTCTGCTGGTGCAAGGGAGGGGGTGTGGGCATCGGCACTGCTGAGGGGAGGGGGTGGCCTGGGCATCGAGACACTCTGGGAGGTGGGTGGATCAGGGCTGGTCTGGGAATTGCTGTAGGAGCCATGATCAAGTGGGTGGTGAGGGAGCTGGAAGGGCAGCGCTGCAGGATCCTGGGTTGGCCAGTGATTGAGCTGGCCAGCAAACGGGAGGTTGACAGTTTGGGGCCACTGTGCATGCACAGAGTTTCAGAACTGTCAAACTCTGACATGAATAGGCACCACTCCTCTGGGTTTTTAATGAGATTCACGATTAGGAACTCTTCAGTGCACAGAGTGTGGAAATTCAAATGAATAACTGAACTGTTAGAACTTTTGCAATCTAGAACAGTTTTCCTGCCAATGCAGCACTTTTGGGAGAATCGCACCCCCTCACATCTATCTAGGCAAGAGTGGGAATTGAACCTACATGCTCTTGGCATTAATCTGATTCACATGCTACCTGCCTAACCAAGTGAGCTAAGCAACCCTCAAGCATTGTGCTACAGAGGGATAAATAAGCTCTTGGAACATACACATGGGATTAACGTAGAAACTAAAATATCATAGATACATTTTAAAAATAATTTTGAATATGTGCATTCAATCATAATGGAGAAATTAGAATTTCACTAATATAACATTACATTTTCAGAACCAAAGAGGTTGTTCAGCAATAATTATGAATTTGGTATGACATTGAAAACTAATTTGTGCATCATTCACCAACAGGGTGTTGTCAGGGGCTTTTTTAAACAGTGAGACTAATAAGTGAAAGCTCTTATCAGTTTAGTGACCTCTATTTGATTGCAGTGCATAGGGAATCCAGCAGCAGCCCCTTCAGAGGAGCATTAATTGTACATGAGTAGGCTCCAGAATTTGCTCTCAGTTCCAATGAAGGCTAATGAAGGTGAATGTTCATAGTTTTATCATCATTGTTGGTGTCTAATCTATCACCTTTGAGTAACCTAGTTGCAAATAACTGAAAATGACTTAAAGAAACTATACTAAACCATTTACTATTACTTTGGCCTGGAAGAGTTGGCTCCTGAGTAAATTTTAGGAAAAATGCGAATATTTTTTTTAAGGTGCTCTTGCAGCGAAGAAGAAATGCTTAATTTTAGTGTTTTCCTGAAAACCCATAAATGGGTGCAATTAGTGGAAACTCACCATCGTGTTTAATTCAACCTGAGGCATGGTGAGGTTTCCAGATGTGGCCAGATGTGATTTTTTAAAAAACCAGTGTAAAAGGTGTGCTCTGGAATTATTTTGCGCTTGAATTTCCTGGATCCTTTGCGTTGGTTAGGTTGGTTTGATTAAAATCCAATGCAACCTATTTGAACACCAGGCCATTGTTTGTGATATTGACTGGGGGGAGATTTCCACAAATGCTACTATTCATAGAAACCAGAGGAATTCACATCCTCTGGTTACATGGTAAAGACACCAGGCATGAGTGGTTAGCACTGCTGCCTCATAGCGCCAGGGACCTGGGTTCGATTCCTGTCTGTGTGGAGTTTGCACATTCTCCCTGTGTCTGCATGGGTTTCCTCCGGATGCCCCGATTTCTTCCCACAGTTCAAGGTGTGGGGTTAGGTGGATTAGACATGCTAAATAGCCCCTTAGTGTCAGGGGAACCAGTGGGATAAATGTATGGGGTTATGGGGTGAAATAGCAGTCAGTGTAGACTTGAGGGGCTGAATGGCCTCCTTCAACAGTGTGGGATTCTATGATGATTCTATGACCTTCCACAGAATATCTCACACTCACATGGTGGATTTCAGAAGAATAGCCACAAAACAGTCCAAAAGAGTAGCAGAAACACAGTTTATATCGTTTTATTCTGGGACGATGACTACTCTTCTACTGAAGTTATGGCAGATGCAAAAATCAGCCCACAGAAATTTAGGGTCACTAACTTATAATGTTAAAAAGACAGATTTAATGAAGAGAGTTCTAAGACTGCACTTCCATCCCCCAAACATCTTTTTGTGTACAATACCTGAGCAGTTGTGGAGGGAAGTACTAGGGAGAAGAAATTATAAGGAGATTTGATATTAGTGTCAAGTTTTCAGCAATTGGTGATTTTGCCTTTTTGTGAACCTGAAATCTGAAGCCAAAAAGCCCAGCTTTCATTAAAGTAGCAGGCCATATGATACAACATTCCTTCAGGTCCACCATAACTCTGATCTGTATTACCCTGTTGCCCATGTCACTTGGAAAAATGAAGCACCTCTCTCATAGCTCAGCTTACCTATTCCAGTTGCGCTGTAAATGTAGATCTCAATATAGAGCAGTAAACAATTCAGATCATTGCTAAGATTGCATATAAATAGGAGCAAGCAGACATTATAAATAATACAAAAGAAATGTCTGGCAGTAATTGGATCTTGTGTTTCCAAGAATGCCCATAAACCAATTTGCTCCCACACATTTTGGACATCATCAGAATATAGTGGAATATAAGATTGCCCTCTGTCACACTGCAAGCCTCATAATTAATCTACAAATTTTACTAGATTATTATTATAAAGTGAAATTCTCTAACCCAATTTTATTTGAAGATACACAAACACTTTTACTTATAAATATATTAACACCAACAAATTGTTCTAAGAAGTTAAGAAATCTTAAAAGTTGCTGTTTGGAGTTGATGCAATATGTTTTACCCTGCTGCATTGATTTCCTTGCATTTTTCCTACTTAGCACTAAATGTCACATTGAGTCATTTCTTCTTTTTAGCCTGAAAGCTGTAACTTCCACACAGTACTCAAATTGCAAAATTACAAGTGCAACTATTTCACGGTTCTTTGGGAAAAGTCGAATTCTGAATAATTTTGCAGTTAACTTTAATTAGAAAGAAGAGTATACTCGAGCGTTGCTAGGCATGGATCCATATCAGCAAGCTTACACATTACTTGCTCCTAAGGTTGAAAATGCTCCAGGGAAATAAAAGCAAGAAGGAGGAGAAATCAGTCAGTACATTACTAGGCCACTCTGGCACACCTCCTGATGATTGCTCCAAACTATCACTTTCATGGACTTGGCAACTGATCACCATATTCCTGCCCACTTATCCTCAATTCATGTCCAGACCAGCAATTGTTTTAGCCCTGTCCATCTAACATAAACCAATTAAAATCATTGGTTAGACTTCTACATTGCCTAGAAGATTCACACAGGTTTGTGTTTTAACTTGCTTGTCTGATTTAGCAAGATGGGCACTAGCCAAAAGCCCACAAATCCTTCTTTAAAATAACTATACTAAACTCAGCAGGGTCATACTGTAATTTTACCCAGAGGTCTCCGCAGGAATCTGTTGTGACTTCCTCGCTAGCTCAAATTAGGGGGAAGAGAAACCAGGGCCAGGAAAGATTCACAATTCTACTTCCCCCAAAGAATATTGGGCAAATGTCTCAATTGCTGGCTAATGACCTACAGCTCATTTTTAATTATTTACCCTTGCATCCTACCAGGCAGCAACTGGTGACCTTTGTTGCATTACTCAATCAGCAACTCACCAGTGCATCAAAAGATTTAGTGATGATCAGTCAGGCATTGGGACAGAAAATTGGGAGAGGTATTTATCTAGCGGCCAATCCAATGTGCCCAGAAGTTAAACTGACCCCTGAAGACTGCTAGTGTGAATCGGCTGAAAGCAGACTGAACTTTAATTGCAGAAAATGAAGGACATTTTCCAAAATTCTGTCATAATCTCCCACAACACAAATGCTGGTACAATGGATGTTGGAGATTGGGAGAGTATTCAGAAGGGGTAAGCTGTGGTATAGCGGTAATACTACCAGGCTAGTAATTCAGAGGTCCTGGCTAAGTCTCTGGGGACAATGGTTCAAATCCCACCACAGCAACAATTTAAATTCAGTTGATGAATCTGGAATTATTAATGAACTGGAATGTAGTCTCAGCAATAGTAACCATGAAAACATTGTTGATTATTGTTTAAATAAAAACATGTGATTCACTTATGTCCTTCATAAAGAAATCAACAGTCTTCAGCTGCTCTGGCCCACATGTCAATCCAGACCCACAGCAATGCGGTTGACTCTTAAATGCCCTCTGAAATTATAAAATGACTGAACAAGCCACTCAATTGTATTAAAGTGTTGCAAAAAGGAATAAAATCAGATGGACCTAGGTGCCAGAAATGATAACAGTAAACCCAGCCCTGTTGAACCTGCAAAGTCTGTCTTACTAACATCTGGGGGGAGGGGAGGTTAGCTAAATTTGGAAGAGCTGTCCACAGACTGATCAGACAACAGCCTGACATCCCCGGAATTGTATCTCATTGACAATGTCCCAGATGCCACCATCGCCATCCCGGAGGATATTCTGTGCCATTGACAGGACACACCCACCAAAGGTGGTAGCAACACAATGGTATAGAGTCATAGAGCGATGCAGCACAGAAACATGCTCTTCAGCCCAACCATCCATGCCGGCCTTGGTGCCCTCTCAGCTCGTTCCGATTGCCGATATCTGTCCCATACCCCTCTAATCCTTTCCTATCCATGTACTTATCCAAATGCTTTTTAAATGTCGCTACTGTACCTGCCTCAAACAATTTCTCTGCCAGCTCATTCCATATACGTACCACCCTTAGCGCGAAGAAGTTAATCTTCAGGTTCCTTTTAAATCCTTCCCCACCCATCCTCAACCTATGTCTTCTAGTTTTCAATCCCCCTTCCCTGGGGAAAAGACTATGGATGGGATTTTCCAGCCGAACTTGCTCCAAGACCGGAAAGTCTTGCCTGTGGTCCTTGGGCCGATGCATGGTCCTATCCTGCCCATTATGATTCCCGTGGCCAGCTGGATGGCCTAATGTGCGTTTGTCCTATCTATACCCCTCATTATTTTATACACCTCAATAAGGTCACCCCTCATTCTCCCACATTCCGAGGAATAAAGTGCTAGTTATGCTTCTTTTTGCTAAGTTATGAGAGTGCATTCACTTTGAAAAGAAGCGTTCAAACCCACACCGCATCAACACCAACTTTCTCACATCAGCTTTCTCTCAGTAAAACAACAGTGAGAAATGAGCGCAGATTTTATTATCCACTGATAAGAGCAATTGGAATTTAATGGTTTAGTGCCACATACTGGTTTGTTGAAGATCTGATGAAGCAGTATCTAATTCATGGCAATAACTCTGTGTTTGAAGTGGGCAAAGCCATTTCTAAGATCAACATTTTCAACAGAGAGCAAAGTATGACGAGTTAAAAAAAATGCAAGAAACATTAAAATGTAATAAGTGAGAGCATCAAATATATTGGCTTATTTCAGATTTAATGGCTGCATGGGTTACATCTGCTCGGTGTTCCAACCATTAAATTACCTACTGTGTCAATGATCTTCCTCACTCATTGAATGCTTCCCAGTCATTGCACAGCAAGTAAGGCCAGTTCAGTTGTGGGAAAAAAAATAGTGGGATGATTTATTCCTTTAAAAATTGGTCTTGTTCCATAAAGAGGCATATTTGTATACAAAATAACAAATACTTTCTGAAAATACAGAAATAATTCTTTAATTGTGGCTAAAGTTGGTCAGTCGCAAAGGTGGTGACAATTATACGCATCACAAGACAGCAAGAGTTACTGCAAGTCAAAACTAAAGAACTCCTCGCAAGAACTCTTGGCAGTGGAAATATTCAGAAGGCAATCCTTCTGAGAAGGTATTGTTTTTCTGAGGTTAGGCAAAGGTAATTTTATTCTGCATTTGGCCCATGTTACATCTGTGAGAACAAAATGTTGACATGATGTGTAAGATGGGTGTCACTGTGGTTATACTGCTGCCTCACAACATCAGGGACTCAGTTTCGATTCCTAGCTTAGGTCAGTGTCTGTGTGGATCCTGCACGATTTCCCTGTTCTGCGTGAGTTTCCTCCAGGTGCTCCGGCTTCCTCCCGTAGTCCGAAAGATATGCTGGTTAGGTGAATTGACCATGCTAAGATTTCAGTGAGTATACCTGAATAGGCACCACAGTGTGGCGAGGAGGGGATTTTCACAATAACTTCATTGCAATGTTAATATAAGCCTACTTGTGACACTTAAAACTTAAACTTACCAAAATGGAAAAAGATATTCTGCGTTTGACACTAGTGTGCCTCACCTTGATGTGCTTATAACCAGTCAAGTCACCTTACAGAGCATGGTGAATTACTTTGATTCTCACCAACCAAAATAACCTGCTATCCTGTGAGTTCCTATCTTGCTCTCTATATCTAGTGGAATCAAAGTAGGCAGTTCCAATCAAGACATTAAACACATTTCATTTGATTGGAAGGCAACTGCCGGTCATTGACTCTTTCAATGTGTTTTTCCTTCTTTATTTTTATTTATATAATGTACAGATACCCCACAGCGTCCTTTTAATTAGAAAAAGAGAAGGACTTACAAATTTTATTAAAACCAAAATGTACCTAATTTGAAGAAAATTAGCCAACATAGAAGGGACAGTAAGCGTGGGTTATTGCTTACACAGTTCTAGAAAGGAGGGAGCATGTTTCAGCAGATACATGAATCTGTTTAAAATAACGAGATTAATATCTATGAAACATGCCCGAGAGGAATTTGTTAGTCTCCGTAAGCTCTTAACATACAACGCAATTTCAGGACCATTTTTTCAAAAAGTTGCAAGTTTTTATACACATTAGTCAGATGTCAAGCAATGAGTATGATTCGATGCTCTTGTTGCTATTGACCTACAGAGAAATGAACAGCAAACAGAAAAGATAAAGTCAGGGCTACATTTCAATAAGGCTTTTAGATCATCTAATAAGATGTGCTTTTTTTCAGAACCTAACCAATTGTGTGGGAATCTAACAATATTAGATCAGCCAAAAGAGAAAATACTTGAAAATCTCAGCAGGTCTGGCAGCATCTGTAAGGAGAGAAAAGAGTTAACCTTTCGAGTCTAGGCGATGGTTTGTCAAAGCTGGATTCCAGCATCCATAGTAATTTGCTTTTAATATTAGATAAGCCATTCAAATTTGACCAATTAAATTGTGTTTTCCATTGAAGTAAATCAAAACTAAATGTGTAATGTGTCAGCTGATCCAATCATAACAGTGTCCCATTGGTGAGTGAGATTAAAATTAGCTACCCATTATTGGGCGTGTTTCCCTAAATGTTGCCTCTGATTTCTATTCCATGTGACATAAATTGTGATGCAATGGTTTCAAAGTCTGGATTTTCTGAGACAGGCCCAAGCTGGAAGAGAAATCCAAAATTCCAGATTTCTAAGAAAGGGAAAATGTTGCCCAGGATTCTTGGTAGTGTTATCAGACTTGTAGGAAATCATGACTGATCTTCAAATTCAATATCCTGATCCTGCCTCCCCCCTCCATATCCCTTTAGTCTGTGACCTTAGGTTGTTCGGGAAACAGAAGCTGATTGGGAAAAAAGGAACAAATGTAAGGTTCACATTGCTCAGTTTTCAACAGGGGGCGAAGCAGTATATATAGGCTGAGGAGCTGTGTAGAGAATAAAGTTAAGAAAGAATGAAAAGCAAAAACTCAGTTTTAGCAGCAGGGATAGAACATAGAACATAGAACATTACAGCGCAGAACAGGCCCTTCAGCCCACGATGTTGCGCCGACCAGTTTTCTAAAAAAAAACACTGACCCACTAATCTAAACCAATCCCTTTTCGTCCATAAACCTATCCACAGATTTCTTAAACGCCCCCAAACTAGGCGCATTTACAACTGCAGCAGGCAGGGCATTCCAGTCCCTCACCACCCTCTGGGTAAAGAACCAACCCCTGACATCCGTCCTATAACTACCCCCCCTTAATTTAAAGCCATGCCCCCTCGTGCTAGCTTTCTCCATCCGAGGAAAAAGGCTATCACTATCCACCCTATCTAAACCTCTAATCATCTTATACGTTTCAATAAGATCCCCTCTTAGCCTCCTTCTTTCCAGCGAAAACAACCCCAAATCCCTCAGTCTCTCCTCATAGGACCTCCCCTCCATACCAGGCAACACCCTGGTAAACCTCCTCTGCACCCTCTCCAAAGCCTCCACGTCCTTCCTGTAATGTGGGGACCAGAACTGCACACAGTACTCCAAGTGCGGCCGCACCAGAGTTGTGTACAGTTGCAACATGACGCTGCGACTCCTAAATTCAATCCCCCTACCAATAAACGCCAAGACACCGTAGGCCTTCTTAACAACCTTATCTACTTGATTCCCAACTTTCAGGGATCTATGTACACATACACCTAGATCCCTCTGCTCCTCCACACTATTCAAAGTCCTCCCGTTAGCCCTATACTCAACACATCTGTTACTCCTACCGAAATGAATTACCTCACACTTCTCCGCATTAAACTCCATCCGCCACCTCGCGGCCCAGCTCTGCAACCTGTCTAAGTCACCCTGCAAACTATGACACCCTTCCTCACAATCTACCACACCTCCGACTTTGGTGTCATCAGCAAACTTACTAATCCACCCAATTATACCCTCATCCAGGTCATTAATAAAAATTACAAACAGCAGTGGCCCCAAAACAGATCCCTGAGGCACACCACTCGTAACTGAACTCCATGACGAATATTTACCATCAACACGAGAAACAAACGTACTATCATCACTTCAGTTTTTATCAGAGGTGATCATACCATCTACCAGGTTGTTGAGTGGGTGGATGAAGGTGACTCTGGTAAATCTGAATAATCAGGACTGTCATGAACCAAATTCATGAGATTCTGCAGAAAATTTCTGATGATAACTGTATCCATGAAGCTCAGATGGAGTAAAGCTACTGTTCAAAGCGATGGGAGGATCAATTCCTACATGAGATTGTCATTGATTTCAGGAGGTGTAAGAGAGAACATGCACTTGTCTACATCAATGGGGACAAAGTAGAAAGGGTCGAGAGTTTCAAATTTTCAGGTGTCCAGATCACCAACAAACTGGTCCCCCTTATCCTGACACTATAGTTATGAAAGCCCACCAATACCTCTACTTTCTCAGAGGACTAAGGAAATTTGGCGTGTCAGGTATGACTTTTGCCAATTTTACAGATGCACCATAGAAAGCATTCTTTATTGCATAGAATAGAATAGAATCATACAGTGCAGAAAGAGGTCCTTCGGCCCATCGAGTCTGCACCGAACACAATCCCACCCAGGCCCTACCCCCACGCACTATACCCACTAATCCCTCTAACCTACGCATCCCTGGACACTAAGGGGCAATTTCTTAGCATGGCCAATCAACCTAACCCGCACATCTTTGGACTGTGGGAGGAAACCGGAGCATCCGGAGGAAACCCACGCAGACATGAGGAGAATGTGTAAACTCCACACAGACAGTGACCTGAGCTGGGAATCGAATCCAGGACCCTGGAACTGTGAAGCAGCAGTGCTAATCACTGTGCTATCGTGCCACCCTGGTTGTATCACAGTTTGATATGGCTCATGCTCTGCCCAAGACTGCAAAGAACTACAAAAGATTGTGAATGTAGCCCAATCCATCATGCAAAACAGCCTCCCATCTGTCTATACTCCCTACTGCCTCAGCAAAGCAGCCAGCATAATTAAGGACCCCGCACACCCCGGACATTCTCTCTTCCATATTCTACCTTTGGGAAAAAGACACCAAAGTCTGAGGTCATGTACCAATCCATTCAAGAACAGCTTCTTCCCTGCTGCTTTCAGACTTTTGAATGGACTTATCTTGCATTAAGTTGATCTTTCTCGACACCCTAGCAATGACTGTAACACTACATTCTGCACTCTCTCATTTCTTTCTCTATGAACGGTATGCTTTGTCTATATATCATGCAAGAAACAATACTTTTCACTGTATGTTAATATATGTGACAATAATAAATCAAATCAAAGGATGAAAAGGAGTTGAACTCTACCAGAGTAAGACCCAGTTATGAAGGGCTTTGAGCTGCACATGGTGCCACTTACGTGCTAGGGGACTGCCAGTAAATCTGTGGACTCTATCTTCCATGTGTCAGCTATGTGAAGAGTAATTGGTGGGTTCTATTGATTACAATTTTCCTGTTAATTCATCTTTAATTTGTGTTGATTTTGGTTTGATCGTCAAAGTAGAAGCTATAAAAAGTAAAATCTTGCCCATTGGTTTCATCCATTGGGGTCATTTGGAAAGCGTGGTTCTTTCAGTTTATTGGTTTCCATGAGGATCATAAACATAGAAACATAGAAAATGCAATCAGAAAAATTCAGAAATAAAATGTTCCATTGTTTAAAAAAGACTCTAAAAGTAATCTGGGAAATTATAGGCCGGTAAGTTTGACGTCAGGAGTAGGTAAATTATTGGGAGGAGTACTAAGAGATAGGATCTACAAATATTTGGATGGATAGGGACTTATTAGGGAGAGTCAACATGGCTTTGTGCGTGGTAGGTCATGTTTAACCAATCTACTAGAGTTTTTCAAGTAGGTTACCAGGAAAGTGGATGAAGGGAAGGCAGTGGATGTTATCTACATGGACTTCAGTAAAGCCTTTGACAAGGTCCCGCATTGGAGGTTAGTTAGGAAGATTCAGTCGCTAGGTATACATGGAGAGGTAGTAAATTGGATTAGACATTGGCTCAATGGAAAAAGCCAGAGGGTGGTAGTGGAGGATTGCTTCTCTGAGTGGAGGCCTGTGACTAGTGGTGAGCCACAGGGATCAGTGCTGGTCCATTGTTGTTTGTCATCTATATCAGTGATCTGGATGATAATGTGGTAAATTAGATCAGTAAATTTGCTGATGATACAAAGATTGGAGGTGTAGTGGACAGTGGGGAAGGTTTTCAAATCTTGCAGAGGGATTTGGACCAGCTAGAAAAATGGACATAAAATGGCAGATGGAGTTTAATGCAGACAAGTGTGAGGTATTACACTTCGGAAGGACAAACCAAGGTAGAACATACAATGTAAATGGTAGGACACTGAAGAATGTAGTAGAACAGAGGGATCTGGGAATATAGATACATAATTCCGCAAAAGTGGTATCACAGGTAGATAGGGTCATAAAGAGTTTGGAACATTGGCCTTTATAAATCAAAGTATTGAATGTAAGAGTTGGAATGTTATGGTGAGGTTGTATAAGACATTGGTGAGGCTGAATTTAGAGTATTGTGTGCTGTTTTGGTCACCTAATTACTGGAAGGATATTAATAAAGAGTGCAGAGAAAGTTTACAAGGATGTTGCCGAGACTTGAGAAACTGAATTACAGAAAAAGGTTGAATAGGTTAGGATTTTATTCCCTGGAGCGAAGAAGAATTAGGGCAGATTTTATAGATGTATAAAATGATGATGGGTATAGATAGAATGAATCAAGCGAGCTTTTTCCATTGAGGCTAGGGGAGAAAAAAAACTAGAGGACATGAGTTAAGGGTGAAGGGGGAAAAGTTTAGGGGAATATTAGGGGGGGCTTCTTCACACAGAGAGTAATGGGAGTGTGGAAAGAGCTGACAGATGAAGTGGCAAATGCGAGCTCAGTTTTAGCATTTAGGAAAAACTTGGCAGGTACATGGATGAGAGGGGTGTGGAAGGATATGGTCCAGGTGCAGGTCAGTGGGACTAGACAGAAAAATGGTTTGGCACAGCCAAGAAGGACCAAAAGGCCTGTTTCTGTGCTGCAGTGTTGTATGGTTCTATGGTCCTAAGTAGGTTATTCAACCCTTCAAGCCTATTATGTTATTCATTTTGATCATGGCTGATCATCAATTTCAATATCCTGGTCCTGCCTTTCCCCCCATATCTCTTGATTCCTTTAGTCCCAAGAGCATATCTAATTTTTGTGGTAGCAAGTTCTACTTTCTCACCATTCTTTGGATAAATACATTTCTTTGAAATTTCCTTTTGAATTTCTTGGTGACTTTGTCCTATTGATGGCTCCTCATTATGCTTTTCTTCAGAGGAACATACAAATATATAAAAAAGGGGCAAGAGAAGGCCATTCAGCCCTTCCAACCAACTCCGCCATTTGATAAATTCATGGCCAATCTAATAGTAATCTCCAATCTGCATCCTGCCTACTCCTGGTAACCTATGACTCACCCTTGTTTACCAAGACTCTATCCATCTCTGCCTTAAAAATGGTCAAAGTCTCTGCTTCCACCACCTTTTTCAGAAAGAGAGTTCCAGAGACTCACAACGCTCTGAGAGAATAATTTCTCCTCATCTCCATTTTAAATGCGCAAGTCCCTATTTTTAAACAGTAACCTCTGGTTCTAGATATTCTCACAAGAGGAAATATCACCTCCACATTGGGATCACAGTGAAGGAGGTTAGGGTCACTGTAAATCAGGTAGGGCTCACTGTAGAGCAGGTTATGATCACTGTAAAGCAGATCGGGATTACTGGGAAGCAGGTCAGGGTCACTGGGAAGCAGGTCAGAGTCACTGAGAAACAGGACAGGGTCACGGTAATGGACATGGGCATGATCAGGGAAGAGTAGCCAGTTCCAAGTCCGTAGCATCTGGGTGGCTCGGTTGTATGGCTAATGTTTTATACTATTGCTTTTCTAGCCTTCTTCGTAAGACCAGAAAAGCAATAGTAACCATGAAAACATTGTTGGTTGTTGTCCAAAACCCATCTGGTTCACTAATGTCCTTTAGGGAGGGAAATCTACCGTCCTTACCTTGTTTGGCCTACATATGATTCCAGTTCCAACCCTCCTTGGAAGGATTGTTCTCTCCCACTATGTTCTGATCTTCAATTTTGATTAAGATACTAGATTTTTAGAAATGCTTGATACCCCATTTTGCCATATTGGAAAGGTTCCGTACCCCCTGCTAGGCAGTCTTGGCATGTTGGGTTTTCATGCCAGAATGCAAGCATCTCAAAATGGCTGCCAGCATGAGTTTTGCCTGGTTTAGAGGGCTTTGGTGTGGGTGAGTCCACTGCCTGTAGGCCTACCCAATCTATACCACCATGTGAAACCTTGGAATCACCACAAATTATATAGCCTGATTAAATGCTCTAAGCTCAGCCTGCCTCGTATACCGAACCATTTGATCCAACGTAAGATCATCTTTGGTCTGCAGAAAGTCAGAGAGTTTTTTATACCAGGTACTCATGGTTATATCATCACAGAATCACTTATCCTTCTGTGCCCTGCATCTGCAAGAAATAACTAGGTGATGTAGTGAGTGTTTGGGATCTGGAGGGTACTGCCTGAGAGTGGTGGAAGCAGGCTCAATGTAGGCATTCAAAATCTACTCTTGAGAAGGTCACTGAGTGAATTATTCCTACAGACGGCTAATATAGACACAACAGGGCAAATGGCCACCTTCTGTGCCACAACCATTCTATAATTCTATTACATTTTCCTTAAAAGTAGGTTCAACAAAGATTCATTTTGAAGTTTATCTGCTCTGCCAGTCATTAAACATGCTAGCTGCATTTTCAGCTTCTTTGCCCTATTTTTTACCTTAGAATTATCTTATTATGGGCGCCATTACTGGTAGTGGAGCAAGAATGGTAGCAACAGGTTCAGCAACCAAGAGAGAGATTTGGTCCTCCATGGAGCTGGACTGCAGTATTTCACACTCAGCATAGAAGAGTAATGGGCCAAGAATCCATTTTGTGAATGTATCAAAGAAGCAGTGCAGTGAAATATGAGATTACGCTTCACATGGGGCAGACTTTGCGGCCTCCTACAAAATGACTTGCATCAGATGATATTGCTTTGTCAGTTGTTGATAAAATCACTGTAATGACTTCAACAAAACCCATGAGATTGGCCTCTTGGAGTATGAGCACCCTGATTGGTAATGATTGTCTGCCCAATCAGGAATATGTTGAGGAGTTTCAGTGCTACTGCCTCTCTGGATTCTGACTTTGCACCTGAAACACTCTTAGGAGCAGAGATAAGTCATAAATAAAGTGTTCTGGTGAAGGGACACCAACTTCTGAGAGTTAATTCAGTCGCCATGGCCCTTAACTTCTGTCTGCTCCTAATCTACAGTGCACAACTACTTTTACCAGATATTCAAGGCCTTGTATGTCAGGGTAAATTTATACAGCACTTTTCCAATGGCTGTTGACAGTCAACAGGAGATGGTTCAGACATTTGCTGCAGTGAATGGATTTCCTCACATCTCGGAACAGACTTCACACATTTTGCCATCAGAACACCAAAACTTTAGTAATTGGAAACGTGTAGCTTAACGTGTAGCTCACTCCTGATCACAGAAACACAATAATGCAAGTTTCTGCAGTGTTCCTGGAGAGCCGTTGTGATGTTTTTATCCTGCACTACTCAACAATTTCTCACTCTCAGCTCACTCTCTAATTGACCCTTCCAAGGACAAGGCAGAATGGTTGCCGGGGAACAAAGTAAGTAGTTCATGATATTCCTCCGCAACCCCATCAAAGCTGAGCAGCACAGGTATAAACAAAGCTATGAGACTGCCAGAATCATAACTCATATTGCTGAACTGTTTCTAATAAATTTTAGAAAAAAATGAGCTCAGGCGATATGATCACAGATACCGCCTCATATAAGGAATACGTGATTGAAGAGCACAACTGCTAAAAAAAAATCATTTGCCTGAAATAAACTGTTTTGGTTGAAAATGTTTTTCAAAAAAGCAAAGAAACTCTCAAATCACAGTGGGATGAGAGGAAATCAACTCATGCTGATGCACAGTCAGCCTGATGGGAAATTATGTAAACTGCATATGTTCATAGTACATAAATGCAGCTGAAAGCTCTCTGCAACTTCTGTGCAGTAAAGATATCCATTTGAAGTCTAAGCTTTTGAGAGAGGCCTTATAGTAAAATATTTTATGATTACATTAATAGACATCAACAACATTTCAGAGGATAGATCTAAAATATGTACTTTTAATCTTTCTAAAATATTCTTCAGATTTTATTTTCCACACAGAAGTTTTAGTTCAGCAAAATGGCAGGCAAATTTTACTTCAAGTAGCATTTTAGAGATTTAACTGTTTATTTTCAAATTGTAATTGGAAATTATGGGAAATATCTCCACTTTTAGTTAGGATTAAACCCATCATACATGTTGAATTGTGATTTCCAATGTTGAACGACAACATAAAATGCATGGTTCAAATTTATGAGTGGAATTTTCCTGCCCCACCCGCCATGGGAATCATAGCTGGTGGGAAAGAATATTCAACGGATCATGCAAAGGTCAGGTGACCGCAGGCGGGGATTTCCAATCTTGGGCCATACGCTACTGGAAAATCCTGCCCTATGAGTCAGAAAGTAAGGTTTGTGACTTAAGCAAGATTTTAATACAGGTAAATACACAAAAATACAAAATAAATACAGGTTTATCTGAATTTGTGCAGCTTAAACAAATACTTGTGCTCAACCTGTGTGTGTGTGTGTGTGTGTGTGTGTTCATGATGAATCTACATTCTCATGAGGTTTCATTAATAGCTCACAGTGATCTGTAGAATTATCATTCTTGAACATTGTTCCTGGATGCATTTGAGATCTTGTCCTTGTTGCAATAGAGCTATATAATGGCTGAACTTATAATATACAATGAACTGGAATGCATCTGGTTCATCCCTGGATATGTCTCACCACTACACCTTGTGTGTAATGACTTTGAAGAAGCTTAGTTCTGAACAGATCTTTGTCACTTCTGCTGGTTGCCACACTGTTTGCAAACTTATTGTCCCAGCTTGCACTTTTATTGTGCATGTTAGTTATTTTCTCTTTCATTTTTAAAAGTTGCTTTCTAGTTGCTGAGAAAGTATAATGGTCAGGGTAGGTAAGTTGGTACATACTGGTCTGCCAAATATGAACTCTGCTGATGATAGAGGAACTGTATTTAAAGGTCTTGCTGTCAGGATATAACATTGCAAGGTATAGATCTTACCTATCTATTTACATTTGAGACTTAAGGATTTCATGTATGAATTATTCATTCAGCTAGGCTGTTACATCTAGGGTAATGAGTAGTGTGATTGATATTCCACTTTGCACACATATTTGCGAACCATTTTCAGTAATGATCACCCGAGGCACACCAAATGAACTGAAAATAGTACAATACTCTGAGTTATATATTGTGCAACTGTTGAATAATGGGTCACTTGGTAAACAAGTTCACAATGACAATAAAGTGTGTCATGGACACGACAGAGGTTGGGTGAAGTTTTGAACCCAAAATGGGGAAGGAAGTTTGTCGGGAATAATGGTTCTTTGAGCTGACTTGGCATATGCTCTTGATATGCCTCACAATTCTTGATGACAACTTCAATGTCATTGTTCATAGCTGGCCAATAGACTGTCTTTCTTGGAAGTCTTCTCATCTGATCTATGCCCATGTGAGTGTGATGAATTTGCTGAAGAATATCAGGTTACAAAGATTCCGGTATGATCTGTCTGCCTTTGAAAATGACTCCCTGAAAAGCTTTGCCCATCCTGGTCAGGCCAAAATGGTCTTATGTGTACATGTATAGACTGAATTCAATCAGCCAATCTTCAATGGTGATTTTCTGAAGCTTCTGCAGTGTGGAGTCTTTCATCAATCCTTCCTGCAGTTCCTGGTATATGCATTGTGCAAAATGTGATCAATTTGGAGAACATCTTCAAGTTCAATGGAAATTGGGTCAACTTGTAGATCCAAGGATATATCGTCTAGTTTTGTTGCTTTTGACAGTCATATAAGTGTATCTAATGTGACCATCACCTAATCTCAGTCATAACCTTGCACCTTTATCATGTATATATTTCTGACAGGTTACGAGATGGGCATCCTTATTGCTGGAAGGTAGCCATTGTGCACAGGTCTTTATAGCTGCATCAGCCTTTGCTCTCATGCATTGCTGCTGCCAATGGCCCCTTCCACCACACATTTTGCAGAATGAATGGAAAGCTGGGCATTTTCTTGTTGCATGCGGAAGCCAATGTCTTATACATGTCTTGCTAGGTTTGGATACGCTAATGAATGAGTCAACAACTGGCATTGCACTTTGGACCTGTAAGCTTCATCAGCCTGAGAGATTTGCTTCATACATACATTCATTCTTAAATAAGTCCTCAATGCTATACATTTTGTGATTGTCTAGCAGATCTTTCTGGAATGCTTCCATGGGAGTGGATGCAATCACCAACTCAACAATTCTACCTGTTAGCTCCGTGTTTGAAAAATCACAATTCTTAACCTTACTTCTGCGTCTGCTGATGTAGTGGTCAATACATTCTGTGGGGTATTGTCAAAATGACATGAAATCTAATCGGTGAATATAGAAACTTAACTGGTTCTGAACCAAACTTCCATTTTATCTTTTGGGGATTTTTAATTTTTTTCTGCTATGAATCCTGACGCGTTCAGTTTATGTAGCTCCCCACCCCCAACTGCCAGGTAATTTTTTCCATTTGGTTCAGACACACCAAGAAACAATACTCAGTACACAGTTTAAAGATTTTGAATTCAGATTGCAGATCAGCTGCACCCCAATTCAAACTGAAAAAAATTTGAAATTCTGAACTCATAATTCAAAATCTTTTAAACTGTGTACTGCAGGGTTTGATGCTAGGACCCCAACTGTTCATATTAAGAGCAGAATTTTCCCATCATGCCTGCCACAGGGATTGTAGTGGGCAGGGTACAAGCTATGCAAAGGTCCATTGCCCTTGGGTGGAGTTTTCCCAGTCTTGGGGCGAGCACGGCTGAAAAATTCCACCCTATATATCAGTGATTTGGATGAGGGAACTAAATGTACTGTCTGCAAATTTGCAGATGATAAAAGGGAGGGTGAGGTGTGAAGAGGTTGCAGATATGCTTTAGTGTGATTTGGACAGGCTGAGAGTGTGAGCATATGCATTGCAGATGCAGTATAATGTGGATAAATGTGAGGTTATTCAGTCCGGAAGCAAAAATAGAAAGGCAGATTATTACTTGAAATTAAGAGGATTGGATACTCAGTGGGGGCCTCATACATCAGTCACTGAAAGTAAGCCTGCAGGTATAGCAGGCAGTAAAGAAGGCATATGGTATGTTGGCCTTTATAGCAAGAGGATTTGAGTATAGGAATGGGGATGTTTTACTGCATTTATGTAGGGCATTGATGAGGCCACACCTGGAGAATTGTGTGAAGTTTTGATATGCTTATCTGAACAAGGATGTTCTTGCAGCAATGGTTTACCACACTGATTCCTGGGATGGTGGGACTGTCATATGAGATATGACTAAGTCAGTTATCATTATATTAATTGGAGTTCAGAAGAGTGAGATGAGATCGCATAGAAACCTATAAAATTCTAACAGGATTAGACAGGGTAGATTCAAAAAGAATTTCCTTGATGGTGGAGGATTACAGAACTAGGGGTCCCAGATATTTTCCTGTCTTAAGTCCAGGCATGTTAAGACCTCAACAAAAGCAGAGATAGCCTCCAATCCCTGTTTTTTATACTGTTACCTTGGTGGTCATTCCATAAATGCCATTATTGCATTACAAAGGCTGCAAAAGATAACATGGGCTCCATTGGTGAAAGTACATTTTGAATTGTTTCCTAGTAGTTGCCATTGCCGACAGGAATTGTATGCTCATGAATCATTGCAATAAACATTCAACCTATAAATACCCAATAACAGACTAATATAGGTGGGGAACAGGTGACGCCAGTTAGTCAAAAATATTGGTTAATGGGAAGTTCCATTTATCAATGTGTTGCGGGCTTTGATGTTCAGCCTTTTAATTGATCACAACTTTGATCCCTTCAAGTACAGTAAGAAGAGTCACAATACCAGGTAAAGCCCAGTAGGTTTATCTGGTAGCACAAGCTTTTGGAGCACTGCCCCTTCATCAGGTGAGTGGGAGTTCTGTTCACAAACAGGACATATATAGACACAAACTCTCTACAAGATAATGGTTGGAATGCGAGTCTTTACAGATAGTCAAGTCTTAAAGGTACAGACAATGTGAGTAGGGAGAGGGTTAAGCAGAGGTTAAAGAGATGTGTATTGTTTCCAGATAGGACAGTTAGTGAGATTTTGTAAGCCCAGGCAAGTCGTGGGGGTTACAGATAGTGTGGCATGAACCCAAGATTCCTGTTGAGGCCGCCCTCATGCGCGGAATTTGGCTATCAGTTTTTGCTTGGCGATTCAGCCTTGTATGTCGTGAAGGCCACCTTGGAGAACATTTACCCGAAGATCAGAGGCCAAATGCCCTTGACTGCTAAATTGTTCCCTAACAGGGAGCGAACACTCCTGCCTGGTGATTGTCAAGTGGTATTCATTCATCAGTTGTTGTAGCACCTGCATGGTCTCCCAATGTACCATGCCTCGGGACATCCTTTCCTGCAGCGTATCAGGTAGACATTGTTGGCCAAGTCGCAAGAGTATGTACCGTGTCCCTGGCGAATGGTGTTCTCACGTGAGATAATAGCATCTGTGTCGATGATCCGGCATGTCTTGCAGATGTTGCTGTGGCAGGGTTGTGTGGTGTCGCGGTCACTGTTCTCCTGAAGGCTGGGTAGCTTGCTGCGACAACGGTCTGTTTGAGATTGTACAGTTGTTTGAAGGCGAGAAGTGGGGGTGTGGGGATGGTCTTGGCAAGATGTTCATCTTCATCAATGACATGTTGAAGACTCTGGAGAAAATGTCGCAGCTTCTCTGCTCCAGGGAATACTGGACGATGAGGGGTACTCCTTCCGCTGTGTCCCGTGTTTGTCATCTGAAGAGGTCGATGAGGTTTTTCATTGTGGCGCATCAGAACTGTCGATCGATGAGTCAAGCGCCATATCCTGTTCTTATGAAGGTGTTTTTCAGTGTTAGGTATCTGTTGCGATCCTCTTCATCTGACAAGATCCTGTACATATGGAAGGCTTGTCCATTGGGGATGGCTTCTTTAATGTGTTTAGGGTGGAAGCTGGAGAAGTGGAGCATCGTGAGGTTATTCGTGGGCTTGTGGTACAGTTAAGTGCTGAGGTGACCGTCCTTGATGGAGATGTGTGTGTTCAAGAATGCAAACATTTCCAGAGAGTAGTCTGTGGTGAGTCTGGTGGTGGGATGGAATCATTTATTTGTAGCTGTTAGTTACATTCCCCAAGCAGATTAGTAAGTCTTTTAGATACTCTGTTGTATATTAGTATTCAAGATTAAAACATATTTTTCTTCAAAAGCACTCATTACTTGACCAAAGGACCCAGCATTGGATAAAGGGAGCAGGCTGAGACTCACCACCCTTGCTGCTGCTGACTCTCCTGCATCTCCTCCACCCCACCCCACCCCACCCACTCCACTCCACTCCACTCCACTCCACTCCAGGAATCCATTCCACCATTACTTGTGTCTGACCTGGGTTGCTCCATGATCCTGGGCTTCCAATGGCTGCCATTCCAACAACTGCCACTGCCTCCCCAGTGGCACTGCCAAACAAAAGGATTGACTGACTCAGGTTGGCCCACAGCATTTGGAGAGTAAGATCTCCCATCCCTTGCGTCCTGACCCTGGCAAAGGCCCTTTAACTGCCTGATTAAATCATAAATCAGTGGGCCTTCCCCAAAGAAGGCACACAAAATCTCTCGATGGCTCTCCAGCCAAGGCCCACATCGTCTCTGCAAGAATCCATCCTCTCGATCTAACAATCTTTATTTCACTTCTATCTTTAAAGCCAATCATAATCTTAGCTTACAACTCACTGAAAAGTACTCTAAACTTGTGAAATTGTAATTGGTAAGACAGACAGCCTGAGTAATCAGAATTAACAATTCCTCCTTAGAAGTCAATTAAAAAGTAAATGAGACTTTCAAAAAAATTAATAGTATCATAATATGCAATTAAAATGATACCTCAATCACTGTAAAAATATCTGCAAGGGCCAGCAAATGATATTGAAACTAAGAGGGTTTAAGAATTTGAAAACACTTATCTAACCACCTGAATAGAAGAGTGAGTCACGTCCCAGTCATATGTCATTTGTTAGTACAATTCAAGCACTCCTTCCAGTTATTGTGAAGATGTCAATTGCAGGCAATTAGCACTTCAGTTGGAATATCCCGTAAAGTAAGAATATCAGAAATGTGAGTGGAATACTAAATTTAGAATTCCACCATAAATAGCACATCCAACAATTTAAATTCATGCTCTTCCTGGAATCTGGTTTGTTTACAATTGTCAGCAGAGCCTAGACACTAGTCTCATTGCAATTATCATGTGGACATACAAAGGATCTTTTATAGTATTTGCATATGTCCCTCATCCGTAAGCTAACATGATGGGTTTTTCAGTAACTATAGCCCAAAACTCAGGTGATAATGGGAAGAGAGCATGCCATTCTGGCAGAATACTTATGGTAGAATTTAGATCTTCCACGCTTCCGTTCCTCAAAGTCCCCAAGAAGCTGTGTTCCAAGAAGGCAAGAATATTTCATACTTAATGGAGTGGATTTTCCATCCTTGTTTTCGGTGGGTGGGGAATGGCAGCAGAGACAAGAGAATTGGGATGGATTCCCAAATGGCTTTCATAGTGGGATTTCCTTGCCTGATTGCCCCTATCCCAACCCCTTCCCCCCCAGGTGGTGATGTAACTGGATTCCCTCCATACAATGATGGGAATCCCATTTGAATTAATTTAAATATAATTAGTTAGGACTCCTGGTTGGAAAATCGCCCCACATAGGAATGTCTCCCTAGCAGGCTTTTACAAATGAGGAACTGATGAACAGAACCTGCAGGGAGCATAGAGGTGCATTCATTGTGGAGGTTTGGGTTGTTGGAAGTATCCTGCAATGGGATGGGGGGGCGTGTCCATGAAGTAGGGGATCCTTGCAATGAGGGGGTCTCTCTAAGTCCGTGGTGGACTTCCTTTCTTGACTTCTTACTTCTTTATGACATGGTGATGCTGGCACTGGACTGGAGTGGGCACAATTAAAAATCTCACAACACCAGGTTAAGTCCAACATGTTTATTTGGAATCACGAGCTTTTGGAACACTGCTCCTTCATGACTCATGCTGATTCACCTGAGGAGGGAGCAGTGCTCCAAAAGCTTGTGATTCCAAATAAACCTGTTGGACTTTAACCTGATGTTGTGAGACTTCTTACTTTTTTAGATCAAGGCACCCTGTGCCAAAAGCTGAGATAGCTGGCAGGGCAAAGCTCATTCAGAGCCTGCTCCACCAGTGTGATGTCAGAGGATCATTTCCTGGAATTTTTTTGACTGTGTCGGAAAATATGGAGGAAAAAATTGGTAGTGGGGCTGGTGGCCTGCGCACCGCTTTAGTCAAAAAATGAAAAAATGCTGCCTAATGTTGATTTGACATGATCCTGGACTCATAAGAACATAAGAACTAGGAACAGGAATAGGCTATCTGGCCCCTCGAGCCTACTCCGCCACTTACCCACCTGATCCACTTACCCACCCGCTCACCATAACCTTTGCTGTTCAAACATTTATCTATCCTTGCCTTAAAAACATTCAGTTATGTAGCCTCAACTATTTCACTGGACAGGGAATTCCACAGATTCACAACCTTTTGTGAAGAAGTTCCTCCTCAACTCAGTCCTATATCTGCTTCCCCTTCTTTTGAGGCCATGCCCCCTAGGTCTAGTTTCACCCCCCAGTGGAAACAACTTCCCTGCTTCTATCTTATCTATTCCCTTCATAATTTTATATTTTTCAATAAGGTCTCCCCTCATTCTTCTAAATTCCAGTGAGTATAGCCCGAGTTTACTCAGTCTCTCCTCATAAGTCAACCCCCTCAATGTCTGAATCAATCTAATGTATCTCCTCTGTATCCCCTCCAGTGCCAGTATATCCTTTCTCAAGTAAGGAGATCAAAACTGTACACAGTACTCCAGGTGTGGCCTCACCAGCACTTTATACAGCTGCAACATAACCTCACTGTTTCTAAACTCTATCCCTCTAGCAATGAGAGACAAAATTCCATTTGTCTTCTTAATTACCTGCTGCACCTACAAACCAACTTTTTGTGATTCATGCACAAGGACACCCAGGTTCCTCTGCACAGCACAATGCTGCAATTATTTACCATTTAAATAATAGTCCATTTTGCTGTTGTTCCAACCAAAATGGCTGACCTCACATTTACCAACATTATACTCCACCTGCCGGACACTCATCCAGTCACTTAGACGATCTATATCCCTTTGCAGACTTTCAGCGTCCTCCGCACACTTTGTTTTGTCACTCATCTTTGTGTCATCTGTGAATTTTGACACATTACACATGGTCCCCAACTCCAAATCACCTATGTAAATTATAAACAATTGCAATCCCAACACTGATCCCTAAGGCACATCCCTAGTCACTGATCGCCAACCAGAAAAACACCCATTTGTACCCACTCTTTGCTTTCTGTTAGCTAACCAATCTTTTGTCCATGCTAATACATTGCCCGTTACACCGTACACCTTTATCTAATGCAGCAGCCTTTGGTGTGGCACCTTGTCAAATGCCTTCTGGAAATCCAGATACACCATATCCTCCGGTTCCCCATTGTTCACTGCACACGTAATGTTGTCAAAGAATTCCACCAAATTAGTTAAACATAACCTGCCCTTCATGAACCCATGCTGCATCTTCCCAATGGGACAATTTATATCCAAATGTCTCGCTATTTCTTCCTTGATGAATTCAAGCATTTTCCCTCTTACAGAAGTTAAGCTAACTGGCCTATGGTTATCCATCTTTTGTCTACCTCCTTTTTTAAACAGTGGCATCACATTTGCTGTTTTCCAATCTGCTGGAACCACTTTAGAGTCCAGTGAATTTTGGTAAATCACCAAAATTACCACTAATGCATTTGCTATTTCCCCTGCCATCTTTATAGGACCCTGGAATTCATTCCAACAGGGCCAGGAGACTTGCCTACCTTTATCCCCATTAGCTTGCCCATTATCTTTCATGATAATGATAGTTTCTAGGTTCTCATGTGTCAAAACCTTCTTGTCATCAATTTTTGACATGTTATTTATGTCTTCCACTGTGAAGACCAACACAAAATACCAGTTCAATGCCTCAGCCACTTCCTCCTTTCCTGTTATTACATCCCCCTCCTCATCCTCTAAAGGACCAGTGTTTCTTTTAGCCATTCTTTTTCATTTTACATATTTGTAGCTTTTGCTATTTTTATATTCTAAGCCAGTTTATTTCTCACACCACCGTGATGTTATTATTTGGTGGCCTATAGACTATGCCTATCAGTCACTTTTTATCCTTACTATTTCTAATTTCCACCCAAATGGATTCAACATTTTTTTTCCATCGAACCTATAACGTCTCTCATGACTGCTCTGATGTCATCCTTAACTATCAGAGCTACACCACCTCCCTAACTTTCCTGTCTGTCATTCCAAATAGTCAGATGCCCCTGGGTATTTAACTCCCAGTCATGACCATCCTGCTCATTGGCAATGATATGTGTATACTCATTGGCAATGATATGTGCCATCAACTCATTTACCATGTTTTGAATGCTGTGAGCATTCAGATAAAGTGTCCACCAGGTAAAGACATCCATCCATAGCTCCTGCAAAAAATAAAATTCCTGGTATGCTTCTTTGGTCTGATGGAAAGTTGCTCCCCCACCCACCTACTACCTTCCCTCCCATTTGAAACATGGTCCTATCTTAAATTTTACTGCCTTCAGGGGGCAAACTCCCCTGATACAATAGCTTCACTGAGTTTATGGGGAAGGCGTCCTTGGTGCAATATGCTATCTAAAGAACCTTGGTGAGTGGATGGTACATATGGCTGCCACTGTTCAACAGTAGTGAAGGGATTGAACATTTGTGGAAGTGGTAGCAATCAAACAGGCTGTTTTGTCCTGGATGTCATGAGCTTCTTGAGTGTACTTGGAGTTGCATTCATTCAGAGTATTCCATTACACTCCTGACTCATGCCTTTTAGATGATGATGTGGATGTGCCGGCGTTGGACTGGGGTAAACACAGTAAAAAGTCTGACAACACCAGGTTTTAGTCCAACCGATTTATTTGGCAGTTTGCAGTGTCGATAGTAGTCATGATGGACTAAAACCTGGTGTTGTCAGACTTTTTACTGTGTTTTAGATGATGGACAGCGTTTGGGAGGGTCAGGAGGTGAGTTACTTACTGCAGGATTCTTAGCCTTAGAACTGCCCTGGTAGTCACAGTATTTATATGGCTAGTCCAGTTCAGTTTTTGGCCAATGGTAACTCATGTATGTTTATCAGAATTCAGTGATGGTAATGCCATTGAATGTCAAGGGGCAATGGTTAGACCCTCTCTTGTTGGAGATGGTCATTGACTGCTGGTTGTGTGGTGTGAATAAAACTTGCCGCTTGTCAGGCCCAGCCTGGATATTGTTCCCTTATGATAATCTCCACCTTTTTACCCAACAGAGAAGTAAGTTATCAATGAATTACTTCTTTTCAAAGTATTTACTCTGTATACTGAAGGGTTCATTGGTTCTCAAAAGTGTACAGTGGCTCAATGAGCATATCAGTACTGTAGGTTGGCATAGGGCCTGTAAGGAGTAGGTGGGAGGATGGAGCTTGGCATTGGGGGTATAAGGGGCCATGGAGGTGGATGGGAGGGGCAACAGCATGACATGTAAGTGTGAGGGGAGATTTTTGAAAGGTTCTTTCACACAGACTGTGGTTCATGGCTCCTCTGTAGACAGTGAACCAGGGCTCCTTGAAAACCTGACCTGACTCCATGAAAATTACAGAGGATTAGGAAATGCCTGTCTCTGCACTGGAAACGGCCAGGCTAATGGTGTGTCGGATAGGGACATTGAACAAGACCCATTCTTTAAAGGCACTCCCAAAAATCAGATAGCCCAGGAAAGTGGTCAGGAATTCTGGAATCTGGACCTACCCACCATTTTAAAGGGCTCCCAAATCACCCTGGCTTGGTGTAAATCCAGTACAGTCCTTTCAAACACTCAGTCTTAGGTTCAAGGATAGATGTGTACACACAAACATAAACACAAGATTGAAGGATATATAATATGGCACTCTGTTTCTTAGGCATTGCTTTTGATAGTGTATGACTTATCAATAACACAATAACACAAGAAACATCCAGCATTGATATGAGGAAATGAAAACAACAGCACTCAAAAGGGAAGAAAAAAAGCTCAACAAAATCTATTTCTAAATACAGATTATACTGCTGAAAAATGTTCCTTTTTTCCATGTCTGTCTTGAGCAACTATTCCCCTATAGTTACCCACACTTGATTATTGCTTTCCAGCTTTCCATTAAGCCCAGCCATCATATACCTGTAAGTACTGATTCTTGGAGTCATAACCCTCCAGTTATCTAAGATAATCACAGCTTGGGACTTGTAGTGACATGAAATGCATTTCCAAACGATCAAAAAGCAAGTATCAATAAATGCTGGTTGTGAAAAACCCATTGACGAAACAGAAACATTAGAGAACAGCGTACTCTAGAGTGAGAGATGAGAACCTTAGGAAACCTCACGAAAATAAACTCAGAGAATATCACCAATATAGGATTGATTGTAAATAAACAAATCATGCTTTATCATGTGAATGATAGGACAAGTATAAGATTCCTTGCCTTTCCTACCCTGTTAGGGTGAAGTGGTAAACAAAGACAACCTGTTTTGGTATGATGATGTTAGCGGGCCAAGTTTACCTCCTGGTAGTCTCATGTGGATTTTAATGGCTATTTCAAACTTTATACAACTACAATTTTACAATCTCAGCATCAATAGTCACTGCTTTAAACGAAGCTTGTACACTCTACCATCAAGATATCATTTGTCTATTAAATATCTAATGGTCCAGGAATGGTAACTATCCAGAGACTATACCTATAGATCCAGTGATGCTTGATTGGGTACTGTGAAATTGCATGTATCATCATGTCGTCTGCCATCTTGACAGACGGTGAACTGAAAGTACTATAACGTGTTAAAGCACTAACACGAAACATATGAAAAATCATTGATGGCTGAAGATGGACTGACCCATCCTACCTGTATGAGGGGCCAAATTTTTGCTGCGGTGCATAGCTTAAGTCAGGAAATTTCCCAACTCAATATAAAGGCCCTGTTACAGAGAATCCTTGCTCCAGGGAGATGGAACAGGGGTGGGTAAGTAATTTTATTTATTATTATTTGTTAGTGTCACAGGTAGGCTTACGTTAACACTGCAATGAAGTTACTGTGGAAATCCCCCAGTCGCCACACTCCAGCGCTTGTTCGGGTACACTGAGAGAGAATTTAGCGTGGCCAATGCACCTAACCAACATGTTGTTTGGATTGTGGGAGAAACAGGAGCACCTGTAGACATGTGGAGAATGTGTAGACTTGGCACAGATAGTGACCCAATCTGGCAATTAAGCCCAGGTCCCTGGCACTGTAAGGCAGCAGTGCTAATTGCTGTGCCACTGTGCATGAGGACTGAGTAAGGTACACCAATGAAGGAAGCAAATCAGAAGAAGCCCCAGGGCAGGCAAGTGCTAGGTATGCTATTTAGAAGGCCCACTTCAGTTCTGTGGAACTTTATCCCAGTTGTTTAAAAACCTTCCAACCCTCATCCCCACATCCTCTCATTCCCCCAACCACTTTGATATGCCACCTCCATGTCCCCTTTTCCTCTCCATAATGGAATCATCTAGGAACTGTATCAACAGAGACATATTGTAGTTTCTCTAAATGGGCTAATTTTGAATGCTTGGCTGAGTTTCATAACTGACAAATGGATTAACTCAACAGGGGTATGACAGTTTCATGAAGGGGGAACAAGGGTAAGGGTAACAAGTTTCAACTTTCAACTTTACCTGTACAAATGTTCCTGAATTCAGACCTTGGTTAAGCTGAGGGGCCAATGATTGGGGTAAGTGAGGGCGGGGGTGGGGGGGGTGGGGGAAGGAGAGAAGTATTAACTCTGACTTCCATGCTGTGTTGGGGTGTGGGGGGGGAGGTTTATTCCTGTTATGATCGGCGTGCCTTTTAAAGATGGTGGCCTTATCTCAGTGCAGCTGGGTTTGGTCAGTGTTTTGGCATGTATGATGGCATGAAACATGCCCCCTTGATTTATGCCTTTTTAAAAATCTTTCTAAACCTAAAGGATTAAGGGTCAGCTTGAGAGCACCACAGCCTGCAAGTTCCTGTCCAAGTCACATCCTATCCTGACTTGGAGCTACATTATCATTTCCTCTGGATTAAAGGCCTCAAACTCCCTTCCTAACAGCACTGAGGATGTACCTTCACCACATAGACTGTTGCAGTTCAATATAGAGGCTCAGTACCACCTTTTCAATTAAGATTGGCAATAAATGCTCACCTTGCCACTGATGCCTTCATTCCATGAAAGAATTGTGAAAAATCTTTTCTGGCAACACTAGATAATCCAACCGATGCAGTTTAACAGAGCAAACTGCACAATTGTTAAAGGGGAACCGATGAGGCAAATGCCTTGAGAGGTTGAGATGTGATTTACAGTTTTTTCCGATGGTAAGATTAATCCCTGATATTTTATTGGCAGTCAATATTATACCCAGTTCCTAAAATGATTTTGAACATGTGAGAAGCTGAAATCAAGTCTCATGCATGAAAATATTGGTGGATCTGACATCACAACACTGATTGGAGTGGCTTTTAGACAAGATGTCAAGCATATAATAAAATCATAGATGGTGGCAAGTGTTGTATAGATTTTAACTTAACTTATGAAATAGACATAAATAATTCACTCATGCCTGTGGTATTAAAAAAATCAATAAAAAACACGCTGCAATTTATTCTCAGGTATGTAACATAAAATGAACATTCCATGCAGCATAGAAATATACCTGGATTACCCTTTCTTATTGGGAAGTCTTTTACAGACACTTTAATTGTCAGGGCTTCCATCCACCTTTGTTTATAATCAGTCCTTATTGTTTTTTTAATTCATTCATGTGACATGGATGTTGCTGGCTGGATCAGTTTTTGTTTGCTTAATTCTAATTGTCCTTGAACCCAATGGCTTGTGAGGGCATCTAAGACCAAATTGCAATATATCAGAAATCCATGTGTAGGCCAGAAAAGTACATAGGTAAATGAGATGCGTTTTAATGCAATCAAATAATTTCAGAATCTTTTTTACCAAATTCAAATTTTACCATCTGCAGTGGTGGGACTCGAACCCAGGCCCACAGAACGTTATCCCGGGTCGCTGGATTATTAGTCTAGTGACAATATCACTGTGCCATCACTTCCCCTAAGATCTCAAATTCCCATTGAAAGGGAAGGAAGGCAACACTTTTCTTAAACTGTTCAATTAAGAAAATGAATAAGAGATGGGCAGAAGCATGATGGCACAGTGATTAGCACTGCTGCTTCACAGCGCCATGGATGTGAGTTTGATTCCTGGCTTGGGTTACTGTCTGTGTGGAGTTTGTACATTCTCCCCATGTCTGCGTGGGTTTCCTCCGGGTTATCTGGTTTCCTCCCGCAGTCCAAAGACGTGAGGGTTGAGTTGATTGGCCATGCTAAATTGACCCTAGTTTTGGGAGGGAATAGCAGGGTAAATATGTGGGGTTACAGGGATAGGTGGGATTGTTGTTGATGCAGATTCAATGGGCTGAATGGCCTCCTTCTGCACTGTAGGGACTCTATGCTTTTATAAGCAGCCCAGGCTGATTCATGTGATACTTTTCCTTACCTATGGATAAAGTGTTGGCTTTCCAGGTGGAACTTCAGTCCCATAGAGTCAAGACAGGAAACTTCTCACCTGGGTATTTGCACACAAAAACAATTGTGCTACTCCATGCTGTTACTTGTGGTTGGCATTTTATGATGAGATAAAAAAAAAGCTGTTGAATTCACTTCTATTTGTATTCCTAAATGGCAAAACAGCAAGTATCCTCACTGTACCTCATGTGTGGAATCCACACGGATCTCTTATCACTTTTGACGGTCCCAGTAAAATCTATAGCAACACCATCTTACAAAAATCTATAATGTCAACGCATTCAGAAAGCATGGTAGAAGTGGCAACATGAATGTCTTGAGGCATTCCCCTGAACATTCCATAATATGCCATGATGTAACCACCATCTCAATACCACCAGCAATAAATGATGTGCAGGACCCACACCTCCACCTGCTATTTAATCATACTCTCACCTAAAAGTGCTTTGTCCAAAAACAAACCATACAAACATGACATGGAGCATGGATTTTACAGGACTTTTGTCGCATTAATGGCTAACAGCACAGTGGATGGTAATGTGTTTTTGTTGCAATTCTTTACTGACAGTAAATAATTAAAAAGAAAATCTGGTGATAAAAGTTTAGATTTAATATGAATATACATTTCAGGTGCTGTTCATGTTTTTAATTGCACAATATTGATATTTGTAGTTTAATGATTTCTTATGTTTGATATTAAAAGATATTAGACTTATGAAATCTTTTCACTGTGTATCCTACATACAGCACACCTATACATATGATACTTGTCATGTCCCAGTGTATTACAAACTTTTAAGGAAATTGTAAAGGCACTTGGGAGTCATAGTTCAAGATTCTCTTAAGGTTAATATGCAGGTTCAGTCGGCAGTTAGGAAGGCAAATGCAGTGTTAGCATTCATGTCAAGAGGACTAGAATACAAGAACAGGGATGTACCTCTAAGGCTGTATAAGGCTCTGGTCAGATCCCATTTGGAATATTGTAAGCAGTTTTGGGCCCCATATCTAAGGAAGGATATGGTGGCCTTGGAAAGAGCAAGAATGATCCCTGGAATGAAGAGCTTGTAGCAAGAAGTATGATTGAGGGCTCTGGGTTTGCACTCGTTGGAGTTTAGAAGGATGAGGAGGGGGGATCTTATTGAAACTTACAGAATACTGCGAGGTCTGGTTAGAGTGGATATGAAGAGGATGTTGCCACTTATAAGAAAAATCAGAACCAGAGGGCACAACCTCAGACTAAGGGGACGATCCTTTAAAACAGAGATGAGGAGGAATTTCTTCAGCCAGAGAGCTGTGAATCCACGGAACACTTTGCTGCAGAAGGCTAAGTCATTGGGTGTCTTTAAGACAGAGATAGATAGGTTCTTGATTAATAAGGGGGTCAGGCATTATGGGTAAAAGGCAGGAGATTGAGGATGAGAAAAGTATGAGCCATGATTGAATGGCGAAGTAAACTTGATGAGCCGAGCAGCCTAATTCTACTCCTATGTTTTATGGTCTTATGGTACCACCTGAGTTCATTTGTGGATTGAAACCATTCCCCATTCAAAAGGACCCTTCCAGACCAATGTTGTATCAATGCCTTTCCTGAAACTAATCGAAAAGGGTATTATGACTTGAATGGGTCATTCAAACACAAAGGGCAGAAGTTTCCCACAGGAATCATAGTGAGCAGGACAGGGCCATACAAATGTCCATTGACCTCAGGTATGATTTTCTGGCCTTAGGGTGAGCACAGTTGTAATATCCCAAAGACATTGGCTGTCTCAAACTCTCAAGATGCAAATGACTACACAGGATGTGTAATCAATATACTATCCTTTGGAAAAAAATAGCTTTGAACGTGTGGAAATCACATGATGATGAAGCCTTGATTGTGCTCTTCTTTAAGTCAGCAATTTGCCGCTTGCAGACAGAGAACTCTGCAGAAAGCCATCAAACCCACTGCAAATCATCCAAGCAGCTAAGGTAGTAAACAGCAATGCCTTGTAAGTGGGAGAAGAACTTCTGCCAACCTGTTTCAAATTCAAGTTCTCTGGTAACCAAGCTCCTAGGAATTCAACTACATGAAGGCTCGTTGCTGAATAAGATTTCTCTGCTTTGTATGAGCTTCACTCCAACTGAATCAACTTCATCTAAGAAACTGCAGGCCTGCTACGATAGAGATTACGATAACTATATGGCTTATTACTTTAATTTGCTTTTAGTCTTCATGTGTTTGATAGCACAGGTGAGAGATGTGAGTGAGATACTGTATTTTGAACATCTGGGATAGTGAATAATCATAAATAACCGTAATTTTAATCTTATTTGCTGCTGGGATCATTTAATTGGGACAATCCATCAGAAAGCACATGCCCCTCTTCCATAAAACTACCGAAAAAAGACAAATATTTTGTCTGTGACATAATTGGTTGGGATTTTGTAAGTAAAATTGAATATCTTTAAATCACTGTTATCTAAGCAGCAGTTGATACACTTCAGGAAACATTTCAAAAGTAGATCTTTGTGTGTCCATCAGTGTATACAGCAAGGATAGTAAGAAAGACTGTGGCAACAGCATCCTGTAGTACAATCCTCTGATATATGTTCAAATAGATAAATCAGTCGTCTCCAACTTTAGTAAATAGTTCCTGCTTTTGACTTTTCTTCAGTAGATCGTGATAGTGTGTGGGCAGAGTTTGGTAAAACTTGTCAAACTTAGAAACTTAATATCCAGGGGAATAATAACCCTTCATCCAACCTATCAAACAGGATTGAAAGGCAAATCCCAAAGGTTAGTAACTATTTAAAATTCTGTTCTGCACTATTTAACTAATTTACAGCAGTACTCAGAGCTAAATAGTGCAACTCTAAATTAATTGACTGCTAGAATGTTGCACATTTACCATACAAGGCATGCAGTTAGGTTATAATTAGTTACTTAACATAAATTACTGCTGAAAATGCTTATTATAATGTTTTCACAGAAACTATTTGATCTGATGTTCGTAAAATATTTAGATGGAAGTTTAGTTTGCAGAAATGTTTACAGCTGAGTGGTCTAGGCTTCTAGCTACTGACAATCATCATCAATATAAGTCCTACCACATATACCAAGACATTGATAGTGGAAATGTCACTAAATATGTAAATATTCCTCATTTCAAAAGCAGAACTTTAATTGACTGTAATTAATGGTAGTTGTGTCTTGTATTTAATGTTAAACCAAATAAACAAGCAGTAAAACTTCTTGCTTTATCCCATCAGAAATCAAAACCATGCTACTGCTTGATGTGCAAAGTTATACAATGTGAGAATCACTCCGATAAAATTGCAAGCATTATTTGAAGGTTTCATCACAGAGACTTCCGTCTCCAACCACCATACCCAGTGAAACTCTTTTTCAATATCTTAAATGAATAAATAAAAGTATTCAAAGATATGAAAAGTACTTTTTTCTTTGAACATCACGTCCACACTTCCTCTGTCTCAGAAAAGCAGCCAGCATAATAAAGAACCCCACGCACCCCAGACATATTCTCTTTCACCATCTTCTGTTGGGAAAATGACACAAAAGTCTGAGGTCATGATATCAACCAACTGTAGAACAGGTTCTTCCCTGCTGCCATTAAACTTTTGAATGGACCTACTTTATATTAAGCTGATCTTTCTTTGACCCTAGCTATGACTGTAACACTACAGGAGAGCAAAGAGGGGGCATGAGATGACTTTGGCAGGTAGGGTTAAGGAGAATCCAAAGGCATTTTACTCCTATCTTAAGAACAAAAGGGTGGCTAGGGGTAAAATCGGTCCTCTCAGGGACAGATGTGGGGAATTGTGCTTAGAGGCAGAGGGAATGGGGAGATCCTGAATGAATACTTTGCGTCGGTATTCACGAAGGAGAGGGGCTTGATGCCTGGTACGGTCATCGAGGGAGCGGTAGACCAATTGAAAGATCTATCGATTACGAGGGAAGAAGTGTTAGGGCTTTTAGCTGGCATTAAAACCGATAAATCTCCGGGGCCCCATTGCATTTATCCTAGGCTGCTTAGGGAGGCGAGGGATGAGTTTGCTGGGCCTCTGAAGCGAATCTTTGTCTCTTCTTTGGACACAGGTAAGGTCCCAGAGGACTAGAGGATTGCGAACGTGGTACCGTTGTTTAAAAAGGGTAGGAGGGATAGCCCGGGTAACTATAGGCCGGTGAGTTTAACGTCAGTGGTAGGTGAGTTGATGGAGAGGATTCTTAGGGATAGGATGTATACGCACTTAGAGCGTTGCGATCTGATTAAGGATACGCAGCATGGCTTTGTAAAGGGGAAGTCTTGCCTTATGAATCTGGTAGAATTCTTTGAAGAGGTGACAAAAACGGTCAACGAAGGACGAGCCGTTGATGTCGTCTATATGGATTTCAGTAAGGCGTTTGACAAAGTCCCTCATGGTAGGTTGGTACAGAAGATTAAAGCTCATGGGATATGTGGTCAGGTATCTAGATGGGTAGAGAACTGGCTTGCAAAGAGGAGTCAGAGAGTAGTAGTGGAGGGGTCCTTTTCTAGCTGGAGGTCTGTCACTAGTGGTGTGCCGCAGGGCTCAGTACTGGGGCCTCTTCTCTTTGTAGTGTATATAAATGATTTGGAAGAGGGAGTAGGTGGTGTGATCAGCAAATTTGCTGATGACACCAAGATGGCTGGATTGGCGGGCAGTGAGGAGTAGTGTCTGGCAATACAGCAGGATATTGATAGGCTGGTTGATTGGGCAGATACATGGCAAATGGAGTTTAATCCGGATAAATGTGAGGTGATGCATTTTGGCCGGAATAATGTAGGGGGGAGTTATATGGTAAAGGGTAAGCCCGTAAGGAGTATAGAATCGCAGCGAGACCTGGGGGTGCAAGTGCACAAGTCTTTGAAGGTGGCAGTGCAAGTGGAGAGTGTGGTGAAGAAAGCCTATGGTATGTTAGCCTTTATAGGAAGGGGTATAGAATATAAGAGCTGGAGTCTAATGTTGCAGTTGTACAGAACGTTGGTTAGGCCGCATTTAGAGTACTGCATCCAGTTCTGGTCGCCTTACTACCGGAAGGACGTGGAGACTCTGGAGAGAGTGCAGAGGAGGTTTACCAGGATGTTGCCTGGTATGGAAGGACTGGGGTATGAGGAAAGATTGAAGAAATTGGGGCCCTTTTCCCTTGAAAGACGCTGACTGAGGGGGAATCTAATAGAGGTATATAAGATTATGAAGGGTATAGATAGAGTAAACAGAGGTAAGCTATTTCCTATGATGGAGACACATCGGACAAGGGGCCATGGACTTAAGGTTAGGGGGGAGAGGTACAACACAGATATTAGAGAGAGGTTTTTCACACAGAGGGTAGTGGGGGTATGGAATGCTCTGCCAAGTAAGCTGGTGGAGGCAAACACGCTAGAGTCCTTTAAGAGTAACTTAGACAGGCACATGACTGGGTTGGAGATGGATGGATATAAGAGATTGTTTTAAATAAGGATCATTAGCATTGGGGCATCACTGGTAAGGTAAATGGATATGGTACAACAACAATGTTTTTTTTCCTTTTCATTCACAGGTTTTAAGTCGGTCCACCTTGTGTCCAACAAGGGGCATACACGCGATGGGTCGTACTGGGGCTGCTCTTGGTTGTTCGAGATTGGCCTAGTGCTTCATGTTGTTAGTGTGTGCCTAAACTGGACCAGATACTGGGCAAGACGACAGCTCAGTGACTATCACTGATTGCTGTGCAGACACATGGATTTGGGCCGGTGTCTGTGGGAGTTTGCGCATTCTCCCCGTGCTTACGTGGGTTTTCTCCGAGTGCTTCGGTTTCCTCCCACACCCCAAAGATGTGCTGTTAGGCTGATTGGCAGGAATAAATTGTCCCTAAATCAGTTTCCCTCAATCTGGATGGCCATAAAACATTAGACTAGGGTCGTGGGTGGAGAGGGGGCTGGTGTTGTTGAGATGGTGGCGCAGGCTCGTTGGGCCAAAGGGCCTGTTTCCCGGGCTGTTTTTGTTCTTTGTACTACATTCTGCACCCTCCCCTTTCCTTCTCTATGTACGGTATGCTTTGTCTGTATAGCGTGCAAGAAACAATACTTTTCATTGTATACTAATAAATATGACAATAATAAATCAAATCAAATTTTAAAAAATCAATTAAAGGTTTCTTGCCAGCAAATTCAAAAATACTCTTTTGATAAAAAACATGGTTGCACAACAATATTATAAGTCTGTTTTAAAACATGGAAATCTTGATGGCAGTTTAGTGCCGGACTTAAAAGGTGAACAAGGGAAATTGCTGAACCAAGAGAGTAAGATGTCATATCACTAAAGATTTCTTCTTGGAATATAGTTCAAAGAGCCAGTATCCAGAATTCAGATGGTTTGTCAGCAACCATCAGATTAAACAATCTGTAAAACATTTTCACCCATCACGAATACTACCCTAGGGTTCAGACTGTGCACAATCCAACATAGGTTCCAAAAAGCAACATAATTGGGATTCTCTGGCTGCGCTCGCCTGATAAACAGAGATTCCCACCCCACTCCAAGGGACCATTCCATGGTCCAGCCCCCGCCCACTAGAAATCCAGTAGCAGGTGGGATGGAGAATTCCAGCCAGGAGTGAAAAATCAGTGGACCAACAACTTGTAAAAGCTGTGCAGACCATGCAATAATGAAAAATGGAAGTCTTTTGTGAAGATTGCAACAAACTGAATGGACCAGAATCAAATAAATTCTTCAGAGTAAGAGAATTGGGGCTCCAAGAGCTTGCACAAGCTCCATTTAAATCCTAACTGAGACGTGTGGTTGACTGTTACAGGCTAAGCTTTCTAATGTTGCCAAGACAGGATGATGAATGGTGAAATGTGACAAATAATGGTTGTGGAGGTACTACTCTTATAAAGACCACATCTCCAGTGTTTCTAGAGAAGTTCAAAGAAACCTGAATGCTGTTTCAGTGGAGTTTGATGCGACAACCATCTACACTAAAATGTTGCTGGCCAACACAATGGCCCAGTTTTTCCGATCAGCAGTGATGTTGTGGTGACTACCACTGACTGTGAAGGTCTCTTTCCTTTTACAGTTTGCATTCTTCCAAACGGAACTTCCGATCTCGGTAGCAATAGCAGGAGCAATAGATCAGTGCAACCATCCAAGGGGAGCACCAGTGAAGAGGGGCAGCACAGAAGACACATCAGATGCTGTATTCGGGTAAGTTTTTAAGTGCCTCCAGTCTTTCGATGTTCGTAGGTGGGTGAGTGAGTGAGCAAGTGACTGGAAAGAGAATGGATGAGGGGGGGTGGATGGGTAAGCGGGCAGGTAAATGTGTTGATGGGTGATTTGATGGGTGGGTAGGTAAGTGGGAGAGTGAGTGGGTGAATGAGCAGATGGGCGATTGAGTGAGTGGCTGGGTGAATGCGTCAGGGTGGCAGTCGGTTTAGTTGTGGGATAGTTGAGACAGGTGCTGTTGGAAAGGTAGTTGCTGGCCAGGGGAGAGGATAGTCATTTAGAAAGGTTTAGTCAAGTTTATACTGGGGAGTTGGGCTAAGTCAGGAATGAAGTTCATTTCAGACGCGTTTCAGGGCCAATTGGGGGAGTGGGTTGAGGGGATATTAGAAGGCTGGGGAATACCAACAACAAGGTTGAAGTTCCAGTGAATGAAGACCAAGTAAAAAAATAGGAAGGAAAAAAACTAGCATTTATCAATGGGAAAAGAAAATCAGGTAGACTTTTCTAAGCTGCAGTGTCCACGCACGTGTTGCAATATATAGCGGCAGAATGGGAAATTCACTGTATAATTGAGAAAAGATGGAAGCTGTCTGTGTAGTTGAACCAAACCAACTGTTCAGCTGTCAACGCCAGCACTTGTGGAATCACTTCACTTAATGGCCACAACATTTCACCATAGACTCCTCACAGACAAGCCAAAGACTGATCTGTACATTTTTGAATTATTTGCTTTTCAGACTCACTTCTCATTTCTAAACTATGTGTTTCTGTGTTGTCTTCTATTATTTTTTTCCTCACGTTTTAGTGACTAATAAACTCATTCTTTAACTCAGGAAAGCGTGGCTAAATTTGGCTCCTTTGCAAACATTGGGACTAAGAAGAGATATCCATGAGGGAAGGGATTCTTTTTGAATTAACCTTGTTGTGACCAGCTAAGAGGGTTGTATAAAGAAAAGGAGTCAGTTTAATTCCTCTTCTCCCAGGATCATAACAATTTGGGCATATCATATCTAGAATATAACAAGCGGGAAAAACTTTGTCCAGAGAGCATTTGTAACATGTTAAGATGTTTGAGGATTCAGTAATTGTTTTTTGAAGGACTGTTAATTGTTTGAAAAGGACTTTTAACAGTTTGTATCACTTATGAAGAGTCTAATTATAATTTTTAGATGGTACTGGTCCATGTGACCCTTGATGGAAAAAGTATCAACATGAAGGAAGTGAAAATATCGATACTTTGTGGCATATACCTCATGAAAGAGAGACGTAAGGAGAAAAAAGAGCTAGTTGAGGCCTACAGAGAATCATTTAAATCCTTGAAGGAAAATTATTAGACTTCTGCTTGGAAGGAATATACACGTGGGATGTTTTGCCTACTAAGGTTATGAAATAGTCTTTATGGTATCTGCTATTTTGTGTGCAATTTATAATCTGTACTGACCATGATTTTCCTGTGAAGTCATTTGAATTTACATTGATTCTGATTCATGTTAAGATGAAAGTTACAAAAAATGAAATCTGGTAATTTCTTCATTCAGGATCATGAGGTAAATTTGCTATACGGATCTCCACCTGAGATCATAATACAGGACATAAAACAAGTAGCTGATTACCTATTGACAGCCCTGCATCACCGACATCGGCCATTTCTCGCACATGTGTCTTCATATTCTTTTCAATTTTCTGTCAGGCAGAGCTGTTGAGCACATGTTGAGACAGATCAATTGATTTTTACCAAGCACATGCGACTTGGTGTTTCTTTGATGTGGAGGTGTCGACATTGGACTGGGGTGGGCACAGTAAGAAGTCTCACAACATCAGGTTAAAGTCCAACAGGTCTTGGAGCTTTCAGACCACTACTTCATCCAGTGAGTGGAGAGTTGGGTTCACAAACAGGGCATATATAGACAAAAACTCACTTACAAGGCAATGATTGGGATGCAAGTCTTCATGTGTAATCAAGTCTTTACAAGTACAGACAATGCAAGTGGAGAGAGGGATAATCACAGGTTAAAGAGGTGTGAATTGTCTCAAGCCAGGACAGTTAGTAGGATTTTGCAAGCCCAGGACAAATGGTAGCGCTACACGTAGTGTGTGACATGAACCCAAGACCTCGTTTGGGGCCGTTCTCATGCACGCAGACCTTGGCTGTCAGTTTCTGTTCGGCGATTCTGCGTTGTTGTGTGTCTTGAAGGTCACCTTGGAGAATGCTTACCCAAACACTTGGTATTTCTAGACTTCTGTTAACTTTCTCTAGAAATTTTTCACTAACTTATGGAATATTGAAATCATACCATGCAGTCACAGATGGCAGGCTGGAGGCTCTATTTTATAAGTATAGGGCTGAAATTTTATTTCACCATCTTTCATGTGCAGGGGTCAGTTTCACTGGAGACAGGCAGTACATAAATTTTGTGCTACCGCCTCATCAGGATGAATGTAGTGTAGGGCACAGAGTCTGCAGGAAGCTGAGCAGCGTTTACAGAAAATACCTAATGCAGCTAGCCTTCTGTTCTTCAAGGAAGTCTGTCCCCCTTAAAGGGAAACTACACTGATTAAAGGACAATGCAACTGAATACCATTGCTCCAACATTAATTAAGGAAAATAGAACACAGGGAAGAGAGAGGACTACAGGGTCAAGGATGAATCTTAGTGAAGAAAGGAGGCCAGAAGGACCTGAAACCACCATCAGCAGAGATTAGGAGCAAGTGGTCAAGGAGGTGAGTTCCTGGAGTCTGGCCCAATGTCCTGGCATCAATGTCACAAAAACTCTATTGTTCTCATGAGGGTGGTAAAGGCCAGTGAATGTACCTTCACAGGACATGTCCTACTCACCACATCACCAGCTACTTACCCATTAGAAGCCACTGACTCTCAGGGTTCACCATGAACATCCCTCACACACCTATCAATGCTGCCACCTCACACACATTTCTTCTGCCTCCATATACCCCCACGTATTCAGCTATGGGAGGTACATTCATCAAACACAGTGCAACACAATCACTTGCATTCTTCCCCTTATCCTGAACAGCAATGTGACAAAAAAGAGAAGGGAGCAGAGCAGAACTGGAGGGGAGGGAGTGGCAAAGATCCAGTATCTCCTGAGTCCAGGAATGAGGTGATTTTCTGCGCAGAGCCCATGGCATCAGACATGTTTGAGAACATTGAGGATAACGGTATTTTACTGCCTTTGGCCTTTCCTAACTCCCAGCCTTACTTTGTTACCTGGCGTGATGAGCAAGCTACTGATCATGTGACTGTGCAGTTGCTTTCCATCCCACTCCCCTTTCCTCACACCAACCTTTCCCTTCAGAGTTTCCAAGTTTAGTCCGTCCAGCCACAGCCACCCCAGGAGAAGACAGAGAAACAGCACAGCACTGATGAAGAAGCCCCATCATTTAATGAAGCTTAAAGCTCAGATCCCACATGCATCATTGTCAGTTGTACTGAGTTGGGATCAGGACATGTTGCCTCTGCAGCCAGGACAGGGAAATTGAATGATTTAGATCTATGGTAGATGAGTCTGGCCAGGAGGCTCAGTGGGTTTGGCAGACTGATAAACATGCACATTAAGATGCTGGTACATTGGCTGACCTGCCAGACAGCTTCCTGTCACTGCCCAGGCTCATGAAGAAATCCAGGGGTGCAGTTTGACAGAGAGCATGGTGCACCGCTCTCCCTCTCCTCAGCCTCTGCACCATCTCCCTATTGCTGACCCAGAGGCACCTCACTGCAGCACCCCTCTTGCCCTCCCCACCACTTGAGTTGCAGTCTTTGTGTGGATGATGCTCCTACTCCTCTGCCCTCCCTGTGTGAATGCAATGCCCCCTGTCAAATCCAGAAATTCACTACAACGCCCCTGACAACAGCAAAAACACTCTCGTGCATCCAGAGATTTTGCAAAGCAGCAGTTCTTTGAAATCGTCTTACCTGCAAGTTGTGTGCTTGGCCCTTTAAGTACATCCATGTCGAGCCCCTCTTGTAGCTCAATGCTTGATCTTTTGTGAGTTATATGCAAATTTGTTGTATGGCCCTGCGTGGTCTAAATTTGGGGAATAGGCATCATCTCAGGCAGAGGGGCTGTGTAACATCATGGGATTATCAATTCTACAGCCTCTGGATCAGGCAAGGGAACGTCACGCATGCCCTTGTCAAGCTGGTGCACTACATGAGAGGGACTTGGTAGCAGTTGGTAGTACAGCACATACCTGCAGGGGTGATCTGCTTCCCTGGTGCCATCTCCTGTGGATATATGGATCGAAATTTCTCATCCATTGTCTTTTCTTTCGGATTAACTTCTATCTGTGAAAATCAATGAGTTATTGCTTAATTTAGAGGCTGTGTTCTTTCAGCCTTTGTGGGGACTGGCAGACTCTGAATAGGCTTTCTCTCCTCCTTTTTATTAATCCTGACAACAGGAAGTAGAAAGCTCTTTTGATCTGTCCCCTGTTGACTGATACTTCAAGGAGTCCATCAATGAAATGAGCTACCTCTTGATTTGTCAGCTGACATCTCATATTGAGTTGAAATTAATTGGTCTATCCCAGTAATAATAGCATAGATGTTTGTAAGGTGTAGCCGCGCTGTGACAACAAGAGTAAGGCAAGCTGACTCAATTTGGTCTGACTGCTCACCTCCCATTGCCTCCAGCTCTTGCTGTTCGCTAAATTGTAAATCTTCTAGGACACACTCCAATTCAAATATCAAACATTTTATTGCTTCAGTATAATTCACTGCCAAACACTCACTATCTTCACTTGAAAATAGACCACCGTTCTGCCACTGCTGCTGGAAAATCCGGGAACACAACCCCTCCCTAAAGAAAAGTGGGTGTACTTATATATGATGCCGGCATTGGACTGGGGTAAACACAGTAACAAGTCTCACAGCACCAGGTTTATTTGGTAGCACAAGCCATAGGTTTTGCAGCACTGTTCCTTCATCAGACCTGATGAAGGAGCTTGTGTTACCAAATAAACCTCTTGGACTTTAACCTGGTGTTGTGAGACTTCTTACTGGGTGTATACCTACACCACATGGTCTACAGTAGCTCAAAAAGGCAAATCGTCACCACCCTCTCAAGGGCAATTACAGCAATAAACACTGGCCGAGCCAGAGACACTCACCTCCCTTGGCTGAATTAAAAAGGCAATAAACTGTCCACAAATCCCAACACATAATAAGACCAGTGGATACAAAAGCAACAGATATCACGGAGAAGTTGCAACACCAAATAGACCAAAGTGGGCAGATAGTTCCAATTACATGTATCTATTGTTCCCATATCCTTTAAAACACTTTTCCTTACACACCCATTCAACCTAATAGTTTTTTTGCCTCCGCCACCACAAAGCCTAACAATTATGTGGGAAGAAGTATCGTCTGCTAAATCTCTTTCATTTAATCCATATCTATGACCTGTCAGCATTAGAATCAACCTGCTTCTGTTTATTCTGCCCCGCCCTCTCATAATTTCTCCAAACTTCCATAATCCATGTCGTTTCCAGCAGAAAAGACTCAACTTTTCAGCTATTTCATTTCCTCACACCAGCAGCAACATGTGAAATTGTGTTGCACTCTCACTGAAAACTCAAAATTATTCCTATAGTGCAGAGCCCATACTGGGCTCACACTGTAGCTGAGATATTATTAAGATTTTACAGTGGTTCACCATGACTCTTTTCTTCATATTCTATCTTGTTATACTAGCTGGCTCCTTTAAGGGGTGTAAGTCAGAAGGGTCATGTGAACTGATCACTCAATGGGGAATAAGTGCGGGGATCTTGGTGTAGAATGTGGGCTCCTAGACTGCTTAAATTTTTGATATTTAATGACTCTTCCTGCTTCTACATTCAACCCACTGCTTGAGCTTGATCCCACGACTTCTCTTCTGGCACCCTTGCTTCTCGGAGTTTTCCACCCTAACTGGTGATGCTTAATGCTTTGCCAGCTTTGTAATTCCTGGGTGCCATTATCTCGATCACTGTTGTCAATTCCACCACCTCCTTAAAAGTCAACTCAAACTCAGCCAACAATTTCCTTTGAATAGCTGCATTATTTACACTGCATACCAATTCATCTCTTATCATGTCATTCAAAGCTGATCAAAGTCGAAATACATTGCAAACCTGTTTTATCATCACTACAAAGGTGGCAGTGATCTCCTTCGAGGCTGTCCCCATTGAGTTTAACTTATATCTTTGTAGTGTTTCCAAGGTTTTAGGGTAGTAATACCCCTTTGCTAGCTCAATGATCCCTGCAAATGTCTGTGTCGTGAACATTCAGAGATGTTAAAACTTCAGGGCAAGTCATACGTCTGAGTCCCACATACAGTATTCCATCTATTCCATTACCCAGAAAAAAATTCCCCAACTGTTCCATATACTGTACCCAATTGTCAGTGGTTGTGTCAAAGACTTCTAGCTTCCAAATGAAAAGCATTCCTGCTTCCTCTTTTTCCAGTTTCGATTGACCTGATTCACTCTGCAGTTTTGCAATAATATTCTCTCCAAATTGCACGCTGCAAATGGAGTCACCCCAATTTCCCTTGTCGCCAATGTAGTAATAGCAAGGATTAGCAAACTTCAGTTAGTATAACAAACTGTAATGGTTTATTTATAGGCAGATAAATATACAAAGTACTTTCACAATGTTAACATTACTAGCTCCAGGATCTACTCTGGCTGCACACAGAGTGCTTTCAATATGGGGGAAGCCACTCCCCGGAAGTGTGTAGATTTAGAGGAGCAGGGTGCTTTGGGTGTGGAAGAAAAGGTCATTTAAGGCACAAATATAAACGCAAGCAGGGCCAGCTCAGTACAAGCAGAGTAAATAATCCAGTCCCAATGCAAAATATAAACAATTGTCCAGTGTGGAACTAGGCAAAGTAGCCCCCATTACAGTAGTGCTGATAGTGAAAGGATGGCCATGGAAGATGCAGGTAGACATGGGGGCATTAGCTATTGTTACAGGTAAGTGGGCCTACTGATGTGTTAAAGCAGGAGTTCAACTCCTGAAGTTGATGAACACTGCAGTAAGATGAGCTACATATACTGGAGAAGCCATGAAGATAGTAGGAACAACTGCAACCCTATGAGTTACAGTCAGTTACAGTCGACACAGCTACCAGTGATGGTGGCCAAGATTTAAAGGGGTGTGATTAGATCCAGGAGATTAAATTGAACTGAGAGGAGATATTTCAGATAAAAGAAAGGGGCCTGCATGAAGTCATTAGGAAACACCAAGAAGTATTCCAAAAGGAACTTGAAAAGATTAAAGGATTGCAAGCTACGATCTATTTAGATCCAGAAGCTACATCAAGATTCTTTGAAGCAAGACATGTGCCTTATGCATTGGTAGGAAAAGTAGAGGCAGAGCTAAAACAACTAGAAAACTTGGACGTCATCAGACCCGTAAAATTTGCAAAGTGGGCAGCACCCATTGTGCCAGTAGTTAAACCAGACAAGAACATCCATCTCTGCTTGGACTATAAGCTAGCAGTAAACTAGGCTGTGTTACAAAGTTGGGGAGAGTAATTATAGATCGGCATTTGTAAAATTGTAAAATGCTGGGGAAAAAGCAGTATATGGTCCCTTTAAAAAGGTAGTGCTTTTTCTGTGCTTAGAAAGTTAAAAATACGCAAGTACGTGTAGAGTGCCCAAAATGAAACATCCAAAATGAAACATTTGTATTGAAACTCCAAGCAGTGTGTTACCAAGGCAACAGACTTTCAGGTTTTTTGAATTTTTTTTAATTCAGCCAATCAATTTGAATCAGGTATTTAGATACCAAGGATTTATTAAATTTAAATGTAATGGTTTTGGCAACCTAGGACCAGTCCTGTTGTGGGGGACATTGATATGTCATCATAGGTATAAAAAGAAGAGGGCAGTGGGACAAAAGCAGAGAGCAACTACCACCTACCACACTTCATAGCTTTCAGCTCAAAGCCTCATCTGGATAGTAAAAAAGCAAGAAGAAAGAAGAATCAACAGAGTATGTCCAGAATATTCTGGAAGACACAAAACCTGATCATCATTTAGAGAATGACTAAAATTCTAGTTTTTGTCAATAAATGGGAATTGTATTTATTTGAACAGCATTCCAGTATAATCATGTTTTATTTGTTTTTTTTAATAGTTTAGTTAACTTGTTCACTGTTAGTTAGCTAAATAAATTGTTACTTGTTGAGATAGAATGTCAGGGAGTTATTTTGATTTAACCACTAATAATTGCTAAAGAGGAGATTGTACCACTTCACATTCACTTTGAGGTGAGGCACTTCTCTTTGAATGGTTAGTTCTTAGAGGGGCGATCCACTTCTACTTCATAACAGCTGTAAAACTGGATAGGTACCCCATCCCCAAAATAGAGGACCTATATGTGAAGTTGGCTGGGGAATGTGGCATATACTAAATTGGACATGAGTCATACTTACCGACAGTTAGAATTGGAAGATGCATTAAGAGAATATGTCACCATTATTACTCATAAGGAGTTACACCTATATATACATCCATTATTTGGGGTTGTGTTGGTTTGCACCATCTTTCAGTGAACTAGGGAAAGTTTGCTGCAGGGTTTGCTCAGAATTGTCATTTATTTGGATGATATCCTAATAACAGGGTTCACCAGGAAGGAACATTTGGCAAATTTAGATGAAGCTTTGGGCAGATCGCAAGAGGTAGAATGTGTCTAAAAGCAGTAAAGTGTATCTTCCAAACAAATGAGGTGGCTTGTCTTGGTTATCGGGTGGATGTTCAAGGGTTACACCCACTAGAGGGCAAAGTGAAAGTGATTAAAGAGGCACCAACCCCTAGGAACACCTCAGAACTCAGATCCTTCCTTGGGATGGTCAGCTGTTATGGGCGGTTCCTCCCAAATCTATCAACGTTACCAGCTCCATTATATGCACTGCTGAAAAAGAAATAAAAAAGATGGCGTTGGAAGACTCTAAAAAAAGAGGCTTCTAACAAAGTTAAGCAGGTACTACAATCTTTAAGTTTATTAGTGCATTTTGACCTCTCTAAGAAGATAATACTTACATGTGATGCATCACTGTATGGAGTGGGGCTGTATTATTTCATACAATGGATGATGGATCTGAGAGATCCATTGTTTACGTATCAAGAATACTATCTGATGGGGAAAGAGAACACTCCTAGACAGAAAAAGAAGTTATCTTCAGAATTAAGAAGTTTCATCAGTACATATACAGGATATATTTTACTGCCATGACACACTATAAAACACTTTAAGGGCTTTTCAAGGAGGACATGGTGATTCTATCAGTAGACTACAACTCCGGGCACTGTTCTTGTCAGCTTATGAATGTACCTTTTAACATCAGCCAGGGGCTCATATAGTCAATGCAGACATCTTAAGTGTCTCCTGTTACCCAAAAGCATACCACCCCCTTAGTCTGGCAAAAGATTGTAATGGCTTTAAACTTTCTAGACTCTTTACCTGTAACAGCACAATAAATTAAGTACTGGGCTAATAGAGAACCATTGTTATCAAAGATGAAACATGTGATACTGCATGGATGGCGGAATGAGAGAGCTTCAGAGGAAATTAAGCCTCTTTGGCTCAGGAAGCATGAGCTCAGGTATCAGAATGGTGTCAACCTTTGTGAGTGAGAGTGGCCATCCTCATACCAGGAAGGGAGTTATCGCTTGAAGAGTTGCACGGTACCCATCTGGGAGTGGCAAAGGTGAAAATACTAGTGAGGAGCTATCTCTGGCGGCCTCAATCAATGCTGCGATAGAAAGGGTTGTCAAACAATGTGATCAGTGCCAGGTCCAGCAAAAACTACCAGCTACAGCCCCCGGACCAGTGCGAATGGCCAATTTGTCCATGGATAAGAGTTCATGTGGACTGTGTTCGACCATTTATGGGCGCAATGTTCCTTTTGTTAGTGGATGCCCATTTGAAATGGGTGGAGATATTCGAAATGAAGTCCACAACTTCATATGCTACACTTGAGAAACTGTGCCAATATATTGCCATCCATGGGATACCAGAATTAACTGTCTCAGACAATGGGACAGTGTTTGTAAGTGCCAAATTCCAGAAGGTCATGGTCTTCCATGGAATAAAACATACTCATACAGCAGCTTATCGCCCCTTATCAAATGGACTGGCTGAACGCGCAGTGCAATCTGCCAGGCCGGTATGCAGAAGCAAACACCTACTTGATTAGAAACAAAATAGAATCATAGAATCCTTACAGCATAGGAGGCCATTCATCCTATGGAGCCTGCACCAATAACATTCCTTCTCAGGCTCTATCCCTGTAACTCCAACTAATTCCCTGACACTAGCCTGCACATCTTTGGAGTGTGGAAGGAAACCGGAGCACCCAGAGGAAACCCATGCAGACATGGAGAGAATGTGCAAACTCCACACAGACAGTGACCAAGGTTGGAATTGAACCCGGATCCCTGGCGCTATGAGACAGCAGTGCCAACCACTGTGCCACCGTGCCACCATAAAGTTACACGTTTTCTGCTAGCTTATAGAACCATCCTGCATACTGCTGTCAGAATAGCTCCAGCTGAGTTGCTAATGGGTCGATGTTTAAGCACCAGGTTGAGCCTGGCAGTTCCAAATTTGGCAGGAAGGGTTGGAGAAAGATGGAGACAAAGCAGAAAAGGAAGCATAATTTGTCAAAAGTAAAGCAATCCAGTCTTTGTGAAGAATTTTGAATGCGAAATGAATTGGGTCTCAGGTGGCCAGGGTGGGACCACTGCCTTATGAGGTGAAATTGCAGGACAAGTTAGTGAAGAAAGACATAGATCATCTGAGGAGGTGGGAACCATCCCAAGAGCCAGTGCTACTGCCTGATCCAGTTGTGCCAACAAGTAGTGTTGTTATTTGTCCAAAGGATGAAGTGTCTGATTAGCCAGTGTCAGGCGAAAGTGCTGTGCCCAGTAAAAGCAAGGGTAGTGAGACACAGATTCCACAGGTGAGTCCTACCGAAGCAAGTTCAACCAAAATTACCTCTACAGTCAAACCTCAACCAGTTGAGCTACATCATTCCTGAAGAAAGAGGAAATCCACTGATAGACTGAGTTTCTGATGAACTGTGTTAACAATATTCATTGTTGTCATTGTTTGGGAACTGTCTATGTTATTTATGGATTGTGTAAATTAGGGACTTAAAGGGAGAAGGATTATAATAAGGGACTTAAAGGGGGCAGGATAATAATAAGGGACTTAAAGGGGGAAGGATTATAATAAGGGATTTAAAGGGGGAGGGATGAAGTAGCTGGCCCCTTTAATGGGTGTACATTGTATATTGGGAGAATCATGTGACCTGATTACCCAATGGAGAACAAGCACAGGGATCACAGTGCAGCGTGCAGTCTTTTGCAACCACAATAGATCCTAGAGAGGGAAGTGAGAATATCATGAAAATTCTCTCTATATTTATCTGCTTGTAAAAAAAACTATAGTTCCTTATACTAAGCAGTGGTCACCAATCCTTTGCCATTACTGCACTTGTAATAAAACTTGGAATCCCATTTATGCCACCTCGTCAGCTAAGGCACAGCCTTTAGTGTCTTGTGAACAACTACTGCCAAGTCTTTGTGCTTTTCCACAACACTAGCCTCCCCCCATTCAAAATATAATTACTGCTGTTATTTTTTTCAGCCAAAAAATGGATCACTTAACATTTACTAGCATTGTATTCCATCTGTCCTTATTTTTTTTTATTTCATTCCCTCATCTTATCAATATATCTTTGCAGCTCCCCTGGTCTTCTAAAGATTTAATTATACATCCTGTTTTAGCTTCACTGCAAATTTCAACATCATTCCCTCTAGGCCTTTCTCCAAATCATAAATAAAGACAGTGAACAGATGAAAGTGATGCTGAATTTGCACAAGGCACTGCTTAAGCCACAGTAGCAGCATAACATGGAGTTTCCATCATTTCCTTATCAGAAAAGTATCAGAGCCGTGAAAAGGATATAGTAAAAATGCATAAGCTGGGTTCCAAGAATAAATAATTGTGATTATGAAGAAAGCAGCAATATTTTTACACTGAGAAAGGGAAGGTAAAAAAGGGAATCTAATAAAGAATTAGGAAAGATTTTGAGGGGATATATGTTAATGGGCATTACCAATTGCAAGTGGGTATAAACTCACACTAGGAGAAATGCTTTCAAAGAGGGCTTTTAGAGTATAGGATGCTTATCAAAAGCTATTTTTGAGGAAGCAACAAGAACATAATTTAAATTGAAAAGTATTCGAAGAAGAATTATAAAAGGACACAGGCAAATGCCAGTAGAATAAATTGATCCAGTTGAAAAGGTTTGCACATGTGCTGAATGACTCTTTTCAATACTATATTTCTATAGTTCCAATTTTCAATTCTGTCCCCACCTTGAGTGGTCACCAAGGCAGACATTTGTCTTCCAGAGCTAGTGATACCTGGAACACGTCATTAGTGTGTCACTAGAGGCTTATAGCTTGAAGGGTGCTACTCCATATCAATGGCTGATCAGGAGTCTCTCCCACTCTTATCGTTAGCCATTGGCATGTCAAAAGGATTTGCAGATTGATACTCAACCTGGTTGGCCGTGTTATGAACATACTTTCCTTGGCCATCAAATCCTGGGTTGGGGCTCGAACCCAAAGCTTTTTGTTCAGAGATAGGGATGCTACTGACTGTCCCACAAGACCTCCTACACAATGGGTGGGATTTTCCAGCCATGCTTGCCCCAGACTGGAAAATCCCACCTGAGGTCAACAGACCTTTGCATGATCCTGTCTCATCCATTACAATTCCTGTGGCAGGCGGGACGGGAAAATTCTACCCTATATATAAGGATAAGTTTTATCCCAAAAAACAGGTGGGTTGGGATCGAGTGAGATGTGAAAAATTTCAATATCTCAAACTGAAATTAAACTGCCTTCAATCTGTTCACTTCCAAGTTTAATTGATGTGGGACTACAACCAACTTCTTCTCTATGGGTAACTTTGCCAGTTAAATGATAAGGTAATGTTGGAAATATACTTTTGTAAGGGGTAAAAATCACAAAAGGCTGCTTAACTACTAGTTCCTGAGAACTGCCATGTGTGACAGGTGCTTTAGTTAACTATAAGAGAAGCTGTAAGTCACTGTCCAAAGGATTAGGATGTCAAGGATCATAAGTAGTAAGTTAGATGACAGTATAAGTATTGTGTTAGCTGATGATGTGAACGTACATAGATATATCCTTTGTTATTGAATATTAAAATTAAGTAAACTAATCAAGGTTGCAACTGTACCCACATGGCATAAATGATCAAAACCATTGGTTGTGATTGGATATTGATTACTTTTGAATGAGTGTTTCATTGTTCCCTAAGAATGTGGTTCTGTCTGAAAGCCCCTGTATCATCAGGCCTTGTAGCAACTTGGCCAAAATGCACAATCACTTTATAAAAATACATTTAAAATATCAAAATATATGTATATATCATAATCACTTGTTTTAAATCTCTTACTGCAAACCATTCTTTTGTTAGCGCATAAGTCAGATTTAGGATCATTTCACTCAATGCTGGTAGTTCTGTCAGTGTCCTGAATGCTTAATTGTTTAAAATTCTCTCTAAGCTACTAGAATTTTTCCTTTCCCAACAGTTTAATCTGTCATTTATGTTTGTGTTTGTCCACAGCTGTCTGTTAATACATATGTACGCCCTTTCAATACTCTCTCCAAAGCCTCCACATCCTTCTGGTAGTGTGGCGAGCAGAACTGGATGCAGTATTCCAAATGTGGCCTAATCAACATTCTATATAGCTGCAACATCATATGCCAACTTTTATACTCTATGCCCTGTTTAATAAAGGCAAGCATGCCATTTGCCTTCTTCACCACCCTCTCCACCTGTGCTGCCACCTTTAAGGATTTGTGGACTTGCACACCCAGGTCGCTCTGTGTGTCTGCACTCCTGATGGTTCTGCCATTTATTGTAAAGCTCCCTCCTGCATTAGATCTACCAAAATGCATCACTTCGCATTTATCTGGATTAAATTCCAACTGCCATTTCTCCGCCCAGTTTTCCAGCCTAACTATATCCTGCTGTATTCTCTGACAATGTTCATCACTATCCACAACTCCAGCAATCTTTGTGTCATCTGCAAACTTATTGATCACACCAGCTACATCTTCTTCCAAATCATTTATAAATATCACAAACAGCAGACGTTCCAGTACAGAGCCCTGCGGAACACCACCAGTCACAGACCTCCAACCAGAAAAAGACCCCTCCACTGCTACCCTCTGTCTTCTATGGCCAAGCCAGTTCTCCACCCATCTAGCTAGCTCACCTTTTATCCCGTGAGATTTAACGTTTTGCACCAGCCTGCAATGAGGGACCTTTACTAAAATCCATATAGACAACATCCACAGCCCTTCCCTCATCATTCGTTTTTATCACCTCCTCAAAAAACTCAACCAAATTTGTGAGGCATGACCTCCCTCGTACAAAACCATGCTGTCTATCGCTAATGAGATTATTCAGTTCTAAATGTGCATATATCCTATCTCTAAGAATCTTCTCCAATAATTTCTCTACCACGGACGTCAAGCTCACTGGCCTATAATTACCCAGGTTATCCTTGCTACCCTTCTTAAATAATGGGACCACATTTGCTATCCTCCAATCCTCTGGGACCTCACTTGCGTCCAGTGAAGAGACAAATATTTTTGTTAGAGACCCAACAATTTCATCTTTTGTCTCCCTGAGCAGTCTAGGATAGATGCCATCAGGCCCTGGGGATTTGTCAGTTTTAATGTTCCCTAAAAAACCTAACACTTCCTCCCTTGTAATTGAGATTTTTTCTAACGGGTCAACACATCCCTCTGAGACACTACCAGTCAACATGTCCCTCTCCTTTGTGAATACTGATGCAAAGTATTCATTTAGGATCTCACCTACTTCCCTGGTTCTAAGCATAATTCCCCTCCTTTGTCCCTGAGAGGTCCGATTCTTTCCCTGACAACCCTCTTGTTCCTAATGTATGTTTAAAATGCCTTAGGATTCTCCTGAATCCTGTCTGCCAAGGACATTTTGTGACCCCTTTTTGACCTTCTAACTCTCTGTTTGAGTTCTTTTCTACTTTCTCTGTATTCTTCCAGTGCTCCATCTGTTTTTAGCTGCCTGGACCTTACGTATGCCTCCTTTTTTTTTTTAATTAGACTCACAATTTCACTGGTTATCCAAGGCTCTCGAATCCTACCTTTCCTATCCTTCCTTTTTATAGGCACATGCTTGTCCTGCTCTCCTATCAACTGCTCCTTAAAAGACTCCCACATGCCAGATGTGGATTTACCCTCAAACAATCTCTCCCAATCAACAGCCACCAAATCCCACCTAATCTGGCTGTAGTTAGCCTTCCCCCAATTTACCCATAGGACAACATTCACCGTTTTCCATTACTATCCTAAAGTTTACAGAATTGTGGTCACTATTTGCCACATGTTCCCCCACTGAACCTTTGATGACCTGACCAGGCTCATTCCCCAGTATTAGGTCCAGTATAGTCCTCTCTCTAGTTGGACTATCAACATATTGTTCCAAAGAACCTTCCTACATTTCAAGACCTTCCAAGAAATGTACGCATTTTATAAATTCCTCCCCGTCGAGACCCCCAGCCCTAAGTGATTTCCAGTCTATACAAGGGAAATTAAGGTCTCCCACTACAACAACCCTATTTTTGACTTCACCTGTCCAGAATGACAAAAGAAAAAATATTTAAAGCTCACCAAGACCCTAAAACAACAAAGGGTAACAGATGCAAGCTATGACAATACGCAGAGACCAGACAGCAGTGAGCACTGACCCAAAGCAGAAAGCACAGAAGCTAATGGGTGACGTTATTGAGGTGTACAAAATAATGAGGGCCTAGATAGGATAGACAGAAAAGACTTGTTTCCCCTAGCTGAGAGATCAATTACTGGGGGCATAAATTTAAGATAATTGGTGGATGGATTACAGGGGAAACAAGAAAAACCTTTTCACTGAGAGGGCGGTGGAAATCTGGAACTCACTGCCTAAATTGTGGCTGAAATGCTGAAATTTAAAATTTAAATTTAAAATCATTTAAAAGGTAATTGGATCTGCATTGAATTATTATAATCTGCAAGGCTACAGGCTTGATACTGGAAAGAGGGATTCAAATGAGTGGCTAGTTTCTTCTTTTCTCTTTTTTGGCTGGTGCAGACATGATGGGCTGAATGGGCTCTTGCTGCACTGTAATTATTCTGTTGTTTCTATGGTCCTACAGACCCAAGGCAGAAAGCAGCAATAGAAGATTCTATAGAAGAACAGAATCCACACTACCACTCCCAGAACAATTTCACAGTGCAGAAGGTCCAAAACTGAGGCAACTGGAGAGAAAAGATCACAAGGTACAGAACTGCTTCAGGATTACACAAAATAGACCAGTTCAACACATTGCTTTATGCAGTAGGATCTATCTCCCATGGCATGATAGCAAGGCAGAAGATTGATGAGATTTCAGCTTCTTATGAAAACGTCTGTAAGCGGTTGACTCTTTATTCAGTGAAATTGAAAAGATGCAGCAGCAAAGGGTTACCTCAGCGATCACCATGCCAACAAAATTGTGGTCAGGAATTGTTACGATCTCAAAGCCAAACAGCTCAATAAGAATTTGTGTGGATTTAACTCAATTAATCTAATCAGTGGAATGTGAGATCCACCCCATGCCCTCAGTGGATGAAAGCCTTGCCAGACTAGCCAAGATTACTTCATTTACCAAATTGGATGTGAATAATGGATTTTGGCAGTTGCCTCTGGATGAAGAATCCAGATTGCTGCCCATATTCATAATGTGATTCGGTCATTATTGTTTCACTAGATTACCCTTTGGAACACCGTCTGCTCCAGGAGATTCATAGAAAGCAATGTCTCACACTCGAGTAGGCATAGATGGAATTATACGCTATAAGGACAACATACCCAGATGAGGCATCATGAACAAAGTACATGATTACAGGATCAGAGCAGTCCAGAGAGTTTCACAGGATGCAGGCCTAACATTGAGTGAAAAATGTGAGTTCCCCAAACTTGTGTTCAAGTTTCTAGACCACATGATACAAGCCACTAGAATCTTGGCTGATGCACAAAAAACAGAAAATAATTAGAGAACGTCCACAACACAGGAACAGAACTGGATTCAAAGATTCCTTGGGATCATCAACCAGGTTGGCAAGTTCCAATCAAAATTAACAAAGGTCAATGAGCTATTGAGACAGCTTTTGAAACAGAGTCAACAGTGGTGTTTGAAGTGAGTTTTTCTTTCAGATACTAAGTATTGAACTGAATAGTTAACTACTAAGACTCGTGAAGGACAGCATGCTGGTTAAAAATATTCTTTATTGACTAACACATGTTGGGAGAAAGACAGCTGAAGACACCAACTCCTTTCTGAAGTTTATAATGCAATTGCAAAACAGTTATGCATTTTCAAAACTTCAATTCTCCCACCTATCCTATCATCCTAACTGGATGCTCCAATTGTATTGATGCACATTATTTATCTCAGCTAATCACATCCTACCCTCCAGCTGAATTAGGAATTCATTGGTCTATAGGACCGGAAGTTCCTACCGACTGTTGCTAAGCAACCTCACTTACATAAATCCGTAAAGTTCAAATGTTGCTTCCCCACCATAAGCCACAGAGTTGAAAAGGTGAATTTCACGCTGCCTCATTCTGCTTTGTTATCAGTAAGAATTGAATACTTTATATAAACTGTAAATTTTTCTGTTCATTTTCTAAAATATGAGAACTTGCTCTTTCCATGACTTTTTCTGATAACCGAGCTGTATTCTATAGCTTATTGTTCCCATGGAATGTGGCCTGTCTGATTTAACTCAAAATGTACAATACATTTAAAAAATACTTGTTTAAATCAAAAATACATGTTTAATTCCTACAGCAGTAGTTATGTGTGTGCCTATGCACGTAATACCTTTGTATAAAATAAGAATAAGGCATATCGTGGTCCCTATTCTAAATTAATTTTCCCTGTTTAATAATTTTATTAGTTTTATTTTATTTTAAAGTTTTCTGACTTCCTACAACATGCTGGAATGTGGACAAGCAAAATGCTTTTGATCATTGAGCATGAAGGAATGAGGGTAGCAGAAAGTGTAGATGTGTCCCTTTCAGGGCCGCTGCTACAGGCCACAGTTGAATGACAATGGGTGGGAACCATCCAATGAATACTGCTGTCTCAGGACAGCAGCACATAATCAGGCCAAAGGATTTCCCCTACTGAATAGCATACTGCAAGGAACATGACAAATGAGGCCTGGCTGACTGAAGCGGAGTTCCAGAGATACATCCAACAAGGTTTTCCTGCCAGCAACAAACTGCCAAAAGAGACAGGCCATTTCACTTCCATGAACCTTCTGTAAAGCATGAATGGCCAACTACCTTCTGCAATCCTGGCCCTTAGGTGGAACCTGGAAAAGCCAAAACAAAATGGAAAATTTCAATTTGTTAAACAAAGAAGGAATAAATATGTTATAATGGCAATATGATTTTGATTGGGAAAGGTTGATGTCAGGATCAAGGAGAAATGTTGACTCTGTCATTTGGGAAAGTACTGGATTACGTTTTTTGTGTGGTATCCCCTTTAAGAACCAGGTGAATTGGTTGAAGGAAGGTTGTTTTTATGATTGACATTGTTAAGTTCCAAGAAATATGCATCACTTCATTTTGCCATGTGGATGAACAGCTAAGAATCAAAGGGTAAATAGAAAGTTGATTGTTGTGGCATTGGATTTCAGTCTGTCCTTCTGTTTGGCAGTTCAGAACACACCCAGTAAGTGTGTGTGAGAGGAAACAACCAAGACTTTCCCTGAATAGATCAGTTGTCTATCTGGCAGTTCAAAACAGATCCTGGTGTTGAAGCAGGTCTCTGAGGATAGAACAGACATTATGGATGGAATTTTCCCATCCTGCCCACCACGAATAGCAGGCAGGGGGCAGACCATGCAAAGATCCACTGACCCCGGCTGGGATTTTTCAGTCTTAAGGTGAGTGTGGCCGAAGAAACCTACCCTATGCTAAGTGTGTTAATGGAAAGAGCAGAAAGCTGAAGACAGAAAGAAGGGATTATGAATTGGATTGCTGATGTTTCAATGCTGCTGGAGCCCACCAGACTGTTCGTAGGATTCGGAGAAAGGGATAATGGACCATCAGAATTGTTGTGACCCAAATGAGAGAAGGAGCAGGATGTGAATCTTGTCAGTGGATGGAATAAGTAGCTGGTGAATATAACTTAAGTCTGAAAGATATCGTGAGAAGTGGGAGATCCTAGATAGTGGAGGCTGAATTGAAAAGACTGTGAGTTCGCCAGCAGTGACACATTTGTGCAGGAAGTGATGTGAGCACTTGTAACAATGTGAGCTGCATCTTGGTTGCAATGACTGTTTAACATGAAATTGACATTTTTATCTGAAATATACTTCACCCTTTATTGAATGTTTGCATGATATTGATTTTAGTTTTGTTTTACAATAAAAGTTCAGTGGTTTTGTTTCCACCTGTGTTGTGGGGATTCCTTTTCTTTGTCAGTGACTGGTCTCTATGGAGATTGAAACAAGTGTGTGCAATTAGCTGTCATCCTCTGTGCAGACAAAGAAACACCAGCATTCAGTATGAGCAATAAAACTGGCTTCTGCAAACGGTATGTGCATCGATTTTGGATGGGTTTAGGACAAGAGTAGTAGGAAGTGTGTCAAAGGGGCTGACCACACTCACTTTACATTATCTGTAAGGAATGCTAAGCAATTTTGGGGATCCCCCTGAATGGGGATTTTTTTTCAGACAAGGATGCAGGTGATTTTTCTTTAGGTAGGTGGTGGTAGTGGTAGTGCGGGGGTGGGGGGCAGAGTTGGGGGGTGGTGTGTTGTAGGATGAGGAGGGGAGTGGGTGGAGGAGTGACAATTCTGATGCCCCCAAAGCTGGCAGTTATTCTGAGGAGGATGTCTCCTTCTTCCATTTCACCGTTCCCTTTTCTATAGGAAGAATGCTTTTTAAAAAATCAAATCAGACACATTCTATTACATAGCTTTGATAGAATAGGGCTATTTCACTGACTACATTGAAGCGGCTTTGAAATGCTAACAAATTCGCTTTGCCAGATAGCAAAAATGGAAAGTTAAAATCGCTGAACTGTCAAATGCCCAGAGTCAGACAAGCTGTGATTGAGATCCAGGTGGAGGCAAAGGCAAACAGCCTCTGAACCCTATTAGCATTAGAATTGGCCTAAAATGACAACGTTACCCTCCTTGCATCCGCACAGAAGACAAAGTTTTTTATTTTAATTCAGCTGAGAAAAAGCTGCTAATGTTAAATGTTGCATGCTGCATATCATAAATGCAATACATTCTCTAATCTGCTAGACAAGATTAATTTTAGAGCTATGTTACAAGATTTATATTATCAACCCAACAAAACAGGAAGATTAGAGTTCAGAAACTGAGCATCAGAAGGTCTGCGATACAATGATACATATTCATATGTGCCATGGATGACTTACCTTTCCAACCCAACGTCTTGAATTATAGATGTTCTATAAATTATCATTTGCTTCCAAGAAGATTTTCTATAATAGGTTAGTTTGCAAAATAGATAAATTCTGCCACTGCAGTGCTTGGCTACTTGGTGTAAATTTTCATTTTCATTACTTTGTGTTGTGGCTTATGTGTCAGGAGCACATACTGGAGAATTGAGCACAACTTAAAACAATGCACCATCAAAGATAAAAAGAATTGCCTTGAGTGGCAGTAGGAAAAGGTGTAGAATAGAACCAAAGTGTTTCTGTAATACAGTTGAATCTGCCCCGTGTATATATATTAGGTGAGTGCAGTGTTCGAGGGGAATGGTAGAGTGAAGTCAGAGACCAGGGGAGGAGATTCAGAGGTCTGTAGTGAGAATCATGGTGGGAAGGGGTGATAAATTGAAAATTAAAAGTTTCTGGAGGATGTCAGAGCAGGACTAAATGTTAAAGAAAGTGGCCGAACTACTGGAGCCATTGACAAATAATTTTAGAATGGGGTGATGGGAAAAGAAGATGCGGAGGAGAATGGGAGAGAGAAAAAGCACAAAGTGGATGAGGTTGCTTGTGGATGAAGAAGGGTATTAGGGTGCAGCTGCAGTAAATGGAAGGGGGAGTATGGGGAAAAGGAATGGAGTACAAGAGTGGAAGAGGAATAGGATCATTCAGAAAAGAAAAAAAGAACAAATGGCTGTAAATACAATGAAGAGAAAGCTGTTAAAAAGAAATAAACTTGCAGGGTTATTAAATGAGAGAGAGCTCACAAATTCAGTAGGGAAAATTAAATAAAGAAATGAAGGTGACATTGAGAAGATACACAGCCAGATATGGGCAGCATCCAAATAAGAAGGGGCTAGCAAGTGGAATGGGCTTGTGGGTAGTTTGACTCTTGTGGGCCCTGAGGTGAACGCAATGAAATTATCTGCCTGCCTTGCTTTCTGAGATGCTATTGCAGCGCCACCTTATGCCAGAGGTGAAGTACAGCAGATTTGACAAATGGTAGAACAATTGACAGTGAAATGTGACACTCATGGTTCCACCTAGAGCTGCAATACGAGAATGTTGAGATCACTCACAACTGCTGATCCAAAATAGGTAAATACAGCAAATTAAGATTCTGCAGTGAAAGACTTGTTTTCCATTGGTTAACTGGCGCTGTTTTAGGTGCTAAATGGAAGCCATCACTGAAGGAGACCATTCTGACTTGGAAATATATTGCCGTTCCTTCATAGTCACTGGGTCAAAATCCTGGAATTTCCCACCCTAAAAGCTTTGTGGGTCAACCTACAGCACCTGGACTGCAGCGTTTCAAGAAGGTGGTTCACCACCATCTTCTCAAGGGCAACTAGGAATGGGCAATAAATGCTGGCCAGCCAGCGACACCCATGTTCCACAAATGAATTTTAAAAAAAAATTCCACCTATTGAGCTTATGCTATCTAATTAATTCCATTTCATTTGTATGGAATTCTTTAAAATCTGTTGCTACTTGGGTCCTAACTATGCCTGCCTTTTTGTGGGACATTCTTTATTATAGTCCTCCTCAGAGCCCTTCCCTCACCTTTTTTGCTGGTACACTGTTGGCTGTATCAGTTCTCACCCTTAACTAGAAAGTTCATCGACCTTGCTTATAATTTTGTCTTTCTCTTTCCTTTCCTTCCATGATTTCCTGCCTTCATTTTTGGGGATGGTCTATCAGCCAATATTCATTATATGACCACTTGCTCCCACAGCTACCTTGACTGTACTTCCTCACATGCTGCTTTCTATAAGGACTTGATTCTGTTCTCCCAATTCCAACTGTTCTGCAGATGCAACCTTCTATTTTCACACTTCCTTATTTCTCAATCAAGGATGCCCCACCTCCCACTATGATGGAAAAGGCACCCGACCATATCTGCTTCATTCCACACAATTGTGCTCTCACCCTCCACAACCCCCTTGCATCCCCCCACACCCCCCCTGCCGCCACCCAAGAACCATGAGAAGTTTCCCTTGCCCTCACTTTCCACTCCACAAGCCTTCATATTTAATAGATTATTTTCTGCCGTCTCCATCGTGATGCCACTAACAAACCACATATTCCCTTCCCTTCCTCATTCTGAAGAGGCCATTCCTCTGCAAAACCATGGCCCTTTCCTCAGTCACCTCCAATACCATCTGCCCTTCCCAAAGCGCCTTTCCACACAAGTGCAGGAGATGAAACAGCTGCCCATTTTATCCCTTCCATTCTCACCAATCAAGTCCCGAACACTCCTTCCAGAGAAACAGAAATTTACTAGTACATCTTGCAATTTAGTATACAACTCTTTCACTGGTCCAAGCACTAAAAGGCCCAACCCGCTGAGAGCCAAGCATTTAGAGGAGCTTATCAATACATGCAGACATGGAGAAATCCTCAACCAAGACACTGTCTTCAACTTAAACATCCTCAATGCCTTGCATCAATATCCTCTCCGGCTCATTCTCAGTGCTACCCCAGTCCAAAGCCAAGGTGAAAACATTACTTGACAGCTGAAAAACATCAAGGACACTGGATCCCAGCCAAAAATCTGAAATACAGTGGAGAAATGCTCCTTACCTAGGAAGAGAACTGCATGCCAGGGGATCTCAAGGACACTGTGATCGCAACCACATTCGAGAAGTGTTACAACTTCTAGGGGGTTGGGATACTAGGGGATTTTCGCAGTAACTTGACTGCAGTGTTTATGGAAGCCTACTTGTGACTAATAAATAAACTTTGCTTTTTACTTAACTCCCATTGCAGCAATTATAGAGAAATTTTCCTACTCTTTATAACTGCAAAGATCACTGCAAGATTCTCCTCAATTGTCTCCTGCCAGTGGCCAAGAGTCCCTTCCAGAGTCACAGTGCAGTTTTCAGCCACCAAGTGGCATCACAGAAAAGATCTTCACCACAAAACAAATGCAAGAATAATGTAAGGAACAGCACCAACCATTCCATGTGACTTTTTCCAACTCCATGAAAATCTTTGACTCTATCAACCACAAATGCTGATGGAGCATCCTCCTCAAATTTGGCTGCCCTCAGAATATTGTTACCTACTCCACGTTGACATGCAAATGGTTTTCCTCAGCAACAGGGCAGCCACAGGCTCTATCTCCAAACCTCCAAACATCTATTCTGACTGACCCTTCAAGCACCACCACCTGCCACACATGTGGCAAAGTTTGCAGATCATGCATTGAACTTAGCAGTCACCTGAGAACTCATTAAACTGAGGTGAAAGTGAGTCACCTCAAGCCTGGGGATTGCCCAAGAAGATATTAAATTTGCTGCTTAGAGTGCAGTCTACTCTATGATGGGGGAAAAAAAATACAGATTGGGTTACTGCTTTGCAGGACACTTCCATTTGTGGGAGAGCACTTTGGAGATAGTGACCACAATTCAGTATCCTTCATTATTGCAATGGAGAGGGATAGGGTCACTTGGAAGGGCAAGGTTTATAATTGGGGAAGGGGTAATTATGATGCGATTAGGCAAGAATTAGGGAGCATAAGATAGGAACAGAAACTGTCGGGTATGGGCACAAACGAAAAGTGGAGCTTTATCAAGGAACAAATTCTGCGTGTCCTTGATAGGTATGTCCTTGTCAGGCAGGGAGGAAATGGCCGAGTGAGGGAACCATAGTTCACAAAGGAGGTTGAATGTCTTGTCAAGAGGAAAAAGGAAGCATATGTAAGGATGTAAAAACAAGGTTCAGTTGGGTTGCTTGAGAGTTACAAGGTAGCTGGGAATGAGTTAAAGAAAGGGCTTAGGAGAGCTAGGAGGGGGCATGAGAAGTCCTTGGTGGGTTGGATAAAGGAAAAGCCCAAGGCTTTTTACTCTTACTGTGAGAAATCAAAGAATGACCAGGGTGAGGTTAGGACCAGTCAAGGATAGTAGTGGGAACTTGTGCACAGAGTCAGAAGAGATAGGTGAGGCGTTGAACATAAGAACATAAGAACGTAAGAAATAGGAGCAGGAGTAGGCCATCTAGCCCTTCGAGCCTGCCCCGCCATTCAGTAAGATCATGGCTGATCTGTCGTGGCTCAGTTCCACTTTCCCGCCCTCTCCCCATAACCCTTAATCCCCTCTCTTATCAAGAACCCATCAACCCGCTTCTTAAAAATATTTAGCGAGGCAGCCTCCACCACTTCAACGGGCAGAGAATTCCAGAGATTCACCACCCTTTGAGTGAAGAAGTTCCTCCTCAACTCCGTTCTAAACCGCCTCCCCTTTATCTTGAGGCTGTGCCCCCTAGTCCTACTGTCTTTTTTGAGCGGGAAGAGTCTCTCTGCCTCTATCCTATCCATCCCATTCATCATCTTATACGTCTCAATGAGATCTCCCCTCATTCTTCTAAACTCTAACGAGTACAAGCCTAGTTTATTCAGCCTCTCCTCATAGCTCAATCCCCTCAACTCCGGTATCAGCCTAGTAAACCTCCTCTGCACTCCCTCCAGGGCCAAAATATCCTTGCGCAGGTGCGCAATGAATACTTGAATGAATACTTTTCTTTGGTGTTCACTAAGGAGAGGGGCCATATTTTTGAGGGTGAGTCTGTGATACAGGCTGATAGGATGGAGGAAGTAGGTGTTCTAAGGGAATATGTATTAACAATTTTGAAAAACCTGAGGGTCAATAAGTCCCCTGGGCCAGATGGGATACATCCTAGAATACTGTGGGAGCCAAGGGATGAGATTGTGGAGCCTTTAGCTTTGATCTTTGGGTCCTCACTGTCCACAGGGATTGTGCCAAAGGACTGGAGAATGGCAAATGTTGTTCCTCTCTTCAAGAAAGGAAATAGGAATGACCCTGGTAATTATAGGCCACTTAGTCTTACTTCAGTAGTCAGTAAGTTAATGGAAAGGGTCCCAGGAGGTTGGATTTATGACCATTTGGAAAGATGCAGTTTAATCTGGGATAGTCAGCACGGTTTCGTGAGAGGTAAGTCCTGCCTCACAAATTTGATTGAATTCTTTGAGGAGGTAACTAGGGGTGTAGACGAAGGTAGAGCAGGTGATGTTGTAAACATGGATTTTAGTAAGGCATTTGGTAAGGTTCCCCATGGTAGGCTCATGAAGAAAGTAAGGAGGTGTGGGATAGAAGGAAATTTGGCCGATTGGATAAGTAACTGGCTGTCTCATAGAAGACAGAGTGTGGTGGTGGAAGGGAAATTTTCAGACTGGAAGCCAGCTACCAGCAGTGTACCACAGGGGTCGGTGCTGGGTCCTCTGCTATTTGTGATTTTTATCAATGACTTGGAAGAGAGGACTGAAGGGTGGATTAGTAAATTTGCTGATGACACCAAGGTTGGTAGAGTAATGGATGAGGTGGGGGGGGCTCTTGCAGGCTGCAAAGAAACATTGATAAGATGGAGAGCTGGGCCGAAAAGTGGCAGATGGAGTTTAACCCTGATAAATGCAAGGTGATTCATTTCGGTAGGACAAACTTGAATGCAGATTACAGGGTCAACAGCAGGGTTCTGAGGAATGTGGAGGAACAGAGAAATCTTGCAGTTCATATTCACAGATCTCTGAAGGTTTCCACTCAAGTGGATAGAGCCGTGAAGAAGACTTATAGTGTGTTAGTGTTTATTAACAAGGGGTTTGAGTTTAAGAGCCGTGGGGTTACCCTGCAACTATACCGGACCTTGGTGAGACCACATTTGGAATATTGTGTTCAGATCTGGTCACCTCACTATAAGAAGGATGTGGAAGCATGGGAGAGAGTGCAGAGGAGATTTACCAGGATGCTGCCTGGTTTGGAGGGTAGGTCTTATGAGGAAAGGTTGAGGGAGCTGGGGCTTTTCTCTTTAGAGCAGAGGAGGATGAGAAGTGACTTAATAGAGGTTTATAAGATGGTGAGAGGGATAGATAGAGTGGACGTGCAGAGACTATTTCCTCGGATGGATGTAGCTGTTACTAGGGGGCATAACTATATGGTTCACGGTGGGAGACATAGGAGGAATGTCCGAGGTAGATTCTTCACTCAGCGAGTGGTTGGGGTGTGGAATGCACTGCCTGCTGTGGTAGTGGAATTGGATACTTTAGGAACTTTCAAGCGGTTATTGGAGAGGCACATGGAGCACATCAGAATGATAGGGAGTGGGATAGCTTGATCTTGGGTTTGGACATAGCTCGGCACAACACTGAGGGCAGAAGAGCCTGTACTGTGCTGTACTGTTTCTATGTTTCTATTCTGACTACAATCCTGTTCCTGAGCTTGCAACAGCCTGTCATTTTAATTTTCTGACTTGGCTCCCACTCTTGAATATTCCGCCCTGACTTCCCTCAGTGTTCCAATTGTAGTGGGACCTCTGTCTGCAGGTGGCGATGGTGAGGAGAGTAGAGAAACTGGTCAGCCCCATTGGGCAGAGAGCAGTGTCCCTTGCAGGCTGGGATCCAGATGTCATCCGGAAAAAGCAAGGGCTACAGAAGGAACAGGAATCTTGTAATTTGCAACTTGGGGCGGAGCCAAAACCATGAACAGGCCTGGAGAACTGGAGGTAGAAATGATAAACAGATCTAGTTGGACCACATGGATAGCACCCCTGAGCCTAAGAAGCCATGAAGAAAGGAAGACTCCCTTCTTATCTGAGAAATAAGAAAATCTGGTTCAGATGGATATGAGAAATTATCAGTAGTAGCTCCCACCAACTGAACTCCACTATCTGGACGATTAAAAGAGTGGAGCTCTTGATGATGCGCTAGTGCATCTGGAGCGTCAGTGATGAATGTCCAATGTAGATAGTTTTTTTTTCTCTCTGTGTTAAGCTTTTCCATTAATTTATAAAGATTAGATTCCTGTGGAATGAAGGATTGTGGTTTTATTATTTATGGACTCAATTTGCCTGAAACTGATGTTATGGGTGACATGGTGGAACAGCATTGCTGCCTCACAGCACCAGGAACCCAGATTTGATTCCGACCTTGGGTGACTGTCTAGTGGAGTTTGCACACAGTCCCCGTGTCTGCATGGGTTTCCACTGGGTGCTCCAACTTCCTCCCACAATCCAAAAATGTGCAGGTTAGAAGGATCTGTAAATTGCCCCTCAGTGTTCTAAGTTGCAGGTTAGCTGAATTAATCATGGTAAATGTGTGGGGTTACAGGCATTGGTTTGAGGAAAACGCTTAGATAAGATATTCAGAGAATCGAGTGCAGACTCAATGGGCCAAATGGCCTCCTTCTGCACTGTAGGAATTCTATTCTAAGTGCCCCATATTGACACTGAAGTGCTTTATCTTCAGTGTTTTCATTTTATTCGCTTTATAAGATTATTATCTTGAATCATATGCTAATAATGACCCAGGCTACCAGCTGTTTTCCAAGGACCATCACATTACCAGCCAAAATTAGATCCTAAGATGAAGTAACTTGCTCTAATCCTCTAAACCTGCTCAATCTTTCTTGATAGTTGTATCTTCTCAATTCTAACCGCCTTGTAAATCTTTTCTGTACTTTTTTCCTTGTGATTTAATATCCTATTTGTAATATGCTGCACACAGAGAAATAATGAAGTTAGAGTAAGAAGTTCTATTTAAGAGCTTACTCTATAATAAGGCCACTGGGCAAAATAGCCCCCTTCTGTGCTATGATTTCTATAATTTGCCTGCATATAGTTTTATTTTGATTCTCCCCTGTCAGCCTGTTCCTCTTTATAACTGTTTCCATTAACTGAGAAGAGCACCACACACACACACACACACACACACACACACACACACACACACACACACACACACACACACACACACACACACACACACACACACACCTCACCTCCTCATTCCCATGGGTATGCAGCAAGTTCCATGATTCAGCAGGTCCCATCCATTATGTCATATAATTGAGGTTTCAATGCAGATAACTTGAATTGAAGAGGGAAAAAAAAATCAAATGGATTTTTTCGTGTTGTTTCTGGGCACAATTACCTGTGAGACTTATCTGCCTCAGACAGACCCAATCAGAACAAATGGCAAAAGCTCTCAAGGCGTCAAAAGCCTGCATGTTGATTTTCAGAGGCAGCTAAAATTTAAATGTCAGCACGCTTCTCTGTAAACACATAAAAACTTTATAACTTTAGAAAACCTGTTCACTGTTTATTTGTAGCTTTCCAAAACAGACCATAACCTATTTATTGGAAAATGACGTTTTTTTAAAGTTTTGTTACTGCCAATGAAAATCAATGAAATTAAAATGTCACCAAAAACATGCAATATCTCCTTGCATACTCCTCAACCCTGTCTTTCCCTGTGCACCTTGTAGCAAGATTTGCATTGAGATTCTGTGATATTCAGAGGGCAGTAACTGGAGGACTTTCATTTAAAGATCATGATTAAAAGAATAAGAGGCAGACATTTTTGTAGAAACCAGAAGATTTCTAGGACTAACAAATGCTCTTCTGGAAAGAGCAATAGAATTACGCAACAAAATCTCACAAGAGGAAAGCGATTCAGTTTACCATATCTGCACAATGCCTCTTCAAAAGAGGTCTTCATTTAGTTGAATTTTAATGTTGTTTTCTTATGTCTTGCAAATTTTTACCCTTCAAATATTTATCTAAAATCTCATTTTAAAAGATATTGTTGAATCTGCTTCCACCATTCTTTTAGGCAGTGTGTTTTGGATCACAGTAGCACACTATCTCCAAACTTTCTCCTACACTACCCTCTGGCTCTTTTGCCAATTACCTTAAATCTGTATTCTCTGGTTAATGGCATTCATAGGATTCCTGCAGAGTGGAAGGAGGCCATTTGGCCCATTGAGTCTGCACTGACCACACAGGCCATATCCCCGTAATCCCACCTATTTGCTCTACTAATCCTCTCCTGCTACTGGAAACTGTTTATTCTTATTTACTCAATTAAAACCTTTCATCATTTTTTTAAAGCCTTTTAAATACAGACCTTAAATTTATCTATACTCAAAGGCAGGTGGCACAGTGGTTAGCACTGCTGCCTCACAGTGCAAGGGATGTGGGTTCAATTCCAGTTATGGGTGACTGTCTGTAGAGTTTGCATGTCCTCCCCGTGTCTGCTTTGGACGCTTTGGTTTTCTCCCACAGTCAAAAGATGCGCAGGTTAAGTGGATTGACTATGCTAAATTGCTCCTTAGTGTCCAAACTATTTTAGGTTAGATGGATTGGCCATGATAAATGTATGGGCTTACAGGGATAGGGTTGGGGGAAAGGGTCTGCGTAAAATATTCTGTCAGAGCGTCTGTGCAGATATGATGGACTGAATGACCTCCTGCACTGTATAATCCTAATTTCTCCAGTATCTCCATGTAAGTGATATCCCCCATTCTAGCAAAACCCTTCTGCATCCTCTCCAAACTTTGATATCGTTTGATGATAGGAGGGATCACATTTATATAATCTTTCATATCCACCGAATGTCTGGAAAGGTTTTGCAGCCAATTAGCTACTTCTGAAGTATAGTCACTTGTGTAATATAGAATAGTCAATTTGCACACAGCAAGCTCCTATGAGCAGAATCTAATAATGACCAGTTAATCTCTGCCTATGATGCTGGTTGTGGGATAAATATTGATCATGACACTGGAGATCACTCCCCCGCTCCTCTTCAAAATTGAAATCTTTTATGTCAACCTGAAAGGACAACCAGGATCTTGGTTTAACAAATCATCTGAAAGACAGTCCCTCCCACAGGGTAGCGTTCCCTCAGCACCACACTGGAGATTCAACTTCAATTATTGTGCTCAAGTTATAGAGTGGGTCTTGAATGTATGACCTGAGTTAATTGACTCAGAGGGCAATTAACTGAGCCATAAATGGCACCTCTCTAAACTGTGGTGCCCAGAATTTGCTAACAAGACTGTTATTATACAGAACTTTATTAAAAGCCAGATTCACCATATTCACGGTATTTCTTCCATTACTTCAACAGAGATCTTAATCAAGTTGGTCAAAGATGTTTGTCTTTGAATAGTTTTCTGTCCTCACATTGGTGAGCTCCCTCACTAGAATTCCAAATGCATATGGGATGAATCCCGACTGAATGAAATACATTGGAGGTTGGTATACTTCCAGAAGGATGGGGGTAAGTTCTACCTATGTGACCTGCTGCTCAAAGAGGAGAGGTTAGTGCTTCCAGTCTTCTCTGAGACCGTAGCCTAAATAAAGATCACTGAACGGGTTTAATGTTTGACTCAACAAGACGCATTGGATATGCAGAGCATCTTGTTCTTCATGGATACATTGCCATTTAATCAGCACAAACTGCCTACCCTATATAATGAGAATGCTGTGCAAATGAATATATTTCCAGCAGAGGGAGATCGTCACCAGAGGTAAAGCTTTTATTCATTTGCTGCATTTTGACATTTTCTTATAAATGAATGGGTTAACACCCTCCCATTAAAATAATGGATAGAGGAATGTCAAGCAGACACGTTAAATGGCCATCTGCTATTATCACCAACAGTCATTTCCAGACTATGTTGCTCTTTTGAAACTGTCAAAAAGGTTTATTTGCATGTACTGGAAATAAAAATCATTACTTGTTTTTTAATGATTGCAGTGCGCAAAGTGCAAATAAAAGTGGTTTGTAGAAACAGGCTTAGGAACTGAATTTTATGCTTTCAGATGCAGCTAACTGCTAACCACGAGACCGGAGGCAATTTATTATACTTCCATTGATTATTAATGCCAATTTTTGGATTTCCCTGCAGACATTGATTGTTTTAGTAACAGCATTGTGAGCTTTCTCCTTGGTTACTCAACAGCAACAAAGAAACATCAGCCTTGTGTGTTAAGCAAACTGTATACACAGCGAAGTTACAGAACACAACTAGGGACTGTAGCCAAGATTTCTCTGTAAAAGACACAAATCATACACCTCCTTTCCAGGCCAAGAGGCCCTGGTCTATTTAGACCATTGACAATAGTATTCAGCTTCAGATTTACTCCACACTGCTTTATCCTGATCACCAGAACTGGACAGAATGTGATCTGCCCAGAGTACTATGTAGATTGGTGATCACGTCTCATGACTTACATTCTACTTTGTTGGCTCAATGGATTAATTTTGTTACTGTCCATTGATTGAACATATTTATTATTCAAATAGAAGTTGCCACTAAGTATATTTCTCTGCCCATTTGGTGGATGCATGAGACATTCTGTGTTCTGGTTCCCCACAGGTTCCCTTCTGTAACTCTTTCTCCAGTCCACTCATGATTGTTTTAGTACAGCTTTCTGCTCTTGCTCAGAATTGCAAGAATTGTGTTATCTCTGCTTTCAATTTTTATCCCTCCTTGCTTTCACATGTTTAATTTCCAACTCTTCCCTTCCTCAACTTCTCTATTTCCATTTATAAGACTAATCTGTTAACCATTGCCACTATCTACCCATTGATTCCTACAGGTACATTGATTAGAATTCATCTGTGTTCGTCTTATTTCCTGCACTTCTGCCCTCATCTCTTTCCTTTCCTTCAAGACCCACATTAGCACCCAAGTCAACCTTGCCTCCCACCCCACCAGCTCCCAATGTCAAGGCATCATTTGTGCTCAAGGCTTCTGTCCCTAGGATTTTGAATCTTGGGAAAGCTCATGAGAGACGGGCACTTCATCTGGCCGGTCCACCAACCAGCAGGCCGAACTGACATCAATTACATCAAATTCCGCAAAATGTACCTCTGGGCATTTATTTGTTTTGAGCTCATTTAGTCTGTCTATGGCTTCCATGTCATTTATAGTGAAGTCGCTGATTATACTTGGCAGAAGTTTGTTTGGCAAGGTTTTGTGACTAATGTATTCACTAATGAATTCTCAGAGGAAATAGTCATTCAGAATATGATTCATGCCATTTGCATTTTTTACATTTATGTTACTTCTTCTTCGACAGGCTATTGATTCTCTTGGGTTTTGTTCGCACAATATATAGCGTTTTATAGTGCTGAAAATTGCCACATTGGCTAGCACTGCTGCCTCACAGCACCACGTATCTGGGTTTGATTCCCAGCTTGGGTCACTGTTTGACGGAGTCTGTATGTTCTCCTCGTGTCTGCGTGGATTTCCTCTAGGTGCTCTGATTTTCTCCCACAGTCCAAAAGTCATGCAGGTTAGGTGCATTGCCATGCTAAATTCTCCCTCAGTGTACCTGAACAGGCGCTGGAGTGTGGCGACTAGGGGATTTTCATTGTAACTCCATTAGAGTGTTAGAACAAAGAACAACACAGCACAGGAAACGGGCCCTTCGGCCCAACAAGCCCGCGCCGCCATTTTAACATTCAGTGAGCGCCTCATTCCAATCCTTCTTCTACCTATGACTTTTGTCTATGCCTCTTGGACTCCACAATAAAGGTGAGCAAATTTAGAGAATTATATGTGCGTCAAATTGAGGGAGGTCTAATGTAATGTAGTGTTAATGTAAGTCTGCTTGTGACACTGATAAAATAAAAAACACTATAGATCTGGATATTATGACTGAGATGTAGGATTTTTTTTTGCTATGTTAAAGAACCTCCATAAAACGTGGACACAATTATAATTCTATGGTAATTGTGCAAACTAAAGCACTTAAACCATTGTACAGAAGATAGAATAAATCATTTCACCTTCACACCATTATGAACACCAGCTATTGTATTACTCTCAACACCTTACCTTCATATCCTAAGTCATGTTTCCAACTTTGGCTCTCCATTAAGGCTATTATAACATGCCAGAAAGCGTCCAGCTATAGGCTTAACAGACCGCTAGCTGTGCCACATGTCACAAAAACAGCATACAGGTGCTTCATGAAAATTAAGATTCTTGCTTTAAGCTCTGGATCAATGTACACCACTAGCTAGTGCTGAGTTTAGGAGTTTGATTACTACTATTTGTGTCATAAACAAACGTCAGAAAATCTGTTGTTTCACTAATGAGTAGTTAGTTATCTATGGTGTAGTTTAAATGCAAGCTTATCATTTACAACAGAATTCACAGCGTGAAGAGGGGCAATGAATCATTCAAAAGCTGAAATACATTTTAAAACTTGCTTGAAACAGATGCTTTATGTTCCTAGCTTATGTTATGGTTTTATTCTCTGAAATGATAAGCATTAAAACATTAATGGTGGACAGGGCAGAGTATAATGAGGCTGCAACCTGGTACTGGATATTAACATTAGAATCATATGTCCTTGATAACTAAAAGTCCCAAATAAGATAAGTTCCAGAATTCTAGTAGAAGTGATATTCAAAAAGTAACAATTTTTATCAAGCAATGAATACAATATTGCATTATCATAATTTCAAACATTAGCATCCTTTGCACTTGAATGACTCTCCATCAAGACTGCAAAAGGTGTCAATATCTCATTTAAACATTAAAAATTACATCATTGGCTGTAAAGAGCCTGTTTGGGCCTATGTCATGGTGAAAATAGTGGAAATGGGCAAAATTCTTAAGACCCACCTCTAAAAGAAAACATTTCCTTTTTGTGGGGGTGGGATTGGAGTTGGGCCAGGATTTGTGCGTGCACATTTTATGGACATAGCTGGCTATATAAATCATAAACTGCCACAACCAAAATGGGATTTTGGTAGGCCAGAAATGTGAAACCCGAAGTGTACAGGTTAGAACAGGTATGAGCTGGTATGAACTTAGTTGATTAGATTCAATAGGCAGGATACACATTTGGAGAAGTAAAACACTGCTTTGGACATGGTCCTGGGACACCTTTGGAATAAGTATGGCACTCTTTGGAGGGGTACGGCAACTTCTGGGATTGTTATAAATAAGCATGATGGTGCACTAAAAAGTCCATTGATTTACTGGAACTGTCAAAGCTGTCAAAGAGTTTTCAAAATTGTCGAATAACTTCCAAGCTGTCAAAAAGAACTGCTAAAATGCTTTGGAACTGTTAGTTTTAATTGATTTAACCTTGCTGGGCTTAAACAGACTAGAGTTCAAACTCAAAATCAAAATCAGTGCTTGATAGTTCATGTTTTCTGTGCCTGAGGGTTATTTCATATCACATCCACCCCAGGAACAAAAATCTAGGCCTTGATATGAGCAGGAATTGTGAAGTGTTTTGCTTTAAGCTTGGGGTCTAAATGGGTATCTTTAGCTTTGCTTAGTATCCTTGACCAATCTCCCTGGGCTGGTCCTGATTTCATGTCGAAGCTGAAGATTGACTGTACCTTCTCATTACTTTATAGAAGTGTCTTCCACCTGGGTGGTTCCTTGTCTTCATCCGGATCTAAATAGCATGTCCAAGCTGACACTGGTTTCCTTCCCAATCATATCAAGGCTCTTCAGTTCCTTCTGACACTTCCCCGGTCAATTTTATAAGATCTCAACTGCGGAAATCTTTCTATTATGAAGCCTTCTTTCTGTTGATCTTGTATCCACACTCTCTTCTGGGCTGTAGCACTATCTCATGTTCTGTGCCTGAAATTGAAATTTTGGGTTTGATTGTCCCTTTGTTTCTTCTCAGTTTTCTCATGCTCATTTGTATGAATGTTATGTTGTAGTATTTCTGGTAGAGCTGGAAGTTGTGTTCACAACCATCTTCCCATCTGTGATTAAGAAGAACTAAATTAGTCTTTTTTGTTTTTCTTAATCAATTGCTTGATTACTCAAAATCCTATTTGTTCTTCTCCATTCAACTGAAGATATCGAGACAAACTAGTCACATGCACAGAACCATATTCATACATTGAAATAGTACTGGTAATAAGTTTGAAACACCCATAAGGTCATTATTAGATTAAGATTGATTGGGTTAGCCAGAATAATATGGCCATAGAAACTCTTGATTGATAGAATTTTATAGTTGTTAACTGGATTAGTTAGAATAATATGGTTTGTCACATTAGGGGAAAGTAGAAACATGACTACTACGTCATTGATATTTTGAGAATAATTATCTTGCCAAGTATGTTTGAATAAACATCAATGTTCTTTCTCCGGAGTGGTACTTGAGCATCCCCACAACAGCACAATGTTATCATAGAACGCCACAACACCAGTTTAAAGTCCAAACAGGTTTATATTGGACTTAAAACTGGTGTTGTGGGATTTCCTTCTGTCTTACCCCAGTCCAACACCGGCATCTCCACATCATCATAGAATGCTACAGTGTAGAAGGCCATTCAGCCCATTGAGTCTGCACTGATAACAATCCCACCCAAGCCTTATCCCTGTAATCTCAAATATTTACCCTGCTAATCCCCCAACACTAGGATCAATTTAGCATGGCCAATCAACCCTAACCTGCACATCTTTGGACTGTGAGAGGAAACCGGAACATCCGAAGGAAACTCATGCAGACACAGGGAGAATGTGCAAATTCCACACGGTCACCCAAGCCGGGAATCGAAGCCGGGTCCCTGATGCTGTGATGCTGCAGAGCTAACCACTGTTCCACCGTGCCAATCATTGGGAAACTGAGGACTGTTGTCTGATGGCACAACATCTGGATGTGATGTGTCATGAAGAATCTTAGTGATGTAGTGACTGCTTCTGCCATAGTGCTATGCAGTCTACTCATTTCCAGCTATCAGGGGCAGTGGTCAACAATGAGTACAAAAACTTAGCCTTTAAACTCAAATAAATCCATTCCCAGCTCTCCCATTGCCTCAAAGGAAAAGTAGATGGTGCAAGTGGTTCACTCTGCTGCTGGCTATGATAGACAATGTGTGTTCGACTCTTTAATGGAGTGACTGGTGCCTGGCCATCAAACTGACTATTGGGCTCTATTCCCAAGTGACCTGGACGGGTTTGCTGATGACTTTGAGTGAAAGTGTTCCGAGGGATAATGAGTCAGTCATTAAAAACTAAGAAATCGTCAATGATTATGAGATATTTTCTCTGTTCAAGGGTTGGTAAAGTGCTGAATTATTTGGAGTGTACCTTGGGTGATAAAAGTAGTCAGCAGTTTGGATTCTTTGTCCAGAGGCATCTGCCAAAAGCCACTGTTAGCATCTAATTTTGACATGAGGGTGATTTTTTTTTGCTAATTTGGCGAGACATTCACCCACTGGTGCCATCGGGTGAATCTTGCGCTCTGCTGACTTGTTTAATTGAGTCAAGTCCACACAGATTCTAATTGAATCATTAGGCATTGGAGCTGTAACAATTCCAGAACATCACTTCATCGGCATAGTTCTTGGAGAGACGAGCCTCTGTTGTAACAAATGTTCAATCTCGCTCTTGACTTTGTCACAAGTGGGTGAGGGACTTTCCTCACTGTGAATCAACAAATAGGCTTAACATCTGCCCTTTGGGATTATGTGATATTCAGTTTCCAGCTTTCGTTAGCCTGGGATGGAAATTCATCCCAATAGTTCACAAGATTGCTCATCAGCATTCTCATCAACCTTGTCATAAGTCTCAGCTGCAAGTATGCTTTTCTGCTCAGTAATGATGATTCCAAGTTCTTTAGCACATACAAGGGTTCCACAATTTCTTTCCCTTTGTATCTTAAGCTTGCCAATTGTTGGCTTATGGGCAGCACGGTGGCACTGCTGCCTCACAGCACCGTCAGTGTTCAATTCTGGCTTTGGTTGACTGTGTGGAGTTTGCATGTTCTCCCCATGCTTGCATGGGTTTCCTCCAAGTGCTCTGGTTTCCTGAAATTAGGTGGATCAGCAATGAAAATTTGGCAGTGTTATGGGGATAGGGCAGGGGTGTGGCCTAGCTAAGATGTTCCATCGCAGAGTTAGTGCAGACTTGATGGACCAAATGGTCGTCTTCTGCACTGTAGGGCTTCTATAGTTCTCTTAATATTGTCTCTCCTGGACCTTGGAGCTGGATGGAGAATGGCTGCAACCTAGGCCAGGATTCTCCCAAAAAATTCGAAGTGCCTAATTCACGTAAAACTGGAGTCTTATCCTCTGGCTTTTTTAGCGCTATTTTCAAAATGAATCTCCCATATTTTGAACACTGCAGAGTGCCCTAGCGAAATCCAGGGGCGGGGCCTATTCCTGCTGGATAAGCCGATAGCCTAGCGCTGAGCAGGCCACTGTGCATTCACGATCTGTCATAACAGAGATCGGCACATGCTCAGTGGCCATGCACTGCCGGCTTCCCGATCGCTGGCCAGTACAGCAACCCCCTATCATTGCCCCACTGACCCTGTCCAACATGCCCCACCTCAATCACTGGCCTCCTGGATATCTCTGGGCCAGCCCCAAGTGCCTCTCCCCTATCAGCCTCAATCTCCCTGACCACCACCCCCTACTGCCCTCCAACCTGCAGACGTAACCCCTGCCCCCCCACACCAGCCCCTCAGCCCTAATCAGCCCTTTCCTACCTCTGCTTCGATCCCTATATAGAGAGGCAGTGGGACACCCCCCCCACCAAATAATCTCCCCAAGAGGCCCTACTCTCTATGGCCTCACCCCCTTGGCATGCCCGATGCCCAATGGACATTGCAAATTTGCCCCTTGGGCTGTGCCAATGGGCAAGGCTGGCAATGCCCAGGGGTCACCCCCTTACTCCTGACCTCCTGGGGGCCTCCATGGCTTCTCTTCACTCCAGTGGGGTGAGGTTGCCAACTTCCTGTTAGTGGGGAGCTGTTACAAACCCCGCTAGAGTGAAACAGTCCTGGTGGGTGCAGGGGTGCAGGGTGACACAGCAGGCCTGGGATTTCAGTCCTGGGCTCGCTAATAAGATTTGAATGGTGATTTAAATATTTTTAATCATCTCCATGCCGATCCTGGAAGTCCGGGTTCTGGAGACGCGCAGAGGTTGTGGTACCCAGCAGCAAGTCCGCTGAATGCGGGGGAGGTTAGACAGGTGGTGGAGATGGGAAATGCCCAGACTGAGGGGCTGAAGTGTATATATTTTAATGCAAGGAGTATAGTGAATAAGGTAGATGAGCTTAGGGCGTGGATAGCTGTTTGGGATTGTGATGTGGTGGCCATTACGGAGACTTGGATGTCTCAGGGACAGGACTGGGTACTTCAGGTGCCAGGCTTCAGGTGCTTCAGGAAGGACAGGGAGGGTGGCAGAAGGGGTGGTGGCGTGGCACTGTTGATCAGGGATAGTGTCATGGCTACAGAGAAAGAGGATGTCGTGGAGGGATTGTCTACAGAATCTCTGTGGGTGGAAGTTAGGAACAGCAAAGGGTCAAAAACTTTGCTGGGTGTAATCTATAGGCCGCCCAATAGTGACAGGGAAGTTGAAGTGCAAATAGGGAAACAGATTCTGGAGAGATGTTTTAATAACAGAGTTGTCGTGATGGGAGACTTCAATTTCCCAAACATCGACTGGAATATCCCTAGGGTAAGGGGTATAGATGGGGAGGAGTTTGTTAGGTGTGTTCAGGAGGGTTTCCTGACGCAGTATGTGGATAAGCCTACGAGGGGAGAGGCTGTACTTGACCTGGTACTGGCGAATGAACCAGGGCAGGTGATGGATCTTTCGGTAGGAGAGCATCTTGGATATGGTGACCATAATTCTATCTCCTTCACAATTGCGTTGGAACGAGATAGGATCAGGCAGGCTAGGAAGGTGTTTGTCTGGGGTAAGGGGAGATACGAAGAAGTCAGGAAGTTACTTGGACAAATAAACTGGAAGGAGGCGTTCTTAGGGAAAAGTACCGAAGGAAGGTGGCAGATATTCAAGGAATGTGTGTCTGGAGCTCTGAATGACAACGTTCCGATGAGACGAGGGGGTTTTGGTGGGTCGAGGGAACCATGGTGCACAAAGGATGTGTTGAACCTAGTCAGGAAGAAAAGGAAGGTGTACAAGAGGTTCAGGGAATTAGGAGATGTTAAAGATCTTGAGGAGTATAAGGACTGTAGGAGGGAACTTAAAAGGGAAATTAGGAGAGCCAGAAGGGGTCATGAGAAGACCTTGGCGAGTAAGATTAAGGAGAATCCCAAGGCCTTCTATAAATATGTGAAAGGTAAAAGGATAAGAAGAGAAGGGATAGGACCGATAAAAGGTGAGGGGGGAAAGGTTTGTGTGGAACCAGAAGAAATGGCGGAGGTGCTTAACGAGTACTTCGCCTCAGTATTCACGGTGGAAGCCGATCTGGGAGATTTTGTTATGGATTTGCAGCAGATGGAAAGGATTGAGTACGTGAATATTAAGGAGGAGGATGTGTTGGAACTTTTGAATTCTATCAAGGTAGATAAGTCGCCGGGACCAGATGGGATGTACCCCAGGATACTGTGGGAGGCGAGGGAAGAGATTGCAGAGCCCCTGGCGATGATCTTTGCGTCGTCAATGGAGACGGGAGAGGTTCCAGAGGATTGGAGGATTGCGGATGTAGTTCCTATTTTTAAGAAAGGGAACAGAGATAGCCCGGGAAATTACCGACCGGTGAGTCTGACCTCAGTGGTTGGTAAGCTGATGGAGAGGCTTCTGAGGGACAAGATTTACGAACATTTGGAGAGGTTTGACATGATCAGGAATAGTCAGCATGGATTTGTCAAGGGCAGGTCGTGCCTTACAAGCCTAGTTGAGTTCTTCGATAATGTGACTGAACACATTGACGAAGGAAGTGCCATGGACGTAGTGTACATGGACTTCAGCAAGGCGTTTGATAAGGTCCCCCATGCAAGACTTCTTGAGAAGGTGAGAGGGCATGGGATCCAAGGGCCTTTGGCCTTGTGGATCCAGAACTGGCTTGCCTGCAGAAGGCAGAGAGTGGTTGTGGATGGGGCTTTTTCTGAATGGAGGTCAGTCACCAGCGGAGTGCCTCAAGGATCTGTTCTGGGACCCTTGTTGTTTGTCATTTTCATAAATGACCTGGATGAGGAAGTGGAGGGATGGGTAAGTAAGTTCGCTGATGACACGAAGGTCGGTGGTGTTGTGGATGATCTGGAAGGATGGCAAAAGTTGCAGCAGGACATAGATAGGATGCAGGACTGGGCGGAGAAGTGGCAGATGGACTTCAACGCGGATAAATGTGTTGTCGTCCATTTTGGCAGAACCAACGGGATGAACGAGTACACTATTAAGGGCAGAAGTCTGAGTAGTGTTGAGGAGCAGAAGGATCTTGGGGTCCGGGTCCACAGGACTCTTAAATCGGCCTCGCAGGTGGAGGAGGTGGTCAAGAAGGCGTATGGTGTACTGGCCTTCATTAATCGAGGGATTGAGTTTAGGAGTCGGGAGGTAATGCTGGAACTTTATAAGACCCTTGTCAGGCCTCATTTGGAGTATTGTGCGCAGTTCTGGTCACCTCACTATAGGAAAGATGTAGAAGCTATTGAAAGGGTGCAGAGGAGATTTACAAGGATGTTGCCTGGACTGGGAGGCATGCCTTATGAAGTTAGGTTGAGGGAGCTGGGACTCTTTTCCCTGGAGAGACGAAGGTTGAGAGGCGACCTGATAGAAGTTTACAAAATGTTGAGAGGAATAGATAGGGTGGACTCTCAGAGGCTATTTCCCCGGTTTGAAATGGTCGCTACGAGAGGACACAGATTTAAGGTGCGGGGAGGGAGGTTCAGAAGTGATGTTAGGGGTAAGTTTTTCACTCAGAGGGTGGTGAGTGAATGGAATCGGCTGCCGTCAGTGGTGGTGGAGGCGAACTCGCTGGGGTCTTTTAAAAGACTTCTGGATGAGTATATGGGGTTTAATGAGATTGAGGGTTATAGATAGGTCTGTAGGTTGGTAGGTGATGTGGTCGGCGCAACTTGTGGGCCGAAGGGCCTGTTTGTGCTGTAGTGTTCTATGTTCTATGTTCTATGTTCTATGAATGGCCTCCACTTACATCTCCCGGCCTATTGCACTGCTAGAACAGCACAGTGGGCTGGGAGAATTGCCACCCTCATAATATTTTTAAGCAATTTCACTTTATCAGATAATACTAAAACACCTGCCCCAGTATCTAGCTTGAATTCTGTGGGACGACCATCAATCTCTAATTGAATGCTCTAATAATTATTTTCTCTTCTGTTAATTTCCCTGAAGAAGATTTGTTTTCTTCTGTGGAACTTCTACGTTTTGAATTTGACTGGGTTCTCTTGTTACCTTCTTCTTCCTCTGGATCTGCAAACTATTTGCAAATGTCACAACATCCTACAGTTTGGCATGCCAGGCATTCTTCTAGCTTGTGTAGGAATTTTCCACCACACCAATAGCATCTGATGATGGCAGTGAGAGCACTTTTTCCAGATTCCTCAACCATTTGCTTGACGGTGATTTCTCTTTTTTTATCTGACATATTGAATGGATTCATTTATTGTTCTAAGGGACCTCACTGTCCCCACACTGAGCCTTTCTGTTTTATCTGGTCTGTTGTACTACTTCTACTGCTTTTATGAGAATTAAATGTTCACTCATTTGCAAAAGGTCTTTTAAAATTTTCATCCAAGACCCCAATCACTATTCAATCGCACATTAATTCATCTCTGAAAATCTCAGTCATAAATCACTGTGATTCTATACAGGTAATTTATAAACAAATCTATACATTCACTCAGATTTTGCCTCCTCTCAGTAAATTTCACCCAATGATCAAACCTTTTCGAACACTGAATCAAATGCCAGAGAACTTTCTCACAATGAGCTTGAGGACTCATCAATGGTCTGCCTTACAATAACACGGTCTGCTATGGCCCTTACTGCATAAAGTACTGATTTGAACCTTTTTTTCCTTCTAATGTAAATTGAAGCCGAGAATCTCTTCCTCCAATTGCCCCCGTGTTCAAACTGTTGTGAGCCTTCCACAGTTCTGAAAGTAGCAATGTTGATTCCATGCATACCCTTAGCTTGTGAACCATTGCTGCTTCAGAAGTTTGGCCGTTTGACTGATATGTACTCACTGCTACCTGAACTCTAGCAAAGGGATGGGTGGGGGGCGCAATTTTTCTATCCTGTCCATCACAAAAACCGTAGCAGTTGGGGGGTAGACCATGCAAAGTTCCGTTGACCTCAAGTGGGATTTTCTGGTTTTAGGGCAAGCATGGCCAGAAAATTCCCACCCTGGGTTTGGGTGTCTACTTGGTCTGTTCTCAAGTGAGTCTTCAATCATTCTTTCTGTTTCTTTCCAAGAATTTCAAGGTCTATTAGCTTTGCAGTCCATCTTAGAGTTTTTCTATTTGTTGACACCATGTTTCAGGTAGTGTACATGAACACTTAATAGAAAACGACAGCTGCCACAGCCACTGCCACCATGTGTCAGAGACTAGATGGGGTATCTTTAGGGTTTTCCTGTTATCTTAAGAATGCTACTGTTGACCAGTATTTGTAAAGTCCATTTCTTGTTTATTTATAAATCTATATACACATCTCTTCCTGTATACAATGTTATTCTTTTGTCTACCAGATGTCAATCTCTCAGCAATATGACATTGCATACAATTATATCAGTAGTTACATCAGTATCAGATGTTAACCCTTTCATCTACAAAGAGCATTGACGGGAGAACTGATGAGACCATGCACTATGCTGAGGGGAAGGATAACTTACAGAAGGGCAAGCTGAAAGATCAAGGCCAGAGTTTTAAATGTATTAACTATGAAGGGTATCGTAAGAAGGAAAAGGAAGCACATTCCACATGTGGAAAGCAGTGTTCTAATGGCAAGGAGCTGAATTACTCTTGCATGTAAGTGTTTTACTGGAAAGAAGAAAAGTAAGCCCATAAATATGGTTACTGAAGAGATGTTGGATAATGGTTCTGACAAATCGCTCTGGATTGCTGCCATAAGGTCTCAAATTAAGGATTGTTTTGTGTTGGAATGACGACTGCAGAAGGAGAGAATCAAGCAAATGATATCAGACACTGATCCTATATGCAACATCATGTGCTTTGCAAACTTATGTGAAGTTGCTCAATTTGGTGGCCTGAAAATAAAATCATAGAAGATAAAGTTGGGAATTGATGATGATAGCAGACTGATTCCTAATGGGCAACTAAGCTGAAAGACCAACACAATAGGAAGAAAGAAGATCTCCAGTACCAGGGTGCACACCATCTCCATCCAGTTCAAGACACCCAGCCGTGGGGAGCTGAGCTTGTCTAGGAGGAGCCAAATATGACCAGCATGTGGTGGTTAAACAGGGAACAGTTTCAAAAGACTGAGAGACTCTGAGCTGGTTCACCAACCCCTAGAGAACAACCTGCACAATGGATATGGACAGCGGGCATTTCTGTCACATTATAAACCTCCAGAATGTTCTGGAGGAGACAGAGTTTTTGTCAGATGCTGCTTTTAAAAAATGGCACTTTTATGAAGAAAATAAATCCCAATAGTGCACACTAAGCAAAATCTCTTCATTTCAACTGGAAAAGGTCAAAAGCTTGAACTGGTAACCTATCATGCGTCAAAAAGGATTTACAATGTTTCACGTGACACTAAGCAATTGATTACTGAACAGACCCTGGCAGGTTACAAGAATAGGTTCAAAGATCTTGAATGTCCTCCTGATGAATATAAGCTTGAAGTAGATGAGAGTGTGGGTCCAATTTAGCATTTCCAAGGATTGTTGAAGCTTCCCTCAATTGCAACCTGAAATGTTAGCTAGAGGAGCCTCGAAAGATTAGAGTAATTAAGAAAGTGACAACTCCTATAGAGTGGATTAGCAGCAAGGTAGCAATGACAAAATCTGGAAAGACAAGGATTTGCATAGATCCAAAGGATCTTAAAACTTCAAAGAGATTTCACTATGCAAAGTGATTCTGCCACAACCTGGCAAGGCAAAGGTCTTTACTGCCATAGATGCTAATGATGGATTTTAGCAAGTGGAGTTAGATGAAAGCAGCAGTTTTCTGACTATATTGAGGATGCCATTTGGGAGGTACAGATGGTTGCACAAGCCATCTGGCATTTATATTGCTCTGGAATAGTATCAACACATATAACATGAGATAATCAATGATCTACCAGGGGTGCAAGCAATCACAGACAATCTGCTAGGCTATGGATGTGGAGACACAACAGAAGAACTCATTGCTGACCATAATCAGAATCTAATGAGACTACTAGAGAAAGTTTGCCGGAGAAACCGGAAGATGAACAAGAAAAAACTGCAACTGAAGATGACTGAAGTCAGGTACATGGGCCATGTAGCTACCAGCAAAAAAACTTTTAGCCCTGACCCTGATAGGATGCAATCTGCAGCGGAGATGCAGCAACCAACAGATGTGAAGGGAGTCCAATATCTTGTTGGATCATTGAACTAGCCAACTTCTTGTTTGATTTGTCATTGGATTGTAAACCTCTGTGCAGGCTTACTGCAAATGATGTTCCGAGGTATTGAGACACAGAACATGAAGCAGCTTTCACTCACATCAAACAATAATGCCTATGTTGACGTATTATGATGTCAATGGCAAAGTCACCCTGAAGCTCCCTGAAGTGTGATTCCAGTGAAAGAGGCTTTGTAGTAACCTTTGAGCAGCAAGGACAACTCGGTGCATTTGCATTCAAAGTATTACCATAAAATGAGCAATGCTATGTTATATTATTTACTCCGTTAATGTGTAATTGACGTAGGAGTGACAGAAATACAAACAATGTTGACAGAATCGTAGACTTATTGTAACTTAAACTGGAACATATGTACACACCACAAGTACGGGAACACATTCTCAGACATTTTACTCTGTCAATCTGTACCTTAAACTCTCAGGTTGTAGATCACTTGCAACATCACTGCTTCAGTGACTCTCCACTTACATTCTCTTAAAGTGACCCCAACTATGAGACAGATTGAGAAAGAATATGCCTTTGCTTGTTTACTGTTTAGAGATGAAATAATGGTAAAGTCTGACCACAAGTACTTCAAAGCATCTTTCTCATTCTATCTGCTCCAAAGTATTTACAATGGATGTTACTCTGTTTACAGAGATATCAGTTGAAGGTAAAGTACAAGCAAGGGAAGCATCAACAGGCTGTCAAGAACTGAACACCCTTTCAAGGAAGTTGACGATCCTTGTACAGAGCATGAAATTTCCCACATCCTACAAGACAGCATAACATGCTCTGGAAGTCATCAAGTATGCAGAGACTGTGAATCTGACAAACAAGTGTCTTTCTCAGATCAAGGAAACCATACAAGATGTAACTCATGTGCTGCAGGAAAGTTGTGATGGGAGGAGAGCCTGAAACCATCAAGGAAAAACCTGTTGTAGTCAGAGTGTTTTGGGCATACAGAGTGATCTTTCAACTAAACATTGCTGTGTAGTGCTTGATGTTTACCCAGAACATAAAATATTACTTTAAAAAAACTAAGCACATCTTTTAAAAGAAGATGGAATTGTTGCAATTATGGCAATATTTTGCAAACTAATGCAGTGCTGTAAAATTGAGACAAAGATAGTGAGTTAGTATTACCATGCTAAAAACACTGCTTTAACACGCCCGATGGTAAATAAAAGTAAAAATGTTAAATGTTTAATCACCATTCCACATACTGCCCTGAAAATTAATCAGGATTGTAAAAGTGCTAGGTTCCAAGGACTTGTCGACGATAGTTTATTATGTACTCTGAACAGCTCTTACATGTTTCCACTCTGCTTACGCCCCATGGAGAACTCCTGTGCTTCCGACACATGATCCTTTAAATAGCCACATCATCATGTAACCACTGAGACCATGTCTTCCCCATTAAGTTGGAACAACTGGTGGTACTGAGACGCAACAGTGTGGACAAAGAGTAACTGTGTGCAAACCATTTTATAACATACAGAACTATTTACATGGGGTGAAACATGGATTAAGCTGTTGCAGTGGGTGCATAGCCCATCGCGTCTCTTCCTTCACCCACCCCCACCAAAAGACAAAGGCTATTTTCAGACCAGTTTGTTACATAGTCCTGAAACATTGTGCTTGGTTTGTTCATATGCCTTGAGCATTTTATTATGCCAGTTGCCTGTGCAGAAGATGCTCTCAGGCTGGTGTCCTCAGTGTGGATGACTTAAGGTGTTCCTTCAGTTTATCCAGTGGGTGTAGGTAGTGCAGCATTGGCCTTTGGAGGAGCCTCCATTTCCACAGATTTGGGGGCCTATATGGATAGCTGGGCTACCTTTTGATTTGCTGGTGCTGGTCCATGCGCTGCTGCAAGACCTTGTTGCCAGTGGAGATTCCATTGAGCATACAAAGAAAATGGCATTGGTCCAGCAGAGACATGAATGTGGTAAATTTTAAGGATTCTTCATCCAGTAGAGGATGCCAGAATTTGCATTTTGCATCTAGGATGCTGAAAACATTAGCACAAGTCATGTCAACTATCACCCTCTCAACCATCTTCACAGGGTGATGAGGTCAGAATAACACTGGCCAATGCAAATCCTGACCAAGTCATCTTTTTTTACTGCATCAACCATTGCTTCATGGCTAATGGTCATCTAACTTCATGTGATATGTCACAGGTAGTTTACCAATGACATCCTATTTGCATAGTTCTTTGTACTCTCTCATTTCTGAGGACTGATGTTGCAGAATATGTATATCTGGGCCAAGGCAGATGAGCCTCAGTGTGATGTTGTCCCACACACCTAACAGTGGTCTTACGTTATAGTTGACTTTGTGAAACTTGAAGCTGCTCTGTGTTCAATGGAGAATGGCCACACCTTCAGTGTGGATGGTTTGTCCACCAGTGACCATGAGTCCACCTGATACTGGGGTCTGGTGCTGAATATGGGACTAGTTTCCATTGCATTTGCCTGGGCAATACATTGAACTTTGCTCCAGTGTTCATCTTTACCTCCAGTGCTGCAAACCATGTTGAGAGTGATGAAGACTCACCCTTCTCTGTCCCAGTATCAACACTCTCACAGTAGACTGTTGTTGGAAGCTCGGTGGTTTGGCTGAGCTCCAGTTTGTTCACCTTGTTCACACTCCGAACCTTGCAGGAAAGTCCAGCTGCAATGTGGCTGGTGGTATAGGAGGGCTGGCATGGTTTGGATCTGCAGCATTTTACAAAATAGTTCCACTTGCGACATGTGTTGCAGAATTTATCAAATGCCAAACATGCTGTTCTATTTTGAGGATGATGGCCACCATAGTTGTAACAGAGTGTGCCCTGAACCATGAAAACTTCTATTTCCTGCCTGAAATCTTTGCTACTTTTCTCAGATGGCTCATTTAGAATGCAGATGCTGATGGCTATTTACAATGTTAAATCTTTCTCTTGTAGCAGCTGATCACTGTGGAACTCACTGACTGTACAATCCTTGACTAAGTCACTGGTAAGTATGCCAAATGCACTTTTGTTTGCTAAAATTTTTATGGTTGCAGTGAATGACTATATTGACTTGTCAAATCTTTGGTTTGTACTGATAGATTTAATAAGGTGGATGTTTGCACCCTTTTTGATTTGCCTGATAACCCAGCAATAGATGTGTTACTCCCTTACAGACTTGTCCCAGTTGTCCGCAATGTTTTAGTGGAACGTGAGTGGGTCAAGGTGGCAAATTCCTTGTGCCATACTGCCAACTCCTGACATCATGTTAAAGTGCTGGGTTCCAACTGGTGATCAAGGACTTATAATATTAATTTATTAAATAATCTGAGCAGTTGTTACATGCTTCCACTCTGCCGGTGCTCCGGCGAAACCTCCTGTGCTTCTGACACAAGATCCTTTAAGTAACCACATTATCAGGTCATCCTGTGATCACTTGGCCTACAAAGACAAATAAAAATTTGTAAAATTTTTTGAAAAGCACTGAACATGTGCTGTTATAGTGAATGAGAGGGCACTGACCACTGGACCCCATGGATATATAATAAACTATTCTTGTTCTGGCACCTACAGAATAAACTACATGACAGACAAGGATTAAAGGTAAAGAGAGTATGCTTTTATTCCCAGACAGATAGCTCATGGAGTACAAGAGTAGACCATCTAAAAGGCCCCAGATGATACATGGTCACTTTGACAGCTGAACCTCATTTAAATAGAACCAGCAAGTGAAAGTGGAACTGAGCCACGACAGATCAGCCATGATCTTATTGAATGGTGGGGCAGGCTCGAAGGGCTAAATGGCCTACTCCTGCTCCTATTTCTTATGTTCTTCTGTTCTTATGACCTGCCCTGAAGTGGCTTCTAGAGGAATTGGGAAGAGGCTGTGTTATCGCCTAATAGCACTCTCAAACTTTTGACCTTAACTTTAATGCCTCCACATGGTGTCCAGAAGCTTCTTATCAACAATGAACCCTATTCTGAAGGCCAAAGGGCTTTGTAGTCCTATTTCTGATTTGCATCAATTAATTGCTTTCCATCTGATTCACCCACCCAGATTTCAGCATAAGCACTTGGTAGAAACACACTGCTGCTTGAATATCAACTCCCATTCCGCTTGGTTTCTAAGGAAGAATTCTTTAATGCTTGTGGAAGTGGAAGATCAGACCAGGACAATGCAAGAGGTTATTTGTTAAGATCAAATTGGTTTTATCTGAATCAGGTAATACAGCACCTTTTGGATTCAAACCTATTTGTTTCTGGATTCAACAAGAGTAGCGTGTAAACTCAGCATTCTTTCCTAACTATAAAGAAACAATAGGTAAATTTTACTTCCAGCATGTTGGATGATTTGTCTGATTGAACCGTCTAATGTCTCATATAATCCCTACAGAGCAGAAAGAGGCCATTCAGCCCATCAAGTCTGCACCAGCCATAACCCATTCAGGCTCTATCCCTGTAACCCTGCATACTTACCCTGCTAATCTCCCTGACAGTAGGGTCAATTTAGCATGGCCAGTCAACCTAACCTGCACACCTTTGGAGTATGGAAGGAAACTGGAGTACTCAGAAGAAACCTACACAGACAAAGGGAGAATTTGCAAACTCCACGCAGACAGTGACCCGAGGCCGGGATTGAACTCGGGTCACTGGCACTATGAGGCAGCAGTGCTAACCATTCATAGAGATCTGCAGCATGGAAACAGGCTCTTCAGCCCAACTTGCCCATGTCACCCTTTCTTTTAAGTCCCTAAGCTAATCCCAATTGCCTGCATTTGGCCCATATCCCTCAATACCCATCTTATCCATGTAACTATCTAAATGCTTTTTAAAGGACAAAATTGTACCTGCATCTACTACTACCTCTGGCATCTTGTTCCAGACACTCACCATCCTCTGTGAAAAAATTGCCCCTCTGGACACTTTTGTATCTCTTCCTTCTCAACTTAAACCTATGCCCTCTAGTTTTATTCTCACCTACCTTTGGGAAAAGATATTGACTATCTACCTTATCTATATTCCTTATTATTTTATAGACTTCTACAAGGTCATTCTGCAGCCTCCTATACTGCAGAGAATAAAGTCCCAGTCTACCCAGTCTCTTCTCATAACTCAAACCATCAAGTCCCGGTAGCATTCTAGTAAATTTTTTCTGCACTCTTTCTAGTTTAATAATATCTTTTCTATAATAGGGTGACTAGAACTGCACATAATATTCCAAGTGTAGCCTTACCAATGTCTTGTACAACTTCAACAAGACATCCCAATTCCTGTATTCAACGTTCTGACCATTGAAACCAAGCATGCCAAATGCCTTCTTCACCACTCTGTCCACCTGTGACTCCACTTTCAAGGACTCCACTCCTGCCTATTATTTTTAAAAGGAATGAAAATCACAGGCTAATAAAAGAAAAACCAGGCTGACAAACTTTAACAAGCTAATTGTTCCATTTAGTAATGGATGTGTTTGAATAAAAGTGGAATTTAATTCGCTCCTAGTTAACTAAATCCTGGATGTTCAATAGGACCATACTAAATATAATTGGCATGATTTTTCGAGCAAAATTTGTTCAAATACATATATTATTTCTTTAAATATAAATCCTTAACATCTTTCCAATAGATTCTGAAGTCTTAATAAATGCACCTTTATATATTGTTATTAGTTATGAACATCCCTTTCTGGAGATACATTAGACACTCACAGAGCTCTTTAAGATTAATCAATGTGATAAAGTGAGCGTCTGCATGGACGCTGGCGCGGATCGCACTAATCGCCTCACAACCGACTTTACCACATTTTTGCCCTGAAAGCAGGCAGGACACAATGGTAAAATCGGGCCCTAAGTCTGGTTCTGCAAAGCTCTGGAGCACGTTTCCCACTGCTAGGAATGGCATGCACTCGCACCCGATTCCGTGTTTACAGCTTCATTAATTACACATGAGGAAGAATCGCTCTCAGTTATCTGGAGGATTGGGAGCTGATTCATTCAGCTGCCATCAGAGGTCCAGGCACCATAGATAAACATCAGTCCAATGCACTCATATTGCACTCTTTGGCCCATCTGCCTCCACAAGCCCGTGTCAGATGTCCACAACACAAAGGCAGGCTAGCAACCTCATGAAGAAATCTGTACCCTGACTCAATCACCGTTCCCTCGGGGGCTTGGTTCAAGAACCTGAGTGTCCTCTACTGAAGATAAGGCTCCGGGAAATGTGCCAACCTCACTGATTCAGCCTGGGGGATTGTTGCTCAGGTGGTCAGTGTGACTGACAACCTTATCAGAAGCATCACACTGTGCAGCAAGTGGATGAATGATCTCATCTGCTCCTTCAAGATAAATCCTCTCTCTTCACTCCAGATTCCTTCCACTCTCATAGCATCATGTCACATCATGTCCTCAAACAACTTTGCAGACTTCAGTCATCCATTAATGGGGAACACATATTCTCTCACGGATATCTTCACATCATCAAAATCCCATCTGTCAATTTGCTCAAACTCCACCCTCTGGTTCACCCTGTGAGGATTCACCTCTTTGCATAGCCAGATTGTAAAGGGCACAGCAAACTGTAATCATACGGAAAACGCTCTCTGGGCAGATTGCCGAAAGCTACGAGTGGCCCACAGCTTCAGCAGTCTATGGTCTGCTCTGTGAGGGAGCAGGAGGAGCTGTAAAGAGCATTGCACCTGTCCTCGGCTGGAGGATGACACACCAGAACCATGAGTCAGTATTTGAGTGGATGGCCCTTATCCCCAGCAACCATCCCTGTGGATGTTCCGGATCCAGTCATTGTTGTTGTGGAAATTCCCACTCTCCCTGACCCCAACACCTACAAAGGATTAAAAATTGACACAGCGACGCTGGGTGATGGTCATATTGTGCTAATTTGAGAATGTCACAGGACAAAAAGATCCAGATACCAAGAGATGTGGGTCCAAATCCCATAAATAAGGAGACTAAAACTGCAAACAGTACTCCTGATGTAGGCTCACCAAAACCTTGTATATTTTTGTATTTAATTCCCAACACAATAACAACAACATTCTATTAACTTTCCTAGTTATTTGCAGTGCCTGCATTTTAGCCTTTTGTAATTCATGCGCGAGACCACCCAGATTCTTCTGCATCACATAGCTCTGCAATCTCTCACCATTTTATTAATATGTTTCTTTATTACTTTTCCTGCCAAAATGGACATCTTCACATTTTCCCAAATTTGTGAGATCTTTGTGCACTAACTTAGTCTATCTATATCCCTTTGTAACTTCTGTATGTCCTCTTCACAATTCACCTTTCTTCCTATCTTTGCAACTGGCCTGTAGTTTCCTGCTTTCTGTTACCCTCCCTTTATTGAATAAAGGAGCGACATTTGTTATTTTCCAATCCACTGGAACCGTTCTAGATGGGTGGCATGGTGGCACAATGGACAGCACTGTTGCCTCACAGCACCAGCGACCCAGATTCAATTCCTGACTTGGATCACTGCCTGTACAGAGTCTGTATGTTCTCCCCATGTGTGTATGGGTTTCCTCCGGGTGCTCCGGTTTCCTCCAACCATCCAAAAGACGTACAGGTTAGATGTATTGGCCATGCTGAATTCTCCCTCAGTGTACCCAAACAGGTACCAGAGTATGGTGACTAGGGGATTTTCACAGTAACTTCATTGCAGTGTTAATGTAAGCCCACTTGTGACACAAACAAATAAATTTTTAAACTTCTCCGAATCAAAGTAATGTTGGGCAATTAAAATCAATATATCCGCTATCTTACCAGCTATCTCTTTTAAGACCCTAGGATGCAAGCCATCAGGAGCCAGGAGTTTGTCAGCCCACAACTCCAACAATGAACTCAATTCACCTCCCTGCTGATTGTAATTTTTCTGAGTTTCTCCCTCCCTTCCATTTCCTGATTTGTAGTTATCACTATCTAGCATGGGGTGTTACATGTATCATTTGGTGAAAACTGATGCAAAATATCTTCAATTCATTTGCAATCTCTTTAGTTTCCATTATTAATCCCTTAGACTCACTTTCTATCAGACCAACATTCACTTTATTAACTCTTCTTTTTTTGGTTGCTATATAAATCCTTACTATCTATCTTTATATTCCCAACTATCTTTCTCTCGTACTCTGATTTTTCCTTTCTTATTAATCTTTTAGCCAATTGTTTTTTATATTTTGTCCAATCTTCTGACCGGCCACTCATCTTTGTGCAATTACGTGCTTTTACTTTATGTTTGATACTAACATTAATTTTTTTTAGTTAATCCTGGAGGGAGGGTCTTCCTCTTGGAATTTTTCTTTCCCCTCACAATGTATTTATTCTGTTTTTTTCTGAAATATCCCGTTAACTGTCTACCAATGCATCCCTATCCTTAACCTAATTTATCAATTTATTTTGGCTAGCTTTGCTTTCATGCTTGCATAATTGCCCCTATTTAAGTTAAAAATATCACTCCTGGACTCACTCTTCTCCCCCTCAAACTGAATGTAAAATACGATCATATTATGTCAAAGGATGCTTAATAAGTTGCTGCAATATAACTGCTGTCATTGTGTGCCAGTGGTTGAAGGAGTAAATTATGAAGATGGTGTGAGGTGCAGATCCACGGACACTCCTGGCTTAAATTGCGTTGTGCTTCTTAAGAACATAAGAACATAAGAAATAGGAGCAGGAGTAGGCCATCCAGCCCTTCGAGCCTGCCCCGCCATTCAATAAGATCATGGCTGATCTGTCGCTGCTCAGTTCCACTTTCCCGCCCTCTCCCCATAACCCTTAATCCCCTCTCTTATCAAAAACCCATCAACCCGCGTCTTAAAAATATTTAGTGAGGCAGCCTCCACCACTTCAACGGGCAGAGAATTCCAGAGATTCACCACCCTTTGAGTGAAGAAGTTCCTCCTCAACTCCGTTCTAAACCGCCTCCCTTTTATCTTGAGGCTGTGCCCCCTAGTCCTACTGTCTTTTTTGAGCGGGAAGAGTCTCTCCACCTCTATCCTATCCATCCCATTCATCATCTTATACGTCTCAATGAGATCTCCCCTCATTCTTCTAAACTCTAACGAGTACAAGCCTAGTTTATTCAGCCTCTCCTCATAGCTCAACCCCCTCAACTCCAGTATCAGCCTAGTAAATGCTGTTGAAGCTGGACTCATCCAGGCTAGTGACTTGTGTCTTGTGAGCAGACATTAAGGAGTCAGGAGATGAGTTACTCACCACATAATACCTAGCCTATGGCATGCTCCTATGGCACTGTGTTTGGCTGATCTATTTAAATTTATCGTCAGTAGTAACTCCCAAAATGTTAATGATGGGCGATAGTCATGCCTTTGAATCTTAAGGGGAGGTAATTATCCCTTGTTGGAGTTGGCCATTGCCTGGCACAATGTTATTTGCCACTTATCGGCACAAGCTGACATCAATGGTGCCAAACAACATTGGTAACTATTAATTTCAGATCATGTTAGGCAACTAGAACAGAATATCCATTAGAACAATTTGTATTTCTGTTTCAAAGTAAATCAGTTGTGTGTTTTCACCTCATTCAACAATCTTTTCTTTGTTGCACACTGCGGCTTGTAGGATTAGTAGCTTGTGTTGTGACACCAGATTAATTTGAAAACTGAGATTGATAGATTTTTGTTAGCCAAAGATATTAAGGGATATGGTACAAAGATGGGTATACACGGTTAGGTCGCCATTCAGGCATGGCCTCATTGAATCATGGAACAGGCTCAGAGGTCTATTTGAGTGTAAATGTCCGACTTCTGTTCCTGTATGCTCAGATGGCAACTTTCAACACACAAGACCTTTAATCATAGAGGGAAATAGAGACATGCCTCTTTAACCAGTTTCATTACTATAGCAACATATAGTTTGAATCTTAAGGCCTCCAGAAAGATGAGATCTTCATTAAAAGGAAAATGATTACAATGTATGAGCACCTTGATTACTTAAAATAAGAGGTTTTAGTAACTAATACAAATAAGAATTTTTGACAAAAGTGGAGTGAAGGCTCTAATCAAGTAATGGGCAGGGAATATTTTTTGTGACAGATCCAGACTTGACAAATTATTAGTGAGCCTTTTCAGAGTATGATAACTAAATGGCAATGTTGAACAACAGTTCACATCATGAAAGCAAAATACAGTGCATTTTGACAGCTTCAAAACATGACTGCTGTGATAATATCTCACGTTGTGACACAAAGTTGGCATTTGAAAGCATTAAATAACGTTTTGAAATTCTAGGAAAAATTCCAAATGTAATTGTTGTGAAACTTAAGTGACTCTCCCAAAATGAACCAGGTGTACTTAGATTTCCAAAAAGCCTTTGATAATTGGTCTTTATGAAAGTGTGTGACTGAAGGTGAAAACAGTGGAAATTCAAGCTGAAACCTGGAGTAAAATATTGTTTGGGAGGAAGAAAACGTGTGGAATCTGGTCAGGGAACTAATGCCAAAGCGAGGTGGGGGGGTGGGGAGTGTGGAAATGTTCAGTAGGATACCACAATGCTCAATATTGTGCTGATTGATATTACTGACCCAGTTGAATACATAATACCAACCCATAACAAACGAGATTGAGAGAGAGGGGATGGAGATAGGCAAAAGTAACCAAAGGCCTGAAAGACAGGGGGGCAATAAAATCTGTTGTCATACAGAATCAGTGACAGGCGAAATGCAAGCTATCCCATTTTAACAGAAAGAGAGAACATTATACATGTGCTAGGTATAATTTAGGTGGAAAGGTGGACCTAGTTTGAGAGCTCCATATTATAAGGAAAGGCTCCTTGGGGAAGGGTTACTTTGACAAACGTAGAGAGTATATATTAGATTTTTTTGAATGATAAAGGAACTAGACTCAGTTCAGATGGATATGTGAGATAGTCGGTCTGAAGGCTATACATGTAAAAATCGTAGCTAAAGATTTATTTAGAAAGGAAGCATGTCCTTCAGTATCTTTGCTCACCAAACCAACCCCATGGTAGGGATTTCCTTTAGTCTTCTCTTTGGAAATTTGGCAAATGCCTGAATAAAGGGAACTCTTCCAGTTGTGGAGGTTAAATTGCAAATTAGCTGAGATTAACATGATTCCTTCCAGATTTGTTTGATTGTCCGAGGAGTCTGAAAGGATTTTTTCGGAATTTCCCTTAATTGGTCACACAGCTTTGCCTCTGCCGGTAAAACAATGTAGTTAAAGATTGGGTCAGCTAATTGTCTAGTTACACTTTTTAAATGGGTTTGATCTGAGACTACCCCTCCTCCACTTGTAAAGAAAGAAGAGGGAAAAGAGGAAAAGGAGGAGGAAAATGACAATTTATAGCACCTTTAATATCCTTAGGCTATCCCCTCTCCTTACCAACAACAAATGTTTGCAAGTAATTAATTATTTAAGTCCCTTCTTGTTTTCTGTAGACTGGTGCAACATTTGAATTGCCTGCAACAATTTTGTGAAATAGCAGTGAGAGGAAGGACTGGTTCATCTATTTCTGGAGAGAAGACAACTCTTCATCTTCAAAAGAAAATGCCATGGGATTTTAATGAATCCAGCTAAATAAGCAGCTTATATAATTATAAAAGTAGAGACCATGTATTAAGCGGTATTGTACCTTGATACGACAGTACCTTGTTGAGACCACGTCTTGAGTATTAGATCAAGTTTTGTTTGCTAATATGTAAAGAAAACACATTTGGACCATGTAGGCAAGAGTCACATAACTGGTTCCTGGCATTAGGGGATGGAGCTGCAGGGAGAAAGTGGTGAAGAGTATGTTCTTTAAATTTGAAATGTAGTGATTGAGCAGATTTCCTTTAAAGTAGATGAGATTTAAGTGATGTTGGGAAGATTCACTTGTTGCATTATTTCAATGCATGCCAAGATAACAGAACAAAGCAACAGAGTTTAAAACTCGTGAAAGGAAAATTTCTGGTTGATGGCAAATCAGGAAGAGCATGTTAAACAAATGGTAGTAATCCTTTTGAATGATATTCTGGATTAAGGCATGGAAATAAAAAATGTATACCTCTATAAGAGGTCATTATATGATGTAAAAAATGCATTTTTTTGTTTGTCTAGATGGATAAGGTAGGCAAGATTAATGGCTTGTCTTTCTTATCTAACATGGGGTGGTGAATTGTAACCCCAAGAACCAGTGAGATGGGGGATGAGATTTTTAGAGAATGGCGCAACTTGGCACCAAGCTATTTGGATTCCTGCAAGTAATGTGCTCACCACAGCTAGGAGTTTAATAATGCAGGCAGGAGGGCAATTATTACAGCAATTAATGTCATTTAGAAATGATAATTCAGGATTTGAAATATAATTTCACTGAGATTTATGTGCAATAGTTCCAGCATAGGCCGGCGAGAAAACTAGATAGAACATGAAAGTGCATTCCAGCACTGCTTATGGGCCGCAAGGGGTCTTCTGCCTCCTATCTAATCTATTATGTAAATCACCCTGAGATCTGACTGCCAATTGTTTATTAATTGTGTTGAATTGTATGTATTAACTGTGTATTCACTTGAACTCCCTATAAATTGACAAAGACAAAAAGTGTGGTTGTTGGGTTAGGAATTGCATACTTGTAAATACCTACCTCTAAATAAATACAGAAATGTATAAAGATTGGTTGCAGCTCTTTCACCAACTGGTTTTCATGATGGAAAAAAATATTTAACTGAAGATAAAGATTAGGAGCTAAGGAAAATAAAACAGACAAAAAAACTGCAATCGGATCCGTTGTAAAAAATAGCAGAGGCAATATAAGTTGTTCATGTTTACCCACCGCCCCCCACACCAAACACACACCGATGTTCTGAGTTTGAATCACATATCTAGTGGAAAAATGTTATGGATAGATACACATGGTAGCATACTTACCAAGAAGAAAACAAGGTTTTGGTGCTGTTGCTTCATACCAGAAGTAAAATCAGAAATAAACTATTTTGTAAGCTGAATGCATGACAACTGTTGAGCAACAAACAGTTTAGCAATCTTCTATTAGGTTTCTTGGTGAAGTTGATGAGAAGTATTATCTGTTAAATGCCTACGAGGGCCTGGTCAGTCTTTGATTGATTTCAGAAAGTAGATGGTCATTTCATGGAAGAATATGTCATGGAATTAACAAGTTATAAAAAAAAATCATTGATAAGATTTAATGTGGCCATACCTGGCTAAGGTTGAAGTTACAAAAACAGAAAAAAGCTGAAAAATCTCAGCAGGTCTGACAGGTCATCTAGATTCAAAAGATTGGCTCAACTCTTTCTCCATAGATGCTGTCAGACCTGCTTAGATTTTACAGCATTTTTCTGTTTGTGTTTCAGATTCCAGCATCTGCAATATTTTGCATTTATCCTAGGGTTTAAGTTGTTGGATTGTGCTATGATGCCTCATATGTGCAGGCTCTTGGATCTCACTGAGAAAGAGACCCATTTGGATTAGATGTCTGCTGCCTTTTAAGAAATCCTGGGAAACCATCATTCCCTTAAGCTTTTATAGGACAAATGGGCCATGAGATTGCCAGATTTCAAAATACCCTAGACTTAGTCTGGATATCAATAAATTGAAAGAGTTAAAGGAAGGTGAAAGCATCTTTAGAAGACAACGGAATACAACAGAAGACAGAATTGTAATAATAATAATAGGCAAATGGATCCCAAAAATGCCCATGTAAAAATTAATAACTGCATCCGATGTGATGTGACTATAACAAGAATTTCTATAAGATCGTTAACATAATGAAACTCCCCAAGGCACTTCATAGAAGCATTATAAAACTAAGTATGACACCAAGCCACATAAAGATTTTACACAACTAAAAGCTTAACCAAAGAGGTAGGGAGTGATTCTCGGTCTGTTCACGCCAGCAGGATTCTCTGGTTCTGCTGCAGTGAACAGAGATATGGCTGAGCGCCAAACTTACCAATAGTTGACTTCCTATCTCAGCTGCCTGAATCCAAATCTCTTACATTCTCCAGATGTATGAATCAGGACCACTCTGCTCTCTGGCTGTCTAACTGCCCAACAACCAGCCAGCCTCTCTATCTGGATGGCTTCAACTAGGAATCTAATTTGAAAAATGTAGATCAGATCTGTTAAATTCCACAGGACCTCAGGGAAACTGCTATATCTGGCTTGCCCAGCTGTTAAATCATCATACCTGGCAGTTATTACTAGGTCCATGGTGTAAGTTATTGTGATTGGTCAAGAACTAATGAGAATCTCAGCAGGATAGTAATGTGATAATAACACTCTTTTGCATAAATATTAAACGCTCCAACTTTTAAATGGATGCAGGGAAAAGACCAGTGGTGAAGGTGAAATTTAAAGGGAATGAAGACGACTATAGTGAATGGGGGACATAAATTCCACTGTAATTTTGAAAGAAATTTTAGTTGCAGCCTTTGCTGAGGCTGAGAGAGAGAGATAGTTAAGTGAAAAGTTTAATAAAAGAAACAAAGTCAAAAGAAAAGCAATGTCTAAGCATGAATCTATGGCAAACGACAGAGCTGCCCAGTAGCCAAAGTTTCCTCAGCCAAGGTGGTGGAGAAGTGGTTGTGAGATAAATTATCCTGTTTCTGCTGCACAGCATAACCCAAATAGCTTGCTCAGAAAGAACTGGTAGCAGACTGGTTGGCATAGTTGTCTCATTAACTGGCTGTAACAGTTTTATGTTGTGTCATTAGTAGGACAGTTTGCAGCCAATGTCGCTGTTCTGGTTCTCAACTGATCTGAAGTAGGTGAAAGACTGTTCCATATCCCTCACATTTATTCCATGCAGTTACAATATAGACTAGAGATATGGTTGGAATTTTATCAGATTTGAGACCTTCAAGTTTTTAGGTGTCCAGATCACCAACAACCTGTCCTGTTCCCCCCCATGCCGCCACTATAGTTAAGAAAGCCCATCAATGCCTCTACTTTCTCAGAAGGCTCAGGAAATTTGGCGTGTCAGCTACGACTCTCTCCAACTTTTACAGATGCACCATAGAAAATATTCTTTCTGGTTTATCACAGCTTGGCATGGCTCCTGTTCTACCCAAGACCGCAAGAAACTACAAAAAGTTGTTAATGTAGCCCAGTCCATCACGCAAATCAGCCTCCTATCATTGACTCTGTCTACATTTCCTGCTGCCTCGGCAAAGCAGCCAACATAATTAAGGACCCCGTGCACCCTGGATATTCTCTCTTCTACCTTCTTCCATCGGGAAAAAAATACAAAAGCCTGAGGTCATGTACTAACCGACTCAAGAACAGCTCCTTCCCTGCTGCTGTCAGACTTTTGAATGGACCTACCTCACATTAAGTTGATCTTTCTGTACACTCTAGCCATAATTGTAACACTACATTCTGCACTCTCTCACTTCCTTCTCTATGAAAAGTAGGATTTGTCTATGTAGCGCACAAGAAATAATACTTCTCACTGTATGTTAATACATGTGACAATAATAAATCAAATCAGAATCAAGATATACTGCTGTTGATTATTATGTGATGCCTTCTTTCAGGCAGTATCATGAGAAATGGGCTGCTCCTTTTTCAACCTTCTTTGACTCTGTCAATGGTGAAGGTTTCAGCCGCATCCTGCTCAAATTTGGTCACCATCCTCCACGATGATGTACGAACCCCACCAACAGAACTACTGTAGATCCAATCTCAGTGAAGACTGGGATCAGGCAAGGCCTTGTCAACCCTCTTCTCCATTTTCTTCACTGCAATGTGTGCTGCACCTCACGTCCAGCAAGCTACCCAGGGTTGTGAAAATAGCTTATCAAATACTTGGGAAAGAGTTCAATTCATGCCACTTTTAATCCAAAACTGAAAGCACCCCAACTCTGTCACCGAGCTTCAGTATGCAGTTGATGTTTGTGTGCGTGTTCACTCAGAAACTGAGCTCCAGGTTATTGTAAGCTCCCCTGACACAGATGAGAAAATGGGCCTTACAATTGGGCTTTACACCAAGCACACAGAAAGCTTCATCCCTCTCTCAACCAACTCCCAAAGCACAGCATCTCCCCACATCTAATGCGATCAACAGTGAGATCCTGAAAAATGTTGACCATTTTCCATGTCTTGGGAGCTTCATCTCAACGAAGGCAGACGTAAGCGTAAAATTTGATCATCAACTCCAACATGCCTTCAGCTAACTGACAAAAAATTATTTGAGCACCAAGATCTCAAACCCAAGACTAACTTATGAGTTACTGGGCATTATTCATCCTCCTGCTCCTATATACTCCTGAAACTTGGACAACTTACAGCAGGTAGCTCAAAGCACTGGCATAATATCACCAGTGGTGCCCTCACAAGTCCCTCTAGTGGCAAGAAAGGAGGTCCAGTAGCAGTTGTCCAACTTCGAGATGTTAATCACAGAAAACCAGCTCCACTGGGGAAGATGTATTGTTTGTATGTCTGCTACCAGAATCTTGAAGCAACTGCTCTACTCAGAATTTGTCATGGCAGCAAGATCCCAGGAGGACAGTGAAATACTTTAGTGATGTCCCCAAAACATCAGTGAAGAGGTCAAACATCCTGCTGACTCATGGGAATCCCTGGCTTGTGACCAATTAAAATGGAGAAGTTTTGTTTGGGAAAGAATTGGACATAAGATCATAAGAAATAGAAACAAAAACAGGCCATTCAGCCCTTCAATGCTGCTCTGCCATTCAATAGGATCGCGGCTGATCCAATATTCTTCACATCCACTTTCTTGTCCTTTCTCTGTAATCCTTTATTCCCTTAATGATCAAAAGTTTATATATCTAAGCCTTAAATATATTCAAGAACTTTGCCCCCACAGCTCTCTGTGGCAAAGAGTTCCAAAGACTCTCAACCCTCTGTGAGAAAAATTCCTCTTCACCTTAGTTTTAAATTGGCGCCCCATTATTCTGAGACTAAGAGCTGGAGTCTAATGTTGCAGTTGTACAGAACGTTGGTTCGGCCGCATTTGGAGTACTGCGTACAGTTCTGGTCGCCTTACTATCGGAAGGACGTGGAGACTCTGGAGAGAGTACAGAGGAGGTTTACCAGGATGTTGCCTGGTATGGAAGGACTGGGGTATGAGGAAAGATTGAAGAAATTGGGGCTCTTTTCCCTTGAAAGATGCCGACTGAGGGGGGATCTAATAGAGGTATATAAGATTATGAAGGGTATAGATAGAGTAAACAGAGGTAAGCTATTTCCTATAATAGAGACACGTAGGACAAGGGGCCATGGACTTAAGGTGAGGGGGGAGAGGTACAACACAGATATTAGAGGGAGGTTTTTCACACAGAGGGTAGTGGGGGTATGGAATGCTCTGCCAAGTAAGGTGGTGGAGGCAAACACACTAGAGTCATTTAAGAGTAACTTAGGCAGGCACATGACTGAGTTGGAGATGGGTGGATATAGGAGAACCTTTAATTAAGGGTCATTAGCATTGGGGTCTCCCTAGAAATGTAAATGGGTATAGTATGATAATAATGTTTTTCTCTTTTCATTCACAGGTTTTAAGTCGGTCCACCTCGCGTCCAACGAGGGGCATACACGCGATGGGTCGTACTGGGGCTGCTCTTGGTTGTTCGAGACTGGCCTAGTGCTTCATGTCGTTAGTGTGTGCCTAAACTGGACCAGATACTGGGCAAGACGACAGCTCAGTGACTATCACTGATTGCTGTGCAGACACATGGATTTGGGCCAGTGTCTGTGGGAGTTTGCGCATTCTCCCCGTGCTTACGTGGGTTTTCTCCGGGTGCTCCGGTTTCCTCCCACACCCCAAAGATGTGCTGTTAGGCTGATTGGCAGGAATAAATTGTCCCTAAATCAGTTTTCCCTCAATCTGGATGGCCATAAAACATTAGATAGGGGTCACGGGTAGAGAGGTGGTGTTGAGATGGCAGCGTGGGCTCGTTGGGCCGAAGGGCCTGTTTCCCGGGCTGATTTTGTTCTTTGTTCTTTGTTCTTTGTTCTTTAACTATGCCCTGTGGACCCATGAGGGGAAACATCCTCTTAGCATTTACCCTGTCAAGCCACTCAAGAATCCAATATGTTTCAGTGAGATCACCTCTCACTCGTCTAAATTCCAATGAGTAAAGCTCCAGCCTGTTTAACCTTACCTCATAAGACATATCCCTCCATTCCGACAATGATCCTAGTGAACCTTTTCTTAACTGCCTCCAATGAAATAATATCTCCCCTTAAACACAGTGAGAGACTTAGTCAAGAATACACAGATGCAATGTCAGGAAATCAAAGAAGGCCTATAGAACTCATCTACCCAACCCTTCAAGCATCAACTATCCTGAATGTGGCAGAGTCTGCAGAATGTACATTGGATTTACCAGCCATCTCAAAATGTACTGAATTGGTTGTAAAGAAGTCATCCTCAATTCTGAGGGTCTGCCAAAGGAGAAGGAGATCCTTTAACAAAGCTTCTGCTGTAATCATTTGCAATATCGGGTCAGTTGAACAATAGCATTCATCTTGTTATAGGAATATAATATGAAAAGAGTCATGTACAATAGGACAAAAAGCAAATAAGCAAGATGAATATCTACAACAGAATATCTACAACTTACAGTGTCATGGGATCTCACATTTATCTAATCTCTTGCAGTAAATGAAAAAGCATAGGTAGTCTTTATTAGTTTTAAAAATAAATCCTTTCCCCTATTATAACTGCTCATTTATCTTCTTTCAATGGTGTGTAGAGAAAGGGAGTAAACCTGGATTCCAGCTGCTGTTGAACCACTGGTAGGGTGCATGTTTCTGTGAGATAAATCGCTTTTCCATGATAGATGGAGCGCATCTATTCACAGTGGCAAAATCAGCCTACATATGGTTGGCCGGTTGGAGCGCCAGTCACTGCTGAGATTTGGACCAGTGAACAGAACAGTGTGACAGTATCCTGCTGATTCTTCTGCTAAAAATGACATTATTTAAGCCCAGTCATATTCTCAGCAAAATTAAAATGTCAGTTCCGAAAATAGCCACAAAATCCAAATGTCATTTCGAGCACACATCCAAACTGTGGTTGTAAATGCATATATTGCAAAAACCAGTCATTTGTCATATTTCATGCATGACCAATGCCTTATAAGATTAGAAAAGTAATACATTTTATGACCTTTTACTGCATACTTTTAATTTTTGTATTCTAATAGAAAACATACAATTCATATTTTAGGCTTGATTGAAAAAGTTCCAAAGGACAACAAGAAAATTGATGAAAGAAAGTCTCTGCTCGTGTCATTTTCATATTCCTTCCCTTTAAAAAAGAGAATGAATTATCCAAATAATAGAAATAGCAACTTGAATTTTTAAGTTTATTTATTAGTGTCACAAGGTCTTAACCTCAATGAAGTTACTGTGAAAATCTCCTAGTTGCCACACTCCAGCGCCTGTTTGGGTACACTGAGGGAGGATTTACAATGAGGGTGTAATGCACCTCACCAGCGCATCCTTCAGAGTGTGGGCGGAAACCAGATCACCCGGAGGAAACCCACAAAGATACAGGGAGAACAGTGACCCAAGCCGGGAATCGAATCCAGGCCCCGGGTGCTATAGAGACAGTGGTGTTAACCACTGTGCCACTGTGCAGCCATTTTCTATAGCAGCTTTCAGAATGTCCCAAAACATTTTACGGTCAAGGGGGTGCTTTTGAAATGGAACAATGTCGGAAACAAAGCAACCAATTTGAACATAGCAAATTTTCACAAACAGCAACGTCACCATGACCAGTGATGTTCTTGTGAAGTTAATTGAGGGATAAATATTGGTCAGGATGGCAGGAAGAATTCACTGCAGTGCCAAGGGATCTTTTATATCCAACTGAAAGGCAAATGACGTCTTGAGCTTAATATCTCATCCGAAAGATGCACCTCCTACAGTGCAATATTTCCCCAGTACTATATTGGCGTGTCAGCCTTCTGTGCTCTTAATTGGCACTTGAACCCACAAATTTCTAACCCAAAGGGGAGTAAAAATTAACATGTTCCTGACAAACAAGAGAACTCAAAATGGGATCAGGATATAATGTCCTTCAATATGGGTGGCACAGTAGTTAGCACTGTTGCCTGACAGCGCCAGGAATGTGGGTTAGATTCTGGCCTTGGGTGACTGTCAGTGTGGAGTTTGCATGTTCTCCCCCTTTGTCTCCATGGGTTTCCTCTGGATGTTCAGGTTTCCTCCCACTATCCAAAGATGTGCCAGTTGGGTGCATTGGCCATGTTAAACTGACCCTTAGGGCCAAATGTTACCATTTTGATTCTAAGTTGCTGAATCTCGGCACAATTCAGATCCAACTTGGAAAACTGCTGCCTGGAGCCCCATTGGCACTTAGCCTGAAAAAAAATCGCAAGTCTGAATCACGCTGTGGTCAGGGCTTACTGTGCCTGAAACGCTGCGTTGGAGTCTTCAACTGCGCATGAAAAAAAATTTGAAAAATGCTATGTTGTCACATCATTCCCAGGGCCACAGAAAGCGGATAAAGTGGCCCAGGAGTGAAAAGTGGGAGTGATGGCCCCTACAGACATCACCCTCACAACATAACTGTCCCCCTTATCTACCCACCTATCTGCTAGCCAGATAGATCGCGACCCTCTGCCCTACTTCCCTCCCCCCACCAATCACTCACAGAGTGGCAGTGGACTCCCCCTGCCACCCAGCCCCTGCACCCCACATCTCCACCAGAGATCCATCTGGCCTTCCCCATCCCTCCCTCCACCTTCCCCACCCGAGAATAATTGGGCCTCTCTCCTCCCGCTCTCCCCTCCATACCCCCACCAGAGAATAATCGGACCTCATTCCACACCCCCACCAGAGCATCCTCGCCAGAGATATATCTGACCCATTCCCCACCTCCCCCCACCACAGAATGATCTGGCCTGCCCCTCCCTCCCCACCGATCAGAGTCGGAGAGCCGTTGAAATGAACTTACCTCTTGTTGGAGGGCCCAAAGCAGGCCTTTGCCGAGCATGTTGTTTTGTGCCAAATCTGGACGCGCAAACGCACTGGTAAAGGGGGAAGAGCTGGTAAAGTTGGGCAGGCAGCCCATGCAAATGCATTTAAATCGCTGTTGCCCCCGTTTTGGGTGTGGTTAGGATCGTGGCCATTTTCAGGCCTTGGTAAAGTGGGCAACTGCGTGGACACAGGCACAGATCGCACTAATCGTCTCATGTCTGACTTTTCCAAGCTTTTGCACCCTAAAATGGTAAAATTGAGCCCTTGTTGTCCAAAAATGGGTAGGTTAGGTGGATTAGCTATAGTAAATATATGGGGTTGCAGGATAGGGCGGAGGGGAGGGCCTGGGTAAGATGTTCTTTCAGAGAGTTGGTACAGACACAATGGGCCAAATGGTCTTCTTCTACACTAAAGAGCTTCTATAGAATAAAACAAAAGGAAAACTTATAACTAGATAGCGCTGTTCATGACAATTGGATGTCGCAAAGTGCTGTATAGTCAATTAAGTACTTTTTGAAGTGTATTCACTGTTGAAATGTCGGAACTGACAGTATTTATCCCCATAGCAAAAATTAAAAAAACACTACACAAAGGAAATGCTGCAACTCCTTAATGTTCCTGTTTTTAGGTCACATTTCAGTTAGAAATTCAAGATTCACATAGCTGGACCACTGCCAGTTCCTTGCAGCAGGCCTTAGATCTATTTCACTGTTTTGTTCATGCTCGTTATTTGCATTTTATTCATTATGATGGAGACCTCAAAGGTACACATTTGCCAGTCGGTCTAACAAGCAACACGCGACCTTAGGAGAGCAAATGATCCTAACTGGAACAAAGTTTGGTAGCAATAGCTGTACCAAACATTTGTGACTATTAAATGAATGTGGGCATCTTGGTTGTGCAGCAGATGGTTGGCAAGCCTAGGAGCTGTCACAGTATTAATGAGATGGGCACTCACTGGAACACACAGTGTGCTTGGGTAATGGAAATGCCTTGGGAAACACTAAATGAGCACCACCTACTGACACTTCCAGTACGCTGCAGAAGGAATATACACAAAAAGAGATGAAAGGAACACTGTAACCTCGGGAGGCATGACCCTTTGTCTCACAACAGCCTCAATTTGAGGTGTTAACTGGAATACGGAGATCTGGAAATACGGTTGAACAGACCCAGGCTATTCCCATTAGTTTAAAATTAAGCAGTGTGCTCAATTTTGAGTTCAGCGTGGCGTGAAACAGGGTGGAAGTTCCTTCAAGTACACACAACAGGGCAGGGAATAATGCTGAGTTTCATTTTGGGACTCTAGGGACTGGCATTTACGAACCCGGTGTAAACGTTTGCTTCACTGGTTGTCAGCCGTGTTACAATTCAGAGCAAAGGTTGTGTGTTCAAGCCCCACTCCAGGGCAGAGGTGTCATCACTCAGGTAAGGTGTTGAACTCAGTCCCCTTCTGCCCTTGTAGCTTGATGGAAAAAATCCTGTGGTGCCATTCAAAAAAGATCAAGGGAGAGTCATGTGGCATCGTGGTCAATCTATATCCCTCAAGGAGCTGCTAAAATCAGATGAAATGGTCATTGGTACATTGCTATTTGTGGGAGCTTGCTATTCACAAACAGGCAGTCAGATTTCCTATGTTTCAATTGTGGCTACACTTCAAAAGTACATAATACACTGCGGGACAACCAGAGCTTCTGGAAGTTGTTATAAAGTACATGTCCTTAATGTCTTGTGACAATAAAATTATGACCTACATAATTTAATGTCAAATCTGTCCATGCATGATCGTGAAAATGCATGCTTGCCATAGGTAATATAAAAATACTTGACAAAATTATAATACAAGGCAAATGATTACATAAGCTTTAGAAGCATAGAGTATGAACTACATGACAAGTCAGAAAATTGCTTTGTTTGCTTTGACTTGAGTGAAATCTGGTAATAATATCTGAGTATTGAAAGAGTATTGTTTGTAATAGCTAAATTTTGTCTTCTCCTTCTCCCACCTCCACCATGACTGCAGGATTGGCTGAGAAAGTTAACACTTAGGTTGATGCTCACTAAAGTCTGTTGTGTGTACCACCTGCATTATCACTAATTCTTTGACTGACACTCATTCACTGATAGAAATCATAGAAACCCCACAGTGCAGAAGGAGGTCATTCGGCCCATCGAGTCTGCAGCAACCACAATCCCACCCAGGCCCTACCGCTATATCCCGACATATTTACCTGCTAATCCCTCTAACCTACGCATCTCAGGACTCTGAGGAGCATTTTTTTTAAGCATGGTCAATCAACCTAACCCGCACATTTATGGGCTGTGGGAGGAAACCAGAGCGCCAAGAGAAAACCCACGCAGACACGAGGAGAATGTGCAAACTCCACACAGACATTGACCCAAGCTGGGAATCGAACCCAGGTCCCTAGAGCTGTGAAGCAGCAGTACTAACCACTGTGTTACCGTGCCACCCACGGAATGGAACACACATTCCCTTATACATTCGAGTTCTCATTTACTCCACAAATACACTTCCTTTCTCACTCATTAACTCACCACATTCACTTGTCACACATATTCACACTCGGACTCTCACCTTTATTTGGGGGTGATTTTGACTTGACAGTTAATGGCGAAACGCAAGCCAGGTGAGTTTTAAAGGCCATGCCATCTTAATTCCTGGGCTTAATTTAAATAATCTATGAATCTATGTATCAATGCTGGAGCCTTAGGTGCAAAGAAATGGTCTTCAGCATCAAGTTAGTGTTGTGTAAAGGCCTTGGCAGCCTTTACCAGTGGGGAAAGGGAAAAGCAAGGCCAGTGTTTTAATTCAGAAAGATAGTGAGGCATAGGCCGGAGCTAACTTTTATACACTTACATTTTTAATTTACAGAATTACATGTTACGTGCACACAGCTCCTAACCCAACAACCATAGTTTCAATCTGTGTCTATTTAAAGGAAAATGAATCCTTACTTAATGTGCACCAACTGCATCCAATTTATCCCAATTAATATACAATTAATAGTCAGATCTTGGGGTGGTGTAGGAACCAGGATTCACGGGGAGAGAATTTCTGCTCTCTTCAAGAACTTCACAGAAAAAAGTTTTTATTTTAATTTATCTTGGCTTCTGCTCGTTAGCCAGGGCCTCCTGCTATCAGGTTTAGCCTCATGTCGGCTCCTTGAATTGATAAATGAAAATGCTGTTACAGCGACAATGTCATCAGAGCTTAGCTTTTAAAATTAAATCAGACTCTCATTCATTTGCAGCCACAGCCACAGTCAACTTCAAAGTAGGGTAAGAGAAGATGGCACCAGATGGGAATGGTGTTGCCTCAGGCAAGTAGATTCATTATGAATTTAACCCTTTCTTAACACCATCCCTGGTAACCAAGGGGATTAAATTTGCTCCCACTTCTTACTCATACATTCATTCTCCTGCATTTTCATTCATTCACACTTTGCTTCTCACGCAGTAATTCATCCCCTTTACATGAAGAGAGAAAAAAAATACCGTCATCCCAGAGTGAAAGAAGCTTGTACACAGCCCAAAAGCCAATCAGAAATTGTGTTGCTTTTCACACACTCTCTCTTTTCTGTCTGTCCTGACTTAATGTGGAGATGCCAGCATTGGACTGGGGTAAAGACAGAAAGAAGTCTCACAACACCAGCTTAAAGTCCAACAGGTCTATTTATAGCAAATGCCACTAGCTTTTGGAACAGGCCATCCCTTCACCAGGTGGGTGGGAGTTCTGATCACAAACAAAGACACAAACTCAGTTTACATGAATAATGATTGGAATGTGAGTCTTTACAGCTAATCAAGTCTTAAAGGACAATGTGAGTGGAGACAGCATTAGCACAGGTTAAAAGGATGTGTATTGTTTCCAGACAGGGCAGTAAGTGAGATTTTACAAGTCCAGGCAAGTCGTGGGGGTTACAGTGTGACATGAACCCAAGGTCCCGGTTGAGGCCGTCCTCATGTGTGCGGAACAGTCTCTGCTCAGCGGCTCTGCACTGTCGTGTGTCATGAAGACCGCCTTGGACCCGAAGATCAGAGGCTGAATGCCCATGACCGCTGAAGTGTTCGTCAACAGGAAGGGAACGGTTTTGCCTGCTGATCGTCTAGAGGCGCTACGACAACAGATGAATGAACAAGTGTCTCAGGACCTCCAGTTTGATGATTTTTATTTGTAAATGAGGTGCTCTGCTACCTCATTTCATTAAAATTCAACACTGAGTCCCTCTACGGACAGAACGTTGACATAACTGAAGTTGTAGCTATGGTCAGAAAAAAAACCCCTGCGGACATTAACTTGCTAAATTCTTAATCTGTATCATTAATAAGTACAGGATTAGTTATCATCCATCAATAAGACAGTGAGATGCAACAATACCTGCAGGAGAAAGATGACAATAAATTACTTCAATTGACCTGTTCCTTACCGAAATAAAAATAATTCAAAATAGATTTAATAATGGTTTTATCGCATGAAGAGAAATAATGAACAGTCAAAAGAACAAATTAGATAGTTGTGGGTTCTTTGCATAATTCCAAGAGATAACGTGAAGATTGTTTGCATGTGATATATCAGTGTTATAACCTACTCAGTTTTCAAATGTTCTTGGTCTGTTTACATTTCGAAACCTGTATACAAATTGCAACATCTATTACCATTGAACTTCTTGTCATTAAATCATGTTGCCCTCAACAACTGGGGTCAACAGCAGTAAATCTAAGAGACTACCATACATCGATCAACTTCATCTTGCTTCCCCTCCACTCCACCCCAACCCTACTCCCATCTCAGCGCCCTGGTAAAATGGCATCTTCTAAACTGAAAGTAAGATTGTTCCTGTTTGGAAGGAATATATAGGCGCAATGCTATAGCTTCACACTGAAATTCCAAAGGCTGCATCGTGGAGGGTGGGAATGCAGAGGAAAAGGAAAGCTATACTAAAGGGGAACAGTTATATCGATTCTGCCATCCCATCAATGCAGGGGAGTCACAGGTCAACAATTAAAGCCATTCATCAGTGGCCAAACGGATTCCATTCATGCACTATGAGCATCCGAAAGCTTATAGTTCAACCAAGTCAAAGAATGGAATTCCGACCCAGATTGGTTCAATCATGTAATACATAAGTTTTCACTCCATCCCATGCTCCCCACTGCAGAGCTCCAGAATGTCACATCTGTGAAATAGAATGCTGCTCACCTGTATGTGTGTGCGCGAGTCACAGCAGTACAGTTACATGAGGCACAATGCAATCTCGGATGTCAAAGGTTAGCTACTCCACCTGTCCCACAGATCAACTATCTGTTCTGTGCTCTTTAACCATTCTGGTCTTCCCAGAGAGGAGGCAGAAGTGAGATTGGATCCAATGGTCCAGGCAGCTTTTCTCAGTATCCTGATTTGAGTAGGAGGTGAAAGAGTGAAAGGTGTTGACGCGCGCGCATAACTCCAGCGGGAGGAACTTCCTGAGAATACACACAGGGGAGACTCAGTATCAACAGGAGGCTGAGGAACAAAGACCCAGACAGCAGAGATGACTCCCACAATAAAGATCTGTCATTGGCAAATCTCTGACCTACACGAGTGAGAGGCTGAAATTGTCCAGCGATCTTGCCACATATGCCACATACTCCAAGAAGACCTGGCGCCACTTGAGTTTGGAAGCTTTCCCCTGCTAGTGATCCTGTAGGTAACAGCAGCACTCAATTTCTTTTTCCCTGAGTCTTTCTAGTGAGCAACTAGGGGCCTGTGCGGCATTTCACATTCAGCAACACATTGCTGCATTCAGGAGGTGATCAATGTCCTTTACAGGAGAGCCCATCATTATATAAACCTTACTCTGGATGCCAATAGCCAGGCTCAGAGGTTCACAGCATTCACAGCTATCTCAAGCTTCCCCACAGCCCAGGGTGTAATAGACTGCACCCATGTGGTTATAAGGGCACCCTGATAGCAGCCCTTAATTTTCATTAACTGCAAGGGCTTTCTTTCTGTCAAAGCGCAGTTGGTGTATGAACATTGCAAGCACTTCCTGCATGTATATGCATTGTTTTCCTGGGAGCTGCAATGACTCCTATATCTTCAATCACTCCCAGGTACCTGGGATCTTTGAGGGACAGAAGGTTTTAGGAATGGTTTTAATTTTCTAAACCCCACCACTATGCACAGCCCGACATCTGCAGCAGTGGTGGAGTCAGCCTGCTGACTACCGCATCCTGAAGCCTGTGCTAACCTTGGCAGATGCCCTCTGGTGGCCCAAATCCTGGAGGGGGCCCAGACTCATAAGGACCTCCCGCTCAGGGCAGATGGAGCCTCAGCAGCTTGTGCTACAAGAGTTCATGCTAGCACAGGCAGTGGGAACTCTGAAACGCTGAACACCATTGTAGTGCCCTGTGTGGAGGCCCACGGCATGTCAGGCTGATGCTCCTCATCCCTCTGAGTGCCAGAGGGCTTGCAGGTTCTGGGGCTTCGGGAGGGGGTGGGGTCAAGGTGCCTCATCCCCTTGTAGCCTACATCCTGATGGTGCCCACCAGAGTTTGTGGCCATGGAGCGCAGGACCGATTGCAAATCCAGCAATAGCTGCTGGACCAACGTCTCCATGATGCTTGCCAACCTTCCCATGGTGCCTGGAGGGACTCTCAAGTTGGAGCGCTGACATCGGACAGAATGCAGACAGACTGCTCCATCGTGCACTCTAGTCTGCTGAGAGACTCTTGAAGTTATGCCCGATATTCCATTGCCTCACTTGGCATCTCCACCAGTGAGCTGGCAGCCATATCGAGATGTTCAATATCTGATTGGGACTAAGCAGGTAACTGGCCTCTAGAAGCCCTCTGAAGGCCAGACTCCTGGGCTGTCCTTGCCTCTGGCTGCCATGGGGACATGTCTGTGAGGTGTTCCCCAGAGAGTGACCCTGGTGTGTCTCCTGCGCTCCATGGCAACAAACTCTGGTAGGCACCATCAGGATGTAGTTTACAAGGGGATGAAGAACCTTGACCCCACCCCTCCCGAAGCCCCAGAACCTGCAGGAGTCATGCCAGGGCCCTCTGGCACCTAGAGGGGTGATGAGCATCAGTCTGACACGCCATAGGCCTCCACTCAGGACACTGCAATGGTGTACAGCATTTCAGAATCCTCGCTTCTGTGCTAGCATGAACTCTTGCAGCACATGCTGCCGAGGGTCCATCTGCCCTGAGCAGGAGATCCTTATGTGTCTGGGCCCCTCCAGGTCTTGGGCCACCAGAGGGCATCTGCCAAGGTTAACACAGGCATCAGGATGCAGTGGTCAATCTACTGATGTGTGACTCTCTGCACTGGTGGAGGATGCGGGTGAGCGCTATGAAGTTCTTCCTGAGCCCCCCCATCCTCAGACATGCTCTGGGTGGCTCGGGGAAATGTTCAGCTGGCTAGCTGACTGCAACCTGCTGGCATCTAAAAATACATAAGGACAGATTTATTGATGAGCTGAAGCTAATTTAAAATATGTTGCACTCAGTGTAAATTGAAGGATCTGGTGAAATGATGGAGCTGAGGTCAGTATTAGGTTGCTGAGAGAGACCAAGCTGTGCATCACCACAGGGATTATCCCTATCCTCGCTGGCAAGCTCTGAAGCATCCTCATATCAATGAGGGTGAATGTCTCTCCCCCAGTCTGGGCTTGCTCTTGGTGTGTATATGAGTTTGACCTGTATGGAGACAAAAGACAGAGATGTGATAGAAGGGATGGAGTGGAAGTTAGGTGAAGTGCATGTCCTCTGTGTGTGATGCGCCCTACCCATTCCCTATCTCTGTAATTTCCTTCAATCCCACAATCCTCCAAGGTATCCACACTCATCTAATGATGGCCTTTTGAACCTCCCTGATTTTAATCCTCCACCAGTGGTGCTTCACCTTTATTTGGCAAGGCCCCAAACTCTGGAATTATCTCCCTATGCCTCTCCAATTACTTTCTCCTTTAAGAGACTCCTTAAAACCTACCACCTTGACCAAGTTTTTGGGTGTGTCAGCCAACATCTCCTGATGTGGCTCAGTCTCATATTTGATAATGCTCTGCGAAGCACCTTGGGACATTTTCTCATATTGAAGAATGATATAAATATCAGCTCTGTTGCTGTAGTGGGAAAGAGATTTTGAAGGGGGTGGAAGAAGAGATGGGAATGGGGTGGAGACATTGTGAAGTTGGAGAAAATTGTGATATTACTGAGATATGGTGGACTGGGGGAACTGGGACATCATTCGACAGATGATGGGAGGCATTTGTTATCTTAACTACAAATTGAGCTTGTTGGGCCTGTTGGGATTTGTCTGGCCCCCGGCCCACAACCTTATGGATCCTTCTTCCCTCCTTGCCTTTTACTCACAATATTTCCTGAGGCTTGATAAACCCAGGCAACAGCCAGTAAAAAAAGGAACTGTGTTAAAAGGAGATATGTGTCCTCCTTGGGCTTCCTGGGTGCTGACTGATTGCCTTATCATCATCCTACCTGTGTTAAAACCAGAATTGGTCATGCTGTGACCTAGATTTAAGAATTGTAACATTTTTTACCATCCTGCGAAACCCAAGCCCACCTGCATGTATGGGTTAAAATTGCCACTTAAATAAACACACTAATGATGTGTATAAACTGCTTCTCGTAACGTGTAATTTTTAGTCCTTTTTTTCTTGCTCATCTCCGTTGCTGTATGAAGCAAGCAATCTGTTTCCATTTAACCTAATACCGCAGATAGACTGCAGATACTGATTGTAGCGTTATGTAATGTTGCAGATTAGAATCACAGTAACATTTGGGAAACTGCATGCAAAAGATTCCAAATTCCATTAAAGCTGTCCATTGGTTTCTGCAACAATAATTCCATAAAACTTAAGTTGACAGTTGTGCAGGATCTAATTTGCAACTTCTGCGAACAGGTAGCCTTCTGGTCAATTCTTGTTAATTTTTTAAGCAGTCGAAAGTTCCTATGAGTCCACACACTTATTGTACATGATTGACAGCGATACAAACAATCATAACAAAATTGACCACTTATTTAATTGCAGTCACATCTTTACTTTGAATTCTTGAATGAACTTAATATTGTCATGTTATTTTTGGGTAAAGTCATTGAAACACTGGTTGCTCTGGTGGGGTTGTTGCAGCCTAGAATTTTTCTCCAGCCCCTCACTGCCTAACTGCTGCTAGGCTTCAATGTGAATGAAATTCAGAACAGAACCAAACTCAGAAAATGCTGGAAATGAAAATGCTTCTGAAAGACAATGATTGTTAATGCGTTGGGCAGGTGCATTTTTTGTGAGCTCAGAAAATCAGATCTGGTTTGACAAGGAACGGTGGATGAATATCAGTCCGATTTTTGACATTCACTCAAAAGTGAAGTAGTCACTTGCAAACTCTGATATTTATCCTTCAGTAGAGCCATAACTCAAAATGTAAGTTTTGTGAGGGGCAGTAGGAAGGGCAGTACAAACAGCATTCTTTGTAGCTGTATCACAGCTTGATATGGTTCCTGTTCTGCACAAGGTTCAATAAACTACAAAAGGGCATGAATGTAGCCTAATCCATCACGCAAACTAGCGTCCCATCCATTAACTCTGTCTACACTTCCCGCTGCTTCAGAAAATCAACCAGCATAATTAAGGATCCCACACACACCGGACATTCTCTCTTCTACTTTCTCTAGTCGGGTAAAAGACACAGAAGTCTGAGGTCACATATTAACTGACTCAAGAACTGCTTCTTCCCTGCTGCCATCAGAATTTTAAATGGACCTACTTCGCATTAACTTGATCTTTCTCTTCACCCTAGCTATGACTGTAACACTACATTCTGTACTCTCTCCTTTCCTTGCCTATGAGTGGTTTTGTCTGTATAGCGTGCAAGAAACAATGTTTTTTACTGTATACTAATACGTGACAATAATAAATCAAATCAAGTCAAATCAGTAACCTAATAACTTAGCCCTCCCACACTCAGGGAGTGTTTATAAAGCAACTCTACCAACCCAGGGTCTCCCTGGCACAGCAGTGGCTGGCAGCCAGTTGGGCCCATTAATGAGCCAACTGAGGGAGATTGTTAACACAATCAGCATCTCCCTGATGGAAGACCAGGAAACAGCAAGAGGCAGCCTCCTGGCAGCAGAATAGAACAGGAAATGGGAGATGGGGGGGGAGCATAGTTCATCAACATCTCTGCACAAACACCCCAGCAGAGAGCTGTGGGGATGTAATGGTCACAGTTGCAGCTGACATAAGTCATTGTGTAGTGAGATTTCCCCATCCACAATGATGGTCTGACAGCTGTAGGCATGCACAATTTTTAATTTTCCCAAGGCTGCAGAGTTTATTTCCTTTCCGAAATGCTGTGGGCGTTCCTCTGCCTGTGTCAGCAGTGCCTGCCACTTCCAGTGTATCCACAACGTGAACACCGCTGTGGGTCCTCCTGCTGGGCATGGCCCCAGGGTCAGGGGAAGAAATCATGGGCCCTGATACTGCTTCTGTTTTCAGGCCCCTTATTTCACTCTCACCCACTTAGCGCCCTCCCCCCACCCACCAATCATACATGTAACATCTTCCCCTTTCACCAAATCACCAATAAATTTACTAAACTATCACGATAATCTTTCATTGGCTTGTAACGAAAGGAGCCTTTTTTAACTAAGTGGAAATTTATGAATGAATGATTTTATTTTTTAGTTTTTTTAACACATCCTATTGTGGGTTAGTAGGTATGGAAGTGCCATAGCTGGGCATAAAGTATATGAGGGCCATGGGTGTGTGTGTGTGTGTGTGTGTGTGTGTGTGTGTGTGTGTGTGTGTGTGTGTGTGTGTGTGTGTGTGTTGGGGGGGGGTGGGGGAGGGAGGGAGAGATGGTGGTGAATAAGATGTCTTAACCTGTCCCCTATCTTTCAAAAGGCACTCTGAGATGCCATGAACTACAGGTGTTTAAATGCTGGCCCAACCCCATTAAAATTATAGAGGGATAGAACACATCTATCCCCACACAATGGAGCCAGTCAAGTTGGGAATGCAGGGCATGGGCTCACAAACTGAATCAGCTGGTGAATTGACCCGCACTGGTGAATGGGGTCAAGAATCCCAGAATTGGGACCACTACTTTTACACTTCCTTCCCCATGAAAATCCAGTTCATCAACTCAACTGAGAGCCTTAAAGTGGCATTACTTCCAAATACATCATTACTGGACTTGGAAAGATGTTACAGCATACAAAGATAAAAAGAGACACAATTTACCCTACAAGATTTCCTAGTGCTTGTTTGCTTCAAAAAAATATTTTGCTTTGGCTAGTCCACTCATGGTCTAAAGGTATATTGATTGTTTCAATGTGGACTGGAATGTACTTTGTGTCCCATTTAACTGGAGAAAGTATATATGAGTTTGACATTTGATAGCTAATTACACATCGCTGAATTTGACATTTTTATCTTTGGTTACTGAAAACCAGGATTAAGCAGCAGTTCATTTCTGCATTGCAAGCATGAATAACCAAGGTAAACCAATTATAGAACAATACAGCATGGAAACATGTCCTTCGGCCCAACCACTCCATGCCACCAGGATGCCCTCCCAGCTAGCCCCAGTTGCCCACATTTGGCCCATAGCCCTCTACTCCTTTCCCACCCATGTACTTATCCAAATGTTTTTTTAAAAGTAACTATTCTATCTGCCTCAACCACTTTCTTTGGCAGCTCATTCCATAAATGCACCACCTTCTGTATGATTAAGTTGCCCCACAGGTCTGTTTTAAATCTTTCCCCTCTTACCTTAACCCTATGCTCTTGAGTTTACAATTCCTCTTTGCTGGGAAAAAGACAGTGTGCATTCATCCTACCTATGCCCCTTATGATTTTATACACCTCAATAAGATCACCCCTCATTCTCTATGCTCCAAGGAACAAAGTCCTAGCCTGGCCAACCTCTCCCTGTAACTCAGGCCCACTAGTCCTGACAACATCCTTGTAAATATACAAGGATTGTATTCACTGCCAGACTTTCTATTCAGCCGACTTTTGAAGAGGTCTATATTCGCTAATATTCCATGAAGGTTGATTCTGAAAGATAATGCTAGAGTTACATGACCCTTCACCTCCTCGCCAGAATGCCAATGGCACATCACTGCAGTGGGTATAGTTCACTGAAGTGAATACAGTGAATAACCCGCTATTAGGCCAAAATTTTTGGCATTAATTTTATTCTCCTTCATCTTCCCACTTAACTTGGTCCTTCTAAGTGATTCAACTAGTTCAGGGATCAATGTAATATTTACAACAAGCTGTACATTATTTTGCCACAAAAGCACTGGGCAATTTTAAAAGATTTGAACATTTTCTGTCCCAAATCCATCATAAACAAAACGGCCACCCCCATTTGAGGCGCCCCTCAAGTTATGAACCTCTGGTGACCTGTCCCAGGAATCATTCGCTATAGAAACAGAAGTCTGTCTTAGAACCCCACTAGGAAGAGAATTGGAATTGGGACCCCCTACAAGTAGCAACAGATTCACAGAAACATATTGACCTAATTATTCTTTCATAAATATTATCCTTGCTGAAAGCCAGCCAAAAAGAGGGTGGCATGGTGGCACAGTGGTTAGGACTGCTGCCTCACAGTGACAGAGGCCTGGGTTCGATTCTGGCCTCGGGTGACTGTTCTGTTTGGAGTTTATACATTCTCTCGGTGTTTGTGTGAGTTTCCTCTGAATGCTCCGGTTTCCTCCCACAGTCCAAAGTTGTGCTGGTTAGGTGGCTTGGCCATGATGGATTTCCCCTTAGTGTCCAAGATGTGTAGGTTAGGTGGATCAGCCACAGTAAATGCATGAGGTTACAAGGATAAGGCAGAGGGCAGGACCTGGAATGGTGATCCTTTGGAGCATCAGTGCAGATATGATGAGCTGAATGGCCTTTTTTTTCTCCACTGTACAAATTCTATGATTCTATGCTTCTATATTCTGTTATTAATAAAGTTAGTTTGCAGCAATGATGTTGGGCATCCTGCAAAACAGAAACAAGACAACATTGACCTAGTCTATTGAAACCATTTACAATGAAATGGTAACAACAATCCCCTTTCGCTTCCACTGAAAATATCCAAAGTTGATCAGCTATTAATGTGGTGCCATGCTCTTCTTTAGCTGAAAACTACCTCCAATGCAAGCCTGCAATTCCAGCATGAGAGTTTGAAGAAGAGTCACTATGAAAGCAAAACAGTCAGCTGAGATGCATGCAACCATGAAGGGAAACAAAAACAAACAAGTCTGCTGCCTGCTGTGTAATGGTCTCACACTGTCAATCGAGACACTAGTTAATGGTACTAAAGAACATAAGGACTAGGAGCAGGAGTAGGCCATCTGGCCTCTCGAGCCTGCTCCGCCATTCAATAAGATCATGGCTGATCTTTTCGTGGACTCAGCTCCACTTATCCGCCCACTCACCATAACCCTTAATTCCTTTACTGTTCAAACATCTATCTATTTTTGCCTTAAAAATATTCAATGAGGTAGGCACAACTGCTTAACTGGGCAGGGAATTCCACAGATTCACAACTATTTGGGTGAAGAAGTTCTTCCTCAACTCAGTCCTTAATCTGCTCCCCTAAATAAACTTTGATTCATATTTCTTATGTTGAGGTTTTGTCCCCTAGTTCTAGTTTCACCCTTTATAATTTTAAATGTTTCTATAAGATTCCCCCCACATCCCCATTCTTCTAAATTCCAATGAGTGTGGTCCCAGTTTACTCAGTCTCTCCTCATAAGGCAACCCTCTCAACTCTGGAATCGATCTAGTAAATCTCCTTTGCATCTCCTCCACTGCCAAAGTATCCTCTTTCAAATAAGGAGACCAAAACTGTACACAATATTCCAGGTGTGGCCTCACCAGCACTTCATACAGCTGCAACATAACCTCCCTGTTTATAAAAACTCCATCCATCCAGCAATGAAGGGCAAAATTCCATTTGCCTTCATAATTTCCTGCTGCACCTACAACCCAACTTCCACAATTCATGCATAAGAACACCCAAGTGTTTCTACCCAGCAAGATGCTGCAATTTTTTGCTGATATTCCTACCAGAATGGATGACCTCATGTTTACCAACATTGTACTCCTTTGACCAGACACTTGCCTACTCACTTCGACTATCTGTATCCCTTTGCAGATGTTCAGTGTCCTCTGCACACTTTGGTCTGCCACCCATCTTAGTGTCAACTGAGAACTTTGTCTCACTACAATTGGTCCCCAATTCCAAATCATCTATGTAAATTGTAAATAATTGTGGTCCTAACACTGATCCCTGAGGCACACCACTAATCACTGATCACCAACCAGAAAAAACACCCCTTATCCTCACTCTTTGCCTTCTGTTAGTTAACTAATCCTTTATCTGTGCAAATACATTACACATAACATTGTGCACCTTTATTTAGTCAACAACCTTTTGTGTGACACCTTGTCGAATGCCTCTGGAAATCCAGATACACCATATGCACCGGTTCCCCATTAACCATCGCTCTCATAATGTCCTCAAAGAATTCCAGTAAATTAGTTAAATATGACCTGCCTTTCATGAATCCATGCTGCATCTTCCCAATGAGACAATTTCTATCCAGATGTCTCGCTATTTCTTCTTTGATGATAGAGTCAAACATTTTCCCCACTACAGAAGTTAAGCTAACTGGCCTATAGGTACCCATGTTTTGTCAACCCCCTTTTTTAAACAGTGGCATCAGATTTGCTGTTTTCCAATCAGCCGGAACCACCCAGAACCCAGCAAATTTTGGTAAAGCATGAAATGGAATGCAAACAGTGCATTTCAAAGGCTTTGAGCTTTCTGGGAAGGCTCAGAGACTTGGCAAAAAAAACAATGTTAAAAGAATGAGGCTAACTGAGCAGGTGTGCAGAGAACAAGTTTACTGGATTGTATAAACAATTAACTATTTGATCTGCTCTGGTGTGTCAATCAGAGCAATTCAAAGTGACGAGGCTGCACCTGCTAGTCATTTAGGCAAAAAAAATGGAATTCCCTAGAGAAACTGGCATCTCCAAATTAGGGCCCTTTGAGGTCAGAGCACTTCAAAGGGACCTACTCAGCTCTGGGGCTTCTGAGAGAAAGCAAATGCTGTTGTGATTTTGATGGCTTCCATCTGTCCGAGTGACATTATTATTAAAGTGACTAGGGCACTTCAAAGGTTTCACAGTACACAGACATGAAAATGAAAATCTGGAACAAAAAGCTGCCTGAGATCACTATGCCAAGAGTGATCTTCACTTTTCCAGGGCAAGAAGGGACAGTGCAGCCATGAGACCCCCATCCCTGGGAAGAGTGCTCAGGTCAACCCCTTCCCCAGCCTTAGCCCACCAAATCCCCAGGTCGCTTGGGGGACCCTCCCTTTACATTTGGCAGTGGGACACACAGGCACAAAATTTATTGCCTTACACCCCCCCCCCCCTCCCCCACCCTCAGAATCCAAGGTGCCAGGCCATGCTTGTCAAGACCTGCACTAAATTCCACCTAGTAGACATCTGGCTGGGCAGGTGGGTGCAACCCCAGGGACATTGAATTGGCTGCCAGCAAAATTGGCGTGGGGGCTGGAAGCCTCACAACAGGTTTGACCCTTGGTGAGAATCCTGTTTTTGCCTTATGCCCAATTCAATGGGCCATCGTGATTCCTGCAAGGGGTTAGTGGCCTCAGAGAATCGCCCACCAAGTGTCTGTGCCCGGTGTTCCTGAGCATTGCCTATGAGTTTCCCCCTTGGCACTATGGCTCAACATTGACAAGGAGGCCTTATTTGCCCTGAAGGATTTCATCACAAGTTTCGCAACTGGAATCAATCCCTTCGTTCCCTGGCAGTTTGACTGGTGGTTATTTTTCTTTCAAAAACTGACAGTTGCTGAGAGCAGGAAAGACTTTTGTGGGTTTCCAACAGACTTTTTTAATAACAATCAGGCAATGACAGTTCCAATGTTTTTTAAAAGCCTGTCCGTGCAAGTGTAAAACTCTGGCTACTCAATTTGAACAATGACAAGAATTCCATTTACAAAAGCCAGCCCGGAAAATAATCTGGCAAAATTAAAACACACAAAAAGAAATTCTTCAGATATGGTATACATAGGGTTGAAATAAAGACCTTCCTGTCAGCAGGATAATCTGGTTGTGCCAATGGCAACTCCCTCGCGGCAGGCTAGCCCTTGGCATGGCCTTTGAACAAAGCAAAATGCCGTTGACATCAGCAGGACTAGAAGATCCCTTGCCAGGTGAGGCGATTCCCCTTTCCTCCATTGGGAAACATGCCAGGCAGGCAGGGGGCAGAAAATCCCAGGAGAAAGCACAAAATAAATATGCTCTTATAAGCAAAAATCTTCAACAAATAGAATTAATGGATGCATAGCAATTACAACCAAATTGAAACACAAAGTTAGGGCTCACGACAATATTGGTAATCAAGAGCAACGTCAAGGTGAAAAGGGAGGATAGAAGAAGTAAAAGGGGAAAATGTAAAAAGACTAGCAGTTAGAATTAAAGAAAAAAAAGGCAGACCGCACAGGAACAAAGAATGGAGTCAAGTTGTGATGGATGAAAGTATGGCTGAGATGTTAAATAAATAATTTACATTTTACAAGTGGCTTTAGAGGTAAAAATATACCTGTGTTACAGGATCAATTGTTAGAAGTGAAAGTAAGAAAATAATTATTTCTGAGCAGTAATAGGAGAACTGAAGATAGTGTACATCCTAAGTGTTGTAAAGTCAAATAGAATACAGAGGGTGTCTGGTCCTAATATTTCAATGTTTCTTAAATATGCTAATTGTATGGTAAACCAGAAAGAAGAATTGTCTTACACTTATTCAAGAAGAAGAGAAAGGAATGTTGAGTACCTAGAGACCAGTTAATCTCACACCATTGGTGGTTCAACCATTATGCATAATTTGAGTTAAAAGAGGGCAAGCCACTGACCTTCTGATTCCCCAGGGCTTGTCTACAAGGCACAAGTCAGGAGTGAGATGGAATGCTCTCCATGTGCCTGGATGAGTGCAACTCCAAAAAACTCAAGAGGCTTTATACCATCCAGGATAAAGCAGCCCACTTGTTTGGCACCATATCCACTAACATTCACTCCCTCCATCACTGATGCACAGTAGCAACAGTATGGGACCATCTACAAGATGTACTGCAAGAGTTCACCAAGCCTTCTTAGACAGCAGCTCCCAAACCCATAACAACCACCATGTGAAAGGACAAGGGCAGCAGACAGGTGGGAACACCAACACTTCAAAATTCTCCACCAAGTCACTTGCCTTCCTGACTTGGGAAAATATTGCCATTCCTTCAGTGTTGCTGGATCAAAATCTTAGAACTCCATCGCTAACAGTACTGTGGGTGTGCCTAGACATAGTAAGAAGTCTCACAACACCAGGTTAAAGTCCAACAGGTTTATTTGTAGCAAATGCCACAAGCTTTCGGAACTGGCTGTCCCTTTGTCAGGTGGGTGGGAGTTCTGATCACAAACAGCGCATGTAAAGACACAAACTCAATTTACATGAATAATGATTGGAATGTGAGTCTCTACAGTTAATCAAGGCTTAAAGATACAGACAATGTGAGTGGAGAGAGCATTAAGCACAGGGTAAAAAGATGTGTATTGTTTCCAGACAGGAAAGTTAGTGAGATTTGCAAGTCTAGGCAAGTTGGGGGGGCTACAGATAGTGTAACATGAACCCAAGGTCCTGGTTGAGGCCGTCCTCATGCACGCGAAACTTAGCTATCAGTCTCTGCCCAGTGACCCTGCGCTGTCGTGTGTCATGAAGGCCACCTTGGAGAACGCTTACCTGAAGATCAGAGGCTGAATGCCCGTGACCACTGAAGTGTTCCCCAACAGGAAGAGAACAGTGTGATTGTCAAGCGGTGTTCATTCATCCGTTGTCATAGCATCTGTATGGTCTCCCCGATGTACCATGCCTCAGGACACCCTTTTCTGCAGCGTATCAGGTAAACAATGTTGGCCGGGTTGCAATAGTGTGTACCTGGTGGATGGTGTTCCCACGTGTCGATGATCCGGCATGTCTTGCAGAGGTTGCTGTAGCAGGGTCGTGTGGTGCCGTGGTCACTGTTCTTCTGAAGGCTGGGTAGTTTGCTGTGGACAATGGTCTGTTTAAGGTTGAGTGGTTGTTTGAAACCTCCAGACGCTGAAAGATGCCCTCATGAAAACAAGATATGACATTCGACTCATCGATCGACAGTTCCAACGCGCCACAGCCAAAAACCGCACCGACATCCTCAGAAGACAAACACAGGACACGATGGACAGAGTATCTTCATCGTCCAGTACTTCCCTGGAGTGGAGAGGCTATAACATCTTCTCTGGAGTCTTCAACATGTCATTGATGAAAACGAACATCTCACCAAGGCCACCCCCACACCCTGACTTCTTGCCTTCAAACAACCGCACAATCTCAAACAGACCATTGTCCGCAGCAAGCTACCCAGCTTTCAGAAGAACAGTGACCACAACACCGCACAACCCTGCCATAGCAACCTCTGCAAGACATGCCGGATCATTGACATGGATGCCATCATCTCACGTGAGAACACCATCCACCAGGTACACGGTATGTACTCTTGCAACTTGGTCCACGTTGTCTACCTACACTGCAGGGAAGGATGTCCCGAGGCTTGGTACATTGGGGAGACCATGCAGACACTAAGACAACAGATGAATGAACACCGCTCGACAATCACCAGGCAAGACTGTTCCCTTCCTGTTGGCGAACACTTCAGCGGTCATGGGCATTCGGCCTCTGATCTTCGGGTAAGCGTTCTCAAGGGTGACTTTCATGACACACAACAGCGCAGAGTCACTAAGCAGAGACAGATAGCCAAGTTCTGCACATATGAGAACGGCCTCAACCGGGACCTTGGGTTCATGTCACATTGTCTGTAACCCCCACTACTTGCCTGGACTTGCAAAATCTCATTAACTTTCCTGTCTGGAAACAATACGCATCTTTTTAACCAGCGCTTAATGCTCTCTCCACTCACATTGTCTGTACCTTTAAGACTTGATTAGCTGTAAAGACTCACATTCCAATCTTTATTTTGTAAATTGAGTTTGTGTCTTTATATGTGTTGTTTGTGATCAGAACTCCCACCCACCTGACGAAGGAACAGCCAGTTCCGAAAGCTGGTGGCATTTGCTACAAATAAACCAGTTGGACTTTAACCTGGTGTTGTGAGGCTTCTTACTGTCTTTACCCCAATCCATCGCTGGCATAGCCACATCATGGTGTGCTTAGACCACAGAGACTGCAACGATTCAAGGCGGCAATTTACCATCACCTTTCTGAGGACAATTATTGAAGGGCAATAAATGCTGGCAGAGCCAGCACAGTCCACATTACTTAAATTAATAAAAAAATTAATTGTGATGAAAAGCTACCAGTATGGATTTGTTAAGTAAAAATATTACATCTGAGAAACAATTGACCAGTGACTGAAGATGAACCAGGGGAATCAAGGACAGTAATGTATTTGGAACTTTAGAAAATAAGGATTTCTCACACAAATCTGTTACAAAAAATATGGTCAGTGAGGAAATGTTTTAGTATGGATAGGAAGTTAATTGGCAACTGAAAATGGAGTACAGCAGGGTAAAAGTGATGTATCCCAGCAACCATTGCGAGGCCCACTTTTTTCCTTGTTATATGTACTAAGAACAAATTTTATAAATGATCTTAGTAAAGAAATAAGTTTCCTGTTTGCATATGCAAACTATCTAGCCTTGTTTGAGGTACATACCCTGAGTATGATTATGTTGGAACTAATATGTTGTGTGATAAACAGAACAAGAATACATCAAGTACCGTATTGGATCCTAAGGCACACTAATTTTGAAAAATGACTGCAGTGCGACTCAGTTACTAGGTCTAGATTAGCGGCATGATGACACAGTGGTTGGCACTGTTGCCTCACAGCGTCAGGAACCTGGGTTTGATTCCCGGCTTGGGTTACTATCTGTGAAGAATCTGCATATTCTCCCCGTGTCTTCTTCGGCTTCCTCTGGGTGCACCGATTTCCTTCCATAGTCCAAAAGACGTGGTGGTTAGGTGCATTAGCCAGACTAAATTCTCCTTCAATGTACCTGAACAAGCGCCAGAGTGTAATGACTAGGGGATTTTCACAGAAACTTCATTGCAGTATTAATGTAAACCTACTTGTAACAATAATAAATAAACTTTTAAAAAAAAGATGATTGACTTATTCACATACAAGAAATAGTGAGGGTGCAATTGGTCATCAGCAATAAAGCATAATATGATCACAAATCTACAGCCTACTGACTTTCAAATGAGAAGAAAATTGACTGAGGTGCAAAATGGGCTGTCAATTCACCATTGTTCATTTTTCATTATGGGCAATGATCAATTTCATCCCCTAGAAAGGATATAGAATGCCCCTGCATATATCAGACAAAAGACAATAGTATTGCAATCCCATTTCTGCTTTTTAATTTGCCCTTGCCGATACAGGGACGTACAAAGTATTCAATGATGAGAGAATACATTATTAAACAATTAACATTAACAAGATCTCAGCGTATAACTCCAACTAATAGCATTGATTTCGATGGAATGCTCGTGTGTGAAGTTATTTAAGGCAAACTCCATTAAAGTTTTAATAAATTTAACAACTACATCTGCAGTTCCTTTCGCAATAAGAATGGTCTGGGGGAGTTGGGGGATATGGTGGTGGGGAAAGATAATTTTTGTATACCTACTGCCCTTTTCCCCTTTAAAAGAAATGAAACTGGCCGTCTGAGACCAATGGTTACTGGCAGAGCATAGTGAGTAGAATTGCATGGTGTGAGGTCTTTGGTGCCAAAGGCACAAATCTCTTGTGCATTTTGTTCTTGATCACCTTGGGATAGCTCTGACTTCATTCTTAGTTCCTATGCAGAGGGTATAGTCTCTGTGTCTTCCCTGCCTCTCCTTTCTTTCCACTGCCCTCTTGATGCCAGGAGTTATAACCTTCCTATAGAGGTTGTTACTTTTTATTGGCGCTAACCCCAAACTCTGGGAGTTCTGCTCCCATTGCCTTGCTTACAATTGATCCTCACACTGTCCTTGAAAAGCCTTGCTTCCTGTTCTGTCTCCCATGCTGACAGGAAGACGATGACTCCTTATATTGCCCACTCACCCTGTCTGAAATGCAGCTGTTTGTCAATTGTCTGTGCAGCTTATCCTTTAATGGGCCCAAGGTAGCTCCATAGTGTACTCCAAACTCCATCAACACGTGCAGCCTGTACAGCCTGCTCCTACCACCCCCACCCTCCCCTTGAACATGTCACCTCCCTCTGATAACCAGCTCTTTCTTTATTCTTCTATGGATGTGGTTATGGCTAGCAAGGCTAACACATAAATTATCTATTCCCAATTGGCCTTGAGAATGTGATAGTGAATATGACCATCACCAGAAATGGCACTGGGAAAGTAAGACAGCACTGACACTTTTGTGCCCTATCTCCAGTGGGAACTGAAAATTCAGGCCAATATTCTTCTAACACAAGCTTCATGTTCCTTTGGAAAAAAAAATCAAATGTGCCTATTATAAATCTATGTATTTAAATTAAGTTATTAATAATCAGGACAGTAAATCCAGACTCCAAAATTGATGGATCAGTAAACTTTGATTTTAAGCTCAATTTTCTCATGTGAAGAGGTTTCCTGAAGCACGGCTGCCCAAGTAGTTACTTAATTGTATGTTGGGATTTAAGATTTTAATATAGGCAACTCAGGTTTTAATGTTTTAGAACATAGAACATAGAACACTACAGTACAAACAGGCCCTTCGGCCCACAAGTTGCGCCGATCACATCTATACCTATTAAGCCATAGACATATCTATAACCCCCAATCCCATTAGATCCCATATACTCATCCAGAAGTCTTATAGAACATAGAACACTACACTACGTTTTGTTTTGTGAATGACTGCACAAATCCGTACATTAGCTCTTCAAATATTCTGCACTTTTTGCTCACCTCAAGGTCGGAAAATCTCGCCCAAGGTCAATGGACCTTTGCATGGTCTGTGTCTCACCAGCTATGATTCCCCTGGTGGGCAGGACAGGAAAATCCCATCCATAATGTTTTTTATACTAGGTTCCCTCATTAATTTGTATCTGAAAATAAGCAGGCCAAACTAAAAGCACACATAAATATATCCAACTGAAAGTACAAGACTGCAAGAGGGGTATATGTAAATCGTTATCATCTTAAAAAATCTCCTACCCTTAAAAATTCAGCCACAATATCAAATACTTGTCATTCACAAATATGCAGCATTTTATCGCTTCAGTATATGAACCTTACCTTCAATTCAAACAGCAGTAACCCAGGTGCACTCTTCAATAAAATGTTCCTCTCAATAATTTAGCCAGCTCCAAAAGAGATCAGATTTTACTGATGATATCAACCTGCAGGAAATGAAGCAGGGAACAGATAACGGATAATTTACGTCCCACTATTTTAGCCAACTCAATACTGTTGTTATCAATGTTTCTAAAAAGAAGGTTGAATTAATAATGTACAAGTGTTGGAAACACAAACAAGTTTAGAGATAGGGAGCAAACTACAGTCAGAGGGATGGACGATACGTTACTCTGGTTAATAATCTGACTCTTTCATTAATGTTGAAAACCAAGGAAAGTTTTCAGTTTTTCACACTTGTTTCCAGTGCTTGTTCATTTACTCTCCTCCCATCTTATTGGTAAGTTAATGGTTGATCAGGACAGCTCCCTCACTTCCATCATTGACTCACTGAAGCTTTTCCTTCCCAGACCCTTGTTTGTGATGCTGCAGCCAGTTGTAGAGATGCAGCAGCTGCTGAAGGGAAGGTGGTGGTGGGGGAACAGGTAACTCTGCAGAAAGGCTGCCAAACACTCTAATACATTCATGGAGGTATTATTGGATGAAGTCAGGCCAAAGAAGAGATCAATTGTTGCACACTGACAGAGTTGGTGAAGCCATCAGTGGTATACAGTGGTCCATACCTTGGAAGAGGTTCTTTAAATTCACAGAGATTACCTAGTTAACCGAGATACAGTTGCCATTCTTCATTCACTATCACAAACATAGGAAGGAAGGTGGTGAGTGAAGATTCTATCATTCTTTTTCCCTGTTCGTACTTCGAAAACCATTCAAGCACAATTGTTTTGTCAACTCATATCACCTGCTACAGGGCTTCTGTCATCCTCATGGGCACACATAACCAGACACATGCTCAAATAACTCACACTACTTTAACAATGTCTTTCCCTTCCACTCAAAGCATGTGGAATGGAACCAAAAGCAGCAAGCTGCAATTCATGGGTGAGAAATCTCAGCAGGTCTGGCAGCATCTGTCAGGAGAGAAAAGAGCTGACGTTTTGAGTCCAGATGACCCTTTGTCAAAGCTAAAACGTGTAGAAAGAGGAGATATTTATACTACAGGAGAATGAAAGATGAGTCATAGTAATAGAAACCAGGGGAAAAATAAGCCAAGGACAGACATGTGGGCAAAGACCTTGAAAGATTTACCAATTTCGCTTCCAGTTTCCACCCCTCCATCACCTTCTCTTGCTCCATCTCAGACACTCCCCTTCCCTTCCTTGACCTTTCTGCCTCCATTTCCAGCAACAGATTATCTACCAATATTCGTTACAAGCCTACTGACTCCCACAGCTAACTGGTCGACAGCTCTTTACACCACACATCCCATACGGACTCCATCCCTCTCTCAGCTCGTTCGCCTCCGTTGCATTTGATGATGCCACTTTCAAAAGTGGTGCTTCAAATAAGTTCTCCTTTTTCCTCAACCATGGATTCCCATCTACAGTTGTCAACAGGGCCCTCAACAGCATGCGGTCCATTTCCCATGCCACAATCCTCACCCCCTCTCCTCCCTCCCAGAGCAATGATAGAATCCTCCTTGTTCTCACAATTCGCCCCACCAGCCTTCGCATGCAAAGTATAATCCTTTGCCATTTTTGCCAACTCCAGCCTGATGCTGCCACCAAACACATCTTTCCTTCACTCCCTCTGTCAGAACTCTGCAGAGACCATTCCCTCCGGGATGACCTCATCCATTCCTCTGCTATACCTAACACTTCCCCCGTCACTCATGGCACCTTCCCATGCAATCGCAGAGGTGTAACACCTGTCCCTTTACCTCTTCCATGCTCACCATCCAAGGTCCAAAACATTCATTCCAGGTTAAGCAGCGTTTCACTTGCACCTCTTTCAATTTGGTGCATTGCATTCACTGCTCCCAATGTGGTGTCCTCTATATCGGACAGACCAAGCATAGTCTGGGTGATCGCTTTGCTGAGCGCCTTTGGTCTGTGCGTAATCAGGACCCTGACTTTCCAGTTGCTTACCATTTTAACACACAATCCTGCTCCTGTGCGCACATGTATGTCCGTGGCTTGCTGCAACATTCTAGTGAAACTCAACGCAAACTGGAAGAAACAGCATCTCGTCTTCCGGCTAGCCAATTTACAGCCTTCCAGTCTCAACATCAAATTCAATAACTTCAGATGATTTGCTCTACCCCACCTCGGTCCCCTTTGCTTTCATTCTATTTTATTTCATTCTTTACTTTTGTCTACCTTTTATTTCTTTATGGTTTTTCTTCATTCCCCCCCCCCACCCCGACTCTTTCCTTCCCCTTACTTCACCCTTTTCTCCCTCTTGCTTACCCTTTTCTACACTCTACCTCGGTCCCATTTCCCCCCCTCATCCAACATTTCCATCTGTCACAACTTACAGCTTGTCTGCCATTTGGCCATTCACATCCTTTATTCTCTCTGTGGAGCGCTATTAGCAGCCCTTTCTGCTGATTTCTGTGGCTATGACTCATCTTTCATTCCCTCACCCTGCAGTATAAATATCTTCCACTTTTATGCCTTTTAGCTTTGACAAAGAATCATCTGGATTCGAAACGTCATCTCTTTTCTCTCCTTACAGATGCTGCCAGATCTGCTGAGATTTTCCAACATTTTCTCTTTTGGTTTCAGATTCCAGCATCTGCAGTAATTGGCTTTTATTTCAATTCATAGGTGAGGTTGTATACTGAAAGCCCTGAGTCTTCATGGACAGGAAGTAGAATAGAATACAATGCAGAAGGAAGCCAGTCAGCCCATCAAGCCTGCACAGGCAACTTTCCCACCCAAGTCCTATCGCCACATATTTACCTTGCTAATCCCTCTGACATTAAGGACTGATTTAGCATGGCCAATCAACCTAAACCGCACATTTTTGGACTGTGGCAGAAAACTGGATCATCCAGAGGAAACACGGAGAGAAACCACAAACTCCACACAGTGACCCAAACTGGGAATCGAATGCAGGTCCTTGGCGCTGTGAGGCAGCAGTGCTAACCACTGTGCCAGAGTTCAGGAAATAAATTTTCAGACAATAAGAAAGGCAGTGGGACATTGTGTGTTTGAAGGCAAGATGGAAGCAAAAGATTGTTCAAAACAGGGGGGAGCTCATTATAAGTATTGTCAAGATTGACTATTTTGTCAAGTGTTCCAGTGTCCTTACACTCGTGCTTTTCTGAGGCAGGTTGACAGAGTGGATGTTGAGAGGAGATTTGTGAGAGAAACTAAAACTAAGGGGACACAGTTTCAGAATATTGATCTAAAATGATGAGTAGGAATTTCTTTCCTCCGACTAGTTAGTGCTTGGACTTCACCATCCTGGAAAGCAGTGGAGGCGGGTCATTAAATATATTCAATGCTGAATGAGAGAAACCTTTGATCTACAAGGGATTTAAAGGTTATAGGAGCCTGGCTGGCAGGAAAATGAAGTAACGTCCAGAATCAAATCAGATCTTATTGAATGGCAGAGCAGGCTTAAGGAGCAGAAATGTCGACCTCTGCTCCTATTTATTATGTTCTTATTCATTAGATACAAATTTCAGTGTATAGGGCTAAGCACACTCCTGTATGTTTTACCTCATAGTGAGTGACATGGAGGAAGAGGCTAACTGCTCCCATGAGCACCCATAAACTTCCAGCAACACAATCATTCCCTGCCTTGAGTGTGCAAAGGTCATCACTTCTTATCCACATTAAATCCAACAACACTTCCATGAATGCATTTGAGAGTGTGGGAAATCTTCTTCTGAACACACCTCACTCCCCACCACACACCTACATCTTACCTGAACAAACGCCACCCCACAGACTTCCTCACAAGAGGTAGCAGTCAATGAGTCAGTGTTTTTGCTGAATGAAACACTTTGCACTGGTGAGAATGAGGACATTGAAATGAAAGGCAGGAAGATGGTCATCCTAAATTTATTTAAAAAATGCGTATTTATTATTGTTACAAGTAGACTTATATTAACACTGCAATGAAGTTACTGTGAAAACCCCCCCAGTCGCCACACTCTGTCACCTCTTTGGGTACACTGAGGGAAAATTTAGCATGGCCAATGTGCCTAACCATGGTTAGCACTGCTGTCTCACAGCACCAGGGACCCAGATTCGATTCCCATTGTCTGTCTGGAGTTTGTACATTCTCTCTGTATCTGCATGATTTCCTTCAGGCGCTTTGGTTTCCCCCATAGTCCAAAGATGTGGAAGTTAAGTGGATTGGCACTGCAAATTGCCCCTTAGTGTCAGGGGAACTTAACTACAAGGGGTTATGGGGATAGGGCCTGGGTGGGATTGTGCTCGCTGCAGGCTCAATGGACTGAATGGTCTCCTTCTGCACTATAGGATTCCTTGACTCTATGATAAATCCCAGACTATGGGAAGAAACCAGAGAACTTAGAGGACACCCAGGCAGTCATGGGGAGAACATACAGACTCCATATAGGCAGTGACCCATGCCAAGAATCGAACCCAGTTCCCTGGTGTGTGAGGCAACAGTGCTAATCACTGTGCCACTGTGTCATCCTGTCAATAGCTGAAGAGCTAAATGACCCAGAACATAAGAGTATTGTCTTTAATAGCTGTGATAAGTGGGTGGTGATTCCATACCAAAGATGTGAAGGTGTTTTCTACACATATGGTTGAGAAATGGGGCAAGTCCACTGGTCACATCTCTACCCAGGTGCAAGAAGATTCCCAGAACATGTGGAACACCTTGAGATTGTGATGGTTGAAGATTGTTGAAGCAAAAAAAATGTACCAGGATATCTGCTAATAAGACAATGAGATCATAAGATGTAGGAGCAGAAGTAGGCCATTCAGCCCATCCAGTCCGCTCTGCCTTTCAGTGAGATCATGACTTATCTGATGATGATCCTTAACTCCACTTTCTTGCCTTATCTCCATAACCCTTGATTCCTTTCCTGATTAAAAATCTGTCTATCTCAGCCTTGAGCTACTTAATGGCCTAACCCTGACAGGCCTCTGTGATAAATCATTCCATAGATTCACTACCCTCTGAGAGAAGAAAGTCCTCCTCCTCTCTGTCTCAAATGGGTGAGCCCTTATTCTGAGATTATGCCCTCTGGTCCCTTGACTCTCCCACAGGGGGAAACAACCTCTCAGCATCCACCTTGTTATGCCTCTTGAGAATCCTATACATCTCAGTAAGGTTCCCCTCATTCTGTTAAAGCACAATGAATACAATCCCAACCTACTCAACCTCTTCTTATAAGATAACACATGCTTTGAATGGAACACTTTCACAGGGAATCCAAGTCCTATTTGGACTATTTATCTGTGATGATACAGCAGTGTCTACAGAGTTGACAATGAACCAGTATCCTTAAATCCCCTCCAATGTTTACATAGGAAGAAGACTCAGTAATATACAATCCAAGACAGTGCAAAAGAAAGGCTGGTTCCTTTGACACACCTGATATCCTGACATGAATATCACCTCAGGTTTCTTAAAGCTCCAGAGAATTTTCTAGCAATGCAGCACTAAAGCTTATCTCACTCAAGAAGCTTATTTTAGAACTTTAAAAGTTTTAAAGTGTATTTATTAGTGTCACAAGTAGGCTTACGTTAACACCACAATGAAGTTGCTGTGAAAATCCCTTGTGAAAAACCCTCTGAACTTCAGCAAGCAAGGTAGCTGGTGCAAAGTGTACGAACAATGATGAAATGTAATTCAGAGGGTGAATGCATTCGCTCTCATTTTTGAAGAATTTTGTTTGTAAAGTAAATCCATAGGTTTCAGAGTCTATTTGAAAATGCAATTGCAAAGTTTTGCGAGCTGGGTAATGGCAGGAGAATGCAGACTCTTGGCTGATAAAGGAAATAGATTTTGGCTTTTGGCAGTGAAGGACTTTGCAGGATTATGAGAATGGTGGGAGGAAGGTGAAGAAAAAAATTGACTATTATTTGAGCTGCCTTCAGGATTGTCCTTTCAACTTCTAGAAATCAGAAGCTTTTCATCATTTTGATGTTGACCAGTATGTAGCACACTGCAATGATTTCAGCTGTTCCTTGTTAGGTTGCATCTCAGGGTTCATGTGATTTATCCAGGCACTTAAATGGAGACTTGAGAATCCCATAATTTGCTCTGTGGCACATTTTATGCTGGCATTATATCTGTTGACCCTTTGGACTACATATGCCTTACTACCATAATAAATCATAATTGCAGGGAATAACACTGTTTACTAATCAATCATCTTGATACATGGTTGATTATAGCAGGATGAATAATAGGCAGTTTGTTTACTTCAACAGGATACAGCAGGATGAAAGCATCACAACAGCTCCCTGGCTATTAGATATCATATGTAGGATAAGATGGTGTGCATCTAGTGTACGATGCCAATTAAAGGAATTAAATAGTTACCAGTTCATCAAATGAAACAAGTGTCCTATGATGTTCAGTGCATGTTCTATTAATAGTTCCTTTGGGAAGTCAACCCAATTGTAAAACTAGATAGCCCTTTCCCTTTGTTGCTTTGATGCCATTAGGGAAGAAATGAACTGAGTAATAGTCCTGAACAGAATATCAGCCATCATCTCCGCTGCCTCACTAATCCTGTGAAGTTCACCAGATGTGATCAGGAAGGAGGCAAGTAAATTCAAGATGGTGTTTATTGTAATGTTGTTAGATATCTTTCTGAGAGGTCTGGAGGCTTGTATAGTTAAACAGAAATCGTTTATTGGTAACACTTGACTGTATACATAAGCATGCATTGGTGCTGTCTCTATGCTGGCTCCTTCTAGACTCTACTCTACATAGTCTACCATCATGTGACTCTTTACGTCAAATCAAGAGTGGTACTGTTCCCCAGTTCCACATTAACCCCTGTTTTGCCCCCAACACCCTTATACTTCAATGTTGACTTTGGCTGATACAGAAAATGGTGCTCCCCTGCTGCTATTAGTTTTGTGAAGAGGGGAGGAAGTATAATCTTTTGATCTAATAATGTTCACAAACATCACTGGAGAGGGCATCTTCATGTAGGGACAATAGTTTTCCATGAAGTCTCATCCTAATGTTTTCACATCTTCTTATACTCTTCCAAACATAGAAAATTCCCTTTAAGAAATCATACACTTATCCTAAAACTGTACTCTTTGCAGCGCTAATGAAAATAAACAGTAAAAACATAAGAACATAAGAACATAAGAAATAGGAGCAGGAGTAGGCCATCTAGCCCTTCGAGCCTGCCCCACCATTCAATAAGATCATGGCTGATCTGTCGTGGCTCAGTTCCACATTCCCGCCCTCTCCCCATAACCCTTAATCCCCTTGCCTATCAAAAACCCATCAACCCGCGTCTTAAAAATATTTAGCGAGGCAGCCTCCACCACTTCAACGGGCAGAGAATTCCAGAGATTCACCACCCTTTCAGTGAAGAAGTTCTAAACCACCCCCCCTTTATCTTGAGGCTGTGCCCCCTCGTCCTACTGTCCTTTCTGAGTGGGAAGAGTCTCTCCATCTCTATCCTATCCATCCCATTCATCATCTTATATGTCTCAATGAGATCTCTCCTCATTCTTCTAAACTCTAATGAGTACAAGCCTAGTTTATTCAGCCTCTCCTCATAGCTCAACCCCCTCAACTCCGGTATCAGCCTAGTGAACCTCCTCTGCACTCCCTCCAAGGCCAAAATACCCTTGCATAAGTGCGGCGACCAAAACTGCACACAGTACTCCAGCTGCGGCCTCACCAATGCCCTATACAGCTGCAGCAAGACCTCCCTACTTTTCTATTCAATCCCCCTCGCTATGAAGGCCAGCATCCCATTAGCCTTCCTGACCACCTGCTGCACCTGCAAGCTGGGTTTTTGCGACTCATGCACAAGGACCCCGAGGTCCCTCTGCACCGTTGCCTGCTGCAGTTTTTTGCCACGTAAGTAATAGTCCTTCCTACCATTATTCCTACCAAAGTGGACCACCTCGCACTTGCCAACATTAAATTCCATTTGCCAGTTCCTGGCCCATTCGCCCAGCCTATCTAGATCCTTCTGCAGACTCTCCACACCCTCCGCACAATTTGCCGTTCCCCCAACCTTGGTGTCATCAGCAAATTTCGACACCATGCACTCGGTTCCCTCCTCCAGATCATCTATATAAATGGTAAATAGCTGAGGCCCCAGCACCGACCCCTGGGGCACTCCACTAGTCACCATCCGCCAATCCGAATAGCACCCATTGACCCCCACTCTCTGCCTCCTATTTGACAGCCAATCCTCTATCCACGCTAACACCCTACCCGCAACTCCATGCCCCCTTACCTTCTGCAATAACCTCTTGTGAGGTACCTTGTCAAACGCCTTCTGAAAATCAAGAAGGACCACATCCACCGGCTCTCCTCTATCCACCGCCCTAGACACATCCTGACGATAGCTGCCAAAAGACCAACTTGCAAACAAATTAATACTACCTTCAGTTACAGCAACTAAATTGACCTCCTCAATGCAGTTTTTTTCCTTTGAGTGACCTAAATCACACTCTTACTTATTTTATGGTGGTAATTTGGAGCTGTTTTGGAACAGAAGTTGGGGGACATTCATTGTGGGAGATAGGGGGTAAGGCATACGCAATTAATACATTAAAATACCATCTCTCCAACTTACAGTTGTCTTGAAGGGATTGTGTTATGTTGGGAGAATAACTCTAGTGCAAGGTTAGAACTCTCAGCCAATGTTCTGCTGTAAATGTTCTGAAATGCAATTGACAATTTACACACAGCAAGATTCCAGAAACAGCAATAAAATAATTGACCAAATATTTATTTGTCAACATATGAGCAGAACTTCCCACTACTTCTTTCAATAGCATTATGGGATTATTTCATGTTTATGAGGGTAGATGGAGCCTTGGTTAAGCATCTCATCTGAAAGGTGGACTTTCAGCTGAAGTTTTTCTTAGCTTAGGTGTTTTAGATTCTGGACTGGGACTTCTGTCTCAAGTGAGAGAATGCGTCTACTGAACAAAATCTAATGCTTCCTACTCAGTTTGGTGTCTACACGCAGCTGTAAGTGTTTAGCAATTCATGGAAAAATCCAGCCCAAAATGTGTAAACACATCTAAGCATTTATAATATTCTCTGGTCCTGCTTGTCTGTATTTTAGCTTAGATTTGATGTGATTTATATTTGTTGTATGGGGAGGTGATGTCCCAGTGGTATTATCACTCCACTATTAATCCAGAAACAAATACAAAAAATGCTGGAAAATCTCAACAGGTCTGACAGCACCTGTGGGGAGCGAATAGAGCCAATGTTTTGAGCTTAGAAGACTCTTCATCAGAACTCTGATGAAATGCTGGAAGTGAGGTAGACAGGCAGCACATTATGGATCCAGTCCTCTGCATCCTGTGATAACATCAATCTCACCATCAGCACAAAGAAGACAGAAGTCATGTTCCAACCTGCTCTAGGAAAGCTCTATCAAGAGCTGACAGAAGGAGTAAATGACCAGAAGCTGACCACTATGGACAGATCACCTACCTGGGCAGCACTCTTCTCACATTGTGTTCAAATTGATGATGAGATTAATGCCAGATTCATCAAGGCCAGTGTATCTGTTGGAACACTTCGGAGACTGTGTGATGGCATAGTAGTGAGCACTGCTGCCTCACAGTGCCAGGGACCCGGGTTTGATTCCCAGCTTGAGTCACTGTCTGTCCAGTGCCTGCACATTCTCCCTATGTCTGCGTGGGTTTCCTCCAAGTGCTCTGGTTTCCTCCCTCAATCTGAAAGATGTACTGGTTAGGCACATTGGCCATGCTAAATTCTCGCTCAATGTATCAGAACAGGCACCGAGTGTGGCGACTAGAGGATTTTCACAGTAACTTCATTGCTGTGTTAATGTAAGCTTACTTGTGACAAATAAATAAACTTAAAACTTATTCATTATGGGAATACAGAGGAGTGAGCCTAAAAACCAAGCTCAAGGTCTAATGAGCAGTTGTCCTGTCCACTCTTTACTATGTGAATGAGTCCTAGATTGTTTACTAGTGACATAAAAAGAAAGTTTTACTTCCTCTGCAAGCTCCTCAACATTTAGTAGCAAGACAAAATCCCAGACATGAGATCCCTGGGAGAACCGGCATAGCAGCATCTGCACAATGTAACAACAAAAATTGCTCTGATGGGCTGGACATGTCACTAGAATGCCTGACAACCAACTCTCAAAACAAATCTTCTATGGTAAATTGCAAAATGGACCATGCTTCCATGACAGCCAGAAGGAACACTTTGAGGAAACGCAGGGGGTGGCATGGTAGCACAGTGGTTAGCACTGCTGCTTCCCAGCTCCGTGGATCCGGGTTCGATTCCCGGCTTGGGTCATTGTCTGAGTGGAGTTTGCACATTCTCCCTATGTCTGCACAGGTTTCCTCCGGGTGCTCTGGTTTCCTCCCACAGTTCAAAGATATGTGGGTCAGATTGATTGGCCATGCTAAATTGCTGCTTAGTGCCCTGAAGATGTGTAGGCTAGAGGGTAAATATGTAGAGATATGGGGGTAGGGCCTGTGGTCAGTGCAGACTCAATGGGCTGAATGGCCTCTTTCTACACTGTAGGGTTTCTATGAAAGCCTCCCTCAAGGACTTTAAATTGACACTGCACCATGAAAGATCCTTGCCCAGTGTAGCTGAGCCTGGGGAGAAGTGCAACTGCCAAAGGCACATCGAGGCAAAATGGATAGTGCCAGCCCAAAACAAGCACAAGGCACTTAAAAGCCATTCACCTAAGCCCCATTCGACTTACCACCCTCATTGTTCTGTCTAAACCATCTAAACCCCCATCTACTTACTACCCTCATTGTTCTGTCCTCACTGCACATCTACAAGCATAAGGGTAACTGCTTGTCCTGTGACAATTTTGTGCCAAGATAGGACTCATCAACCACCTTTGCACCCACACTACCCAATGTTTGGATCACAAACAAAGATGATCTTCTTCAATACTGAAGCGCAAATGACGCACTAAATTATGAGGAAGTGAGCAGAGGGAGAATGAAAAGCCAAGCAGAGACTGAACAGGATTTACCACTTTATTTATGAAATAAGAAACCAAGATAGACACAAGGAAAAGATAAATAAAAAGTGATCGAATGGGAGAGAAAACATTAGAGCCAAATGAATTAAAGAGAAAGTCAAATGTCAGGGCAAGTATGAATTTACCAAGAACAGAATTTTAAAAATATATATTACTGGAAAACATTGGCAGAAAATACAATGCGTGATAAAAGGCGAAAAGTAAAATACTGGCACATTTTAGTCTTTAATCTACTGAAGAAATGTTATCTTTGGAAGAAACAATAATGCTGAAACCCAAAACATACCATATTTGAGTACAGTGAATATTCCTTTATAGAGAATATTGTAAACTTGAGGTCACCGTGAAAACCTTCAAAATGCCAAGTTACAGACACAAAAAGTATGAAAGAAAAAAAAGGAAACAGAAAAAGGAAGATTGAATTTGCTGATAAGATGACTGCAAGTGCTTGGAGAAAAGTCAAATCCTCCAGAAAATGTAGCCCTTCTTGCCAAGGCCAACACGATCAATTCAATGAAAGAAGCAAAGATGATTCTGCAAGTCTGTGCTCTCAGTAGGGATCCATAATTGCAGGGAGTATCAGTTACAGTTAGGACTGCAGGAGTGCTAAATCACCCATTATACATCCACAAAGATCAAACACTGAAGCCCTGCCTGGCAGATGGTGCAGCAATAATTATCAATTCTGTTACATTACTGAAAGCAAGGCTGTTGTCATAAAATGATGGTTAATCTGCAGAGACAAGTACATAGATGGTTACTCCCCTTCCCAGAACTAATGATTTTTACATATTTCCAGAGGAGATTTGTACTTCAGAGCACGCTTACCCATTCTTCCTTTGTTGCTACAGATGTGCAAGATCAGCTCAGGGATATGGACCTATTTGCATTTGCTGCTAATGGGAAAAGACCAGAGATATAAAGTTAATGCTCAACTTTAAAAATAACTCAAATACAAAAATGTCCTTAATAAACTGGGGCTGTTTACTTTAGGGATAGAGAGATTTTGTGATTTAATAAATCACTCCACTAAATTACATAAAGTGAGATGAATTATGTTACCAGTAGACAAGATGACTTGCATTTATGTAACACCTTTCACCACCATCTAACATCTCAAAGCACTTTACGGCCAATGAAATACTTCTGAAGTGTAGGCATGGTTGTGGTATAGGAAACACAGCAATCAATTTACACACAGTAAACTTTTATGAACACCAATGTAATAATGATCAGGCGATTTGTTTTTGTGATGTTGATTGATGGCTAAACATTGACCAAAACACGAAGAATAACTCCCCTGATCTTCTTTCACATTCTGGCATGGGATCAAAGAGGACAGATGGATTCTCGATTTATTGTCTCATTCAAAATACCGCACCTTGAATAGTGCAGTACCTCAGTGGAGTGTCAGTCTGCACTTGTGCCTTCAAGTCCCAGAAAGGGACTTGAACCTTTACCTGCCTAGTTGAGGGGTGAGACTGCTACCAACTGACTACCACTGACATTTAGTCGCAAAATGACTAGGTAAGGCTGGGTCTCTGTGTATAAGTTACACAACAATTGGGCTGGAAAAGATGTTGGGCAATTCCTTCTGTAGAGGATAGTAGATACATGGAAGAAGTTTCAGGATGATGGGTGACTAATGACTTTTTGCATAGTTTCAGACTAGGAGCTGGGGCATATATCACATTTTATAAAAAGATAGGTGAAGTCACACACGACACAATGTGGTCTCTTGGACGAGTGCCAATCAGCTAAGGTGGCAAACCAGAGAGGAATTTGTCTAATTGACTTGAGGCTTTTATCTTTTTTTGCCTTTCCAAGGAGATTAAATAGTTGTCATTGCATAATGAGTGTCTAATCATGATGAATCAGTCAACCTGACTATGTGGGGCAAGTTTGATTGATTATGATCTTTTTCTCTTTGTCGTTTCCGAATGTACTATTAGAGTTCTTCACCCTTATAACAACATACAACAACTGAGATCAGAAACTTGGAAAACTTAGGAAAAATTCTCATGCCACCCTAACCCACCAGTACAACATGTGTTATACTTGAGGTTTCTATGTTTGGCCAATCTAAGATTGTTACTAACTTCTGGCACAGTTTTAGTTAATGCTGTGTCTTCCATTGCCGCTAATTTCACTTTGTTTGGGATTAGGTTTGAGAGTGCTGTTATCAATCTCACAATTTGCAACCAAAAATGGTGATACTGGAGACTTCTGCCCACTAAATGGAAATATGAGAGTCCAATTTATCTTCTCAATCTCCAACATAGAACAAATGGATTGACTGGTGCCATTCCATAAGGATTACTATGGATGAGATTTTACGGCCTTGCGCGTCCCGAGACTGTAAAATCCTGCCCACGGTCAACAGACCTTTCCATGGTCTGCCCCTTGCCCGCTCCAATTCTCATGGCAGGCGGGACAGTACAGTTCTGGCCATTATATTTTGTCAAATGTTTGAAGTGAATAATGTGGATGTATGTAAGTTATCAAGAGGCTAAAGCTCCAGAGAGGTTTTTACAAGTCAGGTTTAATAATCTGAAATGTAAAAATAGCAAGGGCATTGAACAAGAGTTTTATATCTCTCTTCAATCACCCCAAGAATAGGAGAAAATAGAGGCAAAAGGAAGAAAGTGTTCAAACGTAACCGGTGACAACTTCGTATCAGATGTAATGTGATCAATTGTAACAAGCTGTAAGAGTCAGCTACCCAGTAAACCATGGAACCAATTACAGAATGATGTGATGGTCAGCTGACCAGCTGACCTACTATAAATAAGAATCTGTTGGGAATTGTGAGGAACTTGGATTGGCCCAGGGTGAGGCCCCAAGTTTGGAGTAATGAAGTTTCTTTATTAAACCCTTTCTTTGATTTAAAAGTTGGAGTAAGTTTTGTTATATTTTTATTGTCTGCATTTGAAAGGTTCCTTCTGGAGAAACACAGAGGAATTAAGACAATCATGCTTACGAGAGAGCAGATAATGGAAATCCTGATGGGATTTAAGGTGATAAATCCACCACACCTGATGGCTTGCATCCAAGGGTATTACAGAAATAAAGAGGCTGTAGAGATAGTGAAGGGTTATCATTTTCCAAAACTCTCTAGATTCTAGAAAAGTCCCCACATATTGGAAAACTGCAAATGCACACCTTTGTCGAAGAAAGGTGGGTATCATGAAGATGTGCTTTATGCCAAACAGTTCAGTTTAATTCACTGACTGGAACATGAAATTGAATTTATAAAATAACAGATTTTTTTCACAACACAGGCTGAAAGTGACCTGAGCTCACAGTCATAATAATTACCTAACCTGTCTTACTATACTTCCCACATTCTGACCTCATTGGGTTGAAAACAGCAAGTCTTCAAAATTAACCAAAGACAATGATCCTTTGAGGATTGTAAAATACCTTATATCACATGCTTCATTAACAAGGCACCTATGGCAATCACCTGAGGTATTCAACTGTTGAAGATGGGCAATTAAAACTGAATTTCTTGAACACTGGCATCCTGATTCAAGATAACTTTCCAGATATGAGCTAATCAAGTATAGTTGGAATACACATTCATTTGGAATTATTGGCAGTTGGAGGATGGGTCACATGACAAGCCATCCCCTTCCTGTTCAGCACATGCTCTCTCTGCAGAACTATACGAGCTTTTAAGAAGCTAAGTGAGGTCACTTCCAACTCTCTCTCCCTGCACAACTTGCAAGCTTTGGGCTCTGTCTGCTGTTAACTCTCTCTCTCTTTCAACAGAGATTTGAAAAAAAGAATTTAACTCCACAATTGTGTCTCTAAAAGAACAACAAGCTCAGACATTTACACCTTTAAATCAGAACACAGGAAAATTGAATTCAGCCTGAAGCCAGCTGAGTCGCCTAAACTATGAACTATGCAGTTTTTTACTTTGTTTCATGGACTCTGATTTGGTTAACTTACATTTATCAATTTTGTTCCGTGTGTATGTGTGTGTCTCTGTGTGTGTAAATGTTGATGTGTGTTTTATTATTTTACTCAGATTGCTCCAAGCTAACTTGTTTCTTTGTTAAGTGCAAGAAAACTTGTCCAATTGGCTTTTTATGGTCACAGTGTATAAACAGTTAAGTATTTATTGCATTGAAAATTACCCCTTTCTAGCAAAAAAAATCATATTGCCGTCAGGCGGTAGAGAGCGAAGAGAAAAGCCATTTGATGACTTTTCACTTGATCACAGCAAGGGGGACAGAACAGAGAAAATTATAGACCACTTAGTCTAAAGGCTGGCACTGGGAAAATGGTGGAGTCCATTATTAAAGAGATGATAGCAAAAATATTGAAAATAGTATAATCAGGCAGAGAGACACCATAGGTGGACCTGTACCTACTGGTGGTGGGTTCAATGGCAAGGGAGAAGGGAGAATTTATCAGGAGACCCAAAAATTGTTCTTACACTGGTGTGTATTTCCAAAAGTGGAATCTTTCACAGGTGCTTGCCATGGTGGATCGGAAAACTCGCGGGTGGCCTGCATGAAAGTCATTTGCGTCCCACTATTGGGAACACATCTGGAACAACATGGCATGCAGAAGTTGGAACCCAACTGCAGAATGTCGGGGCTCCCTCGACCCTGGAAACTGAAACACCACAGCAATGGATGGGGGAGCATCTATCAAGGGGAACTTTCAGTTTCAGTGTCATAAAGGAGATCTATATTCATCTTCAACATGTCCCGGGTGGTCCATCTTTTTTTAGGAGGCTCATATTCTTTCTTCAACTGTGAGACAATGATGTTGGGCACCTTTTAAATCTGGCACCTGGACATAATATTGGAAAGTACACAATCAGGCCCACCACCTAAATCCCTGATTACATAATTAATGAAGTCAGGACCCGAAGGTATGGCCTGATTTCCCATTGGCCTCTCTAGCAGGAAACACTCCCCAACTCTGTCACAGGACTCAGTCTGAGATGGGAGAATTCTGCCCCACGGTTTAGTGAAAGGAAATCATGTTTGACAAATATATTAGAGTTCTTTCAGGATGTAACAAGCAGAGTGGATAGAACCAAATCAAGGATGTAGCTTATATGGATTTTGAAAAGGCATTCGATAATGTGTGTTGTGAGGTTTTCTCAGAGACTTCAGCTAATACAAAGTATCATGAAGTCAATATCCTGGTTAAAGACGTATCTTTATTTGACCAACAATCGCTGAGGGAGATATCATTGTGGAGTCTAACACTCTTCTGATGAAAACACCCTGAGCATTCCAAAACGATTCTGAAGTTACATTACATTACACAGGACAATTAAACATTTTCAAGTTCACTTTTCCTGCCTTCCTGTTACTTATGAATCAGTCATCATTAGTATAAATCAATCATTGTTAACAGATGTTGTATGTCTTAGCCAATTACATTCCACCTCTGACATCATGAGATTTCAATGGTCTGTAGAATCGGTATGCTTCTTCCCCTTGTTTCTTAGCAGCCCCTGATGCTTAGCTATGGGGTTCAAAGGTACTGTTCCTATCAAATCTCAGTTACATCGAATGGTCAGGTCAGGCAGTTGATATTCTCATGTCTAAATAGCACTGTCTTATGAGTAAAAATTGAACAGCTCTATTTATTCTACGGCTTGGGGGACCCATACTGTCCATAACTTAGGTTGATAAGAATATACACATCCCTGTGGTTTCATTGTTCCAAAGAATATGGTTCATCTCACTAAGGCTTCATCCCATCATGCCCTTGGAGCAGCCAGCTTTTGGTCAAGGTGCAAAGACCATTTTAAAAATATCTCTGAGATCCAAAATACATGTCTAAATCAGAAATACTTGTTCAAATCTCTTAACTGTTTAAATCTCTTACTGTGATTATATGTGTCTTTATGGAGACAGTAGCCCTGTTAGTCTGTAAGTCTGACCTGGAGTCATTTCATTTTATGCTAGTTGTCTTATTTGTGTCTTTAATCCCTGATTATTTGAAATTTCTCAAACAATGTGCCACCTAGAAGTTAATTATACAAAGTGAAAGTTTATGTTATAGCAAATGATATAGTTACATGGACAGGGAACTGTCTAACCAACAGAAAACAATGGGCCCTATTTTACCATTTTCATTCTAAGTCCTGGGCAGACTTGAAACTGAGAGTGTTTCAGATCCGTTCTCAGGTACCCCCATATGCACTCTGCCTGAAAAGTATCAGCAATTCTGAATCACACTGTAGAAGCCTGTGGCCAGGACTTAATGTGCTGAAATCCTGCAGCTCCGATCGGCGCCACCAACTGCACACGTGCAGAAAAAAATGATAGAATGCTGCCCCCTGCCACATCCCTCCTGGGCCGGATAATCCTCCCACTGCGCCCCACAACATTACTGACCCCTTAATCTGCCCACCCCTCTGCCACCCAGAAAAATCGAGGGTCCTTCCCCCCTTTCCCCCTCACTGATCTCAGGCAGAGTGGCAACAAACCCCCTTTTCCCTCACTGATCTCAGGTAGCATGGCAGTGGACCCTCCCTTCCCTCTCGCTGATCTCAGGCAAAGTGGCAGTGGATGCTCCCTTCTCCCTCCCCTCCTCCCCTCAACCCCACCCCCACCAAAGTTAAGCAGAGAGCCGTTGAATACTCAGCACTTCCCTCCTCAATAAGTGGAGTGCCCGAATTGGACTTTTGTAGAGCGTGTCTCTTTCACACCGATTCTGGATGGGCAAACACGGTGGTAAATGGGGAAGTGCCGATAAGGTTGGGCATGTAGCCCATTTAGTCAATTTAAATGCAGAGAAATGCATTTAAATAGCCGTCACATCCGTTTCAGGCATGGTCCTGATCGCAGCCATTTTTGGGCCTTGGTAAAGGAGGAACCGCTGTGGAGGTGGACACGGATCACACTACTCGCCTCACGCTTGACTCTACCCAAGTTTTTGAGCCTGAAAACGGACACAACATGATGGTAAAATCAGGCCCTGAGTGTCAGGATAAATGAGACATTTTCAAGATGGAAAACTATATCTAGGAATTGGGGCTGGGTCCTCAAATATTTACAAAGTATATTACTGACTTGGATGAAAGGGCCAACTGTTTTATCACCAGATTTGCTGCAAAGATAGGTAGAAAATCATGTTGTGAGGAAGAAAGAAAAGGTCTGCAAGGAGATATAAATATATTAAGTGAGTGAGCAAAAAATTATCAGATGGAGTATAATGTGGGAAAATATAAAGTTGTCCATTTGGGCAGGAAGAATAGTAAAGCATAATTTTATTTAAATGGAAAGATACTGCAGGATGCTATGGTACAGAGGGACCTGGGTGTCCTTGTACATAAATCACAAGAAGTCAGCATGCAGATATAGCAACAGAATTTTAGCTCTATTGGAAGAGGAATGGAGTATAGAAGTGTTATAATATTGCATGCATGCCATTGTAATGTAAAGGTTTTTGGCAGTATAAAGGTTAATGTGAAACTGAAGAATAGTGCCAATGGTACAATATGTAGAGTCACATGGTAAGAGACTCGGAGAACATAGTAGAAGAAGCCTACCTGCGTAGAGAAGCAGCTCCATTCATGACAATAATTCGACATCTGTAAATAGTTAAGACTGACGATAAATGGTTCATGTTTAAATATACAAATTTCAAGATTTCATCATCCAGACATCCAAAGAACTCACATTACAAGAAAACATAGGAGAGCCTTGCTACAATTGTATAGGGCATTAGTGAGATGACATCCCAAGTACTATGTACACCTTACTTAAGGAGGAACATACTGGAAGTAGTTCAGAAAAGGTTCACTAGGGTCATTCTCAGATGAGGGGGTTTGACTGATGAGGAAAGGTTGAGCAGTCTGAGCCTGTACTTATTGGAGTTTAGAAGAATGATACATAATCTTCCTGAAACATGTAAGGATCTGAGAGGACTTGATTGGGTGGATGCTAAGATGTTTTTTCTCATGGGGGGTAGCTTGAATTAGGAGACACAGTTTCAGAATAAGGGGTCTCCCGTTTAAGATAGAGATGAGGAGGAATTCCTTCTCCCAGAAGGTCATTAGAATTCCTCAGTGAGCAGTGGAGTCATTGAACATATTCAAGGCCGAGTTAGGCAGATTTTTGATTGATAAGGGAGTCAAGGAGCAGCAGGAAAATGGAATTAAGACCATAATTAGATTAACCATGATCTTATTAAACGGCAGAGCAGGCTCAAGAGGGGAAATGGCCTACTCTTGCTCCTATTTCTTGCGTTCTTATGTTCTTAAGTAATTGCTTTGAGTTGAAGTCTTGAGCCAGGCTTCATATTTTTCTCCAGTGAATACTTTACATGGAAATGATAATTAATATACTCAATATGAGTTGCTTTTAATCACTGATAATTTTATTCCCCTCATTGTAATTACTTCTGTATGATTATTTCTTCCCATACAAATTTCTTTGCCATTATTTTTAATAATCTATTATTCTGTCTCATTTTGAGTCAAAAAAAAACTCAAGAATCCAAATTTTTGCATCTTTAATGTGATTGTGATGCCACTACAACCATTCCAAACATTCAACTGACCTCAGAGAACACAGTCTTGCAGATAATTAGGCCCAAAAGTCTTTAATCATGTTTTAAATGTTGTGATCTGGGATTTTCTGTCTTCTGAGTGAGGTGTTTAATCAATTTTAATTATTATGTATCTTATCTTTAGTAATGGGAGGTCACTATTAATTAAAATTTGTGATCGTTTAATTAAGTTAGTCACACCAATATAAAACCATTACTGTAATGTTGTGAGGCATGTAATAATACAAATTAAATTTTCATATGTAAATTGCTCTATCCTTTATGAAACAAAGTTTGAAGTTTTTAATGCAATATTTGGAATAGTGGCAGGTCAGTTATACTTCTAAGACGTAATTTTACAGCTGCTTTACACCTGTTTTGTGATGGGAAAATGTCGTAAAATCAGGTGCAAAGTGGCTAGTGGCAACGGTTTTTGTGCCTGTCACAATATTACAACACCTGGATTTCCCTTGTAGTCAGCCTCCGACTGGAAATGGGTGAGAAGCTAATTAATTTATTTAAATTTATGTATATGTTCATTTCAATGTGTTTGGCAAACCCGGTGTTAAATCTTTGGGGGGGAGGGAGCGGTGGGGGCTGTGGGCCCCTGTGATTGTGGGGGGAGCTAGTTGCAGCTACCTGCAGTAGCAGTGGCCTGATTGCTCTCTGTCTGTCTATCAGACCTCTGTTACTGTTCATGCTCATGTGCATTAACGGGTCTGCACATGCACAATACCTCCCTCTGCAGGCTGTCTGCTGAGTTATGCCCTGCCCACACCTCTCTGGCTAGAAACTGACTAGCCCATCCTTTTAGAGATGGAGTGCATAAGATTAGGCGTGAAAACCCACCCAATAAGCTGATCTGGAACTCTCCCATTTTCAGACCAGCTAGAGAGGATTGGTGGAGGCTTGTGAGAAGTATAAAAACTGGTATGGACGAGCTGGGCCAAATGGCTTGTTTCTGTGTTTAACATTCCATACAATCCAATGTTATAATTATAATTATTTTTATATAGTGAAATATTAATATTTATTTATGCAATTAACTGCTTTTAAGTTACAATGTGCCTCTCACTGATTGGTATCCCTGTTCCTTGTCCACCCCGATTGCATTTATAAGTGTGTGAAAGTGAGAAGCAAGCCATTTTAACATTCACAAATAGATTGTGGCATTATGAAGTGGTGTAAGATATAGCTGATAGTAAAAAGACAATGTATTTTGCTTCTCTTATCATTTTTATTTCCGCAGGTATAACCTCAGAATCATCAGTTTTTTTTTCAGCTCATGTTCACAATGTCAAGTTTCATGCAAGCGCACATTTCAAATTACTTGTCAGCTTTAGTAGACTCAAAAATGAAGAGGAGAATATGCCAACATTGAGGAAATGAGATCTATATGCTGAAAGTTACTATGTTCCTTGAATTAGAGTGTAGGCCCAAATTTAGGTATAAACTGACTAACATGCTCCCATGGGCTGCTAGAAGGTGGAGGCCTAAAAGCCTTGCCCTAAATTGGGCCTCAGGGCTCATCTCAATATTATCAATGGGATGTCGGTGCCTGTGATGACATGAAATGCAGCCTGCCATTTTCAAGGTATCTAGTTTGAGTCCACTATATCAGAGATAGCAATCTTCAGAGGGGTTTCAGTGGGGCTGGGGAGGTTGCTATGTGTCTGAAGGAACGTGGGGTGATAGCAGGGTTGCCATGGAACCAGCAGGAACATGCCTGCGTATCCTGGCTGCATGTAAAGAAATACACTGTTTCAATATGTTCCATGATAGTTACTAGCAACTATGTAGGAATTATCAAAGGCTGCAAAACCTGAACCAAAAATTATTTTCCTCCATTGCCTTTCATATTATGGTAACAATTTTCAGTTGCTTCATCAATGACCTTCCCTCTATCATCAGGTCTGAAATGGGGATGTTTGCTGATGATTGCATAATGTTCAGCACCATTTACGACTCCTCATTTACTGAGGCAGTCTATGTTCAAATGCAACAAGAAGAAGTTCCTCCCCCTTATTTTGAGGCCATACTCCCTAGTTCTAGTTTCACCTGCCAGTGGAAACAACTTCCCTGCTTCTATCTTATGTATTCCCTTCATAATCCTATATGTTTCCATAAGATCTCCCCTCATTCTTCTGAATTCCAATGAGTATAGCCCCAATCCACTCAGTGTCTCCTCATAAGCCAGCTCTCTCAACTCAGGAATCAACCTAATGAATCTCCTCTGCATCCCCTCTAGTGCCAGTATAGCCTTTCTCAAGTAAGGAAACCAAAACTGTACACAGTACTCCAGGTGTGGCCTCACCAGCACCTTATACAGCTGCAGCATAACCTCGTCGTTTTTAAACTCCATCCCTCTAGCAATGAAGGACAAAATTCCATTTACCTTCTTAATTACCTGCTGCACCTGCAAACCAATTCCTTGAGATTCCTGCACAAGGACACCCAGGTCCCTCTGCACAGCAGCATGCTGCAAATTTTTACCATTTAAATAATAACCCATTTTGCTGTTGTCCCTACCAAAATGGATGACCTCACATTTACCAACATTGTACTCCATCTGCCAGACCCTCACCTATTCACTTAGACTATCTATATCCCTTTGCAGACCTTCAGCATCCACTGCACACTTTGCTCTGCCACTCATCTTAGTGTCATCTGTAACGTTTGACACACTATACTTGGTCTCAACTCCAAATTATCTATGTAAATCGGACACAATTGCGGTCCCAAAACTGATCCCTAAGGCGCACCACTAGTCACTGATTGCCAATACCATTTACTGCCACTCTTTGCTTTCTGTTAGTTAACTAGTCCTCTATCCATGCTAATACATTATCCATAATACTGTACACTTTCATCTTATGTAGCTGTCTTTGATGCGACACCTTGTCAAATGCCTTCTGGAAATCCAGCTATACAACATCCACAGGTTCCCCATTGTCCATTGCACATGTAATGTTCTCAAAGAATCCCATGGTGTTACCATCACTAAATCCCCCCTGTCAACATCTTTGAGGTTACCATTGACCAAAAACTCAACTGGACTCACCATATAAACACAGTGGCTACAAAAGCAGATCAGAGGCTTGGAATACTGTGATGATAACTCATCTCCTGAATCCCCAGAGCCTATCCACCATCTACAAGGCACAAGTCAGGAGTGTAATGGAATACTCTCCATTTGCCTGAATGAGTGCAGCTCCAACAACACACCATCCAGGACAAAGCAGCCCGCTTGGTTGGCACCACATCTACAAACATTCAATCCCTCCACCACTGAAGCTCAGTAGCAGCAGTGTGTATTATCTACAAGCTGCACTGCAGCAAATCACTAAAGATCCTTAGGTAGCACCTTCCAAATCCACAACCACTACCATCTAGAAGGACAAGAGCAGCAGATACATGGGAACACCTCCACCTGCAAGTTCCCTTCCAAGCCACTCACCATCCTGACTTGGAAATATATCGCCATTCCTTCGCTGGGTCAAAAACCTGGAATTCCCTCCCTAATGGCATTGTGGGTCAACCCACAGCACATGGACTGCAGCGATTCAAGAAGGCAACTCACCACCAACTTCTCAACGGCAACTAGGGATGGACAATAAATGCTGCCCAGCCAGTGACACCCATGTCCCATGAATGAATATATTTAAAAAATTGCACTGTCCCCGAAATGCAATTTCCAATATCGGCATCATTAGAAACTGAGGGAGAAACAATCAGCATATACTCTGCTTAGCTCATAAGAACTCAATTCCGAAGGTGTTTAACAGACACAACAGCAACATTAACAATAACTTGCAATCATGGGCGGCACACAGCTGAAGGGACCTGGGTTTGATTCCCAGACTTGGGTTACTGTCTGTGTGGAGTTTGCATCTTCTTCCATGTCTGTGTAGGTTTCCTCTGGGTGCTGCAGTTTCCTCCCATGCTCCAAAGATGTGCGGGTTAGGTGGATTGGCCATGCTAAATTGCCTCTCAGTATCAGGATGGCTAGTTAGGGTACATGCATCTGATTGTGGGGATAGGACCTGAGTGGGATTGTGGTTGGTGCAGACTTCATGGGGCGAATGGCCTCCTTCTGCAGTGTAGGATTCCAGGATTCTATATAGCTGCTTTAACATTGCAAAGCATTCAGAAACACTTCACGAGTGTTCATTTAATGTAACATTTTTGACACTGAACCACAAAAAGAAGTGTCAGGACAAATGACAAAAAGCTTGGCCAAAGAGTTCAGTATGTCAATTGAGATTGCCTCACAGAAATAATTAACAGTATAACACACAAACAAATTTCTCACAGCGGGAATTAGGGCATTTTAAATTGTTCAACTAGCCAGAAATCAGCATGAATCATGCAGACATGCCAAAGTCTTATGAATCTATTATGAGAGATGCTATTTATAAGAAAAATCAGATCTCACTCAATCTTGCAAGAGGTCTTGGGATTACTCAGTTGCTGATATTTGCTCAGGGAAGCTAGGTCAGATCGGATTGCTGACTTTCAGGGTTTGCTTTTCATGTTTGGATTAGGGCCCCGACATTGGGACAACTTGAAGTCCCAACACCCCATGCAGTTATATGCAAACCATGATTTTAGAATGGACGACCAATTGCTGGCCAGAGGAATCCCTCCACAGCGTGACTCATGGCTGTAGCTATGACTGTGTTGGTATGGGACTGTTGTCAGGGTTGGGGAAACTCAGATTGATCCTGGAGTCTTGGTCTGCTGCCAAAAACTGCTTTCCAGGCATCTGTCAGGCTCTAGAAAACCAGGACGGCCCAAAGGCTCACTGGCATTTTCCACTCATCCTCTGAGCATTGGTCTCAATAAGTCTCTTGAAAATAACCACACCTGTGGGCAGGTAGATGTCACCCTGCTTAGCCTGCCTCCTTAAAAATGGTCCAGATGTAGGCTGGTGGTGGCAAGCCAGCATGCTGACTGGCATCAGGAAATTCTGGGCCCACCACCCCCATTCCTACCTCCAGCAACCTTCCAAAATCCAGCCCATTGTCTGCTGATTGCTTACTTGGTTACAGGAAGCAGCTCTGCAAGACTTCGAAGACATTCTTTTATTCTCTGTATCGCCCTCAGCCCCAAATCATAATGTTTTCTTTTTCTCATCAAGATAAGAACTGTACGTGGTAATTTGTGTTGAAGCTGCAGTTGTGAAGCATCGCTAAGGGACCAATTCTTACAAAATAATGCTTATCTCTTATAAAAAGTGACAGTTCCCCACTATCATCAAAGGTACAGTGTACATTAATTGTGTAAACAAGTGTAACTTTACAAATACTGACGTTTATAAATTTTCCCAACACTCAAGTTTTGCAGAAAATATGCATAAGATTACATTCACATTAAGATAAAGCATGTATGATATAACAGATTTGACGGTATCGGTGGATTTAAAATCATCTTTTATAATGAAGGTCATTTGATTGGACTCATTTTTAAAATGTAGAATGGTAAAATAGTATGATTTTTGTAATAGATTGAGGGTGATTCGATGTGGCTTTAACAATAGAAGTCCTTATTGCCAACAGAAGAAATGTTTATATACAACAGGTCTGACTAGATTCAAATACGATTGCTCTGCTTGATTCCCTGGCTCCGATTGTGACTGCCTCCTCAAACTCGTGATATACCCTTCCCATTGATAGGTTCAGCTTTCCGATGAGGATAATCCATAGGGTTCTGCCGACCGCTTGGCTCTCGGGAAGTGATCCCCCTTAAAGGGCCATGCTATGATAATTTTCCTATCAAAATATTCATCTAAACACAAGGAAACTAATTATTTTAGTGTCCTGTCAATTAACTGTTCAATTATGGTTTGCCACTCTTATGCATGTATGGATTTCTATTACGAGGATGATTTATGTTGATGGGGTTGGAACTCAGTTGATCTTATTTTCATATAAGCAACTTGCTGAACTTTAATGGAAAGAAACCTGAGTTTGGTTCAGGTGGGAGGGTGAAGAATCAGGGGTGGCAAAGTGGTTAGCACTGCTGTCACACAACACCAGGGACCCGGATTCATTTCTGACCTCGGGTCATTGTCTATGTAGAGTTTGCGTATTCTCCTTGTGTCTGGCGGGGCAGGCTCGAAGGCTAGATGGCCTACTCCTGCTCCTATTTCTTATGTTCTTATCTTCCTCCGAGTGCTCCAGTTTTCTCCCACAATCCAAAGATGTGTGGGTTAGTTTGATGGGCCATGCTAAATTGCCCCTTAGTGTTAGGGGATTAGCAGGGTAAACATGTGGGGTTACGGGAATAGGGCCTAGGTGGGATTGTGGTCAGTGCAGATTCGATGGGCTGAATGGCCTCCTTCTGCACGGTAGGGATTCTATGAAATTTGTTCCCCATCCCAAATTTAGCTCCAACTTGCCTATTTCCAATTCTGATTAAGGCAGGAAAGTGAATAGACAACTTTCCTGGATTTTCCAGACCAGTCCTGTAATTTGGCCTTTACTTCCCGCATCAATCTTTCCCAGGGTGCACTTTGTCCTGGATTTGGTCGGTCTCTGCAGCATTTGTGGCCGCGTGTGCCTCAAGCTCAGCAGGTTGGTGATGTGGAATCTGGGCTATTCAGCTGTTGACCAGAAGGGTGGTCTGAGCTGGCATTTTCAGACTTGAGAGTCAAATTGCTTGGCCATGGCAGTAGTGAAGTACTGACTCTCCCGTGCAGCTCCGAAGGTTCTGTCAGCACCTCCCACCACTCTCATAGTGTTGCCAACAAGGCTACCCCCACTGACACTCTCAGTGGTCTCAGCAGCAGCCAATGTCCACCATCGCACTTTGCCATAGTGAAGGGTCCCTTAATTTACTTCACCCAGAGTCAGTCACCCTGCATCAACAATCCAAAGAGGTGGGTTGCAACTTTATATAATACTGAGATAGAGCTTTAGTGCCGTTCAGATTCTGAATTTATTGCTGTCAGCTATATTTCCTGAACATCTGGGAACTCAGCCACATTCTCAAGATGAGGACTTGATGAACTTCCAGTCAGAAAGAAAACAGCTTGGACCAATAATCTTATTTCCCCATTTTTACTGTTTTTTCTTTCTGGGTCTGGAATGTTTACCTTCACGCTTACCCTCAGGATCCAGACGCCAGCCCGAGGACCAACTGTCATTGAGACCTGCAATTGCCTTCCCCACGAAGCCTCCGACTTCTCTTTCTCTAATAAGGTATGTGCGTGTGATGTTGGATAAACTGAGCACACCAGCTCTAGAGTGGTGGTATCTGAGGGACTCCTGTGCTCCAAGATCACGGGTCCTGCTGCCTGGGGTTCAGAGCTTGGTGTTCAATACAACATAAACATTCATAATATCTTGGCCTATGTATATCTACAGGACCTCATCACACTGAGAAGACTGGAACCTTCTGTAACAAGGCTTGGGGGTCATCAGAGTAAATGTACAACCCCCTCACCTGGCCTTCCTCACCATGGCCTCTTTGATTACTATGGTTCTAGCATTTCCTTGGTATCACATCCCCATAATAATGATGAATAGATCATCGACACTCCACGCCCAGCATCCAGCACCTCTGTGGGAGCAGATCAGCATTCAGTGCCTTTTACTTCCGGCTCACTAGTCTCTTGAGAAGAGAATGTCACTTTAGGGTCTCTTCAGCTCAAGATCCTGCCAAGGATTCTTGAATTTTTTTTCTTGTAAAGCATTTTAAGATGCAATGACATGGTACTCTGACCTGTTCGAGATGAAATTAGTCACTCATGATTTTAGAGCCTGTCAATCTATGTTAGTTCATGTTTGAACAAAAAACAGTAATTCATTATTCTTTTGCTAAATCTCTGATTTTTAGTAGTTTGTCTCTTGGTTTATGAGGTAGTGGTGTTGTCATGTCTCCTCATTAGAAATACAAGGGTAAATTTCACTACCTCTCACTGGAGGGAGGCCAAAGTTGAAGAGTGCAGAACATGTCCCGTTTATTGGAATTTGGAGGGAAAAGTTTTGCACAATTCCCTGGAGCAACATAATTGTTGTCCTTAATTGATTTACTCTGAGCTGCATTAGAAAACAACAGTGATAGTATGCATGCTGCTTTAGATCCTACCCTTGCTATTTATCCCCTGTTAGCTCACATCCTCTGGATGGTTCACTGACAATTAATGCTTCACTTGTTAACATTCTCACCTTCGTCTTTGAACTCAATTTGATTTGATTTATTATTGTCACATGTATTGGCACAGCAAGAAATCTCAGGCGAGTCACCTGAGGAAGGAGCAGCGCTCCGAAAGCTCGTGATTCCAAATAAACCTGTTGGTCTTTAACCTGGTGTTTGTGACTTCTTACTGTGTCCACCCCAGTCCAATGCTGGCATCTCTACAACACGCATCAGTACACAGTGAACAGCATTGTTTCTTGTGTTATATAGACAAAGCATACTGATCATAGAGTACAAAGGGGACAAGGAAAGGAAAGAAAGCAAAATGTGGTGCTATAGTCAAAACTAGGGTGTAGAGAAAGATCAACTTAACATAAGGTAGATGCATTCCAAAGTCTGGCAGCAGCAGGGAGGCTGTTCTTGGGTCAGTTGGTATGTGACCTCAGACTTTTGGATCTTTTTCCCGACAGAAGAAGGTGGAAGAGAGAACGTCCGTGGTATGTGGGGTACTTGATTACGCTGGCTGCTTTTCTGAGGCAGCAGGATGTGTAGACAGAGTTATTGGATGGAAGGCTGGATCTCCCAATTTTTGTCCGTCTTTGAAGCTTTTTGCGAGACAAACAGCGATAGTATTTTTTTTGATTAAAATTGCTCTTATCGGACAAACAGAACGCAGATATTCTGAAAAATTTGGAAGGAAACATTCCAAAGAAAATGAATAAATGAGCAACTCTGCAATTTTCTACAAAACATATTTGCAAGTGCTTGTCAATATGTCTCCGAGACATGGAAAAACAGATAAAGGTGAGCTGAAAGTATGAGTAATTCAGTTTTTGGAAAATTGCTTTTTGAATTGAAGTAATTCAACTTGATGTTATGGATTTAAAAAATTAAGATGGGTAAAATCACTGAACAACATAAAATAATTATATCTTTTTCAAGTAGTGATGGATACACTATCCAATAATGTAGCAAAAATTCAATTGACCTTGGATCTGTTACCTCATGTGCATAATACTGCATAAAGTTGCAGGTTAAAGGTTTTCCAAGAATAATGTGCAAAGAAGCAGGGCAAAAGAATAAGAAATAGAGTTAAATCCAAGCCAGTGATTTGTCGAAAGGTAAATCAGTAAACGAGAGCAATATAATGATGGAACAAAGTGGCAGGGTGTAGAGGGGAAGGAAATCAATAGATAAACGATAGAGTAGAAAGAACAAATTCTACCACTTGGATTTAATAGATGCCGGAGGGGCAAAAGGTCCATTTGAGATAATGGACTGTGTATCCGTCTGTAAAAGAAAATGTCAGTATTGTTACAGACCAGTGGGCAGATAACCTCAAAAGAGATAGTAAGGCCGCAGGAAAGTTTGCACAAACAAAAATGAAACTCTTTCTCAAGTGAACAGAAGGCAGTGGGAATGGGAAAATAATCATGCAATTAAGTCAATGATTCCAGTGATAGTCAGATTAGACAAAGAACAAAGAGAATTACAGTACAGGAACAGGCCCTTCGGCCCTCCAAGCTTGCACCAAACTCGCTGCCCATGTGAACTAAAATCCCTTACCATTCTGGGGACCATAGCCCTCTATTCCCATCCTATTCATGTATTTGTCCAGATGACCCTTAAAAATCATTTTCATATCGACTTCCACTATCTCTCACGGCAGCGAGTTCCAGGCACCCGTGCCTCTGTGTAAAAAACTTGTCTCGTACATCACTTTTAAGTCCTTCCCCTCACTGCTTAAACTTATGCCTCCTAGTAATTGAGTCTTCCACCTTGGGGAAAAAAGCTTCTGACTATCTACTCTGTTCGTGCCTCTCATAATCTTGTAGACTTCTATCAGGTCAACCTTCAACCTCTGTCATTTCCATGAGAACAAGTCAAGTTTCTCAAACCTCTCCTCACAGCTAATGCCCGCTGTACCGGGCAACATCCTGGTAAATCTTTTCAGTATCCTTTCCAAAGCCTCTACATCCTTCTGGTAGGGTGGCGACCAGAATTGAACACTATACTCCAAGAGTGGCATAAATTCCTTTCTTATTTCCCCCCATCTTCTGCACCCATATCCAGGGTGCCAACGTGATATAGGATTGAACTTTTCAACCCCACTGCAGTGGACAGGGACTGGAAAATGCGGCAAGCAATTCAAAACTCCATTGACTTCAGCAGATCCAGAAAATACCTCCTGCAGGAAGAGACATAAAATTCCACCTCTGGTTCAGTAAATACCATTTGTCCTCCACCATTTCACTCAAACAGCTTTAATAAACACTTACAATTTTGCATCATCTTTTAATATTAAAAGAAAGAAAATGTCCATTGTTCTCACTAAATTTCACACTATAAACAACACAAATGCAATAGGTCATTAACAGAATTACATGTTAGAAGTGTTGCGTTAATCATTCTTATTTTCTGAGCATAGAAAGTGACTGTGAGCTGTTAACAATCATGGGGAGGGAAAATCACAGTTAATCTTGTCTCCACTTATGTACTTTCCAGCAGCATTTACCAAGTAGCAATCAGGTGTATGAGACTGGACATATTTTTATTTCTCCGAGCCCATAAGGCAGTGAACCCCGGTCATGAAGGAACCCAACACTTGGCCAGGAATTGAACTTTGCGGGTCCATATAGCTCAGTACATCAGGTGTGACTTTTCCTCAGAGCCATCATAAAAATCTTTGCATGAACCATTCCTGCCTTCTTTCTCTTTTGGGACTAACTCTACAGGTGAAACTTCCACAACTACCCCCTCACACCACCTTAGCCACAATGGCAGGGGGTCAATATCGCAGTGACTGGAAGATTCTGCCAGTGGGAACAGCCTGAAAATTCTGCCCTACGTCGTTTTTTTTTTAAATTTGATTAAGCATTAGCGAATAGAGCAAACTATCGTGTAGTTTGATTACTCGATGTATAAAAGTTATGTTTCCCCCATGGCTGCCTTAGCTTGTAATCATATAATCTGATTCCAAACCATATTCAGACGATTCATTCCATTCATGATTAAAAAGAAATGTTTCTCTCATCCAAGGTCATTTTCACTTTTCCAATAATAGCTGAGCTATAAAGAGAAGCCAAAGGAGTTCAATGATCCAAGGCTTGAAACCACCTTTGTTACGCTCTTTGAATCTGTTCTATTCACACTTTTGACGCAATATGATCTAAATTGAGCGCAGTAACACAAGCTCACACATGCTTCACAGAGAATGGCAGTTCTTGATCTTATAGACTATATTTTTACATCCTACTACTCAGTTTCCTTTTGAAACAACCAGCGTAAATTGTGACAACGTGTCATCATTTGGTCAACATGCACCCGAGGATTTTATCTAGTCTATAATGTGTGCTTCATTCTATAGTCACTTCTATAATTTCTAGCATGTGAAATTAATGTTTTGAACAGTCCAGGTCTCAGTGCAGTACAGAATGTGGTGGCAATAACTGTTCTGTACACTCAGACTTGGTCAGTTTGTGGAGGTCTTTGTTGTCAAACACACACAACCACAGTTTGTAGAAGGCTGAGTCGGTGCCGGTGACCCAGTGTCGGATCTCCTCATCAATGGTGCCCTTTCGAAAGAGGCGGTTGCCAAGGTCTGGGAAATGTTCAACCTATTCCCAGAATTCCTCCTCCATCACATTTGGTGGAAGTATCGTCATAAATAGTCCCAGGGTGAGTTTAACAGCAACTCCTAAATACCAGGGGAGGGGAGGGGCGATTCTCCATTGCAATCCATAAGTTTTCTGGGGGTCCGGTGTGGAGAATTACGTGTCAGCCATTTCACAGGATTCACACATGTGTTCCTGATGCATGCCCGTATCCCAGAGCTGGGGAACAGGTGCAGTCAGGACTGTGCTGGAAACTGGCGGGAAGACAGGGAAGTGATTTAAATCTTTTTTTAAATTATAAATCTATTTTGCATGTGATTTTTAGGCCCGGCGTGGAACTTGCCAGGCCCGATAGCATCTCCTACCCTTCCGGGAGTACTTCATTTTGACAGGGTTTACAGTAACTCGCCACATTCAGGGAAGACCCTGCCAGAGTGAAGGGGGGCAATTGGGGCACCCCAGGGATCGGTCGGTGGGGGGGGGGGGTGGTAACCCCTGGGCACAGGCATCCTGGCAGTGTCAGCCTGTGCCTCCTGGCATTGCCCAAGGGGCAAAGTGACCATGTCCTTGACACTGCCCAGCAGGCATTGGGCAGTGCCAATGGGGTGGGGCCTATTGTGGGCATGGCCTCTGGGGCGACTGGTGATGGTGGGTGATCCTTCTGCCAACTCTGCACGGTGATCGGTCTGGAGGGAGGCCAGTGATCCGGACGGACTGGCGGGGGGATGGTGGTCTGCCGGGGGGGCGGGGGGGGGGGAGTAGGTCTAACTTCTGTCAAGTGCGTCTGACCCTGGGGGTAGTCAGTGGGAGAGGGAGTGTCTACCAGGGTGGGGAAATTGCCAACACTGGATGAGGGGGCCTGGACACCAGGATGCTCCAGGACTGGGGGGTGTTGGGACTGGCCTGGGAATTGCTGTGGGGGCCACAATTGGGCCATTGGGGGGAGGGGGGCGCTGGAGGAGCAGCACTGTGAGGGTCCTGGGTTGGCCAGCGATTGGGCTGGTCAGCAAACAGGGAGATTGACAGATTGGGACCAATGCACAGAACTGTCAAACTCTGGCGTGAATAAGCCCTGCATCCCCGCCCCCCGGGTTTTTAATGATATTCACGATTGTGACCCCTGCATTGCAGGGAGTGCAGAGATTCGAGTGTGAACTCCCACTGAAAAAGCAATCGTGATCTAAACCAGTTTTCTCGCCAATTTAGCACTTTTGGGAGAATCGCTTCCAAGCTTCCAGAAACTTCGAAACATTTATTGACTGTATACAACTATGTACAAGGCACTTTCCAGGAACAGTTCTCTCTCAGTTCCCATGACACATGATCTGGCATCACTAATGATGTATATTTGTGATGCTATTAGCCCTTTATATTACATCACCTCCTTAGTCTTTCAATCAACTCATCAGGGTGGCACAATGGCACTGCTTCTTCACAGCACCAGGGATCAATTCCAGTCATCGGTGACTGTCTATGTGGAGTTTGTTCATTCTCCCCATGTCTGCATTGATTTCTTCTGAGTGCTCTGGTTTCCTCCCATGCTCCAAAGATGTATGGGTTAGGTTGAATGGCCATATTAAATTATCCCTTAGTGTCAGGGGACTAGTAACATGGGGTTATGGGGATAGAGTCTTGGTGGAATTGTGTTCAGTGCAGGCTAGATGGGATGAATGGTCTCCTTCTGCACTGCAGGGCTTCTATGATTCTATGAAATATTTATACATCCTACTTCCTCCCCCTGCAAGTCACTGTCACCACCCCTGAGTCAAAGAGAAAGGTGCTGCAGTGATTTGATTAATCTTGCCTGATTGTGTTCTTGTTTCTTTTGGAAGACAACTAGGGTCACAGTGTTCTAGTCGACAGGTTTGGTGAACCATCAAATAAGTTGGTCTGGTTGCCTCCTTGGCCATTCAGGCAACCAATCCTGTAAAGACCATCTGCTGATGGATACCAGTGGTCAGTGTGCCCAAGGTAGGAATGTGGATGAATGGGCTGACTCAAATCCTGGCCAGGCCAGTTCAGCTCTCAGGGCCAGATAGATTCCCCTGACAAGAGTGCTAGTACATCCTGTGCTTTGTGACAACAGTGGTATGTTAGGGTCTAGTCCACACAATAGTAGTCCTCTCTTTCCTGCACCTTTATTTATCTCTGTCATTTTGAGACCTGCTCAAAGGGCGTGTGTGTGTAATCTCCTACTCATGAAGATTTCTAATGAAACCAAACTGTTCTGCAAGGGCGTAGACCTGTAACTAGGTTGATATTGTCATTTTTCTTCAATAAGGATTTGACAGTATAAACCGCGCTTTTGTGTTGGGTGCCTGAACGAGTTGGTGATGTGGACAAAACTGTATGTCTCAGTGAAGCATTTGAAGCAATCATTGGTAAACTCTAAGTCATTGTTACAGCCAACCAAGTAAAGGCTGACATGCTTTGAAAAAATTCCTTTCAGCATGGCAATAACTACTGCTAAGGTGGGCCCTTGTAACCTTAAGCCACCAAGAGTAATAATCCAGGACAATAAAAATGGTTTTATTCTTGAAAGCAAAAAAATCCATGCCAATGCACTCCCACAGTCAGAATGACAAGGAACTGGCTGTCAGTGGTTCTTTGTGGTCTTATCTATGAATGGCACAAATAGCACAGTTAGAAAGCATGTCTTCAATAGCTTTGCAAATGCCTGGCTGAATTGCAGGTACTGCACTTGGTGATACCTAAATATCTCTGGTGTAACTGTTGGACAATATCTAGCCTGACCACTCTGGGAATGGCATTCAGTTATTGTTGATTAACAAGTCCTCCAAAAGACTAAGGTGACATGCTGTTTAAAGTACTGCTTCAGAATTCAGCTGCTATGAATGTAGACAAGCCATCGAGTAACACACTAATTCAGTACCAGCTGAATGGGGTTAAATAGGTGCTGCCAGAAGTCTCTCTAGATGGTGGCTGGGAGCAGACATGGAAGTTGGGGATGCTGGGGATGGTTTTTCGGAGGGCTTGGGGGGGTTCGAGGGATCGGGGTCCAATGTTCATAAGGCAGGGGAGGTTACTGACACTGGCTGATGGGAGGAGAGGGAAGGGGCCTGATGTTCGAGGGAAAGAGGGATGGTACCGGCACTGATTGTGGGTGGAGGAAGGTGGCAGCTCTGATTTAGTGAAGAGAATGTGATGGTGGAGAAGCGCTGCGGTTCCAACTCCGATTAAGGATGGGCGGGGGTGGGGGGTGAATGTTGGCTCCAATCGGGGTGGAGGGAATGGGAGCTTTTGAGACCTCCATGGTGGACTTACTCATGTCTTGAGCGTGGGGCCCTTTAAACATGGCACACTAATCTCAGTGTAGCCAAGTTTTGCTGGTATATTGAGGCCCCCCCCCACCCCCCCTCCCCCCGCAACATGACAGTATGAAATTCACCCAGCTGTTTTCTTCTGGCAGTATGTGATAAGATCGGGAGAAAACGTGATGCATTTCTCACCGGCACCAACACTCTGACCTGGTAAGATTTCGCCCACAGTCTCTGACATTTTATCCTCAATATTTACTCTTGTATATATTAAATCCTTAAACAGGTAGTCAGTGCATCTATAGCACCAATAAAATAGAGTTCTTGTTCACTCAACTGGAAAATTAAATTTTTTGACTATTCATTGCTCTATTTATGTTACTTTAAAGCTACTGATTATTTGTGACATAGGAACAGAGTCAAAGTCCTCATACAATACATCTTCAAATATCACAAATTTCTATATATAATTCAAAAGATACAATTGATTCCCAACCACAGTACTGAAACAGAGAAACCAAAGTAATGAGACCATATACTGATCTAAAATAGGCCATCCTGCCTTTGCTATTGTGAACTGCAAAGATCATTTCAGATTTTTGCTTTTGTGATCTGGGCATTGCCACCAACCAGCTGGCAATTTCCTACCTCTAATTGTCCTTGAGAAGATGGTGGTGAGCTGCCTTCTTGAACCACTGCAGCCTTTTTACTGAATGTACATCTGCAGTGCGGTCAGGTACGGTGGCACAGTGGTTAGCACTGCTGCCTCACAGTGCCAGGGACCTGGGTTCAATTCCTGCCTCGGGCCACTGTCTGTGTAGAGTTTGCACGTTCTCCCTGTGTCTGCATGGGTTTCCCCTGGTGCTCTGGTTTCCTCCGACAGTCCAAAGATGTGAGGGTTAGGTTGATTGGGCTGGAGGAAAATTGACGTTAGTGTCAGGGGATTAGCAGGGTAAGTATGTGGAGTTATGAGGATAAGGCCTGGGTGAGATTGCGGTCTGTGCAAACTTGGTGGGCCAAAGGGCCTCCTTTGCACTGTAGGGACTCTATGATTCTGGGTAAGGAGTTCCAGAATTTTGACCCAGCCACAATGAAGGAACAATAATTGATTTCCAATTGATGATAGTGGGAGAATTGGAGGGGTGGTATTCATATGTATCTTCTGCCCTTGTCCTTCTAGATCAGGAATAGGCGAAATATGGCCCACAGACCGGATCTGGCCCATATATTACTTCTGTCCAACCCACCATAACTCCCAGACCAGACAAAAGCAAAAGCCAGGTTGTTATATTTTGAACAAAATTTATTTTTATCGGCGAGCACTGTACAGGAAGAAAGAATGCACTATCTGCATACAGGATACAGGCCTGTGATTGGTTGCTATGATCACAGTGGCCAACTGTAGCAGCCAACTGTTTAGTATGGGAGCCGTGCAGAAATTAGTTATATAGTTCTCAGTTCTGCAGGAGTTTGGATTTGTCAAGCCTCAGTGGAGAGATACAATACAAATTTATTGAAGGAGTAAAAGTACACGTTGAATCCGAGTGTTTAACAAGGAGTAGGCTTCAAAATATTTCTTTACAGATGTAGCAGGGAAAGCTTAGTTTGCAAAGAAAGTATCGCCGTATTCAACGAATACAACTTGAACCAACATTGAGAGCAAACATGCAGCCAAATATAATTTGCGAACAGACTTTTTCTGTGATGAAATGACCACCTTGCTCCTGCAACTATACAGATGACAGCTGACTTCACCACCCTTGTTCATGTCCACAAGAGACTTCCCTCTTCACATATGAGTATGTTTCTTTTTAAGATGGTGAGGTAATTTTATTACAAAACAGATATACGATCCCTGGCAACATATCGAAATTATTATGTGACCTCTTCCCCCCCCAAATTATTGTCTTCCCTTTTTTAGGTGGTAGAAGTCGTGGGTTTGGAAGATAATGAAAAGGTGAAGATGCCCTAGCAAGTTGCTGCAGTGAATGCATTACACGCTGCAGCCACTGGGTGCTGATGGTGAAGAGTGAACGTTTAAGGTGGTGGATGGGAATCGCTTTGTCCTGGAACATTATATCTGTTTCTCTCTCAGATGCTGTCTGAATTACTGAGTGTATCCAGCTTTTTTTGGTTTTACTTTCACCTTAACGAATCAAAGATTCCCTCATAGGTTTACCAGTGCTTAGGAAAAGCAAATGACATTCCTCTCCCCATGTCATCAACAAGGCAATGAAGACAAACTCTCCCCATACTATTTATAAATAGGACAGTTAGTCAAACATATGACTGATGATCAAGGAACAAGTTTGGTGATTGGTTATCACCTTTATAGATCTGAGGAATTCCCTGTTCCATAATAATAATGAAAACGCAGGGCAAATATTTTTGATCCTTGTGATGTCATGAGATGGCATTAGTTCTGTTCATATCCTGAAGTCTATTCACAGTAATTTATGTAATGAGATTCTGCGCCAGAACAAGACCGAAAAATTGAAGGAATAAATGCACAATGGCGAATAATAATGTACACTCTTGTACCATCTCTCTCAATTTAATTTTGAACTGCCACTATCAACAAAACTGTAAAATAAGAGCATTTGTTCAAATGAGAAGTATAAGGAAATCTGTTTATTCTCCATCGAGTTCTACACTTCTTAAGAAGTTCCGATAGTTTATCCACTTTGTGTAAAAAAGATTGTGGCATTACATCTTTATGGCACTTATTTAAAAATCTAATTAAAGACTTTGTGATACCTACTTGAACAATCTAAGTCCCATCAATGTGACACATTTATTAAATTTGTTGCTGCTCTTTACCTCCACTATGTGGAAACTAGTTAAACTGCGAGCAGATCGAGGCCAGAAATCTCCAGGCCTTTCAGAATATAGATGTGAATAAATGTTATAGGAGAAGGCTGATCACAAGTCATGAAGCGGCTGCCTCGCACAGCATATCTTCCAACCCACATCCTTCTGTTTATTTGTACAGTTTTTATAAAAGGTGCAGAAATAGAATTACATTTCAGCTTTTGTTGGTTAATTAATGCTCCCAATTTTCACACTCTGAAAGGGTGTGATAGCCAGCATTTGACAACCACTTTAGAAAACTCAGCAAAAGACTGGCATTTAACCATCTTTAATTCTAAGAAGTACCTCGTTACAAAATAAGGATTGAAAAGGCACAATCTCATTATCATCAGCAATTCTTTTTGTTTCTGTACAGTTGGATAGGTGTTGCTGGTTCAGGTGCATGCAAGAAGATAATCCAAAGCCTCATATATCTCCATAGCGGCTTTGGCATTTTACTTTCAGTGATTGTAGAATCACAACAGTACGAAAGGAGGCCATTCAGCACATTGAGTCTACACCAAGGCCCTATTCCCATAACCCCACATATTTACCCTGCTAATCCCACTGACACAGGAAGCAATTTAGCAATCAACCTAACCCACTCATCTTTGGACTGTGGGAGGAAACCGTAGCACCTGGAGGAAAGCCATGCTTTCCCTGGAGCAGTAAGGCATCAGTGCTAACCACTGTGCCACCGTGCCATCCTAAATGTCATCATAGCAACACCTAGTGATCTTTCCATATTACATCCATGGTGCTATTTCTTATAAGACCATAAGTTCATAAGACATAGGAGCAGAATTAGGCCATTTGGTCCATCGAGTCTGCTCTGCCATTCTATCATGGCTGATATTTTTCTCATTCCCATTCTCCTGCCTTTTCCCCACAATCCCTGATCCCCTTATTAATCAAAAACGTATCCATCTCTGTCTTAAAATAACTAAAATTATTTGGTTATTTTCCAAACATCGCTGGATTCCGGGGAAGTGCCGGATGATTGGAAAACGGCTAATGTTACGCCGTTGTTTAAGAAGGGTGCCAGGCAAAAGGCGGGGAATTATAGGCCGGTTAGTTTAACGTCTGTGGTCGGTAAAATGTTAGAATCTGTCATTAAGGAGGAAATTGCAAGGCATCTTGAAGGGAACTGCTTGATAGAGCAGACGCAGCACGGTTTCATTAAAGGGAAGTCGTGTCTGACAAATTTACTGGAGTTCTATGAGGATGTGTCTAGGGCGGTGGATAGAGGAGAGCCGGTGGATGTGGTCTTTCTAGATTTTCAGAAGGCGTTTGACAAAGTGCCTCACAAGAGGTTATTGCAGAAGGTCGAGGGACATGGAGTTGGGGGTAGGGTGTTAGCGTGGATAGAGGATTGGTTGTCAAATAGGAGGCAGAGAGTGGGGGTCAATGGGTGCTATTCGGATTGGCGGATGGTGACTAGTGGAGTGCCCCAGGGGTCGGTGCTGGGGCCTCAGCTTTTTACCATTTATATAGATGATCTGGAGGAGGGAACCAAGTGTAGAGTGTCGAAATTTGCTGATGACGCCAAGATTGGGGGAACGGCAAATTGTGCGGAGAGTGTGGAGAGTCTGCAGAAGGATCTAGATAGGCTGGGCGAATGGGCCAGGAAATGGCAAATGGAATTTGATGTTGGCAAGTGTGAGGTGGTCCACTTTGGTAGGAAAAATGGTAGGAAGGACTATTACTTACGAGGCGAAAAACTGCAGCAGGCGACGGTGCAGAGGGACCTCGGGGTCCTTGTGCATGAGTCGCAAAAACCCAGCTTGCAGGTGCAGCAGGTGGTCAGGAAGGCGAATGGGATGCTGGCCTTCATAGCGAGGGGGATTGAATATAAAAGTAGGGAGGTCTTGCTGCAGCTGTATAGGGCATTGGTGAGGCCGCAACTGGAGTACTGAGTGCATTTTTGGGCACCGCACCTGCGCAAAGATATTTTGGCCTTGGAGGGAGTGCAGAGGAGGTTTACTAGGCTGATACCGGAGTTGAGGGGGTTGAGCTATGAGGAGAGGCTGAATAAACTGGGCTTGTACTTGTTAGAGTTTAGAAGAATGAGAGGAGATCTCATTGAGACGTATAAGATGATGAATGGGATGGATAGGATAGAGGTGGAAAGACTCTTCCCGCTCAAAAAAGACAATAGGACTAGGGGGCACAGCCTCAAGATAAAAGGGGGGCGGTTTAGAACGGAGTTGAGGAGGAACTTCTTCACTCAAAGGGTGGTGAATCTCTGGAATTCTCTGCCCGTTGAAGTGGTGGAGGCTGCCTCGCTAAATATTTTTAAGACGCGGGTTGATGGGTTTTTGATAGGAGAGGGGATTAAGGGTTATGGGAAGAGGGCGGGAAAGTGGAACTGAGCAGCGACAGATCAGCCATGATCTTATTGAATGGCGGGGCAGGCTCGAAGGGCTGGATGGCCTACTCCTGCTCCTATTTCTTATGTTCTTATGTTCTTAAAGACACTCAATGACCTGGCCTCCACAGCCTTCTGTGGAGTTCCATAGACTTGTCAGTCTCTGATTGATGCAATTTCTCCTCATCTCTGTTTTAAAGAAGTGTTCCTTTAGCCTGAGGTTGTGCCTCTGGTTCTAGTTTTTTCTACTGGTGGAAACATCCTCTCCAGGTCCTTTCCATTTGACCTCGCAGTATCCTGTAAGTTTCAATAAGATCCCCCCTTATCCTTCTCAACTCCAATGAGTACAGACGCAGAGTTCTCAACCATTCCTTTTAGGACAAGGTCTTCATTCCAGGAATCATTCTTGTGAACCTACTCTGGACCCTTTCCAAGGTCAGTACATCCTTTTTGAGATATATGGTCACAATGCTCCAAATGTGTCTGACCAGAGCCTTATACAGCCTCAGAAATACATCCTTGCTCTTGTATTTGAGCCCTCTTGACATGAATGCTAACATTGCATTTGCCTTCCTAACTGCCAACTGAACCTACGGGTTAACCTTAAGAGAATCTTGAACCAGGACTCCCAAGTTCCTTTGTGTTTCTGATTTCCTAAGCATTTTCCCATTTAGAAAATAATTTATACCTCCAATCCTCCCTCTAAAGTGCACAACCTCACACTTTTCCACATTGTATTTCATAGAAACCACAGAAAATTACAGCTCAGAAACAGGCTTTTTGGCCCTTCTTGTCTGTGCCAAACCATTTTTTGCCTAGTCCCACTGACCTGCACTTGGACCATATCCCTCCACACCCCTCTCATCCATGAACCCATCCAACTTTTTCTTAAATATTAAAAATGACCTCGCATTTACCACTTTATCCGGCAGCTCATTCCACACTCCCACCGCTCCCTGCGTATTAAAGCCCCTCCTAATATTCCCTTTAAACTTTTCTCCTTTTGCCCTTAACCCATGCCCTCTGGTTTTTTTCTCCCCTAGCCTTAGAGGAAAAAGCTGCTTGCATTCACTCTATCTATACACATCAAAATCTTATACACCTCTATCAAATCTCCCCTCATTCTTCTATGCTCCAGGGAATGAAGTCTTAACTTATTCAATTTTCAATTCATCTGCTGCTTCTTTGCCCACTCTCCAAACTTAAGTCCTTCTGCAGCCCCCCTGCTTCCTCAACACTATCTGCCCCTCTACATATCTTTGTATCATCTGCAAACTTAGCAACAGTGCTTTCAGTTCCTTCTTCCAAATCGTTAATGTATATTGCAAAAAATTGTGATCCCAGCACCAACCCCTGATGCACACCACTAGTCACCGGCTGCCATCCTGAAAAAGAGCCCTTTATCCCCACTCTCTGCCTTCTGCCAGTCAGCCAATTCTCTATCCATGCCAGGAGTAAGTTTGCGGATCACATGGATAGGTTGGTGGATTTGCGGACAGTGATGAGAACCATCAGAGGATACAGCAGGATATGGATCATTTGGAGACTTGGGTAGAGAGGTGGCGATGGAGTTTGATTCAGACAAATGTAAGCTAATACATTTTGGAAGGTCGGATACAGATAAGAATTATACAATAAATGGCAGAACCCTGAAGAGTATTGACAGGCAGAGGGATCTGAGTGTACAGGCACACAGGTCACTGAAAGTGGCAATGCAGGTGGACAAGGTAGCCAAGAAGGCATACGGCATGCTTGCCTTCATTGGCTGGGGCATTGAGTTTAAAAATTGGCAAGTCATGTTGCAGATTTATAGAATCTTAATTAGGCAGCACTTGAAATATAGTGTTCAATTCTGGTTGCCACACTACCAGAGGATGTGGAGGCTTTGGAGAGGGTACAAGAAAGATTTACCAGCATGTTGAATGGCATGGAGGTCATTAGCTATGAGGAGAGGTTGGAGAAACTTGGTTTGTTCTCACTAGAACGGCGGAGGTTGAGGGGTGACCTGATAGAAGTCTACAAGATTATGAGGAACATGGACAGAGTGGATAGTCAGAAGCTTTTCCCAGGGTGGAAGAGTCAATTACTAAGGGGCATAGGATTAAGGTGCGAGGGGCAATGTTTAAAGGAGATGCATGAGGCAAGTTTTTTTACCCAGAGGACTGTGGGTGCCTGAAATTCGCTGCCCAGGGAGGTAGTGGAATCAGATACGATGGTGAGTTTTAAGGGGCATCTTGACAAATACATGAATCGGATGGGAATAGAGGGATATGATCGCCAGAAGAGTAGGGGGTTTTAGTTCAGTTGGGCAACATGGATGGTGCAGACTTGGAGTGCCAAAGTTTCCTGTGCTCTAATTTCCTTTGTTCTTTATTCTGTGATCTTACCATTAACACCGTGGGCTCTTAACTTATTTAACAGTCTCCTGTGTGGTACCTTGTCAAAGACCTTTTAGAAATCTAAATAAGTCACATCCACTGGTTCTCCTTTATCTAACTTCGTTGTTACCTCCTCAAAGAACTCTAACAGATTTGTCAGACATGGCCTCCCCTTGACAAAGCTGTGCTGACTCAGTCCTATTTTATCATGCACTTCCAAGTACTCTGCAATCTCATCTTTAATAATGGACTCTAAAATCTGGCCAATGACTGAAGTCAGGATAAGCAGCCTATAATTTCCCACCTACTGCCTTCCTCCCTTCTTAAATAGTGGTGTCATATTAGCTACTTTCCAGTCCTCTGGGACCCTCGCTGCCTCCAGGGATTGCTGAAACATCACCACCAATGCCTCCTTAGCTATCTCTTTTAGAAGCCTGGGGTGTATTCCATCTGGTCCAGGTGACTTACCCACTTTCAGACATTTTAATTTCCCCAGAACCTTCTCCTTTGTGATGGCCACTACACTCACCTGTGCCCCTTGATTCTCCTGGAGCTCTGGCATCCCACTGGTGTCTTCCACCGTGAAGACTGAAGCAAAGTAACTATTTAGTTCCTCTGCTATTTCTTTATTTCCTATTATTACTTCTCCAGCCTCATTCTCCAGTCGTCCAATGTCCATTTTTGCCTCTCTCTTACCTTTTATATATTGAAAAAAAAACATTCTTCCTATTTTCTTTTATATTACTAGCTAGCTTACACTCATATTTCATCTTCTCCCTCCTTATTGCTTTTTTAGTTGTTCTCTGCTCACTCATAAAGGCTTCCCAATCCTCTGGCTTCCGACTAATCCTCGCCACTTTGTATGCTTTTTCTTTTGCTTTTTTGCTGTCCTTGACTTCCCTTGTCAGCCATGGAAGCCTCGTCCTCCCCTTAGCATGTTTCCTCCTCCTTGAATTTCTGTTGTGCCTCCTGAATAGCTCTCAAAAACTCCTGCCCTGTCTTCCCTGCTAGGCTCCCTTTTCAATCAACTCTAGCCAGCTCTTCCCTCATGTCTTTGTAGTTATATTTATTTAATTGGTGGCAGAGATGATTTTGAAAGAGAAGGGCCTGTTCCAACACTGTGTCACTTTCATGACTCTCCCACACTCCATGCACTGCAGAGTGCATGCAAAATATAAAGTGGGCAGGACCTATTCCCGCTGGAGAGGCTGGGAACATAGTGCTGTGCGAGCCACTGCGCATGCACCAATTTGTCAACGACAAGATTGGCTCATGCACAGTGGCCCTTATCTGCCTGCCCCTTGATTGCTGGCTCGCTCAATCGCTGGTCAGCCCCGCAATCCCACAATGTTGCCCCACTGATCCCCCCCACCATGCTCCAACCCTGGCCCCTTGGATATGTCTGGGCCAGCCTCGGCCTACTTGTCTGATCCTTCCTTGATGGATAGGTATGCACATGTCAGAGTGTCTGTGATATATATTTCTTAGCCTAGTTTGGATTTGCTACTGATTTGATACTTCTGCAGATGCAGTAGTAATCTATTGATTCTTAGTTGTGCACAGTTCAGGAACTTTTTTAAGTATAGCTTTCAATGGCTTATGATCAGACATCTCTGATCGTAGACAAACTGGTGGAAGCATTCTACAGCAAACACAATAGCTATCATTTCCTTCTCTAAATGGATATAGCTGTGTTTCAGTCATTGCCTTTCAAGTGCGCACCACAGGTGCCTCATTTTGGAAGAGGACAGTTCTCAGGCTGGTATTTTGAAGTATCCACAGATATCATGACTGGCTGACTGATATTATAATACTTTAGCACTGGTATCTAGGTCATTGCTCTTTACACTGATCAATGTTTCTCGGTGACTTTGGTCTGACATGCGCAGAATAAATTTACCAAGACAGGTCATCATGCTTAAAAATCTTTCCAAATCTTTCTCACATTCTGAGGATGGCGTGTTCACCACTGCTTCACTTTTATTCTGGTCCACATTCAGTCCCTCACTTGTTAGCACATGTCCCAATTACTTGATTTCTCAAAGACCTATTTTGCACTTTTCCTTCTTCAGTTTTAAGTTCCTTTCTCCAGCTCTTGCCAGCACCTGCCTCAGTCTGTGGTTGTGTTCTTCTTGTGTGGTTCCTCAGACCAGCACATCATCAATAGAAGTTTCCATGTCCTCTAATCTTCAAACAGTTGCTTCCGTAGAACTGAATCAATACCAAAAGGTAAGTGTAAAAATCTGTTACTCCCATATGGTGCGTTAAGGATATAGAGATAGGAACTGTATTCATCCAGCTTGACTGCCAGAAGCCTGAACTCACATCACAAACTGAATAGTATTTTAAATCAGCTTGATTATACCTGCATCGGAATTTTACTGCCCCACCCGTCACGGAAATCAGAACAAGACAAGGGGGCAGACAATGTAAAAGTTTATTGACCTCAGGCAGGATTTTACGGTTTCAGGACGAGCGAGATCATAAAATCCCGCCCATAATCCTTTCTACTGTGATAATGCTCTTTTCCTATTGCCTGGTTTAGGTCTCTGGTATCCAAGCAGATTGCCAAGGCCACCCCCGCACCCCCACTTCTTACTTTCAAACAACCGCACAACCTCAAACAGACCATTGTCCACAGCAAACTACTCAGCCTTCAGGGAAACAGTGACCACAACACCACACAACCCTGCCACAGCAACCTCTGTAAAATGTGCCAGATCATAGAACATAGAACATAGTAAAACTACAGCACAAACAGGCCCTTCGGCCCACAAGTTGCGCCGATGATATTCATACCTACTAGGCTTACCTATAACTCTCAATTCTATTAAGTTCCATGTACTCATCCAGAAGTCTCTTGAAAGAATACAATATGGATGACATCATCTCACATGAGAACACCATCCACCAGGTAAAAGGTACATGCTCTTGCAACTCGGCCATCGTTGTCTACCTGATACGCTGCAGGAAAGGATGTCCCAAGGTATGGTACATTGGGGAGACCATGCAGACACTACAATAATGGATGAATGAACACCGCTTAGGCAAGAACGTTCTCTTCCTATTGGGGAACACTTCAGCGATCACGGGCATTCAGCCTCTGATCTTCAGGTAAGCGTTCTCCAAGCGTTCTTCACGACACACGACAGCGCAGAGTCGCTGAGCAGAAACTGATAGCCAAGTTCCGTACACATGAGGATGGGCTCAACTGGGATCTTGGGTTCATGTCATACTATCTGTAACCCCCATGACTTGCCTGGGCTTGCAAAATCTCACTTACTGTCATGGCTGGAGACAATAACATCTCTTTAACCTATGCTTAACCCTCTCTCCACTCACATTGTCTGTACCTTTAAGACTTGATGACCTGTAAAAATTCACATTCCAACCATTATCTTGTAAACTGAGTTTGTGTTTTTATATGCCCTGTTAGTGAACAGAACTCCCACTAACCTGATGAAGGAGCAGCGCTCCAAAATCTAGTGGCTTTTGCTACCGAATAAACCTGTTGTATTTTAAGCTGGTGTTGTGAGACTTCTTACTGTATCCAGGCAGAGCCACAGATTCTTATCTGATTTTTCTACAATTACAATTGGATTGACTCACTTTGTCGGTTCTTCAACTTCCTTGATGATGTGAAGTTTCTCCATTCTATCCAACTCTGCTTTCAGTCAATCCCTCAGCATAATGGGTACTTTCTTGGGTGGGTGTATTTTGGGTGTCACAGTTTCATCAATCTTCATGGAATCACAGAATCTACAGTGCAGAAGGAGGCCATTTGGCCCATCGAGCTTCACCAACAACTATCCCACCCAGATCCCATCCCCGTAACCCCACATATTTACCCTCCTAAACCCCCTGGCACTAAGGGGCAATCTATCATGGCTAATCAACCTAACCAGCACATCTTTGGACTGTGGGAGGAAACCGGAGCACCCAGAGGAAACCCCAAGCAGAAACGGGGAGAATGTGCAGACCCAACACAGACAGTGACCCAAACCCAGAATTGAACTCGGGTCCCTGGCACTGTAAGACAGCAGTGCTAACCACTGCATCACCGTGCTGCCCCATTTTGATGTTGAGTTCTCCCCTTGGGCAACCAATCCCCTGGAATGCATCTTTGTGCCCACTCAGGATGTCACCAGAGGTGACAGTCATTATTCCTTTGATTAGCTTCAGATCTTCACAAGCTTTGATTCCAAGAATGAACGTGGTATCATTTTTCACCACTATGAATGGAAGTACTTGGGACTGTTTATTTAGTTCAATTTAAGTGTGCAATGACTTTCTACAGCAATTTCTTCACCTGTGAAAATACACAGCTTTACCTTTGTTTGAATTAGCTGTTTTCCTTCACTTACCTGACCATTCAGCTTTATGGGAATGACATTTGCTTGTGCACGTGTGTCAAGCCAGAAATTTACCAACATGTTGGCAATTTTTAAACCAACCATTCACCTTCTTTGAATTTGCTATTACTGCACCAATAAAACATTTAGGTTCAGTGGCTGTCATCATTTGCAATCATGTGCATTTTGTTTGATTTACATATCTTAGCAAAGTGATTTAGTTTATCATTGTCCTTACATCGTTTTCCATAGTTTGGATAACTGCCTGGTAATTGGTCTGTTCTGCACCAATGGTGTTGAAATGTTTTAATAGCAGTTTTGCTCTTTTCCCCTTTTGTCTGTCTATTTACTTACCCAGCTCTATTTCTGTTTAACTTCATGTGACTGCTTGACCATATTTTTAAAGTTTACTTATTATTGTCACAAGTAGGCTTACATTAACACTGCAATGAAGTTACTGTGAAAATCCCCCCATCGCCACACTCCGGCATTTGTTTGGGTAAACCGAGGGAGAATTTAGCATTTTGTTATCTCTGCCATTCTTCAGAAAGTTGCTGCTCTCTCAGAGAATGATACAACATTGTCTCTTGTTCTCTCTCACCAACTTGGCAAGCCGTCCTTGAAGTATCTTATTGGCTGTATATTGCAAGAAATTCTATTAAGTTCAAGTCTGCTCCAATTATTTTTTCAGAACAGCATTTTGATGTCTCATTTCCAAAATATTTGAAGAGTCTCAGGATGAAATAAAGCCAACAGGAGCAAAGTGTTTCAGTCTCCCTGTTAGGTTGAGTGCCTTTTTTTGTTCATCCTACTTGCTGGACAATTTTCCATTGTCTTCAGAGAGTCAAAATTATTTTTTATAATCCAGCATAAAAAATGAAAATTAGAAATTGCATCTTTATTTCATAAAGATTCCCTTGACCATTTGTTTTTTTTTGTTAAAATTTGTGCTCCCTGGGTGGTATGGTGATGAGCTTATATTGTTGAACCCAAACTATTCAGTGAGCTCTTTGTATTTTTGGAGGTGCTTTTAATTCCATTCAGGAATCCCTTTCAGGAATCCCTTTCTCAGCAAACAGAGCTCTTACTGCTGAGATTATAGACCATAAATCTTTCATGTTTCTGATGAATGGGATCTGAAGAATAATACCCTGCTACTCTGAGATACCTTTCTTAATTGTGTATAAACATATCAGCTCCCATGTTATACCATGGTCTTGGTGGTACTTCAGTGTCTATCACCTCGCCTTTCTGATATATAGGGGCAGCACAACGCATAGTGGTTAGCACTGCTACCTCACAGCACTAGGGTCTGGGTTCGATTCCTGGCTTGGGTCACTGTCTGTGTGCACGTTCTCACTGTGTCTGTGTGGGTTTCCTCCAAGTTGTCTGGTTTCCTCCCACAGTCCAAAGATGTGTGGGTTAAGCCGATTGGCCATGCTAAATTGCTCCTTAGTGTTAGAAGAACCACCTAAGGTAAATACATGGGTTACGCAGATAGGGCCTGGGTGGGATTGTGGTCGATGCAGATTTGAAGGGCCAAATGGCCTCCTTCTTCACTATAGGATTCTGTTCTATATGTTTTTATATTTCAGGCATTCACTACATGTAGATACTATTCTTTTGATGTTTTTGTAGACATCAGTCCAATACACAGCTGATCTGGCTCTGAACTTATCCTCCTCCATTCCCATGAGACCTCCAAATACATTTGGTGAAGTTCCCTGTAAATTGTTTGGGGTGATAATTCTGGATCTGGCCAATAGAACATCAGGTACAAGTGAGATGTCATCTCCAACAGGCCATATTGCAGGATGCAATTATTGCATCATATCAGCTTGTCCTTCGATCACTTGCTGGGAGCAGCAAGTTGTTGGTCTCATCTCTAATTAACTTCAGTTTTCATGGTGTCATGTTCACTAGTTGATGGATCTTCTATCTCTACATCTTTAAGCTCTTATTTTTAGATGGTAATGACTGAGATAGGAGGTGAAATTATGCAGCCTCGCTCATCCCAAAACCATAAAATCCCACCTGAGGTTAACAAAACTTCCAATGCTCCACCCCTCGCCTGATTCGATTCCCGTAGCGGGTGGGATGATAGAATTCTGGCCAGGTTTTCTGCTAGCATCATTTCTCTTCCTGGCATGTATTTCAGAGCAAAATCGTAATTCTGAAGCTACAAGAGTAACCTTTTCGTGCTCTATCATGGTACAGTGGCACAGTGGATAGCACTGCTGTCTCACAGTGCCACAGACCCCGGTTCGATTTCAGCCATTGGTGGCTGTGTAGAGTCTCCTTGTGTTTGTGTAGGTTTCCTCTGGGTGTTCCAGTTTCCTCCCACAGTCCAAAGATGTGTAGGTTAGGTGGATTAGCCAAAGTAAAAATGTAGGGTTACGGGGATGGGGCAGAGTTTAAATTTAAAGTTTATTTATTATTGTCACAAGTAGGCTGCATTAAAACTGTAATGAGGCTACTGTAAAAATCCCCCAGTTGCCATACTTCAGCACCTTTTCAGGTACACAGAGGGAGATTTTAGCATGGCTAATGCACCTAATCAACACATATTTCCGATTCTGGGGGGAAACTGGACCACCAGGAGGAAACCCATGCAGACATTGGGAGAACATGCAAGCTCAGCACAGGCAATGACCCAAGCCGGGGATTGAACCTGGGTCCCTGGCATTGTGAGTGCTAACCACTGTGTCACCATGCCACCCAATAGGCCAGATAGCCTCCTTCTGCACTGTAGGGATTCTATGATTCTACACAAATTTATCTTGAAGATCTGGTCTAGTGCATAATGATCAATGTCCAATATGGAATTTCACCCATAAAGGTGGATATGATGAGAGTGATTCACCCACTAATGTTTTGGCGTGTCGGGCCAGGAGATAACACGTGTGCACTGATTCGCGAGATTCACGCATGCGTTCCCGATGCACTCACATCTCCCAGCAATAGAAATCCAGCGGGGTCAGGACGCACAGGAAATCAGCGGAATACCAGGTAAGTTATTTTACTCTTATTTAAATGTGATTTCAATATGATTATCAGGCCTGGGACTGAATTCTCTAGGCCTGATAGCATCTCCCACCCTACCAATATAATTTCATTCTGGCGAGGTTTAGACTAGCTCAGGGAACCAGCAGGAGATCTTTTGGAGTGAATGGGGGCAATTGGGACAGTGGGGGGTGATGCCCCCTGGGCATGAGGACCCTGGCAATGCCAACTTGCACCCGCTGGCACTGCCCAAGGAGCAAAGTACCCATGCCCAGGGGCATCTTGGCACTGTCAACTGGGCCCCTGGGCAGGGCCTAGGGAGCAGGGCCTAGGAGGGCGGGCTCAGCTGGACCAGGGCAATAGGTGGGAGTTCCGGCTGCCACGCTGCAGACAGGATCAGGGACTGGAGGGAGGCCAGCGATCTGGGTGGCAGGGGTCTGCTGAGGAGGTTTGCCTCCCATTGGAGGGAGGTCTGCAGGGTGGGGCAGTCGTTCTCCCTGGGGGTCTGCCTCTCGTGGAGGGGTCTGTCAGGGTGGAGTGTTTGTCTCCTGGGAGAGGTCTGCTTCCTGTGGAGGACGGACTGCTGGGCAGGAGGGTGGGATGGGATTGCCACTGCTTGGGAGGGGGTCGGAGATTGAGGCGCTCCAAGATGGGTGTGGGGTTGGGGATGGCCTGGAAATGGTTGTGGGGATTGTGATCGGGCTGTGCGGGAGTTTGGGGAGGGGCAGCACTGCAAGGGTCCGTGTCTGGCCAGTGATCGAGCTGGGTAGCGAACTGCAGACTAACAGTGCAGGGCCACTGCGCATGCGCAGAGTTGTGGAACTGTCAGACTTCTGTGTGAATTGGCCCCACCCTCCCCGAGCTTTTAATCATATTGTGAACTCTGCAGTGCACAGAGTGTGGGAGATTCGAGTCTTAACTCCCACTGAAAAAACAATCATGATTTACGCCATTTTTCCTGTGAATTCAGCAATTGGATCATTTTTGGGAAAATTGCCCCCAACATTTCTTACATCCCACATTACACAATTACCAAAAGCTCTCAGTACTTGGTCTCAGCTGAAATGAGAATTTTGGATGCCTTTTCCTCTTATAACAGACCTTCACCCAACACTTTTGTAGCAAAAGACTGATAACAGATTTCTCCCTGTTGTAGTATGACAGGATTGTCTCTTTGCATACTTTTTTGAATTTGTTAAAACTCGTCTTGTGATTCTGACCACGAGTACCCAACATCGTCTATCATAATATAAAAGCAAATTACTGTAAATGTTGGAATCTGAAACAAAAACAGAAAATGCTGAAAAACCCCAATAGGTCTGAAAGCATCTGAATAGAAAGTAAGGAGTTAAGATATCTGCCAGTCAACCCAGTCAATTCAGCAATATTCATACTGTGAAAACCTAAAATTGCAGCTGCACAATAATAATAAGCTGACCTTTGAGTGACATTTTTGTACATTATTTTCCAAGTATGTTTGTACCAAGTCTCACACAGAACTTGTTTATACCACATTGTAAAGGGGGAGGGGAGGTTACCAGGGGCCCCAGTAGGCAGAAGGCCATGATTCTCATTGTTTTTGCTTTCTCTTTTATTTCTTCCATATAATTTACTTTCTTTCAACAAACCATCATAATAGTTTAGAGGTTAGAATTTCATCCTCTCTTATTTAACATTCTCCCAGATCATTAAAGCAATAATTTTATTATCATAGAATCCCTACAGTGCAGAACGAGGCCCATCTGGTCTGCACCAACCACAATGCCATCCAGGCCCTATCTCCATAACCCCATGCTTTTAGTCTAGCTAATCCATCTGACACTAAGGGGCAATTTAGCATGGCCAATCCACCTAACAGGCACATCTTTGGACTGTGGGCTTTGAACTGTTCATTGCAGTGTTAACGTAAGCCTACTTGTGGCTCATAAATAAATAAACTAATAAACAAGATTGAAACAAAACAGGGCAGCATCTGTAGGGAGAGAATTCTGTCTCCACAGATACTGTCAGACCTGCACGTCCAGCATTTTCTGTTGTGATCCTCTATCATCAGTTCTCGTAGGTTTGCTTTGTCTTCTGACATGTGAGGTTTGAAAGAATTTATATACTGGATCAAGGAAACTTCATTGTTGTTTCTTCATTCCTGGAGCTTCCATCCGAGAGATAGCTGTGATTTGTTTCAGGATTTGGCTCGATTCCAGGTATATAAACCAGTCTGAAGAATCACATTCTGCCACCTTCACAATGCATTTGTTAGTGTTTAGCCTAATCTCAGCTTTCCTGGTTCCCATCATGGCTTCATGTAGGTGGTATTCATGGTTCTTTTCATCCAGCCCACAGACCTGGATATCACCAGCTATGACAACTGCTCTTTACATCCCTTGTCTACTACATATCCATGCTCTCTCTAAGGCCAAAATGTAGATGTAGGAATTTGTACCATTCAAAGAATGTGTTGAATTTGACAAGAGTAAAGATTCCTTAAACTCTTTAAAAGCATTTCCCCAGTTGGTCTGATCCCTTCTAGTGTTGGAAGAGGGTAGCGATTCCTCTTTATGGCTAGATTCAGAATGTTGGGATCATGGCAACTTTGCTACTGTCCATTTGGATTCTTTCTCACTGTGCTAAAATTTACCCAATCTGTAGGCTGGTTGACTTTGGCAATCACTTTTATTTCTTCTATCGCTTGGAGCTCTTTTTGAAGCCTTATATTTTTAGCACAATTAGTACTTTACCTGGGGGATGAATGGTTTCTTCTCTGGATCAGTAGTGATGTTATACTCATAATCATCAAAGTGTCCAATCATCAAAAAACTCTGGATAAATTTGGACCAAATTATTCGTATTTCTGATCAGAGGGCATTTTTCAATGGGTGTACCATGGGTGAATGTCTGTGTGGGGTTTGCATGTTCTCCCCTTGTCTGCGTGGGTTTCCGGTCTCAATCTACAGTCCAAAGAGCTGCAGGTGGATTAGTCATTGATAAATTGCCCCTTAGTGTCCAAAGATGTGTAGCTCAAGTGGATTGTACATGGTGGGCAGGAATGTACAGCCTCGCTCGGAAGAGATCGGAACTTCTCACCAAAGGTCAATGGGGATTTCCATTGCTGGATGCTCGCCTGCACTGATTCTGTGGTGAGTGAGATAGTAGAGTTTCGGCTGTTAAATGCAGAGGGTTACAGGATAGGGTAGTGGGGAGGGCCCGGCTGAGATGCTTTTTCAGAGAGTTGGTGCAGACCCGAAGGGCCAAATAGCATCTTTCTGCATTCTAGGGATTCTATGGTTCTATGGTACTACCTTCAGTGACACTTCCTTCATCTCATGGTTTACTGACATTAGCTGTAGCCCTTTGCAAACTCCAGGATACCAAGACCATCTGTATTGTGGTGTAGAACCTTCAGTTAACATTTTTCCCTTTGTGTATCTCTCGCATTTGGATTATCCCCAGTTGTGGAATCTTAGTTTTGTCATTTGCTATCAGCATGACGTTCAGTTTCAAAGCATTTTTCGTTAGAAACACAGTTTCTTTCAAATTTTCTACAACAATTTTCTGCTATAATCAAGTTTCAGCTTCAAAGTTACTGTTGTGAATTTATTTCTTACTCCCTTTCTGATCTGAATGGTTGTATAAATTTCTCTGGGAACTGTCGCATCAAGCCACTTCATGCAGTTTGATGACTTCTATGTATATTGTATCCTCATTGTCATCCTTCAGGGTAATTTAATTAATTTTTTTGCTCTGCCTCTGGTAATTCCTTTACCATCTTCTTCCTTTTCCCATAGACTCCCTGCAGTGAACAAGGAGGCCATTCAGCACATCGAGTCTACATAACTCTCTGAAAGAGCATCTTACCCGGGAGCACCCACCCTATCTGTGTAACAGGGCACAGTCATTGGGGTTATATACAAGCTCTGCAGTTTAACCCATATGTGGGGCATTCTCTTCCATCTATGAACCACGTGGTCATCCACAGCTCTTGCACACCTTTTCCTCTGTCTGCTGTTATTTTCCTTTGCTGTTTAACTGCCTCAACTCTGCTATCTTTCCTTCAGATTAACTGAAGACTAGTCGTTTGGGTTGTCAGCATCTCCATCTGCCTGCTCATTCCTTCATGTGCTCTGAGAGTGTGTACAGCTCAGAATATTGTGACCGTCTCTTTTTTACTGAGATCTTTTTGTTCAGCAGAGTGTGCAGACCACAGCTGAGCTGGTCAACCAGCCTTTCACTTTTCCTCAAATTTACAACTGCTGGTTGCAAATTTCAGTTGTGTTAAAAAATTGTCAACCTGAGGTTTTGAAATTAATATCCAATGGTTTTGACTTTGGTTGCAAATGTGTCTGAATTTTTCAAATGTTTTGCCAAGGTTCTCACTGTCATTCTCACTCATTTCCTGGTTTTGAAAAGATCTAAACCTTTCTCTCCTGCCCACAAAAGAATCTTACTAGTCCTTTCCTCTTCACTGGCACCATTGAGGAAACTACTGGATGTCAATCTGCACTTTTGTTCAAACTTCTTAAATACCTCCACAACATCTTCACCATCCCCCCAATTCATCATGAACTGATAGCTTCAGACAATGCAGCAATAATGTATGAAACTTACTAATCATGCAAACGCACAATCCATTGCCACAGACATTTTGTAGGAGAATCTCTGTAAATGCTGTTTATTAATTAGCTCAGCATGTTCATGTCAGGGCTAATTTTTGGCTTAAACATCAAATTGAGCTGAGCACAAGTTAACGAGTGGGTCAAAATCTGATTCAAATTCCCAAGATAACTTAATTGATACCAGCTCCTCTTAATCAGTGGCAGCAGTTTAATATCTGTCTATCATATTGGCGTGACCTCAACTTGCAAACACATCATGTGGCAAGAAGGATCTTTACCTGCTTTGCACAATTATCTTTCAGGATGTTCATTTTCCTTCCCCTTTTAATCTTATTTGATGCCGCTCAGACACACCTATTCTCCATAGTATCCAAAAAAGCAGCAATGCTTCACCAGGTTCATTCCATTTACTTCCAGACATATCAATCAATTCGAGAGGTTGTGAGGCTTCCTGATTAGTAGTGAGTCAGACTAATTAAAACAGGCTGACAGAGTGAATAATTAAGTGTGTTATTCATTGCAGAATTTATATTGCACTGACCTCTAAACAACAATATTCCAGTTAGTTTCCTTAATAAACTCACAAACGAACATTTCTTTTTAATAAGCTTTGTCTGTCTGTTTCCTGGTTGTATCAAACATATAAACAGCATGTTTGTTCATAGTTCACTGTATTCTGAGTTTCATCTTCTCATAAGTCTCACATTACAGTGACCTTCTTTCACTCAGAACATACAGTCTATTCAAATAAATATATCTTAAATTTCAAATAATGAGATGTCGTAAATGCAGAAAATCAAATTACCTATCACCTGATTGTTCTCCAAGGAGGTAACAGTTTAGCTGAATTTCCCATTCCTGATCACTATCTGGTGATCTCTGCTTTATACAGATCAGAGTTGTTTACAGGATCAGGCTAAAGTGATGCACCTAGAGGTCAAGGAACACTGAATTAGAAGAATGGCAACTTTACCATGATGCTGCAGTCCTGCCAGTAACAATGGAATCCAGGTCTCCCTCCCCTTGGAGGAGGGAAGCAGGGGCCAGTTCTGTTTTTGGATCCAAAACCCACCTTCAGTAAAAAACTGACTGAAATTTGAACATTTGCGAAAGTGAGCCTTTAATTGATAAGGAGATGGGTTTATTGTCCAGTTAATGCTAATAGGAGCAGGAATGGAGACAGGTTTCAAACATCTGAGACAGCCACCATTGAATGCTGATTGTCTTGTGGGAGAGTGTTTGTGCCAAACCCTGTCATTGTACCACAAGAATCTAAAATGGCACAGGGGAGCCAGAGAATTGGCACCCAAGAGGGAGTTGACAGATCCCTCTTCCCAGAGGGTAACAGGAGGAGCCACCTTGTTATGCAGAAAGGGTGCGTTGTTCAATGATTTAACTATTCTGTGTTTGATAATGTGAGTCTGTTTACTATTGATGCTCACTGTGCTTGATAGGTTAAGCCTGGGTGTGGACTCAGAGAAAAATATAACCAAACTGTAGAAAGAACTGGAAGATAGAATTAGAAGCATGGGGTAGAAGTGACATCCGCTGGTTGGGCACGTACCCGACCTGGAAGCATGTTAAATTGCAGGTGATGATGTTAGATGCACATCCTGACATCATCGCGTACTGCAGTGATATTTTTGTCAGCAGACATAGACGTGTGTCGGCTGATAATTATCCAGCTTGTTGAGGGAATTAAATCCCAAACTGACCAAAATTTCACATGCCCCATGCAATTGCCAGCTCAGTGCCCAGGAAACATTGGCAGGTGGCTCAATCATTTTTCAACTTTTTGGGTGTAGGGGCAGGGTAAAAGGGAAATGGAGAAGAAACTGGGTGAGGAGTTGGGAGTTTCAGAGAGAGAATAAAACTAGTATTTTGTCATTTTGAGATAATAAGTTCTGTGTTGGCCTCAGCGAGGTGTGAAGCTCTCTGGATATTGCTGTCCATTGGCACCTGCGGCTTGGTTCCCTCTGCCACCCTTTGTGCATGAGTCAGCCCCATCTGCATATCCACAAATGGGTATTGTTTACTCAGCAGAAGGAGAACAGCGAACAAAGAGGGAGGAGGCCTGGTGGTTACATGCGTCCACCTCTGGCAGAGGCACAGGCACTGGATCATGAGGGATAGCAGAGACACCACTACCCAGCTACCAGGGTGTGCAGGCAACATTCAAACTATTTGGACATGAATGACAAAGGTCCAGTGTCACAGAAGGGTTAAAGTTTTCAAGGAATGCAGTAATGGGCACACGCCAGATGATTCATTTTGGTAGGACAAACTTGAATGCAGATTACAGAGTCAACAGCAGGGTTCTAAGGAATGTGGAGGAACAGAGAGATCTTGGGGTTCATATCCACAGGTCTCTGAAGGTTGCCACACAAGTGGATAGAGCCATGAAGAAGACTTATAGCGTGTTAGTGTTTAAGAACATAAGAAATAGGAGCAGGAGTAGGCCATCTAGCCCTTCGAGCCTGCCCCGCCATTCAATAAGATCATGGCTGATCTATTGTGGCTCAGTTCCACTTTCCCGCCCTCTCCCCATAACCCTTAATCCCCTCTCTTATCAAAAACCCATCAACCCGCTTCTTAAAAATATTTAGCGAGGCAGCCTCCACCACTTCAACGGGCAGAGAATTCCAGAGATTCACCACCCTTTGAGTGAAGAAGTTCCTCCTCAACTCCGTTCTAAACCGCCTCCCCTTTATCTTGAGGCTGTGCCCCCTAGTCCTACTGTCTTTTTTGAGCGGGAAGAGTCTCTCCACCTCTATCCTATCCATCCCATTCATCATCTTATACGTCTCAATGAGATCTCCCCTCATTCTTCTAAACTCTAGCGAGTACAAGCCCAGTTTATTCAGCCTCTCCTCATAGCTCAACCCCCTCAACTCCGGTATCAGCCTAGTAAACCTCCTCTGCACTCCCTCCAGGGCCAAAATATCCTTGCGCAGGTGCGGCGCCCAAAACTGCACACAGTACTCCAGCTGCGGCCTCACCAATGCCCTATACAGCTGCAGCAAGACCTCCCTACTTTTATATTCAATCCCCCTCGCTACGAAGGCCAGCATCCCATTCGCCTTCCTGACCACCTGCTGCACCTGCAAGCTGGGTTTTTGCGACTCATGCACAAGGACCCCGAGGTCCCTCTGCACCATCGCCTGCTGCAGTTTTTCGCCACGTAAGTAATAGTCCTTCCTACCATTCTTCCTACCAAAGTGGACCACCTCACACTTGCCAACATTAAATTCCATTTGCCATTTGCCATTGCCTTTATTAACAGGGGTTTGAGTTTAAGAGCCGTGGGGTTATGCTGCAACTATACCGGACGTTGGTGAGACCACATTTGGAATATTGTGTCCAGTTCTGGTCACATCATTATAAGGAGGATATGGAAGCATTGGAGAGAGTGCAGAGGAGATTTACTAGGTTGCTGCCTGGTTTGGGGGGTAGGTCTTGTGAGGAAAGGTTGAGGGAGCTGGGGCGTTTCTCTTCTCCCAACAGTAGCTTTCCTCATGCTCAGGTGGAATTCAAACAGCCTTCTCATCTGCTCCAATGCTTACGTGATGCCAGGAATAAAATGGCCTCTTGAACTTGCAAAGTTCTTAATATTGGCTCGTCCCCTATCTTGTGATGGGCTGCTGCAACTTTTACTTCAAAGGTTTCAGCTGTTTAACATTTGAACAACATTTCCATTTAGCTCTTTGAACTCTTCCTTTCAATAGACATAGTCCTCACCTCCCTGCAACTGGTCGGACACAGAGCCGCTAAATGCCAACTTCCACTGGGAATAGCGAAAAAAAATAAGAGAGAGGCTATAATGAGCCCATATCTATCTTAACTTTTGTGATAATAGGTGTGTGGGCCTGTTTGGAGGCCAGCACTTGCCCCCACCTTCTGGAAGATTGGGAAGAGCAGTCACGGAGGTGGGAATTCTGGCTGTGCGATGTTGCAGCTATATTTCTACCCTGCTTGCCTTTGATCATGCACAATCAAGGGCTGGGAAAATCTGTCCCAGTGTCTTTACAAGCAGGGAAATCAAAGGATTCAGAAGTAAAAATGTCCATGCAGAAATCACTAGAAGGTGACCTCGGGCTGGACTTTCTATTTGGCATCAAGCCCCCAAAGTCGGGATCAAACGCAAATCCCAACCTGCACCATGTTGGAAGCAGTAACCTGATGGCAATTTAAGGAGGATTGGCCAATTAACAGCCAAACTTATCATCCAATTAAGGATGGCGAGTAGCCTCTCAAAGCTGGAGGGTTAATAAGAGGGCTTCCATACTAAAAGAGCTGCGGCATATCTTTGCAGATAAGCAAGAGAGGAATTTCATTTTGAGGCACTCTCTCAACTGTTACAAAACATTTGATATTATATTTGGTCACAGTTGCCATTGTAGCCTTGCACAACAGCCATTCCTGTGGCCAGATAGGTCTGATGGCTGCTGGTGTCAGGGGTCTTTAACATGGCAAGCTGGCCCACCTGGCCTATCACCTAGAATTCCAGTCGGTGTTTGATCAACAGCCTTAATCATTCTCAGTTGTATTAATAAACTACCCATCATTGATGGGCAGCTATTGCTCAACCAATCCAACCTCTAGGGAAATGAATGGGAGTCAGGGCTGTGGTGCTGACATGCTGGCCAGCATCAGGAACTCCCTTATTTGCTTGCTTCTGTTCCAGTCCTCATAATGGGGCCAAAGGAGAGAAAAAAAAAATCAAGCTGAATTTTCTCTCCTTAGCGAGCAAATTATGGGTGGAATTTTACCAGCTTGTCCGCCACGAGAATCATAGCGGGCATGACAGAAAATTTGGCGGACCATGCACAGATCCTTGGGCAGCAATTTCCAGTCTTGGGACAAATGTAGCCAGAAAATCCCGCCCTATGGGATTTTATGGCCTCGTTCATCCCAAAACCTAAAAATCTCACCCAAGGTCAACAAATCTTCCCATTGTCCACCCCTCGCCCGCTCCAATTCCCGTGGTGGGCGGGACAGTAATATTACAGCATATACGTCTAACAGTGCCATTTCCAGCATTTCTTGGCTGAAGCGGATAATTCAGCCCAGTCTGTGTTTGAGCCCAGGTCCTTCACGGTTGGATTTCCTGGACAACTTCTAAATTTATCCATAGCTTATTTGAGTGTATTGAGAGAATGGACACTTCTGACTGCATTCTCAATGCAATTGATATTCTGCACCCAGGAGCGAGACTCAGCGCACAATAAACAAACTACTGCCTGCGGGATTATATACTGTAGCTCCTGATTGGAGATCTATAGTTAGAGTATAATTGCAGCCTTAATTTCTGCTAAGCGCACTGAGCAAAATAAATAAATTGAAAATGTGCCAAGAAAAATGAAGACTCTTAAATAACATTTCTGGCAAGATGAGATAGTCGAAAATGTATCACATTATAACACAACAACTTTTAACACAGCCCGCAGATGCAATTTAATTGGTCTTCGAGCCAGATAGCAGGCAAGATGCAGAATTTAACAGAGAAGCAAGCCAATAATGAATGTGACTTTATTTCCTACTGCGTGCAAGAAATAAACCAAGTGTTAAATACTTTAGAATAATAAATGGACAGTATCCATTGTCTCCTGTAATATTATAAACTCATGAACTAGCTTTTTATTCTGTGAATAACATGCTTCCTCCACACACACACCATAAGCGCAAAATTCCATTATGGTTACTCTAAAGAAATTACGTGCTATGCAGTAATACAAACATGTCACGACACGGTAGATGGATGTTCCCACATGCCATCTTCTGCTGCTACATTATACAAAGCCACAGGACAAGTGCCACAGCTCCCGTTCAATTTAAATTGGAGCAAAAGTGAAAATGATTTTTCATTAACTCTGAAACCTGCCCTCTCAAGAAAACTATATCCTACAGCACTGCAAGGTTAGTTTAATTGGATTGTGGTACACAGAGAATTTGCAACGTACGGGATAAAGAAAACATTCCAAGGTGGATAATGAATATTCCTTCTTCAATAACAACAACTTGCATTTATGTAGCATTTTTACAATGTTCCAAGATGCTTCACCAGATCAGAATCAGAAAAAAATTGACATCAAGCCAAAGAGTATACACCAGGATAGGTGACCAAATACTTTATCAACAGTAGGTTTTATCATAGAAGAATCATAGGATCCCTACAGTGCAGAAGATCTTTCAGCCCATCGAGTCTGCACTTCTCTATACCCTAGCTGTGACTGTAACATTACATTCTGCACCCTCTCCTTTCCTTCTCCCAATGTGGTCTATAAATATTATGCTTTATCTGTATAGCGCGCAAGAAACAACACTTTTCACTATACATGACAATAACAAATCAAATAAAATCAAAGCCCACCCAGACCCTATCCCTGCAATCCCTCATTTTTACCCTGCTAATTCCCTGATTCTAAGGGACAATTTAGTATGGTCAATCCACCTAACCCATATATTTCTGAACTGTGGGAGGAAACCAGATCACCCGGAGGGAACCCACACTGACACGGTGAGAATGTCCAAACTCCACACAGTCAGCCAAGATTGGAAATGAACCCAGGTCCCTGGCACTGTGAAGCTGCAGTGCTACCTCGCTGCTTCCAAAAATCTCAAATGAGAGAGAGGAATGAGGCTTAAGAAGGGAATTCCTTAGTTTGAGCTGCACGTTGAAAATAAGGTGAGGGATACACAAGACACCTTGAGATGGGGACACATTAAGCTCTCAAAGTTCCAGAGCTGGAGGAGGTGACTGAGTTGTGAAAGTGGGTGAGAAGTGGTAAAGTGGGGCATGAGGCCACGGAAAAAATTGAGCATGAGAATAAAAGTTTTAAAATCAAGGCGTTATGGATTGGAAGCTAATGTAGGTCAGCGAATGTAGGAGTGAGCAGGGTAAGGGCAGCAAAATTTTGGATGAGCTCAAATTATGGAAAGCGGACAATAATTTTTGACAAGGTGCCACATCAAAGGTTACTATGCAAAACCAGAGTTTATGGTGGAGGGGACAACAAGTTATCAGGCAATTAGTTTCCAAGTGCTACAAAATTCACAAATATCCTCAATCCTTTTGATGAAGACAAAATTTCCTCATATCTTTGAAATCTACCTGTAAGCATGAGGATGAACTGAGAACTTGAAATCTGCTTTCTATTCAACCTCTTGTAGTTCACCACTGTTGGGATCCATCGCAATATACAGGGCCTTAAGATCAATTGCTAATGTGATGCTGTACACCTTAATGTGCGCACTGCTGATCGAGGAATTAACAAAGATATGGAGACTGGTGTTGAAAAAGTAAGTGAAAAGAATGGATCTCCCTGGGAAACAAAGAGCAAAAAATATGGAGTGATTTTCCTCCCAAAAAATCAAAGCGTCCAATTGGTGGCAAAATGGGAGGTTTTCCGGCCTATTTTTTTAGCATGCTGATTCTCGCTAATTTACAGCACTCTGTGCAATACAGAGGCTGTCAGGTGATTCACACCAGTAAGGGGGGAGCAGAGCCTAATCCCGCTGGACAGGCAGGTAGCAGAGCGCTCAGGGGGCCATTGGGTATGTGCCGGCCTCCCCGTCTACTGGGAAATCAGTTGATATCCCGCTGCCCCTCCCATCACCTGCATCCCAATCACCAGTCCCAACATCCCCCCGCTACAACCCCCACCCTGGCCCTGGGACATCGCCGCACCCTGACCCTCGCATCCCCATCCCCAGTCGATGGCCAGCCCTAACCTCTGATGGCCAGGCCCAGTCCTCTATTGGTCCCACCATTTGCCCCCACCTCCCAATGCAGAGTACCCCCCTTCACTCCCCTCCTACCTCCGCCCACACATCTGGATCTGCCCCTCTCTGGCCCCGCCACCATAGAATCATAGATTCCCACAGTGTAAAAGGAGACAATTCAGCCCATTGAGTTTGCACAGATTACAATCCCATCCAGGCTCTATCCCCATATTTCCACGCATTTACTCTAGCTGGTCTCTCGACACGAAGGGGCAATTTAGCATGGCCAATCAACCTAACCCACGCATCTTTGGACCGAGGGAGGAAACCGGGGCACCTGGAGGAAACCCACGCAGACATGGGGAGAATGTGCATACTCCACACAGACAGTGACCCGATGCCGGGAATCAAACCCGCTGCTGTAAGGCAGCAGTGCTAACCACTGTGTCACCATACCGCCCTAATAAAGACCTTGTCCGGGATATGAACCTGGGACTCATGAATTACAACACTGTGAGGCCCTGCCACCTCAAGCCGCGGGGTACTGCACCCCTTCCCTGCTCCCCCCCCACCCCTCCACCACCACCCCAGACCATTGGTCCCACCAGAGAGGCCATCTCATCAAGTCCCCTTTGCTGGGGGCTTTATGTGATCTCTGTTAGTGGGGACCTTCTCTGGGGAGGTTGGAGAGCCAAGTGAGCCCGAATAATAGCGTCTGGAACTCGCTAAAAGGATTGAAGTTAATTTATCAATATTTAAGTCAGTCCCGCACACTTCTCAGTAGCATAGCAGGGCAGAAAATGACGTCTGAAACGTAAGTGTTAAACGCGGTATTAAAACAATTTCATATCCCCAGACCTGTCTCTAGTAAAGCTGTCAAATAAAATTCTTTCCTTGCCTCACCCTCACAGAGAAAATTCAAGAAACTATTTTTCCCTTCTCCGCACAGAATGAAGAGATGAACACACACTGCTGATTGACAAGTACTGTGACTGAACAGAAAACTATATTGTTTAAGCTGGCAAATCAGGAAACAGTGGGCAGGACCTTCTCCAGCTTCCTTCTCTTCCTGGCTCTACAAGTTATCTTTATTGTGTCCCTGCCATTCCTGTTATGGCCGCACCCTTTCCACTCTTCATTATGGTTCGTAACCCCCCCTGCCCCTCCTATCCGAGCACTTGCCTTTCTCTCCCTGATACTTGATGCCTATATTCCATTCCCTGGTATGGCCACTCCCACCCTCCCTAGTGTAATGTCTCCCTCCCTCCCATTGCTTCCTTCCCAGACTGGTGCTGATCACCAAGTTCCCTGTTGGGTCACTCGCTGTCCTTCCACCTGCATCCCTCAGAAGCCGATTACTGAGAGCAACACCTCAGGAAGTGTGGTTGGAAGGATGGAGAGAGACCCAATAATTCGGCGATCAGGACGAGGTCGGGGAGCAGCGGCAAGTTGGTGTCAAATACCAGGGAGGACGTGAGCCTCCTTAAAAGGAGCAGGAGGGAATTGGGGTCGTTATAAGGTTGTAAATCCTCCAGAAATACCTTTGAGTCCCCAGGAAGTAATGATAAATCTACTAGAGTCCCAGAGTTGGCATAGTGGTTAGCACTGCTACCTCATAGCACCAGGGAGCAAGGTTTGATTCCCGGCTTGGGTCACTGTGTGTGAGGAGTTTGCACATTCTCCCTGTGTCTGCATGGGTTTCTTCCGGGAGCTCCGGTTTCCTTCAACACTACAAAGATGTGTAGGTTAGGTTGATTGGCCATGCTAAATGACCCTAGTTTTGGAGAGATTAGCAGGGTTACAGGGATAGGATGGGATTGGTGTCGGTGCTGGCTTAATGAGCCAAATGGCCTCCTTCTGTACTGTCAGGAGTCTATGATTCTATGACACTGGTTTAAGCAGCTTTGGGTGAACAAAATCATTGAGCCATATCAAAAATAATTGTGAGGATTTCTTCTCTTTGAACATCTTTTACACCAAAGATGTAAAAGTATTGAAGGTGACTGGGCAGGGTAGTTGAGGTTGGGAGGCCATGTGATAAAAGCTCCAGGAATAGATTCTGCCAGAGTTAGCAATGCAATACTGGGAATCTAGAGGGATTTGATTTGATTTGATTTATTAATGCCACATGTATTAGCATACAATGAAAAGTATTGTTTATTGCGTGCTACACAGATGATGTCCATATGGGTTTTCCTTGCCATTCTTAACAGGGGTTATCAGAGAATGTGAGGTATTTCTTAATCATGTTTCTTACATTTTTCGATTACTATCTTTGAGTTATAATGACACAATGCAGCCAAGGTACTTACCATGGCGATGGTTAATCCTGTAAAGACCCTTTTCATGCTTTTCAAAGTGAAAAATATTTCTTTTTTCACACCTGAAACGTTTTCAACATAATATAGCCTATCGTTTGCTTAGACCATTTGGGCTCTTTGGGTGTGGCTGCACTAAAACAAAATCAGAAAAAGAAGTCATGAAATGGTTAAATCCATTGCCTTAAACATATTTGTGCAGAGAGGAGATAAATACCATTGTGTTCTTTGTAACACATTGCAAACCTGATGTGAAAATGTGCACTGACAAACCAATGACATTTTGCTTGGCACATTTACTCAGGCAGTCTTTGGACTGAAGTCATTTCAACTGGTTTCAACTGGTACAATTTCCAGTTCAAAGATCACTGAGGCAGCAACATGTCAACTTAATTCCAACAGTTTACCTGTCAACTTGTTCCAACAGAAATCAATTGGTTCCAGTAAGATTCAAGTAGATACAGTTGAAGTCAACTGGGCAAATGGCATTACAACTGGTTCCCCATTATAAGTACCAATTATCCTGCTTGTATACCATTGAAACAATAAACAATTCAACTGGTTCCAATGAGATTCAAATTATCCCAGTTAAAGCCAACTGTTGGAAGTTACCAACCAGTATCCAATTATAAAGTCCTTTAATTCTGGTTACATTCAGTAAAAACTAATTGTGGCCTGTTATTTTCAGCTATGGCTGATGGATGCTTCAAGATTGTCTGGCTTATTTTTCTTGATTGTGAATGGCAGAGCAGGCTTGATGGGGTGAATGGCCAACTACCGCTCTTAATATGAGAAGATATGCTCTTCATAAGAGTGTTCAATTAGGGCAGCATTAGAATTGTCAAGTCTGGAGGAAACAAAGGCATAGAATGCTATTCAGCTGCACGTGTGATTTTGATTTAATTCGATTTGATCTGATTTGTTATTGTCACATTTATTAGCATACAGTGAAAAATTTTGTTTCTTGCATGCTATATAGACAAAGCATATTGTTCATAGAGAAGGAAAGGAGAGAGTGCAGAATGTAGTGTTACAGTCATAGCTATGGCATAGAGAAAGATCAACTTAGTGCGAGGTATGTCCATTCAAAAGTCTGACAGCATCAGGGAAGAAGCTATTCTTGAGTTAGTTGGTATGTGTTCTCAGACTTTTGAATCATTTTCTCGACAGAAGAAGATGGAAGAGAATATATTGGGGTGCATGGGATCCTTAAATATGCTGGCTGATTTGCTGAGGCAGTGGGAAGCGTAGAGTGTCAAAGAATGGAAGGCTGGTTTGCGTGATGGATTGGGCTACATTCATGACCTTTTGTAGTTTCTTGTTGAAGCACTGAAATGGTTGACGTTATGGAGGCGGAAGTTGGTGATCTTTGTGATGGAGATTATGTGTGGCTTGAAACCTATAGGACTTTAAGATTGTGAATGAAGATCTGGTTCAGCCTGTGACTGTGGCCAGGGAGAGGTATAGAATCAATGATCAGAGAACTCAGGCTTTGGCTGGGGCTCACAGAAAATGAGCTTGGTCTTTTTGTGTGTACTTGGAGGAAAATGTATCTCATTGAGAACTTAACTCGTCAAGCAGTCTGATAATAAAAAGAAAATGGAAGCGTTGTGAGATGTAGAGATCAGGTAGCATTGGATGTTATCAGAATACTCTTGGAACCTAATGTCATGTCTTCTTTAATTAATATTGCGACAAATCAGAGTGTATCAGAGTTATCGCAAGTTGAGAAAATGGGTGGCCACAGATTTAATCTACCAAAGATGTTGTTAATTGCTGCAATTAAATTTAGATACTAAAGCTTAATAAATGTGTGAGAATTGCTACGTGCTTCAAATTGCAGCCTTATATATGCTATTAATTGGAACTTGGTTGAGGATTTGCCCAAGAAACAGTGGAATAGAAATCATAGAAAACCTACAGTGCAGAAGGAGGCCATTTGGCCCATCAAGCCTGCACCAACAACAAACCCACCCAGGCACTATCCATATAACCTCACTTATTTACACTGCTAATCTCTTTAATTTATGCATCCCAAGACACTAAGGGGCAATTTAGCATTGCCGATGCACCTAACCCATACATCTTTGGACTGTGGGAGGAAACTAGAACACCTGGAGGAATACACACAGACATAGGATGAACATGCAAACTCCACACAGTGACCCAAGTCAGGAATTAAACCCAGGTCCCTGGAGCTATGAGGCAGCAGTACTAACTACTGTGCCACCGTACTACTTTTTAATCCATGCCTGGATATTTGATCCTGCAGCTTGGCAGTAGTGGAGAATGCAATGAACCATTTAACCTTACTATTGATTTAACTCATATCTATTTAGATGCTAAATGAAACACAAACATAATTTCTACAAAATTATTTTACAAGTATTAACTATTATTTGCTTCCCATTAGGCAGAAGTTTTTAATATTTATTCCCTAGAGGATCAGTTTTCACCTCTCATGCCCACTCTGTAGATTTGCCTCAGGAGCCTTACAAACCCTTTGACTGGGCACTCTGCAACTCTACCGTAGGAGCAACAGGCACAAAAGAAAATGAATACAAGAATACAAGAGCATGAGAACACCCTGCCTCTATAGTATGATGTTGCCAACAAAAGACGTGGCCATTTACATTGAAGTTGAACATATATCAGGTTCTTTCCTTTCTACTTACCTTTCTCACTTGCATCTCAACCAGATGAATTCTTATGCTGCCGCTCATCTGCCACTGTCTACACATGTTGCTACATGCTGAATGGTTGTCAGACCTTAGAAGAGAAAAAGGAGGGAGGTGTCATTTGCTCCCACCTAAGTTCCAGTGCAAAAATGGACATCCTGTGTGGTATAAAATGTGGGCTAGAGCGATCTGCACTGGATAATTCACAGTGAGTAAGTAGAGGTGCAGATGGAAAGGACAGCAAAAGGAAACAGCCTCAGCAGAGAATAAACTCTTATCCAAGGTCCGCTGAGGAATATTTTAAAAAGCAGACTTCAAGAAGGCAGACTTTCAAAGAAAGAGGTTTTCTGTTAACCAGCAATTTTTAAATGGACTGCCTGTGAGAGAACTTGTGTTTGGGAATGCAGAGAAGTCAATTTGTGTTAGGTTTTGGAACATGGCACTAATGGCCTGTAGTCAAAAATGGCACAAGTGATCACCTCCTTCAGCCTGCAGTCGACAACCTCAGGCAATATGTTTGCCATTATTAATAGAAATTTTTGGGGATTCTGATACTATGGCCCCATTACTTCCTCTGAATTTAACAGGTCGGGGCTTCACTCTGATCCTGGACATCTTGCAGTCTTCTCCCAAGCACATTAGAGGGATGGCTGAGTTTGTAGCCAAAAGAGTAAAAAGAGTTAAAATGAAATGGGAATGGAGAATGTTGCACCTCATAGGATGACTATGTATCCAGACTTTTACCACACTCTAAACTGGTGGCCACTCTGTCATGAGAAAACCTGCTTGATGCTGAGTTGTTGCTGTCCCCAGCTGGGGCCTCTCTGTTCTGAGCTCCCAAGAAGTTATTGACTACAAGCATCTCATGAACTGAACCACAGCTCTGGACATGACATTACTGAGGTCAATGAAGAGAAATCCAAGTAAATGCCCAGTGTATATATATTCTTCAGTATTTCTGATAAATCAAGATGAATTAAAACAATTAATCAGTTAAAGTTATTTAATAGTCTAACTGCAACCTCATGAAGCACATCAGTACTTGGACTTGGGGCAGCATGGTGGCACAACAGTTAGCACCGCTGCCTCACAGCACCAGGGACCTGGGTTCAATTCTGGCCTTGGTCACCATCTGTGGGAGTTTGCACTGTGTAGAGTCTCCCTGTGTCTGCGTGGGTTTCCTCTGTGTGCTCCCACAGTCCAAAAATATGCGGGTAGGTGGATTGGCTGTGCTAAATTGACCCGAGTGTCAGGGGGATTAGCAGGGTAAATGTGTGGGGTTACGGGAATAGGGCCTGGGTGGGATTGTGGATGGTATAGACTCGATAGGCTGAATGGCCTCCATGTGTACTGTAGTGATTCTATGACCTAATATTAAAGGTAGTTGGTCAGTGAAGAGTCTTATAACTAAACAGCAACATCTTTCTCCAGCGATGGACTGACTTTCTACATTTCAGGAACAAAGACCTTTCTGTATAAGGCACAGCAGACAGTTTACTTTGATGCAAGGTGCACGGTTTGACAGATGAAGAAGAGCAGTTAGTCCCAGCTCAGTATGTTGAGTGTAATAAGCCTGGGGCCTGGTTTTCAGAGTTTGATCAGGCTAGAGTTGATATAATGTCACAGGAATAGAGAGCTGACACAGAGGATTCAATATATGTGAATTGCTCAACTTTACTTACATCAAAAAACCCTTGCCCCCTCCCAAGTAGCACTCAGTGCTAAATGATACAATTTTCACACATTCCCAATGCTCTCATTCTCACTGATACAATGAATGATTCACATTGGCAGTCACAGCAAATATTTTACTATTTGAAAATTGAGACTGACACTCCATCTGACATCTTGAACTAGTATTCACACTGAATGCCATCAAGGGTCCTTTTTTACCGTGAAATGTATAGCATTGGACAGGTGTGAGATGTGGAATAATTTATCAGATTTCAGCTTTATAAGTTTATCTGAAGCTTCCAAATTATAGTACTGCTTTTTTGTTCTCTGCTTCTACAGTCCTTTGGCTTCCTAAGACCTGGAATGTTTTGGTATTTCAGAAAGGCTAGAACTTCTATTATTGGATGAACTTTGATCACTTAAATGTAGATGTGACGATACTCTACTGAAACACGTTCACACACACACACATTCTCCAACACGACAAAAGTGGCAGAAGTGACTGAAAATCTTATGATCTCTCCCAACCACAGCATTTCCCATTTTTGCAGGCGGTGGGAATGAGGGTGGAACTCATTTTGCGCAGCTGCGCTTTACAGAGGAACCAGCATTTAAATTTGCAGCTGCCTCCACTGAAGTTTTGGTAGGCCAGGAGTGCCAAACCCAAAGTGTGAACATTAGAGTGGATAAGAGCAGATTGAACTTTGTGAATCTATTTGAACCTCTCTTTGGAGAGGAAAGGTACCTGTTTTGATCTGGTCCTGGCATAATTTTGGGAGAAGTAAGATGCCCTTTTGAGTAGGTCAGGTGGCCGATGAAATTGTTAAAAATAGGCATTTTCATACATAAAAAGTGCATCAACTCAACACTGTCATGCCCATTTGAATTAGCAACAGACTTGTCAAAAATCAACTGTCAAAACTGTCAGAATCATCAGTTAAAGAGCTGTCAAGTTGAGATATTGAGCTATCAGGCACTTAAAGCTCCTGCTCTTTAAATCTTTTCAAAAAAATCTGGTGTTAAAAATTGATTTTGTTGCAATTTTACAATTTCAGAGAGCTTCCATTACTGGATGATTGCTGCATGACTGATTTCACAACCATCCATTGTGTCGTAACTTCTGAATGCCCAGCATCAGATTTAGGGGTACCCCAAAGATATACTGAGGGAATTGCTCTCAGAAATTCACAGGTAAGGGTTTGCATAGCAATTTCCCAGAAATTCTAACTTCCTCTGGGCAGTTACCCTGATCTGGAAGTCATTCAAAAATATGACTTAAATTGTAAACTTAAGGCGCTTCCACCCAAGTTACACTAATAGTCACTCTGAAAAAGTTAGAAGAATTATTGATTGAAATGTGTTGCTTTGTATTTACAATGGTGAACATTGCTAACATGTGGTTAACACCACTATCACCAAGTTTTCCAAATGCTTCTTATTTTCCTGACCCTACCACTATATCTTAGTGCTTATCCAACATCAACAGTGGAGCTGTTGTCTCTACTGACATCACTGGGTGTCCTCTGGAGGGACAAGAGCTGGAAAAATTCTACCCCAGGTAACCTTACTAAAGAAATTACATAATTGCATTAGAATCCATTCAGAGAAGGTTCATTAAACTGATTCCTGGGATGAAGGTGTTACATTATGAGGGTCCCATAGAAGGTCATTAGCATTTGAAGTTCTCTACCCAGGGAGAATTGGAGGTTAGATCATTGAACACGTTCAAGGCTGTGATAAATTTTGATTGAGAAGAGAGCCAAGGGTTATGGGGAGCAGACAGGAAAGTGGAATTGAGGCCACAATCAGATCAGCGATTATCTCATTGAATAGCAGTGCAGGTTCAAGGTGATGTGGGAAAGTGGGATGGGGGGTGTTGGGGGGGTGCGAAAGGTTCCTAATTCTTCTGTTCGGGTGTGACCTTATATCTGATAACAATGACCGGAGCTGGTAGACAGGACATGGGTGCTAATCAAAGCATGGTACTTCAAACATGCTATATTCTCTCAGAATTACACTACACTGACAAAATAGATAAACTTGGTGAACTTTTGCTTTGGGGGTCCCAGGTCCATCCTTGTTATTTAAAGGCAAAATTTATATCAACTTCACATTGTCAGCTGTAAGGTTGTAGATTCCCCTTTCTTTAACTGATTAGACTACACATTTTGCAATCAATAATAATGGCAGGAATTTTACAGATCCCCCTGCTACAGGAATCGGAGCAGGCGAGGGGCAGAGCATGGAAAGGTCCATTGACCTTAGGCAGGATTTTACAGTTTTGAAACAAACGAGGCCATAATATCCCACTCATTGTGTCTCATAAGTTGAGTGTGAAGTGGTGAAATTAAAGCTTTTTTTGCTTTTTAGCAAGTGATGTGAGAATAGTCTCACATCACACTGTCTTTGTACTGGCTGCAATAAAACTGAATTAGTCTTTTTAATGTTAGCTACAAGTGGGCCATCATTTTAGCACAGGTTAAGCTTTAAGCTGTTTTCCCCCAGTAGTTGGTCTCATGCCCAAATCTAAATAATAACTTCCGCAAGTAGACAGAGGCTCTGGCGATCTGACATTCAAGTCTTTACTGACTGCCATCAAAAACGCTCACAGCACAACAGGAGCAAATAGAATTGGAAAATGCTGGAAATGACTCAGCAGATCAGGCAGCACCTGAGGAGAGAGAAGAAGAGTTGCCATTCCAGGTTGACAATCTTTTATCAAAACCTCTAATCAAAACCCCAGAATAATATATTGTCGTGATGATGACGATAAACAAAAACACAAAATCATGCCCAAAATGTAGAACTTTAAAAAGACCCGAGTTTTATATTTTAAAATCTACACAAATCCCAAAGTTGCCTGAGAATTTGCAACCACTGACAGGAATGGCTGCAGAATGTTTCTGTCAGGGAAAATGGATCCCCTCCCTGTATCCAGACAAGTGACTTTGAAAAGCATTCAGATGCTGATTACCTTCTGCGTCTTTACCAAGGCAGTAGATGAGACCCAGAACATGATGACAAAGAGGAAACTCTGTCCCTACAGGGTTTAAAATTTATAAGAAAGAAGTGTTGAATAGACTATCAAGACTGGAAGTTGACAAAGCACAGGACCAGATGAGATTCATCCAAGGATATTGAAGGAAGTGAAGTTGGAAATTGCAGTGGGGCAGGTCATAAGCCTTCTCTCGACTCGGGTAGAAACCAAACGGCTGAAGAATTGCAGACGTTACATCTTTGTTCAAGAAAGGTTTTTAGGATAGCCCCAGCAATTACAGGTCAGTCTGTTTAACTTATCACCAGTGGTGGACAAACTTCTAGAAACAATTATTTGGGATAGAATTAGTATTCACATGGAAATACCTGGGTAGATTAGGAAAAGCCAGCGTAGATTTCTAAAGCGAAAATCATGTAACTTGCTTGAGTTTTTTGAGGAAGCAACAGGAAGGATTGATGAGGATAATGCCATTGATGTGGTGTACATTGACTTTCAGAAGGCATTCAATACAGTGCCACACTACAGACTAGGTTCACTAGGCTGATACCGGAGATGAGGGGGCTGAACTATGAAGAGAGGCTGAATAGACTGGGTCTGTACTCGTTGGAGTTTAGAAGGATGAGGGGGGATCTTATAGAGACGTACAAGATAATGAAGGAGATGGATAGGGTAGAGGTAGAGAGATTCTTCCTGCTCAGAAAGGACAGCAGGACTAGAGGGCACAGCCTCAAGATAAGCAGGGGGAGCAGTTTAGAACGGAGTTGAGGAGGAACTTCTTCGCTCAAAGGGTGGTGAATCTCTGGAATTCTCTGCCCGTTGAAGTGGTGGAGGCTGCCTCGCTAAATATATTTAAGACACGGGTAGATAGGTTTTTGGTAGGCAAGGGAATTAACGGTTATGGGGAGAAAGCGGGAAAGTGGAACTGAGCCACTTCAGATCAGCCATGATCTTATTGAATGGCGGGGCAGGCTTAAAGGGCTACATGGCCTACTCCTGCTCCTATTTCTTATGTTCTTATGTTCTTACAGACTTGTGAGAAAAGTTACAGCTCATGGAAGAAAAATGGCTGAATAATAGAAAATGAGAGAATAACGGTCAATGAATATTTTTCAGGCTGGAGAAAAATGTGTAGTTGTGTTCCCAGGGCTTGGGATTGGAACCCTTGCTTTTCCTAGTATACATTAATGATCTAGAGTTTAGTGTGTAGGGGACAATTTCAAAGTTTACAAACTTAGAAGTATTGTGAACTGTGAAGAGGACAATGTAGAACTTCAAAAAGACATAGGCAAGTTGGTGGAGTGGGCAGACAGGTGGCAGATGAAGTTCAATGCTGAGAAATGTGAGGTGATGCATTGAGGAGTCACAGTATAAAAATAAGAGGTCAAAATGAGGTTTAAGACAAGATGAAGAGACATTCCTTCTCTCAGAGGATCGTGATCTTTGGAACTCTTTTCCACAAAAGACAGTAGAAGCAGAACTTTTGAATATTTTTAAGACACGGTAGATAGATTATTGATAAGCAAGGGGGTAAAAGATTATCTGGGGATAAATGGGAATATGAAGTTGAGATTTCAGTCAGATCAGCTGCAATCATCTTCAATGGCAGAACAGTCTTGAGGGGCTGAGTAGCCTAGTCCTGCTCCTAATGTGTATGTTCATACGTAAGTTATTGTAAAATTCAGGAACATTCTAAAAGTCCAACTGCACATTTTCTGCGAAACTGCCTGTTTATAAGATCAAAATCATAATATTTGGCTTCAACGCACACTCCGAATTCCCTCACCATCAGAATAAACTGCTCCTTCCAGGAGCTCCTTATCCTTTACTACCCACACACTTAGGCTCAATAAGTCTAAAAAGTACTTTGCCATCCAGGTCAATCCAGAGCTAAAATTCAAATCCCCATATTGCATGTCCTTAAAACCATTCACTTCCACTTCTATAACATTACTAACCTCCCCTTATCTCAGTGCTATTGTTACTGAACTCATTAGCCATGGTTTTCCCCACTCTAGATTCAATTTCTCCAATGTTCTTCTTGTTGGCCTGATCTTTCGTGTGCCATAAACTACAACTGGTTCAGAGTTCATCTACCTCTATTCTATCCACATCAAGCCCTGTTGTACCGTCAATCCATCCTCGTGGATTTACATTGGATCCTAGTTCCACAAATCTTTGAAGCTAACATCTCCTACTTGCCTACAATTCTTTCCCTTTCAGCCCATTCAGTCACTGTAATCTGCTCCAGGTTTTCTTCCTCACCCTTCTGTGCTCTGATTCTGGTCTTCTGTGCATCTTCCCATCTCTTTGTCCCAAAATTTTTTAAATTATTAATTTGCGGGATATGGGTGTCATTGGCTGGCCGGCATTTATCACCTATCCCTAGTTGCTCTTGTAGGGCCATTGAGTGTCAACCACATTGCTGTGGCTCTGGAGTCATGTGTAGGCCAGACCAGGTAAGGATGGCAGATTTCTTCCCCTAAAGGGCATTAGTGAACTAGATGTTTTTTTTCCTGATAATTGGCAATAAATTTTTGATCATCTTTAAAATCTTAATTCCAGATATTTTTATTGAATTCAAATTCCACCATCTGCCATGGTGGGATTTGAACATGGGTCCCCAGAACATTAGCTGAGTTTCTAGATTAATAATCTAGCAATAATACCATTAGGCCATTGCCTTCCCCTTTTGCTGGTAGGGCCTTCAGCCACTGCTACTCTATTTTTTGTATATCTTTCTCACATCTCTTTACCTATAAAACTTCTCAAGTTTTTCATTTCAACTATACTATTGTTCACCTCTTAAACGTCCCATTATGGCTTACCATGCATCCCCTTTAATTCTTTAATATACTTCTTCACTCCTCCTACCCCTCAGTCTACAACACTGACCCATCATGCCACTGTACTGAATGCTTTCCATATTAATTGTGTTATATAAGTGCAACTTATTTACATAACAGCACATATACAATTTTAAAAGCATTAATTTTGACACTATTTTTCAATATTATTATAAAAGCTTGCTTTCACAGTTAAAAAAGGTTAGAAGCAAATGCAACTGGGAGTGCCACCTCAGAATATCTGATTAACTGTCCACTCGGCTAGTTTTTTTGCCTTTTTGTCAGGTCACTTTTTGCAAGGACAAATTGGATGTGGATAAAACCCACTAATAGAAACCCATTAAGTACGGAAACAAGGTTGTTGGCTTTAATGTCAGAAAATAATTCAGGTTATTCAAACAAATCAAAAAAATTCGCTTTCTCTTTTTCTGAAAGCTCATTTCCTGCCTATTAAACTATATTGAACAAATCTAGTTTGAGCACATTGTACCGCCGGTGCAAAAATCATTATTCATTTCTATTATTCCTCTCAGGCACTAAGAACTTGAAATGTGATTTTTGATTTGTTTCAAAGACAAATTTTACTATTTGCTTATAGCACATGTTCTTCCATTATCACACCCATTCAGCAAACTTGTAAATTTCCCAATATGCCAGAAACAGCTCCATACATATTTCCCAAATTTTATTTTACTTTACCTGTCACTTGAAAAAGAAATAACCAGCTAATGCGGCAAAAAAATCCTTTTCAAAATACATGCCTTGTTCCCAAATTCAATTGACTGGGGACAATGACAGTCGTAAATTTTAGGATTTTAGAATGAAGTGTCACATTCCATATGCAGAGGTAAATCTAGTTTGGAAATACAGAAACAAGTAGTCAGGGATAAAAGACATACAACAATTTCAACCTCATCTGGACCAGAGATTTTTTGATATGCCTAATTAGATTCTGCTAGAATATTTTGATAAAGCCACAGTCAAGATTTAAAGAGACTGAGTTCACTGGAGGGGGACAAAGTTAGGAGGGCATCTAGTAGAAATGTTCAAAATGTTGAAAGGACTTGACAAGGCAAGTAATGAAATATTATTTCATCTGGTCAGTGAACAGAGATCAAAGGAGCATAGATTTAGAATAAAGAAAGTTTCTAAAACATGCAACGGATGGTTATGCTGTAGAAGTATCATGATCTACAGGCTATTGCCAAGGGCTGAAAAATGAAATCTCTTTCAGCCAGCAGACTTCTGATGGGCAGATTGGCCACTTCCTCTACTACTAATTTTTATAAATCTAGAGCCAATCTCCTCATATTATCCATTGATATCCGCAGAAGGACCATTCATATTAGTTAAATAAGACACCAAAATAATTTTACCATTGACATATGAGATGAGGATGTAGAATCTTGTGCATTTCAACATTTGGTAATTCATTGGCTCTTAGAAGTTTCAAAAGTCTGACTCTTCTTGTTGCTGCTTTGGATTTGAAATTGCCTTTGCAATTATGACAGTACCATACTGAACAAACATGCCAGATCCCATAAGAGAAAACTGTTAATTAAAGCACCAGATTGCTTCTACATGATTTCCCTTTCTCCTCATCAATGTTCGTCTTCTTAAGTACAGTTTTTAATATTTCAACGTAATTCACTGGCACACTAGAACACAGGAATACATGACATAGTGCTATGCAAGAATGCAAGCCTCTTTTTCATGGTTTTCCCATCATATTCATTATTCATGAGTGAGATGTTGAACAGCTGGTCAATAAAGGTATGCAGGAGCCATTATTAGGCTGTCTCCCTCCCTGTGTGAAGAACGTTCACATTCCAATATTAAGATGAGATTGGTAACTTGTAAGGCATTATACGTGCAAATCTATTTCTCTCTGCTTTATTGTATCCAAACTCAAAACCCCAGTGCATTGCCCACATGGCTGCATCATTTCAGAACTACACCTCGTTCTATTATCATGGGGATGTCAGAAAGATGGAACTATTGGGATGCAATTCAAATAAGGAAAACTACAGGTTTGATGCTGTGATATCACATATTTTAAATGGACATTGGGTAGAATATCTATTTAGTCTTATTCTGAATTAAATTTTTGGGGGACAATTCAGTTACAGGTTCCAGTGAGGTGTTCTGGTATATTGTTGCAGTTGAGACTGTTAGAAGTAATTCCAAAGTTATAAATCACAAAGATTGTTTTCATGAAAGGTCTAAGGTCAAATGCTTGCTCCACTAATGTGAGATTGCGTTATTCTTCCTTCAGTTATTCTCAAAGAAGGAAAAGATGGAACTGTTCTTGAATGTCAGTTGAATAGCTGACCATCGATTCAAGAGTCTCACATGCCTGGAGCCTTTGGGCTGGCATGATTCACATGGGGTTAGTTCTTTCACTTTTAAAGTTGTTGAATCCCACTTTATCTGCGCTGCCAGTTGCAGCAGAAAACACACAATTTTTTCCCTGGCAGCAGCACTTTGATTTTGCCCCGGAGAATCACAACCATTGTTTTATGTGTTCACTGATTCAGCTAACTTTTTAAATTGTATTTGCAAGACGTTGGGCAGGATTGTCCAATCTCATCCGTACCTGCTCCACTGCCAGTGAGAATGGAAAATGTAGTGCTCAGCCAAAATTCCATTCACTGCAGCAGAACTGGAGAATTGAAGCCGCAGATGAGGTCAGAGGTTTTTGATAATTGTGTTTATGCTTTAACTGATTTAGTTAACGTTGAGGTATAAATTATGCTGTAAATCCTTGTATTGGGTGAGAAGTCCTTGGAAGGGCACAGAGGACTGGTCTCTCAACATATGTTGACTAAAAATCTCTAGCCACAGGAACTTTCACACTCAAGTGGTCTCATCTTTAAATCACAACAGAGGCCTTCAGCTGTTTCGGTGCCATGCTCTAGAATTCTCTCCATAAGCCTCCTTCCCTCTGCACCACTTTGCTCCTTTAAGACATTCTTTAAAATCTATCTCTTCAGTCAATCACGGTTCACATATCTCCTTAGGTATCATATTTAGTTTTATAATAGTTAATAAAGGTATGCAGGAGCCAATATTGGGCTAACTCTCCCTCCCAGTATGAAGAGCGTTCACCTTCCAATATTAAAATGAGATTGGTAACTTGTAAGGCATTATATGTTCAAATCTATATCTCTCTGCTTTATTGTATCCAAACTCAAAACCCCAGTGCATTGTCCACATGGCTGCACCTGTACTAGGCACCATTTTAGAACTACACCTCATTCTATTATCATGGGGATGACGGAAAGATGGAACTATTGGGATGCAATTCTAATAGGGAAAACTACAGGTTTGATGCTGTGATATCACATATTTTAAATGGACATTGAATAGAATATCTATTTAGTCTTATCATGAATTAAAGGGCCTTGGAACGTTGTATTATGTTAAACGCATGATACAAACACAAGTTGTTGTTAATTTCAGAACAGTCAAGTTTTCTTCAGTATTGAATGAATGTTCAAACAGATGTAGTAGGAATTTTGCCATCTTAAAAGCAATGTGTGCTAAAAGCTACAGCAGAAGAAATCAAATGACTCAGCACAGTTCTCCAAGTCTCAAATCTCCACCGTTTTTGTCTATTTTCTACCTTATTTCCCCTTGAGCATTATCCAATCTCAGCTTGTGCGCAAGATCCCTTGGCTATATTCTAACAAGCTACTACTTGTCCAAACCCCCTTCCTCACCCTTAGTCTTGCTGGCATTGTCTCCTTGCTGGCATTGTCTCCTTGGGTATTTCAACTCCTCCCTTCAAAACAGCCATCGACTGCACTTTGTTAAAAAACAAGGGCAGGATTCTCCCACCTCTTCCATATCCATCCAACTGCCGATGAGAATAGAGAATTAGGTGCTCAGCCAGAACTCCAGTCACTGCAGCAGCGCTAGAGAATCTCAGCTGCAGATGAGGTCAGAAGTTTTTGGCGCAAGTCTCTGACATTCTGCCTTAGCGAGCACTGTCCCATTTACACTCTCCAGTTTCTCACCAAAATTCTTCAATATATTGTCACCTCGTAAATCTATGTCCATTTTGTTTTCTGTAAAAATGCTAAAATCTGGTTTCCACCCCATCCTCAATTCCAGAAATATCCTAACCAAAATGACATGCTGCCTCCTGTGATTGCAACAATGTGGCATAATCCCTCCCAATCCCCTCAGCAACCTTTGACATGCCAACCACCACATCTTCTTCTCTTGATTATCCGGCTCATTGACACTGTTCCTGATTCTCCTTTTTGCTTTCTAATCATATCCAGAGCATTTCCAACAATTGATTCTCCAATTCCTGTGTCTGCACAATCACCTCCACATGCCTAGGGCAGCACGGTGGCACAGTAAGTTAGCACTGCTGGCTCACAGCGCCAGGGACCCAGGCTTGATTCTTGGCTGAGGTTACTGTGTGGAGTTTGCACATTCTACCCGTGTCTCTGTGTGTCTCTTGTGGATGCACTGGTTTCCTAACACAGTCCAAAAGACCTGCTGGTTAGATGCAATGGCCATGCTAAATTCTCCCTCAGTATACACGAACAGGTGGCAACTGGGGGATTTTCGCAGTAACTTCACTGCATTGTTAATGTAAGCTTTCTAGTGATGAATAAATAATCTTTACTTTCTGCCTCCATTTGTCTCTTCTTCCTCAGAGGGTTGAAGGGCTGAAGGAGATTACAGAGAATGGGAGGAGTGAGCTTGTGGTGGAGTTTGAGACTAATGATGAGAATATTAAAACTGAGGCATTGATTAACTGATGATGAACACTATCAAACATGAACGCATTCATCCCATAAATATCTTATCCCATTTCAATTTTTCCTTTTGTTATCCTTTACAAAACCTGACAGCATTCTTTGATCAGGAGGGTGGGTAACAGATTATATTAAAATGGCATGTTGCACAAGACAGCTTCTTTTCTCATTTTTAATATGAATTCAAATAGATCCTGCGACTTTATCTGTCCCTGCAGAATGTTTATTTTTCTTTGACACTTATTATACCAGCAAAAAAAAGTCCTCACTCTAGGACTGACTTAAACAAACAGTTTAGTGATGAATGCCATCTACGTCGTATCAGGTCTGGAGATCTGTGCTCTGGGGATATGAAGGAATGGAAGTGCCATTTAATGCTAAACATGACTTGTTACTTGTGGTACTCACAAAATTCTATTAAAAGGCAATGCCTGCCTTGGGGATATTCCTTTTATTATATCTGCTTGGATATAATACATCAGTTGGGAGTTTTTGTTTCAAAAAATGAAAAGTGCAAATCTGATGTTTTTTGAAGAGATGCAGTTTTTTTTATTAATTTTCATGTAAAACCCAGATCTGTATTGTGAAATATGTGAAATTCTGATTTAAAATTCTGATTATTACAGAACGTGCAGATTAATACACACGATGCCACATTACAAAAGCCCATGCTCTTCCCTTTGAGATTCCTTCTCACATCTAAACCTACCCTGCTAGCTCACTTGGCACAGCATGAAACTCTTAGGCCAGGGCGTGGCATGGCGGTAAAATTCTGGCCTTAATCTCAGTGTTATGGGTTTGAGTCCCACCTTGAGCACCATTGTTGGAGTGGCACAGTTCACATTGGTTAGCAATACTGCCTCATAGCGTCAGGGACCCAGGTTCTATTCCCGGTTTGGGTCACTATCTGTGCAGAGTCTGCACATTCTACCCGTGTCTGCGTGGGTTTCCTCTCAGTGCTCCAGTTTCCTCCCACAGTCTGAAAGATGTGCTGGTTAGGTGCATTGGCGACGCTAAATTCTCCCTCAATTTGCCTGGATAGGTGCCGGAGTGTGGCGGCTAGAGATTTTTCACAGTAATTTCAATTTGTAAGCCTACTTGCAACACTAATAAATAAAAAATCAGTCTTGTCAAAATGAAAATGTTCCACTCGAAGCTTTATTCTATAATTTCTCTGGTAATATGAAAATGCTACAGAGTGGCAATGATGTTCAAAGGGAAACTGCAAAAAATGAATTGTACACTATTCTTCATGAAATGTAGGATAGTAATTTGGAATTCATTCAGATGATCTAAACCAGAATTCTAAGATTTCTTACACAGTTGATGTTGTAATATGAGTCCTTTAAATGTCTCATTTGTGCGATCTTAAGACTTGCGTGTTTAAACCTTACATTGGTAGCCTTTAGCCATTTACATATCCCAGGTTACAGGCATGTATGGTGTTGTTGCTATGCAGGTCGATTGCTTCTAGAATGTTCTCTCTAGACGTTTCTCTCAGCCATTTGGCTCGATACACCATACCATGAGCAATGCTGTTCTGCATTTCCACATTAACCTTTGCTCTGCTGGGTACCTTTACAATACAATGGCATACAGGCACATGATAAAACAGTTAAATGTTCAGAAGCGAAATGGGATTACTAGGTTCCTGGCATCAGGGTACAAAGCAGCAGTTTGTCAATTTTACCATGGGTGACCATCTAATTGGATGTCTGTGGGCCCACCATCTAATAATACCTTTAACTGTATAATTATGTAAATAGCTGCCTGCTCTTATGTTGTGTGACAGGGTTTGAGGATTGTCTAGTCCTCCAATTGTATGCTGCCTGAGACCATCGTGTTTATAAGCAAATCTATTTATTTATAGCAAATATCCACACCAAGAGCATCTGCTCTCTTCACGATTTAAGGGGGCATTGTGGCACAGTGGTTAGCACTGACTGTCAGTGTGGAAGTTGCACATTCTACCTGTGTCTATGTGGGTTTCCCCTGGGTGCTCTGGTTTCCTCCACAGTCCAAAGCTGTGCAGGTTAGATAATTAATGTTATACTGGGGGATTCAGCGATGGTAATGTTATTGAATGCCCAGGAGAGGTGGTTAGACTCTCTCAAGATGGAGATGGTCATTGCCTACACTTACATGACCCAAATGTTACTTGCCATTTATTAGTCCAAGCTTGAATATTGTCCAAGTTCTGCTGTTTCTCAGCATGGATTGGTTCAATATCTGAACATTGTTCAGCAAAGCCAATGGGTACTGGCAACTTCCCACTGGCCATGTTAAATTGCCCCTTAGTGTCCAAAGATGTGTAGATTAGGAGGATTAATGGGGCAAATATGCAGGGATACGGGGATAGTGCCTGGGTGGGATACTCTGTTGGAGGGTTGGTGCAGACTCGATGGATTGAAAGCCTCCTCCAGCACTGTAGGGATCCTATGATTTGAAGATCCATTTTGCTTCTCAGTCATGGGATGTAACATCATTATTACATCAGCATCTAGTATGCTACTAACTTAATCTTTTACTCTACACCCAGCTCTTTGAAATAAGTAGCCTCTATGCATCTGGTCCTATTATCTGTGAAGTGTTCCAATAGTGTGGGAACATGGTGGGGACCTGATCTGGCCTTGTTCCCTGAGATGTGGGTGGCAGGGAAGGTTGGAAGATCTGGTCAAAGTTTGAATCATTGGATGCTTGAAAATAAATGCTTTCAGTGACCACAGCCTGAAGTTGAACAATCAAATAGTTATCTCATATCAATCTTTTAGCAATATTTATTTAAATCATACTTTTTCACTTCATGTAGATTCCCTTAAGGCATCTATACAAGAAGCAAAGTAATCTCTGCCAAGTCACTTGAGAATCAGCCATTCAGAGGTGCCTAGGAGTTGCTCATTCAGCAACGTTCACAGCCTCTGACATCTGATCTTACATAGCAATGCATCAAGCCTACATTACAGGAACAGTTAATTTGGGTCGATGAGGACATTTGTACCCCAGCACTCTTCACCAAACCTGATCAGCAAATGCTTCACCTTAATTCCTCCTAACAAAGCTCTTTAACTCAGCACCAAGGACCCACACCAATGTATTAGCAGCCAGTGGTGTCAAAAGTTGATACACTAACCCAATGCCCTCGCAGGGATTATTCATACCACTTCTAGGTGGTAGAAGTCACATGTCTGGAAGGTGCTGTCAAAGATGTCTTTGTAGATGTGCACCAGCAGTGGAGGAACTAAATAATTAACGTGTAATCTCGGGAACTGAGTTCAAATCCCACTGGGGCAATTTGAATTAAAACGTAATTGAGATTGAGTAGACCATGACATCATTATTGATTGTCAGTGAAAACTAACCTGGTAATTATTCTAAAAAGCCAACAGGCTTCTTGCACATTGTTGGAGCTGTTCTCATCCATGCGAGTGGAGTATTCCTCACACTCTAAACATGTGCCCGGTTGATGGTGGAAGGATTTTAGGAAGTCAGGAGCTGAGTCATTCATTGCAGAATATGCAGTCACTGACTGGCTCATATAGCTACAATACTCATGTGGTTGGTCCAGTTCGGTTTCTGGTCAATGGTAACCTCAGAATATTGATATTGGGGGATTCAGCGATAGTAATGCTATTGAATGCCCAGGAGAGGTGGTTAGACTCTGTCATGATGGAGATGGTCATTGCCTGGCACTTATATGGCTCAAATGTTACTTGCCACTTATTAGTCCAAGCTTGAATATTGTCCAAGTTCTCCTGCTTCCCAGCATGGATTGGTTCAGTAGCTGATATTGTTCAGCAAATTTGATTTTCTCCACAAGATATCAAGAAATAGCTGAAAGTACTGGTTACAGCAAAGCCTATAGGTGCTGACCTTATGACACAAACTCAACAATAACCTGCTCATCGACACTCAGTTTGGATTTTGCCAGGCTACTTAGCTCCAGATTTCAATGCAGCCTTGATCCAAACATGGACAAAAGGGCTGAATTCCAGAGTTGAAGTGAGATTGACTGCCCTTCACACCAAGGTAGCATTTGACCAAGTGTGGCATCAAGGAGCCCTAGCAAAACTGGAGTCAAGGGGAATCAGGTGGGAAACACAACTCTGGTTGGAGTCGTACCCATCAGAAAGGAAAACGTTTGTGGTTGTTGGCACTTACTTCTCATTCCTAGGGCACTGTTGCAGGAGCTCCTCAGGCTGCTCTTAGGCCCATCCATCTTCAACTGCTTCATCAATGACCATCCCTCCAGCATCAGATCAGAAGGGAGGATGATTGCAGTGTTTAGTATTACTCACAAAGCCACAGATACAGAAGCAGTCCATTTTCACACATAGCAAGACGTGGTCTTGGACTGATAACTGGCAAGTAGCATTTTTACCACACTAGTGCCAGGTAATGACCATCTCCAACAAGAGAAAATCTAACCATCTCCCCATGACATTTAAAGACAGTACCAAGGCTGAATTCCCTAGCATCAACACCTTAGGGATACCACTGATCAGCAGCTTAACTAGGTCAGTCACGTAAATACTTTGACCCCAAGAGCAAGTCAGGAGTTGAGAATTCTGCAGCAAATGAATCACCTCCTGACTCCCCAAAGCTAGTCCACTATCTACAAGGCACAAGTCAGGAGTGTGATGGAAGGCTCTCAATTTGCCTAGATGAATGCAACTCCAACAACACTGCAGAAATGTAACACAATCCAGGGCATATTAGGCCATTAGCCCACTTGATTAGCACCCCCATCTATTACTATAGCGTTTAATTGATATACATTTGATTATGCTAGTCTGATAACTGATCATTGTGCTTGATTGCTTAAAACCTGGGTGCAGAGTTGAAGCTCTAAAATTTTGCTCCTGAGTTGGGTGTGCAGATTCAAAATACCTGGAGTTGGATGGATTCAGACTAGGGACAAGGGATAGACCTTGCCACTCTCTGCCAGGTTGAGGGCGTCACATCTAGCCCTGGCAAATCTGAAGATCACTGGGTGGGAACCTGAACGGGGCCAGTAAGGCAAGTCAGGTGAATCTCGAGAGCTCTCACACCCATCAGGAATCCTGATTTTCAGCCAACACTCCACATCCAGATTCACTCCAGGTCTCTGAGGAAGTTGGAGAGTAAAAAGTCTGACAACACCAGGTTTTAGTCCAACCTATTTATTTGATAATATACTCGCAAGCTTTCGGGTTAGCCCCTTCGTCAGGTGAATGGAGAGTTCTGGCCTCAGACAGAGCATATAAAGCACAGACAGTTTAGAGATTACTGATTAGAATGCGAATCCTTACACCTAACCTGCTGTTCAAGACCTGAAGTGGCTGATAATGTGAGTGGAAGGAGCACTGATCACAGTTTAAAGAGATGTGTATTGTCTCCAGACAGTACAGTAAGTGAGGTTTTGCAAACCCAGGCAAGTCACGGGGGTTACAGATAGTGCGACATGAACCCAAGACCCCTGTTGAGACAGTCCTCATGTGTGCGGAACTTGGCTATCAGTCTCTGTTCAGCGACTCTGCGCTGTCGTGTGTCGTGAAGGCCGCCTTGGAGAATGCTTACCCGAAGGTCAGAGGCTGAATGCCCGTGACCACTGAAGTGTTCGCCAACAGGAAGGGAACAGTCTTGCCTGGTGACTGTCGAGCGATGTTCATTCATCCGTTGTCATAGCGTCTGCATGGTCTCCCCAATGTACCATGCTTCGGGACATCCTTTCTTGCAACGTATCAGGTAGACAATGTTGGCCGAGTTGCAAGAGTATTTACCATGTACCTGGTGGACGGTATTCTCACGTGTGATGATGGTATCCATGTCGATGATCCGGCATGTCTTGCAGAGGTTGCTGTGGCAGGGTTGTGTGGTATTGTGGTCACTGTTCTCCTGAAGGCTGGGTAGTTTGCTGCGAACAATGGTCTGTTTGAGGTTGTGTGGTTGTCTGAAAGCAAGAAGTGGGGGTGTGGGGATAGTCCTGGCGAGATGTTCGTCTTCATCAATGATATGTTGAAGACTCCGGAGAAGATGTTGTAGCTTCTCCGCTCCGGGGAAGTACTGGACGATGAAGGGTACTCTGTCCACTGTGTCCTGTGTTTGCCTTCTGAGGAGATCGGTGCAGTTTTTCGCTGTGGCGCATTGGAACTGCCGATCTATGAGTCGAGCACCATATCCTGTTCTTATGAGGGCATCTTTCAGGGTCTGGAGGTGTCTGTCACGATCCTCCTCATCTGAGCAAATCCTGTGTATACGGAGGGCTTGTCCATAGGGGATGGCTTCTTTAACATGTTTAGGGTGGAAGCTGGAGAAGTGGAGCATTGTGAGATTGTCTGTGGGCTTGCGGTACAGTGAGGTGCTGAGGTGACCGTCCTTAATGGAGATGCGTGTGTCCAAGAATGCAACTGATTCTGGGGAATAGTCCATGGTGAGTCTGATGGTGGGGTGGAATTTGTTGATATCATCATATAGTTGTTTCAGTGATTGTTCACCACAAGTTCCGCACACATGAGGACGGTCTCAACAGGGATCTTGGGTTCATGTCGCACTATCTGTAACCCCCGTGACTTGCCTGGGTTTGCAAAACCTCACTTACTGTACTGTCTGGAGACAATACACATCTCTTTAAACTGTGATCAGTGCTCCTTCCACTCACATTATCAGCCACTTCAGGTCTTGAACAGCAGGTTAGGTGTAAGGATTCGCATTCTAATCAGTAATCTCTAAACTGTCTGTGCTTTATATGCTCTGTCTGAGGCCAGAACTCTCCATTCACCTGACGAAGGGGCTAACCCGAAAGCTTGCGAGTATATTATCAAATAAATAGGTTGGACTAAAACCTGGTGTTGTCAGACTTTTTACTGTGTTTACGCCAGTCCAACGCCGGCATACCCACATCATGACCACTATCGAGGTTGGAGAGTCCATAGACCTTTCTATAAACTGCCTGAATCTTTGTAGCATGAAGTTTTTGGAGTTCAAAATAATTTTGTCTCCTCCACTGTAATTTAACGTAAACTAATTTTTCTTTTCTATGAATCTGCTATGTGGAAAATTGCTGCAGTTTTTAATACAGGTGAAATAACACAAGAGAGCATCCACAAATACTGATGTGGGAATATTTCTGCTTGTACATTGCAATGAGTTCACATCAACTGATACATATTAAGATCTGCTTGCGAACAACATTATTTATGTTAAGCAGCCAAGGAAGCAAAAGATCAAATAGGAGAAATGCCAAATCAAAATGTTCCATAAGCCAATATAACAGAAGTGTGCCAACTACACAATACAGAAGTTTCAAGGATAAACGCCATCACAAAACATCCAAGAAGTTTTCAGTTAGAATAGATTTTGCACATTTCTCCTTTTCTGAATCAGTGAAGCAAGAGTCATGTAATTTACTCTCTGATTGCGTTCCATCTCTTTTGAGCCTTCAGGAGAAGAAACTGGCAGTCAGTGTAGTGAGAGACTACAAATAATGTCTGAAGATAACTATAAAAGAGCTGAGAGTCGCACACTGCAGCTGACAGAGTGTGACTGTTTCTGGCTAAAACACCCACACACTATCCAACACTGGTCTCTCTCAGATTGCTTTTTTTTATATACAATACTTCGGAACAGTAGACATTTGTTTTGTATTAAAGTATCATTTGATGTCCACTGTAAATGCAAACATCAAGTTTTAAAGTTTTTAAATGAATTGCCTATCTCAACAGTAGGAGTACCAAGTGAGGTAGAGGAATAGAATGCATGTGAGGTTGCCTGAGGCTGCCTAAAATTTTGGTGTAGGAGAACGTAGATTATTGAACTATAAGTCTTTATATTTATTTTTCATACGTAAAGGTGTGGGATCATTGTTATTGGTTTTCCTTTGTTTTCAAAGACAGCCATTGCTTTTGTGTGCAGAGGCATCTATAATGTTTAATTGTTTGGTGTCTGATTATGTGTGCCTGTTGACTATTCACTGTGTGTAATTAGTTAAGTATGGCTGACTGTGAAAGAGAAACTAAACTGTTGGCAAGAAGCTGTAAGTATGAGGACAGACATTTTAAAAGCACTCTGAATCAAGCAACTGCACACATAGAAACGTATGTGCCATCTCTGTGTATTCCCATGGCCTAATCTGTAATCAGTTCTAATGTGGCTATGGCACCTGATTACAGGCCTGCATGGCTCTCCACATTGCGGACAAAAATTGCTTGCGAAATAGAGTTCCTGTTTCTTCTTTTTTTTTGTCTTACCTGCAATATACTGTAGCGTGCAGCTGAATACTAAAGGAATGCATTTCAAGATATAACAGGATTGGTACGAAGGAGTCAATACGAACAGAAGATAAGAACTAGGAGCAGGACTAGGCCATCTGGCCCCTGCTATTCAATAAGATTATGGCTGATCTTTTTGTGGAATCAGCTTTACTTACCCGCCCACTCACATAGCCCTTAATTTCTTTACTGTTCAAACATTTATCTACCTTTGCCTTAAAAGTATTCAATGAGGTAGCTTCAACTGTTTCACTGGGCACAGAATTCTATAGATTCACAATAATTTGTGTGAAGAAGTTCCTCCTCAAATCAGTCCTAAATCTGCTCCCCCTTATTTTGAGGCCATGACCCCTAGTTTTAGTTTCACCGTATAGATACAACCTCCCTACGTCTATCGTATCTATTCCCTTCATTAGCTTATCACCCTTCATTCTTCTGAATTCCAATGAGTATAGTCCCAGTCTACTGTCTCTCCTTATAAGCCAACCTTCTCAACTCCGGAATCAATAAGTTATGTATACAAGGAATACTTATGTGCGAGTTGATTACAATGGAGAATGGGTGTAAATTGAGAAAGGGAGACCTTGGTGTCCTTGTACATCAGTCACCAAAAGTAAGCAAGCAGGTGCAGAGGGCAGAAAAGAAGGTAAATGAAATGTTGGCCTTCATTGCAAGAGGATTTGAGTATCAGAATAGTGGTGTTTTAGTGCATTGTATAGGACATTGGTGAGGTGACAGCTGGAGTACTGTGTATAGTTTTAGTGTCCGTATCTGAGGAAAATGTCCTTTCCATGAAGGGAATACAGCAAAGGTTTATCAGATTGATTCCTGCGATGGTAGGTCTGTTATATGAGGAGAGATTAAGTCAGTTAGGATTATTTATATTAGAGTTTAGAAGAGTGAGAGGGAATCTCATAGAAACTTATAAAATTCTAATGGGATTAGACAGGATGGATTCAGAAAGAATGTTCCCGATGTAAGGGGAGTCCAGAATTGAGTTATAGATTGAGGATAAGGGGTGAACCCTTTCAGACTGAGGTGAGGAGAAATTTCTTCACCCAGAGCGTAGTGAATCAATGGAATTCACTATCACAGAAAGTAGTTGAGGCCAAAACAGTATGTGATTTCAAGAAAAAACTAGATATAGCTCTTGGGGCTGAAGGGATCAAGACATATGGGGGGAAGGAGGGATCAGGATATAGAATTTGATGATCAGTCATGATCAAAGTGAATTGTGGAGCAGGGTCAAAGGGCTGAATGGCCTATTCCTGCTTCTAATTTCTATGTTTCTATGAGATGGGTTGCATTTGACCAGCTCAAAGTGCTTAGTCTTGCACATTTGTTCCTAGTGATTTATCAATTCAAACAGAGGCTAAATGTCTTTAGAAAGGCGTCATGTGTCAGAGCAGGGTTGGTAGGCCTGTTCCTGTATTGTACTGTTTTTTTGTTCTACGACCAGAGATGTGCTGATGGCAGTAGATGATCGGCAGCACTGTGATAAAGAACTCTACACTTCCCAGCAATGGAACATAATTTCCTCCCCCGCACCCACCCCCCACCACCCCACCCAAAACTGCACCTCCCCCCCCCCCCTCCCCGGTTAAGGCAGCTTCTTATTTGTGCACTAGCGAGAGGATGGTTAGAGTTAGGAATCTTCCTCATCATGTGAACACCATCCTGCATTCTAGCCTCACCTCGCGTTTATCAGGGTGTGGCCACTGTCATTCACAAGCTGTTACGTGGAACCACAGATGAGAGCTGGGTGAGTAGGCATCCAGATATGAAGTAGAATGTGGCTGATTCCTACAAATGGTACTATCTCTGACACACAGTGATGGATTCCAATTATTATTTTTGTACCACTCAAAAGTTAGAAAGTATTCAGTTGAAAAACATTGTTAAATATCCAGCTGACAATTTTCAACATTCACCTACAGGCTGTGTATCGAGTGATATTCCACCTGCTCGATACCAGTAGTGTAAAACCTGAAAAGGTTTCATGTTCAAGCTTCATTTACCATTGTGTTGACAAACTGCCCAATGTTCAGTGAGTATTCCAAGACAGGCACTTGGGAATCGAGGTTGATTTGCTTCCACTCCAGTTCAATGGATTCTGAGCTAACTGATTAAGTCAAATGTGTGATCCACAAACACTGCCACATGCAGGGCAGATGGTGCTTGAAGAGTCAGGCAGATGAATAGTTTGGAGGTTTGTGCGCCCTCTCCAAAGCTTTCACTTAATTTCTTCATGTTTCTAACAAGGCCGCGATTCTCCCATCGTGACCCGCAACTTTTCTGGCGAGCTGGGGTGAGAGATGCGCATCGCCAGCCTTGAACAGGGATTTGTGTGTGTGCCACAGCACATGTGCATCTCCCAAGACCCGCGAACAGTCACAGGTCACACCACGCTGGAATCGGCAGAAAGGCAGGTAAGTAATTTATATCTTTTTTAAATATGTTTTAGATATGCTTAGCAGTTCGTTATCGGGACCTTTCAAGTCCCGATCGAATCACCCACCCTGCCAGGTGTAATTCATTCCAGCGGGGTTTAGAATTACTCCCCATGTTTGGGAAACCTGCAGGAGACCTGGCCAGAATGAAGGGGGAGGCAATCGGGGCCCCCCAGGGAGTCAAGCAGCAGGGGGGTGGTGCCCACTGGGCATGGGCACCCTGCCAGTGCCAACCTGTATCCTCTGGCACTGCCCAACGGACAAAGTGTCCATGCCCAGAGGGCACCTTGGCACTGCTCATGGACCTATTGTGGGCGTGATCAGTTGGGGTGCAGCGGTCCCACTGCCACTCTGCAGAAAGGATCAGTCGGGGATGGAGGGATGGCAGCGATTGGGGCGGGCTGGGGGGGAGGCGGCGGGGGGGGGGGGGCGTGGTGGTGGGGGCATGGGTGGTCTGCCGGGGGGGGGGGGGGGGGGGGCTGCCTCCAGAAGGGGGGGGGTCTGACTCTGGGGGATTTCAGCAGGAGGAAGGTCTGCTAGGGTAAGGGGGTGCATGGGCTATACAGTGGGGCGCTCCAGGGTGGGGGGGGGGGGGCGGGGGGGTTGTCAGGCCTGGCTCGGGAATTGCTGTGGGGGCCGTGATTGGGCAATGGGAGGGGGCTGGAGGGGCAGTACTGTGGGGGTACCAAGCTGGCCAATGATCGAGCTGGCCAGCAAATGGGGAGTCTGACAGATTGGAACCACCGCGCATGCAGACTCCGGCACCAATAGACTCTAATGATATTCACAATTGAGACCTCTGCAGTGCACAGAGTGTGGCAATTCAGGTGAGAAGCTGAACTGACAAATAGTAGGGATTTATAACTGTTTTCCCCCAAATTCAGCACTTTGGGAGAATCGCCCCTAAAATCTCCCAATGTGCCTTCCCAAATAACCATCTCCATTTTGTTCACTCACGAACCAGGGAATTCTATGAGACAGCAGGTTGATCTCAGCAGGGAGGCTTTGAAGACATCCCAAAAGCATTTCTGCTGTCCTTTGAAAGTCTCCTGCCATGACCAAGTTCTAAGTAGGACATTTGTTTTGTGAATCTGCTGTCAAGCATACGGACAATATCTTCCACCTAGTGGAACTGGGTTTGAGTGATTAGTAGTTGGATGCTCAGAATGCTGGCTTCAGAGAGGATGAAGAGCTTTTCTTGCCTCTGAATTTTAAAAATATTGAAAAGGCATTACAACAGCACTTCTCCAGTGCTTTAAGGTGTCTGCTGTAGGATATGCAACTCTCAAAGACATGTAGGAATGTGGGGATTATGACTGACCAGACAAACATGATCTCAGTCTTGCATTTGAGATCCTGGTCCTCAAATTTTCTTTTCATCAGTAAGCTAGCACATTACAGGAAATGATAAATTTAATTGTCCATGTCTGACTTCCTTGAGAGGGGGCTCACAAGATATAGGAATTCCTCCAGGGAGTGTCCCAGGCCCAACTGTCTACAGCCACTCCATCAATGACCTTCCTTCCATCATAAGGTCAGATGTGGGGATATTCGTTAATGATCACACAATGTTCAGCACCATTCACAACTCCTTGAATACTGAGGCAGTCTATGTCCAAATGTAGCAAGACCTGGACAATTTCCAGGCTTGGGTGGCAAGGAACATTTGCACCACACAAGTGACAGGCAATGACCATCTCCCACAAGAGATAATCTAACATCGCCCCTTAACCTCAAATAGAATTACAATTGCCAAATCCCCCAGTATCAACATCCTAGGTGGTACCACTGAACAGAAACTGAACTGTACTATTCAAATAAATACTATAACCGGAGTTTTACCACCTCACGTGACCCGGAATTAGGGCTGGTGAGGCTCACAGAATGGAAATCTCCATTGGAGTCAGGTGGGATTTTACAGTCTCACTCATGTGGGATTGTAACATCCTGTCCTATGTCTACAAGAGCAGGTCAGAGGTTAGGAATCCTATGGTGAGTAACTCACCTTCTGATTTCGCAAAGTCTGTACACCATCCACAAGGCAAAGTTTGGCATCTGATGGAATATTCTCCTCTTGCCTGCTGGAGTGCAGCTCCAAGAAGCTTGACACCATCCAGGATAAAGCAAGTATGCTTGACTTGCAGCCCATCCACAAACTTCCACCCCCTCCACCAACAGTGCACAGTGGCAGCAGTGTATCATCTACAAGATGCACTGCAGAAACTCATCAAGACTTCTTAGGGAGCTCCTTGCAAACCCACGACCACTGATACCTCAGTGTCGAAATTGTCGAAATTTGCGGATGACACCAAGATTGGGGGAACGGCAAATTGTGCGGAGGGTGTGGAGAGTCTGCAGAAGGATCTAGATAGGCTGGGCGAATGGGCCAGGAAATGGCAAATGGAATTTAATGTTGGCAAGTGTGAGGTGGTCCACTTTGGTAGGAAGAATGGTAGGAAGGACTATTACTTACGTGGCGAAAAACTGCAGCAGGCGACGGTGCAGAGGGACCTCGGGGTCCTTGTGCATGAGTCGCAAAAACCCAGCTTGCAGGTGCAGCAGGTGGTCAGGAAGGCGAATGGGATGCTGGCCTTCATAGCGAAGGGGATTGAATATAAAAGTAGGGAGCTGCAGCTGTATAGGGCATTGGTGAGGCCGCAGCTGGAGTACTGTGTGCAGTTTTGGGCGCCGTACCTGCGCAAAGATATTTTGGCCTTGGAGGGAGTGCAGAGGAGGTTTACTAGGCTGATACCGGAGTTGAGGGGGTTGAGCTATGAGGAGAGGCTGAATAAACTAGGCTTGTACTCGTTGGAGTTTAGAAGAATGAGGGGAGATCTCATTGAGACGTATAAGATGATCAATGGGATGGATAGGATAGAGGTGGAGAGACTCTTCCCGCTCAAAAAAGACACTAGGACTAGGGGGCACAGCCTCAAGATAAAGGGGGGACGTTTTAGAACGGAGTTGAGGAGGAACTTCTTCACTCAAAGGGTGGTGAATCTCTGGAATTCTCTACCCGTTGAAGTGGTGGAGGCTGCCTCGCTAAATATTTTCAAGAAGCGGGTTGATGGGTTTTTGATAAGAGAGGGGATTAAGGGTTATGGGGAGAGGGCCGGAAAGTGGAACTGAGCCACGACAGATCAGCCATGATCTTATTGAATGGTGGGGCAGGCTCGAAGGGCCAGATGGCTTACTCCTGCTCCTATTTCTTATGTTCTTATGTTCTTATGTACCTAGAAGGAGAAGAGCCGCAGGCACGTGGAAGCACAAATTCCCGATGCAGCCAATTTCAATGAAGATACTGCAAAAGCTTTGCGGTTGACAAGGTCAAATGCTTTAGTGAGGCCAAAAAAAGCCATGTTGCTGCTATATTTGCATTTTTCTCACCTTTGCTGTGCAGTAAAGATCATGAGCGAGATTTTCTGGTCTTCCTGTGGCATGTTTCTCAGTGGTGGGAGGCAGCACGCCAATGACCTGCTGTGGGATCTTCTGGTCCCATTCCTATCGATGGGCTTTTTCACTGATTCTATCCCATGCTGCCGGGAAATCTGCGATGGGAGTATGCCATTAGTGGGACAGAAATTCCCACCGGTGTGAAGAGCCAGAATATTTCACCCAATGTCTGTGATGTCCCTCTAATGGTGAAAGCTGTACAGTGACTCATGAAGAAACTTTTCCAGAGACTGGCAGTAGGTGATTGGTGAGAATCTTTGAACTAATCTTCCCAGTCAATAGTTCCATGAGTGCCGATCAGCAGATCACAGTTCCAGAAGAAAAGCCTAACAATGAGTGATTCTTTCTCTTGTGCATTTGCATGTGAATTAAGCACCTCTGAATCAGCCAGTCAGGAAAAGATCTGCAGAGATCAGGGACAAATGACCTTAACCAGGGACACTGCGGCTGACTGGAGCTATCCATCTCAAGTGATAACTTGTGCATCTCTAGTGCAGAAGTAATTCAACCTTTTAAATGTTTAACCCAGAGGAAGGATTCAAATATTATTATAAAATCGAGTTCCAGGTAACATAATAAAATGCTCGCACAGTATTGCTGCTTTTGTGTCATGCTATTGGTGTGGGACAATGTCTTGCTGGGTTTAAAAACAACTGCAGTGTCAAAATGGCAAGTGTATATCAAAACATTACTAGTGAAACCATTGAAAGAGATAATTGTTCAACAAAGGTAACCAATTTCTGCCCATTGTGTGTGGACTCTTATACCAAATGTCTTGCCAAATTCTTTTAAGAAAACTTCTGCGATGCTAGGCAGTTAATCTCGATTCTTTTGTTTGAGCATGGATTATATCAAAAAGAAGTCAGTCAAATCCAGAATGTTAATTGTGAATATATAGGAGCTACCCAATCACAAGAAACCATTCACAGATATCAGAAATCAATTGAATGGGAATAACCTGAGCACAGACAGCATTTGTCAGCCACTACCATGTAACCAACACTTTCACAGATAGCACAATCCGTACAGTGCAGAAAGAGGCCACTTGGCCCATCATGTGTGCACCAACAACAAGCTCATTCAGATCCTAACCTCATGCATGTACCATGCTAATTTCCCTGACATTAAAGGGCAATTTAGCATGGCCGACCAACCTAACCCACACATCTTATTCTGGTAGGAAACCAGAGCACCCGGAAGAAAGCCACACAGACACAGGGAGAACATGCAAACTCCACATAGTCACTCCACACCGGAATTGAACCCAGGTTCCTGGTGCTGTGAGGCAACAGTTCTAACCACCATGCCACCGTGCCTCCCTGCAAATGTTTTGGAATTTGCTTATAGAAATTTCATTGCAAGCACTGTATTTCAAATAGATCTATGATATCAGGATCAGCTACTTTTGATATACAAGTTCATTATAGTTTTTATAAGAAGGCAAAATGTGACTCTATAGGTAGGAACAGTCATGAAGTTCAGAGAAAGATTATATCCTGTAGGGATCAGCCGAATAATCAGTTTCTGATCAGTGTTTATCTATATTTTCTTTGAAAGATCTGCTAGGAAAGCTATTCAAAGGAACCTGACTGATAGATTTGTCTGTTTAATCTTTCATGAACTGGTTCAAGATTGCTGTGTTATTTGAACTGACTTCAGCAGTTTTGTTGTCACTGCTTGCTGCTGTGAATGACTGTTTGGTTGTTTAGTCTAATCTTCACACAGGGTATTCTATCATAGATTATTTCGCACCGAATGTTTTGCTTCATTTCACAGTTTGTCGAGGAGAACGTTTGCACTGAGTGTGAGAAACAAAGCTGGGGTGAGTTTGGATTGCAATAGCAACTGTTTATGCAAAAGTGCATCAATAGAAAAAGAAAAATGCATGTAAAAGTAGTTTGAGAAAATATACATAATCCTACGAAATATGCACAACATACATGACAAGTAGCTTAGTATACCTAGTCAAACTAAATTGTCTTCTACCAACAGAGTATGAGAAATCAGCAGTGGCCTAGTGGTATTATCATTAGACTATTAATCCAGAAACTCAGCTAACGCTCTGGGGAACCAGGTTTGAATCCCGCCATGGCAGATGGTGGAATTTGAATTCAATTTAAAAAAATCTGGAATTAAGATTCTATTTAATGACCATGAAACCATTGTCAATTGTTGGAAAAGCCCACCTGGTTCACTAATGTCCTTTAGGGAAGGAAATCTGCTGCCCTTACCTCATCTGGCCTACATGTGACTCCAGAGCCATAGCAATGATTGACTCTTAGGCAACTAGGGATGGGCAATAAATGTTGGCCAGCCAACGATGCCCATGTCACATGAATGAATTTTTTAAAAAACTGTCCCAGTTACTGAGCAAGCATTGAGGCTGAAGGATGGGATTTTGGGGTTATTTGAAGGCTCAAATGCTTCATAGCAGCACCAAGCACTGTACCACCATTCCTCAAGTGCAGCATAATAACACAGTGGTCAGCACTGTTGCCTCACAGCACCAGGGACCCGGGTTCAATTCTGGCCTCAGATCACTATTTGTGTGGAGTTTGCACATTCTCCCCAGGTCTGCATGCGTTTCCTCCGGGTGCTCCAGTTTCCTCCCACAGTCTAAAGATGTACGAGGTTAGGTGGATTGGCCATGGTAAATTGACCCTGGTGTCAGGGGACTAGCTAGGGTAAATATGTAATATAATGGGGATAGGGTCTGGGTGGGATTGCAATTGGGGCCAAATGGCCTCCTTCTGCACTGATTCCATGGTTCTATGAAGAAGCAGATTCATCTTGAACCCATCCTTTTTCAGTTTTAAGAGAAATGGATGAGGGCTGGTCACTTTAAGACAACAATGAAGCTATCTACCTTCATTATTATTTTTTCCCCATAGGCTGCTGGTTTCCCAGATCTCAAGAAACTCAACTGCTGCATGAGTACCAGAAGGATTCAATCCAGCAATGCTGTTTACTTCAGGGCCAACAAGCTACTCAGTAAACCTGTGCTGTCCATCTGCTCCATGCCCTGGTCTGAGAATCATCAGACACCCTGACCACGTTATATCCCTTCAGCCACCATCTGATCCCACAACTACCAAAGCCATTGACCCATCCCCATGAACATCATCTGATACACCCACCGACTGACGAGCTGACCATCAAATTCACACCCTACCTGCTGGCTGGCACAGCCTGTGGCCTGAGCTCATTACTTCACAGACCAAATACCCCACATTACGATCTCTCTTACTCTTGCAGTGAATGGTGGTGGACAATTGAACAACTAACAAAAGCAGGAGGTTCCACAAGTATCCCTATCTTCAATAATGGGAGAGCTCAGCACATTAGTGCAAAAGGCAAGACTGAAACTTTTGTAACAATCTTCAGCCGGAAGTGCTGAGTGAACGATGCATTCACTTTCTCCAGAGGTCCCCAGGGTCACAGATGTCAGTCTATGACACCATCCCAGCAATAGAACTGAAGACTTGTACTCCAGAGCTTGCTGTACCTCTAGCCAAGCTGTTCCAGTACAACTATAACACTGGCATCTATCCGGCAGTGTGAAAAATTGCCCAGATATGTCCTGTCTATTCTCGATCATCAGCAAAGTGATGGAAACTGTTGTTAACAGTTCTATCAGGTGACACTTAGCCAGCAATAACCTGCTCAGTTCATATTCAGCCAGGCCACTCAGCTCCTGACCTCATTACAGCCACAGACCAAATATGGATAGAAGAGTTGAATTCAAGAGGTGAGGATGAAAATGACTGCTCTTGACATCAAGGGAGCATTTCATAAAGTCTGGCATCCAGGAGCCCTAGCGAAACTGGAGTCAATGGGAATCAGTTATTTTGATATAGATGTTTCTATATTAGGATAACTCTTGGGGCTAAAGGGATCAAGGGATATGCAAAAAGGCAGGTTATTGAATTTAATGATCAGCTGTAATCAAAATCCATGATAGAGCAGGTTCAAAGGGCCAAAGGGCCTATTCCTGCTTCTAGTTTTTATCTTTCTATATTTCTATGAGTTCCTCAGGGTAATGTCCTAGACCAAACCATCTTCACCAATAGCTTTCCTTCCATCATAAAGTCACAGGTAGAGACATTTGCTGATGGTTACACAATGTTCAGCACCATTTGCAATTCCTCATTTACTGAACCAACCTATGTCCAACTGCAGCAGGACCTAGGCAACATTCAGGCAGCACGGTAGCACAGTGGTTAGAACTGCTGCCTCACAGCGTCAGGGACCCAAGTTCAAATTGGGTCACTATCTGTGTGTGGTTTGCACGTTCCTCCCTGTGTCTGCGTGGTTTCCCTCCAAGTGCTCCAGTTTCCTCCCACATTCTGAAAGTTATGCTGGTTAGGTGTATTGACCTGAACAGGCACTGGACTGTGGCGACGAGGGGAATTTCACAGTAACTTCATTGCAGTGTTAATGTAAATCTTACTTGTGACTAATAAATAAACTTTAACTTTAAACTTTGGACTTGGGCTGTCAAGTAGTAAGATATATTTGTGCCACATAAGTGCCAAGGAATGACCATCTCCAACTGGAGAGAATCCCACTATCTCTTCTTGTCATTCAATGGCATTACCATTGCTGAATATCCCACTATAAAAGTCCTGGGAGTTACCATTGACCAGAAACTGAATTGGACCACATCTTTATCATTCAACCCCCAGCTGTCTCCACCACTCAGGACTCATGCCTAATATCCAGTTGCCCCAATTTACCTTCACACACCTTGCAATGGTTCCAGCTTTACATCTACCTCTCACTGCTTCCAGGCATTAAACTATGGCAAGTTCATAAACTTAGTCACAGTATAAGACAAACTCTGACATTCTGTCTTCTCTCTTGCAGGACAAGATTGTTGACAATAAAAGACAGCAGAGCACAACTGGCAGGGAACTTTCATCAATCTGAATGAGGAAATGATGTTACACATCATGAAGTTGGCTATGACAGAGCCTGTAACACCCAGAATTGCTGAGAGAACTTGGAATGATATGAAAATACTGCCTAATGCCCCTTCTTATCTCCCACCTGACCCTTATCCTGCTATCCAACACAGTTCAAATACAGCAGATGGTGTGACAATGAAGCTCCTGTTTTACATCCCATCCTGGTTCCCTCACCCTATCTCTCCATTTTTGATTTTAAGCTTTCACATACCAAAACATGCTGCCTGACCAGCAACAGTAGCCTGAGGAGCATGAGAAAGAGCAAAAGTTTTGCAATGATGAGGAAGCATTTGATCTGACACTCCATCCAACCAGTTCAAATGTCGGCACAATGTAAACTTTGCAGACTAATACAGGGTCAGGATTTGCATGGGGTGAGTCACATGGCATGAATGGGCTGCAGCCAGGCAAAGTGGAAAGGATAACTCATGTGTCGACTACTGTCCCTTTTATTCCATGGGCTCTAACTTTGTTGCTAACGTGGTATTTATCAAATGTCTTTTGGAAGCCCCTGTTAACCATTGCAACCATATTATCCTCAACAGCCCCTTCTGACACCTCATCAGAAAATTCAAGGTAGTTCATTAAACGTGATTTGCCCTTAACAAATCATGTTGACTTTCCTTAATAAATCCATATTTTTCCAACTGACCATTAATTTTGACGTGAATTATCATTTCTAAAAGCTTTCCCACCACTGAATGGGGGCTATGTAGAATCATAGACTCCCTACAGTGCTGAAGGAAGCCATTTGACCCATCGAGTCTGCAGCAACTTTCTGACAGTGCATCCCACCCAGGTCCTATTCCCATAACCTAACATATTTGCACTGTTAGTCCCCCTAACCTACACATCTTGGGTTACTAAGGTGCAATTTAGCATGGTCAATCTAACTAACCTGCGCATGTGTGGACTATAGGAGGGAACCAGAGTGCCCAGAAGAAACCCATGCAGACATGGGGAGAACATGCAAGGCTGGAATTGAACCTGAGTTCCTGGCACTGAGAGGCAGCAATGCTAATCACTGTTGCCATTATGCTTTGCCACTGTGTTGCTAGATTTACGCTTACACCCTTATTTGAAATAGGGTACAACGTTTACAAATCCGTTTTCTAAAGTTCACCTGCAATGTTAGCTAGAAAAATGAAGCTCGAAAAAGCAACTTTATCAACTATAGTTGGGGGGACCAAAATAAGGGTGGAAACCTGTACAAATTCCACAAATTAAAAGCAATTCTGTGCATTAAACTCAGTCAGTTCATGTCAAAATCAGCACAAAATCATGGTACAAATAGTACCAATAAACAGGAAGTGAATGCTATGCACAAGATGTGTAAATAGAACACCTAAAATAGAATCCCCACAACACAGAAGAAGGTCATTCAGCCCATCGAGCCTGCACTGACAACAATCCCATCCCAGGCCCTATTCCTGCGACCCCACATACTCACTCTGTCGATCCCCCGATCTCAAAGGGGCAATTTAGCATGGCCAATCAATCTAACATGGGACGAAACCGGAGCACCCGCAGGAAAACCATGCAAACATGGGGAGAACATACAAATTCCACACAGAGAGTGACCCAAGGCTGGAATCAAACCAGGGACCCTGGCACTGTGAGGCTAACCACTGTTCCACCATGCTGCCCCAAGACAAATCACTCTACAATCAGTCAGCCTTCCCTTGGAAGAAACCTTCCATCTTCCAGAGTGAGATTTGAACCCGGGACTCCAGAGCAATACACCAGGTCTCTGAACTACTAGTCCAGCGACAGTACCACTACACTACCCAGTCTTTTTGTGATCAGGTGTACGTTCCCTCCCTCTGTCTTACAACCTCAGCTCTTACCCAAACTGGGTACTCATGGTGATTATCCACCAACCTCCTGATACCAACCTGTCTTTACCATGTATTTGTCAGCCTCTCTTGTAAACCATTTTCCAGTGCTCTCATACAGCACGATCCCAGGACTATTGGGTGTGACTGACTCTTCAGAGTGCAACTGCAGAAATAAGATGTATCTGGCAAAGAGCTGAAAAGTTAAGGAACTTTTAAAGTTCAGCTCAGGCCCTGAGAGAGAGATGATGAGAACGGATCTTCACTGCTCTAAATTTTAAAGCAATTGCATCATCTATTTTCCATCAGCACAAGAACCATGCAGTTACAGCCTGTGGTACTCCATCATGTTGAAAGTGTTTTGTGCAAAATCTTGGGCCTGATTCTGTTGTCAAAATAACAGTGAGGTTCAGAGTTATTTTGGGGTAAATGGTACAGCAATTTCAGTCAAGGAGCAATTGTGCAATTAAAAGTGAATATTCAAACATTGCTGTCAGTCGCCTTTATGAAAAATGCATGTTGTTCTCAACTGTACTACTTATAGTCACTGAAATGTCAGTGTTGCTCTGTTTGTGGGTGGTGTGATGGAAACTCCTTGCAAAAAGTTAAGTCTTGTCATTTCAAGCGTAAGTATGCTTTTAATGAAGTGATAATTGTTAAATACTGTCAATCAGCCTCTCTGGCACTATAAATAGGCTATTAGAAGTGTGGAGTCTCATTCTTTCATGTTTTAATTGTAGATTTTACAATTGTCGAATTTTGTACTTTACTTTTTTTTCTCATCATTACTTTTTCTCTCCCTCATGATTCAATCTTTCTCTTTCTATGGGCTGAGTTTTCCTGTCCTGTCTGCCACAGGAATCATTAGCGGGCAAGAGGTAGACCATGGAAAGGTCTGCTGGCCTCGGGATTGTCAGGTTTTGGGGCAAGCACAGCTGGAAAATCTTGCCCTATGTTTCTGTTTCTATACCTGAGTTAATATTGAATTCATCACCCCTCTTTCCCTGCTCCCCATCTACTTAATGCCTTTTTCTCTGTTTTTTGAGTTTACAAATACCAGATAACTATCACAGCCAGAATTCTCCCACCATTCACACCACCAGCAGTGCACCCCCGCCCATGAGTTTTCCACCACTGTGGGGTGACGTCAATGGGAATTTCCATTGACAGCAGAGGGAGCAGGGAATGCCGCCACTTGCAAACAATGCGCTACTTTCTGCTGGCGGGATACATGCAGCTGGGAAGCTGGAGAATCCCAGCCATTTGTGATGTTATCAGTTCACATTTTCAATAATTTTGTGGGGAAAGCTTTTCAGCTGAAGGCTCTATGGGCAAGTCGAATGACAAATGCTGATAGATGAGGCACAGTGGAACAGTAGTTAGCACTGCTGCCTCACAGCATCAGGGACCTGGATTCAATTCTGGCCTCGGGTCACTGTCTGTGCAGACTCTGCATGTTCTCCCCATGTCTGCAGGGGTTTCCTCCGGGTGCTCCGGTTTCATCCCACAGTCCAGAGATGTGCAGGTTAGATTGATTGATCATGCTAAATTGCCCCACAGTGTCAGGGGTATTAACAAGGGGTTAAGGGGATATAGCTTGGGTTGGATTGTGGCTGGTGCAGAGTCGATGGGCCAAATGGCCTCCTTCTGCATTGTAGGGATTGATTCTGATGATGCCTGACCGCAGTAAATTTGGCCAAACATACCTGCACACACTTTCTGTCTAAATTTCAGCATCCACATTTATATTGGAAATGATTTAGGTTAACTTGCCATGTCGTCATTACATCTCTTCTCAGAGTGATGGTGTAAATTCTTCAGTTCAGCAATTTCCAACTCCTCAAATTACGTCACCAAGGAATACTTATGCTCCAATCAGCTCTGGTTTTCTGCTTCCAAATGTCTTCATAGCTGTCATATAAAAATAAGGGCAGAATATGTAACTGTAAAATGAGAACTGGATTGCATTTACACACCCTTGTCTGAACATCCCTCACTCTTAAACCCCATTTTACCTCACTTCTACACATGATCTCAAAGCCCTATGTGCACGTTGATGTGCCTCATATATGTATATATACTCTCTTTTTTAATCATGTATTGTCTCAGGCAGGTCCAAGAATATCATGCTGGCTTGTCCTGCCTGCAACCATGGCTGTTTTAAAGGGTGCCCTGATCAAAAAAAAGTCAAAGACCCCACAGAACCTCCCTCCCTTAACCCCCACCTTGAACTTCTGTTACTGAAGTGCCCACCAGAACTACCTCCGGCACTGCCCTTTTGGACTGTCCCCTGGTAGTGCCTGGGAACTGCCCCCTATGCACCCCTAGTGGGGACTACTCTCCAGATCCCCATTGGTCCAGACTTGTTGTAAAACCCTCTGACGTGACATCACGCTGGTGGTGGGGAAACTCTAACGTGGGGGAATAATACAGCAGGGAAGCCTACTAATGAGATAGGGGTTCCAACCTTTCAGGATGGCAACTCCATTATCTCATTGGCGGGGGGCAAGGACCAACTGAAGGGGAAATCACGTCAGTGTAAAAGCCACTTGGAGATTCCCTTTGGATTCCACTGAAAATGGGGGTGGAGAATCACAGCCAGCATTATACTTGCACTGACTTTCTGTTTGCACCTCTGTCAGTATGTTGTTGTCACATTTTACTTCAGCATTTTCCTACTGCATTCTGGCCACAAGGCAGTATCAGGTACATATTTATGAACCTTCTCTGAGTAACCTACTGCCATCTTACTCTTATTTAGTGTTCTTTTTGTTCAAGCAAGGCAGTCTTTATTTGATGTAAAACTTTATATTTTGTGGTTTTAACTATTTTAGCATACGATAAGCTAATTTTTTTACAATTGTCTACTAGGATTTAAAACATGTCCGTGCTTTTATACGAATAGAATAGTTTATTTTCATTATCCTGTTCTGAGTCTCACTCGAACACAAGGCTTCCTTTTCGATCAAAGTCGGTTTCTTTGGCCTCCCCGCGTCCTTTTAAAAGCTCTGGTCTCTTTTTGGGCCTGATTTTACCATTGCATTGTGCCCATTTTTGTACAGTAAAATGTGCTGAAGTCAGGCATAAGGTCATTAACACGTTAGCGCAGGTGGCCACTTTACCGAAGTATCTCTAGCGGAGGGATGGGGGGGGGAGACCCGATCGCTCGCTGGTGGGGGCGGGGGGAGTTGGGAAGGCCACATGGATCTTTGGTGGTGGGTACAGGGGGTCCACTGGCACTCTGGTTGGGGGGAAGGAGCAGGGGATCGCGATTAGTCTGGGTAGCGGGGAATGGGTGGCTAAGAGGACAGTTAAGTTGTGGGCATGGGGCCTTGTCTCTGAGGGCCATCACTCCTGATGTTTGCTCCCGGGCTGCTTTCTCTGCTTTCTGTGGCTCGGGAACGATCTGACACGGGCACACTTTTTCAAATTTCTTTTCTAACTGCGCATGCGCAGTTCAAAGCTCCAATCATTTTGGGAGTGCTAAACCCCACACACAACATGATTCAGGCCCATGATTTTTTTTCAAGCTGAGTGCTAATGGGGACGCCTGAGAGCAGATTTCCAAGTCGAGTCTGAATTGTGCCCAGATTCAGCACTTAAAATGAAAATGGTAAAATCGAGCCCTCTGTGTCCATTAGTGCCTTTAGCCTATTCATGAAACTCACTCTCGATCTGCTGCTCAGGCAGCCTTTGTAGCTGCTGCATCCCAGGCCCAGTCTGTTATCAATTCTCAGTGTCTCTAATCTTCACCCTCACTGGCTAACATGCTGCAACTACAGGTCTGCTGCTCTGTAGCCCATTGAGATATTTTTATGCATACATATTTGTACAGCAGACCTACTGGATAAAAAGGGTTCATCGCCCTTTCATACGACAGGCAAATTCCATATTGGCATAAAGACACATGTATTTGTTTTGTCAAAGCAAGCCGACTAACATTTCAACTTATTCAGTTTTGTCATCGCTGACAAAAAAATTTGGAACAACTGCTGCCAACGTAACTCTAAATTTTAATTGTGCCTTAGCTTGCTTTTTGTTCAAGGCAGCAGCATTTCATAAACTGGGATGCGTTTTACGGCATGTGTTGTGAGTATCTAGTTCATGGTTCTTTTTTTAAGAATGTAATTTTTGGTTTTAGGAATTCAAGCTTTACCTGCAGAAAATTGATTAAATGCAATTAAAACATGCTTGGGGTCTTTGTAGACTAAAACGGTTGGGGCCATCTCTTGTCTGAGGAGGTGAACAACTAAAAACCTAAGATCATAAAACTGCAAGTGGAGAAACTTGAACACTGCATAACCTGTCTGTGTCTGGGCCTTTTGGTGGAGACATGACATCTACAATCAGTGAAGGCAGTCCAGAGAGATATTTTGGGAGATTAATTAGTTTAAAAGCATTCTGTAAAGCCTGAAGGATTATAAAATCAATTTCTTTCATCAGATCAAAGAAGGGATTTTAAATGAGGAATACATAACCTAAAGGTCTGCTCAAGGACAACACAGAGCATAACATGTCATCGTGGAGATGAGTGAAATTTAGAGAGTTTCTCTAGTTTCAATTTATCTGTGTCTTTGTTAAGATAGTTAGTTGCAATTGAACCTGGAATGTTTAATTTGCAGCACATTGACAGAAGTTAACCAAAGTATACAACTGTACGTAGACCTGCACTGTAAGCAGAGAAAACTAACTTTATCCACCACAGGAGATGCAGATAGGATCTAATCCATTTTGAATTTTGTGAAGGAATAGAAGCTGAAAGATAGTCTAATTTTAAGCTCATGGAAACCTACAGCTGTCCTCACAAAGTCTTGTGACAAATTCATGGGCTGCACAGTAGCACAGTGTTTAGCAATGCTGCTTCACAGCTCCAGGGTCCTGGGTTTGATTCCTGGCTCAGGTCACTGTCTGTGTGGAGTTTGCACATTCTCCTCATGTCTGCGTGGGTTTCCTCCGGGTACTTTGGTTTCCTCCCACAGTCCAAAGATGTGAGGGTTCGGCTAATTGGCCATGCTAAGAAAATTGCCCCTTCGTGTCCAGGGAAGCATAGGTTAGAGGGATTAGTGGGTATAATATGTAGGGATATGGGGGTAGGGCCTGGGCAGGTTTGTGTTTGGTGCAGACTTGATGGGCCGAAGGGCCTCTTTCTGAACTGTAGGGTTCTATGATTCTATAAAAAAAAGCAACCAGCAGTATTTGATTGAAAGTTACTGAATAGGCAACCACAACAGGGGTCTGAGACAACTATAATTAAAAGATAGTAAATTAAAGACTTACTTTTGAGAATTGCTGTTGCTGAGGAGAATTGAAGTAGTTTGCAGAGGACCATGCATAGTTTGGGTGGTCCTGACAGAAGTAATAACTCTTATGATATCATAAAGTATAAGGGAATTATTTGGGGGAAGTAAGGAATAAAATTGAGTGCTTGGCTTACATAGCTGTAATTTATCATGTTAAGACTGTTTGTTTTGCTTAATTATTTTATAAAGTTTTGTTTAAAAATGTGAAATCTTGTTGTGTAGTTTAATTGGTTGAAACAAGGGGTAGAATTTCCTGGCCATGCTCGCCCCAAAGCCAGAAAATCCTGCCCCAGGTCAGCAGACCTTTGCATGATCCGTGTTCTGCCCACTGCAATTCCAGTGGCAGGCGGAACAGGAAAATTCCTCCCAAGGTGTTTAGATTTCTCTTTAAATGTTAACGGTCCCCAACCTGACTGGAACACATTTTAAAGTGTTTGAATTATATTGTGAAGAGTACAGGGTATTTTGTCCTTTATTGATCAGGGTAATTTTTTTGTATGCTGTAAATAATGTTGCAGTTGTGATTTCTTTGGCAACAGATTGCAAATTCCAGTTTATATTTTCAAGACAATGAGAATCTATAAAGAGCCCTGCCTCTTTTCATTAACTCTGTGTTAGTATTTTATTCAGGTTAGCTGTTTACCTGATATGATTTAGACATTGATCATCATGCTCATTTTTTCATAATAGTTTATTTTAATACGTAAAACATTGCAGGCTCAATCTGAATCCTGCACCCATTTTTATAGTTTGAGAGAAAACTGAAACCACAACAACTAAATTCTGTTAAATTTAATGCACCCCTTCCCCTTTGTTATTTAAAACATTATCCTTACTGTAAGATAGAAGTGGAATTTGCAATCTTTGGCTTCCTTGACTTTCATTCGGATTGCAACTGGACATGAAAGAGTATTTGAAATGTAAACCAATACTCTGGAAACATTGCCAATTTGGAGTCAGCAGAGTTGTTTCGGTCTATGATGCACCAGCAGTGCATCAAATCACACGTGGCTTACTTCCGGCCTTTTCTTGTTGCCAGTGTTTGAAAGAAGAATCAGGTTGGATTTTGTTGCATTAATATTTGACACAGCAAGTGACTTTTATAATGCAGGGATTGCATCAATTTGGGTTCAATGAGCATGGAATTGCAATACTGAATCTGCCAAACGAGTCCTACCAGCAGGGGATAGCCTGAAAACTCTGCTGAAAGTTTGTCAAGCTGAACACGGATGGTAACTTTATGCACTTCAGCAGATGATTAGTCACTCCATTATGAATTGCTGCAACAGTATTGTTTCTGAAGAACATCAGTTCAGCATGGTAAAGGAATCATCCAAGAGGGTGACATCAGGACACCGTGGATTGCTTTTCCTTGTTTACAAATGCAGCAGCATGTGATACAGAGTACTTTTTGTTTCAACTGAATCAGCACATCATAAGCAGAATTGAAAAGCGTTGTAAGGAGATTGATGATTGCAAATGCTTGGCTTTGCCTTTTGTCCATTATCACCTAATGGTATCATCGCTAGATTATTAATCCAGAATCTCAGCTAATGTTCTGGAGACTTGGGTTCAAATCCCATCACAGCAGATGGTGGAATTTGAATTCAATAAAAAAAATCTGGAATTAAGAATCTACTGATGACTGTGAAACCACTATTGATTTTCGAAAGACCCATCTCGTTCACTAATGTCCTGTAGGGAAGAAAATCTTACCTGGGATCTGGCTCACATGTGACTCCAGGGTCACAGCTATGTGGTTGACTCTGAGCTGATCTCTGAAATGGCCCAGCAAGCCAATCAGTTCAAGAGCAGCTAAGGATGGGCAATAAATGCTGGCTAGCTAGCAACGCCCATGTCCCACAACTTAGAAAAATACGCCCAGAAGAAGCTCTATAGAGATGAGAAAGTTGTCAGTTGGATAGAAGAGAATGATATCTTCAGCCTAGGTGGGAAATAAATATTTTTAATGGCTGCTTTCATTTTGCTTTACCTCTGTGCTAATGCCTGTTTATTCTTTGGAATAGCGATTTGATTCTAAAGGTAAGATTTTTAAATTACCATCCAGTTGTAAACCTGGCTCTGCAAATTGACTGTCCCGGGGGCACTTTCAGGGTGCCAGGGGCAATGCCCAGCCTTGTCCCTCAACCCCTAGGGCCTCCACAAACCTCCATGCCTCTGGCATGGTCAATATGGCTGGTTTTGGTTTTTGAAAAGCAGTAGTGATGTGCACCGGCATGACATCGCTCATCCAGGATAGAGAGTACATATTGGGTGGATACTACTGTCTAACGCCCTTTAATTATATTAAAAAGTCTTTAAAGTCATGGAAATCAGGTTCGTCACCCATGTGCGAATTGGATCACATCACTGGCAGTGGGTGGGGATGATCTCAAACTAAGATCACGGTGGCACAAATCGCATTTTTGACCCTCATGAGAATTAGCGACAATAATGTGATTTGCGAACATGGTGAATGGGGCCACCCAAAGATTCACTGTTTAAGAGTTGACCTCAGTCTGTGATGTTCATGTAGATTGATCATTTCCAATTGAGGAGTTGCTGCACTGGTACCTATTGGAATCTTCGCTGCTTTGAAAGGGTCAACCTGAAATCTCATCCGTATGTTTTTTCAATATCTGTAAAAAAGATACTATTTAAGATCTAGGAAAAGGATCAAGTAATACTTATGACGGTGTGGTCCTTCTTTCACATTATTATTTTCCAGAGCCCTAATTAGGGCTGAGCAGTTTATCATTCCACCTCTGCAACTGTGTCTGAAACAGTTCAACTTGGTTTAGAAAAGAAACGCACATTTTGCAGATGTTCAGGTAACAACTTCATCTTTTGATTCCAGATTTAATTTATCTAGATGCTGTAAGACATCTGCTAGAAAGGTCCATCAGTTCAGAGTATGCTTTCTCCTGTCCTTCTGCTGTGGATGCTTATCGCTGGATTGAGCAATTACAAGACCGAACAATCACTTTCTGCAAGCAAGGATATCTGTTACACAGTGAAACAACAGTGACCTGAAGTGGAATTCTCATCACAGTGCTTCAATCAAATTTCTCAATTGTCTGTTATTCAGTGCATAGGTTTCAATGTAGTTCACAATTTCCAAAACAATCTCTGTGATGGGTTTTCGATTTCGATACTCTGGCATCAGCTGCTTCTGATGAACAATGCAAGGAAATGTCCTCGATTGATGAAAACTGTCATTACCGACCAATTATTGATCTTAATATGGTTGCAGACCCATCAGCAACAATACCAGTGAGTTTCTGTAATGGTATCAAGACTGCATAATTCAGTAAGACTCAAAAAGCAGAGGTGGGGATCATGCTAAATGATTCAACAACATCTCCTGCTGCCAATGCTGACAGCGTACAAACCTCATGCCCAGTTATTGCTGTATGCAGTCAGTGTTAGCTCTGCATATCAGAGGAGGGCCACAAAATGTTCTAGCACCATTGAAATCTAACTGACACCACCTAAAGTCAGTCTTAAAAGGAAGGTGCAGAAAACTGGCTGCAGCAAAAGTTGTAACTGGTTGCAAAAAAGAGTGTGAGCAAAAAGGCAAACATTCAACGGTAGCACAGCATAGAAGAGAGTGGGCTCCAAGATTTCCTGCAGTTGCACTGGAGCTCTTGATCAAGGAGATGCAGAGGAGGACCAGACAGACACAAGACAGTAGGAACAGATAGCTGTGCCGGTCCATATCAGTAATATAGCCCTGAGGGTACAATTCAATTACCTTACATGAGAGGTGCATCTTCAAAAGAAATATCCCATTATTCTCATGCAGAGCTCAATGCACTAACATTCACCTACCAACAATTTCTATTGATCATAACCTAAACCTAACATTGTGCCTCACCACGCCCACACACAATTATCACTGCTGCAAACCTCTTAGCCATAGCTCCCACCTTGCTGATAACTATTCAATCAAGAAAGCTACATCACCCAGTTACAGGAAACCCACTGAAAAACCTCCCATCCTCTTGCAGGAAAAAGCGGTGCACAATTGGAGGTATCAGAAGATAGCCAACAGGGAACAAGCATGCCTGCATGTCCTTCTTCCATGGAGGAGATGTTGCTCCCAGCATCAGAGTAACCACTAGTGAAGCTCTGGATAGCAACAGAGTTGAAGAAAGTCTTGGCCTGATTCCTAATCCTCCTTCTCACTCCACCTTCCTTCTCATACCACAATCTCTTCTGAATTACAAGCTGTAGATTGTGTAACGTGCATCTTACTCCCAATCCCTTCTACGGGATTTTCACAGTCATTTCACTGCAGCGAGCCTACTTGTGACACTAATAAATAAACTTTAAACTCTCTACAGCCTTAAGCTTCTACCTTTTACTATAACCTGCATTATATGTTGCATGTGATTGCACACCCATGGACAATGTGGGAGTGAAATCCATTTCAGTTGTGGCAGATCCTAGTTTACACATCATGCCTGCAAAATGAAGTTCTTGTAGTCAATGGTACAGAGCCCCATGAATAAAGCTGCAATCCTCGCAAAGCCATGTGCTCATTCTGCCGTCTTATTTCTGGCAAGAGTGAATGAAATGCAACCAGATCTCTGCATGCAGAGTATCAGTGACCTCACTTATTCACCAGAGATATATAATGGAATTTTACCATCACGTCTGTCCCAAAATCAGGGGCAGGTGAGGCTCGCAGAACAGAATTCTCCATTAGCCCCAGGCAGGATTTTACAAGCTGGACGAGGTCGTAAAACACCAGCCATAAAGTCGTAGAGGTTTACAGTTTGGAACAGGCCCTTCTGCCCAACTTGTCCACGCCGCCCAGTTTTTGCCACTAAGCTAGTCCCAATTGTCCACATTTGGCTCATATCTCTCTACACCCATCTTACCAATGTATCTGCCTAAATGTTTTTTAAAAGACAAAATTATACCCACCTCTATTACTGCCCCTAGCCACCTACTCCAGACACTTACCACCCTCTGAGTGAAGAAATTGCCCCTCTGGACTTTTTTGTATCTCTCCCCTCTCACCTTAAACCTATGCCCTCTAGCTTTAGACTCCCCTATCTTTGAGAAAAAAATGTTGCCTATTTACTTTATCTATGCCCCTCATTATTTTGTAGACCTCTATAAAATCACCCCTAAGCTTCCTATGCTCCAGGGAATAATATCCTAATCTATCCAGCCTCTCCTTATAACTCAATATTGCAGATATCACCTGCTCTAGCTTGGAAGTAGCCTAAGGCATAATCATTCATGGCCACATTGACCACCACAGTCACTGGGCATGCACTTCTCACCCTGTCTGGAGGCTGAGGTTTAGATTACAAGTAGCTGATTTCAGTTATCTCCACCTTGGCGAAGCAGCGGTGCCCAACACATTGTGTCTCACTAAAGTTGAGATAAGAGAATTGTTCCCCGGGGATCCTGGGTGGATATAGCCTAAGAATCCTCCTCCTCTCTCTTTAAGCAGTTTATTTTCTTTTGTGCCACCTCTGCGCATTTTTCCAGTCATGCTCAACTGCAAAAAGGCAGGCAGCTAAATAAAGAAACCTTTTGATTAAAAGTTTCCATTTCACTGAGGAAGCTTGCGCCTGCCATCAGTGAAAATGGCAACATGAGCACAAAATGCTGCGAGAATCGGAAAATGTGTTTCTCAGTGGCAAGATCACATTTTCCAATTTTCCACCCTCTTCGCCAGTGATGTAATGAGGATCATGCCCAAAAACGGCTGGAATCTCAATTAAACGTACTTCAATTTATTATAAGATACTTACTGAGCACCCCTTCCCTGTCACCTGATTCTCCCCTTACTGAATATTCATACCTGTTTATAATGGGTTCTGAAAAATAATAACCAGTCAAGGAGATTCCCCCCAGGAGTGCAGTGGTAAGCATAGCCTCCAGGAGAAGAGGGACATGTCCAGGCAATGCCACACAAGTGCCTGGCAATGGCCATCTCCAACAAGAGAGAATCTAACCATCACTGAATCCCCCAGCATCAACATCTGGGGTTTACCATTGACCAGAAATTGAACTGGACTAGCCATATATACACTGTGGCTACAGGGCAGGTCAGAGGCTCAGAATCCTGTGGCGATTAACTCACCTTCTGATTCCCCAATGCCTGTCCACCATCCGTAAGGCACAGGTCAGGCGTGTGATGGAATACTCTTCCCTTGCCTGGATAAGTGCAGCTCCACTAGCACAGAAGAAGCTCGATACCATCCAGGACAAAGCAGCTTGCTTGATTACTACTCCTTCCACAAACATTCAATTCCTCCACCACTGGTGAAATTTGGCAGCAGTGTGCATCATCTACAAGATGCACTATAGGAACTCACTAAGGTTCCTTTGGCAACACCTTCCAAACTCACGACCACAACAATCTAGAAGACAAGAGCAGCAGATACCTGGGAATATCATCAACTGGAGATTCCCTTCCAAGTCACTCATCATCCTGACTTGGGAATATATCACTGTTTCTTCAGTGTTGCTGGGTCAAAATCCTGGGTTTGACCCAACAACCCTGTAAGTGAAGTGGGAATGCAGTGGTACACAAAGGCAGCTCACTACCATCTTCTTGAGGGTAACTAGGAATGGGCAATAAAAACTGGCCTTGTCAGCGATCTCCACATCCCATAAATGAAAAAAAATAGAGACAATTTCCAGGGCACCAGCAGAGTGGTGTTCCAAAGGAGCATAAATGCTGTCATCCCAAGAGAAGACAATAGGGTCATGCTGAAGAGGCTTAAACTTCTGAAATGTTTCCTGAATAAGAAAACAACTGCTTCTGAAGTTCAATTCATTCAGTAGAACTTAAATATACTGTGGCAGCCGAAACAGATTAATCCATTGGTAAATTGTATTCTCTTGCTTTTTCTTCAGGCTTTTTAACAATAGGACTAAGAAGCCCACAGTTGGATTAAGGGCTTAAGTAGTCATACTGCTTAAATCAAATGGCAATTTAGCTGTTTAGGTTCTATGAAAAGAGTGATGCTGTTTGAGGTGTATCATAGTCAACCAGTCCGCTGGTCTCAGTAATAAATACGTGTTTCACATTTCTGAAGAAAGTAACACCCTGTCAGTTGAATGAGAACAATTTTGTGGTCTTCTGCCAGCAAAGGAGCAGGGGAAAGTCATGACCCTCACACGCATGTCCTGCCACATGTTTCATTTGCATTTTCAGTTCACCTTTGCTTTATATCCATTAATACCTTCACCAAGCAGAAATCAATCTCTCTCAGTTTCCTCCTGCAAAAAATAGCTCAGCGCTGTTACAACGAGCTCTATAACCTTTATGACACACTGCCAGATACTTGGCCAGTTTTTTGAGTGAGATATGTCAAAGAGTAAACACAAGGCATTAATGCAAGTGAATTACTAACAGCTGTCCATTGGAAACAGGACAATTTCTGAAATCTACAAGCCTAAGAATCTGCTATAAGTGTATTTGCGGGAGTGGGGGGGTGGGGGAGGGCGCGGCGGTGGTGGTGGGAAATGTGGAGAACAATCAAACCTTCAAACTGCCTGATAGCAACGTAATGACTGCAAACAAAAAAGCATAACCTCCTTTTTTCGGAGAACATTCAATTATTTCACACTGAGTGACAATGAAGAGGAGAGATTCAGTGCTGCTGCTGCCTCAAATTCAAATTGACCACAAGAGTCTACATCTGAAACTGAGCCTGACACAGTGACAGCTCTGAGTCCCTGCCAGGATGTTTGGATAGAGGGAATGTGGAAGAGGATAAAGGAGACGTATATTTGGATAGACTATAAGGATGAAAGACTTGAGTTAAAATGTTTGCAAATATTGGTAGCTTATCACTTTTCACATCCCAGGGATTGAGACTTTCAAATGAATAACATTTGCATCAAGTGTCAGACAATGGATCCAATCGGAATGTACAGTTACAATCTCTCTGAAAAAGATTGTAGAACACAAATTGTCAAAGGTTCACATCACTGTGCATTGGTCACTGAAAAAACAAAGATACCCTTGGGAAAATTTACGACCATCTGGCACTTCCCATCTAAAGGCAACGTGTGCAGTTTTCAATTCTGCATATTACTTGCCTCAAAGCCATACTCTGACCACTTTGGCCTGTTGGAACTTCAAAATGGCGTTGACACAAGAATTGGGTTGCATTCCTGTTAAGGTGCTGCAGAAATTATTGACCACATAGCTACCAAAATGATGAAGAAAATCTTCCAACGTATTGAATTAATAAATTGTAAAATGTTGATGCATATTGATGAATTGGGAGAAGTGGTGGATTAGTGGTAGTCCTGGACCAGTAATCTAGAGACCCAAGTGTGGTCAAAAGGGCCATCTAAAATGGCGATTGGTAAAGCACTCTGGGACAATTGGGCAAGAACTAAAACAACAGGCTGCAGCCTAAAAGACAAAGACAAACAGGTTGCAACTCAGACGAGTGAGTAATAGGATATGGGTCACCTCCAGGACAGAAGAGACTTTCTGGTCAAACTGGGTTGTTTACCAGACATAGGGGCACTGTAACCCCTTATTTGGGAGGGAGGTGTGTGGTCCTACGTGCCCCCAGCATCTGCAGATATGGCCATTGGGGACATGCCCAGAGATTAGTGTGGCAGCACCCAATTGGACTTTATCAGTCAGGGTGATCAAGTCCTGATCAATTGATTGGCAATGGCCAAAAGAACCACAAAACCCAACGGGGTATAAAGGGTGCTGCACAACCAAGAATCTTTCTCTCTCTCTCTGACTCATGGATGAGCTACAACACTGGTGATCATCGCCAGCGACAACCAGCACAAGGAGAGCCACCACACCCGAGAAGAAAGACCAGAGCTAGAGTGCCAGACCAGACCAAAGAACCAGACTCCGCAGAGAACGACCAAGACCAGCGCACAGATAAAGGCCAACATCTGCCTGGGTAGTCAAGGTCTTGTATTGGACTTGAACTCTCATATTTTCTGTAAAGATAATTTATTGTTGGTTGGGTGGGTGATTATTGACTGTGTGTCTTAAATAAATATTGATTGAACTAACCAAACGTCTATTCGCTATTATTTGTCCACCGTATAAGAGTTAAAACAAACTGTGCGACAGGCACAACACAAGGTAATACCCCAGAGCCCAGGTTCAAATCCCACCGTGGCAGATGGTGGCATATAAAATTAAATTTAAAAAATCTGGAATTAAAAGTCTAATAACGACGATGGAACAATTGTCATAAAAACCCACCTGCTTCACTAATGTCCTTTCGGGAAGGAAACCTACCATCCTTACCTGGTCTGATCTACACGTGATTCCAGAACCACAGCAATGTGGTTGACTATTAAATGCCCTCTACAATGGCCTAACAAGTCACTTACTTGTACCTAATCACTACAAAGAAAGGGAAAAAAGAGGCTAGGAATCAATCAGAGGCAACTGGCCAAACATGTTGCTGAACTAGAACAAATTCCCAAAATGAACTGCATTTTAAGTACCAAATGAGTAGCAAGCTTATTTTGAACAGTGTCAGTTGTATGATAGATTTATGAAGCATTCTGTGCTCATTTTGAACTGGCAAAGCAAAATGAAATAAGGTCTGCATCTGACAGGAAAAGCTACGAGGTTAAAGAGAATTTCTTCAAAACAGTTTCTCTTAGCCTTAGCTCTGCTGTATGACACGTTACATGAGCCCAGCTCTCAGAGTATTTGCAGAAACACATTACAACAGTTATGTATGCAGACAAACTGATTCTTCGCAGCGTACACTTTTTGCATGGACTGAAAGAACGACCTGTCACAAAAACGCTTGAGACCAAAGTTACAGTGCACAGGGAAAGTTTGGAACAGTTTCCTTCAAGAGCAGCAGTAAGATTATCAGTATTAATTATCAGCAGCTTTTTTTTTACCAGTCTCACTAATAATTTAAAAAATTGAATGTCATTGAAAGGCTCTCGTTCAGATTCTGAAGCCCAATTGAGTTATGCCCCTCTGATTGAGTTCTCTCTGATGCGCATTTTTGACAACATCTGTTGGCCAGCTGAAATGCCTCCAGGTGATGGAGAATAAGCAAAAGCTCCTCACTGCAAGCAGTTTAAATTGTTATCTACTTCTGTAATCAATGTATTCAGAGATTATTTGAAGGAAGCTGGACAATACCCGGGATTTATGACATTACTATAAGTACTAAATAAATACTTCCAAAAGCAGTGTCGAATGCGAACAAGCGTTTTTTTCATTTATTCATCCCTAGTTGCCCTTGAACTGAGTGACTTGCTAGGCCATTTCCGAGAGCTGTTGAGAGTCAACCACATTGCTGTGACTCCGGAGTCACATGTAGGCCAGATCAGGTAAGGACCACATTAGTGAACCAGATGGGTTTTACCGACAATCAACAATGGTTTCATGGTCACCAATAGATTCTTAATTCCAGATATTCTTTATTGAATTCAAATTCCATCTTCTACCATGGCAGGATTTGTCCCCGGAACATTAGCTGAGTTTCTGGATTAATGGTCTAGTGATAATACCACTAGACCATCAGCTCCCCTATGATTCGGTAAAATTAACTAATTATAGCACTAGTGCATGCAAGGATTCTCAGAAGCTGGATATCAGCTTTTATGTTTGTCAGACTATACAGAATCCCTGATGCACTGGGATCCAACATGTCACAATCTGAGTGCATGTCACTAGTGCGCAGAGGACTCAAGGACATGATCAGTCTCTTCCTTCAGTAGAAATGTGCTATTAGACCCAGTGTGGAGATTGTTGTGAAGTGTCGTTTTGCTAAGCCAGATTTTCTGCACTTCATATTTTTAATAGGCTAGAATTAAATAATAAAAATGTTGCATATTAAAATTCTAGCTACGTTAAAGCTCAATTATTTAAAATGCCGCATGGTTCAAAGTAAAAGCAAGAAATTACAAAAAGTCGTGAATGTAACCCAGTCCATCATGCAAACCAGCCTCCCATCTATTGACTCTGTCTACACTTCCTGCAAAGCATCTAGCATAATCAAGGATCCCATGCACCCTGGATATTCTCTCTTCCACCTTTTTCCATCAATAAAAAGATACAAAAGTCTGAGGTCACATACCAACCGACTCAAGAACAGCTTCTTCCCTGCTGCCATCAAACTTTTGAAAGGATCTACCTTGCATTCAGTTGATCTTTCTCTATACCCTAGCTATGACTGCAACACTACATTCTGCACTCTCTTGTTTCCTTCTCTATGAACGGTATGCTTTGTTTATATAGCACACAAGAAACAATACTTTTCAGTATATACTAATACATGTGACAATAATAAATCAAATGAAATAAAGTCACATTAAAAAAACAAAATGATTACTACTGCAGGTGGAAATCTGAAATAAAAACAGAAAATGTTGGAAAAACTCAGCAGGTCTGGCAGCATCCGTAGAGAGAGAAACTGAATTTATGTTTCAAGTCTGATATGACTCTGCTTCAGAGCGAAAGAGAGGGAGAAATGTGAAAGATGTTACAATGTTTAAGAGGGTGTGGAGCAAATGGAGCAGAATAGATGTTCAGTGATAGGTGTGAGCGAGGCGAGATTGTGCAAAGGTGTTTAGGGCACATGGCAAAGTAAGTGTTAGCATCAGTGTTAAGCACATTGAAGATGCTGATAATGGCATCAAGGTAAGATATTAGAATGTGCTAATGGGAAGAAAAAGTCAGTGCTCAGTGAAAGCAAAACTTAAGAACAAGTGGCAGATGGCTGTGGGGGAGGGGGAATGCATTAGGACAAAAACAATTTTTGATGAAAAAAAGATTAAGATGGAAGAGAAAATTCACAATCTAAAGTTATTAAACACAATGTTGAGTCCAGAAGGCTATAGCATGCGTAATTAGAAGATATGCTCCCCCAGTTTGTGTTGGGCTTCACTGAAACGTTGCAGTTTGCCAAGGATGGACATGTGGGCGTGAGAGCAAAATGGTGAGTTGAAATGGCAAGTGATAAGAACTCTGGGGTCATGCTTGCAGAGACTGAGTGAAGGTCTTCTACAAAGCAGTCACCCAGACTTTATTTAGTCTCCAAAATGTACTGGAGACCATATTGGGAGCAGAAAATACTTTGGGGGTGGCACAGTGGTTAGCACTGCTGCCTCACAGCACCAAGGACCCGGGTTCAGTTCCAGCCTTGGGTCACTGTACATTCTCCCAATGTCTGCCTGGATTTCCTTTGACTGCTCCGGTTTCCTCCCAAAGTCCAAAGATGTGCTGCTAAATTCTCCCTCAGTGCACCTAAACAGGTGCCAGAATGTGGCGACTAGGGGATTTTCAATGTAACTTCATAGCAGTGTGAATGTAAGTTAACTTATGACTAATGAATAAATAAACTTAAATGAAATAAACGTAAACTTAGGAATCTCTACAGTGCAGAAGGTCATTCAGCCCATCGAATCTGCACTGACTCTCTGAAAGAGCATCTTACCCAGGCCCACCTCCTGCCCTATCCCCATAACCCCACATATTTACCTTGGCTAATTCACCTAACCTGCACATCTTTGGACTGTGGGAGGAAATCCAGAGAAAATCCACACAGCCACAGGGAGAACTTACAAACTCCAAAAAGTCACCCAGGGAGGAATCAAATCCGGGTCTCTGGCATTGTGAGATAGCAATGCTAACCATTGTGCTACCCACAGTAGAACAAACTGAAGGAGGTGCAAGTGAACCTGAAAGGAGTGTGTCGGGCCTTGGACAGCGTGCAGGGGGGAGGTAAAGTGACAGATGTTGCATCTTCTATGATTGCGTGGGAAGGTGGTGTGGAAAAGGCTGAGGGGCTGTGGTGATGGAGGAGTGGACCAGGATGTCATGGAGGGAGCGATCCCTGCAGGATGATAGCAGAGGGAAGGTGGTGATGCTGTTGGTGGTAAAGGCAAGGTGTGTTGCATGGTGACATCCTGCTAGAGTTGATAGAAATTGCAGAGGACGATCTTTTGAATGTGGTGGCTTGTGGGGCGAAAAGTTAGGACAAGGTTTCTGGAAGGGAGATAAGGGCTGAGGCCAAATGTGTGGGAGATGGGTCGGACATGGTTGAGGGCTCTGTTAACCACAGTGATAGGGAAACATCAGTTAAGGACAAAGACAGACATGTCAGAAAGCGGTGACACGGTGGCTTGGTCGTTAGCACTGCTGCCTCACGGTACCAGGGACCCGGGTTTGATTCCCAGCTTGTGTCACTGTGCGGAGTCTGTACATTCTTCCCACGCCTGCGTAGGTTCCCTTCAGGTGCTCTGGTTTCCTCCCACAGTCCGAAAGATGTGCTGGTTAACATTGGTCATGTTAAATTCTCCCTCAGTGTACCCAAACAGGTGCCGGACTGTGGCGAACAGAGGATTTTCACAGTAATTTCACTGCAGTGTTAATGTAAGCCTATTTGTGACATGAATAAATCAACGTAAAAAACTTAAAACTTATCTCTGTTTGAGGGTGACACCATCGGAATAGGTGCGACAGAGGCAGAGAAACTGGAGACATGGGATGGAGTTCTTATAGGGAGCAGGGTATAAGGAACTCTAGTTAAGGTAGGTGTGGGAATCGCCAGGCTTGTAATGAATATTGAAGGTCCACCACCCATCACCAGAAATGGAGACAAAGAGGTCAAGGAAGGGAAGGGAAGTGCTGGAGATGGACCATTTGAAGGTGAGAGAGGGGTGGAAATTGGAAGCAAAATGATAAATTATCATCAGGTCTAGATGAGAGCATGAAGCAGCACTGATGCAATCATTTTCTTAGAGCCGCAGCACGTCAAAATGTGGTGCTGATGCTAAATGACTATACATAATGAGCTAGAAAGTAATAGGGTGAGCATTTGGGGTGGGGTGAGGAACACAGTGAAGTGAGAAAATAAAGGAGATTACTAAGGCAATGGAGTTCGGCAGGAAAGTTGCAGCCGAGATGCAGAGACCCCTGTTTGTCCAGAGGATTATTTTGTAACCCACCCTTACCTGCTGCACCATGAAAAAAAAACTCACCACATCGCATTGTTTCACATGCCACCAGCATTTCGAATTTTAGATAGAATCGTATGAGAGCTACCATCGAACACTCGAGTAGAAGTGCCAAGCATTTCCAGTTCCAATGTTGGAAACAGCAACCCACAAATAAAATATTGCCCAATATATTAGAAAACAGTCAAAACATACACAAATATCAGATAAATCTTAAATTACAAAGTTGAGTGTACATTTTCACACCATTCCGATGTAACAAATGCTAAATGTCATTCAGGTTGAAATCTCACCACAAATCTTTTACAGTTTCAAATTACTGGAGAAAACTATTTATTTATTATCTTTGACCTATACAATATGCCATTCAAAGTTTGTTTAAGATTTTTGCTGCCTGACAAATGCTGTCTTCTCAGGTGAAGATGTTGGGAGATATTTTTCAAAGTGCAAATTGGGCTAAATTGAGCAAAATAATTTCATCAATCGATTTAGCACATCTTTGTTTTACTGCAAAACTATAATTACCAAATGCATGCTGTGATTTCTACAGTGATACAGGCCTAGATTTTGCAGTCAATAAACAAATAGCAGCAGCCCACTCATTACCCTTTCATTTTCCCACATACTTTTCATGGTTTTTTTGCCCTGGTGACTTGCTGTATTTATAACTTCATTTTGATGTATAGTTCTCGATGGGGATGTGAGACCTGTGTGAACGGGATAGGGCAAACAACTTTATACCTCCTTAACCAACCAAATTAGAGAAACATTACTTCGACATGCAAAGTCTGAAGCAGGAATTGTAACCTAGAATATTTAATTCAACATCAAAGTACATACAGAAAGTTTAAATTAAGAGAAGGAAAGAATGATCGGATTAGAAGAAATAAGAGACAGAAAGCAAAGGTTAAAAAAGGAAACCTTATTTCATATTATTTATTTATAATTATGCTACAAAATAAGATTTTTAAAAAATCTCCGACAATAATTAAGATATGAAGGAATGAGTGTCCATTTGTAAGTAATTAAGATGTTTCATGTCATTAGAAGTGCATTTACTTGGAAATGGGCAAGTATTAGTTTTTCCTGCCAAGTTTAGATGGTTTCTATCACATAAGTATGGCAGCTTTAAGTTCTTCTATGTTTTTCAATTCCATATTTCTTGGTGAAATATGATTTTGGCACAACTGTTAAATTTCAAAAGGACATAGGCTGGTGGGCAGACATGGGGCAGATGAAATTTAAAGCAGAGAAGAGTAAAATGATTAATTTTGGTAGGAAAAAACAGAAAACGTGATGTTTCTGAAGGGAGCGTAGAAGCATCGTAACCTGAAGGTTATATATGCACAAATCATTGGTGAAAAGGCTGAGAAAACAGTTAATAAAATATATCAGACCCCAGGCTTTATAAATACAAACATAGAGTATCATAGAAACCCTACAGTGCAGAAAGAGGTCATTTGGCCCATCAAGTCTGCACCGACAACAATCCCACCCAGGCCCTACCCCCTTATTCCAACATGTTTACCTGCTAATCCCTCTAACCTACGCACCTCAGGACACTAAGGGCAATTTTAACATGGCCAATCAACCTAATCTCACATCTGTGGACTGTGGGAGGAAACCAGACCACCCGGAGGAAACCCATGCAGACACGAGGAGAATGTGCAAACTCTACACAGAAAGTGACCCTAGCCGGGAATCGAACACAGGTCCCTAGAGCAGTGAAACAGCAGTGCTAACCACTGTGCTACCATGCTGCCCATACAAAAGAGTACAAAAGCAAATATAAAACACTGGTTCGGCCTTAACTGACATACTGTATTCAGTTATGGGTGGCACATTTCAGAAAGGATGTGATAACAACAGAGAGAATGCAGAAAAGATTCATGAGAATGGTGCCAGGGATGAGGAACTTCATTTGTTTGGATAGATTGGAGACGCTAGGGAAATTCTTCTTGTAGAAGAGAAGATGAAGAGGAGGTTTGATAGGGGTGTTCAAAAATATGAGTGATCTGGACAGAGGAAGGAGGGAGAAATTGTCCCCACTTGTGGAAGGATCAAAAACAAGGGCACACCAATTTCATAGAATCCCTACGGTGCAGAAGGAGGCCATTTGGCCCATCGACTCTACACCAACCACAATCCCACTGAGGCCTTATCCACATAACCCCATGCATTTACCCTAGCTAATTCCCGTAACACTAAGGGGCAATTTAGCATGGCCAATGCACCGAACCTGCGTTTCTTTGGACTGTGGGAGGGAACCGGAGCACCCGGACATAGACACAGAGTGAACATGCAAACTCCACACAGATAGTGACCCAAGCCGGGAATCAAACCCGGGTACCCGGTGCTATGAGACCGCAATGCTAACCATTATGCCACCATGCCACCCCAATTTAAGGTGATTGGCAAAAGAAGCAATAAAAGCACTGACACAGTGAGTGGTTTGGATCTGGAATGCACCATGAGGATATAATTTTAACTGTGGCATGCCGCTCCCAATGGCAGAATCAGACGCGTGCATTATTTCCACTTTCATGTTTTTCCAATTTTGCATGCAATTACAATTAAAATTGGAAGTGCCGATGGCATTTGGAGGAGACACACGCAATCACATGGAACAGGAGCTTTTCAATGATGAAACCTGCTGTCAGCTGACAGTGCTGGAGCTAAGGGCAGGCTATAGAAGAGCCTACTGGTCAAATAGGGTGGCTCTGCATCATGACCAAAGCTTTCCGCTGCCCAACTCCACTCCCATTAACATAAGACTTATTGAGAGCATAAAGTGGCATGAGTGTTTTGTTTTCAAATTGAAATTTCCCTCGTAAATAACATGGGTTCCATTTTATTCATGTATGCATCGTTGTTATTTGTTGAGCCTGGCTTGGTCAGAGAGCTAAATGTACTGGCACTCCTCATGGTTGGCACACATTGACGGTCCAGAAAAGTTAGGGACATTTCCTTTATCGCGGAAGAAGCAATGAGCTAGATTTTCACTCCTCTGGAGGGTGGTACCCCGAAGTATCCCAGATGCCCGTCAGGCAAATACCCATATAAGGAATCCATGGGAATTGCCCAGGAAGTTTCAACTTCCAATGGGCAATCACCCTGCTCATGGAGCCCTCCAGAGCTCCAATATAAAGTCCAAGAATTTGGATGGTTCTGACTTACTTCGCATAATAGTTACCAAGGAAAATTTGAAAGGGTTAAAATCACTTCCAATTCCTGGATAGCTATACCACTGACCTCCCCACTGGATGTCCCGACTAAACTCCTCTGAACTCCCCACTATCTCCCCACTCTCAAACTACTTCCTTCAACCTCCAACTATCACCCCACCCTCTGACTACCTTCTCGAACCCTTCTGCCCAACTATCCCCACCCCTGACTGCCCTCCTGACCCCTTACTACCCCCACCAGCACTATCCTGAAACCCCCCCGACTCCACCCAACTCTGACTAACCTTTTGAACTCCGACTACCCTCCTGACCCTTCCCAACTACCCTCCTGACCCTGATTACCCTCCTGATCCCTGACTGAACCCCTGATTCCCCCCAAATTCCCTTACCCTCTAACTACCCTCCTGACCCTCAACTATCCTTTTGACTCCTGACTGCCCTTCTGAATGCCCGACTATTCTCCTGAACCCTCACTATACACCAATCCCAACTATCTGCCCAATGCATTTTACCATCCAACTAAACTTTGATCACCTGACTACCCCCTGATCATCCAACAACCCTTCATGCTGCCCAACTACCTTTCCGAATCCCCAACACCCCTCTTGGACAACTACCTGACTATCCATCGAAGGCCCCCTCCCGACCACACAACAAATCCCAAATACCCCCAACACCCCAACTATCCACCCCAATCTCACAAAACCCCGACTACCCAAACCCCACAAATACACTATACCCCTACCCACCACCTAACAACCTGAAGGGCGAGGGGTAACCTAACAGATGAAAAGCATTGATAGACTGGATGCAGAGAGAATGCTTCCATGGACAAGAGCGCCACTAGAAGCCATCGATATCAGATAGACACCAAGGAATCCAGTGGAGTACTCAGATGAAATGTTTTCACCTAAAGTGTTGCAAGAATGTGGAACTGGCTAGCACAGGGAGTGGTTGAACTGAATAGTATAGATGCATTGAAGGAGAAATTAGTCAAGCATATATGGAGAAGGGAATACATGATTCAGATGAGGAAAGATGGGAGAAAGATTGAATAGAGTATGAACACCCCCAGTTTCCCCTTCTCAGGTCTCTCAAACCCCAGCGCCACAACACTTGCCTTCCCCTTGCCTTATCTCCCAAACACTTAGTCAGTCCTAGTCCAGTACCAAATATTTCCTCAAGCTCAGAGTACAGTACCAGCAGTGGCCACTGCTCACAGTGGTGCTGCTGGCACCAGGGAGTTGTCGGCTTTTGAAGTGGGACACCCTGTTCCTGAGGGACAAACATCCTGCCTCAACTCACTTTATGATCAACCAGACATTTAGTTGATGCATGGAATTATATTTAATTGATGGTGTGTCATCAGCAGGACTGTTCAGCCTCAGAGTGGGGTCTACAATAGGCCATGAAATGCAGCCGGAAGTATTGTTCTTCAAACTTCCATTGAGATTTTTGATTTGATTTATTATTGTCACATGTATTAGGATAAGAGAAAAGTATTGTTTCTCACAAGCTATACAGACAAAACATACTGTTCGTAGAGTACATAAGGGAGAAGGAAAGGTTCGGGTACAGAATACAGTTCAGTTACAGCGTAGAGTTAGAGTTCAGTTTTAAGTGAAAAGAACGGGAGTAAAAGATGAAATTAGAGGATATGCTGGGGACAGCTCACAAGAAATCACCACGCTCCAATGCTATCTTTTCTAACATTTTGGGCGAATATTTCCTCTGAACACTCTATTGGATTTCTTGTTGTCTATCTTATACTAATGGCTTCTCATTATATTCTTCCCCACAAGAGGAAGCATTCTCTCTACATCCACTCTCTCAATACCTTTCATCTTTTAGGTCAACCCTCATCCTTCAGGTATTGGGTGGGGTAGGATGTTTTCTGGGGGTGGGAGTAGTCGGAGGTGTTGGGAGTATTGGGGTTTTGGGGGTAGTTGGGATTTGCTGTGTGGTCAGGGGGCATTGAATAGGTAGTCAGGTGATGAGGGGTAGGCAGGCATTCGAGAGGGCAACAGGGGGCTCGGGACAGTACAGAGAGAACAGGTCAGAATGGAATTAGGACTGAGAATCAAAATGACATGCGAACGGAAGTCCAGAGTATTGCAGACAGAGAGGTGTTCTGCAAAGTGTTCACCCAATCTGCATTTGGTCTCCTCAGTATAAAGGATACTACACTATGAGTAGCAAATGAAGAATAATGGACTGGAAAAAGTGGACCAAATTGTTGTTTCACCTGGGGCCCTGAGGATTGAGAAGAGTCAGAGTGTGAAGGTGAGAGAGGGCTGGAACTTTGAAACAAAGTTGAGTCCCTTGTCTCCCCTTCTACCCTCCCCGCCCCATTCAATGATATCCTGTCTATGAAGCCCATTATATTCTCACTTGACTCTTTCTATTCAAACCTCTGATCAGTCTGTTCAAGCTGCGTGGTCTTGAATGTACGAGTTTGTCAAACAATTGAGTAAAGTTTCAAGATTGCACCAACAACAGGGTTGGAATAGTTCCAATTGTTAAACATGTTTTATAAATGCTAAATGTTCTTGCTAAATAATTTACTGTTTTTTTTAAATAGAGCTGCAGGAATAGTTGACCAGTATGCTGAGAATAATTTAAAATGAGTTATCACCTCGGCTGAAATAGTGGATGGAGGTATTTCATGAATATACAAACATATGACAATAAAGGACAAGAAAGGACATTCGGGTCCATCCAACCTATAACTGCAATGCTTTTTCGTATTACATTATATACACCGTCATTCCCCCTGAAAACTTGTCTTTAGCTCCAGTCACTATAACAGTCAGAATCCTCAAAGAAATCAACCTACTCCAAGTGATTGGAACATAGGAACAGTGGGAGACCATTCATCACTCAAGCCTGTTCTACCATTCATTGGATCTGTATCTTAATCTGGCCACCTTTGTTTCATATCTCTTAATACCCTAGCCTAGCAGAATGCTACCCATTTCAATTCTGACATTTTCAATTGATCTTGTCTTAACATTGTTTTTGGGGGGCGAGGGGGGGAGGGAGGAGGAGGAGGTTCCAGATTTCCAATATCCTTTGGACGAAGTATTCCCTGACATTGCTTCTGGACAACCTAGTTCTCATTTTAATGTTATGCCTTTTCATTCTGGGCTTTCAGAGGAAGTCATTCCTCCCTCTCTCTCGGTCTCACTCTGTCCTTTCAAATTATTTAATCATGTTAAACATCTCAATTAAAACACCCCTAATCTTCTATATGTAATCGTTTGTTAGTTGACACCTTCATTTTCAGCCCTGGTATCAAACTGGTAAATTTGTGCTGCACCCACTTTTTCAAGCTCAGTGCCCAAAACTGAACGTTGTATTCGAGATGGGGTCTAACCAGAGCTCTACACAGTTTTATTATAGCTTACTAATTTATTTAACCTATCCATCTTAAAGTGTGGAATGACATCAACACTTTCCAATCCAACAGTTCTTGAATCAAAATACTTTTAAAACATCTTGTCAAATGCACTAACTATTTCCTCACCTATTTCATTTAATACCCTGACCTGGGAATCATTGGTTGAGGAGCTTTATCTATCTTTAAACTCATTAGTTACTCTATTACAATTCTTTAATCTTATGCTGCATTTAGTTTATTCCTCACCTTTCCCTGATTTATTTTAGTTATTTGTATCTCTCATGTTTTAGCTTTTTCCTCTACTGTGTAGACTAACGTGAAGCAGTGATTTAGTATTTCTGCCATTTCCTGATTTCCTATGACAGTATCACCTGTATCTGTCTTTAAGGAGTGCATGAGAGATTGGGGCATGTGTGCAATAGCACCCCTATAGCTCAGCAGCCAGCTTCCTGGTGTAAATAGGTTCTGCACAATCCCCCTCCTGGAAAGAATCACATTCACAACCACATTTTTTTCCAAGTGCCATCTGGAGCTTGTCAAAAAAATGGGTGTGATTCTCTTTCGTTTCCATGCTCATTTGGCACTTAGAATTGTTTTGGTAAGATCGGTTCCCCCCATTTCCAGCCTAAGATCCAGGAACATGTCATTGCTTATCACTATGCTCTATTTCTGCCTGTTCCAACCCAGAGTACACAAACTGCAAAAATGTGCATCACCAACTGTGTAACTGGAAGCACATTTCACTGACCCTCCTCATACTCTCTAGTGCCTTCGATACCACTAGCCATTCAGTTTCCATTCAATTTCTTTCCTTTACACTCCACCTTCGAGGCACTGCTCATCTAGGCCCACTCTTATCTGTTGCACCATTACGTTATTTCCAATAGTTTCTTTTTTTGTGCACAGTTGTTCCATCTTCAGCAAGTTCCTCTTCATCATTCACACCAACTCCTTGGTGATGATTTCTGAAAGCCTAGGGTCAATTTTCATCTGTATTTTAGCAACAGCTAGCTCGGCCTCACAGTTGCTGTCACTGCCTCCAGCTGTCTATGAAACTTTAAGACTGGATGAGCTAAAACACATGCAATGTGCCGATTGCAGCACAACATGGACTCTGGAGATCTAGCTGGTGCACTCTTAAGGATGCCTCCAAATCTGTCCAGGTACCTAGTTTGCATCTTCAGGATGTTGATGGCTAGCTAAATAAACCATCAATGATGACATGTCATTTATTCTGGCGTTCCTGAGACTCATTCTTTAGCCTTTTGAGAGGTGTCATTAGTCATATTTTAAATGGATGTTTCTCATCTCCAGCGAGCCAGCCAGTAATACTGCATCAGGGAACAAAGAAACCAGAAAGATTAAACCGCCACAAGGTGAAAGCATCAAAGCAATTGTCTGGGAATTTTGCACACAGCTGCATGAATATCTTTGAGTTGTTAGAAACATAGAAAATAAGAGCAGAAGTACACCAATTGGCATTTTAAGTCTGTTCCACCATTCATTATAATCATGGCTGATTCTCCAACTCAATAACTGTTCCCATTTTCCCCCAAATCCTTTAACCTCACCCCCCTCCCACCCCTTTGCTCCAAGAGCTATGTTTTATTCCGATTGAAAACATATAATGTTTCGGCCTCCACTGCCTTCTGTGATAATGAATTCTACAGGTTCACCATTCTTTGGGTAAAGAAATTTCTCCACATCTCAGTCCTAAATGGTTTATCCCTCACTCTTAGACTACGACCCCTGGTTCTGGTTGTACCATCAGGAACACCATTCCTGAATGTACCCTGTCTAGTCCTGTTCAAATTTTGTCAGTTCCTTGATATGTCCCCTCATTCTTCCAAACTCCAGCAAATGCAATCTTAATCGACCCAATTTCTCCTCATTTGTCAGTCTCGCCATCCCAGGAATCGGTCTGATAAATCTTCTCTGCACTCTCTCTGTAACAAGAACATCCTTTCTCAGATAAGGAGACCAAGACTGCATACAATACTCCAGGTCTGGCTTCACCAAGGCCCTGGATAATTGCCGCAAGACATCCCTGCTCCTGTACTCTAATCCTCGCGCTATGAAGGCCAATGTACCATTTGACTCAGCCAAAACTCCATGCACTGCAGCAATATCAGAGAATCCCAACTGCAGGCAAGTTTGGAGGTTTTCAACACTTGCTTTGGCTAGCAAAGTGGATACCAACTTCACATATGCCTATTCAAATCACACTGAAACATTGTTGCATCCTATTCACAGCCCACCTTCCCATCCAACTTTGTATCATCTGCAAATGTGGAGATATTACAATTAGTTCCTTCATCTAAATCATTAATGTATATTGTGAATATCTGGGGTTCCAGCACCAATCCCTACGGTAGCCCATTCGTCACTGTCTGCCGTTTGAAAAATGACTCATTCCTGCTCTTTGTTTCCTGTCTGCAAGCTGGTTTTCTATCTATCTCAATAAACTGCCCCAATCCCATGGCTTAAATTTTATAAACTAATGTCTTATTGAAATTCAAGGAGCTACTTCTTCAAATGATTCATTTTTCTAGTTTAAGCTATTTAAATATAATCCGTAACAGCAGTTTCTTATCAACCAAGTAATTTTCCCTTGCCGTCACTCTTGGAATTCTTTTTCAAACTTACCCCACTGCCCTGCTACAGGTGTCTCTCGCAGGTCTGGCTGTCTCTGCTCCTGGAATGTAAATGAAGGCCCTAAGCCTCACTGTTTATCAGCTACCCCAGCACAGGTATTCCTCACAGGTCTGGCTCTCTCTGAACCTAGAAAGTTGCACACCAGCTATTCGTTGATGTAGTGGAAGCCCTTGATAAATATTCCTGGATGATTACGGGTAACTAAATTGTGCAATCAAATACCCTGCACCACTGGGAAGACAGACAGAGGCACAAACCTGATCATCCATTCATTCTGGCTCGGGTTATTACAAGCAAATATGACATAATTGGTGGTCCTGACCCAAAAAAAAGCTGTTTTCTTATGCATCTTAGGAGCAACAGGTGGCACAGTGGTTAACACTGCTGCCTCACAGGGACCCAGGATTGATTCCCAGCTTGGGTCGCTTTTTGTGTGGAGCTGCACAATCTCTGTGTATCTGTGTGGGTTTTCTCCGGATACTCCAATTTCCTCCCACAGTCCAAAGATGCGTGGGTTAGGTGGATTGACCATGCTAAATTGCCCGTTAGTGTCAGGGGGACCAGTTAGGTGAAATGCATGGGGTTGTGGGGGTGGGATTGAGGTTGGCGCAGACTCAGTGGGCTGAATGGCCAATGTCTTCACTGTAGGATTCTATGATTCTGTGATTCTATGATCTGTGTGATACCAACTCCAAGATCACACAACTATCTCCAGCAAAGCCCTGAAAGGAGCCAGAGGCCAAACAATGGGGGGCTTTAACGACTTTGCCAGCATTAGTAAAGTGTGACCACCATGTCCAGCGGGTTGCAAATACTTGTCACCATCTGATGCGTCATCTTGAATCACCTGAGATGATTAGTCGAGGAAGTTTATCCTCACTCTGCCAGTGGGCCATGTGTATTGGGTATAACTTTCTGCCAGCTGCCCATCTCTATGGATCCCCTCTCTCCCATGAAGGTCTGATAGCAGGAGGCTTCCTGATGATGCTGATGGTGCACATAGTCACTCACTGAGGTCTAACGGAAGAGTAAACAGCATCCAAACTATGATAGGTCAGAGTTCCAAATTGCAGAAGAGAGCTCCAAGCCCCCAAAGTGCAGAGGACACCCCCAGAGCGTGTGTAAGGCATCCTCTTAGCACAAGTACTGTGAACAAGGGAGGAAAGGATACATCAGGAAACTACAGGCTAGTTAGTCTAACCTCAGTAGTGGGGAAACGATTGGAAGCAATTCTGAGAAATAGAATTAATCTGCATTTGGAGATGCAGTGATTAATCAGGAAGAGTCAGCATTGTTTTGTTAACGGGAGGTCTAGTCTGACCAACTTGAATGAACAAATTTTTCAAAAAGGTGACCAGATGTGTAGATGAGGGCAATGCATTTGACATTTCTACTTGGACTTCAGCAAGGTGTTTGACAGGATCCCACATGAGAAATCGATATTGAAGGTAAGAGCCTATGGGATCCAAGGAAATTTGGCAAATTGGGTCAAGAATTGGCTGAGTGGCAGGAAGCAGAGCATAATGGTGGAGGGATGTTTTTCTGACTGGAGGCCTGTGTCCAGTTCAGTCCTGCAGGGATCAGTGCTGGGACCCTTGCTATTGTGGTTTATGTAAATGATTTAGACTTGAATGTAGGAGGGTTGATCAGTAAGTTTGCAGATGATATAAAAATTGGTGGAGTGATTAGAATAGCCTTAGATTATAGGAGGATATAGATGGGCAGGTCAGTGGCAAATGGAATTCAATCTAAGTGTGAGAAGATGCACTTGGCAGGACAGACAAGACAAGGGATTTCATGATGAATGGCAGGACCCTGAGAAGTACTGAGGGTCAGTGGGACCTTGCTATGCATGTACGCCAGACTCTTAAGGTAGCAGGACTGGTGGATAAAGTGGTTAAGAAGACATATGGTATACTTGCCTTATGAAGAGAGATTGGATAGACTGAGGTTGTTTCCCATTGAGCAGAGGAGACTGAGGGAGGACATAATTGAGATGTATAAAAATTATGAAGGGCATAGATAGTAGATAGGAAGAAATTTTACCCCTTGGTGGAGGGACCAATTACCAGGGGCATAGACTTAAGGTGAGGGGCAGGAGGTTTAATGGGGATGTGAGGAAAATGTTTTCACCCAGAGGGTGGGGGAAGTCTGGAACTCCCTGTCTGACAGGGTGGTGGAGGCAGAGAGTCTCACAACATTTAAGAAGTATTTAGATGTGCACTTGTGATGCCAAGGCATACAAGGACCAAGTGCTGGAAAATGAGATTCGAATGGTTAGGTGTTTGTTTTTGACTGGCACAGATGCAATGGGCTAGAGGGCCTTTTCTGTGTTGTAGACCTCTATGTCTCTGTGACTCACAGCCTGTCACAAAGATAGGTGAGAAAGCAGCTGTGAGTATTGAGTACTTTAATGGGATCTTTCTCTGATGTAGCTTCACCCCACTCAATTCTATCCTTCCCTTCTGTTCTTGCCTTGCTTTCATCGGTGAGTTCCAAGATACTCCAGAAACACTGTGGCACCAAAGTAAAACTGCAAAACCCACACTAAAATCATTGTAAATGAACAATTAACATATTGAAACTGACAAGCTGAGTCTCTTGCGAGGGTGGTGGTGTTCACACACAGTCTAATGCCCCACAGTTAAACGTCAATACATTGAAGCCAGCTTTCTGATGTGCTCACACTTTTCCATGATTTTATGTCCCTCACATCCCCACATACCCCAAACCCACATGCTCACCTTCATTTAAATTACATCCCCCTTCCCCAGTACTATTTTTGCTGGCTTGCCTTCAAGATAGTTTAAGTTTTAAATTGATTAATGTTACAAGTAGACTGACATTCACACTGCAATGAAGTTACTGTGAAAATCCCCAAGTCACCATACTCCAGCACTGAGGGAGAATTTAGCATGGGCAATGCACCTAGCCAGCACGCCTTTTAGATTGTGTGAGGAAAGCGGAGCAACCAAAGGAAACCCACGCAGACACGGGAAGAACATGCAGACTCCTCACTGTGACCCAAGTCAGGAATTGAACCTGGGCCGCTGGCACTGTGAGACAGCAGTGTTAACCACTGCGCCGTCATGTTTTCCTCCTAGGTGGTTTGGTTCAGCTGCCCTTAAAGCTAAACCAAGAAGACAAGGAGCAAAGTAGATAGAAGGGAACAGAAAACGGGAGAAGGAGGAGACCACCACACAGTAACTACAATGGGATTTTCAAGGAGCTCTTTTCCTAACTCAAGCTCTCTGAGGAGTGATTCAGTTCCTTTAACTCAGGTGGCTGAGTTAAGCCACCTGCAGCAGTCACATTTGGAACCTGAATTGAAGGCACCATGCTCCCTCACTTTTAAGCCAAGTAATCCTTCCAGGTTGCACTAGATGGCAGCACATGGCATCAGTAAGTTATAGTTTGCAGCCAACCATTGTAACATAAGTATTGCCTTTCCTTGCAGTTTTTCTAATGAATGTAGAGATAGTGTGGCATGGTGATTAAAACTGAACAGCATGCAAAATATCTCCTATCACACAAATTGTAAAGACTGTCACTAATTTTCTCTTGTTCTAGGTACATATCCGAGCATTCTGATAACATGTATAGGGCTGACATTTTAGACCCCGAGACTGGCAGGGCAAAATTTCATGCTGCCAGCTGGCATGCCAGTTCTCTGGTTTCATTCCTCCCAAGAGACATTTTCCCACAGGTGGAATAGGGAGATGGCATGCAGCCTGCAAGTTCTATGGAGTCCAATAATGGGAATTAAAAGGCTTATTGTCAGAATTTTCCAGTCAGCCTCCAAATCGCGGAGATGTCGAGGAGTAGGATAGCTGCCTGGAGGTGGCCCTCCAATGGCAGGCAGAGGAATCAATATTCCCTGTGGTCTACCTTCAGCTGCAACCTCACCACAGTGGTGGCCCAAAGTCAAACAGAGAGTGCCTCCATCTTGGAGCTCCCTCTGACTCTCTTACCCTGAAAGGCCAGGTTCTAGTCTTGCTAAGCTGGAAGGTTTCTGATTTGCTCTCCAACTTCAAGACCCCAAGGATGAGGAAGGATGTTCCTGATGGTGGGGGCATCCAGAACCAGACGTCATAATCTAAGAATATGGGGTAAACCTTTAAGGATTGAGATGAAGAGATATTTCTTCATCCACTGAGTGCTAAGCCTGTGGAATTCCTTACCACTGAAAGCAATTGATGCCAAAACATTATATGTTTTCAAGAAGAAGTTAGATATAGCTCAAGGGGCGAAGGGGATTAAAGGATGTGGGAGGAAGGTGGGATCGGGCTGGTGAGTTGGATGATCAGCTATGATCATAATGAAGGGTCGATTAGCTTATTCTTGCTCCTATTTTCTATGTTTCTATGGCAAGTGCACCCTTTGGTCATTAATTGGCCAAATTGGAGAAAATTACAGCTGAGTGCCGGTTTCCTGCATTATGTGGGCTTCTGATACTCATTTAAGCTTGATCATTGAAATCCTAAAACTATCAGGAAAATCCTGCCGAGAGTTTATTTTTCATATTGTCTATAAACTGAAAGAATTGAGTTTACCTTCCTTGTAAGAGTCTTTCTAAATCACCATGTGCTAATTCAATTGCATGGATTGTATGATGAACCGTATTTATTTTACCCTCGTGCAGTACTTGATATTTATCAATGTCAAATGTATTTTGCTATTTATCTACTGACTTGCAAATCTGATGTAAATTCTGCAAATATTTAACTGGATCCTCAGTCTCTGTCACTCTCATTTGTGTTGTCAGCAAAACTAGCAAACTCAGTTGGTTACAATAACCAATTTATTCATGTGCATCAGGACCAATAAGTACGTAAGTATTGCCCCCCCTAACCCAACACTCCACCCCCCAACCCAGCCCTACCACCCCCTCCCTACTCCACAATCCTCCAATCCTCAACCCCTCCAGTTCTTCCATTCAACTCCTTCTCCCAATTTAGCACTGCACCTCTCATAACTACTTTCTGTTAACGTTTTATGTAATAAATTAATGCACAATGAAACCGTGCTTGATTTATGAACAACTTCCTTATAAGTGAAGTTTGAGATTTGACGGACTATCCCAAACCCAGATATTATTTATCGCACCAGTGGCCTAGACAATGAAAATAAATATTTATTTTGCAACTTGGTGCGTAAGACTAAGTATTGAAGGATCTACTTCAACTTGGTATTAGCTGTGGTTACAATCCCAGACTAGGTACCGAAGTTTTTGGTGTGATCTGGTTAGGGACCAATAATTTTTTTGTTTAAAGCAGACAAAATTTGACACTCTGGATCCTTGATAAGAAACTAAAGCCATAAGATTCCATGGAGTTTGAACAAACAAAAGTTAACTTTACAAGATCAAAAATATAGAAGTTTACTGCATTTATCTTGTACTCTATCATTCAGGGTTAATAGGAAGTACCTGTAAATTAATAGATTGTGGTTGGATAAATAGCACTGTACAAGAAATTGTAATGTAACCAAAACAGATCCCATGCAATGCACTCAGATCTCAGTAAATACTGGGTCAACCAATCGCACTGAAACTCTATCTCCCTTATGAGGAACTCCAAACGTTTCACTTTTGAAGATCAAACCCCTGGACCCCTAATGCTGGTCCAATTTGCACTGTCTCTATAACTGCACACATCCTAGGGTTTTAAGCGATTCCATTCGCCTGGATTTCCAAGTCCTTAATTCCGCTGCAACCTACAGGTGTAATTTTGGCCCTTTACCAGGTTGGCACCACATCTAAATTTCACCAAGATCCAATCTCCCCACCTACACTGAACTATAAATAGCTTCCAGGGCTTTTTCTGGTCCTAAGCATTTCCAGCCTGGAGCTATTGACCTTTTGCCACCTTCTCAGCTCGCCAGGACTTTTCCTAAACCCTAACTGCACAGATATAACAAAGTGCTTCTGAAACTTCCCCTGAGCCCCAGCTACACAGAGCCATCTAACACCAAGACTTTTGCTGCCTGGAGTTTGCTAACAGCAGCACATTTTTTTCTATTGCAGACTACTCACTTCCCTAGCAAACACACAAATGAATTGAAATCCGAGAACTTTCATAAGCTCCACCCATTTCCGTGATAACATAGCCTTCCACTGAATGTTCTTAAATTAAATGTTGCTCAAACTCCCAAAACAAAGCAAAGTAAGCAACATCTCTAACTCTCCAGCTAAGTACCCTATCTGTGCTTTTATGATCTCACCTTAACTGTTAGCCCCAAAGTCAACATGGCCCCAACTTTTTAAGTGTAATAGTCTTCAAGCTGCTTTAGTTGTATTTATCCAATTTTTATAATAAAACCTCACTCTTGCCAGAACTAAAACTATCTCTAAAGTATTACTATGAACCATGAACTGGATATTTATAATACTGTAGAGTGGGAGAGTTGACACCAGTGTCCCTGATTTTGACAGCAGTGGAATATTTTAAAGGGGACCCAGACCATTTGTGAAATCTAGGGTTTCCCCATATGGGGCTGAATTTTGCTGAGAGGGTGTCAGGGTCACTTCCTCCTAGTGTAAAAGTCAAGGGCCTTTAATTGGTATCCAGCACTGGGAACTGCTGTCATTCAAATGGGCAGCAGCTTTCTTGACCCAGCTTGCATGAGGGCCACTACTGGGACTACAGCCAGTCTCTGACAGATGTACAGCAAGGAATTTGTAAGCGGGCGAGTTTAGGGCTTGCCAGGGAAGGTTGCCATGCTCCAGTGATGGAGTCAAGGCCTGGAAGGGCTGAGGGTTGCAGGATTGTGTGGGGGGGGGGGTGGGGTGCAGTGCAGGGGGTGGAATGCGGAAGGGAAATGCGAGGGGTGAGGTAAAGTATTGGGGGACTTCAATTGGGCACAAGACGGGAGGAGGCCTTTCAGTGGCCATTAATTGACCAGCTAAGTGCCCTCAGTTGGCCCATTTATGGGCAGCTGTCTGATTACTTGCCTGCCATGGGTAAAATGTGCACAGGAGAGGACAGGCAAAGGTACACAATGGGCATGGCACCACCATCATGGCACCCAATTTTATATCATTCCTGCCTCCCACCCCTGGGATACAGTAATATTCAGCCCAAGCTGGGGAGTTTTGATGGCACAAATATAGGTAAGTTTGCCATTCTGCAAGTTCTCTGCTTGGAAGTGACCTGAGTGACAAGTTTGGCTTCCATTAAGAAGGCCAACACTTTGGTACACATAGTTCACTTGCTGCTAATGATGGGAGTGTGTGTTCTGTTTATTCATTCATGGGACATGAGCCACTTTGGTTAGGATGGGAAAACTGCCCATCCCTAATTCCCTTTGAGAATGTGGCGGTGAGCTGCCTTCTAGAATTGCTGCAGTTCCTGTAGTATCAACACAGGCTTTTAGAGAGGGGGGAGCTCCAGGATTTTGATCCAGCAACAGTGACAGATCAGTGAAATATTTGCACATCAGGATGGTGTGTGACTTAGAGGGGAACTTGTAGATAGATGGTTGTGTTCCCATGTATCTTCTGCCCTTGTCCTAGGCAGTAGAGATTGCAGATATAGAAAGTGCTGTGGAAGGAGCCTTGGTAAGTTCTTGCAGTTCATCTTGTCGATGGCCCAATTTGGTGCCACTGTGCATCAGTAGTGAGGAAATGGATGTTGAAAGTTGTGGATGGGGTGAATATTAAGTGACCTGCTTTATTCTCAAAGTTGTAGAGCTTATTGGGTGTTGGAGCTGCACTCATCTAGGCAAAAGGAGAGGAGTTCATCACACCCCAGACTCGTGGTTTGTAGGTGCTGGCCAGGCTTTGTGGACTCAGGAGGTGAGTTACTCTTCTATTGGAATCCCAGCCTCTGATCCACTCTAATGTTGTACTTATATAGCTAGTCCAATTCAGTTTCTGGTCAATGATAATTCCTAGGATGTTGATAGTGGGTGATTCAGCGATGGTAATGTCACTGAATGTCAAGGGAAAATGCTTGGATTTTCTTTTGTCAGAGATAGTCACTACCTGGCATTTGTCTGGTGCAAAGTTGGCCGGGATTCTCCCAAAAAAAATCTGAAGTTCCCAATGTGTTGCAAAATGGGAGCAACTCCCACCTTTTTGTTTAGCAGACTTACCGGAGAAAATCTCTGAACTCTAAGCACTGCAGAGTGCTTTGCAGGATTCATTCTGGAAAGTAGGGGGCGAGCCTATTGCCGCCCAAGAGGCTGGCAGCATAGCGCTAAGCAGGGCATTGCGTATGCACAATGACCCTCCAGTCCAGCCACCCGATCACCAGCCTTCCTGACCACTGGCCTACCCCTCAACCCCCTTGATTGCGAGCCTTCCAACCTCCTCCCCCCCTCCACCCTCCTCCCTACACCCCTGGCTGGCTTCTCGGTCTCTCCCAGGCCAGCCCCGATGTCCATCCCCCCCTCTACCCCACAATAGCCCTCACTTCCTCCTTTCCTCGCCGCACCTCTTGCAGAGCAGTCGCAGGTTCCTCTAAGCCCACCCATCACCCAGCCCCACCGCTGGCCCTGCCCTGGCACTGCCAGTGCCCAATCAGCAGTGCCAAGATGCCCAGCTGGCAGTGCCAGTTTGTCCTTTGGGTAGTGCCAGAATGCTGGGCCCTAACCTTTCTTGGGGCCCCAATGGTCCCTGTTCCCTCCAGCAGGGTCGAGCGCCTGTTGCCCGTCAGTGCAGAGCAGTTGTAAATGCTGCTGGAGGGAACCACTTCCAGCGGGGGTGACGGGCAGCAGGGGGAGATGTTACAACATTAGAGTGGATCAGAGAAAACCACCCCAGGCCCGCTAACCATTTTGAAATGCTGATTTCCAGCGCAGAGCTGATTACACTAAAAAACATAACCTAGGAGATAGGTGGAGGCCCAGGCGCCCAGCCTGAATCCCACAAATGGCCACTGCTGATGTCTCCCGACATGCTGCGCTACTCAAAAAGTGCAGTGGCTGGTAGAATCCCAAACCTTATTTGCTGTTTATCAGAGCAAGCCTGGATTGTGTTAGCACAATCCCAGATCTGATCCTGGCAGATTGGAGGAAGGGTGGACAAGGTGAGTAGCCATTTGAATTTGTGTCCCAGGTCTTCCTGACCCACAGGAACTGCTGTAAATGCACTTAACTTCTCTTCAAATCTGTCTTTACTTCTCTTCATCTGCTGGAGTTCCTGAGGTCTCGAATACCTGCCCACCCAGAGTAAAATTTAGAATTAAAAGTGAGGCTACCAGCCTCATTAAAATATTTGAATTTCCAACCGGTCTTCTGCTTTTGCAGAGGTCTGCAAATTGGAGGAAACTTGTGGTCACAGTTGGGTAGTTTAAGTTGTAGCATTCCATCAGACCACAATCTAGTCGTTTTTGTGGGTTAGGTTTCAACCCTTCATTTCTACAAATTTGGACACTAGGACATTTGTGTCTTATTGCTGTTATCAAGCAGTTGCAAGATGTTGACTGGTAGCAGCAGCAGATAAAGATTGCTAGGTCTAGTCAACAAGATGTCAAAGTAGAACAAGGTCAGTATTTCATCAGCACTTACTCTATAACAGTGGTATCATTATAATATGGTTTCAATTCTCACCAATAATAAAGTTGCAAGCTTAACAGCTTCAGAGCCCAACTTGGCTCTGGAACATAACAGCTGAAAATGCTTGAAGAAGGGGAGTTAAGGGGTCATTTTAATATGGTTGGGTTTAGGGCAATTAATTCATAGAATCATAGAATCCTTACAGTACAGAAGGAGGCCATTCAGCCCATCAAGTCTGTACTGACCACAATCCTACCTAAGCCTTAACCTTGTAGTCCCACATATTTACCTGTCAATCCTCCTGACACTAGGGTCAATTTAGCATGGCCATGCAACGTTACCCGCACATCTTTGAATTGTTAAAATGCGAAGTAAGCTGTCCCATGAGGAGAGATTGAGGGGACACTGCTGACCCCGAGTTCAGATGAATGAGAGGTGATCTCATTAAAGCAAAGAAAATTCTTATAGGGCTCAATTGGTTAAACACAGGAAGGATGTTCCCCCTGGGAGGAGGAGTGCAGAACCAGGAGACATAGGGTGGGATTTCCTAGCCATGCTCGTCCTAAGACCAGAAAATCGCGCACCCAAGTCAATGGACCTTTGCATGGTCCGTGTCCCGGCCACTACGCTTCCTGTGGCAGGTGAGACAGGCAAATTCTACCTGTAGTCTCAGAATAAGGGCAGGCCACTCAGGACCACAGTGACAAAGATTGCTTTTTCATTTAGAGGGTGGTGAATTTTTGGAATATTGTATCCCCAAAAGCTGTGGAGTCTCAGTCACTGATTACACTCACGATGGAGATTGATAGATTTCTAGATATTGAAGATATTAAGGGATATGGGGACAGCATTGGAAAATTGTTGCAGTCAAAGACTAGGCATTATCAGGTTTGATGCCGTTTCAAACTCTTCCCATTCTTCAGCAACTAACATGCTTCACAGGCAATCTTGGAGCCAACTTATTATGTTGAGTTATGCATTGCGTTCGATTCCTCTTTCCTGATTATAAATCACTTAATATAACTAATTTGAATCATGGAAATACAGCTGTTTAACATTATAATTTGTCTTTTACGTTGAACCAATGCAACCATTTGATACATTTCTTCAACATATTAAAATGATGCAATGTGTTCACTTCATCATCCAAAATGAGGGGAATATGGTATTTGCATTTTTATTTGAAGTTTGCGATACTTTGCTTAGCCCTGTTGTGCTGTTTTCTTAAATTACAATGTCACCATTGATAAAGTACTAACCAATTAATAGTAGCTGAAGTTCATTCCGAATTCATTTATTCCATTATATGTATTCAGAATACATAATGGGCAAGTTGAGACTTTTAAATGAAAATTGATAGGCTGATAAACATTCAGAAAAAGCACTCAAGGATGCACAAATCATTATGCATGTAAAGTCTAACTAGCTAATTAACTGCTGACACTAATTGATAGCTAAGTTCTCGTTATCTGAGTAAAACCATTATTCTAATTAATAGAATTATGCATTGAGATTACCAAAAGTGGCATGAATGGCAGAGCTTTTCAGAATTAGTAACATCAATATAATATTCTTATTGCACTTTTCCCAAAGTTTGTGTTTGCATCTCATTGTTCTATTCTCTACGCACGACTATCTATTGTCCTATTTTTGGGTCATTTATGGTTGACTTAAATCAAGCTGATTATCTAGTGCTGTGTGAATACTGAAGTGGACGGAAGGTGCGAGTCAAATCCTATGTTTTAAAATGGCTGCGCACCTTTCTTTTTTACAAAAATTATTCAGGGGAAGGTTGGGTTTGATAACACCAGATTTTAGGTGGAAATAGGACCCTTAAGATTGCTTCTCTGACACAAAGTATGTTGAGTCTTCCATTGTGTGTGTGTACGCCTAAAGTCTGGTGGCAACCTGCAGACTCAGCAGATCATGACATCTGTTTGCACATATTGCAGATTTGATGCCAGTGTTGCCATGATTTGTGTTCACGTTCCATTATAGATCCCGTTTCAATCTCACATAGCCAAACAAGTTGTTAATCAACATGAAGGACCTGCCGCCAGACCTATTTAAATGGTTCATCAAACACTTTCAAGTTGGCTGCTTATTTATTTATTCTGACTGCTGCAGTTCTATATATTTTGGGTGCTTTCTATAATTGTCTAAAGTTTCAAAGTCTTTGGAGAGTAGTGCGCTAAAGGTTGAAGTATTTTTGTGTTGATTCCCTAGGCTTCTACACAAATCAATTGCTTCAACATATGATGCATTGGTGGGTCTTCCCCTTGACATTGAGCATGACTGTGAGAATAAGCAGAGTCCAGATAGAGGTAAGCAAGCTGCTAGAAGTGGAAGAAAGAAGAAGGAGTGAAGAGTTCTCAGCAGAATGCCTTAACCGCACAGGGTGTTTAGGAAGCATTTCTACGGTCTGAAATTCAATGGCAACTGATCTTTGAGATGTCTACACAACACTTAGAAGTACTGCAGCCACAACTCTAATTTCAGGAAAGGGTAAAGCCCACATTGACAGTAACTGTCAAGGTGACACTAGTTATGGACCTTTATGATCTGGCCCTTCAGGGCTGCTATTAGCAATACCTAATAGCTTGCAATGTGGTCAGTCAGTCAGGCTCTCTAAACAAAGTGATACATTACAACTCATTCTCTCATTACAAGCAGGTAGAACAAGTACAAGGGTTTGCGATGATGGCAGGCATGGTGCAAGGGTATCAGTAATTGCATGCACAATGCTTTGCTGACATCTCACATCAACCCTGTTCTGAATTTGAACTGGAAGGAATTTCATTCCCTCAACAAGCAGCTGGTTTGGGATCACAGGTAGCAAATCTTGCAGATCATCTTGGCAGTAGTCATAATATATCTTTCTCTAGTACCCCAGTCTGCCAGCTATATTTCAACCACCATGCAATTCACTAAAGATTTTAGACAGCACCTTCCAAAGCCATTTCCATCTAGAAAGGCAGTGGATACATGGGAACACCACCATCGGAAGGTTCCCCTCCATGCTACTCACCATCCTGACTTGGAACTATACCACTGTTCCTTCACATTCACTGGGTCAAAATCCTGGACTTCCCTCCTCAACGGCATTGTGGGTCAACCCACAGCACATGGGCTGCAGAGTTTCAAGAAGGCAGCTCAGCACCACCTTCTCAAAGGCAACTAGGGATGGGCAATAAATGTTGGCCAGCCAGCAATGCCCATGTCCCACGAATGAATTTTAAAAAACCAAGGCAAATCAAAGAGTGGCTACTAGACAACAAGCTTATCTGTGAACAACATGGCTCATGATTGCTGTCTATAGTGCGCATACATGCACACACACGTACAGCACTATGCATACAATAGAAGTCATGCTGCTACAATAAACCTGATAAAGCAGGCAGACCACTCCTGTCCTGCAGCAATGATTCCACCTCCTGGATCACTCTGGAGAGGTCCTGCATGACTCAGCTGAGCAGGTTTCAAGATTTATCACGGCACACTGCCCATCCTTTCCATCCTGAGGCTACAGTCCATGCCACCACCAATCAGGCAGAAATCTGAGGAGCAGAAGTATGAGGAAGAGTCCAAGAAGGAGGATAAAAAAGGTGCAACTTTGATGCCCTTTTCTGCCTGGTCTATATGTGAAGAATCAATTCAATTGTGGTACCAGTTACCTCAATCCCAATTCTCCATTCAGCAGTTCAACACTTCAAACCTCTTCTCTACCACATTGTCCTCTGGACCACAACAAAATAAGAATCAAAACAAAGTACAATTTCCAATCCAAATTTGAAATTAAATCAGGCCATTTTGCAAACAAAGCTAAAAGAATTACCTTTCTGCACTTCCTTAGTGCCTCTTCTGTGTATCTTTGTCTGTCTTAGTGCTCCTAGGAGGTATTGTCCCACAGTGACAGCACGGCTGGAGGGAGTCTTCGGTATCTTTTGGCCTATGGGCTGATTTCAGACTGAATCATCTCAACGTGGCAACAGCAATCAGGACCAGTTGGCTGGCTGTTGGCAAAAACTGCTGAATTTGCATGCTAGCTTTCTGAGTTATGCACAAGGACCCGCACATCCCTGTATTCTGCAATTTTCTACAGTCTTTCTCCATTCAAATAACACTCAGCTACTTTATTCTTCCCACCAAAGTGCATAGCTTCACACTTTTCAAAATCATCCAAGTTCCATCTGCCAAGTTTTTGCCCACTCACTTAACCTATCTATATCCCTTTGCGTCATCCTCATCACTTGCCTTCCCACCTATTTTGTGTCGCCCACAAACTTGGCAATAGTACATTTACTTTCCTTGCTCAAGTCATGAATATAAATTGTAAATCACTTTGGCCTCAGCACTGATCCCTGTGGCACTACACTAGTTACAGATTGCCATCCCTCTTATCCCAACTGTCTGTCTTCTATCAGTTAGCCAATCATCTATCTATGCTAACATATTACCCCCAACTCCATGCCTCATATCTTTTTTAGTAGCCTTTTGTACGGTACCTTATTGAATGCTGTTTGGAAATCCAACAATATTATATCTACTATTACCTTTATCTATCCTGCTCCATTAGCAGTTCAAAGAATTCTAATGAAGTTGTCAGGCATGAGTCAATCAAGAGTCAGCTCAAAGGCAAATCAACATTTCACCTCATAACATCTTTTTTTTAATTTGAATGACATTTCTGATTCTCCTTAGCCCTCTAATCTTGCCATTAGGACCTTGAACTTCTGGTAAAGTCCTTTAATCTGACTCTGGCTTCCACTTCTATTTGTGGAATTTATGTAAACCAAAACATTGGAGGCAAAAGTTCAGTTTATTTCAAAATTTTAACAAAATGACAGAAACAGGGTGGCACGGTGGCACAGTGGTTAGCACTGCTGCCTCACAGCGCTAGGGGCCCAAGTTCAATTCCCGGCTTGGGTGACTGCCTGTGAGGAGTTTGCACATTCTCCCTGTGTCTGCATGGGTATCCTCCGGGTGCTCCGGTTTCCTCCCACAGTCCAAAGATGTGCGGGTTAGGTGGCTTGGCCATGTTAAATTGCCTCTTAGTGTCAGGGGGACTAGCTAGGGTAAATGCATGGAGTTATGGGGATAGAGTCTGGATGGGATTGTAGTCAGTTCAAACTCAATGGGCCAAATGGCATCCTTCTGCACTTTAAGGATTCTGTGATTCAATGAAAAGTGGAAGCAATTTCCAAACTGTGGGCTATGACTGCAACTGGGACCACAGAAGCAGCAAATACTGCCATGGGTTCTCTCTCCTCCAAGACTGTACTCTGCAAAGCCACCGAGGCTCAGGCAAACTCTGGTCCTGCCCTTGCCCTGCTTGGCTCTTGTTTCTCTCTCTTTATGTTCTCCTGCCCGTGGAGGCTTCCGAGTTTCAAAGCCCAGCCACGACAATGAACCCAGTGGCAGTGTCTACACCGCTGAGCTGTAGCCTGTCTGAGCCCAACTCCTATCACCCCGGTACTGTAGATCAATCTGGGCTCCAACAACACCCTCAACACCCTTAACCTGCTGCTCTGCTGTTTCCTGACCAAGGTCTATGAGCTGGTGTTGCTCAAATGAAATAACGGACTAGTGAATACGTAAAATAGTAACAAACTAAAATACTTCAGAAATACAGATATTCATATTGATCCAATGGCCCGTAACTTCCTAGCTCCCCAGTGTCAGATTTGGGGCATACACAAAAGATGCACTGGTGAGCCCTTCTCAGATATTTCCAGGTAAGGGTTTAATCTCGAAATTGTCCAGAAGCATTGATTTCCCTTGGACATTTGCACTGCACTGAGAACCATCCAACAAAATGATTTAAATTGCTAACGTTGATGATTTTGCCAGTTTTACACTAATAGTAAGCATTAGAAGAAATAAAACCACTTCTAACTTTAGCGTAACTATTTTAAACAACCAGCCCAAGATGTACCCCCCCACAATCCAGATCCCCCTCCCCCTAACTAAACTCTCCCAAGGTATTCTCGGCCCCCTCCCACCACCCCTTACCCATGGGATTGCTCCCATTTCCCGTCCCCCAGATACACGTGACACCCCTTTCCCCCTTCAAACCATGGGCCAACTCTAATTCCCCTGCTGATCCGGCCCAACTCCCCCCTCCCCCAACCCTAATCTGATCTGACCACCACTAATCCAACCTGAACCCTACCCCACCCAACTGGACCACCTAACTCAACAACCTGTGGTCAGGTGACCCATGACCTCCAGGATTGTTACAGAAACATTGATATTTTTTCTATGAGCATGGATTAAAATTTCAGAATGTGGAAGTTAAGTTAAAACCTAGCTGGACTTTGCAATTTGCAAACTGCAGAGTTTGACAGTATTTGTGCAGCCAGGCCTTGGATAATCAACTTCCTATCAAAACTAAACAGGCCTGGAACGGCCTGGCTCGACGCTAACGTCCACATGGTTCCAGAACGAAGCATTGTTTAAACCTCCAGTGAACCTGAAGAATATTACACAGACTTAGTGGCACCCAGCTCAGTAGAAAGCCAGAGGTATAACGTGACAAGGACAGCACTTCACAGTTGAAGGTTCAAAACCATGTTCTACAACCTCCATATATAGAAAGTTGTTACTGCCCCTGCCATGCCAGTATTGGACAGTAAGAAGTCTCATAACACCAGGTTAAAGTCCAACTGGTTTATTTGGTAGCAAACACCACTAGCTTTTGGAGTGCTGCTCCTTCATCAGGTGAGTGGGGTGAGTTGTTTAAAGAACCCAGTAAAACTGACAGGCCTTGGACAATCAACTTCCCATCATTTCCACAATTCCATGGAACTCCACACTCCCCTGTCAAAGGAGCAACGCTCTAAAAGCTAGTGGTGTTTGCTGCCAAATAAACCAGTCGGACCTTAACCTGGTGTTGTGAGACTTCTTACTGTGTTTACCCTAGTCCAACGCCGGCATCTCCACATCATGCCAGTATTGGACATAGGAATCTTTGAGAAGAGCATGAAGAGGGGAATACAAGTGGTAACCTGCAGCCTCAGCTTTCTTTGCTCTTCACATCTCCTTCAATGGTGAATCGAGAGCATCTTCAGTTGGTAGCACAGCATCTCCAGCTCCTTGTACCTCGTGGTTAGCATCATCAGACTGACAAGGCTCAGAAGACCACCCAGTGAGATGACCCAAAGACCGGAACCAGCCCTAGACAAGAGGGGAAGCTCAAATAGACAACTGCAGTTTCTGAAACATTAGCTAATACTCAAAGATCAAGGAACAACCTGTCCTAACAACCTTATTGAATGAATATCACCAGTCTTTTCAGAAAAACAGTTCAAGTAGAGTGATAGGGACCTGTGGCTAAGATGTAGCGAGCCCTCGCAACTGCAGGTCAGAAGTAGATAATTGGAGTAGATTTGAAACCATTTACTTAAAGATTTAAGACTGTTTACTGAAGCGTCCTATGAAGAGATTGAATCCTATTTTTCCTTGATGAAGCGTTCAATAAATTTGTCTTGGACCTTCGCCTGATTCTTGTCCCCTTTATCTATCTCACTGCATAATGCACCTGAATTAAAAAGCAAACTGGCTGAGTTTTGTCAAAGTACATTTTCCCACATTTGCTTTACGTCATACCCACCACCAACTTGATCCCACTCCTAACTCAACTCCCCCTCTGCCCCCCAACTCGACTGCCCTCCAACTCAAGCTGACTCAAACCCAACCTCCTCCTGAACCTGACTCCTCTGACCCTGGGACCTAACCTTCCTGAACCTGACCCAAATCGACCACTCCCTCCCACCCCCCTCCCCCACCAACTTGTACTCAACAATTTCCTGCCTTGACAATCCCCTGTCTCAACCTTTCTGATCTGACAACTGTACCCCCCCTGATTTGAGCCCCCGCCCTACTTGACCACCCTTCAGTCTGACTCAACCCAACCAAACCTGACTCCTTTCTGCCACCACTACCTCCCAGCCCCCTCTGGACCCCCTACCCCTCCACCACACCCAACCCCTCCAAATCTCCAACCCGGATCCCCCTCATCTCATCTGCCTATTTGGATACTTACCTTCTCCCGGGCCTGTCAGTTTTACTGGTTTCTTTAAACCAGCCTGCCTTTTGACAGCCAGGGCAATAAATAAAGTGAGCATGTCCTCCCTGAGTTCACCAGAGTTGCACTGACCTGTGGCCTTTGGAGACTAGTGTGCTGCAAGCCCCAAGCAGCTCCAGCCAATGGAGGTTCGAACAGAGTTTTCAGAGCAGGTCAATGCACTTTAACTCTTCAAATTTCAACAGTAAATCACTTCACACCATTGGGTGGATGTTATGGTATTCAAACTTCAATAATTTTATTCTAAATGTTACTAAGCAGCTGAATTGCCACTTGTTTTTGCTGGGTTAATTTTCAAGTGTTAAAATGAAGCCATTGTAGAAAACAATTTGAGAAAGTACTGAAATAATGATGGGCAGAGCAAGCCAGTAAGATCACTGGAGAGCCGAGAAGTCAGGTTCTCAGCCAATTACTTGCCTCTCGCGGTCTTACCAACACAGGATATTTAACACAATCTGCCTCGCACCTATTTCATAAGATTCATAAGATTCATAAGAAATAGGAGCAGGAGTAGGCCATCTAGCCCTTCGAGCCTGCCCCGCCATTCAATAAGATCATGGCTGATCTGTCGTGGCTCAGTTCCACTTTCCCGCCCTCTCCCCATAACCCTTAATCCCCTCTCTTATCAAGAACCCATCAACCCGCTTCTTAAAAATATTTAGCGAGGCAGCCTCCACCACTTCAACGGGCAGAGAATTCCAGAGATTCACCACCCTTTGAGTGAAGAAGTTCCTCCCCAACTCCGTTCTAAACCGCCTCCCCTTTATCTTGAGGCTGTGCCCCCTAGTCCTACTGTCTTTTCTGAGCGGGAAGAGTCTCTCCACCTCTATCCTATCCATCCCATTCATCATCTTATACGTCTCAATGAGATCTCCCCTCATTCTTCTAAACTCTAACGAGTACAAGCCTAGTTCATTCAGCCTCTCCTCATAGCTCAATCCCCTCAACTCCGGTATCAGCCTAGTAAACCTCCTCTGCACTCCCTCCAGGGAGTGTTTAAGTGATTTGTTTAAGTGATATGTAAATCATGTTGATTTAATGAGCTCGGGACATTATCATCTGGCCTCACTAGCCTTTGTGCTCTTATCAGAAGATGTTCTCTCTAGAAAGGATCACAGCTGGTCCCCAGCAATGGGGACCAGTCATCACGGCCTTACTCATAGAACAAGAGGCTATTGAAGCCCCGGGCAGGTTGCAGGCTAGGAGAGTGCCCCTTGGACAGTGCCAACCTGGCACCCTGGCACTGCCCATTAGACACAAGGCAGTGCCAAAGGAGCAGGGCCAGAGGGAGTGAGGCTTACGGTGGGGGCACTGCACACTCTACATTAGGGATCTTGGAGGAGCTCTCCACACTATGTATCAGGGATTGATGGGGAAAGAGGGTCCCAGTGCCACTCTGCAATAGGGATCGGTGAGGGGATAGCAGGAGATGATCAGGGCTGGCCATGGGCTGGCGATTGTGGGGGGGCAAGGATTGGTCTAGGCAGGGGGTGAGGTGGGGGGACTCATGAGCTTGATTGGGCCAGGCAAGTGGGGGGTTGTGATAGGCCATGGGCCCCCATGATGGCTGGGGGTGGGGGGGTGGTGTTGGTGGATGCTTTATGGAGGCCATAGAGGCTAGCTAATAGCAGCAGAAACTGAATGATAGGCCTCTGCTGCTAGAGACCTGTACATGTGCAATGGTGCCCTCTACTGCTCGGAGCCAATGTTCAGGTAGTTTAAGTCTCAGCTCCTCCCCCTATAGGCAAGAATCCATTTCTGAGGATTTATTTCACTCTTAAGTGCATAAGTTAGCAGATGTTGAATTTTCCCAAAAAATGGATCAGAAATTCTTCCATTTTCAGGCCCATCCTGGACTTTTGTGGGAAGATCACCCTCAGTGTGTAATTTGAACAATACAGAAGCTCCCCCATGTTTCGAGAAAGGGCAGATACAGCCCATATACTCAGCCTTACAGCAAATTCTAAGATTCAGTCATGAACTGTGCTAAATTTGGCTCAAAGTACTCAGGAAGTGGGTAGTGAGCATCTCTGGAATTATGTGATATGAAATGCAGAATAGTTTTTTGTTTGGTACAGACAGTAATCACCTGGTTAAGGCACGCTTTGTTACCAGATATATATGAACCTACCAGCAATCATTATGAAGTTCTAATAAAGCGGAAAACAGAAAGGGAATACAGTCGGCAGTCTTTACATTGTTGCTGGGCGCTTACACAACTATTCGTAATAATTACATTTGACGTATACTCTGTTCCAGCCCTGATAACCAAGTTGACAAGGCCATCTATCGACAGAAACAAAATATCAAAAAAGGCAAACACACTTCTGCCCTTACAAGTCGATGATACATCTGTTCAATCTGCATTGACTTCTTTCTTATTTTTCTTTATCTCTTGAAATTTAATGGAATGCAAAATGCTGAGGAATGATCAGCCCATTCTTGACATATAAACCCTTGAGCTGTCGAATGTAGACAGCCTAAGTCAAATTGGCCTGCCATTTCCTTTCACCAAAAAGCAGCTGGTGTTTCTATTTTGTGCTTTCATTGGTGGAAATCCATACGTAATTTCTTTTTTAAATTGGGTCCAGTCACTTGAACAAATCTATAGTAGGTGCATATCACGACTACAGCATCCCTCAATGAGCTTCAAAAGGACAAAAAAAAAATCTATTACAGATAGCAAATCAGCCTGCACATATAGCATACCGCAGTGGGAAATAAAAATCACTTTGACAGTTACAGTCTGTCGTCAAGACAAAAATATCTGGCGGACAGAGTGATGATATTGTGACAAATAAAGTGCGTCAGATCACAGTAAATCGCAAATTCCCAATTGCCTGCATTATTTTTGACAGTCAATTGCCATTTTAACAGTCCTTGTTTACGGCATTTTTGTCTTCCATGGTATAGATGTCATTATTGTATAATTGCAACGCACCATCATGTGAAAATTTCTGTCATCCAAGGTGCAGCATTCACCACGATTGTTTCAAATAAGATCTATGCGTGTGCCCACACAAACAACAGAAAATTAAACAACGCTGCCACACATATATGGCAGTGAATCCTCACAAACACAAACAGACATACATCATGAAAGTGAAAAATTGTATTCAAGCTATTAAAGGGCAGAAAAAAATGATCTACCGTTAAAAAGATGACTCAAAAAAACCCCGCACATGCTTCAACCGGGATTTAAAGAGTGCAAACCGATTTCACGTTTCCAATCGCAACATGTTAGCAGCCATTCCTGTCCCACAAAATGACAAATGAAGGCTGCTTAATATTTTGCTTGAACAGTTTTCTTCTTCCACAGAACCATTTTCCAATGCGGTAATGAGAGGAATGGTGCTGTAAAGAATGCAGTTTTGTATGGATGACAACCTTTCTTGGGCAAATGATTTGATACATACATTGTTTATCTGGTGCGCATTCAGTGGTTAAAATGATTAATTGAGCCTATTACAAGTTAGTCATACGTGGTTAGGCTAAGAAGGAAATACTATTTTTTACCAGTGATTCATTACATATACAGAATACCATGACATGTTCAAAAGAAAAGCTGGTGGGCTAAAAATAGCATTTCATAAATCACCCCAGGAGCTAATTTTAAATTTTCCACTGCCCTCTTCCAATATTTGCAGATATTTTCCCAATTACCATAAAAGCTACATAATCTTACAAATAACCCATATGCTTCTCTTGCCATATGTTGGCTCCTTCCTCGATCAGCTGTTGCTTGAGGCATAGCCCATCGTTCATGCTTCTTATCTTATTTTCTACTTCAGTTCTTTCTTTTTGACCCAATTTCCTGAAAGATACTGTCAAAAGTCAACTCGCACGGTGCATGGTTTTGACTGATAATCTTATGTAATGAAGATCCCATTTGTTCTGGTACACACTGTTACGCTGCAACAAACTTCCAGTTTAGCACTGACAATAACGGCAGATAAATAGCTTGAAAACATTTGTAAACTTGTGCAAAGGTAAAGAAACAGATTACACGCTCGACAACTTTAACCCATCAAGGGTACTAAATGCCATTGTCAAGCCTTCAGTATATTAATGTTTTGCTTTATTTTAAACATACCTAATAAATATGACTGGCTCAATTTTGAGTGCCCTCACCAGGTGCTAAAAGGATAAGAACAACCCCCAAAAGAGGGTCAGTCACCTAATGCACTCCTGACTCCAAAATGCAAGCAGCTCCATTTAAGAAGGGGCTGACTGCTGAGTGCCCAAGCAGCAAACCACTTCTAATATGGAAATAGAAGTTGCAGTGATTGGAAGGGTTGACAATTGTAGTTAGTATATAACGAAGTATAAAGGTTTATTCACAAGCAGATAAATATACAGAGAACTTTCATGATGTTAACACTTCCAGCTCAAGGCTCTACTCTGCAGGTTGCAAAAGCCTGCGGCCTGCACCAAGATCCCTGTGCTCGTTCCGCATTGGATGATGAGGTTCTCATGGTGTACAGCATTAAAAGGGGCCAGCTACTATATCCCTCCCCCTTTAAGTCCTTAATTATACAATACATAAATAGTTCATATGATTTACAAATATTAGCACAGAGAAACATCTTTAACATAGTTCATCAAAAAGTTAACCTGACAGGGAAATTTCTCTTCTTCTGGGAGTGGCATAGTTCAAATAGTTGAGGTAGTTTTGGTTGAACTTAATTCACTAGGACTGTTTACTGGAATCTGCATCTCACCTTCCTCAATTTCGTTGGGAGCAGCAATTTAGCCTGCCATTGGCTGATGAACTATTTCATCCCTTGCACAAACAACAACACTAAGTGTTAGCATGATTGGATCAGGCAGTAGCACTGGCTCTTATGATGGCACCCAACCTCACCAAATGATCGACGTGTTTCTTCACAAACTTGTTCTGCACCTTCACCTCATAGTACAGTGGCCCCATCCTGGTTACCACAACACCTGAGGCCCAATTTGGTCTGCTGCCAAAATTCTTGACGAAAACCAATTAGGACCATAAGAGAACATGAGTAGGTCGATTGGCCCCTTGAACCTGCCCCCCATTCAGTACAATCATGGCTGATCTTAAATTCCCCAAGTCCACTTTTCTGCCCTTTCCCCATAACTGTTGATTCCCTTACTGATCAAAAATCTATCTACCTCAGCCTTAAATATGCATAAGGACTCTGGCCCCACAGCTCTCTATGATAAGGAGTTCCAAAGACTCACCATCCTCGGAGAAGAAATTCCCCCTCAGCTTGGTCTTAAATTGGTGTCCCTATATTCTAAAACCATGCCCTCTGCTCCAAGATCCTTCCATGAGGGGAACACCCTCTCAGTATTTACCCTGTCAAGCCACTTAAGAATCCTTTATGTTTCAATGAGATCCCCTCTCATTCTTCTAAATTCCAATGAGTCCCAAACTGTTCACCTTTTCCTCATAAAACAATCTCTCCGTACCGGGCAATCATCTAACTGCCTCCAACAAAATATCTTTTCTTAAATAAGGGACCAAAACAGTTTACAGTACTCCAAGTGTGGTCTCACCAGTACCTTGTACAATTGTAGCAAGACTTTCCTGCTCTTATACTCCAACCCCCTTGAAATAAGGGCCAAGATTCCATTAGCCTTTTTGATTACCTGCTGCACATGAGTGCTAGTTTTCTGTGTTTCACGCACAAGTACTCCCTAGTCCCTTTCTGTTGCAGCTTTCTGCAGTTTTTTTCCATTTAAACAATACTCTGCTCTTTTGTTCTCCCTTCCAAAATGAACAACTTCACATTTTCCCACTATTACCATTATTTCAAATGCTGTCTTGACTTTCAATGAATCATGGTTTGTTTTTTGACAACTTTGCCTTGTCTCCGCCCTCCAAATTCAGGACAGCCAGGCGCAACCTGGTCCTGAAGCATTGGCCCATTAGCAGCTCAGCTGGAATTTTTCCAGTATGCAGGGTGGTTCTATAAGTTAGCAGAAAATGCCCCACTTTAGTTTCTAATGAAGCAGGTGTTTGCTTCTTCATACCGACCTTGCAGTTTGCACTCAGTCAGTCCATTGAATTGGGGGTGATAAGGTGCCATATGGATATGCCAATGAAAACTATGAACTTTAGGAATTCAGCATTTGTGAATACCATTCCATTGTCTGAGACAAGTATTTCTGATATTCCATGGACAACAAAATATTGATGCGGTTTCTCAAGTGTGCTGTAAGAATTTATGGATTTCAATTCAAATTTCTCCAACCATTTTGAATGAGTGTCCACCAGCAAAAGAAATATTAATCCCATAAATGGGCTGATATAAGCTACATGAACTTTCACCCATTGCCAAACTGGCTATTCCCAACAGTGCATGGGAGCAGTAGCACCACCCCACACTCATTCTCGATTGGGTCACATGATCCTCCTGGTGTACGCCCCTTAAAGGAACCAGCTACTACAGATGTCTTAAGATGCAAATAGTATTCCAAATTGCATTTTCGGGAGAAATTGTTTACAGCCTGTTGTAGTGCTGGCAGAGACCCATTAAAGCTAAAATTTGAATCATTCTCGTGACACCAGTTAAGCCGGTATGTTTCCTCCGGGGGCCACAAAAATAACCTGGGTCATATTACAGTCCTAGGACCTGATTATGGCAGCGCCCCCCCTGCCCCCCACCCCCTACCCCATCAACTACCAGACACCATAATCTACTATGTATAACTTATGCAACCATGTCAACGCTAAAATAGAATGCTTCCCCAGATGCCCACCTAAAAGCCACTCTGCTAAATTACAATGTTCCTTGAACACGCAATGTGCCTTGGCCCACACAATTGTTGCTATGTTATTAAAGAGCTACGTAAAAGTATTGGCCTGGATTTTGCTATCCTAATAGCAGGGAAGCTGTCCGTATTCATGGTTATTAGTGGACAAATCTGACAATGACATCTGGCATCCAGATTTATGCTGTTAAATGCGGAAATCAGGTGTACACTGTCAATGATAGCCTTTTCCACCAAAGGGTCAACTGATGAAGTATGCATGGATGGAATCTGCACTGAAATCACCATTTAGACATGATCTAAGGTAACTTGTCACTGTCACTGAAAATCTTTAAAATTGCTTCATCAGTATAGAACTCTTATTAGAGTACTATGTGATATTTTTTGCTAAATAGCTCTGGCTCTGAAAAATTACATTCACTAGTGAAGAATCTCAGTCCTGGAGAAGAAAATGAATGTGGACATTTAACAACTAATCAGTGGAGGAGAGTCTACAACTATCCCCATCCACAATGATGGGGGAGACCAGCATATCAATGTAAAAGACAAAAATGAAGTATGGGAAACAATATCTTCAGCTGAGTGGATGATCCATCTCGGCCTCTTCCTCATGCTCCCAGCATCACAGATGCCAGTCTTCAGTCAATGTGATTCACTCCATGTGATACCAACAAATGGCTGAAGGCACTGAATGCTGCAAAGACTATGGGCACTGACAGTATTCCAGCAATGATACTAAAGACTTGTTCTTCAAACTAGTGTGCCCCTAGCCAAGCTGCTCCAGTATAGCTGCAGTACAGACATCTACCCTATAATATAGAAAATTGCCCAGGTTTAGGCCTATCCACAATGAGCAGAACAAGTCCAACCTGGCTAATAACCATGTTATCAATCTACTCTCGATCCACCCACAGTAATGAAAGGGGTCAGTGACAGTGTTATTAAGCAACACTTACTCAGAAATAACTTCACAAATGCTCTGTTTGGTTTCAACAAGGGTCACTCAGCTCCTGATCTCATAACAGTCGTGGTCCAAACATGAATAAAACAGCCAAACGCAGGAGGTGAGATGAGAGTCACAACCTTTGACAGCAAGACAGTATTTGACTAAGTATGGCATCAAAAAGCCCTGGTATAAATGGAATCATTGGAAATCAGAGGGAAAAGTCTCCAATGGTTGGACTCATATCTAGCTCAAAGGAAAATGGTTGTGGTTATTGGAGGTCAATCATTTCAGCTCCAGGATGTCACTGCAGGAGTTCCTCAGCATAGTGTCTGAGGCCCAACCATCTTCAATGACCTTCCCTCCATTATAAGGTCAGAAGTGGGGATGTTCGCTGATGACTGCACAATGTTCATATCATTCAGGAAGCGTAAAGGAGAATATGCTCCTGTCCACATCAACTGGGACGAAATAGAAAGGGTCGAGAGCTTCAGGTTTTTAGGTGTCCAGATCACCAACAACCTGTCCTGGACCCCATGCTGACACTATAGTTAAGTAAGCCCACCAACGCCTCTACTTTCTCAGAACACTAAGGAAATTTGGCATGTCAGCTACAACTCTCATCAAGTTTGATGGATGCACCTTAGAAAGCATTCTTTCTGGTTGTATCACAGGTTGGCATGGCTCCTGCTCTGCCCAAGACTGCAAGGAGCTAGAAAAGGTCATGAATGTAGCCCAATCCATCATGCAAACCAGCCTCCCATCCTTTGACTCTGTGTACACTTCCCACTGCCTTGGCAAAGCAGCCAGCATAATTAAGGACCCCACGCACCCCAGACATTCTCTCTTCCACCTTCTTCCTTCAAGAGAAAGATACAAAAGTCTGTCATCACGTACCAACTGACTCAAGAACAGCTTCTTCTCTGCTGCTGTCAGACTTTTGAATGGACTTATTTTAAGCTGATCTTTCTCTACACCCTAGCTATGACTGTAACAGTAGATTCGAACACTCTTGTTTCCTCCTCTATGAACGGTACATTTTGTCTGTAGATGAGGGGGTTAGCTTATGGAGAGAGATTGAGTAGATTGGGTCTGTACTTGTTGGAGTTTAGAAGGCTGAGGGGTGATCTTATAGAGACATATGAGATAATGAAGGGGCTAGACAGGGTGGAGGCAGAGAGATTCTTTCCACTTAGAAAGGAAACACGAACTAGAGGGCACAGCCTCAAAATAAGGGGGAGTCAATTCAGAACAGAGTTGAGGAGGAACTTCTTCTCTCAGCGGGTAGTGAATCTCTGGAATTCTCTGCCCACTGAAGTGGTGGATGCTACCTCGTTGAATATGTTTAAGTCACAGGTAGATAGATTTCTGATCAATAAGGGAATTAAGGCTTATGGAGAGCAGGCAGGAAAGTGGAACTGAACCACTACAAGATCAGCCGTGATCTTATTGAATGGCGAGGCAGGCTTGAGGGGCTAGGTAGCCTACTCCTGCTCTTATTTCTTATGTTCTTATGTATTGCATGCAAGAAACAATACTTTTCACTGTGTGTTAATACATGCGACAATAATAAATCAAATCAAAATCATTCACGACTCCTCAGATAATGAAGCAGTCCCTGTCCAAATGCTCTGTGGTGAGCTGTTTTCAATATGAATAAAGAGAACCAATCCTTCATCACTCACCACAGAATCCAGGACAATGTTAAACATGATAAACACATCACACCCATTGTGGCAGTCAGCGTAGGACAGAAATAGGACTTCAAGGCCAGGGGAAACATTTTGTAGGAAAGCGTTGGGAGAGACAAGTTTGTAAATGGGAACAAAAATTCAATAATTCCAATCATGGAAAATTGGAACTTGGCATGGAATAGGCTAGAGACAGTGATGAATGAGAGTGTTTGAAGGGTAGAACTTGGGAGGTCACCTGAGAGGGAATAGAGAAGCTGAGCACAAAAGTGAGAACGGAATGGACTGACCTTTCAGTTGTCCTGAGGCAAGGTATGGTAGGGATGGAGAATACTTCAGGTGCCCTCTGAGATATCTGTGTTCCTCTAATTGTTGTCTCTTGTACACTCCTGAATGTCATTCCTCCACCACTGGTTACCACCCTTCCAGCTGCCTAAATCCTAATTCTGGATTTCAATCCCTTGACTTTTCCATTTCCAGCCTCTCTCCTCACCTTTAAGACATTTTTTACACTTCCTACACAAAGCCTACACAAAAAAAGGAGTGCCACAGTGGCATGGTGATTAGCGCTGCTGCCTCACAGCACCAGGGTTCAATTCCTGGCTTGGGTCACTGTCTGTGCGGAGGCTGCATGTTCTCCCCATGTCTGTGTGGGTTTCCTCCCACAGTCCAAAAGACGTGCTGGTTAGGTACATTGGCCATGTTAAATCCTCTCTCAGGTTACCCAAACAGATGCCAAAGTGTGGCGACTAGGGGATTTTCACAGTAACTATATTGCAGTGTTAATGTAAGCCTACTTGTGACAATTATAAATAAACTTTTAACTTTTCATCTTCTGTCCTAATTTCTCTTAATGTTGTTCTGTACTAAGATTTATTTGATAATGTTCTTACCAGTTGCTTTGGGATGTTCCACTATGCTAAAGGTACCGTATAAATAGAAATCATTGTTGTTGTTGCTGCTTTAGTTATATCAATATAGCATTTGAAGTTCAGCTGAAGGTTCCAATGAACATAGAGGTGTATTCCACTTGTACTTTTAATAAACAGCTGGGAATAAGATGGTATTAGACGTTACACACTACATAGAACCTACAGCTCAGAAACAGGTCATCCAACCCAACTTGTCTACACCAGCATTCATTCTCTACACATACAGAGGACAAGAATACAGAGTTCCTTGTGAAAGCTGAACAGATAAATGATTGTCAGTGTTTAGCTAGAAGAAGGTCTGAATCAAATCGCTACAAAATGATATATTGTGCAAAGAAAAATCAATATTTAGCATTCTTTCTGTGAATTATCTACTTACAGTGCCTGCGTGTGATTGGACAAAATACTCTGCTGCTGTATTCAACAGAAAAAAAAGCACAAACTGAAAAAGAATAAACTTGCTCCAATTAGTGTAACTTGTATTCTTTGAAGCGTTTTGTGCAGGAGTCTGCTTTTTCTTCCTTTCCATTCTCTTGCCTATAATTGGAAAACATACGAGTGGGAGAAGAAAAGCTGTGTTGATTTTTTTTTAAGCTGAATATAATAAAGGTTGCATGGAGATAGGACTGTGAATGTACTGCACAAAGTGACTGCGAACTCAAAGGGAATAATTGTTGGAGCACAAACACTGATGTTAATTTATGGGAACCAGGCCTAATTTGCATTGTTAAGGTTAATTGGAAACTAAAATCCTGCTTTATTTTCAAGAAAACAGAAAGTAAACATTAGAGGACAACTCTAAATCCTCACTAGGTACAGGGGAGGTGCCGGAGGGCTGGAGAAAGGCAAACTTAGGTCCATTATTTAGAAAGGGGTCAAAGGAAGTGCCAGACAATTATAGGCCAGTTAATCTTCCATCAATAGGGGGCAAATTAGTAGAATCAATGCTGAAAGATAGGATTAACTGTCATGTAGAAAGGCATGGACTTGTCAGGAATGATCAGTCTGGATTTGTTAAAGGCACCTCTTGCTTCACAAATTTGATTAAATTCTCTGAGACTCGATTCCTACTCGATTCTCTACCCCCTCCAACATTCCTGCCCCAGGAAAATGGGGGCAGAAAATTCTCCTCCCCCCACTCCGGAGGCTTGGGCTAATAAGTAAAAATAAGATTCACAGAAAACAAATGCCAGGCAATATCCATCTCCAACAGGGGAGAATCTAACCATCCCTTCCACTATTCAACAGTATTACCATCTCTGATTCCCCCACCATCCCCCCACCATGGAGGATTACCATTGACCAGCCATAAATATTCCGTGGCTACAATAATTCAGAGGCTGGGGATTTTGTTGTAAATAATTCAAACTTGATTTCCGAAACCAGTTCATCATCCGCACGTCAGAATTGTGATGGAGTACTTGCCTGATGAATGTAGCTCCCACAGCGCTCAGGAAGCTCAACACCATCCAGGACAAAGGAACTCACTTGATTAGCGCCACATCCACCACCTTCAACATTCACTCTCACCACCATTGACACAGCAGCAGCAGTGTGCACCATCTACAGGATGCACTGTAGGAACTCGCTAAGCCTTCTTCAACTGCACCTTCCAAACCAAGACATTTAACATCTAGAAGACTAAGGGCAGTAGACACGTGGGAATATCAGCATCTGAAAGTTCCCCTCCAAGTCACACACTATCATTACTTGGCACTATATACAGCTCCTCAACTGTCACCTGGTCAAAATCTTGGAATTCCCTCTCTAACAGCATTATTGGTCTTTCTCCACAATATGAACTACAATGGTTCAAGATAGTGACTCACCAAGGATGTTGCAGTATGATTACTAAAGCCTGGCTTTCCCAGCTACATTCAGATCCTATGAGCAAATAAAAAAAACTCCTATAAAAATGTACGCTAAGGACAGTTCTCTTGGGTCTTTCACATCTTCAGCTCCCATCATAACATTATACACCTGTCCACCAATTTTGCAACTCCTTCCAGACTAATAAGTCCCAAGAGTTAAAATAATTCAGGTCTTACACTCAATTCACTCTGGGATTTCATAGAATATCATAGAAATCATAGAAACCCAACAGTGCAGAAAGAGGCCATTCGGCCCATTGAGTCTGCACTGACCACAATCCCATCCACTACTCCCATATCCATACATATTTATCCACTAATCCCTCTAACCTACACATCTCACGACACAAAGGGGCAACTTTTAGCATGGCCAATCAACTTAACCCGCACAACTTTGGACTGTGGGAGGAAACCAGAGCACCCGGAGGAAACCTATGCAGACATGAGGAGAATGTGCAAACTCCACACAGACAGTGGCCCAAGTTGGGAATTGAACCCAGGTCCCTGGAGCTGTGAAGCACCAGTGCTAACCACTGAAGCAGACTTGGATTCCTGTCTGTGTGGAGTTTTCATTCAAGACTTCGATCACTGTCTGTGTGGAGTTTGCACATTCTCCTTGTGTCTGCATGGGTTTCCTCTGGGTGCTCCGGTTTCCTCCCACAGTCCAAAGATGTGTGGGTTAGGTTGATTGGCCATGCTAAATTGACCGTAGTTGCACAGGTTAGAGGATTAGCAGGTAAAATACGTATGAATGTGGGGATAGAGCCTGGGTGGGATTGTGGTTGGTGCAGACTCGATGGGCCAAATGGCCTCTTTCTGTACTATAGGGTTTCTATGATAAATATCACAGCTAGGGGCAATTTCCTCCCTGGCCTCCCACAACGTCCTGGGATACACTTCATCAGGTCTCGGGGATTTATCTACCTTGATGTACTTCAAGACTTCCAGTACCTCCTTCTCTGTATTATATACATTCCTCAAGGCATCACTATTTATTTCCCCAAGTTCCCTAACATCCATGCTTTCCTGAACAGTAAATGCTGATAAGAAAAATTCATTTAGGATCTCACCCATTTCTTGTGGATCCGCACATAGGTGACCTTGTTGATCCTTAAGAGGTCGTACTCTCTACCTTGTTACTCTTTTGCCCTTTATGTATTTGTAGAACATAAGAACTAAGAGCAGGAGTAGGCCATCTGGCCCCTCAAGCCTGCTCCGCCATTCAATAAGTTCATGGTTGATTGTTTTGTGGACTCAGTTCCACTTACCCGCCTGGTCACCATGACCCTTAATTCCTTTACTGTTCAAAAATTTATCTATCCTTGCCTTAAAAACATTCAATGAGGTAGCCTCAACTGCTTCACTGGGCAGGGAATTCCACAGATTCACAACTCTTTGTGTGAAAAAGTTCCTCCTCAACTCAGTCTTCATTCTGCTTCCGCTTATTTTGAGGCTATGGCCCAAGAAGCTCTTTGGACTTTCCTTTGCCTTATCTGCCAAAACAATCTTGTGTCCCCTTTTTACCCTCCTTATTTCTCTCTTAACTCTACTCCTACAGCCCCTATACTCTTCAAGGGATTCACTTGATCCCAGCTACTTATGCATGTCACATGGAGTTGTTGGCTATGTCATATGGGGTTGTTGGCTCTTTCTTCTTCTTGACCAGGGCCTCAATATCTCGAGGCATCCATGGTTCTCTAAATCTGCCAGCCTTCTTGCTGCATTTCAACAAACATATTGCCCAAAAAAAGCTTTACTAAGATCTCTACAGCTCTTCAGGCATGGAGGGAAATCACAAGATAAATCCTCCACCTCTAGATGTCACTTTACCATAGCCAACAACTCCTGGGTCTATACCTGCTGTGCTTGTCCAATTATGCCATTTTGCGACAGGGTGGAGTTTGAATGAACCAATCCATGACAACAAGGTCCAGAATTTTCACCAGTTTATTTCACTCAGGCTGCTGCCACAACCCATATGTGCTCCATCAGAACTTCACAGGCCAAGGCTTCAAACTATCAAGTTCTCACCATCGGAAAAAATGCCCAATATCACCCTTCAGCAATTGGTAGTTCCAAATATTGCTCCCTTACTCAATGTCATTTACTTGGCCATTATTATTTTTACTTTTCTTCTGACTCTGCATATCATTTGACAGAACATTCATATCGACATTTACTCTTTTCAGCAGTAATCTAGGCCAGGTGGCTGCACTTCTGTTCTCCTGGATCATCCCAACACCAGTTCCCAAATCAAATTTGGGAATACAGCCTCGGTTCCTGCCATTAGTCATGATATTAAATTTCTTCCTTCCTGGAGCAGTAAAACTTATAATCGGCGTGTGTTATGCTAATGTGCAGTGTATAAATGCTTTCAGACTTTACTCCATCATTGTGAGTCTTATCCTTGCTCAGAACACCAAAATCCCACTATTAACACCAGATACAATAAGCTGAAGCAGAACCAGGATTCATTTATCATTTAGATCCTCGGACTAGAATTCCAAATGCATGAGGTTCATTTACCCACCACAGTTATGTTCCTAAGTCCTGCAACTAACCAGACAACAACATATACTTTCTAATCAAGTCTCTTTCTCTGCATGCTCCTGCTTTCTCTAGAACAAAGAACAGAAACAGCCCGGGAAACAGGCCCTTCGGCCCAACGAGCCCGCGCCGCCATCCCAACACCACCAGTCCCCCGTCCACCCATGACCCTTGCCTAATGTTTTATGGCCATCCATAGGTTCCTGTCAACTCCGTTCCCCTCATCTGCAGCTCCAGATTTCTTTGGGCTCAGTGGCTCAAACTCACAAAAGATTTTGAACTACGCAAGCACCGTCTCTGCTCTCTTGACTCTTCTCTCACTCTTTCAGGGATCAGTGCTGGGACCTTTGCTGTTTGCAATATACATAAATGGTTTGGAGGAAAATGTAACTGGATTGATTAGCAAGTTGGCAGACAACACAAAGGTTGGTGGATTTGCAGGCAGAGATGAGGACCATCAAAGGATACAGCAGGATATAGATCAGTTGGAGACTTATGGGGAGAGGTAGCAAATGGAGTTTAATCCGGAAAAATGTGAGGTAATGAATTTTGGAAGGTCTAATACAGATAGAAAATATACAGTAAATGGCAGAACCTCTTAAAAGCATTGATAGAGAAAGGGATCTGGGTGTACTGGTACACAGGTCACTGAAAGTGGCAATTCAGGTGAGAATGTAGTCAAGAAGGCATACGGCATGTGTGCCTCAATCGGCCAGGGTATTGAGTTTAAAAATTGGCAAGTCATGTTGACCCTTTATAGTTAGACCACACTTAGAATATAGCGTTCAACTCTGGTCGCCACACTACCAGAAGGGTGTGGAGGCTTTGGAGAGGGTACAGAAAAGATTTACCAGGATGTTGTCTGGTATGGAGGGCATTAGCTATGAGGAGAGGTTGGAGAAACTCAGTTTGTCCTCACTGGAGCGACAGAGGTTGAGAGGAGATCTGATAGAAGTCTATAAGATTATGAGAGGCATGAACAGAGTGCATAGTCAGAAGCTTTTTTCCAGGATGGAAGAGTCAATTACTCGGAGGCAGATTTTTTACAGAGAGTAATGGGTGCCTGGAACTCGTTGCCGGGGGAGGTAGTGGAAGTGGATACAGTAGTGACTTTTAAGGGACGTCTTGGCAAGTACATGAATAGGATGGGAAGAGAGGGTTATAGTCCCCGAAAGGGTAGGGGGGAGTTGTTGGAATTCACTTGCATTCTATGCATTACACTGTCCATGCATATCTCTATGCAAATCAAGTACATTATGGGCCATATCTTCCTGGTTTACCAGTGTCAAATTTGGGGGTACTCTAGTGATGCTGGAGTTCCCAGGTAAGGCTTAACCCGGCAATTGTCCAGAAGGGCCAACTTCCCTTGGACAATTGTGTTGGGCAGTGAACTATTTGACAAAGCAATTTAAATTGCTAACTTTGTATGGTTCTGCCTATTTTACCTTCATAGTTAGTCAGAAAGAGTTAGAAAGATAAGGCATTTCTAACTTCAGAGCTGAAGCTGCCCCAATACGACACCAGACTCCAACTGCCCACATCCCCTCATCTCCTCTGACTCCTTCTTCCCCATCACCTGATCCAACTCTGTTCTTCCAATCTCATATTCGAATCCCCACCCTCACTTACCTTCTCCCTTTCAATAGTCCCTTTAAACACCTACTTTACAGCAGTGAGCGCAGTGAAGAGGGATGTTTCCCTTACGTTGCCCTTCATTTACACCACACTGTTACAGTCAGATGCACCTTTCACTTTTACTGTCACATCTGGCCTGGGTAAGGAAAGTTGGGCAAGATGGGGCTTTGCAATTACACCCAAGATAAGTCCCTCAGGAATGACAATCCACCAGTGATTGCCATTCCGAATATGGGCCAATATCTTCACCATAGGAGAGGTTAAATTTATGAGTAGGATAAGCCATTTCGTGAAGGATAAATCATTGTTGATTTTGCTACTGTCTTGGATGGGAGCAATGGCCTTGCTGATATGTTTCAATCTTGGCTCTCACTTAATGTGTTTTGTTCAAATTATGACTAAATTATGAACAATATAGTAACAGATGAATATAATTGATGAATTATGTACTCTCTAACTGTAACATGATCAAGAAACAGTGCAAGATGTTACAATCTTCCAACAAGATATATCTGAAAGTTTTATCTGCATCTAACACATCTACCATGCTGACGATGTATCCGAATACAAACATAAGATTAATCAAACTCCAAAAGCATATTTATCTGAATGTGGCTTCTGTTTCCAACTAGTAGAATCAAAGGCACCCAAAACAAATCTTGACAATATTGGAACTGAATAAGGTAGGTGGCATTTTGAGATTTTTTTTTTACACTGCACGATAATTTAAAGCAGATTACATTAATTCAACTACCTTACATGCATCTGTCCCAATTTTCAATTTCAAATAAAGGTCTCAGGAGACAGGAGGCGAAGTGAATACTTCTTTTTTTCCACATCTTGTATATTTATATGCTAAATTAAAGAAATGACTGCCAAGTTAACAAAAAAGAAAATGCTTCATTTTGTCACATGGTACATATGTGTAGAAGCCTATTCCTCACATTCTGCACATAGACTCCATTGGCTGCATTTCAAAACATCCTTCATTTAAAAGTAGGACTTGACACCTAAGTCCCTAAGCTGTTTATCCAAAGAAAAATTCATTGTCTACTTCTGCCAGCAGCAGACCTCATGTTCACTTGTACTGTGTTACATTGAGTGTAATGTGTGCCACTGTGAGTCATTCGGTAACTTCCTCTAGATTGGTGGTGCAAGGGACAGCATGAGTAATGGTAAGAGCCTGAACTAGATACTGGGGTGGAGAAGTGGAAGAGATGGTGTTGGCATGGGTTGCTGAAGAGCAAAGTTTACCTCGCTTTCCATTGGAATGGGATTTTATTGCTGCAAGTAATTCAGGAAAAGTAATAACATCAGCAGTTCATGACGAATCTGCTGCTAACACTTGTTTGTTTCCACACCCAACTCTTTTTAATTGCCTTTTCCTCCCAATGACGGAGAGGTTACAAGTTTGGATGGGTGTCCATTTTGCAACTTTCTTCTTTATGTCATCAACCATCTTGTCTTTGAAAACTACGTCCCTCTGCAAACCATACCTTCAGTAAAATCCAGTTAACATGATATAGCCCATCATGGGTATGACGATAGATACATGCAACAAGCAATTTTATGCCCTGTGAACTTTTAGCCAGAGACTGCATGTACAAATGAGAGGACGTTACTCTTGTCCTTTGTGCTACCTCCTCATACCTGGTGTAAAGCACTCCAAAACCTTTCCCATCCAACATCTGAGAAATGCGGAAGGCAGAAAAAAATTGCACACAATTAGCTCATTGACAATCTCAAGAATTTGTTGATCAGTAATTTCAGTGCCCAGTTACCTTCCAGAATTCTGAAACTGGCATGATGACATGATATTTTTGGCCCAATTTCACCATGCTATAATTCATATTTGCACAGGGGAGAGGTCCACTTGACTTATGGCCATAAAATTTAGCCCTTTATTTCAAACCAATCACTCCAAACATCAATAGAGCTACTATCTGCATCACCCCATCGATTTGATTTGATTTGATTTATTATAGTCACACATATTAGTATACAGTGAAAAGTATTGTTTCTTGAACTATACAAAGCATACCATACATAGAGAAGGAAAGGAGAGATTATAGAATGTAATGTTACATTCGTAGCTAGGTTGTAGAGAAAGATCAATTAAATGCAAGGTAGATCCTTTCAAAAGTCTGATGGCAGCAGGGAAGAAGCTGTTCTTGAGTCGATTAGTAAATGATCTCAGACTTTTGAATCTTTTTCCTGATGAAGAAGGTGGAAGAGAGTATGTTCGGGATGCGTGGCGTCTTTAGTTTTGCTCGCTGCTTTTCCAAGGCAGTGGGATGTGTAGAGTGGGTGGGAGGCTGGTTTGAGTGATGGACTGGGCTTCATTCATGACCCTTTGTAGTTTATGGTGGTCTTGGACAAAGCAGAAGCCATACCAAGCTGTTATACAACCAGAAAGAATGTTTTCTATGGTACACCTGTAAAAGTTGGTGAGAGTCTTAGCAGACCTGCCAAATTTTCTTAGTTTTCTGATAAAGTAGCGACATTGATGGGCTTTCTTAACTATAACATTGGCATGGAAGGACCAGGACAGATTGTTGATGATCTGGACAACTAAAAATATTAAGCTCGTGACCATTTTTACTTTGTCTACTTGATGCAGACAGGGGCATTGTTCTCCACTATGCTTCCTGAAGTTAATGACTATCTCCTTCGTTTTGTTGACATTTGGGTGATACAAATAATTATCATAATTACCAATCCATTGAGATAGACAAGGGGCACCTTCACAGTTTCTCAATACTTCAAAGCAAGTGATAAATATATCTGGGCAGCTGGCTAAGATCATAGAATCCGAGGCTGGAATTTTATTGGCCTGCCAGCCATAGTAATTGGAGTGGGGAAGAGCAGAGCATGGGAAGGTCTGTTGATCTCGGGCAGGGTTTTACAGTTTCAGGATAAGCAAGAATGTAGAATCCCGCCCATAGAATCTCCACAGTACAGAAGGAGGCCATATGGTGCATTGACTCTGCACTGACTCTCCAACAGAGCATCTTACCCACACCCAGCTCCCACCTTATCTCCGTAAACCCATGCATTTACCCCGCTAACCCATCTAATCTACATATCTTGGGATACTAAGGGGAAATTTAGCATAGTCGATCTACCTAACCTGCACACCTTTGAACATTTTGGATGTCAAACTTACTCGAGGCACCGCATTTCCACCACTCAGACTGAATCAGAACTCAGGAGGAATGGTACCTAATATACCTAAATAAATAAAAGATGATTCGAGGATTCTTTTTGAAAACGTGTAAAGGCACTCCAAAATTCTAGACATGTCTTTTACTTTCAGGTGAATAAAAAAGTGGTGTGAATTTTATTTTTTGCATGTTCATTTGCTTTCCATACGAATTGATTTATTGTTGTAAGTTTGACTTATCGTTTAACCTGACAGCGCAGTGCAACACAAAGCGCAAGTGAACATCGATGGATGAGATTAGAAGCGCACATTGGCATCGGACAAGTCGTCTTTCAAAAATATCTCAGTAGTGCAGTAATTTTTAATTGGTGGCACACAAATCCATTCACTACATACATAACATGATCAGTTTTAGCTCATTGGCTCTGCCTATGGAAAGTCTGCTTTTGCTATAAGCATTAATAAAGGAATTTGGGAGAAAGTCCAAATTGTTTAAAAAAAATGCCAACAACTTTGCTTCAGTTCACACTAATGAAAGCAATGTCTAACTCATTATGTAAAATTCAAATTTTAATTTGCAGTTGCTGAACTGTTTAATTTGAATTTTTACAATTAACATCTCATTGGATTGTTCTAAAGATTATTTTTGCCTTCATGCAAATTTCTTTCTTGTAATAATTGTGACCGTAAATTTAGTCTGAACTGTAGACTGGCACCATGTTGATTTTCCATCTACCTTTGCTTGAATCAGAGAAACACAATAAATTCCACAGGAGTACTTGAGTATTAAATGTGCTGAAGTAACCTCTATTTACTGCCTGAACAGCTTGAACAGTTGTAATTTTTCCAATGCCTTTTCTTGGTTAAGATTTAGTATGTTTTATTTTCAGAATTCTTTAGCAGCTAACTTTGGGCTGCATTTTCCTGGCCTGGCAGAGTTAGGATGGGAGGCTGGGAAGGTCATGTCGGGACTGCTTCCTGACATCTTCCTATTGCTGTTCATTTTTTCCCGGATGGCCAGGGCAAGAAAAGGTCAGCCATCTTCCAGCAGATGACATCTAACTGAGATAGTTTACGATGCTGATTAAAAGAAACTTTGTTCAGTGTTTGCAATTTGATTGAAGGTGCATAAGTCCCATCGAGATTTTTCAGCTCTCCAGCTGCAATGAGGTGACTATTCAGTGAGAGGTGATCGTTGCCTATTACTGACAGGCAAAAGGAGTGCAGCATTTCCAAATGGGAAGACTTGTGGCTGCTATTTGGAGTGTACTTTGAATACATCTGCAGAGTGTCATTGACTACATACACATTGACCAGAATTTTCCCTTCCCACCCGCCATGGGAATTGTAGCGCGTGGACCCAGACCATACAAAGTTCCATTAAACTCGGATGGGATTTTCCAATCTTGGGTGAGCACGGCCGAAAAATCCTGCCCATTGCCTCAACTCACGTGAACTCAGCCATTTTCATGAAACAAAAGCAACTGCACTCTCTCAATGTGCAGCTGGTGTCAGACCATAGGGAGTGTAACATACAAGTCAGTACTGATAATGCTGCCAGCGATGATGATTCCTTCACTCTACAGCACTTTTCTCTGCCATCTGTATTTTTACCCATCACAGTAAATGAAAGCCTGGGCTACTGAGCAACTAAGGTTATCCACTCAGGGCATGGTTCATGATTCCTGTCTTAATTCCATATGTATGTGCACAGTCACCCTACAATGTGAACCATGCTAGCGCATGGAACACTATGGGCACACAATCAGCGTTCTTAATCTACATTACTACTGCCTAGGCTGCTCTAGTTTTTAATTCTATATGCGCTAATTTTGTTTCCTAACCTCCCATGTGGGACCTTATCAAAAGCCTTCTACAAATCCAAATATACCATATCTACTGGTTCTGCCTTATCTATTCTACTAGTAACATCCTGAAAAAATACCAATAGGATTGTCAAACATGATTTCCCTTTCATAAATGGACTCTGCCCAATCCTACCATTATTTTCTAAGTGCTCTGGTATCACATCCTTTATAATAGGTTCTAGAAATTTCCCTAACATTGAAGTTAGGCTAACAGGTCTGTAATTTCCTGATTTCTCACCCCCTCCTTACTTAAATAGTAGGGTCACATTTACCAGCTTCCAATCTGCAGGGACCATTCCAGAACGTATAACATTTTGGAAGATGGTCACAAGTGCATCCATTATCCCTAAACCAATATCATCAACAACTAATTTCTCCAGCACTACTTTTTTTTACTAATACTAATTTATTTCTGTTCTTCTTTCTTGCTAGTAGTCCAGTACAATAGGAAGAAAGCAGATCTATCATTCCAGATAGTGCACACTGAATAAATTCCCCTCACGTCAGCTGAAACAAATCCAAAGATAACCTGGCAACCCTTCATGTACCAGAAGAGATTTGCAGTGTTTCGCATGAAACAAAACAATTGACAGCTGTACAGATTCTGAAAAATTGTGAAAATGTTTTCACCAGTCTTTGAGGTCGTCCTGGTGAACAACATCTTAAAGGCAATGAAAGTGTAAGGCCAACTCAACATCTACCAAGGAGAGTTCCAACAGCCCTCCAACTCCAGCCTGAAAGCAAATGAACATCTTGCTCAGATCAAACAAACTACCCACGGTGGTACTGTAGTTAGCACTGTTGCCTCACTGCGGCTGGGACCCGGGTTCAATTCCGGCCCCTGGTCACTGTCTGTGAGTAGTTTGCATGCTCTCATGGTGTCTGCGTGGGCCTCTTCTGTTGGCTCCGATTTCCTCCCACAGTCCAAATCTGTGTGGGTTGGGTTGATAGGCCATGAGAAATTGACCGTGTTGTCAGGGAGTTTAGCAGGATAAATATGTGGGGTTATGGGAATAGGGTGGGATAGTGATCTATGCAGACTTGATGGGCTGAATGGCCTCCTTCTGCACTGTAAGGATTCTATGATTCTATAATACGAGGCTCTTCAAGTGCCAAAGGAAGTAGTGATGACAGGATGGCCCGAAACCATCAAGGCCACACAAATTACGGTAAGAGAGTATTGGACACACAGAGACGAAGTGATTGCACAAGATGCCATCTTGTACAAAGGTACTAGGGTTATTCTCCCAAAGTGAGAAAAGAGATGCTGAAGTGCATCCATGCAAATCAACAAGGAATTGCGTCTAGTCTGAGGATGGTGAGAAGAAGGTTCTAATGGTCAAACATGTGCAATGAGAACAGGCATTGCAATGCTTATAATGAACATTGAGCTAAGCAAATTCAAGAGTTCTTCTTGACGCATGCCATCCCAGACAGACCATGGGCTGGAGTTTCTGACTGTTCCTGTCGGCAGGATCATCTGGACCTGTTGACGCCAAGACATCACCATGGGTTCCCAGGAGGTGAAGGATGTGAACAACAGGAAACTTGGTTAACAGCAGCAGAACCAGGAGATCCTACCACCAGCCAATGACAAGCCACCTCCATCACCATAACCACTAAAACACACCATGGGGAGCAGTCGGGAATGTGTGTGTGGCGGGGGGGTGGAAAATCCTACCCCCCTGTTGAATGTTGGATAGATTTCTTCACTCTGATTGGAATTGATGATCTTTTCAGAATTGAGTACAATTCAGAGGGCTGGAAATGAGAGTAGCTGACCCATGTTGAATGTTGGATAGATTTCTTCATTCTGATTGGAATTGATTATCTTTTCAGAATTGACTACAATTCAGAGGGCTGGAAATGAGAGTAGCTGACATCAGTGAATACCAGTAAGAGTGCAGGAAGCCTGAAAGCACATTTCAAGCATCATAATATTTCTGACATTGTGACGAGCGACAACAGACAAGTGACAACCTCAGACACTCTATGAGTGAATTGGTATTGCACACTATCTCCACACTATCCTCAGTCAAATAGAAAAGCTGAGGCAGTGATGAAAATTGGCAAACGGGCCATTAAAAATCAACAGGATCCAGTGCAGATGTGTACAAGGCAATTATGGAGTGGAGTAGCAAATCTACGGAAGACCAAGTCCAGCAAGTAACATCGCACCGCACCCTGACAGCTCTTCCAACAGCTAAAAACATATTGAAACCAGAAGCAGTCATAAAAATGAGTTTCAAATTGAAGTGAAGCACCAGAAAGCTAGTCTAACTTCACTTTGACAAAACTTCAAATCGCTGCCAAAGCTGAGAGTTGGAGCATCAGTCAACAAAAGTCCTCCGCTGACTTGGCTACTTGGGACCTGCGTAGCGATGTTGTCACCTTGATTGTGCATAGTGAAAATGAAAGACCAGGTTGCCATAACCACAGACACATACAAGCAGTCAGAGAATCTGCCCCTGCGCAGCAAACAGCTAATGAAGCAGATTTGTTTGAACCAACTGGACAAGAACTGAACAGCCATCAGTCCCAGAGGTTAACCATTCCCCAACAAATGCAATGGATTATCAGCAACAATTACCACAGCAGGAATACTTGTCACTGCAACATCACTCCCCATGGAAACAACACCATCCCAGGAACCAGCAGACACCAGGTGAACAGCCAACAGCAGCTCATATATGTACCATAAGAGACCTGCTTTAAAGACCATGTATGCAATGTACTTGTAAAGATAAACAAAGTTGGAACACACAGGTAAGAACAATTTTTTTTGTTCATGTGTGATAATTTTCTTTATGAACTATCTATCTTGCAATTGATAGCACATGCATTTTTTTTATGGAAAAGGGGATAATTGCATAAATGCCTTTGCTGAATAAAGCAACATGTTGCTGAATCTTTTCTCTTGCACTGATCAGGCCAGATACAAGAATATCACATTTCAAAGGCAACAACTGTTTGTACTGCATGAGAAAACTGATTGGTTGGCAAGTTGGCACTGATTGGTTAAGGTGTTATCATGTCAAATGCACCAGGGAGCTATTGCCTCCATACTTTGATTTATTCAAAAAAGGGACAACGTCTGGACATATTCCTTTTGTCTGCAGAGGATAAGTCCCTGCCTATTAATATATGTGACTTCTAGCAAGGTGAAATGAGCTACAATGCAAGCTGGACTGATAATCTTATATCTATTGTTAAAGTCATTCTTAGCACACTCAGGGTTGTTTAGAAAATGCTGCCCAATCTCAGAATTACACCTAACGTTAGACGTTGTACCTGAAATTTTCCAGCTGTTCTTGCAGTTTTGCCAACGGCAAACCCCTCCACAGGTTCCTCGGCGGCGGAATATAGGAACAATGGGAAAACCTGTAGACCTCCACGGGCTGGAAGATCCTGTCACCAGGTGGGCTGACTCTGTTGCTGCAAAGAACACATCGTGGGAGGTTGGAAAATCCCACTCCATGTTTTGAGTTTTGCAAGTACGGGTTGGTCATGTGTGGTCAGTACTTCACCTATTGCAAACAAGCAAAGGGATGTGCTGTTTGATAATATCTGCCAATCGTTCGGATGTGCTGCCTACACATCTGGCATTGCACCAGCATTGAAATTCTTGTACTACGTTACTAGTAACTCCCAGGTGCATTTGTTCCAAGTAGGCATGGAATGGGAAACTATTAAAAGAGCCAATAAGAAGGAAATATCCACAATGATGAGCAAAAGGTGCCCTAAAGTTTAGGTTAGAACCATACATCACAGTTGGGTGGAACCAACAAAGCCATGAAATAGTTTACCTGGTCTAGCAGTTTGTGATTTTGAAGATGGTTTCCTGCTATGGCAAGATTCACTTTGATCAGCGCAAATGTTCAGTACAATTGGCAATACCTTGATCAAGTGGATTATCCCACGACAGGTAGACCGCTCCCAGGTATCAATCTCAGCTATAAAAGAAGCTGAAAGAGTCAGAAACTGCTAACAAAGTTAGCAAAACACAAGCAACAAAAAGATATGTGAATTTGCATCTCCAAAAAACTGATTTGCTTCTATATCCTTTCATTACACTGAAAAGGCACTTTAATTAATTTGATTGCAGATACATTTTCAGTGGCCGATCTGAAATCATTTGGTATGAAAATCATATATTTTCTAACTTCTGCACTGTCACTATTCCATCCTTCTATTAATGTGCCAGGTTAAAATGAAGGCAACATGTAGCAATGTAATCTTCAGAACAGAAATAAACTGCAGCAGTACGTATCTGCATTGCAGCAAAATGTCTGTCTTGCAAAATACAAGACAAACATATTTTGTTTTAAATTGACTGAACAACATTTTGCTCAAATCTAAGAAAATCTGAAAAATAAAATGATGCCAACAGGCAGGACTGAAAGAATCAGTCTCCTCAAAATCAATTGTTAAATCTGACCAACTTGGAACATTTGCATTCAGGAGAAGTAGGATACATTTTCTTTGCAGAAGGGAGAACTTTAGCCATATAAATCCAAACTAATTAATCATCAATTCTAAAATTGACCATATTTATGCTACCCTGCCTTAAAAATTAAATTCAGAACTACTGGATGCAATTTAATAAAGGTTGCCAAAGCGAGCATGATGGTGAGGGCGGAAGTGGAAAGGGGGGCAGTAGTGCGTGCTAAGAATTGGGCAGGAGTACTTGCGACCAATTCTGAGCGTAGGGAAAATCTCCCTAATTTAGTGGCAGGCAGGAAGAGTCCGATGGCCCAATGCAGGAATTTCCATGTAGCCCCCTCCTCCCATCACCCAGATGTCAATTAGGCTCACAAGTAAGCCCTGATCCCATCCAAATCTAATGGTAACTCAGGGATTTAATAGGACTCCCAAAGGCCATGCAGCAAACTTTATTTCGCCTGCAGCCTTATGGGGAGCTGTTCCCCATTGACAAACTCAGTGCCTGATCATAGAGGGAGGGGCTTCTAAAAGCAACCCCCCCTTGCCCTTGCATCTAACCATCCTCCCTCCCCTCACCTGACTTACCTTTCTCCCGGAATCCCCATTACAGGCACCAAACTTCGCCCAGCGTATCTGAAGGGGTGAAATCTGCCTGACTCCTTGGTCTGGCGCTGCCTCCTGTGGCTGGTGTTGGAAGGCTTGTTGTGGTATCTCTGCATCATTGTCCTCAGGCTCATTGCAGGCACCTTCAAATGCAAGTTACTGGGTGTATAATCCCATTGTAAATCCTAGCACACCGAGGACAACATTTGCTCCTCCAGTGAGAACAGTGACTTTAAGGGCTTGGCTCTCTGATGCCAAAGTGCCCCTTTAGACCTCCAAATGCAACTGCACAGACCTTATAAAATAGTTTGACCTATAACTGTCTGTTACACTGCAGTCATTGCCGCTTATCGATTTATTTCACTAATAATGACTCATATAAGGAATTACATGAAAAACATAAGAGTAATTAGAACCAGTGGCAGTCTTAGGACATGGATTGCAAATAGGGCAGAAGGTCAGAGGCAGGGAACAAGGACGAAGGGAATGTACACTGATTGGTGAAATATGACAAGCGGAGTCCCTCAGGACTCTGAAGCAGGGTTTCAGTTTTTCATCATATATATTAATGACTGGGAATCAGGAATAAGGAGTTGTATATCTAAGTTTGCAGAGGTACTAAGTTAGATGGTGCAGTGAATACTGCACCTGGGAGCAGACAATTAAATTGGTACAGAGTAATTGGCAAAACTATGACAAATGGAGTTCGATGTGGGGCAGTGTGATGTAAGGAAGAAAATAAAGACTTGTATTTTATAGTGCCTTTGAAACCTTCAGAACATTTCAGAGAGCTAAACGGGTATTTTGTGAAGTGTAGTCACTCCTGCAATTTGGGAAACCTTGCAGCTAATTTGTGTACAGCAAGGACAAAGAGCAATGTAATCATAAGCAAATAATTTGTTTTATTAATGTTGATTAAGGGATAACTACTGACCAGGATAGCAGTAAGAAACCTTCTCTGCTTTAATTCAAAATAACACTGTGAAATTTTTTTACATTGACCTGTAAGTGGAGATGGGGCCTCAATTTAACTTGTCATGTAAAAGAAGGTGCCTTTGATTACCCTGCACTCCCTCAGGACTGCACTGGATGTTTGTCTAGATGCTATGCTCAAATCTCAAATGCGTTGGAGAGGCAGGAGTTCCATCACTGATCCTTGCATGGGCTTTATTTGTGGTATTGTGCTTCTGGCACAGGCTCACAGCCATTTTAGTAGTTCAATTTCATGTAGAAGACTCTAGCCTGGGCCGGATGTCATCATCTGCGTGCCTCCTTCTGCCTGACTCTTTGGTCTGGCGCTGCCTCCTGTGGCTGGTGTTGGAAGGCTTGTTGTGGTACCTCTGCATCAGGCTCATTGCAAGCATCTTCAAATGCAAGTTACTGGGTGTGTAATCCCATTGTGAATCCTGGCAGGACAACACTTGCTCCTCCAGGGAACATTGTGACTTTAAGGGCTTGGGTCTCTGACTGCTAAAGTGCAGTTTATTGTGAGAGGGAATAACCTCTTAGACCTCCAAATTATTCTGCCCGAATCCAGAAAAGAGCAATGGAGTGAACTCTAATGAGCTCCGGCTCCAAAAGAGTACCAGCTCAGAAAAACCCCCTCAAAAGCCATCAGGTTTCACTGGACAGATTTCAGAAGTCACAGGAGACCCTTGAGAGTTTTTTCACCAAAATCAAACCAAATTCAGCATTTCCAAGTGCAATTCCTGCCTCCAGAGGGAGACAAAAATATTGATTTTTATTTATAAAGCCCATGATTCAATATGCCTTTCCACCATTTTCTCAATGTGCCCCGCCATCTTGAACAATTTGTGCACCTATACTCCCAGATCCTCTGTCCTTGCAAAACCTGTTGAATTGTACCCTTTATTCCTATTGCCTTTCCTTATTCTTCCAACCAAACATGCATCATTTCTCAATTCTCAGCATTAAATTTAGTTTGTCAGGAAAGGCAATGGCCTACTGATATTATCGCTGGCCTATTAATCCAGAAACACATCTAATGTTCTCAGGCCCCGGGTTCGAATCCTGCCATGGCAGATGGTGGAATTTGAATTCAATTTAAAAAAAGCTGGAATTAAGAATCTACTGATGACCACGGGACCATTGTCGGTTGTCGGAAAAACCCATCAGGTTCACTTATGAAGCAAATCTGCCATCCTTATGTGGTCTGGCCTACATGTGACTCCAGAGCCACAGCAATGTAGTTGACTCTTAACTGCTGTCCAAAAGGGCAACTAGGGATGGGCAATAAATGATGGGCTGCTAATGATGCCCATGTCCCACGAATGAAAAAGAAAAAAATTTATCTGTTCATTCTCCAATCTATCCATTTCCTCTTCAAACCTATCACTATCCTTCTCAAACCCCTAAAACTTCTGAGTTTTGTGCCATTTGCAGATTTGCAATGATGCTCAGCAGATCAAAGCGCAGTTCATTAGCAAAGATCAGGATCAGTGGTCAGTTTTAGGATCAGTGACCCTAAAACCGACCACTGGGGAACCCCACTTTTTACTTTCTTTCAGTCCAAAAAACAACTGTTAGCTCTCAGTTTCCCGTCACTCTGCTGGCTTCATTTTCATGCTGTCACTTTCCAATTTATCCCGTGTGTTTCAATACTGCTGACAAGTCTTCTTTGCTATAAAAGTCCATACTTTATCAAATCCATTTGAAAATCCACTTATACCACATCAGCTACATTATCTAAATCAATCTGCTCTGTTATCTCATCAAAACACTCAATCAAGATAATTAAACACAATTTGCCTTTCACAAATCTGTGCTGGTTTTCCTTAATTAATCAACACTCGTCCAGGTGAATCTTAATTTTGCCCCGATATATCATTTCTAAAAGCTTTCCTATCACTGAGATTAAACTGAATGACTTGTAATTCCTGAGTTCATCCTTTTTTGAACAAAGTCACAACATTTGCCGTTCAATGAAGGAGATTATCATCGACTTTAGGAAGCATAGAAAAAATGCCCCTGTCTATATCAGTGGGGACAAAATAGAAAGGGTCAAGAGCTTCAAGTTTTTAGGTGGGTCTAGATCACCAGCAACCTGTCCTGGTTCCCCCATGCCAACAATATAGTTTAAAAAGCCCACCGATACCTCTACTTTCTCAGACTAAAGAAGCTTGGCATGTCAGCTATGATGCTCATCAACTTTTACAGATGCACCATCGAAAGCATTCTTTCTGGTTGTATCACAGCTTGGCATGGCTCCTGCTCTGCCCAAGACTGCAAGAAACTACAAAAGGTTGTGAATGTAGCCCAATCCATCATGCAAACCAGCCTTCCATCCATTGACTCTGTCCACACTTGCCGCTGCCTCGGCAAAGCAGCCAGCATAATTAAGGACCCCACGCATCCTGGGCATTCTCTCTTCCACCTTACTCTATCGGGAAAACGATACAAAAATCTGAGGTCACGTACCAACCGACTCAAGAGCAGCTTCTTCCCTGCTGCTGTCAGACTTTTGAATGGACCTATCTCGCATTAAGTTGATCTTTCTCTTCACCCTAGCTATAACCACAACACTACATTCTGCACTCTCTCATTTTTTTCCCTATGAACAGTATGCTTTGTCTGTATAGCATGCAAGAAACAATACGTTTCACTGTAATCTAATACATGTGACAATAATAAATCAAATCAAATCAAAATCTCCAGTACTCTGGCACCATCCTTGCGTCTAAAAAGGATTGGAAGACAATGGACAGGACCTTCACAATTTCCACCCTTATTTCCCTCACCATTCTTAGATGCATCCCAACCATTCCTAGTGAAAAGTACCACCAGCCTTTTTAATAACACTCCTTTAGCCCAACTACCTCCTCCTCCACTGTGACTCTGGCAGCTAATGACAGTTTTAAAGTGCTCATTATTACCTTAAGTACGCCCTCTGCCCTCTTCCTCCATGCGTAGATTCCCTTGTTGGTAGCTAATTGGCCCAACACACTCTCTTGCTACATTTTACTTTGTAAATGTTCAAGGAAGCTTTCTGGATTTTATTTTCAGTTAATTGCCAGTCTTTTCTCATGCTCCCCCTTTGTCTCATGTTTCCCTTTTCACCTCCCCTCTGAAGCAGGGGGAATGGAAAATGAGCTAGAATGGATCGAAATAAAAAGCATGGTGGCAGATTGGGCCTAAGATCAGGAGGAACGGGAGATAAGGTGAAAGTGGAACAGAATAGGAAATGCAATGGCAGGATAGGCAGAAATTGAGAGAGAGTCATAAGTGTGAGGTCAGGGCAGAGAAGAATCACAGAGCCCAAGGGGACTAAGATTGTGATTGAGATTATTCAAAATTTTTCCAAATATTGGCAAGGCTATCAGCGCCAATGGTGGCTTTCGGCTTTCTCTGCCATATCATTCAAGACATGGAGAAAAAAATGGCAAGGGGCAGGTCTGTTGGAACAGGCTCTGACTGAGTTCACCAGCAACTGAGGATGTTAAGGATCAGGATGCCATTTTTAAAGGCCACCCCAGTGCACAAAAGTTCACTTGGAATGCCCCTTCCATGCAAGCCCACCCTTGGCAATGCCAGCCACTGCCTCCAGCACTGCCTCAGCACTGACTGGGCACTGCCCCCTAGCATTGCCCCAGGCACTATCTCTCACAATGCATTGCCACTGCCCCCTGGCACTGCCCAATTACTACACAGTTAGTGCCTGAGCAATGCACTCACCTGAGCTCCAATAGGAGGTCAGCTCGTGAGGTGCATGCCTTGGGCATCCAGTTGGGTTTCCCGCTGGTTTGTCCTCACAATGATGTGGATAGACCTACTTACAAGGTGGATTCTGATGGAGAGACCTGATAATAATATGCTAATATATGGAAATGATGTTTACAATGTTAAAAATCAGGAAATGCGTTATGTCACTGGGGACAATCGAACATATGTGTATATTGATGTGAAATGCAATTTCAACATCTCGCAAGATTATCCGCTGCTGTCCCCAAACCTGCCCGAATAAAACAGAATAAAACCTGGCCTACATTTTAAGGTAAGGATCTCTAAGCTATGGACTAGGATAATAAAGTTGTGTTTCAAATCTTAAGTTTTTTTAAGTCTTATATTTTATTTCTGATCAGTTTAGCTTGAAGTCCAATAACTAGAGACATGGTAGAGAACTCTAGTTCCATTAGATGCATATGTTGCTTCAAACGAACTCCAGGACCATTCTCATGTTCTAAACAACCGCTTGTGCAGGAAACGCTATCAGCTGGAGCAGATCAAGTTTTAAAGATGTAGCCACGAGACTGACAATTTGTGGATAGCACATTTCTAGACCCGCCAGCTAAAGGGTGTGCCGGCAAAAAGGGAACGGGTGGACCTCAAGATAGTTAAGCAGCATCAGGCAACTGGTGCAAGGTTCCCCTGAATGCATCCTACATTCCTGAATACTAGTGGGGGAAATTGTTATTCTCGGGAATGCAACCAGAGCCAGATCCATAGCTCAGTGGCTGTCTTAGCTGTGTGGGTGGGGGAAAGAGGAATATTAGGAAATCAACTGTGATAGGGGATTCTATAGTTAAGGGAGAAGCACTTCTGTAGATGCAGACCTGAGTCCAGGAGAGTGCATTGCCTCCAGATAATCCTCTATTCTCACCTGTCCCTTCACAATACAGCACCGACAAAGATGTTGAGTCCCTGAAAGTGGGCCCATTGGATCGAGCACATGCAGATTTTGGAATATCTAATGAGCTGTGTGATTGTCGCATGCAGCATAAAAATCTGGTGACATTGTGGGGTCTCAGGGACAACACAGATAAACGTATCTGCAAGCCTGACAAAGGGGGACAGACTAGTCATTCTAAATAAATACAATTATGTTGACAAAATGCTTGCTGCTCTTAATAATGGTTCAAAATTCATATCTATTGAATCTGCTGCCAAGTACAGTTCCGCAGCCTTGCTCAAAACAAGCCACAAAAATAGTTGTTAGGCTTGCGTGAGAGTATCAAGCTTCCTTGAAATTATGATAGAACTCATCCTCATGGTTTGCTATTTATGGGGGTTGCCAAAGATATGGACAAGCAATGTCCCAATGTGTCCTATTCTATCAATGACTGGTTCTGCACAGCATAAATTGGTCAAGGATTCCTTAACCTCCATGTGGGCTATATGTAACCTAGCTGTCCATGAGCTGCTTGGTGGTTGAAACCAAGAACTTTCTGTGTCAGGTCTTTCACCAGGTGTTTGTTTTTGACTTCTTGAGAGCACCGTTCATTTTTCTAAGCTTCTTCAGATTTGAAATCATGCTGTCTACAATTTTACGCATGGGTTCAAAATGACTAATGTAACTTCAAGCATGTTGGTGAGATCCTGGTGGATGGAAAAGTGTTTATTTTCTTCAATCTGTTAAGCTTCATGGAGAGCTGCTGCAACACAGCAGATCAGTGGAGGAGTGATGTGTGCCAGCAGGAATAACAAGAGTGTTGGGGTTCAGGGTTCCAGTGATGTATCTTATTGCAGTGCTCAGTTGAACAACCAGTCAAGAGTAACCACTTCTGGTCCATACCAGTGCTCAGTACTCAGCTATGGAGTACATACAGGCCATCACTAAAGTTTGTAGTGCTGAGGCTCCCCAGCAGGTGTCAGTCAGTTTCTGGATCAAGTTGACTCTTGACTTCACCTTGGTGGCTGCCTTCTTCAGATGGTTGCGGAAGGTTAGCACATGATCTGGCTTTACTCCGAGGTAAGACAGACTGGGTTGATATTGTACACCATTGTTGCACAAGGTCAAATTCAGGATGCGTTTAGCATTCTTGTTATCAAGATGAAACGCGGTAACTTGTTTTGTGCGGGGTTTATTTTGACCCTCCGTTACTGGAAGTGCTTAGACATGACGTTGAAGTTCCAGTTCAAAGTGAGTTTGATGTGCTTGAATAAAAGCAAAGTACAGCACTTGCTGGAAATCTGAAATAAAATGCTCGAAAACTCAGCAAGTCTGGCAGCATCTGTTGTCGAAGGTGGCTTCTTGTGTTGCCAGCAGGATTATCTACATATACAAATTTGTGTGACTTTGTTGGCGGCATGTCATTCATGCATACATTGAAAAATTACAATGCTGGTAATGATCTTTGTGGCAGTTCATTGTTGGGGGATTGAGGTGAGTTTACTTTGTCACCAAGATGGACACGTAGCTGTCATTTGCATTGCCCAAAGCAACATAGTTTTTCAGGACAGGGGATAACCCTTATGAGTTTCAGAAACAAACATCCTTTTGAGACAATGGCTATTCTGATCAGGTCATTATTTGCTGTGTATTGTGCAATCTTGTAGATAGGTCAAAGGCCATCACATTTGGACCTGAGAAGTGCCCAGTCAACTGAAATTACCCTGGAAAATCAAGAATCTCAGAAATTCCATGACAGTTTAAGGAAGCCATTTCACGATACTATAATGTGGTGGCAATATGAGTGGTATTTTCCATAACAGGACGCTTGTGAGTCCAAAAGGACATTCTGTCTACCACATGGTAGAGCAACATTGGGAATGAATTTTGATGCCTTTGCGATTCCAGGTATGTCATCCCAGCAATTGTCTGATTGAATCAAACAGCATGTTGCTTTGGTTATTCATAACAGGCAGACTACAGACCATTCTCAACCAGCCCACACTTACAAAACACTATCTACTTGTAGATATGATTCCGTGATTGGGCAGTACTTGCTGAATAATCCTGACTGTACCAATAGCTACACTAACAGCCAATTTAAAATCAACAGGTAAGTTCATAGCCATGGCTCATTTATGCCTGCTAGAAGTAATATGCATTCATATATAGGAACCCAATATATGTTCAAACCTTGCATGTTTTTTGAATTACCTGGGAGGTTCAGAGCCTATAGCTCCCTATTTTTTCCATTGTAACTCACGAGGCAATGATGTAGTGGTAGAGTCACTGGACTTGTAATTCAGAGACCCAGTGGCAAATGCTGAAATTTTAATATAATATTGGCCTGGAATTTTAAAAAAATTCTAACGGTGACTGTGAAACCATTGTTGATTATCATTAAAAAGCCATCTGGTTCATGAATGTTCTTCAGGGATAGAAATCTGCCATCTTTACCTACATGTTAGTCCAGATCCACAGCAATATGTTTGACATTTAAATGCCTTCAGGGATCAGCAATAGATGCTGGCCCAGCCAGTGAAGTCTGAGGGGGGGGAAGATCTTTATGTACAATAGGTAATTAAAGTATCATGGGCAAAGTAATCCAAAAGACTAATAGGATGTTTGCCTTTATATCGAGCAGATTAGAATACAATTGGTTAAACGTCGTACTGCAGATAAACAAAGCCCTGGTTAGACCACACCTGCAGCATAGTTTTCAGTTCTGGACACATAGGCCCTAATTTTACCGGCACGGCCATCCCAAAATCAGGGACATCGAGGCTCGCAGAATGGCATTCCCTGTTGGCCTTGGGCACGATCTTACGAGTCTTGGGCAGCTGTACCGGTAAAATCAGGACCATAGGATTGTATTTCCTGGAATATGAAAGATTGAGGGGAGATTCGATCCAAAGCTTTCAAGCTATTAAGGGGAAGGGACAGAGCTATGGCATCAGAGCGGGTGAGGGATGGACCATGGAAAGATCCATGGACCTCAGAGGATTTTCCAGTTTCACGGCTAGCACGGCTGGAAAATCCCACCCTACATCTGCTGGAAAACCTAGGACCATGAATCATAACCTCAAAACTAGAGTCAGGCCATTCAGAAATTAAATGAGGAAATAATTCTCCATGCAAAGAATGGGAACAGTTTGGAGCTCTGTTCCATAAATGGGAGTTGTTGCTGGGTCAATTGTTAATTTTAAGACTAACAATCTTTGTGAAGCAAAAGTATTGAGGGTTGTGGGGGAAAGGAAGTAGGTCACAGTGCAGCTATGATCTAAGTGAATAGTGGAGCAGGGATAAGATTCAAATGGCCTATTCCTGGTCCTATCCACTTACCAATGCTTGTGTAAAGTATCTTTTAATTATATGAAAAATAATTTTGAAATGTGTGTGCCAGTCTTTTGTTCAGATGGCAAATAAACTAAACGTTTTATTCATGTCGGCAATAATAGCTACGCAGATTTGCAGATATTTCATTCAGTTTACATAGTAACAAAGCCTTTTCACATTAATAAAATGGAATATGCTTTGCTTTTCATGTTTAAGAGGAGCAAGACAGGGTGATGGTAATAGGATTTTTAAGTCTGTGATCTGACAAAAAACAATTTAAACACTGCTCTTTCTTCACATCAGATGAGATTGGGATTGTCAGTAACTACAGCACATAAATCATTCACTCTCCTAAATGACTTATGCACAGAATGCCTTCCTTGCATTTTAGTAGTTTCATGTCAATTATAGCCATGTGAAAAGAAAGAAAGGTAGTCAAATTAAATAATACTGCACCCTGAACGCATGCAGAAGCCACATTTTAAAATATTCCTTCATAAATCTAGACAATAATGCTCTTTCATTTCCAATTGGGAATGTGTCAATAAGGTAGAATTAATTGATCAATAATAATTGCGGCATGGTGGCAGAGTGGTTAGCAAGGCTGCCTCGCAATGCCAGGTATCCAGATTTGATTCCCAGTTTGGGTCACTATCTACACATTCTCCTCGTGTCTGCAGGGGCTTTTTCTGGGTGCTCTGGTTTCCTCCCACAGTTTGAAAGATGTTCTGGTTAGGTGCATTGGCCATGCTAAATTCTCCCTCAGTGTACCCAAACAGGCACCAGAGTGTGGTGACTAGGGGATTTTCACAGTAACTTCATTGCACAACCCAACTTGTGACAATAATAAAAAAAAAACTTAATCAAAAAAGTGGCCATGGTATTTAAAAGTAATGGAATAGCACATTTGGCCATTTGTTTTCTTTTAACCAACAGAACATTTATATTCTCCCAGCATCATTCGCAAATTTGAAAAAGGGTTGCTCTCAGATCAACATTAGAGCTTCCATACGAAGCAATAATTTAATGACATTCTGATCCTGGGCATTAAAATATACTGTCACCTAGGGCATGGACCTTTGGCTGCTCTTCAAATTTCCATTAGTGCTGGCTCCTAGCCCGAGCACTTCCTGATGACTGAATAATCACATTGAGGCAAAATTAAATGAACAAGAACAATATTGGATTTTCAAAATAAATATATTGGATAAGCCTGCTTCTGAGCCTACTGCTTAAGTACTTCAAAATTGATACTCTGTCAGACACCAAATCACAGATGCCATTGTTGGCCCTGAATGATAGGGTAGAATTTAGTCAGAATCCTACATTGGTGCAATAATGGCCACGATTCTCCCAAAAACGCTGAATTGGCAGGAAAAGTGTTTTAGATCCCTATTGTTTTCTCAATTTAGCTTAACACCCGAATCTCCCCATGTTGTGCACTGCAGAGGTTACAATTGTGAATATCATTAAAAACCCATGCGGGGAGGTGGGGGGCGGGGTGGGGGGGAAGGGGAGGGGGGTGAGTGGCAGGTAGGGGGGTAGCTAGCTATTCATGCCAAAGAGCCTGAAATCCGCAGGATGAGCGGGAACCCTCAAGCACTGAAAAGACCTCCCAGCATCCAGATCACTGCCCTCAAACCCCCACAGACATCGCTGGCTCCCATAACACCACCCCGACAGACATCACTGGCCTCATCGCTGACCCCCACGCATATTGCTGGCCTCATCGCTGGCCCCCACTGCTCCCCCACACAGACATCACCGGCCTCATCACTGGCCCCCACCATCCCCCACCCAGAGACATCGCTGGCCTCGTCGCTGACCCCCACAACCCCTCACACACAATTGCTGACCTCATCGCTGCCCCCTCCCCCCCCCCCCACCACCATCTCCCCCCACACCTGGCTACCCTCTGACCTCATGCCCCATGGACCCGGATAATGCGGCTACCCAATCCCTCGATCCCTTGAACATACTGTCCTCACTGCTGTCCTGCAGAGAATTAACATTGGGCTGACATGCACAACTCCAGCTTGTGATCATTCTCTCTCTTGAATGGGAGCCTTGAGTATTGCGACCCCCCTGGACACAGCAGCTAATCGATTAGGAGCCCTGAGTATTGCATTCTCCCTGGACGCAGCAACCTATTGAATGGCAGCTAATCAGCACTCCGAGGGATGAATGACACTCAACTAAAAACAGCCTTCAAAATTCCTCACAAATATTTGTTGCCAATGGGCCCTTGATTGGTCACACTCACTGCATCTACACTCTCCTAATAAGCAGAGTTGTACATAAGCTGCAGGAATGGACACACACAGTCACGCCACAAAGATGGCTGCTCGTAATCTGGCTCCTAGATGTTCAGATGTTGACCAGGAGCACTTGCTAGATGCTGTGGAGGAGAGGCATCATCGTCTGTTCCCCGGCCAGGCCCCGAACCCAAGTGACGCATCTGCCATGGCATTGTGGGAGGAGGTGGCAGAAGTGGTGAATGCCAGGAGCCTGACACCGCTCTCTGCCCGGCAGTGTCACAAAAAACCTTCTGTGTGCAGCAAGGGTGAGTAAACATCCCTCTTGGAACCCCACACATGCTTGGCATGGATCTCCAACCCTGCTTAGACACCTGAAGTGAACAAGTGACCCTTCCCCCAAGAACAGAATCTAACCCCTTCCCCTCACCCCTCAATCAACGTTCATCACTGGTGACTGCTTTCCCCAAAACTGCCTGCACAACGCCTGAGTCACAGGCACGCATTGTGCACATGCACTGCAATATGTTAATGCTTTCTATCCACCTTATGTTCCCACAAGAAAACAACCTCCACAACACACGGGAAACAACACAGACAGATTTGGTGTGCCTGACCTCTGGCAGCTGACCAGCATGGAGGAGTGGGCCATGGGGCTGGCAGGGGGTGATGGGCCATCCTGAAGGATCACCAACAGCCAGGTTGGTGTACAGCATGCAAGTGAGCAGAAGCACACCCTCAACCTAAGTCCTCCTCTAAGTGAGCGCGATGCTGCATGGAATCTTTTGCCTCCCTCCCCCTAATGTGTGTTATTTTTTTTCCAGCTCTGGACCCAGAGGAAACTCAGCCCTTGCTGCTGCCCCTGCTGCACTGGAACTAACTGCACACGATCTCCTGGATGACACTTCGGAAGAAGGCACTGAGGAATCCTCTGAAGGCAACACCGCTAAAGCGTCACAGGCATGTACCACACAACCCACCAACAGACGATCACCAAAAATAAGTACCTTTAGTGTTGAGGCTCCTGGGTCACGATCTGGTGAGCGCATCACAACCGCTGATGCACATCACGTGGAAGGGGTACATCCGAGGGCCTGGGCACATGGGGCTCTGCCAGAGGTCAGGATTCAGCTGTTCTCCAAGCCAGCTGCTGGGCCTCTGGGTTTCTTCCTCCCAAGGCTGATGGAGATGCATCAGGAAACCCGAGGAGTTATGGAAGGGCTTTCAGCAACCATGCTGCGACTGCAAGGCTGTTTACGGGAGTCAAACTGTGCTGTTGCAGGAGGTGGTGCCAATACAGTGTGAGACCCAGGCCGATACTGCAGTGGAAAGTCTGGCTCAGGGGTCTGTCCTCATGGATGATAGGATCCAGGCCATCCTAGAAACACAATGGGCCACGGCTGAGTGTGTTCCTGGCATCCAGGAGGCATAATGTTCGATGGCCATGGGTCTTGGGGGCATGTGGAAGACATAGCAGACCATGGCTATGAACCTCAACAATTTTTAGGCCAGACTCAGAGGGCTGCTGCTAAGGGGCTCCAGTGCCTGGCTCACTCACAGAATGCTGTAGTGGAAGGACTCTGGAGCTTGGCTGAGCGCTGAGGGATCACACATCTAGGCCTCCAAGACTGCCAGAGCCAGATTATGCTAGAGCTCAGTCTAGCTACCCTGGTGTCCCATTGAGTGTCCCGGGGTGTCTGGGCACCCGAAGGGAGGAGGAAGGGCTTGAGTCCATGCTAGGGTATTCTGGATGTCCAGACACCTACCAATTTTCCCCCCTTCCTCACACCGGGTCATCTCGGGGCCAGCGAGATGAACAGGGTGGCACTGAAACAGTGCCATCCGCAAGTCAGCCAGGGCCCTCCAGGTCCCAGCCATCCAGGGGACATCTGCCAAGGGCATCGGGGCATGTACGACAGCTGGACCCTCCATCTCCAATGTGCATCCTAGGGTATCATCGAGAAGAAGCAGTAGACAGCTCAAAGTTAGAAAGTTGTAATTCACTGGAGGGCACGGGTGAAGGTCAGCATTAGTCAGGGTTTGGGAATCATCTATGTTAAGAGCACAATAAACTGTTAATTGCACCACGATGTGAGTAATGTGCCCCTGATTCTCTCCCCCCCCTTCGCCCCCCAACAGCTCAGTGTTCCCAACTCCCAAACATTGAGGTGCTATCTGTTGAGCCTTGCAGATTCAGCCATATGTTTCAGAGTGCCTGCCCTATTTTCCCCAATATCCACCAGACCCTTGGTGCAAGTCCCTCCCCCCCTGCCCTTACAGCTACATGGGTCAGGGTGACAGCATGCATTCAGAGTACAGATAAGAGTCAGACCTGAGTTGTACCAGGGGCAGGATCCCAGTGTGTACAACAGTGAGTCATCATCATCCTTCAGCCTTCAACCAAGACTCGCAACCATTACCAGCCCAGGCACATTAATAGGGTTAGATGTTTCTGGGGGAAAGAGTGGTGGGATGACAGTAGCAGGGAAAGGGAGATGTGGTGGTTTGAGCGCCTAGGTCGGTTTGGAGGGGGAATACAGCAGCACTTGCTCCTGGCGTGTGGTGGTTGCACCCCCCTCACTGCACAGCACCAGCTAGGTGAGGTAGGCTGCAATTAAGGCTTCCCTCACTGCCCTTCCTTGCTAGACACCTGCCATCACTGACCGCCCTCTTTGCTCCGGCTCTTCATACAGCAGGGATGCCCCCTTGGCCCTCCTCCCCCAGCTCCAGCTAGTCTCCCTGTTGCTGGGCAATGTTGTGAAGAGTACAGCAAACGATGATGATGCATGAAGCATGCACAGGGTCATATTGGACCCCCCCCCCTTCAGATTAACGCACCGCTCAACAATGGACCGGGTGGCTACATGGGCCTCATTGTGGCAGGTCTCTGCTTCAGTCTGGGGCCTCCACACAGGCATCATCAGCCATGACCTTATTGGGTGCGCCTTGTCACCCAGTAGCCATCCCGGGAGCCTGGACTGGTCTTCAAAGAGCCCAGGGATATCCGATCCCAAAGCTGTCATGGACACTCCCTGGATGGTGTGCATCGATCTGCATGATCCAGGGAGTGGATGGTCGCAGACAATTTGGGTGTTCAGGGAGTGGGACCCCTTCCTGTTCAAAAATTGCTGTGACCCTATAGGGGGGCCTATAAGGCGATGTGCATCCCATCCACTATGCTCTGCGCATTCGGGATCCTGGCGATGGAGGTGAAGCCAAGAGCCCAGGCCCCCTGCTGTGCATGGCCCACATTGAATTTAATGAACTGCCCTGCCCGGGCATACAGGGCATCTGTGACCTGCTGCACACATCTGTACACAGAGGCCTGGGAGATCCCAGCTAGTTTGCCATTGGGAGACTGGAGTGGCCTGGAGGCATAGAAATTGAGGGCTGTCGTCACCTTCATGTCCATAGGGAGTGGATGGCAACCCCTCCCCTCAGGTGCCAGGCGTGAGAGCACCTCACAAATGTGTCATATCATAGTCTTGAACAAACACAGCCAGTGACGGCACATCGCCTCCAAAAGGGCCTCGAAAGAATTGCAGGACCTGTACCTCCTTGCCCTCGGTACTCTCCACCTTCTGTGCGCCCTCTCGGGAGGCTGCCCACCCATCTCTTGGCCCTCAGCGGCAGCTCCCTGCCCTCGATCGTGAGGGGCTGCTCTTGCGGTGGTCTCTCCACGCCCGCCATCTCTTGAGCCGCCGACTTCTCTGGAGGGTCGCGATGGAAGAATCGCAGCCGATGTCTCCCACTCGGACAAGCTTCAGTTCCTATAGAGAAAAAGAGAAAAATGATATAACTTGCAGCACAGAGCAATTTGTGGCCACCACTGAGTTATTGCAATTGCAGTAAATGTATAATGAGAAAACGTAATCTGTCATCTCAGTTTATATTTTTGAAAGTTGATGGCTGCCACGAATATAGCCTGCAGAAGATTCTTAAATTAGAACATTACCTATTGAAAGAGAGAGAGAATGTTCCATTAAAATTACCCTTCCCGAATTTACGTTATCTTTGCATGATATCTTTGGCACCTGTCTCACACAGATTCACAACATTTCACTGCCAGAATTATAGTATGAAGGTGTCGCTGTTGGCTCGGTGTAATTGAGGTTACAAACCAGAAATGGTCAAAGACAGTTTAATGTTTTGGAAATTGGAGGTGATTATCCATCGATACCATTGATTAAGGGGATTGACTGTCCCAGTAAATTTTCTCAATCCGTACAAGTATCACTGACATCCAGAAACTGGTAAGTGACAGTGTTTAGATGGAGCCTGATTCCAAATTGAACTCATAGTATAATGGTACCTGTTCACTTGCAGCATAGCATTGTTACTGCACCTGGAATAAAGAAACGTCAAGTCTTTCTTAAAAAAAAATTATAATTTAGCTTAGATTGGAAAGCAGAAAGAAGGCATCATTACAATTAGTGATAGTGCCATGTGCTCAAGCTCTCTGATCTCCTTCAAGGTGGCACAGTGGTTAGCATCACTGCCTCACAGCACCAGGGACCCGGGTCAATTCCCAGTTTGGGTGACTGTGAGGAGTTTGCACATTCTCCCAGTGTCTGTGTACATTTCCTCTGGGTGCTCCAGTTTCCTCCCTCAATCCAAAGATTGCACCGCAGTGCTGGTTAGGTGCAAACAGCCAGAGTGTGGCAAGTAGGGGAATTTCATAGTAACTTCATTGCAGTGTTAATGCAAGCCTTACTTGTGACAAATAAATTAACTTTTAGATTTTCATTATTTGAAGTGCTGCTTTTCACACCAGATTATTTGTTGTTCAATCAACACCCTCACCCAAGGGAGATAGAGAGAGCTGGAAAGGTGCAAACAGGGCAATGGCAACACAGTCACTGTGAAAAATAAAGGCAGTTGATAACAAAAGCATTTATAAAATCACGTTTCTGTCAACAGCTGCAGAAACTGCTCCTCCACTCAATGGATCCTGCTTCCAGTATATTTAAAACTGTATTCCCAATATTTTTAAACAAGGCCAGCGTTAGAAAAAGCATTGGTCTCTATATTTATGCATCAACTAATATTCATGTCGTAAATAGACTTCTGAATTCTGTGAATTAAATTCATTTTTGACTGAACCGAATCAAACATCCCCATCTAGTGGCTGTTCTGCACAAGGAAATACCTTTTCAATTAAACAAGTGTTCATTGAAATCTCTCTTTCCTTTGACTAACAGCTTTCTCACTGGAACAATTTCAAATTTTTCCTAATTACAACAAATGCCTGAAACAGAAACAACTTTGATTGTCTGTTTCACAACATCTTCAAAGATTCCTAGGAATCAACCTCTGTTTTTTATTCTCACAGACTGGGACATAATAATTTTGTTTCAAAATAATATCCAATGGGAGAATTTTCACAAACAAAAAAAAACAGAAAATGCTGGAAAGAATTTGCAAACAGGCAGCAAAAGTGGAGAGACAGCAACAGAGTCAATGGCCCTGGTTTGAACACAGAGTCAGGTCGGAACAGTTTTATGGATGGGTAAACCTGGATTTCCCTCAGGGGGTCAGTTGTGGGGGTCAGTAAGGCAGGATTGCCTGGTCAGCTGGGGTTGAGGGGTTTGTGGGTAGTGTGGGGTAGGTTAGGAGGGTATTTTGGGAGGATGAAGAGATAATTTGGAAGTTCAATGAGGGTTTGATGTTACTCAGGAGTAACCCAGTTACCCAGGAGTTAGAAATGGTTTTAATTCTCCTAACATTTCCTGAATAGTTGTTCTACTAAGGCACTCAGAACCATCCAACGTCTCTGATTTAAGCTGGAATGTCAGATGGTTCCCAGTGCAGAGTAACTGAAGTTTCAACTTCCCAAAATATTCCCAAGCAGTCCTTATATGGGGACTTCTGTGGGTTCCCCAGCACATCTTCAGAGATGTGGGTACAACCCTCCAAAGATCAGAAGCTATGGTTAATAACTTTGGCATTCAATCTTCCAAACTCCAATGGATACAGGCCCAACCTGTCCAACCTTTCCTCACTGGATAATCCACTCATTCCAGCAATCAGATAAGTGAATCTTCTCTGAACTGCTTGCAATGCAATTAAATCTTCCTTAAATGAGGAGATCCAAACTGTTCTTTAATCTGCTCTCACCAATACCCGACGCAACTGTTGCAAAAACATTCTCTTTTTATATTCCATTCCCTTTGCAATAAACAACAACATTCTACAAGCCTTCCTAATCACCTGTCGTGCCTGCGTTCTCGCTGTAGTAAAGTTGAAGGTGAATTGTGGCTTCAAGCAACAATTGATTTATTGACAGAACTGCAACACATGTCTATTCTCTTCTCTCTGCCTCCCAATCCCAGAGTGCCTGATTGGCTCGGCTCCCCAGATGGCCTCTCCATAGGATCCAGCTGGATCACATGACCTTCAAAGGATTGTCCCTTAAAGAAGCAACGTTATCACATTAACTTTGTGATCTATGTACCAGGTCACCCAGATCTCTCTGTATCTCAGAGTTCTGCTATCTCTCCCTATTTAAATGATATGTTTTTTCAAATGCCAAAGTGGGGAAGTTCAAATTTTCCCACAATATACTCCACTTGTCCAAGTTTTGGCCACTTACTTAACCTATTTATATCCCTTTGCAAGCTCCTTGGCCTATAATATCCAATCAGCGGCAGAAAGCTATGGGCCAGCAGAAATAAAATAATTTTTTGCACACTTACCTGCCTTGGAAAATTGCATCCAAACTCCCAATGGGAGCAGCAGCCTTCAGCAAAACCCCCAGCAAGGTATAGCAGGAGCCTAACCATTTCCCCTTACGACATGATATGGAGATGCCAGCATTGGACTGGGGTTAGCACAGTAAGAAGTCTCACAACATCAGGTTAAAGTCCAACAGGTTTATTTGGTAGCACGAGCTTTCAGAGTCTCGCTCCTTCATCAGGTGAGTGAGGAGTGGTGTTCGCAAAAACAGCATATGCAGTCACAAACTCAATTTACAAGATAGTGGTTGGAATGTGAGTCTTTACAGGTAATCAAGTCTTAAATGTGAGTGGAGAGAAGCCCAAGTGCAGGTTAAAGAAGTGTGTATCGTCTCCAGCCAAAACAGTGCAGAAGGACGGTGACCACGATACCACAAAATCCTGCCACAGCAACCTCTGCAAGACATGCCAGATCATTGAAACCAATGCCATCATCTCATGTGAGAATACCATCCACTACATACAAGATACATACTCTTGCGACTCGGCCAACGTTGTCCACCTAATACGCTGCAGGAAAGGATGTCCCAAGGCATGGTACATTGGGAAGACCATGCAGACGCTATGACAACGGATGAATGAACACCGCATGACAATCATTAGGCAGGAGTGTTCCCTTCCAGTCGGGGAACACTTCAGCAGTCACGGGCATTTCTCCTCTGATCTTCAGGTAAGCATTCTCCAAGGCGGCCTTCATAACATACGACAGCACAGAATCGCTGAGCAGAAACTGATAGCCAAGTTCTGCACAGATGAGGACGGTGTCAACTGGGATCTTGGATTCATGTCACACTACCTATAACCCTCATGACTTGCCTGGGCTTGCAAAATCTTACTAACTGACCTGGCTGGAGACAATACACACCTCTTTAACCTGTGCTTGGCCCTCTCTCCACTTACATTGTCTGTACCTTTAAGACTTGATTACCTGTAAAGACTCGCATTCCAACCACTATCTTGTAAATTAAGTTTGTGTCTGCATATGCCCTCTTTGTGAACACAATTCCTCAGTCACCTGAAGAAGGAGCAAGACTCTGAAAATTTGTGCTGCTGAATAAACTGTTGGATTTTAACCTGGTGTTGTGAGACTTCTTGCTGCCCTTATGACATGACCAGACTGGAATACCCATTGAGGTGTAGCTTAGAAATAGCAATTTTGCATTGAAAAGAGAGAAGGATTTTCTTGCTGTTATGAAAGGTTTGTTGAAACCTTTTTGAATCTCTCTTTTGCTATTTACTTTAAGTAGTTAATCCTATTGTTATTGGCTCATTTAAAATGTAATTTTTTATAATTGAAGATGAGTATTATTTAACGTATAAATGCACATAGGTTTTGTTATTTGTTCTAAATCTGTGAAACTACTACTTAAATCTGTATTTAACCTTGTCAAATACCTTCTGGAATTGTAAGTACATCACATCCTCAGGTTCCACTTTATCCACTCCTACAGTGATTTCTTTAGCAACGGATGTATCTTTGTTTTCCAGCCATGTTGCATAAGCTGCACTTCTTTCCTGTGGCAGTTCCTTAATTTCATGATCATTTTCATCGAAGCAATGGTGATGGTTTTTCTTCCGTGTTCCCAGGAAATTTTTGTAGAAACTAGAAGTGGGAGTAAGCCATGTGGCCCTTTGTGTGTGCTCTGCCATTTAGTTTGATCATGGCTGATCATCAAATTCAATATTCTGATCCCACCTTCCCTCCAGAACCTTGAACCCTTTAACCCCAAGAGTTAAATCTAAATTCTTCTTGAAATCACACAATGTTTTAGCCTTAACTAGCCCCCGTGAGGTGGGTAAAGAAATTTCTCCTCACCTCAATCCTAAAAGGTTCATCCCTTCTCCTCAAACTAAGACCATTAATTCTGGACCCCTTCACCAAGTGAAGCATTCTTTCTGAATCTACCCTATATAATCCTGTTAGAAGTTTACAAGTTTCTCACTCTTCAAAACTCCAATAAGTTTAATCCTAACCAACTTAATATCTCCTTGTATGACAGACTTCATTTGAAGGTTGACCATGCCACTTCAACATCATCATTTGGGTTGCCTTTGGAGGATAGGTCTGAGCTTGAATTGCTCACAGCACTCTTTTTTCTGCACATCTTGCTTTCTTGGAGGATCTTGTACATGTTGGTTTTATTTTCAATGAGATGTTATGCAGAGCACTCCGCTCCTCTTGTAACACTCACGATCATTTTATGTTGCTATGCTGGGTGATGATAAAGTCAATCAGATGCCAGTGTTCAGGTCTCATGTGCATCCAAGTGTTTTTGTATTTTGCTTTCTGTCTGAAGATGGTGTTGGTGATTGATATATTCCAACAGGTACAAAGGTTCAGGAAAAGCATAGAATCACTGTTGAATTTCCCCATGCCTTTGCTTCCCTGGGACACCAAGTCTGATAGTCAGCTCTTACCTTGCATTGAAGTCTTCCATCGCAATGAGCTAGTCCTCCTGTGGAGTATTTGCAAGAGCTCAGTGGAATTCTTCATAGAATTTGATCTTGATATCCTCAGAACTAGTCGTAGTTGCAGCATATGAATTGATGTTTGTCACATATCTGTTGTTCACAAGAGGTAGACCTGGAATCATGATATGATAATTCATGCCCTAGGGAGAGTATCCAAACTTTTTGAAATGTTAAACTTGGTAGCAAAGTTGACACCTGTCTTTCACCTCTCATCCTTTGGCTTGCTTATGCAGAAGAATGTTAGCAGGCCCTCCCTTATTATGCGGGTTTTGCTTAATGGAGTATCAATATCATATCACAATAGTTGCCTGACAAGTAGAGCTGTTCTACATAGGGGTCAGAAGCTGTTGCCTTTATAAGTGAGTATATAGGTGCCAAAAGGCAAAGTAGAATTCTTTTTCTTTCTAATGTCATCCAAAATGTACAGCAATGCACATGTGAATACTGAAGGAATGATATGATGGGATGTGCGTAAAGTGTTCCCACAAAAGAAACACCTGCATGTGAGTCGGTTACAGTGGAGATGTATTGCACTAGGCCAGTCCCACTCTCTCAGTCTTAAACAACTGATCCCAATAGCTGTATCGAGATCTGGTCACCCTCAGTGGATGATGTGTAGCACCTTCTGTGACTGTGCTGATGAACATTATATCTGCCCACGGTTATGCTGCAATGTGTTCAGTAGCCGTAAGGCAACATCCTTTCCTCTACATCCATCCAGTGCACTTGAGAAAAGAATAAGTATAGATAGGCATTCACCCTCACATGTTGACACCAGTCTATGTGCTTACCCTCATGCCCTGCAAATCAATACAGTTACTGGGATGTGGCCACTGCCATATACAAGAAGTTCATGGATGCACAAGTTATGGACCAGGAACAGTAGTACGTCCAACTCTGAAATAGGACACAGCTGACTCCTGCAGAAAGAACTATCTCTGACCAACAGTCCAGTAGTCCCATTAATAATGGGGCAGAGTGCCCATTCTGAGCACAATCAGCAAAACAGGCACAAATTGGTCCCTTTTCTCAAAGTGCTTATTTTCACAAGTTGTTGCTCAAACTCATTTTCACAGCAGCAAATGCAAAACCTGCCATGGCCTAGCATAACTAAGGCAGCATTTAAAATATCACCCTTTAAAAATATTTTGCTTCAAAAAATATTCCTTCAGACATTGAGCAAGATATGTTGGTGGGAGCTGATGGGTTTATCACAAAAACATTGGCATTTTAATCACAGTGTCAATCATTCGGCATTTGAATAATTCCATTTTAAGTAACAAAGAAATACTTTGAAATAAGCATTCGGAACATTCTTCTCATTATATTTGGATAGTGAATTTCTCAATAAAGCGTGAAAAAGAAAAGTGAAATATTGAAAAGCTCCCTATTTGTGTTTCTGTCCCCAAAAGATCCAGCTTAATTTTCACAAAGTCCGAAAAGCAAGTGCAATGAGTGGAAATCCCCAATGGCGATTAGTTTATCTTGGGAACATAGCCAGTTTGGTGGGCAGAGCCTGCTTCTGGACGTGATGTTTTTAAAAATAGTGCAAAAGATCGTAGAAACCCCATTGCACTGAACATAAGTTCAGTGGAAATCCGAGACTGTTCGGATGGGTTACTCTGATTTGAGATGAATTGCAGCCAGAAACTGCAGAGTTGATTGGGAATGTCAGGCCAGTATCTCTTCATCCTGTTCAGACTGAGGACTGATACAACATGTACAGCAGAAATTTACTGTCCTGCATGCCATGGGAATTGTAGCTGGCGGGACACTGATCATGCAAAGGTTCATTAAGATCGGGAGGGATTTTCCAATCTTGGGGTGAGCATGGCTGGAAAATCACACCCTAGTAGACTTTTTCTGAGGGATAGGAATTCATATTGTCATGAATCAATCTCCCCTATCAACTGCTGTATCTCTTTAGGGCTGAGTTAGATAGATTCTAAATTGCGAAGGGTATAGGCGGTGGAAGACACATTTTAGTTGAGGCCACAATCAGATCATCCATGATCTTTTTGAATGGTAGAGCAGGTTATAAGAACATAAGAAATAGGAGCAGGAGTAGGCCATCTACCCGTTCGAGCCTGCCCCGCCATTCAATAAGATCATGGCTGATATGAAGGTTCAAGGGGCTGAATGGCCTACTTCAGCTCTTAATTTATATGAGCATATATTGCTCATGAATATAAATGTGTGCAAACACAATTAAATACTTGTATAGAATAATTGTATTATTCCTCATTCAATGGTCCTGATGTTAATTCAGAGACATGCTAGAAGCAGATATGGGTAGATCAATGTGTGGAAAAACCCAAAAGTAGTTTAAGTACATTTCTCAGTAGCATGTTAACTCCTCCAACTCATTAATATGTTTTGGTAGAAGGCATGCTATGAACCCACTTAACGTGACCTGCATTTTTGCATTTAAAGAGTGCAGCAAGTATTTTCATGGTCAACCTGGGCAGGAAAGGCAACTACAGCTGCTCGGAAACCCTGATGTGTGCAAATCAACCAAACGCCTCACTCTTCCTTGTCAAGCCCATTCCATCACATCACATCAATCCTCATACCGAATTACCTTGCAAGCACACCCTTCCTTCTCTTTTTACACATTTCCTCACATCCCCATCTACCTATCCACTACTGCCACTCACCCTTATGCAAATTCATGCCTCTCCATGATAGACCCCCCAACAAATCTACAAACTCATCAGGGGAACACATGTCATTGCACTACTCAGAGGCCTCCTCTTTTTGCCCTTGCAGGTAATGATAGGGACATAGGAACATAGAAATTAGGGGCAAAAGCAGGCAATTCTGCCCTTCAAGCCTGCTCCACCATTCAATCAGACCATGACTGACCTCTCCCTGGCCTCAAATGCACTTCCCACCTGTTCCCCATATTCCTTTTATCTGTTTTTTTTTAAATCAGAAATATATCTATCTCCTTGAAACAATTTAATGATTCAGATTCCACTGCAATATGGGGCAGTGATTTCCACAAATTCACTACCCTCTGTAAGAGGTAATTCCTCCTCATCTCAGTTTTAAACCTACTACCTCGCAACCTATACCTATGATCTCTTGTTTAGATTGTCCCACAAAGAGAAATATTTGGTCTATGTTTACTTTATCAATCCCTTCTAGTATTTTATGTACCTCGACCAGATCCCCTCTCATCTTGTAAATTCCAGTGATATTATCCTAAACTGTTTAATCTCTCCTCATACGTCAACACTTTCATCCCTGGAATCAATCTATAATGTGTCTTCTACCACCTCCTCTGAACTGCCTCCAATGCCACTACATCCTCCCTCAAATAAGGAGACCAAAAGTGGACACAATACTCCAGATACGGTCATACAAAGCACCAGAGAAATGGAAAGAACCAGAGGGATCCTTCATAGATTTTGCAATTCATAAATGCAAAGAATAAAGCACTGGAAATCAGTGGCATTTCAGCTTGCATGGAGACGGGGAGATGAGATAGCCCTCACTACCTGGTAGCGGAAATAAATAGCTGCGAACCATATGTCATAGAAGAGCCCATCACACTGAGATAGTTTCAACAGTGAGTGAAAGATGTTTATAATAATAAGTTACAGCTTGCCAGAACGAACTCATATCTTTGAACACTGACAGGACCTTCATGCATGCTGCAAGTCAGTGAAGGTCAGGATGATTCCTCAACGGAGCTGAATCTTTCCGAGGGTGCACCATCGCAGGGTTCATGCACACATTGCACCAGGTCTAATGGTCATGTTTCAGTAAGAAAAGTAAGTCACGTAACTGGGTTTTCAGCTGTAACCTCACATTGTGCAAATGAATACCACCAGTCTTTTTATTCCGCGGGTGGAGGTCCACCTCGTTGTCAAACGAGGGGCATGCACACGGTGGGTCGTGCGTGGGCTGCTCTTGGAGGTTCCGGAAGTGGCCTAGTACTTCGTGTCAGTGTGCGTGCTTGATCCTGGACCGGTAGACGGGCGCCGCAACAGCTCGGTGACTAGCACTGCTAGCTGTGCAGATACATGGATTTGGGCCTGTGTCTGTGGGAGTTTACGCATTCTCCCTGTGGTTGCGTGGGTTTCCTCCGGGTGCTCCGGTTTCCTCCCACACCCCAAAGATGTGCTCTTAGGCTGATTGGTTTACCAAATTGACACTATTCTCCCCTGAATCTGGCTAAGTTAGGGGTTCCACTCGCAGACACGCAGGGCAGGGTAGGTGTAGGAGGATGCGGCGGCGCGGGCTCGTTGGGCCGAAGGGCCTGTTTCCCGTGCTGGGTTGTTTTTTGTTCTTTGTTCTTTGTTCAGTCAGGGAAGGCAGTGGCAAGTCTTCGTCAGGCACTGCCATCTCCATCTTCTGCTCAACTGGACACAGATGCTGTATCCTAAGGGCTCACTATGGCAATCACTGAGTGATAGCGTGGAATGTGCGAATGGATTGAGAACCCCATTGACCACAATTGCAGAGAAAGTGAAAGAAATCGACTCAAGCATGGGTAGGTCGATGTCACAGGGATTTGCTATGATGCATTCTTCCTCGGTTAGAGTGACCGATTCCATAGAACACCAAACAGTGCAATCAACTGAGTCCATGCACACCTTGACTACACCGGTGCTGGACTCAGTGACCAGAATTTTCCTGTCCCGCCTGCCACGGGAATAGTACTGTACAAGGGGCAGGCCATGCAATGGTTCATTGACTTTGGGCGAGATTCTCTTGTTTTGGAGCAAGTGTGGCCAGAAAATCCCACCCATGTTCTACCTTAAATAGAATATTTCTTCTAATCAGCTGATGGTAAATAGGCTTCACTAACATGGCCAACATTATTGCCCACCCCTAGTCTCCCTTGAGAAAATGGTGAACTGCTTTGCTAAATCGCTGCAGTCCATGAGATGAAACATATTTCCCGAGTGCCATTATGGAGGATATCCCAGAATTTTGGCAAAGCGGTGATAAAAGAACAGGAATATATTTTCAAATCAGAAGGCGATTTGCAGGTGGTGGAGTTTCCATGGGTCTACTGTTCTTCTAGGTGGTAAAAGTTATGGGTTTGAAAAATGCTAATGATAAAGACTTGGTGAATTGCTGCAGTGCATGTTGACTTTGGTACATACTGCTGCCATTGTGTGCCAGTGGTGGAGGGACTGAATATTTAAGGTGGTGGTATGCATTGCCAATTAAGTAGGCAGCTTTGTCCTGGATGGAGCCAAGCTATTCCTGGCCTATGCCTTGTAGATGTTTGAAGAGCCTTGAGAAGTCAGTGGATTTGTTCATTGCAAAATTCACAGCCTCTAACCTTCTCTTGTAGCCACAGTGCTTATGGGTTAGTCCAGTTAAATTTCTGACCAGTTGTGACCACTCCTCACCCTGCCACAAGGTGTTGAAAGTGGGGTAATTCAGTGATGATGCCACTGCTTGGCATTATGTGAGCTAAATGTTATTTGCCACTTATCAATCCAATATTGAATGTTGCCCTGGCCTTGTGTGCACATGAACCACTTCATAATTGGAAGAGTTACAAATAAAACTATGCAGTTTGAGGGAAAATTAATAATGAAGCAGATGAAAATGGTTGGGTATCAGACACGGTAATAGATTGAGGGCGATTCAATGAGGTTTGAATCAACAATAGGCTTTATTGCCAAATAAAAGTCAGCCTGAAATACATTGTGACTGCTTTACTTGATTCCCTGGCTCCAACTACGAGTCCATCCTTGATCTGAGGTATGCAACCTCTTGCCAATTTGTAGAATTATAGAATCCTACAGTGCAGAAGGAGGTCATTCAGCCCATCGAGTCTGTACTGATCACAATCCCTCCCTTGCCCTATTCTCACAACCCCCTGCATTTACCCCAGCTGGTCCCTCTGACACTGTGAGGCAATTTAGCATGGCCAATCCACCTAACATGCATACCTTTGGACTGTGGAAGGAAACCGGAGCACCTGAAGGAAACCCACGCAGACACAGGGAGAATGTGCAAACTCCAGACAGACAGTGACCCAAGGTTGGAATTGAACCCAGCAGGAGTGCTAACCAGTATGCCACTGTGTCGCCCCAGTTGGTTCACTTTCCCATTGGGATGATTCATAGGGTCCTCCCAATCACATGGCCCTTGGTAAACAATTCCCCTCCACCCCATAAAGGACCATATTACTACACTCCTTCCTCCTAAAATCTAATAAACTCCTGAGGAGAAACAAAGATCAAGGTTAGTAAGACACACAATAGGCTCTTACATAAAAGGGACGTCAGGAAGAACCATCGAATCCCAACACTGCAGAAGGACGCCATTTGGCCCTTTGAGTCTGCACCAACTCTCTGAAAGAGCATCTTACCCAGCCCCACTCCCCTCCCCCTGACCCTATCCCTGTAACCACACATGTTTACCATGGCTAATCCACCTAACCTACACATCTTGGGACACTAAGGAACAATTTAATATGACCAATCCACCTAATCTGCACATCTTTGGACTCTTGGGAGGAAACCACAACATTCGGAGGAAACTTAGGCACATACGAGGAGAATGTGCAAACTCCATACACGCAGTGACCCAAGGCTGTAATTGAACCCAGGTCCTTGGTACTTAGAGGTAAAAACACTAACCACTGTGCCTCGGGGCTGCCCTATTGCCAACATGCCACCACTGGAAAATTCATCAAAGGTTTAATCAGTCTGGAGACTTCTGATCTCTGTTAGAATGCCTCAGTACAGCGGTAAGCTCTTCTCCACTTAGTGGGGCAAACTGGACAGATGGGAAAGGCAGACTCTCGTGGCTCTTTGGCAGCTTCTGACTCCTCAGATTCCACAACTCTCAATTGCTCGAGTCCCACATTCTCCACAGGAATCCCAGTAACCAGACCTTGTATCCTCAAACCGTCTGCTGGGGTTGCCTGCGGATCTTCTGTGTCCATAGCTGCTCTCCTCCTCAGGTTCTCCATGTGTTTCCTAACCTTCAGCCTTGTACCTCCACAATGTAGGAGGCCAGTCCTGTTCTCTCCACAATATTACCAACCACCCATGCTGGGCCTGATGTGGAATTTCTAACCAAGGCAGCATCCTCCACTTAAAACTCCCGTTTTTCCTTCCTCGATCATAGTTTTTCTTCTGGGAGGTTTGTGTCGCCTCTACCCTCCAACCAAATTTGGGAATATCATGTCCAATCCTGTTCTTAAACGACGTCCCATCAATAAATTGGCTGGCATAACCCCTGTGGTCACATTTGGACTGGTGTTATGTGGCAATACAAACCTGGCATACATAAAGGCCTGTTCATCGTTTTTTTGTGATAACTTACCTGTTCACACCGCTCGCTCTGCCAGCCCATTTGATGCTGGCTGATAAGGTGCTGATCTCACATGGTGAATGCCTTTGGACTTGAGACTTCTTTGGAATATTTTGGAATGATGTGCTATTGTCTGACACCTCCACCTCTGGGATGCCATGAGTAGCAAATATCTTCCTTAACTTGTCAATGGTGGCCAAGGCAGTTGTTGACTTTATCAACTGCACATCTAACCACTTGGAGTGTGCATCCACTCGTTTAAGAAATACATGACCCATAAATGGCCCAATAAAATCTATATGTAGATAGACTTGCCTGAATACATAGTGTTCTGCCAGTCCCCTTAGTCTTGCCATGAAGCCTGAGACAATCTCTCCTGGCTCTCGCATTAGGATCATAGAAACCCTACAGTACAGAAAGAGGCCATTTGGCCCATTGAGTCTGTACCGACCACAATCCCACCTAGGCTCTATCCCCATATCCCTGCATATTTACCTACTAATCCCTTTAACCAACACATGTCAGGACTCTAAGGGGCAATTTTTAGTATGGTCAATTAACCTAACCCCTACAGCTTTGAAGTGTGGGAGGAAACTGGAGCACCTGGAGGAAACCCACGCTGACACGAGGAGAATGTGCAAACACCATACAGGCAGCGACCAAGCCGGGAATCGAACCCAGGTCTCTGGAGCTGTGAAGCAACAGTGCTAACCACTGTGTTACCGTGTCGCCCATGGCAGTGCAAAATTTGTCTCTCAGCATGATGATTGAGGGATGGGGTGAAAATGATTTTGCCATTCTTCTATTCTCCAGGTGTGTTCACTATATTCATGAGAATGAGTAATACTGGATAATAATCAGCAGATTTTCATGCTCTTGGCTAACCTTAAACCATGAGACATCATGGGGTGGTCCAGTGTCAATGGTGATGACTCCCTGGGCCACTCTCACTCAATTTCATAAAACTGTGGCCAGGATTTTATGACCTTCCCACCTGGAAGGATATTTCTGCCAAATTGAACAGAGAATTAAATGGCCCGTTGCATCCACTGGAGGGAGACACTTCACAATGGCAAAATCCTGGCCTATGCCCCGATTTTTGGCTGGTCCTGATGTTAAGGCTGAACAGACTCAGAAGGATGTTCATGACGGTGGATGGGCACACTTCCTCAGTGCCCCATTCTGCACAATGCCCATTCAGAGCTCACCCGTTGCTGGGCACAGAACGTTATTGAACCCTTTCCAGCACTGGATCCAAGTTTGCTGGACCTGGTCATGGCCGCTGACTTCCACTTCCACCTTGGTCCAAGTTTTCTTGATACAATGGGATGGCCTCCTCCTTCCATCCCTCGGCAGCTGATTGTCCCTCCTTTCTGCTACTGGCTTCAGCAGGGCTCTGAGATAATCGTCAGAGAAACGGAATGCATACTCCCCTCCCATCTGCTGCAAATTCTTGCATTGGCCATTCTGCAACGATGGATTCATCTGCGGCCTATGAACATTGTATCTAAAGTTTGTGGCAAGCCGCCACTGGACACAATGTCCACCATGTACCCACCCCTGTTGGCCCCGTTCATGCAGATATGGACACAATTCATGTTGGCTGCCAATGTCAGCCAGTGCTTTATTGTGATTTCTTTATTGCACATGGGTGTGAGCGGCATTCATGGCCATTTCTGGTCAGGGTGAGAGATTAAAGACATTCCTGGGGCTTTGCAGGACAACATATGGCATGTGCATTTCAGCTTTTCCCCACTGATGGGCAAGGGCTGTGGGCTGAACTGGGATAAGGCACTTCTTAGTGTGCAGGTCATGGTCTTAATGTCGTGGGTCATGATTTTGTCTGGCTTGTAACTGGGTTGCAAATGGCATAGTCAGAGTTAGGGGGAAACATTATACGGAGGGTTCTTTTTTAATATCCTGTGGGGGCTTCCTCTGCACATGACTTTACCCAGATCCTTGAGATGGGGAAGGGAGAGGTTCACATGGGTCATGAGGATTTCTACAGTGATGGGTTCAGGTGGAAAGTTTGGAATATCGACCAGGATGACAATGGGATTACCTGGAGGAGCTGGAGAATTTCCAGAGGGAGATCTGCCTGCCCTCTTTTGGGATTCAGGATGATTGGAGGGACCAGAATACCATCAGGGGGAGGTCAAAGTTGGTCTCAAAATAAAATCTCATCACAAATCTCATCACTAAGTCATTTCATAGTTAGAAATCAAACCTGGAAAAGGATCTGAACTGGGGGGGAGGGGGTCTGAGTCAGTGTTGGAGGGAGCCAAGGACCTTTTACAACAACCCATTTCAAGGAGCATCCTCAAACTGCTCAGAATCTAGACATTGAAATAGAGTCCGAGCTGAGAAAAAGGAGAAAGATTTCCTTGGGAAGCTGCAATTGGAACCATTGTTTTTTTTTTGCGCTTTAACAAGTGACTGCAGGAATCATTGGCTTCACAATGCAGTCACTCCATTTGAGCCCACAGCTGTTGCCATCCTTGGAGAAAGACTACAATGTGCAAGCCATACACTGTTTTGTAGCATCACTTGCAAAGCCCCATTTTGGGAATGGAATCTTTACCTGCAAGTTGGCTTCCTGGGCTTAATACAGTGCTAATATCAGGACTGTGGTGCAGTTGAATGCTTGATCTTTGATGAATTCAACAATTGCAAGGGTGCGGGGAAAATGCAGGAGAATGTCACTAAGTCATAATGCTCACTTGAAGAGCAGACATGATGGGCCGAATGGCCGCTTCCTGCACCATTATGATTCTCTGACTAATGTGCAAGTTCGTAGAATGAACTTACACGGTGCAAGTTTGGAAAATAGCCATCGCACTAACAGGGAGCGCTGTGTGCCCAGTTCAGTTGCTTCTGGCACATGCAGAAGACATTCACACCAGCCTCTTTCTCAAGATGGCTGCTCTGTGGGGGTGGTGCCATAAGCGGTTGGAGGCATTTGCTGGAAGAACAACCGGCTTCCATGGTGTGGCCTTCAGCTATGCTTTGGAGTTGAATCTTGCACCTATCATGTCAGCAATGTCAGGTGATTGTTCAATATGAACTGTTATTTTCGATTTGAATTTTGATTTGATTTGATTTATTGTTATCACATGATATGAGATACAGTGAAAAGTATTGTTTCTTGTGTACTATATAGACAAAGCATACCATTCATAGAGTACATGTGGAGAAGAAAAGGACAGGGTGCACTATATAGTGTTACAATCACGGCTAAGGTGTGAAGAAAGGTCAACTTAATATGAGGTAAGTGTATTCAAAAGTCTGATGGCAGCATATTTTAACAAATGATTAGTCTGGAGCACAGAATACTTCTTGGAGCTGCGAGCATTCTGAGAAATAAAATAATTGCTACCCAAAGATTGTAAAAAAAAAATTAATCAATTAATTTTGTTTAATTAAAACAATCTTTTCATGAATATATTATTTGTCCATATTGTTCTTTACATCTAGATAACATTTTGATCTTTGCATTTTCAATGTGATCTGTACAGTTCACTTACAGCAGAAAGAATGTGAGCCTTGATCTTAGAGCTGCAGCAACACCAGATGGCGCTGCTGCTTCAAATGTCAAAATGTGGATGTGCCGGCGTTGGACTGGGGTAAACACAGTAAAAAGTCTGACAACACCAGGTTTTAGTCCAACCAATTTATTTGATAGTAAACGCACAAGCTTTCGAGGTTTCCCTCTTCGTCAGGTGAATGGAGAGTTCTGGCCTCGGACAGAGCATATAAAGCACAGACAGTTTAGAGATTACTGATTAGAATGTGAATCTTTACACCTAACCTGCTGTTCAAGTCCTAAAGTGGCCGATAATGTGAGTGGAAGGAGCACTGATCACAGGTTAAAGAGATGTGTATTGTCTCCAGACAGCACAGTGAGTGAGGTTTTGCAAACCCAGGCAAGTGTTGGGGGTTACAGATAGTGAGACATGAACCCAAGATTCCTGTTGAGACTGTCCTCATGTGTGTGGAACTTGGCTATCAGTCTCTGCTCAGCGACTCTGCGCTGTCGTGTGTCGTGAAGGCTGCCTTGGAGAACGCTTACCCGAAGGTCAGAGGCTGAATGCCCGTGACCACTGAAGTGTTTGCCAACAGGAAGGGAACAGTCTTGCCTGGTGATTGTCGAGCGATGTTCATTCATCCGTTGTCGTAGCATCTGCATGGTCCCCCCAATGTACCATGCTTCGGGACATCCTTTCTTGCAACGTATCAGGTAGACAATGTTGGCCGAGTTGCAAGAGTCCGTGTACCTGGTGGATGGTATTCTCACGTGTGATGATGATATCCATGTCGATGATCCGGCATGTCTTGCAGAGGTTGCAGTGGCAAGGTTGTGTGGTGTTGTGGTCACTGTTCTCCTGAAGACTGGGTAGTTTGCTGCGAACAATGGTCTGTTTGAGGTTGTGTGGTTGTCTGAAGGCAAGAAGTGGGGGTGTGGGGATGGCCCTGGCGAGATGTTCGTCTTCATCAATGATATGTTGAAGACTCCGGAGAAGATGTCGTAGCTTCTCCGCTCCAGGGAAGTACTGGACGACGAAGGGTACTCTGTCCACTGTGTCCCGTGTTTGTCTTCTGAGGAGATCGGTGCAGTTTTTCGCTGTGGCGCATCGGAACTGTCGATCTATGAGTCGAGCACCATATCCTGTTCTTAAGAGGGCATCTTTTGATGCCCTATATGATGATATCAACAAATTCCACCCCACCATCAGACTCACCATGGACTATTCCCCAGAATCAGTTGCATTCTTGGACACATGCATCTCCATTAAGGACGGTCACCTCAGCACCTCACTGTACCGCAAGCCCACAGACAATCTCACAATGCTCCACTTCTCCAGCTTCCACCCTAAACATGTTAAAGAAGCCATCCCCTATGGACAAGCCCTCCGTATACACAGGATCTGCTCAGATGAGGAGGATCGTGACAGACACCTCCAGACGCTGAAAGATGCTGTCTGGAGACAATTCACATCTCTTTAACCTGTGATCAGTGCTCCTTCCACTCACATTGTCAGCCACTTTAGGACTTGAACGGCAGGTTAGGTGTAAAGATGCGCATTCTAATCAGTAATCTGTAGACTGTCTGTGCTTTATATGCTCTGTCCAAGGCCAGAACTCTCCATTCACCTGACGAAGAGGGAAACCGCGAAAGCTTGTGCGTTTACTATCAAATAAATTGGTTGGACTAAAACCTGGTGTTGTCAGACTTTTTACTCAAATGTCTGCAGTATCCACAATGCCTAAACCTCTCTGGGAAGTCTGGGATTCCAGTGAGATCAATTCTATTCGGGTTACAGAAAGTGAATTTTGAAGTAATTTTATCATTTCCTCCACAGGCATGTACTGTCAAGAAAAAATAGAAACTAGCAATAAATTGAAGTACATTTGTAAAACCATAAACATCTTTAAACGTAATCATTTCACCCATTTGTTTCAAATTATCAATAAATTCTTAACAAATGTCAATCTCTTAAAATACAGAATATTTTACGATCAACAGTAAAAATCCAGGGTGGAATTCTCCCAAGCCACTGCTCACATGCACTCACCTGGCGAAGGGGCAGCGCTCCCAAAGCTAGTGATGTTTGCTACCAAATAAACCTGTTGGACTTTAACCTGGTGTTGTGAGACTTCTTACTGTGTTTACTCCAGTCCAACATCAGCATCTCCACATCATGTGTACGATGGCAGGATATGGTGGGAGGAGGGTCAGAAATTGACTTCACATGTGAATTTATAGAGGGATCTTCTACTGGTGCCCACCCCTCTCAGCAGACAGTGTGAACCTCATTTGTATCCCATTAATAGGCTGAAGATGAAGGCTCACCGTCACCCCCCGCCCACTCCCCCCATGTCAACTTCCCTGCGAAGGTGGGAAAAGACACAAGTGTGAAACATGTTTATATAATATGGTGTGTCAATGTCTGGACTCATCTGAAAAATAACAGTGTTGCCTCAAAGATTGGTAGCCATCTGCAACCCTGGACCCTGGGCCACCATATTAATGGGTTGGGCAAGCATCCCCAGGATGATTACCCTTATTGTAACTTTTATGACACTTTTGCACATAGTGAAATCTGATGTGATTTCTTTGCAATTTGTAATCACTAAATCTGTACACATCCACCTCTCACCTCTCTCGCCTGCCCAATATTTTCAGAGGGAGATCCCGAGTTGGGTCTATGTCCCCTGCAACAATTCATGCACAGGGAGAGAAGGGAATTTGATAGCACAGCATTTCACCTCCTAATATTTCCCTTCAATCCACTCCATCACTCTCCATCTTGCGCAGGTGAATGTCCATGTCCCCTACTTTCTCAAAGAGCCCGTCCCATTTCTATGGACCTGACCCCTCATTCTGCTGACCATCAGGATTCACCTCTCCATCCACATCCCCTCCAAAAACTCCCTTCACCCGTCATCGCTGAACCTTCACCAAGTTAGCATGTATTTTATTATTTTTATGTGGATGGGTTTATGTAACTTCTTCCTTTGTTAAACTCAAGAAAAGCTTTGCAATTGCTTCTTCTATGACCACAGCGTGTAAATGGTTAAACCCTCACTGAATTGGCAAATCTACCCTTTTCAAAAATAGATCTGTTGCAGTCAAACAAAGGAGTGAAAAAAGAGCCACCTTTCCACCTGATTGGAACAAAAAGTGCAATTCATTCTTTTATATTTGATGCAAACTCTTAAAATCCTTTTCAAGCATCCTGAAAAACAATCCAGATTCCGCAAAAATTACGCATCTTCCTTATTCCCCTGTTTCTGGGTCAAAGGTCATCATGTTATAAATGCCAAGCATTTATGGTACAATGAATGTTAGTGAAAGCAGGTCAAGCTCTTTGCCATATATTCCTTATTTTATCAATTCTATTTATAAATGCAATAAAAATCCTTAATTTAACTGAGATATTTATAAAGTATGCTGTGATTGATAACTGCACACTTATTAGTGTCTGATTATTAAAGCAACATGATTTGCATTTAAAAGATAGACTGAGTGCAAATTTTCTTAAGAAATATAACCTGAAACTGAAAACCGATAGATGACAGGTTTGTAGAAACATAGAAGATAAGGGCAGGATGAAGCCAGGCTAAGGGCAAAAGAGTAACAAGGGAGAGAGTAGGGTCTCTTAAGGATCAACAAGGTCATCTATGTGTGGATCCACAAGAGATGGGCGACACGCTAAATTAATATTTCTCATCAGTACTTACTGTTGAGAAAAGCACGAAAATTAGGGAACTTGGGAAGTAAATAGTGATGGCTTGAGGACATATTATAGAGAAGGACGTGCTGGGAGTCTTAAAGTGCATCAAGGTAGATAAATCCCAGGCACCTGATGAAGTGTATCCCAAGACATTGTGAGAGGCTAGGGGGAAATTGTGGGTCCCCAAGCAGAGATATTTGAATCATTGATAATCACAAGATTGGAGAGTGGCAAATGTTGTGCCTTTGTTTAAAAATGGCTGCAGGGAAAAAGTCTAGGAACTACAGACCAGTGAGCCTCACATCTATGAAGGGTAAGCTGTTGGAAGGTATTTTGAGAGATGGGATCTACAAGCATTTAGAGACACAAGGACTGATTAGGGACAATCAGCATGGTTTTGTGAGTGGAAAATAATGTCTCACAAATTTGATTGAGTTTTTTGAAGGGGTAACCAAGAAGGTAGATGAGGGCAGTGCAGTTGATGTTGTCTACACGGACTTTTGCAAGGCCTTTGACAAGGTACCGCATGGTAGGTTAGAACATAAGAACTAGGAGCAGGAGTAGGCCATCTGGCTCCTCAAGTCTGCTCCACCATTAAATAAGATCATGGCTGATCTTATCATGGATTCAGCTCCACTTACCTGCCCACTCACCATAACGTTTAATTCCTTTACTGTTCAAAAATTTATCTATCCTTGCCTTAAAAACATTCAATGAGGTAGCCTCAACTGCTTCATTGGGCAGGGAATTCCACAGATTCACAACCCTTTGTGTGAAGAAGTTCCTCCTCAGCTCAGTCCTAAATCTGCTTTCCCTTATTTTGAGGCTATGCCCCCTAGTTCTAGTTTCACCTGCCAGTGGAAACCACTTCCCTGCTTCTATCTTATCTATTCCCTTCATAATCTTATATGTTTCTAGAAAATCTCCCCTCATTCTTCTGAATTCCAATGATTATAGCCCCAGTCTACTCAGTTGCTTCTCATAAGCCAACCCTCTCAACTCTGGAATCAACCTAGTGAATCTCCTCTGCACCCTCTCCAGTGCCAGTATATCCTTCATCAAGTAAGGAGACCAAAACTGTACACAGTAATCCAGGTGTGGCCTCACCAGCACCTTATACAACTGCAACATAACCTCGCTGTTTTTCAACTCCATCCCTCTAGCAATGAAGGACAAAACTCCATTTGCCTTCTTAATTACCTGCTGCAGCTGCAAACCAACTCCTTGTGATTCTTGGATGCGGATAGCCAGGTCCCTCTGCACAGCAGCATGCTGCAATTTTTTTATCATTTAAATAATAGTCCATTTTGTTGTTATTCTAGCAGAATGGATGACTTCACATTTACCAACATTGTATTCCATCTGCCAGGCCCTTGTCCACTCACTTAAGTTATTGCGAGGTTAAATCTCATGGATCCAGGGTGAGGTAGCTAATTGGATATAAAATTGGCTTGATGACAGAAGCCAGAGGGTGGTTGTAGAAGGTTACTTTTCAAACGGGAGGCCTGTGACCAGTGATGTGCCTCAAGGATCAGTGCTGGGTCCACTGTGATTTGTCATTTATATTAATGATTTGGATGAGAATATAGGAGGCATGGTTAGTAAGATGACTTGATGGCATAGTGGACAATGAAGAAAGATTTCTCCAATTGCAGTGGAATCTTGATCATTTGGGCCAGTGGGCTGATGAATGGCACCTGAAGTTTAATTTAGATAAATGTGAGGTGATGCATTTTGGTACATTGAACCAGGGCAGGACTTACTCAGTTAATGGTAGGGTGTTGGGGAGAGTTACAGAACAAAAAGATCTAGGGGTAGATGTTCATAGCTCCTTGAAAGTGGAGTCACAGGTGGACAGAGTGGTGAAGAAGGCATTCGGCATGCTTGGTTTCATTGGTCATAACGTTGAATACAGGAATTGGGATGTCTTGTTGAAGTTGTACAAAACATTGGTAAGGCCACACTTGGAATACTGTGTACAGTTCTGACCACCCTATTATTGAAAGGATATTATTAAACTAGAAAGAGTGCAGAAAAGATTTACTAGGATGCTACCGGGACTTGATGGGTTAAGTTATAAGGAGAGGCTCAATGGACTGGGACTTCCTTCTCTGAAGCGTAGAAGGCTGAGGGGTGACCTTATAGAGGTCTATAAAATAATGAGGGGCATAAATCAGCTAGATAGTCAATATCTTTTCCCAAGAGTAGTGGAGTCTGAAACTAGAAGGCATAGGTTTAAGGTGAGAGGGGAGAGATACAAAAGGGTCCAGAGGGCCAAATTTTTCACAGAGAGGGTAGTGAGTGTCTGGAACAAGCTGCCAGAGGCAATAGTAGAGGCAGGTACAATTCTGTCTTTTAAGAAGCATTTAGACAGTTACATGGGTAAAATGGCTATAGAGGGATATGGGTCAAATGTGGGCAATTGGGACTAGCTTCAGAGTTTAAAAACAAGAGTGGCAAGGACAAGTTGGGCCAAAGGACCTGTTTCCATTCTGTAAACCTCTATGACTCTATGACTCTATTTGGCCCTTCGAGCCTGCTCCACCATTCATCACGATTATGGCTGATCATCCAACTCAATAGCTTTAACCTGCTTTCTCCCCATAAACTTTGATCCCATTCACCCCAAGTGCTATATCTAGCCACCTCTTGAATACATTTAATGTTTTAGCATCAACTACTCCCTGTGATTCCACAGGCTCACCACTCTTTGGGTGAAGAATTGTCTCCTCATCTCCATCCTAAGTGGTTTACCCCGAATCCTCAGACTGTGACCCCTGGTTCTGAACTCCCCCACCACTAAGCATTAGCCACTGTTAAACTTCAAACCATAGAATGGTGATAAAAGCACCTTCACATCTACAAATCTGCGACAGTTGAACAAAGAGTTTTAGCATGGTACTTCAACAAGAATTACATGGAAAACTGACCACAAAGTGGCAATTTTATTTTATCAGCAATAGGTATGCTGTGAAATTCCTCACAGTGGTTCTCCAGTGTTGTAATGTCTGGCAACCAAGCCTTGAAAGTAACTACCTCTGCCAGCCTTGTGGAGCCCTGACATATGCCACATAACCTGATCTCCCCTTTCCCATATTCCAATCCTCCCTAATAGCAGAGAGACCTGTGGTATGGCCTGAGATCAACTGAGGGGAAGCAGTCCAGTGGACAATGAGCGACTACATTGTCATCTCACGTGGAAAAAAAAACTGCTCAATTACCTGGAATACAGCTGACATTTTTTTTGCAAATACCCTGCAGAAACAAATTCATTGAGGTTTGTGGTACATTTCAGGCAATTGACAACTGTGACAAAATTTAATCATCAATATTTAGCGCTTTGGGAATTGTAGAAGTTGGAAGATAGCACCTTTCAAACCTGCAACCTCCACTACTTAGAAGGGGACAAGGGCAGCAGATGTGTGGGAATGCCACCCCCTGCAAATTTCCTCCCATGTCGCACACCATCCTGACTTGGAACTATATTGCCGTTCCTTCATTATCGCGGGGTCAATATCCTGGAATCCTCTTCCTAACAACACTCTGGCTGTGCCTACACAACAGGTACTGCAGCAGTTCAAGAAGGCAGCTCATGACCACCTTCTCAAGGGCACTTAGAGAAGAACAATAAATTCTGGCCGAGCCATTGATGTTCACATCCAACAAGTGAATAAAAAAAGATTAGTACACTTGCAAAGCAATAAAGGACTATCAGTCCACTTAGCATAAAGTCGAACTTATGAAGAACCATTGTCCCACCCCTATTTTTTCTCCTTTTCTCCATCATTCACTCTCTTCCTATTAATATTAGAATTTCTAACATATCATCAAAGTTATCATTCTTCATGTACAGATGGGGGTAGAATGTATATGCAGAAAGGCAAGGAGCAGGAAAAATAAGGTTGATGAGCTGTAGGTGGAAGCCATTAACAAAAAAATATGAGTTGTCTTTCTTAGATATTGGAATTAAATTAGCTATCTGCCAGTCCACTGGCACTCCACCATTTCTCATGAATTAATAAATATGTATAACAAAACCTCTACTATCTCGTTCCAAGTTTCTTTTAAAATATGTGGATGCCATGCATTCAGACCAGGGGTTTTATTCTCTGGATATTACCTCCTCCTGCTGGTATAACTGAAATTGAGGGAAGTCAAAAACATAATTCAAAAGGCAAAGAGGAACCATGAAACTGAATTACCAAGGATCATAAAACAAAATAATGAAATATTTTATAGGAACGGCAATAAAAAAGCAAAGCTGTGATAGGACTGGGGGCAGCAAAGAATTGATAGGCTAATGACATTGGTAGCGATAAATAGATGGCAGAAATATGAAACCATTATTTTGCCTTGGTATTTGCCATGGAATAAAACAGGTCGATGTGATATTGAATGATGATGTGAATAATGAGATAAGTATTGTAAGATCAAAAGATGGGGTATATTTAATAAACTGATTAAACTCAAAGGGCCAGATTTAACAGGGCATCATTTACCTCACTCTCCCTGAACTGAAAAGTCAGTTGTGACCCCACCCACACACTCAAAGTGCCCTGTCCTGGAAGTAATGTTAATTGTCTCAGAGCGAGTAATTCCACCCTCATCTGGGGACAAATCCTATTTTCTAATGGGCTGGCAGCTCTATACTCATAACAGCACCAGATTCAAGTGGTGGTCACTGCTTAGACTGCAGGCAATCCTGTAGAAGAAGTAATGGTGCCCAGACTGACAGCTCAGTCCAGGGTTTCAGCATGTGTGGCTGGCACACCTGAGGGAGGTGGTGAGTGGGGGACGGAAGGGGGGAGGGGCCATATTTAAGAAGGGTAGGCCTCACCCTGCCACAAGTAAGATAGCAGCAGAGATGGAATGGAATACTTAAGTGACCATTAATTCACCATTTGAAGTTGGCCCAAGTGCAGGCAGGCTGCCTGATACCTTTCCCACTCACCATAAAATGAGAGCTAGGTCAGGGGTGAATGAAATGATGGTGGGAAGACCATGCATTTTATCTTATTCACCCCCTCAATTTCAGTTATACCAGCAGGAGGAGGTAATATCCAGAGAATAAAATCCCTGGTCTGAATGCATGGCATCCACATATTTCAAAAGAAACTAGGAACGAGATAGTAGAGGTTTTGCTGTACATATTTATTAATTCATGAGAAATGGTGGAGTGCCAGTGGATTGGCAGATAGCTAATTTATTTCCAATATCTAAGAAAGACAACCGAATATGCCCAAGAAATTACTGACACTCAACTTATCGCCAGTGGAAGGAAAATAATGGAACCCCACTCTCCCCAACCCTGCAGGAGAAAATGAAGAATATCTAGAAATAAAAAATATAATAATGAATAGTCAGCATGGATTTTAAGATCTTGCTTGACCGGCCTTATTGAATTTTTTGAAAAGGTAACAGAGAAGACAATGGTAATGCAGTAAATATAATTTATCTTGATTTTCACCTTTAATAAGATGCCTCATAGAATCACAGTGCAGCAGAGGCTGTTCGGCCCATCAAATCAGCACTGACTCTCTGACAGTGTGTCTTACCCAGGCCCTCTCCCCCCCATTCTATCCCCATAACCCCTCACATTTACCGTGGCTAATTTCCCTAACGTACACAACTTGGAACTCTAAGGGGACAATTTAGCATGGCTAATCCACCTAACCTGCACACCCTTGGACTGCAGGAGGAAACCGGAGCACTAGGATGAAACTCACGCAGACATGGGGAGAAACTCAATATAGACAGTCACCCAAGGCCGGAATTGAACCCAGATAACTGGCGTTGTAAGGCAGCAGTGCTAACCTATTTTCTGCTTCTCGATACAGACTCCAGCTCATTAAAAACTCTATATATATCCTACCATACATCCTGTCTGTTCAGCTATCATAATCAATTTCTACCAGCTATCTGATCTCCAACGTATTGAATTCAAAATTCTCATTCATGTCTATCAGTCACTTTATGACCTTATTTCACTTTGATTTGCTCCAATTTTAGCCTGTTGTGCATCTCCCCCTCCCCCATCAACATTCCTCCATTGACATTAGAACATTTGCCTACCTCTAGTTCTCCGTCTGCAAAACCTCTGTTAAAACTCTCAGACTTGTTCATGTTTTGCCTGCCTTTTAAAAGACTCATCAAAATTTTTTCAGCACACCTTTGACCTGTTTTCTCAACCGTCCTACTATTGCTCGACACGCACTCTGTCTAACGTCTAAGTGCCCTAGGGTGTTTTATTACTTTTACTATTTTATACCTGACTATTAAAAGCAAATTGCTGGATCCACAATTATATCACAGAGGTGAAATGTGTCAGTGTACTAATCATGTAGCATATTCATACCGCATTACCCCATACTTTAGCCATTACTTCACTAGTATATTTTACGAGGCTGACAGTACATTTTTTTAAAATGGCTCTCCAAATTCTCTAAAAATATAAATGACCTCTCTGCGAGAGGAATTTTATTGAAAGCAAACATTACCTCACTTACAGCCAAACAGTTGTGCATCACATTTTATTCCATGCCCAACTAAGTGAATTACACCAAATAGCCTGCAATCAACCATAAGCAGTTGCTGCTGAAATAACCAACTCAAAACTAGTACTTTGAAGCCCACAGAGAAATGAACTCAAATAGGAAGCAACAAAGAGGATATTCTGTTTGGAGATTTACTTTTGAAAGTCTTATTGGTTCAACTGGAATAACTTTGAGAATGAGAATCTATTCTTGAATCTTCTTCGAGGATATAATTAAATCCAGATTGCCTGGTCAACAGTTCCATCGTGTCAGGGGTGGGCCAAGTGTTTGTTCAGCCGATTTTTATGTACCCAGGTGCTGCCTTATTAAAAGCTTTAACCGCTACCCACCTGTGCAGCTTGAGACAGTCTTCTATAACCTCAAGGTAATCAGACAAGACAGCACCATTGTCCTTTCTGTTTGCAAGCTACACCACCATTTCAGCTTACCAATCCAAACACCCACACTGAAGCTTCAATCTACTACTTTCAGAACTCTAGGTGTTGTTAGCAGCTTTCGGAATCTCCGCATCCAAACTTTCAAGGATTCTATAATTAAGTTTCTTGGGCCAACTAAAATCAGTAAAGAAAGTAATAGGTTTCCACATAGGACTGTCCCAATTCCCATCTACAATCAATGTTCCACATTCATGAAATTATTTCCAAAAAAAAGTTTTTAAAATCATTAACTTGTTGTCCACACAAAGGAGAACAAAGAAGCATTTGAAAATAATTTATATTCTTGAGCCTATGTCAAGTGAGTTGGCCAAAATGACACAGAAGAGGTTTCTTTTCATCCCATGGGAATGTAAAGGAGGTCTTATGGCACAATGGTAGTGTTCCTACCTCTAGACCAGAAGCTGTAGATTCAAGTCCCAGACTTGTTGGCATGGAAAGAGTGTTCACTAAGTGGTCCTACAGGCTGGCAATTAGTAAGGGAGTCCTTCTGCTATTCTTTCCCAAAGGGAAAATAAAAGTGTGCGAGGGTAATCTTTTTTAAAAGTAAGTATGTGTTGGAGAAGACGTGGCAGACTTGACCTGATCAGCTATTGGTGTTGATTCAAACGTCATCTGCTTCACCTTTGAATGTATTAGGAGGGTAGCCAATTAATTCTTTCTGCTTTTTTTTCATGACAATCATACATCCATAAGAAGCTGCCCTTTGACTACCATATAAAAGAACTACAGGCAATTAAATTTTCAATTGGGTTTAATATGATTTTGTTGAATTTATTGTCACTGCAAGTTAAAAACATTAAAATATGTTATTATTCCCCTGACTTTAAAGTTTCCCCACCCTATGCTTTTCTATTTAACAAAACAGACAAGAGACTTAGTTCTGAACTTGGCCAATGTTGTTCTATAACCAGCTATTGGAGATGTTTAGGGAAAGGCCTATAAATAATTTTACCTAACTTAGTTTTATCTGATCCTTCATGATCTACTTTTCTCTTTGCTCCCTCTGAGTCTACTACTACTCTTCCTGCCTGCCTTGAGTTTTAGCTGTTCTCCCTGCTCGCCCAGAGTCTCCCATACCCTGCCTGCCCACCCAGAGTTTGCTACTCCCCTTCCTGCTCATTTTGCCTGTTGCTGTTCTTCCCACCTGATTTATCACTGTCATGAGTTTAATTAGTAGCACTTTCAAGAATCATAGAAAGATACAATGGTTCTGGCACAGCAGAGGCTGTTCAACCCAACATGTCTATCCCAGCTCTCCAAGGCAGTAACTCTGCTCATCCCATTCCCTGCCTTTCCTACAGAAAGCTGCAAAATTTCTCTCTTCACATAATTATCCAATACCTTTTGAAAGTCATGATTGAATCTGCCTCCACCATACTCAGGCAGTGCATTTCTGCTGTGCAAAAAAAAAGTTCTTTCTTTGGTTCTTTTGCCAATCATTTTAAATTGATGTCCTCTATGTCTCGATCCTTATGCCGGTGAGAGCATAACTGCCAATACCCCTCATGGTTTTGAACAACAATATCAAATCTCCTCTTAATCTTCTCTTTTCTCTAGAGATTGTTGAGATAAGTTTACATACACCACATCATCGCGCCCTTTCACGTTCAATTCCACTTCCACAAAGCAGTTAAGCTGCTTGGTCAGTCACAAATCTTTTTCTCCTGAATATGTTCGCTGCATTTTACTAGGCGGCACAGTGGTCAACATATTGTGCTGCCTCACAATACCAGCAACCTATGTTTGATCCCTGGCTTGGGTCACTGTCTGTGTGGAGTTTGCATGTTCTCCCTGTGTCTGTGTGGATCTCTTCCAAGTACTCCGGTTTCCTCCCACAGTCCGAAAGATGTGCTGGTTAGATGCATTGGCCATGCTAAATTCTCCCTCAGAACAGGTGCCAGAGTGTGGCAGTTAGGGGATTTTCACAATAATTTCATTGCAGTGTTAATATAAACCTACTTGTGACCGACAATTTTTTTTAAATCACCATCATATTCAGATTTATTTCTGATAATCAATTTCATTATCTTATCCAGCATTGGAAATAATCCAGTGGGTCTGCATTTGTATTATTGACTTTTTAAAAATGGTACTGCGCTGACTTGATTCCAACTTACTGCAACCACTCCACTGTTCATCAATTGCCTCACAGTGACCCTTCACGGCCTTATAAGTCTTCCTTCTTGTCTTTTTTAGCACTGTGAGATGATTGAAATCTATCCCCGCAGATTTCTTTGGTTTGAATCCTTCCAGCTTATCGAGACTTTTGCAATTCTTCATCTCAGAATTGTTTTGTCTACTTGGGTTATCACCGTCTTGAGATAGCATATTCCTTACATATTATGTTTTTGACTGTTGTGTTCAATCTTATCTTAGTTCAAAATCAGTCACCGCATCATAGGATACACATGTGTCAGCCACTTCCACCACGGTTTATGTGCAACAAAAGCACAAAGCTGCAGTGGTTTCATATTATTAAATACATCAGTACTATATCAATAAGATCATCAAAGAAACTTGGCAATATGTATAATCTACTAGATGAGTCAGCCTACATACAGCTTATTTGCCTCTTGAGAATGTACATTGGGCATAACTCAGTTCTTTATTTAGCAATAACTCAAATCCCATTGCATGTTCTGAAAAAAAACCGCATTTTTCACAATCATAAGAAGTCTCAGTGATGCATCCAGTCAACATACAACAATCTCACATTGAATATGTGGATATTGGAAGTATACAAAATACTTAATAGGTTTTTTAAATCATTAGTAGCTCTGAATAAAAAAAAACTTTTCTCTAACTTGATATTCAACCTAACTTTTTAAAAAGCCAATTTACCTAAGTCCCAAGGCATAGAGGAACAAATTCCTTTCATTGGAATGCCCCATAGCTTTGATTTCTGCATTAAGCAATCTCTAATTTCAAGGATTCAATTTAACTTTAAAAGGGGGTGTAGCGTTAAAGTATTAGAAATCAATTTCTCTCCCCTCCCCCACCTCCAACTCATCAATTTTTGGCTTTAACTGAAACTTGAACTTGGGCAGATGACCAAATTGACCCATGGAGGCTGGTTAGAACATAAGGACATAAGAACATAAGAAATAGGAGCAGGAGTAGGCCATCTAGCCCTTCGAGCCTGCCCCGCCATTCAATAAGATCATGGCTGATCTGTCGTAGCTCAGTTCCACTTTCCCGCCCTCTCCCCATAACCCTTAATCCCCTCTCTTATCAAAAACCCATCAACCCGCGTCTTAAGAATATTTAGCGAGGCAGCCTCCACCACTTCAACAGGCAGAGAATTCCAGAGATTCACCACCCTTTGAGTGAAGAAGTTCCTCCTCAACTCCGTTCTAAACCGTCCCCCCTTTATCTTGAGGCTGTGCCCCCTAGTCCTACTGTCTTTTTTGAGCGGGAAGAGTCTCTCCACCTCTATCCTATCCATCCCATTCATCTTCTTATACGTCTCAATGAGATCTCCCCTCATTCTTCTAAACTCTAACAAGTACAAGCCTAGTTTATTCAGCCTCTCCTCATAGCTCAACCCCCTCAACTCCGGTATCAGCCTAGTAAACCTCCTCTGCACTCCCTCCAAGGCCAAAATATCTTTGCGCAGGTGCGGCGCCCAAAACTGCACACAGTACTCCAGCTGCGGCCTCACCAATGCCCTATACAGCTGCAGCAAGACCTCCCTACTTTTATATTCAATCCCCCTCACTATGAAGGCCAGCATCCCATTCGCCTTCCTGACCACCTGCTGCACCTGCAAGCTGGGTTTTTGCGAATCATGCACAAGGACCCCGAGGTCCCTCTGCAGCGTCGCCTGCTGCAGTTTTTCGCCACGTAAGTAATAGTCCTTCCTACCATTATTCCTACCAAAGTAGACCACCTCACACTTACCAACATTAAATTCCATTTGCCATTTCCTGGCCCATTCGCCCAGCCTATCTAGATCCTTCTGCAGACTCTCCACACCCTCCGCACAATTTGCCGTTCCCCCAATCTTCGTGTCATCAGCAAATTTCGACACCCTATACTCGGTTCCCTCCTCCAGATCATCTATATAAATGGTAAATAGCTGAGGCCCCAGCATCGACCCCTGGGGCACTCCACTAGTCACCATCAGCCAATCCGAATAGCACCCGTTGACCCCCACTCTCTGCCTCCTATTTGACAACCAATCCTCTATCCACGCTAACACCCTACCCCCAACTCCATGTCCCTCGACCTTCTGCAATAACCTCTTGTAAGGTACTTTGTCAAACGCCTTCTGAAAATCCAGAAAGACCACATCCACCAGCTCTCCTCTATCCACTGCCCTAGACACATCCTCATAGAACTCCAGTAAATTTGTCAGACACGACTTCCCTTTAATGAAACCGTGCTGCGTCTGCTCTATCAAGCAATTCCCTTCAAGATGCCTCGCAATTTCCTCTTTAATGACGGATTCTAACATTTTACCTACCACAGACGTTAAACTAACCGGCCTATAATTCCCCGCCTTTTGCCTGGCACCCTTCTCAAACAACGGCGTAACATTAGCCGTTTTCCAATCTTCCGGCACTTCCCCGGAATCCAGCAACGTCTGGAAAATAACCACCAAGGCATCCACTATCACCTCCGCCATTTCTTTCAGAACCCTCGGATGCAATCCATCCGGTCCTGGCGACTTGTCCACAATCAGTCCCTCCAGTCTGTCGAGCACCTCCTCTCTAGTAACAGTAATGTCATTAAGACCCTCCAGTCCTACCACCTTTCCATCGCTAACACCCGGCAAATTATTCACGTCCTCCTCCATGAAGACAGACACAAAAAAGTTATTCAATACCTTAGCCATATCCCCATCCCCTACCACTAGGTCCCCTTTCTCATCCTCTAAAGGACCAACGTTCACCCTAGCCAGCCTCTTCCTTTTTATATATTTATAAAAACTCTTGCTATCCTTTTTTATATTAAGCGCTAGCCCAGCTTCATAGTTTCTCCTACCCTTCTTTATCAACTTCTTTGTCAATCTTTGTTGACATTTAAACCTCTCCCAATCCTCTTCTCGCCCACTACTCTTAACTACTCTAAACGCCTCCGCTTTTAATTTAACACTTTCCTTCACCTCCTTCGTTATCCACGGCTTATTACCTCTCCTCCTACGGTCCTTTTTGACCATCGGAATAAATTTCCGCTGAGCACCAAGAAAGATCTCCTTAAAGATCTTCCACTGCTCCTCAGCAGACCCTCCCTCCAATGCGTTCCCCCAGTCCACATTCGCCAATTCTTCTCTCATCCTACCGTACTCCCCTCTATTCAAACAAAGTACGCGTGTCCGGGAACCCACTTTCTCCTCCTCCATCTGCACCAGAAACTCCACCATACAATGATCACTCTCTCCAAGAGGATCCTTCACCGCAAGGTCCCCAATTCTACCTGCCTCATTACATAGCACCAGATCCAAGATAGCTTGCTCCCTCGTCGGCTCCAACACACACTGTTCCAGGAAACTATCCCGGCAGCATTCCAAGAACTCCTCCTCGAGCCCACCGTGTCCAACATGGGTCGACCAATCAATATGCAGATTGAAATCCCCCATAACTACAGCCGTCCCATTCCTGCACGTCGCACTTATTTGCGCGTTAACAGCCCGCCCCACCTCCAGATCATTATTCGGGGGCCTATAGACGACACCCACCAGCGTCTTCCTCCCTTTGTTGTTCCTAATCTCCACCCACAACGATTCCACGTTCTGCTCTTTGGCTCCAATATCATCCCTTGCTACCACCCTGATGCTATCCTTAATCAGCAGAGCTACGCCCCCCCCCTTCTCCCTCCTGCCTATCCTTCCTAAACACTTGATAGCCCTGTACATTCAGCTCCCAGTCCCTGTCACCTTGCAGCCACGTCTCTGTAATGGCCACCAGATCGTATCCATTTGTGTTGATCTGCGCCACCAGCTCATCCACTTTATTCCGAATGCTTCGTGCATTCAGATAAAGCGCTTTCATCCCAGCCTTCACCTGGACCCTATTTGCCGCAACGCCACCAACCATACTCACGCCCCCTACTCCCTCTATTATTGGGACATCCTCGGCCTCTTCCCTTACCTGTACCCTATCCTTAACTTTAGACGTCGTAACGTCACCTACCCTTGCACCCTCCCCCCCCCTAATTAGTTTAAAGCCCTGTCTACAGTCCTCTTTACTCGATTCGCCAGCACTCTGGTCCCAGCACGGTTCAGACCAACCCCATCCCGCCCGAACAGGTCCCACCTACCCCAATACTGATGCCAATGCCCCATAAATTCAAACCCATTCCTCCCACACCAATCCCTGAGCCACCCATTCACTTCCTTAATCCTGTCAACCCTACGCCCGTCTGCATTCGGTTCAGGCAGTAGCCCAGAGATAACCACCTTGTCGGTTCTACTTTTTAATTCCATTACACAACTTGTTATGTAATAATGAAGCTGCAAACTTCATTGTAATTCCAATTTATGACTTCCCAGTTGTTGGACAGATGCCTCAAGGTGCGAATCTGGTGGATTCAGGAGATACGTTCCTTCACATCCAAGTGCCTGCCTGAGGTCCATCCATAATCAGGGCTCACCCCCAGTAGTCTGACCCTGAGATCACATTTCAGTCACCAAGACCCTAATCCCACTCCCTCTGGCCTTTAATCCCTCTCTCGCTCATCCCAGGATCAGCAGCCCTATCCATTGCCCACTCTCCAATCACAATACTGCCCATTCAGATCACTTCCCCCTTCAATCCCACACCGTCTTTTCAGTCAAATCTTCAATTCAGTTGACAGTTCCCATCTCCCTGCCAACCCTGCCAGTTGACCCACGTCCCTCTATCTTACACCACCAACCTCTCTAATTAACTGAAGGGTCCATTCAGTCCTTAGAATAGACAGAGATAGCACTGATATAATGGATTTCTTTCATTGAGCAGAATTTAAAATTAAAACATTACAGAACCAAACAAAAAGAGGAAAACTGGAGAGAGAGAGAGAGAAAAACTGGAGAGGGAGAGTGAGGCTGGCTTGCCCTCCAGTCCTGCATTGGTCGTGTACTGGTCGAAGAAACTCAAAACATACTGAACAGATCTCGAAAATAGACTGCTAGCTACATACAAAGTTCTAAAACTATATGTTAACCCTTCTTTTGTATTGAAGTTGTTGGGTACATGCTGTCTCTGTCTACAGGAGCAGGTTTTTGCAGCTTGTTATGAGACCTTGTAGCTGAGGCCATGAAAAGCTGCTGTTTATGAAAAACATTTTCTTTGATTTATGAAAAAGCCTGTTTCTGTTGATATTGTACTTTTAAAAAGTGCAGTCAATTTTACTAGCTAATCTCAGCATGCCAACTGAGTTTTAATATGTGGTTAAGTTAGCTTTAAAGGCTTAACATTTAAATGTAAGCACATAAGCAGAAATATTTTGAAATGAAGTCTTTGTACAACCAAAGCAAACCACACACAGGACCACAACATTAACCCTCCCCATTCACATGGCAGACTTACCTATTACTGCAGTCAACTAGTGACTGACTCCCCATCAATCATGTAGCTGATTAATCAATTCTCTCCCTAAATTGCACTCCTGGCTACAAGCCTCCCAAGCCATCACATTTGCACTTGACCAAATATTTGGAATTCTGGACCTTGCCTGCTTACCAAGGTCTTAAATAAACATCAGCCTGGATATTGGATTTCCATCTTGCTTATTCCAGATGCACCCGAAATCTGGACACAGAAGACTTCCTGCCAATTTGTCCACTTTAGATATTCTAAATAGTTGGAGCATGACAGCACATGCTTGCGCTCCCTTGGGTGAAGTGGACAGAATTGTATTGATTTTTGATGGGCTCAAGGTATGTTTTCTCTCTCAATGCAAATGCCCAACACTGTTGAAGAAAGACTTCAATAACCCTTGCTCAAAGCTGTGGTTTTCTTTCACTATTAAGCAAACAATTACCTTTCAGAAGACGAGAGAGACAAACACGAGTAATGAGTTGTCAGTGACAGAAGTTGTGCTGAACATTTATACCCTTCAAGATAATTTAACAGGGGAGGCTTTGTCACATTAGACATGAAGATCCTGTTTCAGCTTTTGGTTTGAGAGTGGAGGGAGTAAAGGCAGAAGAATGTTGCAATGCAGCTGGGAGGTTTTTTTTCCCCAACACCTCTGAATTACTTGAAGAACTAGGAACCTGCCTTGGAGTGTACTGAAAAGCTTGAGTAGGGCCTATTGAGAAATGCCAGTGTGGGACAACATAAAAAACACCCTTGTCATGGACCCCAAAAGAATTCCCATTCTAAGTTTGATAGACAATTGTCTTCTTTTTGATCTCTGGCGAAGCTCTGACAAAGGGTCATCCAGACTCAGAACATTAGCTCTCTTCTCTCCCCAGAGATGCTGTCAGACCTGCTGAGATTTCCCATTTTCTGTTTTTGTTTCTTCTTTTTGATGAATGGGCAACTGCAAAACCCATAACCTCCTGTCACCTGTCTAACTGGAACACCCATTTCTATCACCGTGTTCAAGAGTTTACGGCAATTGAGTTGGTTTGTGTTTGCTCAGCAGCACAATGCCAGCTCAATGTATCTTTGCAGTGTTCAGTCACCATTTTCACCAATTTTGTTTGAGTGAGTGAATTTTAACTTGGACTTCAGTGCATTCTATGACAAGCTGCTGATAGACAAGTGCACCCTTCAAAAGGTTGCATCAAGTTAGAAATATTGTCCTTGAGAAACATCTCACTGTGGAGAACAGCAAGGGCAGAGCCGTAACTTCTAAAGAGCAGTAACAACTTAATGTTAAGTACATCCTTACAAATTCTTTGACCATGTTTTGATGGGGCACACAAATATTCACCCCCTCCCTCCCATATACACTCACTCTTCTTTCTCTTGCTCTGACACATACTCCGCCCCAACTCTACCTCCTCCTCAGGAAAATTTCTAGTCCTGCTCTGCAGCCCGCACTCTGAGGCCCACTCTGGATTGCCCCCCCCCCACTCTAGATCCCCCTCTTCCAATCACTCTGCTGTCCACCTCATCCAATCAGAGGCTGGTTTCTGAGAAGCCTGTCTCTAATTGGACATGCAGCCCTGTAGCATTTTTCAAGCTGCACAGATGTACCTGTCTTACCCCCCCACCGACAGGCTCCCTTGGACACCTGAGAAGTCTATGCAGATCTCCTGGGACGCTCCTTTGGACCCCGAGAATTTTTTGCAGACCTCCGGGGAGGCTTCTTCGGACACCCTGGGGATGAACTTATCATTGCGCCCTGCTGCCACTCTGCAGGCAATTAGTGGGGGAGGAAGTGAACCCCTCCCCCACCACTCTGCAGGCGATCAGTAGGGGATACCATTGCATCTTTCTTCCAGGATTTTCCAATCCCAACTGGAAACAAAATGTCCAGAGCAGTCTGTCGGGGAATTCCATCAGAGACGAGTAATATCAGGGGATGAGGCCACGAGCATCTTTTTTATGGTATTCATGGCCATATGGTAAACACAAAGGTCACGTTGTTGAATGTTTGTGCATGAGTGAGTAGATGAATGATGTATAATTGGCAGTTGGGGAAATGAGTGAATAGGTATCTGCATAAGGGGTATGGATAGGTAGGTGGGTTGCGTAGATGAGTAGATAGGTGAGTGAGTGGGTAGATAGGCAGAGTATGTAGTTGTGTCCTATGAAGGTGGGTAAATGGGGAGGTGAATAGAGTGGGCATGATGGGTAAGGGGCTGAGGTGCATAGGCGGATGGGTGACTAAAGCGGATGAGTGGCTGGTTGGGTTGGGTGGATAGGTGAGTAAGTGGGGATGTGAGTGAGTGGGCAGGTAGATGAAATGCTAGATGGGTGAATAGATAGTCAGATGGAGGGGTAATCAGGTCTTTTTGGGGTGGTAATTGGGCTGGCAGGCATGATCAGATGGTAGTTGATTGGCCAGAGCATAGTCAGGCAGTTGCAAGATAGTTGGTTTGGGTCCTGGGAGTCATGATGTGGAGATGCTGGCGTTGAACTGGGGTAAACACAGTAAGAAGAACATAAGAACATAAGAAATAGGAGCAGGAGTAGGCCATCTAGCCCTTCGAGCCTGCCCCGCCATTCAATAAGATCATGGCTGATCTGTCGTAGCTCAGTTCCACTTTCCCGCCCTCTCCCCATAACCCTTAATCCCCTCTCTTATCAAAAACCCATCAACCCGCGTCTTAAAACTATTTAGCGAGGCAGCCTCCACCACTTCAACGGGCAGAGAATTCCAGAGATTCACCACCCTTTGAGTGAAGAAGTTCCTCCTCAACTCCGTTCTAAACCGCACCCCCCTTTATCTTGAGGCTGTGCCCCCTAGTCCTACTGTCTTTTTTGAGCGGGAAGAGTCTCTCCACCTCTATCCTATCCATCCCATTCATCATCTTAAACGTCTCAATGAGATCTCCCCTCATTCTTCTAAACTCTAACGAGTACAAGCCCAGTTTATTCAGCCTCTCCTCATAGCTCAACCCCCTCAACTCCGGTATCGGCCTAGTAAACCTCCTCTGCACTCCCTCCAAGGCCAAAATATCTTTGCGCAGGTGCGGCGCCGAAAACTGCACACTGTACTCCAGCTGCGGCCTCACCAATGCCCTATACAGCTGCAGCAAGACCTCCCTACTTTTATATTCAATCCCCCTCACTATGAAGGCCAGCAACCCATTCGCCTTCCTGACCACCTGCTGCACCTGCAAGCTGGGTTTTTGCGACTCATGCACAAGGACCCCGAGGTCCCTCTGCACCGTCGCCTGCTGCAGTTTTTCGCCACGTAAGTAATAATCCTTCCTACCATTATTCCTACCAAAGTGGACCACCTCACACTTGCCCACATTGCCAACAAGAAGCCTCACAACACCAGGTTAAAGTTCAACAGGTTTATTTGGTAGCAAATGCCATTAGCTTTCAGAACGCTGCTCCTTCGTCAAACAAAGGCATATGAAGGCATTGTGGAGATAGCATTAAGCATATGTTAAAGGGATGTATAACATCTCACTTCCTGTCCTGTCTGGAGACAATACACATCTCTTTAACTTCTGCTTAATGCTATCTCCATTCACATTGTCTGCACCTTTAAGACTCGATTAGCTGTAAAGACTCACATTCTAATCAGTAGCCTATAAACTGAGTGTGTGCCTTTCTCTGCCTTGTTTGTGATCCGTCCTCCCCAGTCACCTGACGAAGGAGCAGCGCTCTGAAAGCTAGTGGTGTTTGCTACTAAATAAACCTGTTGGACTTTAACCTGGTGTTGTGAGACTTCTTACTGGGTCCTGGAATGTCAAACTTATTGAGTAGTCAGGTCTGGTCAAGTAAGGAGGGAAGTGCTGAATGTCTGAAGAGATAGTAGGGTCAGGATGTAGTAGGTAAGGTCAGAGGATTTAGTTGGGTTGAGCTAAGGGTGAGTCAGCATGTAGTCAGGGTGGGTTGGGATGTAATCATGTTGGGTTGATAGTTAGGTTAGGTCAGAAAGCTGGTTGGGAGGTCCAGGAGTCGTCAGGTCAAGTTGGGTGGTAGCCGGGTGGTTGGATGATAGTGGGATTGGGTGGGTAGTCAGGTCGGTTTGGAATCAAAGAGTCAGGCAACATGTCTTGCCGAAAGATGAAGGCAGTAGGGTGGTGATGATGGCTGTTCCCTGGTCGAGGTATATTCCAGTTACGGGGAGGTCAGGTTGGGCCAGGGGTTAATTCGGTGATTGTGCGAGCAGTCAAATCAGGTCAGGCTTGTAGTTGTGCGTTTAGTGGTAGTCAGGTTGGGTTGGAGATCAGTTGCATGGTCGTGAGTCTGGTGGGGTCAGGGGGCTGTTGGGTGGTTGGAAGAGGTTAGTCAGGTCAGATCAGGGGTAGTTAGAGGCTTAGGAGTGTGATTGGATGGGGTCAGTTGTGAAGTTATCCAGACATTAGACTAGATTTTAATCTGTTTAAAGTTTCTTGGGTAACTACTCAGATAAGCACTGTGGAACTGTCTCAGGTCTATGCCTCTAGCTCAGAGTCAGAGACATTCATGGAGAGTCCTGAGAGCTCTGAGATTCACCATTGGAGGTTGAAACTTCCCAAGCAATTCCTACGAAACTCCACATGTCTGGGCCCACTCTAGGTCCTGAAATGTACTTTGGTCATATATCCTGTCTCTGATGATCCGGACTCTGGAAGATTTAGCCCAGAGACATGTTAGGGTTTAGACTATTCGGTACAGAGCCTAATCAGTGAGTCATCCAAAGACACCAGCAGCATAAATTTAACAGTAATGTGGCATCTGTTCAAAAGGAAGTTTTATAAACTCATTTAAACTAAATAATTTAATGCCTATGCCCAAAGTTGTGATGACTCAAATGTATTTTCAACTCTATAGCTCATATGGTAGTTATTAGCTTGTTTTAGAAATTAATATTTTGAGTGAGATTCAAAATATTCAAATACAGCTATGAATCATAAGTGATGCATCTGATCAAGTGTTTTGTTCTCAGGGAGTGGGCAATGGTAACAAGGCCCCTTTTATTATCCATACCTAGTTACCCTGAGAAGATGGAATTGGCCTTCTCCATGAACCACTGATGCTTTCCCAATAGCGACAGGGAGAGAATTCTAGGAATCTGACCCAGCAACAATAAAGCCTTCCATCTCATAATTAGTCCAAAGATGTGCAGGTTAAGTTGATTGACCATGCTAAATTGACCATAATGTCGGAGGAGGGGGGGGTGTGGTGGGGGGTTAGCAGGGTAAAATATGTGGAGCTACAGCAATAGGGCTTGGGTTGGATTGAGGTCAGTGCAGACTTGATGGGCCGAATGGTCTCCTTCTGCGCCATAGGGAGTCTATGATGCTAATCTTGTCATTCTCAGTGATAGAATTTGCCTCAGATATAGCCTTGGTGAATTCTTGTCATTGAGTGTCTCAATTAAGCATATTGCAGCCACAGTATATCAGTGATAGAGAGGATGAATAGAGAGGAGCAACAACATCAGCACCAAACAAGCAAACTGCACTGTCCTGGATGCTGTTGAAACTTTTGGACTGGTCTTGTGGATACAGTACGTAGATTGAACCTGGAAAATAGTGAATATGTTTTGAGGGGTTGAGAGGCAAGTTCCCTGTTACCCGTTACCCAGGTTCTGTTCTGCATTTGTAGCCAAAAAGTTTAGATGATTGGTCCATGTCAGCTTCTGATCTGTAACAATCCCCAAGATGTTCCTGATCAGAAACTCAGTGAAGGTGCTATTAGTAAAGGTCAAGTGATTTGACCTTTTCCTGCTCTAGATGAATTTTAGCACTCTAAACTCTGGGGCAGAAGATTATGGAGACTTGAACACAATAATCAAAGTCAACACTCCAATAATGCACTTTTGAAGATGCTGTCTTCTGGATGAGATGTTAACTGAGTCCTCACAGGTAAACACACAAGATCCAATGGCACTATTCTAAAGAAGAGTGGGGGGATTATCCCTAGTGTTTTAGTCAATGTTTATCCCTCAGTATGCATCACAAAAAGAAATTATCTGGTCATTACCACAATACGAGTGCCATTTGCGGTGATCAAATTAGCAGCTGCATCTCCCATATTATAACAGTGACCACAGTACAAAATTGCTTCATTGGCGCTGATCTTTTATCTCAATGCCATCTCCTGCACTTTTCTCATACCCCTTGACAACTTTAGAGTCTAGAAAACTATCATTTTCCTTCTTACATATATTCAGTAACTTGGCCTCCACATACTTCCATGGTAGAGAATTCCACAGGTTCACCACCCTCAGGGTGAAAGGGTTTCTCCTCAGCTCAGTTCTAAATGGCCTATCCCATATCCTGAGACAGTTTGGCCCTTTGTTCTAGACCTTCCAGCCAAAGGAAACAACATCCCTGCATCCAGTCTGTCCAGCCCTGTCAGAATTATGTACCTTTCAATGAGATGGCCCTTGTTCTTCTAAATTCCAGTAAATACAGACCTTGTTGACCCAATGTCTCCTTAAATGACAGCCCTGCCATCATTGGAATCAGTCTGGCAAACATTCGCTCCACTCCTCCCAGAGCAAGTATACCCTTTCTTAGGTAAAGAGACCAAAACGGTACACAATGCTCCAGGTGTGGTCTCACTAAGGCTCTCTACAGTTGTACTAAGACATCCTGGCTCACGTCATCTTGTAATGAAGGCCAACATTTGTTTTCTGTATCTGCATGTTTGTTTTCAGTTGAAAGAAAAATACAGCTTGTGAAGATACGTTTCTCCCAACAGTCTATCTATTCTGCTCCACATTCGTGATGGCCAGCATATTCTATCTCGCCATTTCTTCACTGTTTGCAGGGTCAAAATCCTGGGACTCCATCCCTCAATGTGCCTACACCTACACCACATGGACTGCAATGGTTCAAGAAGGCAGTTCACCACCATCTTATCAAAGGATAGTAATAAAATGTTCACATACCCAGTGACACCCACACCCTGTGAAAGAATAAAAGCAAATCCCGATTAGGTATTCCACTTTCATCTTCATTCCTCTGTCCACTCCCATCACTGATCCATAGGCCACAGTCCGGGAATCTCCTGCAGGAGGAAATTAAACAAAGCCAATAACAGGACAAAAATGCACTTTGGAAAATTCCTCTCTAGTCACCTAAAACAATTGCAAGAAATCATTTGGACTGAGTGTTATCTGTAAAATCATTTACCTTCTATGTAATTCAATCTCTGCCCAGTCAAGGCCCAAACCAGCTCTATCTTGAAAACATACAAAGATTAGCACCCACCAGACCAGCTAGCAATACATTTCAGAGGCTCACTATTCTGAGTAAGGGAAAAAAAAACTAACATCCTGTCTATTGCTGCTCTTGCTTGGTCTAAGTACATGTCTATTAGTCCACTGCAATATCTTAAGCTGCGATAATGCACTCACTATGCAGCACTTCCCTTATTATAATGGAAAAGTGATACCATTACAGAACTTAATCATGGAGAACTGCTTTAATGTTATACTCAAACTATGTGGATTCTGAATGATAATTGGCAAGACACATTGGCTCAGAACTTCTGATTTCCAGATGGTCATATCCCAGAGATACCGTCCCAAGATGCCCTGGGGGATCTCTCGGAAGTCCACGTGCAATGACTATACAGGAATTACCCAGGAAATTTGGGCTTCTGATTGACAATTCCCCAGCATCTGGGTCCCTCCAAAATTCTGAGCTGATGTTGGAGACTTTGAATGATTCTGACTCACTTGTCAGAAGAGGTATCCAGGAAATATTAGAAGGGTTGAAACCAGTTTGAATTAGAGTCATAGAGTCATGGAGGTTTACAGCATGGAAACAGGCCCTTTGGCCCAACTTGTCCATGCCGTCCTTTTTTTTAACCCCTACGCTAATCTTAATTGCCTACATTTGGCCCATATCCCTCTATACCCATCTTATCTGTGTAACTATCTAAAAGCTTTTTAAAAGACAAAATTGTACCCACCTCTACTACTACCTCTGGCAGTTTGTTCCAGACAGTCATCACCCTCTGCGTAAAAAAATTGCCCCTCTGGACACTTTTGTATCTCTCTCTCTCACCTTAAACCAATGTTGTCTAGTTTTAGACTCCCCTACCTTTGGAAAAAGATATTGACTATCTAACTAATGTGTGCCCCTCATTATTTTATAGAGCTCTATAAGATCACCCATCAGCTTCCTACGCTCCAGAGAAAAAGTCCCAGTCTATCCAGCCTCTCCTTATAACTCAAACTGTCAATTCCCGTAGCATCCTAGTAAACATTTTCTACACTATTTCTAGTTTAATAATATCCTTTCTGTAATAGGGTGACCAGAACTGCGCACAGTATTCCAAGTGTGGCCTTACCAATGTCTTGTACAACTTCAACAAGACGTCCCAACTCAAGTATTCAATGTCTTGCCGAATGCCTTCTTCACCACTCTGTCCACCTGTAACACCACTTCTAAGGAGCTTTGAACATATACCCTGAGACCTTTGATCTGTAACTCTTCCCAATGCCCTACCATTAACTGAGTAAGCCCTGCTTTGGTTCAATCCACCAAAATGCATCACCTCGCATTTATCTAAATTAAACTCCATCTGCCATTCATCAGCCCACTGGCCCAATTGATCAAGATCCCATTGCAATCAGAGATAACTTTCTTCACTGTCCACTATGCCACCAATCTTGGTATCATCTGCAAACTTACTAACCGTACCCCCTATATTCTCATCCAAATCATGAATGTAAATGACAGATAACATCAGATCCAACACTGATCCCTGAGGCACACCACTGGTCACAGACCTCCAGTTTGAAAAACAACCCTCTACAACCACCCTCTGACTTCTAGTAAGAAGCCAATTTTGTATCCTGGGTAGCTATTCGCCTGAACACCTCAGCAGGGGACTACCCGCTAACCACACCAATACCCGACTATACTTCTAATGCCCTGACCAACTGTATCCTTAACCCACCCATCTGCCACTTTATTCTCTAACCCACTTACCTTACACACTCACCTTCTCTCCAAAGCTTCTCAAAAATGGCTTTTGAAGCTTTAAATTTACTGAAATATGGCAGCTAGTGCCATAAAAAGGAGGCATGACTTGTCTTCCCATAATGATCCTGCACTATGCAGAAAGGACAGCTTGGCTCCACATTTCCGAGTGGCACAGTTTGGAAATCCGAAAGAGAATTAAGGAACTTGAGCGCAATTAAGTAAACAGAGGTGGAATGGCAATACGATGATGAATGCCTCTCCTCAGAAGATTCAGCCCATTGTGTATTACAGACCACAGTACAGCTAAAGGAGATATCTGAGCAAGTGTATTGAAGCAAATCAGTCCCTGGGTATGAGTCATCATGTCTCTATAAAAGTAAATAGGCTTTTCTCACTGCAAAGACTGAGTCAAAGAAGGAGTGTTTTGAGGTACAGGTGCTAACTGGAAAATTCAGTGCAGAGGGAGAAAGAGGTGTAGTTTTTCATGCCTTTTCTAAGCCTCCTAGTGACTGTTCAAAGACATTAATTATATGAACATTAATTCTGTGAGCAGCTTGGTAATTATTTGGTGAGATTTAAGACTTTATCCCACTAAACAGGATAAAAAATGACAAACCAGTATATATGGGCACATATATTGCATTGATATGATTTGATTTGATTTATTATTGTCACATATATTAGTATAAAGTGAAATTGTTTCTTGCATGCTATACAGTCAAAGCACATTGTACATAGGGAAGGAAAGGAGAGAGTGCAAAAATGTAGTGTAACAGTCATAGCTCGGGTGTAGAGAATGATCAACAGTGCGAGGTAGGTCCATTCAAAAGTCTGATGGCAGCAGGAAAGAAGCTGTTCTTGAGTCAATTGGTACGTGAACACAGACATTTTACATTAAGTTTATAACTTAACGAGTTAAACTATTCTATATACCTACACATAACAGGTGAGTGGTATTTCTAAACCTGAAAGCTAGTTAGTCAAATAAAGTACTGTAAAGGTGGTGTGGTAGGCTGGTTGTTGCAGCTGTTACCTGTGGGAGCTGGTGAGCACCTGTGTAATCTATGGTGACCATGTCTGAAGTAAATGTGTCTAGTCTGAGGAATAGAGGCTATAGGATGATGAGCTAGAATCCAAGCTTTGGACATTATGATGCATTAAGATGGAGGAGTATTACCTTGGCACGTTTTTCTAGAAGCTAAAGAGAAAGTGCGACACAATAGTGTAGGGTAGTGAAGTCACTAATCAGAACCAGAGTGTGACAGGAATAGGCAAAAAGTATAAACAGGAGACAATAAATAAGGTCAGCATTGGGAAAATGGCTTTAAGTTAACAGAAGAGGAGGAGAGGTCAGGTGAAGAGAGATTTAGAAGTCCAAAGGAAAATGTTGGGGTAATAGAAAAGCTATGTTGTGGCTGAAGAGAAGGTGATTGGGACAGGTGGGAAAGGGGGTTGAATGATAATAATACACCACACAATAGTAGTTTTAAAAAGGCTCTTTATCTGAACGCACAGAGTATCCAAAGTAAGGTAGGTGAATAAACAACTCAAATAGAGATAAATAGTTTAGATCTAATCACCGTTACAAAGATATTGTTAAAAGGTGAATAATTCTTGGAAATAAAAATCCTACATTACACAATACAGTCAACATCCATCATTCGCAATCCCTCTATCACATCAATGGGAAATCCCATTCACAGTGGCGGGACCAGAGAAACACATCACCAAGGAACAGCACACCACCTCTCACCACCAAGAATCAAGCAGCTGGAAGGCTGGAGAATTCCTCCAAGAGTTTTTTTTGGTAAATGTTGATGTTCAGACATGCTTGGAGTGCACCCATACAAGGAATACAAAAAGTTAGCATGCAGATACAGCAATTAATTAGGAAAGCAAATGGCATGCTGGCCTTTATTGTATATGAATTAGAATGTATGAACAAGGATGTGTTGCTACAATTGTTCGGAGTATTGGTGAGACCACACTTGGAATATGGTGTGCAGTTTTGTCTTCATATTTAAGGAAGCGTATACTTACATTGGAGATGGTACAGCTAATATAGTTCACTAGATTGCTTCTTGGATGAGAGGGTTGACCCACGATGAGAGGCTGAATAAATTGAGTTTATATGTTCTGGAAATCAGAAGGATGAGAGGTGATCTCATACTGAAGTTCATTCCCCTCATGGAGTAATCTGGGACAAAGGAGCACAATCTCAGGATAAAGGGCCAATCATTTAGGATTGAGATTAGGAGACTTTTCTTCACTCAAAGTGTTGTGAAACTTTGGACTTTCCCATAGAATTGTGGTTGCTTCATTTTTCTAACATATTTAAGGCTGAGATTGACAGATTTTGGCTTCTCGAAGAATCAAGAGATATGGAGAGTGGTCAGGGAAATGGAATTAAAGCCAAAGATCATATTTATTGGAGCACCAAGCTTGAAGGATCATCTGGTCTATTCCTGCTCCAACCTCTTATGTTCAAAACATTTCCAAGAGCTGGAATGTTCTGAAAACATATCTCATTGACATTGGTCCACTAAAGGGACTTTCAGAAAGGAAATCTGCCATCCTTATCTGGTTTGGCCTACACGTGACTTCAGGTCCACAGTGATCTGGTTAAACCATCCTCTGAAATGGTCCAGCTAGTCACTCAGTTCAAACGAATGGGCAACAAATGTTCTCCATGCCAGTGGCACCCACATCCCATGGAAAACTAAAAAAGAAGAATGTGCTGATTTTCTCAGTCATATTTGATAAAATGTTCACCAAAAACATTTTAAAACCCTTCACATGACTTATATTCCAATCTCTCAGGAGGTGTTTAGTGGTCCTTGTATTTAATGTGTTTAGATGTCCTGCAGAGGTCGAGGCGCCATTCAAGTTATACATTGCCACTTTCGCACCAAAGGCAGAGGGGGAGTGCCAAAACTGCTTCTAATCCATGCGAAAATGCCGATGTAACTTCAGGGTGTAAGTTTTCCTCGGCTTGGTAATTCCTTCCAAAGATTTTCAGCTCTCCATTTCAGCTGGCTAACACTCTTGTGATAGGTGGGGGGAAGAATAACATTAGTGTTCCAGATGGAAGTGTTTTATTGCCAGAGTCATGTTGCATAAACAAAGGCCTGTCGGCTGCCTCTGAATAGGAGTATTATTGTGACAGATGTAAGCAGCTGGTCCGCTAAAGGGACTCTGAACGCTGTTCACGATAAGCTGATCGTCTTGACGGCAACTTCACTCCGAACTTGAAATTTGCTCGACAAATTCTATGGGTCAATAAAGAAGTGTTAAGAATTCCCTGGGGCTGACATACGACTTCTGGCCCCAGGGTCCACACGTAGCTCTCGAACGGGGAGGGTTTGGAAAAGATTCGAAAGCAAAACCGTCCAAAGTAGCAAATTGTTGATAGCGAGCCCAGCGTTCAGTCAAAAGCATCATCTACACACACCGCATATAGCTTCGGCATTTTTGGCTGTTGGGAGTGAACTGAAAAGCTGGAGATATTCATTTTGGGGTCAGGTTTGAGGCAGAGGGAATTCGCTAATGTTTAGACCATAAGGAGAATTCTAAGATATATATATAGAAGTTTATTCGGAATTCGTTGATGTTGTGGGTTCTAAAAGGTCATCGAGCTGTCGTCACCGACACTATCTGATCTTTTGTGCTTTACTCGTTGTATTTATAAACTATGTAGTTTATTCATTCATGGGACGTGGGCATCCCACTGTCAGGCCAGCAGTTATTGCCCATCCCTTGTTGCCCTTGAACTGTATGGCTTGCTAGGTCATTTCAGAGGGCAGTTGAGAGTCAATCACATTGCTGGTAGACCAGACCGAATAAGGACAGCAGATTTCCTGCCCTAAAGGACATTAGTGAACCAGTTGGGTTTTTATGACAATTGACAATGGCTTCATGGTCATCAGCAGATCTTAATTCTGGATTTTGTTTTATTGAATTCAAAACTCCACTATCTGCTGAGGCGAAATTTGAGCCTGGTTCCCCAGAACATTAGTTGTGTTTCTGGATTAATAGTCTAGAGATAATACCACTCGGCCATCACCTCCTCGTAAATCTATATTGCCAAATCCATATTTGTTATATGTCTATTCTTGAAACTTAGCATTTAAAACAGGAGGAGATGTTTTGTTCTACTGATTGAGTAAAGAAACAAAAATTTATGGTCAAGGATTGTTTGACTAAATGTCAAATCTACTTGAAACGATGGTGCTACACCATTCAGATTTAAAACAGTGAGTGCTCCTCACTTTTTATCACATCAATACAAGCCAAATCACAAAAATATGCACAAACCTGTTAAATTTAGAGAAAATTGTGGTTGATTTGGAGAGGCAGTTCCATCTGAATTGCAAAAGGGGAGAGATTAAAGATTATTAATGAACTGCCACAAACTAACAAAAAAGGCATCAGGAATGGGGCCAATTGAACACTAGCAGTGAGCCAGGGAACTCGGAGGAAAAACATCAGCAAATCAATATTATCCACTTGCAGGAATGTGCCTTACTAAACTGGCTCTCATGCTGCAGTTTTTAAGTTGTTTCCAACATGAAACTATGGTTGCAATCTGTGGACTGATAACTACTAAGATCACCAGAATACAATTCTAAAGTCAGAATGTTTGTGTGGGTGCTTTGTTTTGAGGCCAGAGGGGAACAAGGCACCTGGGTGCAGTTTCAGGCTGCGAGTATATCAGTAAAGTTTATTTATTAATCACAAGTAAGGCTTACATTAACACTGCAATCAAGTTACTGTGAAATTCCCCTAGCTGCCACATTCTGGTGCCTGTTTGAGCCAATGCACCTAACCAGCATGTCTTTGGACTGTGGGAGGTAAGCAGAGCACCCAGAGGAAACCCACACTAACATGGAGAGAACACGCAAACTCCACAGAGAAAGTGACCCAAACTGGGAATCAAACCCAGGCCCCTGGCGCTATGAGGCAGCAGTGCTAACCACTGTGCCAACATGCCACCCATATCTTGAACAGGATGGCAGAGCAGGAGTTTAAGAAGGACTGTTCTGTGCATCAGCAAAATGCCAGTTCAAATTGGGTCAAAAATAATCATAGAATCCCTACATTGCAGAAGGAGGCCATTCAAACCATGGAGCCTGCAGGGACAATGATCCCACCCAGAAGCTATCCTCGTACCCCAGGTAATTACCCTACTAATCCCCCTAAACTGCACATCTTGGGACAGTAAGAGTCAATTTAGCATGGCAAATCCACCGACCCCATATTTGGATTATGGGAGGAAACTGGACAACCCAGAGGAAACCCATGCAGACATGGGAGAATGTGCAAACTACACAGGCAGTCACCCGAGGCTGGAATTGAACCTTGTTCCTTGGCACCGTGACACAGCACTCCTAACCACAGTGCCATTGTGCCGCCTGCTTTTTACATCAATTCTGATGGCGAAACTTTCAAGATGTGGCCAGTGTTCGTATTTTGCCCCTCTGGAACTATCAAGCAATTCCATTCTTTTTCTTTGGCATTTTATCTACTGAGTTAGGGGACATGGAATTTCACCCTGGCTTCGGGGAGCTATAGTAAGGTATTGGAACCACTGAAGTATTGTGGATATGGGAAATTTGAAATATCAATCCAGCATTTTCTGGGGCTTTTATGATAGAAACTGCTCATTTGTTCAGACGGAAAATAAGTCTACGTTAGCTTAATGTCACCACAAACTGAAACTAAAGGCGAATAAAGTATGTGTTCTTACTTTCCGGGTCCAGTTAATTCTGTCCAATTTCGTTAATGTGCGACATTACCTTCACAACAGGGCAAGGTGGGGTTCCAAATGTGAAAACAGGACATTGAGTTCGATAACCGTGAATTTCTGGAGATTTAGAATGGACGCTTAAAGAACTTGGAACCGCCTGCTTGTCCGTGTGCAGACTTTCACCGATTCTTCGGATGATTTTGTGGAATATGTACAAGGATAATACTGCCCAGTCTATACTTCACTCAGCAAGGATATACACTCAAACAAACCCAGTGTCGCGAACGGTCCCAAACAGCAAACATTGCACAGACAGCTAAAATACTTTCAAGTATCTTTATGCAAACAGAAGAAGTTCATAAATCATCTGGGTCGAACATCCGCTATGGTGTTAACTCGAGAAGGCCCATTACCTAAAGTGAAAAATATGTTACTAGTACACTCGAATCGTCACGAGACAAGGGTCACAGTAATAAGTAGAGAGCAGTTTTCCCAGATATTTGTTACCCTTTAATGGAAGGGGCAGGGAGGGCGTTTCTTTTCAGTGGAAGTAACCTAGTGGGATACGTTCTCCCCCTATCTGCGAGAATTAATTGTGACTGTCTTTTGAGTAGCTTGCCAAAAGATTAACCGCCTGGGTTAGAATTTCTGTCGCCAGTTTGGCCATTTTTATTTGGTCTCAAGGTGTCGGGACTGACCGCATTGCAGGCGCAGAACAACTTCTCTCCCATCACTGGAAACAACTGAAATAGAATGGTAACCGTATGGCGGCAATTTAAAAATCAGCAAATGACCAAGGGATCGGATAAATTGTCAGACATGCCTATGTAACAAAAAAATCACCCGTACGCATCTGATTTAAAAATAGAAAACATAAGGAAATTTTTTTCAGATTTGTGTTTGGGTTTGTCATCAATTGGTGCCGCTAATATATTTGATCTTGACTTGGGTTTAGCCAGGATCACTACTCTAGCACAGAGGCACTCAAAGATTTAAAACTTTGGGGGAGTATAGAATCGATTGGTTCTCAGCTAAGTCTAGGAATGAAACGACGATTTATTTTTTTCTTTATATTCCAAAATTGATTACCCATTAATTAACCATGTGGATATTTCTGAAGTGAAGAGAATGGGGTTACAGAGAATGGCAATGTCAAAATCTATTTTTATTCAATGGTATTTTGAGATTTTTCTGATGCTTAGGGATTGAATTCCGTCCACTTTCTTGTGAAAGGTGTGAGTAACCTTCATTTTATATATATTTATCTAACTATGCATTTAACATTTTAAAAATGTGAATTTCAGTGGGACAGTGTCGTCTGCGTGTTCCCCGATTCCCTCTTCCTGGAACCTGTTGCAATCGGACCGCTGAAGTTGGTACAATGTGGCGGTCCCTTAATCTGTCAAGGGAAACCCAGGGGTTGGGAGAAGTGCGGGATTTTGAAGAATTTGAGATTTAGATCAGCTGGGGGTCCAGTTTGAAGTTTGGCTCATTGGTAGATCCCTGGAATCTGACATCGGAAGAGAAGTAACGCGCACCAAGGAGCATGTATTTATGACAGCACTGGGTTGTGACTTTTTTTCGGCCCGAATGCCTGCTCAAGTCGATTATAGTAAAAAGTCTGACAACACCAGGTTTTAGTCCAACCTATTTATTTGATAATATACTCGCAAGCTTTCGAGGGGTTACCCTCTTCGTCAGGTGAATGGAGAGTTCTGGCCTCAGACAGAGCATATAAAGCACAGACAGTTTAGAGATTACTGATTAAAATGCGAATCCTTACACCTAACCTGCTGTTCAAGACCTGAAGTGGCTGATAATGTGAGTGGTAGGAGCACTGATCACAGTTTAAAGAGATGTGTATTGTCTCCAGACAATATCGTCTGGAGACAATACACATCTCTTTAAACTGTGATCAGTGCTCCTACCACTCACATTATCAGCCACTTCAGGTCTTGAACAGCAGGTTAGGTGTAAGGATTCGCATTTTAATCAGTAATCTCTAAACTGTCTGTGCTTTATATGCTCTGTCTGAGGCCAGAACTCTCCATTCACCTGACGAAGAGGGTAACCCCTCGAAAGCTTGCGAGTATATTATCAAATAAATAGGTTGGACTAAAACCTGGTGTTGTCAGACTTTTTACTGTGTTTACGCCAGTCCAACGCCGGCATACCCACATCAAGTCGATTATGCCCAAGGTGCGAGCCGAAGACTCAAGTGTTACTCAAGACCCACTTAAAAGGCTTCAGGACATATTCTAGCCTGGCATTCAAATGTAACAGTAAGAGTAACAGTATTGATGGGCGTGCTGTATTTTGAAGGTCCCACATTCCTGCTTGGCAAGCACACCCCTGAAGAGATACCAACTCGATTTTACTTACCAAAATGAGTTTTGCATTCTTCCAAGGCATTTAAATGCTAACCTATAGACATTAAACAACAATGCTGGCTTGGAATACATCATAAAAGCAAGATCCCAAGGCACTGTTTGGAGAAGAGCAACAGAAGTATCCTGGATTGTTGTCAAAATGTCTCCTCCAACTAACATCAATTTAAAACATCTAGCCACTGCCTCATTATTGTTTGTGAGATCTTGCTGGCAAATTGGCTGCTGCACAGTAAGTCATTAAAAATAATACCGAATTCGCAAAATACCAACTCTATTTTACTTAACAAAATGAGTTTTGCATTCCTCCATGTCATTTAAAACCCGTCCTACGGACATTAAGTAATAATATTGGTTTGTAATGCATCAAAATGAGAAAGAAAAAAGTGCATGTGTGGGAAGTCTGAAATCTAAACAGAAAATGATTGAAGTGCACAGTACAGCAGGCCTGTCAGCAACTGTGCCAATCAAAGCATCATTATCTTCATTAGAACAAATAAATAAGATTCAATGTCCAAGTAGCTGAATTACACTTTATTTATTCACAGAGATGCCATCATTAACGTTATCTAATACACTCGTGATAGGAAAAGAACAACGCATAAGAAGAACTGATAAAATATTGTTTTGGGAATTCAAAATTAATGTTCCTATTGGTAACTCTAGAATTCTCGACCTAATTTTCTGCACCTCTCCTTCACTTTCTTTAAGACATTCCTTAAAACCTATCGCTTTGGCCAAGACTTTGGTCATTTGTCCTAATATCTCCTTATGTGGCCTGGTGTCAGTGCCTTGTCTTACTATGTTATCGGCATTATGTAAATACCATTTATTGTTGCTGTTGAAATAATGCCAGTGATTACAATGAAAGTCATCTGTAAAGCTCACAATTTGATTCATACTTTCCAAGAAAGTGAGCGGCGAATTGGCTACACTTGGAACTCACAAATCTCTGTTGGAAAGTGTGCTTAAGTCTTGAGTGTCAGGTGTGGGTAGAATTGAAATTCGCGGATATATGTCATCGCACTATGAAGCCCTCACTTGCCTCGGTAATCCCGTTTCCCAATGAAAAAGAGTCATTTGGGCAAGTTAAGGAAGCTCAATGGTGAATGTGCACAATGTAAAGCAGAATCTGAGAGTAGATACCTTGTTTTCCACAATATGCTGCATGATGCCGTACACATCAAGAAGGTGTTTTACCCGAGGTCTGTGTAAACAGCCATTCTTAATCAGGCTGAGACGGAATGATATGCCACAATATGTTCTGGTCAGCCCTGAACTACAAAGCAGGAGGGATCGCAATGTTACCATTATGCTGTCACGCGTGATGGAAAATGTGTGTGTGTTAATCTTGGACACTAATTAAGTTTGATTATGATCATTTAATAGTGGAACGACTAGCTGGAAATTACTTTCTAAGGTCACATGTGAATAATGCTCGCTTGACGAAGATACTAGTGAGATGCGTGGTAATGTTCTTCCTTAAGCTACCTCGAACGAGAAGTTTAAATTTTATTTATCAGTGTCACAAATAGGCTCACATTAACAATGCAATGAAGTTACTGTGAAAATCCGGGAGTTACCCCACTCCAGCGCCTGTTCCAGTACTCTGAGGGACAGCCAATGCATCTAACCATCACGTGCTTGGGACCGTGGGAGGAAACCCACGCAGACACGGAAAGAACAGGCAAACTCGACACAGTCAGTCACCGAAGGCTGGAATTGAACCGGTTCCCTGTGCTGTGGGGAAGCAATTCTAATCATTGTGCCGCTGTTTAAAGGCAGATTAGACAGAAAAATTAAAGCAGATGATTTTACCTCACAGTTCAGCTGATAAACCACTTTAGCCAAGTCCATTGATAAGATTATTCTAATTGTACTAATCTTGGGCGGCACGGTAGCACAGTGGTTAGCACTGCTGCTTCACAGCGCTAAGGACCCTGCGTTTGATTCCCGGCTTGGGTCGCTGTCTGTGTGGAGTTTGCACGTTCTCCTCGCGTCTGCGTGGGTTTCCTCCGGGTGCTCCGGTTTCCTCCCACAGTCCAAAGATGTGCAGGTTAGGTGGATTGGCCATGCTAAATTGACCGTAGGTGCATAGGTTAGAAGATTAATGGTTAAAATATGTACGGATATGGGGGTAGATCCTGAATGAGATTGTGGTCGGTGCAGACGCGATGGGCCGAATGGCCTATTTCTGTGCTGTAGAGTTTCTATGAATTTCATGTTACATTAATCCCATAATTGAAAAAAATCAATAAATGAAATGTACTATTTAGCCAGCAGCTGGCCTAGAACAAGAGCTCCGTTAAAATTACTAGCGCACGGGCAGAATAAGGTCATCATTCTAATAAAACATTAGATAATGTGTAAAAAGTGTTTTTCTGAGATGGTCATTATTTATAATTCTAGGAATATGAGAAACTTGCTGGGTATTAATTGGATCATGAGGTCGGTATGAATATACAAAATGGAAATGAGTGGTAATTTATCTCCAGGTTTGGAACGTTGCTATTGGTGGATCAAAAATATATTTAGCGGTAACGAGACAATTCAAACTTTTTTTTCATATTTAAAGTGATAGTCTTCTGTCTAGCGCTTTGGAACTTCTTTTCATACAAGGTACTTTAAGAGTGCACGTTGTGGCTACACTTGGAAAGTCCATTCTGTTAATTTTCCTTTATAATTAAGTATTTCTTCCTGTTGTATTCCGATCCCCCCTCGATAGCCAAAGGCCGGGGGGATGAAAGCTTTCGGTTTTACCAAGGGGACCGTCTATAGATTTACTTTATCAAACACCAGAGTATCCAACGGCTTTTTTTTTGCATATTGTGAATGATTTATCCTGCCATGCTGTTCTTGTTAACACTTTCTCACAGGAGACATTGCTTTCAGAGTTACAGTTTTTCCAGGCAGGATCTGTGGGATGTGCTGGAATAGCAAGTAGGAATTGGCAGTAGAAGCCCCATTGGTGAATACCTGGCTCCGAGGAATGTGCAAGAAGGGCCGGAGTCTCTGGAGGATAAAGCTGGCCTCATGTAACGCAAGAAGGGCTCAGTGGGAAGCGAGCCTTGCAGAGGAGTAAAGGCCGAATTCATGCCTCCTATAGAGACTTTCGTGGCCGGCTGAGGAGTCATTCCATTCTCCGGGTGGCCCAGCTGACTCAGACCAGAGACAAGGTGGACTTTCATCCCGGCCTCGCCCGCTGACAAAAACAACTCGATCGTCTTCACTATGTCCCCGTTGCACCTTTGCAGCACCAACCCCAGCACTGACCTCTTCTCGGAGGGGAAGAGTCGCTGCAGGATCTCGATGTAGCTCATTCTGCCCGCTCGCTGCTGGGGCCCGCCGCTCTGCCTGGCGAACCATGCGGCGAAGGGAAAACGGGTCTCAGCTTCTGCCCACTTCAAACTCTCAGGAGACGTGGCTGAGCTTTCCAAATCATCCGCTTTAAATGCGCTGGGTTGGTTTTCAAAAACTGTCGCTTCGCCTTGCCCTGAGCAGAAGATACATGGCATTATTTATAAATCTTCGAGGTTGAGGATATATCTTAAGGGCAATACTTGAGCAGAATTATTTTCGTTCAAATTTAATTTGGAGGGACAGTTCCTTTCTCTTTGGGTAAGAATGTATATTTCGGTCGAAAATAATAAGAACGAGATGGGTGAATGATGTACATATTGAACACTGAAAAGCGGCTGAAATATTGCTCGCTCTGTTTTCACTGCTTTATAAAGTGTGGCTTATATTATCAATATAGTATGTTATACGTAATTAATTATATTTTCAAACGTTGTGCAACAGTAATACGGAACTCAAAATCAAATATTTTAGGTGTATTAATTTGATAGCTGGTCCAAAGCACGTATTGTTCTTTTTACTAAATGAACACTTCAGCTAGGTTTCATCAAAACTCCGTTCGTTTCATTTATTTCCAATAAAGCAAGAAACTAGACTGATTCCTGGGGTGGCAGGTTTGTCATATGAGGAGAGATTAAATCGATGAAGATTATATTCACTGGAGTTTAGAACGGTGAGAGGGGATCTCATAGAAATTTATAAAATTCTAACAGGGTTAGACAGGGTAGATTCAGAAAGAATGTTGCTAATAGTGGGTGAACTCCAGAAGTAGGGGTCATAGACTGAGGATAAGGGGTAAACCCTTTAGAACGGAGATGAAGAGAAAATTCGTCACCCAGAGTATGGTGAATGTGTGGAATTAAATACCACAGAAAGTGGTTGAGCCCAAAACGTTGTCTGATTTCAAGAAGGAATTGGTAAGAAGTCTCACAACAACAGGTTAAAGTCCAACAAGTTTATGTGAATTCACGAACTTTTGTTGCTCCTTTCTCACGCACCTGATGAAGGAGCAATGCTGGGAAAGCTCCTGATTCCAGATGAACCTGTTGGGTTTTAAACTGGTGTTGTGAGACTTCTTACAGTGCCCAGTATCTCCACATCAAGAAGGAATTAGATACAGCTCTTGGGGATGAAGGGATATAGGGGAAGTGGGGGAGGGGGCGAGATCAGGATATTGAATTCGGTGATCAGCTATGATCATAATGAATGTCGGAGCCGGCTCGAAGGGCCAAATGGCCTCCTCCTGCTTCTATTTTCTATGTTTCTAAATAAACTTAAACGCGTTTAAAATCTTTTTTTTGAAGTTCAACGCTAATGTGTCCTACCCGATATTTCTTTCTTCTGATCGCGGTTCGAAACTCTCTCTGCCCTGTAGATGTGAGCGATCCCAACGGGGAATACGGGTCCTGGGGGAAGGTAACCGAGAGGCGAGCTGTCCCGCAGTCCCAGGGCGATGGCATCTTCTGCTGCCTGCTGCCTCTTCAGAGCCACCTGAGCCGCCATCACCCGCTGCCTCTCCGAGATCAGGATGCACTTGGCACAAGTGCACTCTCGATAAGGGCACAGCCGCTTGTGCCCCTTCAGCCAAGCGATCATCCCGTGGTTCCTGCAGCGGGCACACTTGGGTTTCCTGAGGCCTTTCTCCACAGCGGGGAAAGCTGTCAGAAGCGAGTTCATGTTTCTCCAATGCTGCGCGAACCGTGTGTCTGGAATAATTCTACCAGATTAGTACCGGGGTCTCCCTTAATCTCACAACTCTATAATACAAGTGTCTAAAGATCCGTGTAAATAAATGATGACGGGAACAAAACACTGCCTGCTCTTGTAATGCATTTAAAAATATTTCTTCAGCAAACCATTACAATCTCAATAAAGGTATTTCCAGTTCATCTATTCTCAATTTGAGGTGAAAGTGACAACAGTTGAAATATTGCTGTTTTAGATATCTATCTATTTAGCTCTGTAATGAAGATTCGACCGTTGAGCAATTGCACAGACCCCGATATGGATCTGGAGATCTGATATAAACTCGGCAGCGGGGAAGTATTTCAACATTCACTTCTGAAAGTTCAAGAAGTAAGCAATTGGAGTTATTTCAGAACTGGGTTCCCGCTGGTTTATTGGAAGCCATGCCGCAGGCGGCAATGCGCTGTTAAATGTAACTGTACCTGTCTGCGTCCGGCTGCCCGGGACACTGAAACTGAAAGCTGGAATGAAAGGAATTGCGATGTCGTCGGGAGAGGTGAAGAGTGGTGTTGGTGCGTTGCTTTTATCCCCACGCTTTGTTTACCTGAGACATTCGCTACTTGAGCAACGCCCCCCAATGTTGCAGTCACGGAGCAACAGGATAATTTCTTTCATTGGCTCAGAGTGAGGAACCGGCCCTCCTCCTGGAGGAAGGAAATCCTCAGGATGCTGAGCAAGAGTGAGCTCTGATTGTTCAGACTAACAGACTGCCTACTCTTTTGGATATCGGCTACAACCTCGGGGGAAAGCTGAGTCCCAGAATCGAATGAAGGACATCTTCACGGGGACAAAGACATTGATTAAAGTACAGAATCTTAATTCTATTTCTATTCTGACAATCTATTTTACTTCGTTGTAAGGCTAGTTTCGCCGACACCCTCCATTTTTCAATAGCGTGTTGCTAAAACTTTCTATAACATTAAACATGAGACAAGTTGGTATCGAAGAGGACTTAGCCGCTTGTTGAAAAATTGAAGACAAATGAAATATTACAGATTCCCCCGTTTAATCGGAGCACATGATGTGGAGATGCCGGCGCTGGACTGAGGTAAACACAGTAAGAAGTCTCACAACACCAGGTTGAAGTCCAACAGATTTAAATAAAACTGTATTACTGTAATCGGAGCACTGCAGGCTTCCAGCTTTCATTCTGTCGTTAGCTAGAACTGTAAGTGTTTTTTTTACAATAAGGATAACCATTTGGAAGTGATTGGAGAACAGCTCACCAGGTACCTTTAAGGATCGATTAAACCTATTTCCGCTGTTGGTGCACCCCCCACCCCCAATATGGTTATTCCTGCTGTGCATAGGAAAGAGTAGTTTGGAAACGCCGAGCTTGAAAGTGGCAGACAGAACACAAATTTATAACGATTCGGATTTAGCGGGGTCCAGAAATCCCCCAGGATCTGCACATCTTGTTCTGTGCAGGCAAATACGCCATCGCCTTTATCTTAATATTCGTTTTTTTCTCCCTTTTTTTCTAAATCATGTGAGCAGTTTTCTACGCATCGACAACATTGAATAAGACATCTGGTTGCGAATCTTTTTTGGTTAGTCGATTCAGAGTACCGTAGCTACCAAGTGGCACGGCTTTTCACTGAGTTATTCCACTCCCTATTTCTTACACGTCTTTATACCTCACAGCCTGACAGTCCCTTCGTTATTTTCCTGATCGCTAGTCTTTACAATGTTGGGTGCTTTGAGTATTAAACAAATGATTAACAGGCAAACACATATAAAGCGAATATTTATGCTTATCGGCGGTGATTTATACACATTAATGTAATTGGATGAATCAGAACTGCAACAGGCAAGATTACTGAGCTGTGTTTTGTTTTAAAGTCTGGACGTGCTGCTAACAGAACCTCTTATTTCAATATACCCTGAAAATATTTATTTTTACGCTGTCAGCCCTTCTGAAAAAAATGTCTCCAGACCACTTAAATTATTCTGCGCTAATATATCCTGACGTAATGGAACATTTTACCACAGACTTACATAGCCTCTCTGTTATTCAGCTAATTGCAGATAACGTAATTTATAATTCAATAGTTCGTGTCAAGTTCGACTAGTAGAACTAAAGGCTCTCAATATGTTAGTACATTAATTAAAGAAAATCAAAGCCATTGATTCGATAGTTCTTAAATAAATTAAATATCCCAATTGTTTGAAAGTCCCCACATTTATGCACACATACAGTACAGCAATTGCACAGAGTCGCTCACAGTCCTGCGTGCCCATTCACATTTATACAACCGCTCACTCATTCAGTCGAACACATACTGGTGTTCCCGCTCACAATTACCCAATCCTGGCTCATCCTGTATTTCTCACACATTCAGTCACACTGTTATACACTTACTTGCAATCACCAGCTAACATCGTCCATGCATACCTCTCCCAAGTTTACACTGGCAGCTTATTAACTAATTCGTGGCGATATTCGGAAATATGTCTGCTTGACAATACGATCGTTCGCCAGTCTGGTAACAAAAATAGAGAGAGCAGGCATTTTTTTTAATTAGAGAAATTGTACAAAATTTAACTGCCTGTCTGTTAAACTGACATTAACTGAATGATATTTGAAGGAACGTCATATTTTGGACAATAATCCATTTCATGTCTGATGCCTGTGAAGTGAATGCAGTGTGAATACCTCTTTGTCTCCATTTCTTTGCAATATTGTTCATTTAAGTTAATACATTTCCCTAAAAGGAAAACACAAACAACAGTGCTTGAAACAGACAAAGCTACAGTTCTGCGTACTAACATACTGCGTACTTTAAAAAAAACTAAACTGGAATATACTGGCTTCTAATTGTGTTTGATTACTGAAAAATGTGGTAGAATTCTGCTGCTGTGTGCACCTCGCGAGCCAATATGAAGTAACGTAAGAGTTTTGAGGGCCACAGACTCCTGTGTAACAGAGAAGGCCAGGTTTATCCTATTTTTTTCTAAATTATTAATTATCCATTTTTGTTATCTGCATGTTTTTACACCAAACACCATCTCAAAGAAATGGTTAATGTGCTCCAGGGTCTCAGTCAATGTGGTTTAATGTTAACTGACTAAAGGATGTGCAGAAATAGCCAAAACACAATCACCTCTCTCTCTCTTTTTCTGAGCCCAAAATGAAATGTCCAACTTCCTCTCTATGCCTGCTTGCCAGCACAGACATTCAGTAGTGTGAGCCCTACAAGTGAGAACCACATGAAAACCATATACATTGCAATATAGTGTTGTAATGTATGTTGACTCTTTGCTATGGCTATACTCTGCTCATGTTTATATTTGTCCATGTTTGATCAGAAAATAATATTCCCTTTTAAGTCTATAAATAAAAACAATACTTTGTCTGTTTAATATACATGTTATTGTCTGGATAATATTTTAATTATGAAGCAATGTATGAAGCATTGAACTAATAAAAACAGAAACTACCTCCTGTGAAATAGGGAAGAAAATTTAAGCAGTAGAATCCAATGAATAATGAAATCTACACTGATAAATATTGATGTTTTTAAAAAAAAGCCACATGAAATTAATAGTTTCCAGTTCCAGGTTGCTGAATTATTGGTGATTATTGTTATAGAAATACAGAAATGATTGCAGGAAAGATTATTTCCCATGTCAGCAATATATCAGGAGGAAAAGATTTTCACATGCAACAAAATGGTGTAACCATTTCTGAATGAGGATGTATTTATACAAAGGATGTTGCACTCACACTCGGGAACATAAGTTAGACACCAAGTGAGGATCATTTCATCTGCAAGTTTCCTATTTGTGCACAATGTTTCCACAACTAAATTTGTATAACATTATGCTGACTGTGGAAGAAAGTGTTGACTTCTCCTATGGCCTGTTGGGGGGGATCAGGCCTCACCACTGAATTGCATTGGATGCTGTAGATGTCCTGGAAGGACACATGACCGTTGATGAACATGACCCTGCAAATGAATTGTATTACACTGAAACAAAAGATAATTATGTGATTAAAACATTTGGCTGTTATGCCGCTATCAGCATCTTCTTTAGTCCTTTAACACAACCATTAACACTTTTTCTCTTGTGTCCATAACATCTTTGCCCAGTCTCTCCTAGCTCACACCAATCCCTACAAGGCTATGGTCCACGTGCTGTAAAAAGAAATAAGAATACATAAGTATTTGATGCCAGCACAGATACGATGGGCCAGAGATCCTCTTTTTGTGTTGTAAAACTTTTTAACCTTCTATTTTGCTCGAGCTTCTCCCCTCCCCCTGCCCACCCCTTTTAACATTATAAAATCCATCACATTTTTCCTTCTGTTTAACTCTGATGAAGTCACATGGACTCGATACAGCGGCCAGAATTCTCCCAAAAAAAACTCACTGTTAAATTTGTATGAAAACTAGGGTAATTTATGTTTTTTTTTGCTGTGGGAGTTCAGAGAAGAATCGCCCACAATCTGTGCTCAGCAGAGGTCACCAGCATGAATATCATTAAAAACTAGGGGGTGGGGCCTATTCCTACTGGAGAGGCTGAAATCAGTGCATTGACCGGGCAATTGCTCAGGCACCAGTTAGTCAGTGCTGAGATTGACTTATGTGTGGTAGCCCCGTATTGCCAGTCTCCCAATCACTGGCCAGCTCGATCACTGGCCAGTCCTGCAACCCCGCATTACTAGCCCTCCAACCCCCCCACGGCCCAATCACTGGCCCCCTGACCATTTCTGGGCCCTGGCCCGACCCCCACCTCCAGACCCGTCCCGATCCAGTCCCCAGCTGCCACCCCAACAGTTAGCCCCTCGCAGTCCCAACCCGCCTCCACAGTGCCAACTGCCCCAGCAGTCCCAACCCCCCTCCACAGTTCCAAACCCACCCCCCCTCAGCCCCTGCCCCCACAGCTCGCTGGCCTCCCTCCTACCCCAATCCCTATGCAGAGTGACAGCGGAACCCCCCCTATTCTCCCCCCCACCGATTGCCCCTAGGCTTCCCCCCCCATATGCCCCATCCCTTGGCATTGCCTCATGCCTAGTGGGCAGTGCCAAAGTGCCCAAGGACATTGGCACATTTGCCCTTGGGCAGTGCCCAGGGCACAGATTGGCAATGCCAGGATGTCAATACCCAGGAAGAACCATCCATCCGGCACCCTGGAAGTGAAGATCTGCTCTAAAGCTTGTTGGATTGAAACACTCTGGCAGAGTGGGGGAATTGCTAGCAGGCGCAGTGGGATGGGAGAATCACTCCCATTCACTCTACTTCTCTGTCCACAAACACTGCCAGTTGAGTTTTTCTGTTTTTGTTTCCGATTTAAAGCATCCACAATATTTTGAGTTCCTTTATAACATTGCAGATGCTGGGAATCTGACATAAAAGCAGAAAATAATGAAAATGCTCATCAGGTTACACATAATGTGTGGAAATAGTGACAAATTTGACATCTTGTCAAAACAGAAAATGAAAAACTAAGATTTTGAGCAAATGCCAAGTGAGGAAACGAGTGAGAAGGAAGGAAAGAACAAATGTGCCTGTGGTATGGTAGAAATCAGGAGTGATGAAATATTGAACTGATAAGGGGACTAGTAAAGAAATAAAAAGTTGGTCCAGATAAGCTGTAAACAACAATGGCTGAACTACTACCAGCACCTGCTATCCAAATAAAATGGTAGCAATAGATACGATCTTAAGTTACTGAAATCAATGCTGAGTTCAGAAGGTCATAACCGTGCAATCAAATAATGGGATGCTGGTCCCTGAGTTTCCATTGAACTTCATTGTCTGGACCTCCTACATCAATCCAAAGAGTTCAGTGTGGGAATGGGATGGAGAATTAAAATGGCAAGTGACAGGAAACTAACAGTCATGGTTAAGGACTGAATGGTGATATTAAGTAAATGGTTACTCAATTTGCTTTTGATTTCCCCAATGTAGAGGGGAGAAGAGCTGCAGACACATGCCAACACTATCACATGCAAACTCCTCTCCACCCTGACTTGCAACTACATTGCAGTTCCTTGACTGATACAAAATCTTGTAACTCCCTTCCTAACAGCACTGAGTGTAGCGACATTACATAGACTGCAGCCATTCAAGAAGACAGTTTATCAGCACCTTTACAAGGGCAATTAGGGATGAGTAATAAATGCTAACCTAGCTATTAATTTGCATATTGCTGCCTGCACCCATCCCCCTCTTTCCCAGAACCACAATAATTTTTTCCCAGTCCTCACCTTCTACCCAATCAACTCTGACATTCAGCAGATCATTTGCCATTTCTGCCACCTCCAGCAAGATTCACCATCAAATTCATCTTCCCCTACCTTTTAGTATTCATAAGGGACTGTTCCCTCTGCAATACCCTCGCCCACCCTGCCATCAACCCAGTACTCCTCCCCTACCCATGGCACATTCCCTTGGAAGTGCTCTCCTCTCTTATCGTTGAAGGCCCCAAACACTCCTTTCAAGTAAACTCAGCAACTGTATTGCCTGCTCATGTCATGGTCTCTTCAACATGGAGATTAAATGCAGATTGGATATCAGCTTTTGTGAATACTTCCAGTTCGTCTTCCAGCATGATCTTTGAAGATGCCTGTCAATGTAATCCTCTATTCAAGCCCAATTTCACTTTCCTGTCCTTGACCTATTATACCATGGTTTATCAAAGCAGGTCAACATGAGTTTGTGAAGGACATCAGGCTGATTCTATGACCTTGCCTGCACCTTGCATTCTCTGGTCTCACTGCAGTGATTGGAGTTTTGGCTGAATACCAAATTCTCTGTTCTTACTGGCAGTGGTGGTAAGGAATGAATGGTGGGAGAATTCCAACCATAGGGCGAGACTGGAAGTTCCTGCCTGAGGTCAACAGACATTCTTGTTGTCTGCCTCTCACCTGCTCTGATTCCATAGTGGGTGAGGCAATAGAATTCTGGCAATAATCTTTCAATTACAACTTCACAACTTTTAACATGGGCTTTAATAACTCCAGACCATAATCACTCGTTCACTCCCTCCACCACCAACGCACAATGGAGCAATGGGCGCATCTACAAGATGCACTGCAGAAACTCACCAAGGTTCCTTAGCCAGCACTTTCCAAATCTACAACTTCTACCATCTAGAAGAGCAAGGGTAGCAGTTATATGGGAATACCACCACATGGAAGTTCCCCAAGTCATTCGCTATCCTGACTTAGACCATAAAACCAGAACAGGACCAGAAGTAATTTGGCCCATCAAGTCTGCTCCATCATTCAATCAGATCATGACTGACCTGAAATTACTTGGGGGCATATTGCTGTTCCTTCACTGTCACAGGGTACAAATCCTGGAATGGCCTCCCTCACAGCACGCTGGTTGTACTTACACCAGAGCCTGCAGCAGTTCAAGGCTGAACTGAACACCGTACGACACTGCCATAGCAACCTCTGCAAGATATGCCAGATCATCGACACGGATGCCATCATCTCACATGAGAAGACTATCCACTAGGTACACGGTACATACTCTTGCAACTTGGGCAATGTTGTCTACCTGATATGCTGCAGGAAAGGATGCCCTGAGGCATATACATTGGGGAGACCATGATGCTATGACAATGGATGAATAAACAACACTTGACAATCAATAGGTAGGAGTGCTGTCTTCCTGTTGGGGAACACTTCAGCAGTCATGGGCATTCAGCTTCTGATCTTCAGGTCAGCATTCTTGAAGGTGGCCTTCACAACACACGACAATGTAGAATCGCTGAGCAGAAACTGATAGCCAAGTTCTGCACATATGATGATGGCCTTAACCGGGATCTTGGGTTCATGTCAGACCATCTGTAACCCCCAAGACTTCCTTGGGCTTGCAAAATCTCACTAACTGTCCTGGCTGGAGACAATACACATCTCTTTAACCTCTGCTTAACCCTCTCTCTGCTCACATTGTCTGTACCTTTAAGACTTGATTACCTGTAAAGACTCACATTTCAACCATTATCTTGTAAATTGAGTTTGTGTCTATATTTGCCCAGTTTGTGAACACAACTCCCACTCACCTGATGAAGGGGCAGTATTCTGAAAGCTTGTGGCTGTGCTACCAAATAAACCTGTTGGACTTCTTGCAGCTCAAGATGACAGCTCACCCTCACCTTCTCAAGGGCAATTAGGGAAGGGCAATAAATGCTGATCTAGTTGATGCCCACATCCCATAAATGAATTTCAAAAAATCCAGACAATGGGTGCTGACAACGTTTCTGATGTTGCAATTTCCAGCTCCTCCGTACATCCTTTGTTTTTTTACTTGTCTTGCACCATTACTCCGTTTGCATTCAATCACTCCTACGCCCATTCTATCATAGGTCTGTCCGATTGTCCCTTCCTTTACCTCGGGGCTTACCTCAAGGGGTTATCTCTGACCTGACCTGCTGGGTGTTTGCAGCATTTTATTTGGATTTGTGTGCATTATTTTGTACAGACAATATGAACGCCTACCCTCTCCCTTTGTCTGAAATATCCGTTAGATCTAAATCCGTTAGATTTGTTGGACTTTGACCCGACCTCGATTTAAATGTTTAGATTGAAACCTTCGTATTTCTTTCCTCTAAACATGCCAATGTCTAACCTCTGAGTGCCAGTCCTGATATCCAAGCGAGAGTTGCCTTTGCTTGAGTTCTATTGAAACATGGGGATTGGACCCTCGATTGCAATCTCGGCCCATGAGCAGAAAGGTGAATAAAACCAGAGCAATACTTCGAAGGACCGCCAGAGAGCGGTGTGTGACTGCAGAAAGCAGGCTGTTCGCATTCCCATTTGATCTTGGGATTTAATTCCCGAAGTAATTTATTTTAATGCGTTTCACAGAAATGTCACTGAAAACTCAGGATTATCTTAAAATATCGATTTCCGTGATATCGTGCAGAAAAAAGACTTTCAGTCTCACCAATTAAAAACCGCGTGTTTTTAAACCCGGTATGTGTATTTTAAACTCGGAATGATCACAATCTGTGAGTACCCATGCTTTGCAAATTACTGTGCTGCCCTGTCCTACTGCACCATTGGCATCAGAACCATTCGAAGCATCTGTTCCAACAGTTACAAAATTGAGATTAAAACTGTTTCGGAATTAGGCTCAATAGGGACAGGAGTGGGTCATTCCGTGCTTCCAAATGCTCCTCCAGCATCTAGTTAACTCACTGCTGATTCGCAATTCCATTTACTCCCACAGCTCAACACGAGGCGCCCTTCGATCCTCCCTGTCTACGACAGCCAGCGGGCACTTAATAAAAAGGCTGGGCTACTCAGCTGGCCAGGCGGGAGCTACGGAGGGAAACAGATTTACCTTTTCAGGTCGAAGATTTTTCAACAAGTTCAGTTGATACTCTTGTCTAAAATGTGCCCGTTGATCTCAATTTTGAAAGGTCCAGTTGACTAAACATCCATAATGTCTTGGACAGAGAATTCCAATCCTTTACATAAGAACATAAGAAATAGGAGCAGGAGTAGGCCATCTAACCCTTCGAGCCTGCCCCGCCATTCAATAAGATCATGGCTGATCTGTCGTGGCTCAGTTCCACATTCCCGCCCTCTCCCCATAACCCTTAATCCCCTCGCTTATCAAAAACCCATCAATCCGCGTCTTAAAAATATTTAGCAAGGCAGCCTCCACCACCTCAACGGGCAGAGAATTCCAGAGATTCACCACCCTTTGAGTGAAGAAGTTCCTCCTCAACTCTGTTCTAAACCGCCCCCCCCTTTATCTTGAGGCTGTGCCCCCTAGTCCTACTATCCTTTCTGAGCGGGAAGAGTCTCTCCACCTCTATCCTATCCATCCCATTCTTCATCTTATATGTCTCAATGAGATCTCCCCTCATTCTTCTAAACTCTAACGAGTACAAGCCTAGTTTATTCAGCCTCTCCTCATAGTTCAACCCCCTCAACTCTGGTATCAGCCTAGTAAACCTCCTCTGCACTCCCTCCAAGGCCAAAATATCTTTGTGTAAGTACAGCGACCAAAACTGCACACAGTACTCCAGCTGCGGCCTCACCAATGCCCTATGCAGCCGCAGCAAGACCTCCTTACTTTTATATTCAATCCCCCTCGCTATGAAGGCCAGCATCCCATTCGCCTTCCTGACCACCTGCTGCACCTGCAGGCTGGGTTTTTGCGACTCATGCACAAGGACCCCGAGGTCCCTCTGCACCGTCGCCTGCTGCAGTTTTTCGCCATGTAAGTAATCGTCCTTCCTACCATTATTCCTACCAAAGTGGACCACCTCGCACTTGCCAACATTAAATTCCATTTGCCACTCTCTTAAGTAAAAATAGGCTTCCTGATTTCACTCCTAAATGGCAAACATCTATTTTGGGGCGGCAGGGTAGCACTGCTGCCTCATAGCGCCAGGGATCCGGGTTCGATTCCCGGCTGGGGTCACTATCCGTGTGAAGTTTGCACGTTTTCTCTGTGTCTGCATGGGTTTCCTCTGGGTGCTCTGATTTCCTCCCACAGTCCAAACATGTGTGGGTTAGGTGGGTTGGCCATGCTAAATAGACCCTTCGTGTCAGGGGGATTAGCCAGGGTAAATACATGGGGATAGGGCTTGGGTGGGATTGTGGTCGGCGCAGACTCGATAGGCCGAATGGCCTCCTTCTGCACTGCAGGGATTCTATTCTATAAAGAATTCGTATGTTCATGACCCTAAGTTGTCCTAGAGCTCTTTACAACTAATTAAATTATTTTAAAATGTGATGAAGGAAATTTAAGATGGAGAATATCTTGACTGGTTTCTACCATTCACACAAGTACAGGCGATATACACCTGACGGTATTAACTGGCACAGTAAGAGCACAGACATGAATTCATCAGGAAAATCAAAAAGTTGCCTCAGTTGGAGTTTTGTACTTTTGACGCATGAATTGACGCATGAAGAAGTTTTCCTCATTTCAGAGAGGTTCAATTTGGGTAGGGTTTGGGCTGCAATGATAACCAAAGACCCACAAGTTCAGAAGGAGCGCGGTGTAAAGGGTGAGGTCAACATTAGGGCGGTGCGAAGCATCACAGTGCCCGGACTCGGTATAACTAAACACAGTAGCAAGTGTTTACTGATCCAATTGAAGGGAAATGAAGAGGTTCAAAGGATCCCGGGGCTGGGCTGATGTGAGCAGAAGCTTGTTTTATTGAGAGATCCGCTTCACATTGCTTACATTACCGGCTCTCTGACCTAGTTCAAATCGTTGAGGGAAAGATTTGCCGATAGCAGACAATTCTAGCTGACAGATTTAGGTCCGTGCAGTATTTTCCTCACTTTATCATTACCCGCAATTTCACAAAATCATGACTACATTCCAATGATTACAATTACTTTGTGTTTTAACTGTACGATTTATCGTTTCATACGCATGTAATGTTTAAAAGCTAAATATATAAATGCTGGAACCAAAAAACTTAACCAGCATTTAACGACTAGTTTTCCTGAAGACTGAAAACTCCATCTTTAAAAGTTAGAAATATCCTAATATAGAAAACAGGCTGGAAAACACTGCACGGTTGTTGCAAGAACTAACTACAAATTAAATAAATCGCGTTAAAATAAAGGTTGATAGAAATGAGCTACATACCCACGTGAAAAGAAAGTTCATCTTGGTTGGATCCAGATTAACTTCTTGTTTAAATGATTGTGGATTCGAACCCTAATCTATCCATCTCTGGGTTCTGCCCCTATTGTGCCTGTTAATCCATTTGGGTTTACGGCCCACATTTTGTGTTCAGCGTCAAAGCGGAGCCTGAAGAGAGCTGCCCTCAAAAGTTTAGCCATCTCTGTGACATGGTTTTCCTCTTTCCCCCATAATTACCCCTTTCCCCCCCATAACAGTCTAAATCTGTCAGCGTCAAGAAGACATGAAGCCACCTTGATGTCAACAAACAGAGAATCAACCAATCACATTGAAGTGTTCACACGAACTGCAAACCACTTTCTCAAGGGCCATTAGGGACCTCTTTTATGGTCCAAACAATTAAACCAACTCAAATTAACTGAGGGACAAATTAAAAGGGGCAGCTCCCAAAAGGAGGGAAACCGCCCAAAACAAAAGACAAAGCATAAAGGAAACTTAAAATATCAAATTAAAATGTGATTAAAGGGGTTAATAATGCACCCCAGTTCCTGTGGTGCTCAGCAGGCATTAACAGTAATCTCAGACACCACATGCTCCCCCCTCCATGGGCACCCAGCAGTCAATATAGCCACAGTAGAGGGGCAGACAGTGGGGTTGGATGACCCTCTCGGTCACCTGCTGCCTGAATCTGTAGCTGGAAGGGCAGTTAGGAATGGGCTAATTAAAAAAAGGGGGATATGGTGAACAGGAGGGGAGGTAGATTTGGGATCAGGGATAGATCAGTCATCATCTGATTGAATGGTGGAGCAGGCTCAAAGGGCTGAATTTACCTCCTTCTGCTCCTCGTTCCTATGTTCCTATGTTAATAAATGCTGGCCTAGTCAATGATACCCACATCCCAAAACTGAATTTAAATGAGATGAGTTGAAAGTACATTCTAGCCATCGTTTTTAATTTAAAATTTCAGATAATTAAATAAATGATTATGACTGAATTAAAATAAAAACAAAAGAATATGTGAACAAATGTTTAAAATATTTTTGAAATATTTGGATTGTTTTACTATTATGGAGAAATTAGATATTTCACAGATATAAAAATTAGCTTCTCAGGGCCAGGTGTTTAGCAATGATGATGCAGTCAGAATATCATTAAATAAGGCATAATTTTTTCAAGGTTTTTAACCACAAACCTAGTAGTGTAGAAAAATAAGCCATCATCAATTTGACTCTCATCCTGGGGTGGGGTGCAGGGAGGGGATATCTCAAAAACACGCCCTTTTGAGAAATGGCATCACTGACAGGAACCTCTGTATTTGCAGGTTTCCAATGTTAATGGCAGTTTTGATTTGATTTGATTTAGTGTTGTCACATATTAACATACAGTGAAAATTATTATTTCTTGTGTGCTATACAGAGAAAACATACCATTCACAAAGAAGGAAATGAGAGAGTGCAGAATGTACTATTACAGTCATAGCTAGGGTGTAGATAAAGATCAACCTAATGCAAGGTAAGTTTATTCAAAAGTCTGACAGCAGCAGGGAAGAAGCTGTTCTTTTTCCCGAAGGAAGAAAATGGAAGAAAGAATGTCTGGGGTGTGTGGGGTCCTTAATTATGCTGGCTACTTTGCCAAGGCAATAGGACGTGTGGACAGACTCAATGGATGGGAGGCTGATTTGCATGATGGATTGGATTACATCCACAACCTTTTATAGTTCCTTGTGGTCTTGGGCAGAGCAGGAGCCATACCAAGCTGTAATAAACCAGAAAGAATGGTTTCTGTAAAAGTTGGTGGCTGACATGCCAAATTTTCTTAGTCTTCTGAGAAAGTAAAGGCATTGATGGGCTTTCAGTGGAGCAATGGCAATGACTACTGATAGTTTAATCATCATTACCACTGAAAAAATCCAAATTAATGTTGGAAGGTTCATAGTACAAAGACATTGAGTTCTTCTGGTAACCTTAGGCAACACAACAAAACAGAAAACTGGCCCTTTATGCCATTGCCATTTGCAGGACCTTACTAACTGGTTGCCAGTTTAAAACATTGGTTGTGCTGAATGACTGTAAAGTATGATAATGTGCTAAATAAATGTTATTTTAACCAGCAATATAAACTATTTCTCTTTGATCTAGCAATGATCACCTGTGAAATCAACAGTATTTATTTCAAAGAACGAAAAAAAGAAGTACCAGACAGGAACAGGCTCTTTGGCCCGCCAAGCCTGTGCCTACCATGATGCCCTAACTAAACTAAAAAAAAATTCTGCCCTTACTCGGACTGTATCCCTCTATTCCCTCCCTATTCATGTACCCATCCAGATGCCTCTTAAATGTCACTACTGTGCCTGCTTCCACATTACCTCTGGCAGCACGTTCCAGGCATCCACCACTCTCCGCATGAAAATCTTCCCCCGCACATCTCCATTAAACTTCCCCCCACACCTTGAATCTGTGCCCTTGTAACTGACATTTCCACCAGGGACAAAATCCTCTGACTATCCAACCTGTCTATACCTTTCATAACTTTGTAGACCTCTATCCAGTCTCGCCTCAGCTTCTGTCTTTCCAGTAAAAATGATCTTAGTTTATTCAACCTCTCCTCATAGTCAATACCCTCAAAGCCAGGCAACATCGTGGGAAATCTTCTTTGCATTCTCTCCAAAGCTTCCACATCTTTCCAGTAGTGTGGCGACCAGAACTGCATGCAATATCCCAAATGCAGCCTAATCAAGGTTTTATATAGCTGCAAATTGATTTGCAACTCTTCTATTCAATGAGCCAGCCAATGAAGACAAGCATGTCATATGCTTCCTTAATCACCTTGGCCACCTGTGTTGTCACTTTTAGGGAACTATGGACCTGCACACCCAGATCCCTCTGTATGTTAATATTTCTAGAGGTTCTGCCATTTACAGTATAATTCACACCTAAATTTGATCCTCCAAAATGCATCACCTTGCATTTGTCCAGATTAAACTCCATCTGTCATTTCTGTACCCAAATCTCCGATCTATCTATATCCTGTTGTAGCCTCTGAAAATCCCCAGTTCTATCAGCAACTCCACCAATCATCCTGTCATCCACAAACTTATGAATCTGACCACCCACATTTTCCTCCAAGTCATTTATATATAGTACAAAACAAGAGAGATCCCAGCACTGATCCCTGCAGGAAACCACTAGCTACAGATCTCTATTCTGAAAAATACCCTTCTACTGCTACTCTCCGTCTTCTTTGACCAAGTCAATCTGTATCCTTTTAGCCAGCCCACCCTGAATCCCATGTGATTTCAGTTTTTATACCAGTCTGCCATGTGGGACCTTGCCAAATGTCTTAAACTATACCCGCAGTCCTTCCCTCATCAGTTGTGTTTGTCACCTCTTCAAACAATTCAATCAAGTTGGTGAGACATGATCTTCCCTGTACAAAACCATGCTGTCTGTCATTAATTCATCCATTTTCTTCCAAATGTGCATATATCCTGTCCCACATTACCTTCTCCAAAAGCTTCTCCACCACTGACATCAGATTAAGTGGCCTATAATTTCTTGGATTATCCCTGTTTCTTTTCTCAAACAAAGGAACAACGTTGATTATTCTCCAGTCTGTTGGCGCATTGCCAGTGGTCAAAGAAGATGTGAATATATTTCTTAAGGTCCTAGCTATTTCTCCCCTTACCCCCTGCAGTAACTTGGGATAGATCCCACCTGGCCCTGAGGACATGTCTACCTTAATGCAATTTAGAACACCCAGCACTTCCTCTTTCGATATATAGACATCCTCCGGAGCATTCACACACCATCCCTGACCTCAACATATGGCCTGTCCTTCTCCTTGTTGAATATCAATACAAAGTACTCATTAAAAATCTCACATACTTCCTGTGGCTCCACCCATAACTTCCTTCAATTGTCCTTCAGTGGGCCTACTCTTTCTTTTGCTACCCTCTTGCTCTTAATATATGAATGCTTATTTCCCTAGGGCTTTCTGTTTCATCATTTTTTCGTGCAGATTAAGGAGCTGTCATGATAACTTCCAGAAAAGCAGGACAGATCCAATGTGGGCTATTTATTAGCCCATCAATTCACTCTCATTCATCAGCAAAGTGATAGAGGGTGTTGTTGACACTGCTATCAAGTGACACTTACTAAGCAACAGCTTACTCTCCAATACTCAGTTGGATTCTGCCAGGTCCACTCGGCACCAGACCTCAATACTTAGTTCAAATGTGGATAAAAACGTTACATTTTTAGAGGTGAGGTGAGAATGGCTGCCCTTGACATCAGGTCACATTTGACTGTGCAGTATCAAGGAGTATTTGTTTATAAATGTTCACTGCATTCATATCAAGGTAGATGAAAATAAAGATAAATATGTATGGCATGATAGCCATTATAAAGATGTGGTTGCAAAGTAACCAAGAATGTGACCTAATACGCAAAGGTATTTGCCATTTGAAAGGAGAGGAGGAAAGGAAAAGGAGATTCTAATATGGATGAATTCAGCACAATGGTGAGAAAGGATCTTGGTTCATAAGATCAAGACGTGGAATCGGTTTGTGTGGAAATAATAAAGGAAATGAGTCACTGGCAGGATTAGTTTATAGGTGTCCTAACCATAGCCACTCAGTAGGATATCAAGTAATAATGTGGGTTTGCGAGAGGGTTATTACAATAATCTTGGGTGACTTGAATCTTCACACCAATTGGACAAATAGAATTGACAAAGGGAGCTTGGAGGATGAGTACATACAAGGTACTCAGGGCAGTTTCTTAGAATACATTTTGAAATCTTCCAGGGAACAGGTTATTTTGGACCTGGAAATATGTAAAGAGACAGGATTAATTAAAAACCTCAAAGTAAAGGATGCTCCAGGAAAGAGTTATCACAGTACATCAGAATTTTATTGGGCATTAGATGGAGTTGGCCAACAAAAAATTTGATTGAAAAGAAAAAACAAAATGCAAGCAAAATAACCAGAAGCATAAAGATTGCAAAAACTTTTACAGGTACATTTTTAAAATAGCTGAAGTAAACTTTGCTAGTTTCTAAAATGCTGCCAATCCTCAGGCTTGCTTCTATTCTTCGCAGCATTCTAAGCATCCTGTTTTAGTATAATACCATCCTTAATTTAAGAACATAAGAACATAAGAAATAGGAACAGGAGTAGGCCAACTAGCCCTTCGAGCCTGCCCCGCCATTCAATAAGATCATGGCTGATCTGTCGTGGCTCAGTTCCACATTCCCGCCCTCTCCCCATAACCCTTAATCCCCTCTCTCATCAAAAACCCATCAACCCGCGTCTTAAAAATATTTAGCGAGGCAGCCTCCACCACTTCAACGGGCAGAGAATTCCAGAGATTCACCACCCTTTGAGTGAAGAAGTTCCTCCTCAACTCTGTTCTAAACCGCCCCCCCTTTATCTTGAGGCTATGCCCCCTAGTCCTACTTTCCTTTCTGAGCGGGAAGAGTCTCTCCACCTCTGTCCTATCCATCCCATTCATCATCTTATATGTCTCAATGAGATCTCCCCTCATTCTTCTAAACTCTAACGAGTACAAGCCTAATCTATTCAGCCTCTCCTCATAGCCTCATAATTTCATGAATAAATTACAGATGGATCTTTCTTGCTGAGTTTTTCCTTTTCAATGAAATGTATTTTTATTGAGCATTTTGAATTATCCCAGTAAATGTTTCCCACTGTTCATTTACCTCCTAAAGTTTTTGACTATTTATCCAATCAACTTTGCCTAATTCTTCCATTATACTCAGTTATTTGGCTTTGTTTAAGATTCATGTTTATGATTTGAATAAATTGTTTTGAAAATTAAGGTGGAATTCAATTGTATTATGATGACTAATTCCCAGTTGACCTTTTACTATGAGATTACAAATTAATCCTGTCACATTACACAATACTGTAACTAAAATAGTTTTTTTTCCATAGTGAGTTACACAACATATTGCTCCAGAAAACTATCAGAAAAACATTCTACAACTCATCTTCAAGACCACCCCTCCCAAATTGATTAGTCCAGTCTATATAGAGATTGTAGAAAATAAAAGCTCAGTTATAGGGGTAACAAGATTGGCTGGCTAACAGGAAGCAGAGAGTAGGCATAAATGGATCATTTTCAGGTTGATGAGATGTAACGACTGATATGCCATAAAGATCAGTGCTGGGACCTTAACTGTTTACAGTTTATATAACTGACTTAGATGAAGGGATTGAAGTGATGATTGCCAAATTTGCTGATGACACAAAGGTAGGTAGGAAAGTAAGTTGTGAAGAAGACATAATGTGGCTACAAAAAGATATAGATAGATTAAGTGAGTGGGCAAAGATCTGGCAAATATAGTATAAGATGAGAAAATGTGAAACTGCCCATTTTGGCAGGGAGAATACAAAAGAAGCATATTATTTAAAGGGTGAGAGTTTGCAGAGGGATCTGGGTGTCATAATAGAACGTTATATGTTTTTGCAGGGGAACTGAATTCAGAAGTAGGAAGGGTATGCTTCAATCAACCACATTGATTCTACTTCATTTCCTTCTGAGCTAAAACTCTTCCTCATTAACGTTCATACCCCATCCTCTACTATCCTGGGTACCCCTCCTCCTTTACCATTCTGCCTATCATTTTGAACTATTGTGCATCCTGGATTGAAATATTTATTTTCCAAACTTGTGTTTATTCTATGTGCTACCTGCGGTCAGGAAAGCAAATGGGTGGGCCCTTAAATTAGGGCATCATGCCATCAAAGCATGCCCACCACCAGCCCACCTACTCTAACCCCCATCAGGGAAGAGGGTTTTTGGTTTATCTGTAGTCCAATTAATGTTCTCCATTCCCAGTTGATAGCCTTATCCTACCACTGTTCTGATTTAAGGGGTGGCAGAAGGGACTGGAGCTCAATATATAGCCTAGCAAGTTTAGCCATACAGACTGCTGGACAGTTAAAGCAAGGGGAGTCTCCTCTCTTCCTGGTGCCAATCGGAGGCTCCTTCCACAGTTTTACCTCCCCATGTCCACCCTTCCTCCTTACACATACAAGGACCTCTTTGCCTAGTCCCAGTGAGATCCTGGGTCTACCTGAATGTCCATGTCCATCATTGAATGTTCCTTCTTTTGTTTACCTGCAGCACTAGCATTGGCATTTCTTTCTAGATTTGCTGGTGTGAAAAGCTGCCAGCCTCCAATTATCCAGCAGTTCCAAAGGGGCTAGACCTTCCCCTGGTGATTGACAGAAGTCCTAGCTCATACTAGTGATAGGATTTTTATCCAAAAAAAAGCAGGGTAAGCCAACTGTGGTGGAGGCACATTCACCCCTGACATTTACATTAGGGTAAGAAGTCTCACAACACCAGGTTAAAGTGCAACAGGTTTATTTGGTAGCAACCGCAACTAGCTTTCGGGGCTCTGCCCCTTCGTCAGGTGAGTGGGGAGTTCTGATCATAAAGAGGGATGTTTGTGATAGGAACTCCTCACTCACCTGCCGAAAGGGCAGAGCCCCGAAAGCTAGTGGTGTTTGCTACCAAATAAACCTGTTGGACTTTAAACGGATGTTGTGAGACTTCTTACTGTGTTTACCCCAGTCCAATGCCGGCGTCTCCACATAATTTACATTGGGGTGCAGGGAGCCCAGTCCACCCTTGCAATGTAGTCCAGGCTATGTAACTATGTCTCTGTAATGGCAATTAGATTTAGACCATTTAGCACTATTTATGCCAAGAGCTCACCTGTAATATTGCAAATGTTACTGGTATTCAGCTAAATAATTTTTTTCTCTAGGACTATTCTGCATGACTTTTCTCTTTAGATTTCTAAATCTCCCTTCATCCCTCCCTCCCCCAGTTTGAATGAACCATTGATATAATTGTAATGTCTAAGATGACTAAAGTTCAAATGGAGAGAAACTATTTCCTCTGGTAGGAAAATTAAGAACAAGGGGGGAATTCAGGGCTGATAACATCAAGCATTTAATTATACAAAGGTTACTGGAAATCTGGAACTCTCTCCTCTCAATAGCTATTCAGTGCAGGTCAATTGAAAATTTCTAGACTGGGATTGAGAGGCTTTTATTTGGAAAAATATTAGGAATTACAGGATCAAAGCAGGTAGATGGGAGTTAAGATTTGGATCAGTCATGAATCAGTTGGATGGCAGAACAGCCTACATCTGTCCCTGTGTTCCTAAAAGTTACATTCAATCTAATTTCCACAGATTGGCACTTGTGTTTCTGACCAATGAAGCAATGTAAGGAGACATTCTGCCAGATATTGGCTGGCCTGCTGAATATGTCCAACATTATCTGTTTGTACTAATATAGGGAGAATTTTTTTTAATATAAATTCACCCTGATATCACTGCAAAGCCAATCTTACATCAAAACAATTCGCAATGCTAAGCTATTGCCTTTTCCAATTTCATTCCGTTTCCCTCTGAAACCTCTTAATGAATAAATTACATACGACAGCACTTGACTCCAGAGACAGAAGTACATAATCTTGGCTGGCATTTTAATATCCTGCTAAAGGAGTGCTGCAGTGTTGGAAGTGCTGCCTTTTAGATGCAATCATAAGGGTCTTTCGGGTGGACTACAAATACCCCATTGCACTATTGGGAAGAATACTAATGGCTAATATTCACCCCTCACTCAGAACTATCAGCACGGATCATCTACTCATCATCACATTGCATCCTATTTCCTATCGGGGACACTTGAAAAGTACTTCATTGGTTGCGTAGTGCTTTTGGGGAGTTCTGAGGTCGGGAACGGTACGATATAAATGCAACTATTTCCTGTGCAAAAATTATTTCATTTATTAATTCCAGTGAACAAAGGCGACTATTTATTAGCGGATCCGAAGGTTTTTTTTAGGATATGCCATGTGTGAGGCAGTGTTATATATTCAGCTTTACACAGTTAATTGGAAAGAAATAAAGACGCGTGTGTCCGTGGCGTCTTTCACGAGTTTAGGGCAATCCATAAGCGGTTCAAATCCAACAAGATATTTTTGAAGTATAATTAAAACGAATTCTGTTAAGCTTCTGTTCAGAGTCACGTCATTCTTAGTCGTTAAGAATAATAAGATCTCCTTGCAAATAACTCTGGTTCGTTTATATTGGGTTAAAAAAAATGCACAATGAACAAAACAAAATCAGTTTCCGTGCATTTATAGTAACTAATACAAAAAAAAGGCTGTTGGTTTTTAATGGATTTATTTTGTTTCGTGTTTACAGCTATAAGGCCTCTGTTCTCAGTGGCACTTAACTCCGAACATCATTATATAAAAATATACAGCAGTTGTCTGATTAACAGTAGCCCAGCTTCAGATAGTAAGCTGCTTTCTGAAATTGTCCATCCTTTAAGGATCACTTACGGCCGCTGGCTTGGACTTTCACTGCGATGACGTTATGCGAAGATTAATATGGTCTGGTCACGGTAAACTGTTCTGAGAAAGTATTAAGTTTGTTTTAATTAATCCGGCTGCAATGCATGGTCAGTGATTTTCTGAAAAGCATGACCTTTTCTTTTGCCAAACAAAAATGTATTTTCATTCAAATTTGATACCGCAAGTTAAGTTTTTATTTTCTCCAACCACAGCAGTTTTTACTTTCTCTGTCTTCCATCCTCGAGTGAGTGTTTTTTCCCCCTCATTCCACTATCAAGAGTGACAAGCTGTTGCGAAAACCGACAAGGTTTTAGACTCCATTTCCAGTTTTGGAGTAAGGCACTTTATTGTACACAGTTCACTCAAGGAAGACTTGAGTCAATAACTCCTCAGCTCCCCCCTCTTCTTGGAGACGAAAAGTTCTACCTTTGTATTGCAATATATTGGAATATGTAACGTGACAATGCATTAAGATACAAAGCCATGTGAGAGAGCTCTGGAGCCTTACTGAAGGGAACCGGAGTGCACAGCTAATAGGCGCTAGAATGGTCAGGTTAAAACTAACCGGGTGCTATAGTGTTTCCTGTATGTGAAATAAAGGTTTAGATTTCGTGGTAAAGATATTTGCTGATTTTTTCTTCTTTAACTGTTCTCTCTGGCTCCAAGGGATTTTTTTGTTTCTCTGCAATGAGAAAGTGTAACATGGGATTACTGTTCTGAGAAAATATTCAAATCTGCTTCAGGCAGACAGTATTTCTTTTGGCCGGAATAATTGTCAGAGTCAAAAGATTTCCCGGAGATACACGATCTCCCGAACTGGCGGATTCCGGCATTTTCCTCAGCACTCTACAAAGGAGTGGGAAATATGGTCAAGCCCACATCCTCTTCCTCCCAGGCAAAGGTGTATTATTGACCCTCTTAATCATCTTTTCCTTATTAGTGTCACAAGTAGGCTTACTGCAATGGAGTTAAACTCCCTGGTCGCCACATTCAGGCGCCTGTTCGGGTACACTGAGAGTGAATTTAGCATGGCCAATGCATCTAACCCGCAGATCTTTGTACTGTGGGGCGAAACCGGAGGAAACCCATGCAGACACGAGGAGAACATGCAAACTCCACACAGACAGTGACCCAAGGCTGGAATTGAACCCGAGTCCTTGGCGCTGTGAGGCAGCAGTGCTAACCACTGGTCCACAGTGCCGCCCTTTGCTGTTTTAAGCTTCATGTGGCATTGTTTGTTTTGGGCGGTTCCCCTTTAAGGGGCTGCCCTCCTTGCACTCTCCTCCAGTTTGTTGAATTTCGTTAAATTGTTTTGCCAAGGAGGATGGCAGGACGGAGTTCAGAACCTCACAGGGAAACATCTCCATGCTCAGGGCTCCTTGTGGTCATAACTCTTCTCACATTTCCCCGAGGGCAGTCGAAACGAGGGGAAAACACAGATTGCGAGAGTTTAATATTCAGCCAATGCTGCATTTTCCAATCTGTTCAATACCAGTCGCAATTATTTAAAACAAACATCGTCGATTTTCCATAGATCCGTTCACCAACTTGCTGGTGACGTGGGACTAAATTAATCCAGAACCACTGGACCAGTCGGCTTCACTTTGATCTCAAGTGTGGACATGTTGAAAGTTTCCTGTTTGACGCTGAGCTTTGTCTCAAATGGATTTGTCTCACACTGTATCAGAGTCACTGCTTTTCTGGATTAATTCTAGAGTACAGTCCACCAGAGCAGAGTGCTTCTTTATTCTGGAAGTATGGAATGTCCCTCACGATGCCCGGGAAAGAGTACTCCATCTGGGGGCGAAATGGCAAGGTCGGCATCAGGCCAGAGGTGACATAAGGTGACATGAAAGTGGGGAGGCCTCGGCCAGGGTTGGAGTAGGCTAGGCGAAGTGGGTTCACCCCCAGCCTGGGGTTCAGCCCGTACAGGTTGGCGGGTGCTCCGAAAACCGCGCTGGATTGCAGGGGAGAGAAGGCTGACTTGGAGCTGCCGGAAAGGCCGGCTAAGGTGAAGTGGGAGGCTCGCTGCGGTTCCCCCGGCTCGGACGCGGTGCACTCCGCATCTTTGACCTGTCCCTTGGCTTCCTTCCCATTCAGCACTTGCTCGATCGCCTGGACCACGTCTCCTTTGCAGCCCGCTAGGATGCACTCCAGTCTGTCTCGCTTGTGGCTGGGGAAGACCTTGGTGAGGATGTCAATGGGCGCCCTGTGGTTTGAGGAAGAGCAAGGCAGGTTGGCCATCACCTTTGCCAGCTCCTTGGGTTTCTCGCACTCGTTGCCCGAGTCGCCATCCGAGGGGGTGACTGAGCGAGGACTGTCCGCACCTTCCGACGGAGGATCCGGCGAAGGGGAGAGCTGGGCGGACTCGTTCTCCGAGGCTTCGGGGTTTCCTGCTTTATCCCTCAGATTAGCGTCGGTCCCCTCCGTCTCTGGAGCGAGGGAGTGTGAAGGCTGAAGCACTGATCGGCTCACCAAACCGTTATAAAACAATTCGTATTTGGGGCTCTTTTGCCCTGTTAAAGGAAAACAAAAATGTTCAAATCAAGGATAGGTACCAAAGTGACAGATCCATGAAAAAATACAAATGTAATATACACAGAAGTGGGAAAACTGCGTATATGGTTAGAAATGTTGTGGAGAATTGCATGTTTGTTCTGTTAAAATCAGCGAACGAAAAGTGGATTGTTAGGTTTAAGTAATCAGAGGTCACATTTACCATTGCTGGAGGGTTATCTCCGAGGAGTGGCTTATATCAAGAAATGATCTCTACTACATCAGGATGATTACATGTTACAAGATAACACACTCGAGATTTGCTGCTGAAGAGTTTTACCTGAATTTGAATTATTCCAGCATTTCGCTGTTCATTATAAATGAAAGCATTTACTGTACACCTGAATCAAAGGACACACATTAATAATCCGCATTACTGTCATGTTTTTATTTAGAATTACACACAGGTTATGTGTTTCTATTTTTTAAAAATAAATTATTCGAGCTCAATTATTAATATTTAAAACAAAAACAGGCCACTGTAAAATCTCCAGCATGGGCTAATCCAACAAAGGCAGGAGTATTTTCCAATTGAAGAACTGGACGTGTCTCAGATCAGATTTTAACATATTTTCTCCGTTGCATTAAGTGGAGCCACGGTTCCTCCCAGGAGCATCTTACTGTCTTTGAAGGGGATAGTAAAGCATCAGAGCGGTTCAAAGAAGGCTGCTCACCATCATCTTCTTCTCAAGGGCAATTAGGGATGGACAATAAACGCCAGCCCAGCCAGCGACGCCCACATCCCGAATGCAAGAAAAAAGTAACCTTGGAGGGTTCAGGAATCATTTCCTGATTCCTTTTCCTATCGGTGTGTTGGTAAGGATTGCAAATTACAATTTTGATATAAATAAGTTGCATAAAATATCTGTATAGAACAATGGTGGAAATATGAACTGATTATTTCATGGCAGTTACGTACGTCGGGAGGCCAAAGATGGGGACCCCACTTATCGCTGGTTAGCTTACAGAGCGACACATTTCATTTTTCCAATCTCCCCTCCAGTGTAGTTACATTTCCCAAAGCACCCCCATTATTTTATCTCTATACGTCCTGTAGGGCAATCAATCTCTAAATATCCTTCCAGGGCAAGGATTCTTCCAATAAAATAAGTTGCAATTTGTTTGGAACGCGTTAAATTCAATGCTTTAATTTTGATTTTACTAATATACACGAAAATTAATTAGGGGTTATTAGTGTTTTAAGGTGGCATCTCCCAGAACGTATGAATATATTTCTTTCAACCAGCCTGCATACTTTTGTATATTTATCCTGTTAGTGAGACAAGTTCTAACTATACCTGCTGTTAATATTGCCAAATTTACTTCATATACGCAAGCTGAATGTGTCACATAACCGCTCGACCCTCATCCCACCCTCATCCACAACTCCCCCAGCAATGTATACACTTTCCTTTTAAATGAATGAGTTATTTTCGTTGTGGAGTCAAATTTTGTTTTCGAATATAATTTTCCTAGATCCCAGGGAAAAAAAAACTTTTTTTTGGCCCCAGACACACTCCGGTTTGCCCACAGGATATTTATTTGCGTGTTATTTTCTGCATTGAAGTAAATTGAACTGCCTTTATCATTCCAGTGTCCTGACCTACATTATCCCACTGTGAAAGCACTCAATCAAAAAAGTTTCTTCGTTTTGACGGATCATCATTTTATGCCATTCAGAGCAATATTCGTTCACAATCAATCCTGGTGTCGGAAAACAATATTGTAACTTTCCACATCCATCTTCTACAAAGTGCATCCCACTGGAAAAAGGTCTGGTCGCTTCAGCAAACGATTTTAAACAAATTACAACCGATTAGTAGCCAACATTGGTTGAACTACTTAAGCAGCACTTTCGAGACAATCTCGTTACTTCTCTGGTGAAAAGTCATCGACCTGAAAACATTAACTCCGTTTCTCTTTCTCCACAGATGCTACCTTACCTGCTGAATATTTGCAGCATTTTCCTGACTTTTTTTATTACCTTTCTGGGTTGAGAAGTTTTTAAAATAAAATCGTGTGATGGTTGAATAATAATATTTAAACAAACTCTTTGATTCTTGCTAATTCCCCAAAACTCGATGTTTCATAAACAGGTGGCATATATGGTGCCAGAGTTAACAGCACATTGTTCAAGACTGCAAATAAGACAACCGTGGTTGTGCTCAGAACGAATTAGCTCCCCGCGAAAGAGAGTTGAAGGATTTTGAAATGAACTGGGAAATTTTGTGTTATTTCCACGTTTAGTATTTTGTTTAAAAACGCTTAGATCTGCTGGTTCTTTATGCAGACAGACTTAACCCTTTAAAGTGGGATCGAAACGTCTCTGACTCACGTTTAAACTGTTTGGACCAATCAACTTAACTCACAATGTCTCTCGCTGAAATGTGACCAAATATAAATCATAGCTCCCTAAATTCGAAATATCATCCTCCAACTGAAATCTGCATTCGATCATGTATTGGCAATATCGCTGCCCTCGTTTAGTTTCACATCACTTCTATTGGAAACGTTTGTCTGAGAAATGCACCAAGGCTTCACCACTGAATTGAACATGTAGATAATGAACCTGTCACTGGCAGGACGATAATCAGATCCTGGCAACGGTGACTCGAATATTCCGGGCATGTATTGGCCTCTTTTAAGGTCGGGCATGTATTGGGTGTATGAACAATTGTTAAAATTGGATCATTAAGTTTGAACATTGGGAAATGTTGTATTGCGAGCGCTAACAGATAGACAACCTTTGGCAACAGTGCACCATACTTTAAATGTACATCATAAACTGTCTTTGGGAGGTTTCTAAACTGATGAGTGACTTATATTCAAATGATAGCCCGTCACATGGAAAACAGTGGAGCTCTGCAAGCACTGGTAACTCAGATCTTGAAAATAATTTCGGATTTATGATATTAACCTACTTACAGAAATATAGTTGAAAAATCAATAATGAACCACTAACTACATTCAAAAATGATATTAGAACCGTTCGGTAATAACCTGCTGTGGGGAACGGTTTCCATAGTAGTGGGGATGGGTAGCAGAGGCAAAATTCCTCGGCCTTTCGGCTAAGATCAAGCCCAAGATGGGGTGCAATGAGCTTATCTTGTCAAAGGTCAAATACTGGGATGCTGGAATCTGAAACAAAAACAGAAAATGCTGGATAATCTCAGCAAGCCTGACAGGAACTGTGGAGGGAAAATCCAGCTAACGTTTCGAGTCTGGATGACCCTTCCTCAGAGCTAAAGGGAGTTTATCTTGTCAGCTTGGACCTTGTTTGTCTCCCTTGTGGGGACTACGAATTGGATTCAATTGGATTTTGAATTTCGTTTTTGGAACAAGGAAGGGATGGATTTGGGTTTGCCCGGTCCATTCTGAGTATTGGCTTTGTAACTTTAAGGATGGAGTAAAACATTTAAAAAATACAAATTGTATTATGTATTGGTCCAATTTGTGTCTTAATTGTAACATAAACCTGCCGCAATTAAGATACAAATGGTCAGGTTCTGAGCAAGTTTTGCTGTAAGAGTTCACATTAATGGTTTAATTCCCGGGTTTGCGGTGGTTGACTTACCGTCTTTCTGCTTCTGGTATTCGGCTCCGAAGATCTCGTAAGGCGTGGAGACGGCTCTCGATCCCGGGATGATGCTGTTGGCGGCCGCAGCAGCCGCTGCCATGGCCAGGCCAGCCTCGGCGGCCCCTCCTCCGGCGTACATGAACTGCAGCTCCCTGGCCTCGTTCTCCTCCTGCGCTTGCTGCCGCCGCAGGGCCACCTGAGCGGCCATGACCCTCTGCCTCTCGGCGATCAGCATGCACTTGGCGCACATGCAGTCCCTCCAGCGGCAGAAGCGCTTGTGGCCCTTGAGCGCCGACACCACGCCGTGGTTCCTGCAGCGGGCGCACTTGGGGGTCCGCGGGTACCGCTCGGCTGCCGAGGCGGCGGCGGCCGCAGCGGCGGCAGCCCGCAGCAGCAAGGCGGGAGGCCGGAGCAGCGAGTTGGTCCCCGCCATGGAAATGGGCACGGCGGCTGGGTTGGGCGGCACGCAGGAGCCCGGCAGCGGGGCGGAGGGCAGAGAGCCTCTGCCATCCATCCTGAATCTGATCAGCCCTGACCACAAGCGAGCTACTCCAGGACAACAGCGATATGACCAAAGACCTCTTTATATCAACAGGGAGCTGTTTTTACAGCTGCACCCTTAAAACAAAAACAAACATGGTTTAAACAATCAAACTAAAAGATGCACCAAAAAGTGCTGGGAGGATCTACAGACCAGTTATTGCACCCGTATGAAGTGTCAATCAACAGCCCGCACCTCCCAGCATTACTGCAAATGTGACATGCTGGGAATAATTTTACATCAGTAAAATCTACCTTTTATATAGAAAAAGAATCAACTGTCTCATTGGATCAAACCCAACTTTGAAAAGTTAGGTTTTGCAACACACACATATACACACACAACTATTGTTTCCTTCAAAGGATTGAAGGGCTCAGTTGTTTACTAAGATGCGGCTGCTCTTGAACTCGCCCAGTCTGTGTCCAAGTGCAATGTTGTGAGCAGGCAGCCGCTGTAAATGGGAAATAGTTGACAGTCAGTGGTCTGACCCTGGGAGCTGCCCCCGCCTGTCTCCAGCTGCCTGTCAATCACCCGCGGCGGGGGGCGGGAATAGAAGGTTAGGGGTTTTCACCCATTGGCTGGAGCTCAGCACCAATGGCAGCCCTCTGACTTCTCATTGGCTGCTCCCGGTTGAGTCACATGCCCGAACCCAGACTGAGATAGGGGTCCTTCTCGAACGGGGATATAGACTGACCTTCACTTATACTCAGTGTGTTGAAACAGAAGTGGCAATGATGAAGGTCATTCCATATCTCAGTCTGTAACCCCAGAACTACTCCCATCTCAGTTTAGAATTGGGGCAATGGCCATGTGACTCAGCTGGAAGCAGCTAATGAAGGGACAGAGAGCTCCCATTGGTGCTGAGCGCCAGCCAATGGGTGAAGAATCTGGCTCCCCCGCCCCTCCCACCCCTCCGTGATTGACAGGCAAACTGGAGCGGTAGGGGCCCGTCCACTATTTATCATTGGCAGCTCCGGCCGAGCCATGAATGTATACATATCACATCCATCGCAATTGTATTGAGGCACCTCGGAGTGCAACATGCTCCATGTTAAACATCATTACACTTTCTTTATGACCATGTCCGGAATGTTCTTTTAAATATTTTATGAATTAAGTATCTTGCTCCCATTCTTCGCTCGGCTGCTTCCGAACAGGAGTAATTGCAGGGGTATAGAAATTCCTCAATATACCGTTAGTTCAAGATTTATAGATCTTCCGATAGTTTTTCAACCTACTACGCGTTAATTCCTTTTTTATTTCCGCCGAATCTATTTGTAAGTTATCTAGATAATTGGCATGAATAAGCATACATATATATGTAGCCATTTTTGGAGAGAGCCAGTTCTGTTCGTTTGACATTTTGGATTTTTTTTCCCGAAACGACAGAATAACATATATTTGGTTTCTACCTTTTGGTTGCCAAGTTCTCGTTGAATAGAATCGCGTCACTAAAATAATACTTGGAGCAATTGTGGAATGTCTAGATACAGAAATATTTCAAATACACACCTACTGTAAAGCAAACATATTTCCCAAATATCGTTTTGCTTGAAAGTTAGGAATAGGGAATCTTGCCAGACTACTTGGAATTTCATCTAAAGGGAGCAATTCAGAAATCTAATCTTGGGTATATTGATATAAAGTTGCAACAGCGAACTAACGTTTATTAATATTTGATGTTGCCGAACATTTTACACAGTGGCCCATTCGCTACATGAGGAGTTGCTGAAAGTGTCATATTACATATTAATGACTGTAAGGATAGGTCCATATAATCCTGCTGAGAAAGATTATTCATTTCACATAGCAATGTAGCTATGAAAATACTGGGGGTTCATGACACAATAATCCACGCACTTTTCCTATAGATGTTGTAATTATGCAGATCATTCATGAATAGTTTAATTAGTTTATCCTCAATTAATTTTATCTTATTTTAAAGCTAAACAAATATTCACACAGAAGCCTAATTTCAGAAGTTACAATTTATGCAATGTGTGCATTCCATTTTTTTCAGAAAATTGTTGGTACCTCGTATAAACTGGATAAATTCAGGTTGAAGGATACGTTTTAAACGTTAAATCTAGTTCAATCGATTTATGAAAATACCAATTTATCGAAATTGTTTGAAATAACTAAATTAGCCAACTCCCGACATACATGCAAGAACCTTGCCTGTTTTTACAACGTTGCACAATTAAAAAAGCTGCTTATTCAGTTTAGATTCCTCAAAATGAGTAAATAAGTAACCTTTCATACTTTTGCATTTTTCAGAGGGCCAAATGTCCAAAGTAGGGTGAGACTTGAGATAGCTTGTTCAACCCAAAACAAAAGCCTCCATGTGGACATTCTAAAAGCTTGGGCGAAATAGAACATGGTTAAAAGTGTGGCGCAGCAAAGCGTTATCCATAACGGACTAAATCTCACTCCAGCCGGGGTCACTTTCCTCTGTCTTGAATTTGCTGGGGATAAATAAAGTGGATTCAGTTTATTATGATCCCCAAAAAGGAATCAGCTCCGGGGTTTAAGCGTTCACCTATTGCTCGCACATTGGTTGCACTGGGTTTAAGTTTACAATATAAGAGGGTGGTGGAGATTTTCTCCCTTTTTGGCATACTTCTGTATGTACATCGTGTACTTAAAAGGCTTTGTTACAACTGTGGATACATTTAATATTTCGAACAGAGACAGGATGTATATCATCTATTTTAAAATGGTGGTGCACATTTAAATCTCAACACCCAAAACAACATTGGAAATTAGCAAAAAAAAACCTTTTTCGCCTGCGTATTACCCTCGAAGTATCATTTCCAACACACCCTCTCGATGAGTGGATTTTTCATTCATTTCCCCCTTTACATTTAAATCTTAAGTGTATACAATTTCTGCAGCGTTCCTGCTCCTGTTACTTCTGTACAATTTCAGGTATATTTTAGACATGTAAGAATTAGTCGGCTCTTTCTGTAATCGAGCTGATTCAGAAGCAAACCCTTTCAGTCAATAGATGACTGTAATTAAATATAACCACTTGCTCAAACGAACACGATTTAATTGCAATACCTCCAGCCAAGGGCATTTTATATTGCTATAGAATGGAACCTGATCCAATATTTAAAAAAAATAGGAAAGGTCAAACGGTAACCCTAATCTTTGGAAGACTGTTAGCTGCTCACTCGCACGCACTAACGTGTACAGTTCTAGATTATTCAAATAATACTATAATTTATAACTATGCGTTATTTGCACTCTATGATGGCCAGTCGTAAAGTTATATCTATGTTTAAAATTGTGGTTATTATGCAAATACGCATATTTCAAAGACGGAAAAAGTATATTTTCTCCAGGGTTAAAATTTTAAAGAGGCGACCAGGATACAAGGGGCCGAATAGCCTCTATGATGTCGTTCCATGATGTGTGTGCAGTTTGCACATTCTCCTATGTCTGCGGGTGCTCCAGTTTCCTCCCATGGTCCAAAACTGTGCAGATTAGGTGGACGGGCCATGCTAAATTGCCCCTTAGTGTTAGCGGGGTTAGAGGGTAAATACATGGGGTTTTGGGGATAAGGCCTGGGTAGGATAACATCCAGTCGGTACGGGCTTGATGGGCCGACTTTTGCATAGGGATTCTATGATTCAGAGGAGCATATTTGTGTAAGGATGGCTGCGAATTATTAATGCTAAATAGCTGCATTTTAAGGTATTGGCGAACACCTTTCTTTACTATGAACACTGTTTGTTACCCAGCGCCCACAACCAACCATCGGGGCCTTATAAGCAAAGCTGTCTCCATGGTCGGAGAGAGCAAGGGGAAAAGACTTCAATCCTGCAGCGCATGCACTTGCACAGGTCCAGGAACGATATGATATCTCATTATATAGTGAGCCTTACGGGAGGGAGGGGGGGAGGAGGAGAGGGCAGTTTAAACCACTACAGGCAATGCAAAAAAAACTATAGTAAAAGCAAGACAACATGTTTTGCAGATATTAGATTATTGGATTTAACATAAAACATAGTCAAATTCAGTTTGGCTCGGTGTTTGAATCTTTTCAAATGGCAAAACACGCATTCAGTAGCAAACAGCATATGTTCTTACTGTTAGAGTTACAGTCGCTAGCTAGTAATAATCAAGCATTTTATTTGGATAACTTTAATAATAGTAGTCAGCGTCTGAACAATATCCCCTTAGATCATGATTGCCTTTTACTGCATCTGCTTAACTATGGGTTGCGTTATTTGCTTTATGAATCAAGTAAGCGGACTAACATATACATTACCAAACTGGAAGGATTAAATGAATGTCTTGATTTATCAGTGGTGCAATCCTTATTCTGTTTACTAAGCTGTATTTGTTTAACCAGCAGCTAGAGTGTCATTAACAATAAAAGGTGCAGGTTCCCACATGTTCTATAGATTTCCTTCCTCGTCAGTTGATAAAACTCTTGCTGTTCGATTCTTAGGGCTATTTGGATCACATGATTAAAAAAAATCTTTATAATGGAGTAATCCTCGCATGCATGAGTTACTCTTTAATGAACACAGGCTCACTACTCCATTCACAATTTTAATTATTAATGCTGTCTCGCAGATAAAACATGCAATTATCACACCCTGCAGCTCAGCGAGACTATAGGAGTTGTAAACAACAAAGCCATGATATAATAACCAGGCGTTCACCAAAAAAAATACACAATCAGGAAAATGGGGCAAATGCTTTCTTTCTTTTCACTTATCGCAGAGTCTCCATGATAGTATTTCCTTTCCGAAGTAAACTTTAAAATCAAAAGTCCACAGCAGTAACAGAAACTAGATGCTAAAGAGTCGGTTGATTCATTTTGCAGTTAATGCATTGTACGTAAGGACAATTTATTCGTTTACAACAGCGTCAGTGAAAACTTCTGTCGCGAAGCCGCGAAGACAACTGTGTGCCGACCTTCCCGAGTTGCCGGATAATCAGTAAATACCGCAAAACTATTCGTGCGGGGCTATCTTAAGCATTTCTGCTTTTATACACCCAGTCAAGTGAAGTGAAGTTCACGATGGAAGTTAACGTGAACTGATTATGATGCAGAAACCACTCGTCTCTGTAATACAAAAATCAGTTTTGTATGAACTGATACAAAACAGTTAACTAGAAAACAAAATTTAAGGTAACTATCAACAACTAAGTTACAAGAGTTTTCCACGATTCAGCTTGGCTCAGCGTTCGAATCTTTTAATATGGCAAAACAAATACACAGGAGTAAACAGCATATGTCCTTACTGTTAGAATTGCAGTCGCTAGCTAGTAAAATAATCAAACATTTTATTTGGATAAAATTAATAATAACAGTCAGCATCCAAGTAATACCCCCTCAGATCTCAATTGCCTTTTACTGCATCTGCTTAACCATGAATGCTAGAAATAAAATATTTGGTGCCTCTTTACTATTTGATCAGATATTAGCATTGCTTGACTATGCAATTGACTTGAATCAATTATATCCCTTTACAAGAACATTTTCTGCTGTTACTGAATGGACGAACATTTAACTTCTAGGTTTGTACAATTGTTCTATAAAATGTGTGCTTTCAGAATTTTGCACTTTCGGATCAAAGCTCTACAGTCCCGCCCCATCTATTTTTGAGTGATGGTGGACAATTAACAGCTAACGGCAGAAGGAGGCTCCATTAAAATCCCCAAACACAATAATGACAGAGTCCAGCACGTGGGCGCGATAGGGAAGGTTGAAGTGTAGAGGGCATTACCCATTTTACCCCTCCACCCCCAACCGTCTCAGCTAACTTGTTTCATTCCAGGTGATTTTTGTTAAAGTTCATTTATTAATATCACAAGCAGGCTTACAATGACGTTACTGTGAAAAATCCCCTAGTCACCACACTTCCGTGCGGGTATATGGAGGGAGGACTTAGCATAGCCAATACACCTAACCAGCAAATCTCTCTCTGGATTGTGGGAGGAAACTGGAAGATCCGGAGGCGATCCACACGGGGAAAACATGCGGACCCCACACAGACCCTGACCCGAGCTGGGAATCGAACCCGGGTCGCTGGCTCTGTGAAATAGCAGTGCTAACCACTGTGCCACGGTGTCACCCTAAGGAAGTACTGAGAAAATTGGATACAGCCAAGGCCATGGGTCCCCATAACATTCTGTTGAACTGAAGTCTTTCTCTCCAGAGCTGCCCCTCCACACTGGCTGTTCTGTGCAACTACAGCATTGGCACTTGCCCACAAATGTGGAACATTGCCCAGATATGCCCTGTCCATGTTAAGCAGGACCAGTTCAGCCAATTATAGCTTATCAAACTATTCTTTATCATTAATGAAGTGATAGAAGGTGTCATTGGCAGTATTATTGAACAGGACTTACTCACCAGTAGATTTGTTATGGACATTTTCAGGGCCATTCAGCCTCAGATATCATTATAGCCTAGATAAAATAGTTGATTTTCAGAAGTGAAGTGAGAGTGACTGTGCTTCGTATCAGGGCACCATTCGACAGTGTGTTATCAAGGAGACCAAGAGAAATCAAAGTAAATGGGAATTAAGGGAAATACCTATACCTTCTGAAGTCATACCCAGCACAGTGAAAGTTAGCTGTGATTGTTGATGACCAATTATCTCAGCCCCAGAACATATTTCTAGGAGTCACTCAGGGAAGTGTCTTTCATTCAATTCAACTGCTTAGTCAATAACCTTCCCTCTATAAGGGCAGAAATGAGAATGTTCACCAATGATTGCCATGTTCAGTTCCGTGCACAAATTTTCAGATAAATCAGTACGTGCAGCAAGGTCTGGACAGCATCCAGGTTTGGACCGATAATTGATCCTTGCCACAGGTTCCATATCCAGTGACAGAGAATCTAAACACCTCCTTTTAGAATTCAACAGCATTACCATGATCAAATCCTCCACTAGCAATATCGTGGGAGTTAACATTGATCAGAAATGTAAGCTGACATAAGTCAGAAATACAATATCACAGAGGCTGACAATCTAAAAAACAGAAATTCTGGAAATTCAGCAAGCCTGGCAGTTTCTGTGGAGAGAGAAAGAATTAACATTTCAGGTGGAGGCCTTTGGATTTAAGATGATGACTGAAATGTTAACTGTTTTCCAGACGCTCTACGAATGCTGCCTGACATGGAAATGTTGAAAATAGAAGTAGGAGGAGGCCATTTGTTGCACTGCTCATCATTCATTATGATCATGACTGATTATCCGACTCAGTAGCTTGAGCCTACTACCCCCACATCCTATGATCCCCTTCACCCTAAAAGCTCTTTTCAACATGCTGAATATTTATAGAATTTTTTATTTTTAATATCCACAAATATTATGGCTAGAAGAATAGGCTACAGGCTGGTACTCACTGGCAAGTAACTATTTTCTACTTCTATAAGTTTCTGACTCTTCAAAGCCGTTCCACTATCTACGAGGTACAAAGCAGAAGAGTGATTGAATACTCTCCATCTGCTCAGATATGTGAAGCTCCAACGTTGAAGGAGCTTGACACCACCAAGAACAAAGCAGCTAATTTGACTGGGACCCCATTCACCACCTTAGATATTGAATTCCTCCACCACCGAAGCTGTGAGTCTGCAGTGTGTACCATCCACATGATTGGCACAACTTGTCAAGGTACCTACAAAGGCACTTTCCAAATACATGCTCTCCATCACCAAGAAGGACAAGAGGAAGATAAACACGTTAACACCACTACTGGCAAGATCCTCCATAACTACAAACCATGACTTGGAAGCATATTATACTGTTCCTTCATGGACATAGGGTCAAAATCATCGAACTACCTCTGCAATAACACATTGGATGTACCTCCATAAAAGCAATCATAGAATCCCTACTTGCAGAAGGGAGCCATTTGGCCTAACAAGCCTACACCGACCACAGTACCATCCAGGCCTATTCCCGTTAATCTATGTATTTACTCTGCTAGATCTCCTGACACTTAAGGGGCAATTTAGCATGGCCAATCCAACTAACCCACGCATCTTTGGACTGCGGGAGGAGCACAAAGTGGAAACTCACATATACATGGGGGGAACATGCTGACTCCACACAGACAGTGACTCAAGGCCAGAACTGAACCTGGGTCCCGGATGCTGTGAGGCAGCAGTGCTGACCACTGTGCTACCATGCTGCAATGCTTCACCCCACAGATTCCAGCAATTCAAGAGGTGGTTTACTACCACCTTCTCAAGGACAATTTGGGGGAAGAGGGAGGTGAGTTGGGCAGAGGGGTGGGCGGCAGTTTAAAGTTGACCTTTCCAGTGAAACTCTTACCCCAAGAATGAATTTTAAAAATCTGAGTTATCATAACAAATGCCTAAGAATGAATCCCAATAATGAAAATTGCTTACATATTCTATTTGGATAATAGGAATGATAGATCAAATATAATAAATTCAAAACAATTCAGGTATTATAGGAATATTTACATTTTGAAGTTCAATCATTTCCTTTAAAACACTATTGCCCCTTAAACTTCATTACATTGCGAATTAAAGCAATAATGATCTATTGCCCTGTGACAACAACTGTATTCCTCAATTTACAAGGGAGCTTCAGTAACACTGTAAACTCACAGCTCAAAATCTCAAAATGACAATTCATATGACAAGTTGATTGTTTGACAAATTTCAGATATGTGTTGTTAGGTAATTTTACTGTAATTTCAGTCAGCCAAATGGATATCTCTTTCATTAACTACATAGACTACATTCTACCTATGTTCACTACATTATACGACACAGAAAGAGGAAATTTCATAAGACTATCCCCGACAAATAGTTGATTTACATCTTTTATATAATCAGTTATCCTTACCATTTAAAGCTATGTAAAGCTGACAAAACAATCATATTTTTATCATTTTTGCTTAAATATGCTGACCCTTTAGTTTTTGAAAATATCTCTATTCAACTGTTAATTGACAGGAAATGTTGCAATTTGAATTGAGACAGAGCAAACTGCTTAAAATTCAAGGCCATATTCCAAGGTGAAAGTGAGAAACAAACAAGTCAACCTCAGCCAAGGCATCCATCAAAAATCATAAATGTCTAATGCAGAGATATTAAAATGCAAAGTGCTGGTCATTGTACCAATGTCTACTATAGACAGACACACCCAGAACCTCTTGCAAATATGTAATGGGTGAAATATTTCAAGGTAAGGCTGCCCATATCACCTGCTTAAAGATGCCAACACTACCTGAAACCTCCCAGTGAACCAAAGTCTCATACTCATTACAACATCTTTACATTTGACTACATTCAATAAATTATATTTGTATCTGAAATCTAGCGGGAATAAAAGGGTAAGAAAAAATATTAATATGTTACAAAATGAAATTATCTATATTTGAATATATGGATCACATGTTCACTTTTGCAAAGCATTCACAGTTTGAATTTTGAATGGCTCGCAAACAAATTGACAGTTAAGTGCTGTTTCTTGTGCTTGTTGTTAAATTACCAAAAACCTAGCAAAGATGATGTACCTGCAATAATGACTCTCACATTTTATAAGCAGCTAAATTGCTATTTTGTGCATAAGAATTATGAAAAGTCTGTTCCACCAGCTGTGGAATGTATAATATTTGTACATACTGATCCTTGGAAAAGTATCCCACATTATCCACAAGATTCTGCTTACTTTACAATTACATTCAGCCAAACCTGCTCCAATAATTGTTTTGGGGTATTTTTTTTAACCATGCATTTCTGGTGAGGAACCTAGTCCACAAGAGCATAAAGTCAAAAAATGATTCCTTTCAAATGTTCTTCTATTCAATAGCATTGATGAAACCACTTACATGTTGAACATTTCTTTAAAGTTTGAATTTTGTAAGCTGCACATTTTCAGAAAACCTTGACCTGGACACTACTTTCTGTTTACAAATCTTACTTCCTTTTGCGGTTTTTGATCATGCTTTTCTGCAAACATTTAACATTCAAAATTGTTATGACAACATTGTGCTTTTGTGTTGCCACGTTAACTGTGATTCTCTAGTTGCAGGCTCTGGCCATTAGGTAGCTCTGCTGAACACATTTCTGAAGTGTATCTCCTTACTCAATATCCATCCTGTGTATATAAGAAACATATACATTCATTAAGTGACCATGGGCAATGGCATAGGTTCACAGTTTGCTGACCGTACATATTACTTGTAATGCATTAGTTAATTTAGCAGCTGTGTTCACTTTTGAAAATGTTATAAAATTGAATACATAATGAGGTTAAATTCTGTGCAAGGCATTTTGAGGACAGTTCAGAAACAAAGTGAAACAACAAAAATACTTGCATTTATACATCATGTTTCAGAATCATAGGAGCATTATCACTGAAGGCTGGTAATGAGCTACATAAGAAGATATAAGGCTATGAACAAAAAGCTTGATCAAACAGGTAGGTTTAAAGAAGCATCTTGGAAGAGGGAAGAGTAATAGAGAGGAAGAGAGGTTAAGGGAAGGAACTCCAGAGCCTATGGCCAAGGCAGCTAACGGCACAGCTATAAATGATAAACTGATTTTAAAAAATTAGAATACTCAACAAGCCAGGGCAATAGGAACACAGCGACCTTGGAGACTTGGAGGGCTGGAAGAAATTACAAAGATAGGGAGGGGTATGGATTTGAAGGGATTTGAACACAAAAATGAGAATTTTAAAATCAAGGGACCGTGGGCAAGTGTAAGGCAGTGAGCACAGATGTGAAGGGTAAACTGGTGTGGGTTAACAAGCAGGTAGCAGAGTTTGGCATGAGCTCAAATTTATGGCGGATGCATGGTGGGAGGCTGGGATGGGATGAATTGCAATAATTAAATCTGGAAGTAACAAAGGCATGAACAAGGACTTCAGCAGCACAATGGTTAGCACAGCAGCAGGGACCCAGATTCAATTCTGGCTTTGGGTGACTGTCTATGTGGAGTTTGCACATTTTCCCTGTGTTTATGTGGCTTTCTTCCAGGTGCTCCAGTTTCCTCACACAGTCCAAAGATATGCAGAGTAGCTTGATTGGCCACGTTAAATTGACCCCAGTGCCAGGGAATTAGCAGGGTAAATGTGTTGGGTTACGGGAATAGGGTCTGGATGGGATTGTGGTCGGTGCAGACTCAATGGGATGAAAGTCCTCCTTCTGTGCTGTAGGGATTCTATCCTATTCAAATGAGCTGAGGTAAATGTGGAAATAGGCAATATTATGGAGGTGCTAGTAGACAGTCTTAGTGACGCTGAGGATATGGTGTTGTAAGCTGAGTTCAGGGTCCACTACAACTTCAAGATTCTGCAGAATCTGGTTCAGCCTCTGGGTGAAATCGGTACGTCAGGAATGCAGTTTGTGACAGGAGCCAAAAAGAGAAGTTTTGGTTTTCCCAATATGTACTTTAAGGAACTTTCTCCTTATCCAATACTAGATACCAACAACAGCATGACTAAACAGAGGCAGCGAAGGGTCGAGAGGGTTAATTGTGAGATAGACCTGTGTGCTATCAGTACATATGTGAGATTTGACATTACAGGATACTACGGGAAGCCAGTACATGGATGAGAAATAAATGGGTGGAAGAATGATCCATGGTGCCCTGAAGTAATAATGCAGGAACTCAAAGAAAAGTTGGGTCAAGTACCTCTCTGGCATTACTGGTTTCATAAGAATGGAATCAGGTAAGAGCAGTGCCACTCAGCTGGGCAAGAGGGAGGTCGTAAAAAATGAGGAGCAATAGTTTACCATTGTCATAGTCATGTCAGAAGCCATTTATTACTTTGATATGGGGTAGATTGGAGGAGGGGGCTGAGTATCGAGTCACGAAATTTGCTGATGACACAAAGATGAGTGGAAAAGCAAATTGTGCGGAGGGTGTGGAAAGTCTGCAGAGGGATCTGGATAGGCTGAGCGAGTGGGCGAGGACCTGGCAGATGGAGTACAATGTTAGCAAGTGTGAGGTTATCCACTTTGGCAGGAATAATAGTAGGAGGGATTACTATTTAAAGGGCGAAATGCTGCAGCATGCTACGGTGCAGAGGGACCTGGGGGTCCTTGTGCGTGAGTCGCAAAAACCCAGTCTGCAGGTGCAGCAGGTGATCAAGAAGGCAAATGAGATGCTGGCCTTTATAGCGAGGGGGATAGAATATAAAAGCAGGGAGGTCTTGCTGCAACTGTACAGGGCACTGGTGAGGCCGCAGCTGGAGTACTGTGTGCAGTTTTGGTCGCCGCACTTGCGCAAGGATATTTTGGCCTTGGAGGGAGTGCAAAGGAGGTTCACTAGGCTGATACTGGAGATGAGGGGGTTAGACTATGAAGAGAGACTAAATAGACTGGGTCTGTACTCGTTGGAGTTTAGAAGGATGAGGGGGGATCTTATAGAGATGTATAGGTAATGAAAGGGATGGATAGGGTAGAGGTAGAGAGATTCTTCCCGCTCAGAAAGGACAGCAGGACTAGAGGGCACAGCCTCAAGATAAGGGGGGGGGCGGTGGTTCAGTTTAGAACGGAGTTGAGGAGGAACTTCTTCACTCAAAGGGTTTGAATCTCTGAAATTCTCTGCCCGTTGAAGTGGTGGAGGCTACCTCGCTAAATATATTTAAGACACAGGTGGGTAGGTTTTTGGCAGACAAGGGAATTAGGGTTATGGGGAGAAAGCGGGGAAGTGGAACTGAGCCATTTCAAATCAGCCATGATCTTACTGAGTGGCGGGGCAGGCTCAAAGGGCTAGATGGCCTACTCCTACTCCTACTTCTTATGTTCTTATTATGTTCTGTCGAGTCTGGAATGACTCTCTGAAAGAGCATCTTACTCATGCCCTCTCTCCTGCCATATGTCTGTGATCATGAAATCAATTTTAAACAACGAATGGGGGGCGGGGGGGGTTAGTGTGTTGTGGGGGGTTGCTGGCAGAGGGTGACAGTCTCTGGTGGGGTACAGTAACAAAAATGAAACTTTTGAAAGGAAACTTACCAAATCAAATCAAAATAGTATTTCAGGGGCTGCTGATGCACTACAGCCCCCAGTGTCTATTGGTCGCAGGAAGCATTTTTTTTGTCTGAAACTTCTTTGCATGTTCATACATGGAGTTCATAACTTGATTGGTTTAGCATTTGTGGACTATGATTCCCAGTTAATGTTAATTATCTGAAGACAACCAGACACCTAATTAATATTCAATTAACAGCTTCCTTTCTCCTTCTTTAAAAGCAATTACACTTTATAGATATAACCAAAATGCTAATAAAGACTTCCACATACTGTATAAAGTATTACATTGGGAGAAGACCTCTGCCTGCGCAAACCATCAGAGGATGCAGCAGGATACAGATCAGTTGGAGACTTGGGTGGAGAGGTGGCAGATGGAGCTTAGTCCGGACAAATGTGAGGTAATGCATTTTAGAAGGTCCAATACAGATAGGAAATTTACAGTAAATGGTAGAACCCTTAAGAGTATTGATAGGCAAAGGGATCTGGGTGTACAGGTACACAGGTCACTGAAAGTGTCAATGCAGGTGGAGAAGGTAGTCAAGAAAGCATGCAGCATGCTTGCCTTCATCAGCCGGGGCATTGAGTTTAAAAATTGGCAAGTCATGTTGCAACTTTATAGAACCTTAGTTAGGCTGCACTTGGAATATACCAATTCTACCAGAAGGATGTGGAGGCTTTGGAAAGGGTACAGAAAAGATTTACCAGGATGTTGCCTGGTATGGAGGACATCAGCTAAGAGTAGAGGTTGGAGAAATTTGGTTTATTCTCCTGGAACAACGGAGGTTGTGGGGTGACCTGATAGAAGTCTACAAGATCATGGTAGGTGCCTGGAATCCCACTGCCGGGGGAGGTAGTGGAAGCAGATACAATAGTGACTCTTAAGGGGCATCTTGACATGAATACAATGGGAATAGAGGGGTATAGTCCCCAGAAGGGTAGAGGGTTTTAGTTAAGTTAGGCAACGTGGTCAGTGCAGGCTTGGAGGGCCGAAGGGCCTGTTCCTGTGCTGTAATTTTCTTTGTCCTTTGCTCTTTATTCAAATATTCTTATGAAGCTTGTTCTGCCATGTATGTTTTAAAAATATGTTCATGTCTAGCTTACCACCTATACACCACATACAGTCTTAAGGAATAGCCTGAATTTTGCAAGCAGTAGTGAATGAATGGCAGCAACAGTTTATTGCACTTATTCACAGATTTTCTATATACCTTGGACTGGAAGATTTTAAAGGCGTAAAAAGTCTAGCTATTACTTATTGTTGGATTTTATCTAAAAAAATAAAATATTGTTTCCTTTTCCTGTCTCTTTTTCTCTCTCTTTTAATATTCCTCTCTTTATGCTGCTAACTGTGCATGAGTTCATGTTAAGTTCCAATTGCATGTCTTAGGAAGAATTCTTTGATCTGATTGGGTAAGGAGATGTACTGTTGCTTTCCTTGTTCATAGAGGTTCCAGATTTCCACCACACCGCCAACACTACCACCCATAATAAGGGTGCCGTGCCACTTTGGATGATCTAAGAATTAGTAAATCTAATTTTCAGTGCCAGAGAGGTCGTTTGGCAGAAGGAAACATCTATTGTGGCTTAAAGAGTGAGTTTGAGTTTGAAGAAGTTTGAAAAAAAAATCAAACCGAACTACTGTCACCGGAATTCTACCGACCCACCCGCCATGGAATCGGAGTGGGTAAGGGGCGGGCAATGGAAATTTCCATTGACTTCGGCGGGATTTTCCAGTCTTGCTCGTGCGAGGCCACAAAATCCTTCCCTGTGGGTTGATTCGCTGGTGAATATTATTCGTTTGTTTCCCTTTCTCCAAAGATTAGTTTCAGGAGCTGGGAAATTAAAGATTTAATTTTGTTTAGATAAAAGGCTTAAATAAAACATTTAGATGAACTTACCCATATTTGACTGATGTCAGAAGAGGAAAATGAGGTAAGTGACGAGTCTTTTTTTTTAAAGTGGTAATTCTTATTATCTAATGGAAAGAGGAATTGCAATCTTGAGTACACATCCTGTACCATGTGGGAACTCCGGAATGCTTCCCAGTCCTCAGGTGCCTGGGTAGTGCCGGGGATGGTGCCCAGAGGGTGCCAGATGGATTCAAGGATGATTGGTTTGCTCACTATGCACTGGGGCTGCTTTAAAAGATGGCACCCCAATTCTCAGGCATCTAAATTGCTGGCGGGATGGGTGAATCAGCAACTGTCCCACCAGCACTATGTCATGAGACCCAATCCTTGAAGGTTTTATTCAAAGTGCTACCATCGATGGTTTCAACACTGATTTTCCCACATGCCATTGTTCCTTTGCTGATTTCCAGGAAAATCATATTCCAAATCTTTTCTTGATAATCAAAATAACTGATTATCAAGTTCTTAATAATCAACATTTATTTGCACCATTTAAACTTGCCTAAGAAGAAAGCATGACAATATGACTTCAGAATCACGTGGGAATCAAGAACCAAAGCACTGGAGTTTCTAATGAGCACCTAGCTGGAATATGTTTTATAAGTGCAAATCTGAAAACACTCTATAACAAGAAGAGAAACCCAATTCACCAGAACATGCTTGGTTCAACCCCTGAATGCATGAACAACAATGGAAAATATGCTGTATGAAACCTGATATAGGTTGGTCAAAGAGAAGTATATTTACACAATCCTTTCCATTAAACGGAAAACAATTATCCATATTTATTGACAGATGAGCAGAAGCATGGATTGTTTAGTTGCTAATTGTCAAAATAAATCCAACCCCCAATGGCAAATGATTCATTGCCTAATCATTAACTGGAGGAAAGATAGAAGCAAGGGAGAGCTAATACATGGAGATTATTTGTGGTGTTCCCTTAAAAAGTTTGACTAATATTTTTGCCTTCTTGATATTTCAAATTTAACTGTTATTCAGATTTGAAAATATTCCTGTTTCTGATCACTGAAATGAAAATAACCTCATGGTTCTTTTGCTTCAAACAAACTGCTTATGCAATCGTATGTAACCTGCAAAGATTAATGACTTGTCAGAACTGCTGCCCATCAGACATTGGCTATTCTAGCTGGTTTACAAGATGACCTTGACTCATAATATTTAGATGGAATTTCCCTGCACATGCGCAATATACTGGAATAGCATCATGGAGGTTATCAGCTACCAGAGGCTGGTACTTGTCCTCAATGTCATGCATGTTTTGTTTTGAAAAACACTTCTGGATGAAAAGGCCCAATTCCAAATTGGGTGTTAGGGATCATGCTGCTGAAATGACAGTTGTGATGATTTGGTGAAGAGAGTCAAACAGTAATGCAGATCTTCCATTTATACACAGACTTCCTGAAGTGCCTGTGAACATCTGGGCTGAGTCAACATCCACATTAATTTCCATTAATGCCTCATGCTAACTATACAACTGAGAAAGTTCATTATAGATGTGATCATTGAAAGCTGGCAGGACACTCTCTTCTGACTTAGCAGCTCTGATGCATTTATACATGAACTTCTGTGGCATTATAAATGGCAGCAAAATCTCAGACCACAGGCCAAGTCAGCTGAGTTTTTCTTTATATAAGCAGAGATCTGCAAAACATTTGTTGTCAAATTAGTGTATTTATTGCAACAGTATTTTAATTACAGGATTGCTAGTTCTTCTTTCACCAAAGACTTGAACAGAAACAAAGCTTCTTATTCTTGCAAGAGTTGCATGAAGGAAACTAAAAACAGGAATAAGACTAAAAATGCCAATTTTGTTTGGAAGTCTAGCCTTGTGACTTGTTTATAGTCATGAGAATATGTAAGTCTAATTAGGAGCTGTTTTTTCCTGAGTTGAAAAGACATGTTCACCTCTGAGTGGCTCAATATTATTCAAGCAATATACACACTCTTTACTTGAAATCTGACTGTTAAAATTTCCGCATCTACCACCAAGAAAACAGCTTCCTAACTGTCAATTTTGTTCCATGATGAAGCCTTTGTTTAAGATTCAGGTTTCATCGTAGCATCATACTACTCCTTCCTTGATTTAAGCTTTGTGAGGCAAATTGACCATTGGAGTTAGACTGCGTAGAAAGTCTGGTGGTATAAACTGTTATCAACTTCTTCATGTTTAAAATCAACACTGATATATTCTTTTAATTCACCCAACAGCTTTTCTAAAACCTTTTCATTCAAATCTGTTGAATCCTCATTTTTACATCAAAGGGTATTTGTCAAATAATAAAATGCAACAATTGTCCCTGCAATTTGCCACACTTAACCAATTCCATCATCTTATCCAGCTATCGCATGCCACCCTTCCATTGCTATGACCTTCCTTCCTTCCATGCCATTCCCATCTCATGCCATTCCGTCAGCTCATCCTATCTCCATCTTATTCTTTCCATCCCTCCCAGGTCATCACTATCCTGCTCATGCCATCTCCACCTCTCCCATCACTCCCATCCAATCCCTCAAGGAAACAATCTCTTTAGCCAGGGTCACTTTGTTACTGGACACCTCCCACTATACTGTTCTCCAACTAACTCCCCTACTCAGGAACAGACACCCACTGCCACCAAGCATTCAGCCGCATATGCATCAGATGCTCCAGTCCTCTGTGTGCAGCAGGTACCCCCCCCCCATCAAATAAACCCACCTGCAGATAAGACCCTTAAACTTACCAAGCAAAACAACCTGGGCAACTAAAAACTGTATATCATAGATGCAAAAGATTAAATGTCTGGCACATTGCAAATCATGATGTGGAGATGCTGACGTTGGACTGGAGTAAACACAGTTAGAAGTTTCACAACACCAGGTTAAAGTCCAGCCAATTTATTTGATAGTAAACTCACAAACTTTCGGGGTTTGCCCCTTCATCAGGTGAATATTCTGCAGATGGCCTATTTAGTATGTCTTTAACCAGGAAAAATCAAATAAGTAATTTAAACATACCGGGGATAAACTTGGCTTCAATAACACAGCTGAAGGTTGCCTGTATGTAGAACGCACAAATCATGGCACTATTTAACACTAGTTACCACTGCTGCCTCACCTCACCAGGGACCTGGATTTGATTCCTGGCTTGGGTCACTGTCTGTGCACAGCCTACACATCCTCCCTGGATGAGTTTCCTCTGGGCGCTCCAGTCTCCCTCCACAGTCAGAAAAACGTGCCGGTTAGGTGCATTGGTCATGCTAAATTCTCCTTCAGTGTATCTAAACAGGTGCTGGAGTGTGCCGACTGAGGGATTTTCACAGTAATTTCATCGCAGTGTTACTGCACTTCCCTCACCTACCTCCTTTGTTACCCCTTCAAAAAACTCAATCAAATTTGTGAGACATGATTTTCCACTCATAAAGCTATGCTGACTATCCCTAATCAGTCCTTGCATCTATAAATACCTGTAGACCCTGTCTCTCAAATACCTTCTAATAAGTTACCCACCACAGATGCTCACTGGCCTATAGTTCCCAGACTTTTCCCTGCAGCCCTTTTTAAACAAAGACACAACATTTGTCATCCTCCAAGCTTCAGACACCTCACTGTGACTATTGATGATTCAAATATCTCTGCTAGGGAACCCACAATTTCCTCCCTAGCCTCCCACAATATCCTGGAATACACTTCAGGAAGTCTTGGGGATTTATCTACCTTGATGCGCTTTAAGACTTCCAACACCGCTTCCTCTGTAGCATGTACTTTTCTTAAAATATCACTATTTATTTCCCCAAGTTCTCTAACATCCATGCTTTTCTCAACAGTAAATACTGATGAGAAATATTCATTTAGGATCTCACTCATCTCTTGTGGATCTGAACATAGATGACCTTGTTGATCCTTAAGAGGTCCTACTCTCTCCCTCGTTAGTCTTTTGGCCTTTATATATTTTAGAAGCATTTTGGATTCACCTTTGCCTTATCTGCCAAAACAATCTTGTGTCCCTTTTTGCCCTCCTGATTTCTCTCTTAACTCTACTCCTATACTCCCTATTCAAGGGATTCATTTGATCCCAGCTGCCTATGCATGTCATGTGCTTCCTTCTTCTTCTTGACCAAGGCCTCAATATCCCAAGTCACCCATGGTTCCAACATCTACCAACCATCACTCTAAGAGGAATATGCTTAGCCTGAAACCTGGATACCACATGGTTGAAAGCCTTCCACTTACCAGATGTCCCTTTGCCTTCCACCAGACTCCCCCAATTAATTTTGACAGTTCCTGCCTGATACCATCAAAATTGGCCTTGCCCCAATTTAGAACTTTAACTTTTTGGACAGAACTATCATTCTTCATAGCTATCTTAAAACTAATAGAATTATAGTCACCAGTCCCAAAGTGATCCCTCACTAATACTTCTGTCACTGCCCTTCCTTATTTCCCAAGAGAAGGTCAAGTTTTGCCCCCTCTCTAGTCCGGCCATCCACATACTGAATGAGAAATTCCTCCCAAATGTACTCCACAAATTCCTTGCCATCCAACTCTCTAATACTATGACTGTCCCAGTCAATGTTGGGAAAGTTAAAATCCCCGACTACTACCGTCCTGTTTTTCTTGGAGTTATCGGTAATCTCCTTACATATTTGCTCCTCAATTTGTTGCTGACTATTTGGGGGCCTATAATACAATCCTATCGAAGTGATTTCACCCTTCTTATTTCTCAGTTCTACCCACATAGAGTCAATGGCCAAACCCTTGGATATATATCCCCTCTCAGTACTGCCGTGATGTTTTCCCTAATCAAAAGTGCAACTCCCCCTCCTCTCCTACCTCCTGTTCTATCTTTCCTATAGTATCTGTACCTTGGAACATTGAGCTGCCAATCTTATCCCTTCCTCAGTTATGTTTCAGTAATTGCTATAATATCCCAATCCCATGTACCCATCCATGCCCTGAGTTCATCTGCCTTGCCCGTCAGGCCTCTTGCATTGAAATAAATGCAGTTTAATCTGGACTTCCCTTGCTCTCTTTCTTGCTTTTGCCTGATCTATCTGGTACTAGGATTACTGACACTGCCTTTACTTCTTAATGTGCTCCCTTTAACTTCTGTGCTGTCCTCAAACTTCTCTTCTGTCTCTCTACTGTTTTGGATTCCACACCCACCCTGCTGCCAAACTAGTTTAAACTCTCCCAAGTGGCTCTAGCAAATCTCCCCATCAGGATATTAATCCCCCTCCAGTTCAGGTGTAACCCATCCCTCTTGAACAGGTCACCCTTCCCCAGAAGAGATCCCAATGATCCAAGAATCTAAATCCCTGCCCCCTGCACCAGCTCTCAAGCCACACATTCATCTGCCTAATCCTCCTATTCCTACCCTCACTAATACATGGTACGGGTAGTAGTCCAAAAATTACTACCTTTGAGGTTCTGCATTTTAGCCTTCTGCCTAACTCTCTATATTCACACTTCAGGACCTCATCCCTTTTCCTACTGCACGTCTCCCTGTTTCTGCATGGGTTTCCTCTGGGTGCTCTGGTTTCTTTCCACAGCAGGTTAGGTTGATAGGCTATGTTAAATTGCCTCTTACTGTCCGAAGGTGTGTAGGTTCAGGGGAGTAGTGGGGTAAATATGTGGGATTACAGGGGTAGGGTCTGGTTGTGATACTCTGTTGAAGAATCAAAGCAGACTCAATGGACCGAATGGCCTCCTTCTGCGCTATAGGGATTATATGAACTTAATGTTGAAAATGTTGAAATTGTTCTCCTCAGAGTTTGTTCAAAAAAATTACTCAATATCCTGTAAAGTTTACAATTCTGGAATGTCAGACTACTGGCTAAGTCAGTCAGGTTTATTGGGTTTAGATGTTGCAGCACATCTTTTGTGCCTAAATAAAATGTTCCACTTTGCAATTTATAAAGGTTGTACCAAAACAGAGGTAGAAATTATGTGCGACAAACAAAATTTTAGGGGTGTGATCAGGCCAAAATTACTAAGTAAGGAGTGGAATATTAATAAAAATGGAAAATGATAATAATAAACACATACTTTGAAGAAAAAAGAGATTGTGTGAATCAAAGTTTAACAGTGCATTCACTGTGAATGGAATTCAGTTCTGTGTCTGCAGATCTCACCTATCCAGGCAGATTTTGCTTTGCCTGGCTTTTGTTTGATTCCAAGAAGTGAAACAGTTTATGGCTGAGATGCAGAGCACCTCTATGGAAAGCACATTTTTCTGAAATTTATTTACTTGAACAGTCCGATCATTATCTCTGCTCCCGGGCCTGGTAGGTCTTGACGTGCATCTGCTCGTGTCAAAGAGACCATGGTTTAACAGGGATGATTTTTTAAAAGTACGTAAGCCGTTTAACACTGTAGACCTGAATTGGATTTTAATAAAGTTGATTTAAAAAATTCACACAAACCAGAAAGAATGATACATAAAGTGGAAAATCTGCAGTTTGACTTATAGGTTGATAAGGAAGTACTTTGTTCACACAGACGGGTGTCAGATAGGCTGGAGACCCCCAAGGTCCCCTGGCTGGAGGACCCCAGTCTGCACCCTTGCTGATCCTCTTCCCTTCAGCTTTCCAGGGGCTCCATTGCTTCTACATGAGATGGAAGGGCAGCTGGAGTAAGAAGCCCTGCAGTCCTCTGGCGCTGAAACTCGTGGATTCCCACTGGTGCCTGCATTGTAGACATCGTGGGAGGGGGATTAATATCCTGGCAGGGAGATGCAGTCAAAGCCCGGCACCATGAAGGGCATATTTCAGAGGAGATGGCGCTGGAAGTCTTAAAGTGCGTCAAGGTAGATAAATCCCCAGGACTTCATGAAATGTATCCCAGGATATTGTGGAAGGGGGATTAATATCCTGATGGGGAGATGCAGTCAAAGCCTGGCACCATGAAGAGCATGCCCTCAGACATGGAGGTCATGAGCTAAGTCATAGTTCGGACATCTACTGGAGTGCTCATCCTGCACCAAAGTCTCCAGCCCGGACCCCACCCTCGCACTGTTGGCTTTGGTGTGTGGCAGTAACAGCACCATCTCCTTGGATAGAAGACAATAGGACTCTTCCAATTGTTCTGTCACTCTGAGGAGGGCTGCTGTCATCCCTTCTTGGTGTTTACAACTCTGCCTTTGTAGCTCCAGTACCTATGGGGTGACTGGGCCCAGGGATACATCATCGGGAAAGAACTCAGCACAGTGTTGGTTCCTGGGACGTTATTGCTTTTGTTTGCTGTGGATCTTCAGCTGTGAGGTGCTCACCAGTGAGTAACCCAGAGGATGTCTACTTCGTGATCGCACCGAGGTGTGAGTATCTGCACTGGTGCCAGGTGCGGGTGACAACTGTGATGCTTCTTCAATAGTGGGGTTGGAGAAGTCCCCCTCTGAGCTGCTGGAATCCAGTGGATCCAGAGAGTGTGAAGATGACTCAGCTTATACTGGTGGTCGGCCTGCAAGAGAAGGGACATGACATCAGTGCATTACAGGAGATAGGGAGTGAATGTTGATTATTCACTTGAGACTTGAGGAATGACAGTATATGTGTTGAGGATTCTCTGCTGCCCCCACTTCACCAGCAGCGCAGCCACACTCTTCCTCCTCCCCAGCCAGCTGGAGGGCTCAATGCTCAAAATGTGTGACAGTTTTCAGCTTAGGTATGGCCCCAGCTGGCTGCACCCACTGGCGGCAGTTGTGGTTGAGTTTGTCCTGCAATGACACAGAGAGGAAGAGTGTAGGTGGGAGTCTTGACATTTAAGATGGTGATGAGGTGTGGCAAGTGTGGGGTTTGAGTGGGAGCTGGAGTGTGAGGAGCAGCAGCTATTGGGTGATCATGGTGATGTGGGGGGGAAGGGGGAACCTGGTGCCTGGTGTTAGCAAAGGCCAAGGTGGCTGAGTGAGAGAAGGGGTTGGAGATGTGAGATGTGTGCAAGGGGTCTGGTGGGGGTGGTTCACATTAACCTAGCTAACTGAAGATCATTCAACACCTTCTTGATACTGCTGTCCTGTCCTCTTCTGGATCACGCTTGCACTGCCATTGCATCCCAGGTGGGGGTAGTGCCCCTGCTGGAAGGCCATCTTTTGGAGTGGGAGTAGAGTGTGCTACCCACCTCTGCTCAACTCCATTCAGCACCCTTGTGAGAGCCCCCTCTGGAAAGCATGGTGCTGCTTTCTTGCCTGCCATCTCCTGTAGATGTTGTGGAACGAGAGCTGGGGAGCTGTTTATATGGAACTCTCCAGTGCTTCCACAGATAAGTTGTTGTGGGGTGGACAAATCAGAAGAATACTCATGGGCATTCAAATTGCTAGTGATAAAGCATAAGATTGAAACATGCCAGTGTCTTTGGTGGGAATCATTCCATTTTTCGTGCCAGAACCAACACACTGCTATTTTTTGATAAGATTTCACCCCTCCATTTAAAAAGGATCAACTGAACTACCAAGTCCCAGAGGTATCAATATTTGCATTTTGATTTAAAATGCAACTATTTTAATGAATATCGTTATTAAAACTGAATGCAGTTTCATGTTTCTTTTTATTTGCTCCGGGAATGTGGGCATTGCTGGCTGGGCAAGCATTTAGTGCCCATCTCAAATTTCTCATGAACTGAGTAGTTTGCTAGGCCATTTCAGAGGGGATTTTCTAGTCAACGACATTACTGTGTCTCTGGACTCACACGTACGCCAGACCAGTTAAATGATGCAGATTTCCTTCCCTAAAGGAGATAAGTGAATCAGATAGGATTTTATGACAATCAGTAATGGTTTCATGGTCATCATGAGATTTTTAATTCCAGTTTTTTTTATTGAATTCAAATTTCATTATCTCCACCATCTGCTGTGGTGGGATTTGAATCCAAGTCTCCTGAGCACTACTCTAGGCATCTAGATTACTAGTGTAGTGATGATACCATAAATGTGAATAAAGAGATTTGTAATCTATGTCAGTTTCCCTGATGGTAATTGTTGCTATGAACAGTTTCCTCATGTTGATAGAAAAACTGCAAACATTGCAACAGGACTTCAAAAAGATTAATTATATCAAACTATTCTCCCCTTAAATCAATATTACCCGGGCACAGGGCAGAAGTGGTACAGTGGTTAACACTGTTGCCTCAAAGTGGGGCCTGGGTTCAATTCCGGCCTCAGGTCACTGTCTGTGTGGAATTTGCACATTCTCCCTATGTTTGCTCCTGGTGCTCCTGTTTCCTCCCACACTCTAAAGATGTGGGGGTTGATTGGCCACGCTAAATTGCCTAAGTGTCAGTGAATTAATAGAGTAAATGCATAGGATTATGGGGATAGGGTCTGGATGGGATTGTTGTTGGTACAGTCTCGATGGGCCAAATGGCCTCCTTCTGCACTGTAGGGATTCTATGATAAGGTAAAAGAATAGAAGCCCATTATAATGTGTGACCACCCCCATTGTTAACAATAGAATTTCTTACCCGCAGGATGTAACAGGACTTGTGCTGGTAGTAGGCCTTTGTCTACTGTGGCAAACTTAACAATGCATTTGGGGTATTCCAGTCTCCATGTTTTACCTTGGTTTTACTCTCAGGGTGCCAGATGCGGGGTCATCTACAGACACCTGGCTTTCTGGTCGGCCCTTGAACTCCCATCAGGTTATGAGCTGCACTCAAGTTTGCTGCCCAGTTTTCCAGGTGCAAGGCTTAACCTAGAAGTATGTTTGATCAGGAATTCCTAGTACACATGGCCTAGGGGCTAAGGACTGTTAGCATTCGTGTCCTCCTCAAGTGCACACTGGGTGCCGAGAGAGGAAAAACTGCCAGGCACACTTCAATCATATATTCAACATAGTCACATTGATTTCTATCTGACATTTTTGAGCTTGAATAAATCACAGGTTTTTCAGAATAAGCCACATGCAATTAAATGAAAATATTTACTTGCATTGGATGTATTTTGTGTTTGTGAACCTGGATCCTCTTGAATATTGGCAAAATATTTCAGCAAAGTAGGATGAAAACATTCATTACATAAACCCAGAACGACTTTCAGATTTGTTTCCCCATTTCTAGCGACTTTTTAATTATAATATTAGCTTTGGACATAATCAAGTAATTGTGCTTGACATATTTCTCTCAAAAATGTTGTGTATCCTCAATGCTGAACAGAGAACTATCACACTGGATTCACAATGAAGCTCACAAAACATCAACAGGAGCATCAAAGCACCTTTGATCAAATCTTTTAAAATTAATACTAAATGGGGTGGCACAGTGGTTAGCACTGCTGCCATACAGTGCTAGGGACCCGGGTTCGATTCCCAGCTTGGGTCACAGTCTGTGTGGAGTTTGTACTTTCTCTCCATGTGTTTCCTCTGGGCGCTCCGGTTTCCTCCCACAGTCCGAAAGATGTGCTGGTTAGGTGCATTGGCTGTGCTAAATTGCCCCTCGGTGTAGCCGAACAGGTGCTGGAGTGTGGCGACTAGAGGATTTTCATAGTAACTTCATTGTAGTGTTAATGTAAGCCTAGTTGTGACACTAATAAAAAAATTTCAACTTAAATGAGGTCAAGCTACTAAGTTTATTGTGATTTAGACTGCAAAGAGTTTTTGTTTTTTTAATGACTATAATCTGACAGTTTACCTTCAAGTTATCATGTGATTGATGGATGAGCACTTCTAGACTTTTCTTTCATTATTGCCTGTCTGAGAGTCTTGCAAGTGAAACAAAGTCCAACATTGTAACAATTAGACGACAAAACAGTCATTTTAACATCACCAGTCCTATTATGGTTCAATTAGCCATTCAATTACAGTTCTAGTGGAACTCCCTTTCTGACCTGACTAGGGAACGAAGATGACTTAAAGAATATCACAATTGTTTAAACTTCTACTTAATACCAGCAGCCAATTTTCTGTCCTTCTATTAACTCCTATTGTTAGTTGTCACTCAGGCATTGGAACTGCTGTGGAGCCCTGATGGATACCATTCAATTCATACATACACTGGGACCACCAGATAAGCTGCACTTACATACCACACACACAACCTGCCCTGACAAGAACAGAATGAAGTCAGCTCAGCCTCCTGGTAGAATTGTCAATGCGTACTTAGGAAAGGAATCCCAAGCAATAAGCACAGACTGTTTTCCCTTGCCACACGCGTGAAAAATAAAATGAAGCACTTCTCTCTCCATAACTTATCTTTGTCAGGCACTCATTGGAAGATAAGGGTCATCCACTCACATAGTAATACAGACAAAAAGGGTCACAACAAATACATTGATACTTAAGTTAATAATGAAATAGAACTTTGACATCAAGATTCCTATGACCAACGTGTTTAAGTGTTACCAATCTGGATCAGCAGGTCAAGTCAGATTTCTTTAACCATTTAACAGTGAACTAAAGACAAACATGTTCGAGGACAAACAATGTAGTGCATGACAAAGGTCTAAAAGCTCATTTAGAGTAAGAATGCAAGTTTTTAGTTCTTTCATACAAACTAAGTCAGGGGAGGCGATGGCCTTAGTGGTATTATCGTTAGACTATTAATCCAGAAACTCAGGTAATGCTCTGAGGACCAGAGTTGGAATCCTGCCATGGCAGATGATGGAATCTGTGTTTAACAAAAATTTCTGGAATTAAGAATCTACTGATGACCATGAAATCATTGTCAATTGTCGGAAAACCCATCTAGTTCACTAAGTTCTTTAGGGAAGGAAATCTTCCATCTTTAACTGGTCTGGCCTACATGTGATTCCAGAGCCAAAGCAATGTGGTTGAATCTCAATTGCCCTCTAAAAATGGCCTAGCCAATGACGACCATATCACACAAATGAATAAAAAAAAGTTGGCATCCCAATATTCCCCATGATGTTCTGTCTAACCTTTCTGTAGAAATAAATGACTGCCATTTTGAAAGGCGTGGGATAATTTTTTTTTAGTTTATTTATTAGTGTCACAAGTTGACTTATATTAACGCTGCAATGAACTTCTGTGAAAATCTCCTAGTCGCCACACACCAGCACCTGATCAGGTAAGTTGAGGGAGAATTTAGCATGGCCAATGCATCTAACCAGCAAGTCCTTTGGACTATGGGAGGGAACCAGAGCACCCAAAGGAAATCCACTCAGACATGGGGAGGACATGCAGACTCCACACAGACAATGACCCAAGCTGGGAATCGAACTGGGGCTCCTGGCTCTGTGAGACAGCAGTGCTAACTACTGTGCCACCATGCTGCCACGTATAGAAATCAATTGAATAACTTTGCATATGATGAAGAATGCTACCATTCCAATTTTTTTTCGAAAAGGAAGACATGCATTTGCTAAAACTACATTTTTATTCTTTACCTAAAAATATTACAAGTCAATTTTGTTTTCTTGCTGATTTATATAAACATGCAAGCGTCCAACAAATACAATGCACTTTCTGCCACCATTTAATAAAGCTCTTGAGTAGCTTCAATTGTAGCAACAATTATGCAGCTCACACATTAGTACTTTACTGATGGTTTGAGTTATCAGCTTTTAAATGAGATTGGGTGACTTAACTGAGAGAAAAAGACTGATCAATATTGACATGTCCCTCCTAGTTTGGAAAATACCATCAATGGTGATAATTTTTTCAAGTTTTTTTGTTACAAACATGCCTGAAATAATTGAATTGCATATTGTGTCTGAGAACAAAGTTCATTCTGTTTGCCCCACTCCCCAGTAATGTATGCATTGTAGGATGGAAAGAGTTACTTCTATTCATCGTCTTCTTTCAACATTCCATTAGGTTAAATGGTGTACGCAGAGGCATGCTTTATCAGCTTATCTCTAGTCCTTCATGCAAGCACTGAAGGTAGCCAGTTTCATCTCAGTGGATCAGCTGGGGAGGTAATTTCTTTATCCAGAGAGTAAAATGAGGGACTTGCTATCACATGGAGTATTGAGATAAATGTAGCACAGGTACATTTATAATAACAGCGTGCATTTATATGACATCTTTCATGTAATTAAATGTATTGGGAGCTTTACAGGAGTGGTATCAATCAAAATTTGATACTGAACCACACAAGGAAATTTTACGGCAAATTAGCAAAGGCTTGGTCCTAAAGGTGGATCTTAAAGACTGCCTTAAATAAAGACAGAGATGTAGAGAAGTTTAGGGCGACAACTCAGAACTTACACATTCAGCAATTGAAGACACAACCATAAATGATAGAGCAGTTAAAATGGGTTGTTTAAGAGGCTAGAACTAGAGAGGGGTTGATTTCCTGGAGAGTTATAGAGCTGGAGCAAAATTGCAGAAATAGGGAGGGGTGACCAAGGCCAAGTGGGGATTTGAAAACAAGAGTGAGAATTTTAAAATTGACTTGAGCCACGTAGGTCAACAACTACATACATGATGAATGAACAGGAGTTGGTGCAAGTTAGGATACTGGGAATACAGTTTTGGATGAGCTTAACTTTTGGAAGATGGCAGACTGGAATCTGACCCAGGGTACATTGGAACAGTCAAGTTGAGAGGTAGAAAAGGCATGGCTGTGAGTTTCAACAGCAGATGAGGTATTGAATGGGTCAGAATTGGCTGAGGTTACAGAGATGGAGGAAGGTGATGTGTGGTTGAAAGCACACCTTGGGGTCAAATAGACACCAACATTGTGAACAGTCTGGTTGAGCCTTTGACAGTGGCTGGGGAGAGGGGCAGAGTCAATTCCTAGTTGACCATTATTTAGTTGAAGCAAATTTCTGTTCATTCATTATGGATGTCAGGCAAGCAGTCTGAGAAATTTAGAGACAGTGGAGGGAATGAAGAGGTGGTGGTGAGGTAGAGCTGAGCATTGTCAGCATACATGTAAAACCTAATTTTGTATTAATGGGATGCTGCTGCAGAAGTACTTCATGGAGATAGAAAATGGACAGGGTCCAAGAATAGATCCTGGTGTCTGCTAAGGTAATGGTATATCAGCAAAAAGAGAAACAATTGCAGGAAGTGAGCTAAGTACACAACAGAGAAAGGAACAGAAGATGGTGCCAGTACTTACATGAAGTAGAGTAGGAGACAGCTTGGGTAAAGCATCAACAACAGCATCAATTGATTGACCAATTTCTGTCCTGTAGTTTCTGTGTAATTTATATTACAACCGAAATTCTCCGGCTATTCATGCTCCTCTGCCACTGCCAGCGAGAACAGAGAATTTGGCTGTGGATAATGTGGGAAAATCTAGCCCTGCATTTTTTGTTTTTTATTCATTTAAGGGATGTGGGTGTTGCTGGCTAGACCAGCATTTATTGCCCATCCCTAATTGCCCTTGAGAAGGTGATGGTGAGCTGCCTTCTTGAACTGCTGCAGGCTCTGAGGTGTAGATATGCCCATAATGCTTTTATGGATGGAATTCCAGGATTTTGACCCAGCGACAAGGAGGAAGCAGCAATATATTTCCAAGTCAAGGTGGTGACTGTTATGGAGAGGAACCACGAGGTTATGGTATCCCAGGTATCTGCTGTTCTTGTCCTTCTAGATGGTAGTGGTTGTGGGTTTGGAAGGCACTGACTAATGAGCCTTGCAGTGCATCTTCCAGATGGTACACGCACTACCATTATTCTTTGGTGGTGGAGGGATTGAATGTTTGTGGAAGGGTAGCTATCAACTGTGTTGTCTTGGATGGTATCAAGCTTCTTGAGTGTTGTTGGAACTAGACTCATTCAGGCAAGAGGAGAGTATTCCATTACACTCCTGATTTGTGCCTTGGGGAATCAGGAGGTGACTTACTCTCCACAGAATTCCTAGCATTTGACCCAGTCTGGTAGCCACAATACTCATAAGGCCAGTCCAGTTCAGTTTCTGGTCAATGATAACGCCAGATTGCTGATAGTGGGGAATTCGGAATGGTCAGGAGGCCAGCGATTGGGCCCGCAGGGGGGGCGGGAGGAGGTGGGGTGAGAGGACCAGCAATGCAGGGTTGCAGGATTGGCCAGCAATCAAGCTGTCCAGCAATCGTGGGCAGACAGTGCGAGGCCATTGCTCATGCGGGAATAGACCTCGGCTCCTGTAATTTAATGATATTCACACAAGTGGCCTCTGCAGTGCACAAAAGCGTAAGGGATCTTTCTCTGAACTCACGCTGAAAAAAACAGCGTTAATTATTTCAATTTTCACACAAATTCAGCACTCAGAATTTTTGGGGGAGAATTATGGCCAATGTAGCTGATGGCCTTGATGTTCAGGGTGATATGTACTTGGGGTACTTGCCCATCATTATCCAATAGCTATTCTGCAGTCTGAATGCTTCTCTATACATTTGTCTTAATTTCCTATCATCTCACATGCTGAATTTTGTCTAATTTCAGTCACTCCCATCATCTCTGAACCCTTTTGGTTTGAATCAGTCAGTATAGCAGACTTCCATAGAATGAAGGGATGGTGACTGTCACAAGGATATCAGGCATTGGCCCGCACTAGCACTGTGATTTGATTTATTATTGTCACATGTGTTGGGATACAGTAAAAAAGCATTGTTTCTTACATGGAGTACATAGGACAGAAGGAAAGGAGAGGGTGCAGAATATAGTATTAAAGTCTCTGCAGTCGCACACTAACCGCACATCTTGACCTACAGCTATTACTGGAATTTTTTTTATACCTTCTATAGTGAAGACAGAAGTAAAATATCTGTTCGCTTCAGCTGCCATTTCCTTATTATCTACTATTACCTCCCCACTGTCATTCTCTAGAGGACCAGCACTCTACTCACTCTTTTCTTCTGTCTATCATTTTTACATTTTAAGCTAACTTCCTCTCGTACTCAAATTTATATTTCCTGATAAACCTATTAGTCATACTCAGTTGTTCTTTATATTCTAATCAATCATATGACCTGTCACTCATCTTTGCACAGTTATATGTTTTTTTCATTCATAGAATCATGAAATCCTTACAGTGCAGAAGGAGGTCATTTGAGCCTGCACTGACAATAATTCCACCCTGGCCCTATCCCCATAACACTACATATCCACCCTGCTACACCCCCTGACAGTGAGGGGCAATGTGGAATGGCCAATCCATCTAATCTGCATCTTCGGACTGTGGGAAACCTAAGCACCCGGAGGAAACCCATGCAGGCAAGTTGAGAATGTGCAAACTCCAGCACAGTTGACCACTGTGTCACCATGCAGCCATAGGTTGATGCTTTCCTTAACTTCTTTAGTTTATCATGGTGGATCCTCCTCTTAGAATTTTTCTTTATAGTAGGGATATACTTATTCTGAAATATCCCTTTAAATATCTGCCATTGCCTCTCTATTGGTCTATCCCCTAGCCTAGTGTCCCAGTTCACTTCAGATAGCTCAGGTTTCATGCCCATATAGTTATCCTTATTTAAATTTAAAATACTAGTCTTTGACACACTCGCCCCTCCTTCAAAGTGGATGCAAGATTCAATGGTTTTGTGGTCATTGCTATCTACAGGTGCCTTTACTTTGAAGTCATTAATTAATCCTGTCACAATACACAATACCAAATCTAATATAACCTGATCTCTGGTGGATTTCAGAATGTGCTGCTGTAAGAAACTATCTTAAAAGCATTCACCAAGGCTACTATTGCCAATCTGATTTTTACAATTTGTATGCAGATTAAAATCACCCACGATTATTGCTGTTCCTTTATCACAACCACCAATATTTCTTCTTTTATACATTGTCCTACATGGTGGTTATCGTTAAGGGGCCTATAGACCACTCCCACTAGTGATCTCTTTCCTGTACTCTTCCTCATCTCCACCCAAACGGATTCCACATCTTGATTTCCTGAACCAAGGTAATCTCTAACTATTGTACCAACGCCATCCTTGACTGAGAGTGTTATCCCTCCACCTTTAGTCAGCTTCCAATACTTCTTGAATGTCACACAGATCTCAATATTCAGGACCTCAGCCTTGTCATTCCGCAGCTACATCTCCATGGGGCTACCTCTATTACTTATGCAAATTCAGCATAGTCTCCTTGCTCTTGTATTATATAGAATCCTACAGGCCCTTCAACTCTGCACTGACCACAATTCCAACCAGATCCCTATCCCCATAACCATAATCAATTACCAAGCTAGCCCTCCTGGCACTAAGTGACGATTTAGCATGGCCAATCCACATAACCTGCCCATCTTTGGACTGTGGGAGGAAACAGGAGGGAACCCATGGAGACACGGGGGGAACATGCAAACTCCACACAGACACTGACCTGAGGCCGGAACTGAGCCTGAGTTCTGATACTTGAGGCAGCAGTGCTAACCACTGTGCCACCATAAGCCCATATGTTTGGGAAATTTACCAAGGAGCCATTGTTATTGGTTGCAATCAAATTTTTATTAAAAAAGCCCAGGATACTTTATGCATTATTAACTGCTCTCTCAACCTGTCCTGCCACCTTTAATGATTAATGCAAATATTCATCTCCTTCTGCACCCCTTTATATTATATTTTATATTATCCCTGCTCCTTTATGCTTCGTTTGGTTGTGCAAGGTTAAAAAGAGCATCAACTGGAATGTGGAGCTCCAAGACAACATTGTGGTGCTGGTATCAAATAATCATTGACATACTGATCTACCTGCTTTGCAAACCTCTGGCAGATGTTAACCATTTAATCAAGATGGCATCCACGTGCTTTGCATTAAAAGCATACTTGCGTGCTGTAAACATCATTCTGGAGCTCTAAGGACATTTGTAGCACCTAAAAAAATAGGCACAGCAGAGTATAATTGCTTTCCCAATCCACTTTACCATTTCAGGAATTTGACTTATGGTATGGCCTATTTTGTGATGAGTTCCTCAGCACTGCAATGCAAAGCATCCAGTCCAGTCCCATCTACTGGAAAATTGAAATGCTTAAAAATTTGATTGCAATCAGTAACAATGGCTCCTTGGTAAATTTCTCGAACATATGGATCATGAATTTCCTCTTTGGTTTTGAGTGGGAAGGCTGAGTGGGATCATTGGGGAGATTGATTACAAGATTCACTTCTTGCCCTTTATACAGTCCAGCAGATTAATGTTGGCACAAACCTTCCTACTTACATAACAGTGGATATATTCTTATGCAATGAAAATGAAGGAAGTACATCTGTCAATGTACTTCCTATCCTTTGCTCCCCAGCAATTATGATTTCAAAGACCAGCTGCTGCTCCTGGTGCTGAGCGTTTCAAATAGTCTTGAACACATGATAGAATCCAGGTGATTTCACAAATGGGGTGCATTACTATTTCTGTAAATCAGTGGGTAGACCACAGCTCACTTACATTGGAGCAAGCTGCTGCAGAGAGGTTCCCCTCACCATCCAGCATCACACACAAACAACCTGAAGGTCGACATCCCAACCATTCTGTAAATACTCATTGAAACCATTTAAATGCTGTTAACCCCAGAAAGTGATCAGCAGCAAAAGTATTGGTTTGGATTTTAGTCCTGCCCCACTTTATATACAGGAGCAGAGTGGGGCCAGAGGAAACTCAAATGCATCACCTTGTGATTTCTGTACTTATTTTTAACCTTTGTTCATTTTTGCACCACCAAGAAGGTAATAATAATCTAACCCATTGGACAAGAGACCTACAAGACTAGCAAGCCAGATTTATAACCCATCCACTATGACTCCCCCTTCACAACAACAGATAGTAAAATTGGGCAGGGTGTAAAAGTTGCTAAGTTCTGGATAAGTGGGTTAGACTAAGATTAAGAATCCCCCCAAAGTTTCCATTTGCAGTAAGCGTTTCCATTTTGAAGAAGGAGCTCCTTTGAAAAAATAGAAATATATAAAATATAAAGTCCGTCATGTCTGTACTAAACAAAAAGAGCTATCAAGCCTGATCCGCATTCAAGCTTTTGGTTTGTAGCCTCATAGTTTCGGGCACTTCAAGTTCATATCCAAAACACATTTTAAATGAAATGATGATTTCTGGCCTTCCACCCTTTCAAGCAATGAATTCACTGGATGTTAAACATTCTCAACTGCCCTCTAATCCTTCTATTAATTATTTTAAATCTACACCCTGATTTTGACTTTGCTGTAAAGGGCAATGAGTTCACTTTACCAAGGCCCCTCATAATCATATATATCTCACTTAAATCTTCCTTTGGCTTCAGCTATTCAAAGAAAACAATCCCAATTTATCCAATAGTCCTGGCAATATCCATGTAAATCTCCTCTGTACAATCTCCTGAAGTGTGATTACATCCTTCTTGTAATACAGTGATCATGGTCACCGCATTATCTATTCAATATTTTACACAGTCCCAGCACAATATATCCATCTTTATATTTGATGCATCAGTTAATAAAGGAAAATATTCCACAAAACTTTTAACCACATTATCTGCCTGACTGGATACCTTCAGGGGTTTAAGGGCATGCACTCCAAAGTTTCCACATTCCTCTACATTTCTCAGTATCCTACCATTTATTGTGTAACCTGTCTCTTGTTTTCTCTCCCTGCATGCATTTCTTCACACTTCCCCAGATTGAATTCCAATGCTACTTGCTGCTCACCTGATCACTTTATTGACATCTTTCTGCAGTCAGTAGCTCTCTCTCGCAATACTAACCATATGGCCAATTCTTTGTATCATCTGCAAAGTTCTCACCTTTACCTTTAAGTCTAAACCATGAATGTACAGCACGAAAAGCTGGTACTGGAAGCAGCTTCATGGTTGCAAAAACACCCATTGACCATTAGTCTTTCCTTTCCATCAATGGGCAGATTTTGGGTCCAATTTGATATTTGCTCGTGGGCTTTTACTGTTCTGACTAATTTGTCATGTGGGACCAAGGCAGAAGCTTTTTAACCACAGTGGAGCCTTAAAATGTAATTGAATTTGTCAATATGCAACATTCCTCAAGTGCATCATCTTTGTAAGAGTTTCAGTGTACATAAAAAAGGCAATAAAGGCCTGCAATAATAGAGACCTTTCACAACCATGGGAGGGCCTAAAGCATTTTACATCCAATGAAAAATGTTTGAAGTGTAGACACTGTGTAACGTATGAAACACAGTAGCCAACCTGAGCACAGCAAATTCCCCAAAACAGCAATGTGATCATCTGTTCTTGTAATTTTGAGTGTGGCCAGAAAATTGTGGACAGCTCTCCTGCTCTCCTACGAAATGGTGCTGTGGGATCTTTTCTGCCCATTGAGAGGCAGACTTGCATTTAGTCTAACATCTGTCCCGAAAGGTGGCACATTTACAGTGCATCATTCCCTCAGTTCTGTACTAGAGTGTCAGCCTTGATTTCTGTGCTGAAATCTTGGAGCGGGGCTTGAATCCATGCACGTGCAATTACTGTGTAAATAATTGTTAAGCAGGAAAGAATTAAAACTTTAATCACACCATTCTGTTAAAGAAAATCCACTTGCACTTTTTTGCCATTACACTATTAATTAGTTTTATACAACAAATTCTTAAAGTGTGAATAGCTTAACCTTAAAAGCTCAATCAAAGATGTGAACTCAGTACTTAGTTCATCAATATTGAATGTAATGCTTCAGTTGCCTTTCATTGCAATGTTACATCAAACTGTCAACATCCAGCATTCTTGCCTGGTCTGTTAAATAAACATTAAACTGTATTTAAAAGTTTACTCAACTTAAATGTTATTTGCTTCTAGGCAGTTTATCAACTAACATGTTCTAATCTCACAGTAAGTCAACAAAATAGCAATCAGAAATCAATTTTCTGACAGAAGCAATGTTCTTCAGATAAGAAAACAATCCTTTGTCCTCAAATGTAGCTGGTGTTGGTTATACACCTGGAATACTGTGTACAGTTTTGGTCTCCTGACATGAGAAGGCACTGGAGGGGGCACAGAGGAGATTCACTAGGTTGATTCCAAAACTTAAGAGGGTTGGCCTATGAGGAGAGACTGAGAAAACTGAGATTATATTCATTGGAATTTAGAATGAGGGGGGATCTTATAGAAACATATAAAATTATGAAGGGAATAGATGAGATAAAAGCAGGGATGTTGCTTCCACTGGTGGATAGAAGTAGAACTAGGGGCATAGCCTCAAAATAAAGGGAGCTGATTTAGGATTGAGTTGAGGAGGAACTTCTTCACCCAAAGAGCTGTAAATCTGTGGAATTCCGTGTCCAGTGAAGTAGTTGAGGCTACCTCATTGAATGTTTTTAAGGCAAGATGGATAGATTTTTGAAGAGTGAAGGAATTAAAGGTTATAGTGAGCGGGTAAGTGGAGCTGAGTCCAGGAAAAGATTGACCATAATCTTATTGAATGGTAGAGCAGGCTTGAGGGCCAGATGGCCTCCCCTGTTCCTAGTTCTTATGCTCTTATGTTCTTATAATTGTGGAAAATGATGAGTAAGTTTGGCCTGAATCTTCCGTTCAGCATTGGCTCATCAATGCTTTTCCACTGTGTGTGAAAACTCTCCCACACAAACACTGCTGCACCTTTCTTCCAGAATCATCTAATCCCAGCTGGAAACAAAATGCACAGTGCTGTGTCTGTCAGGGAATTCTATTCAAGAGGAGAAAAGTCAGGGGAAGAAATGCCAAACTCTCTTTACATGACATTAGCTGCCATATTTAATCTGGTTGAATGTGGATGTATGAAAGGACAAGTGGATGAATGAGTGAATAGGTAACTGTGTGAATGGTGAATGGGTGAGTACCTGAAGTGGGCGAATGGGTCGGCATATGGAAGGATAAATTTTCTGCATTATAGTCAGCTGTTAGAAAGCCTAACCACAAGTATGCGAACCGCAAAACACTGTTGAAATAAACACTTACTCGTAGCTAGAAGCTATGATAAAACATTAGAAAGCAGTAATAACAATTGCTTGGCTTATCCAGATAATATGGCGCAACCTGCCATGATCTTCCAGTCCTGCCGTCGTCAATGGGGTATCCTGTTGAATGTATCACTTGCTGATGAGAAACACGCAATGGCGGTGCATTGCCAGTGCAACTGGAAGATCCTGTCCGCATGAACAGCTGGAAAATTCTGGCCAATGTCTATTTTGTTTTCACTCAAAAACAACTGTATTAAAATAATGTTGTGAGTTACTTGCCTCGGCTCGAAAGATCTCCAGAGAACTGATGTTTCTTCATGATTTACCTTCCTGTTGTCCAATTACAGCCCAATGCAAATTGGAGGAATGGCATCACATCTTCCAATTGGACACTTCACAGCCTTCCGGATTGAAAATTGAGTTCAACAACTTCAGAGCATGAACTCTCCCTTCCACATTCACCCCATTTCCATTTATTTTATTTCATTTCTCCTTTTCATCTCATCCATCCATTTTTATCATCCTTCATTCTTATTTCCATTTTCCCATTTCTCCATTCTCTTTCTCCATCTTGTCCCCACCCTCATCCACCACCTCTCCACCATCCCCCCCCCACCCCCGCCACCTTCCCCTTCCCCCATAGCAAGCCACAGGAAGGCCTGGGTCCTGCTTGTCCATGGACTGAAGGTGTTCAGTAAAGCAGCCACCCAGTCTGAGTTTGGTTTCTCCGATGTAGAGCAGACTGCATTGGGAGCAGCGAATGCAAGAGAGCAGATTGAAAGAGGCATCTGTATCGCCTAAAACATGATTACTTTGCATGAGGACCCCCTCATCCTCCCAGCCCAGTTCAGGTTGAGTTTGTCCCAACTGAATGATTCCTTCCAGCCCCAACATATAAATGGAAGAAAAATGTTGCACCTTTCTTGATATTTCCATCACATTAATGCATCAACTATAATATTGAATAAGCACGAGGGAAAAAGTGGTGATTATGAATAAATATCCACATAACTGCATTTTTAAAACTATACACCGTGTTTGGTTTTGGTTTCTGCCTATCTTGTTCTTTGTGAAGTGCCAAGTTTTGTGTGGCTTCATTTATTTTTGTAAAAGAAAAGCCTTGGAGATTCTGATCAATACATTGATTCCTGATCTCCTTCAGAAACTGGAGCCCTATTTCAATGACCAGACTCTGTTGTCCCACATCTATAGCTTGGTGTGCTGACAGCTACGTGAAAGCATACCAATAGTGCTCCGGGGAGGGTCCAAAGAAAGTACATCAAGCAAAGTGCCATCTGTGTGCAGGATTCACCAGTGATTTTGCTCTGTGTGCATTTTCGAGTCTAGAAACTTTCCTGCTGTGCTTAAGTGCTCGCCGTCATTTGAGAGAAATTCTAGTCCCAGTGGAACCTTGTCAGATCACTGATATTATAAGAATCAGCACAACAGTTTGAAACATTGCTAGATTGCAACAACCATGTAGGAAGTTTAAGAACAAAGCTGAGAAAAATTCCAAACAAAACCTTTCTCCTAGGCTTTATCTGATGGTTTTCTTCTAGCCATCGTTACCTGAGATATCAGATCAGATACCAGGATGAAAGAGCATGTCCCAACCTCCTAAAATGATTTAATTCACAAGGCTGATTATACCATAGTTACCTCATATGGGCATGAATTGTGTGGAAATTTGATGCCTTTAACAGGGAGCTTAGTAATCCAGGCAAGTTCAATTCTGTAAAACATGGCCTACCACAGTTCACTCAACTATTGTCTGCAATCAAGCATGAATAATAGAAATTCCTATTAGATAATTAAACATTGTGAAGACTCTCTATAATCCCAAATGTAATTATGAATCCAATAGTCATCCATACACTTGTCCATTTTTAAAAATAATCAATTTATTTTGAAGATTCAACTAGTTAATTGTATTCCTAATGTTTCAACTCAAGTTCCTCATTAGTGATCCATTTTCTGAATCATAGTAGCAGAACTAATATCTTTTATTAACATTTTATAATGTATCTGTACATCTTAGAACTTTTCTGAAAGTACTTTCCTTTGTTTAATTGTACATTATTTTCTATTAAAATGAAAAACTGATCACTACAAACACATCATAAATTTAAGCAGGGTAGCAGCCAGGTATTTAAGATGTGACAGCAAAATTTTGCACTTATAGAGTACCCTTAATATAGTAAGGCATTCCACAGCACTTCAACAAGAGCAATTATCAAACAAAATTGAACTCAAGCACATGAGGAATTACTAGAAAAGCTGAGCAACAGCTTAAGTTAAAGAGGTGGATTTTAAGAAGCATGTTAAAGGAGGAGAGAGAGAGATGGAAAGGTAGAGTGAGAGAATTCCAGCATTTAGGACTTGGCTAGCAGAAAGCATAGAGGCCGATGTTAGAACATCTCAAATAGGGATGTGTAAAAGGCTAGACTTGTAGGAGCACAGAGATACTGGACTGTAATTGGGCTAGACATGATTACAGAAGTAGGGAGAGGCAAGACTCCAACGGGGTTCTGAAAGCCAAGATGGGGATTTTCAAACCAAAGCATTGCCAAAACTGGAGACAATGTAGGTCAGTGGGCACAACTAGGGTGCGATGGTGAGCAAAACTTGGTGCAAGTTAAGGTATGGCCAGCAGAGTCTTGGATGAGCTCAGGTTTATGGAGGGTTAAGCTATATTGGCCAGAATTTTACCATCCTGACCACCGGGTGAATAGGAGCAGGTGAGGGGTAGATCAAGGAAAAGTCCATTGGCCTCAAGTGGGATTTTATGATTTCGGGACAAGCGAGACCCTAAAATCCCACCCATTATTTCTTTAAATTGAAGAAAAAAGTGTGGACCAGTTTGATACTGATACTGGACATTTTTATAACGCGATTTACAAAAGGTACATTGATGATGTAGAGGTATGTTGTTTTTGGGGGGGGGGGGGAGGTGGGGGGGGGGTCAGGTTTGAGGTGGTCATGAGAGTTGGTAAGGCGGTACAAGGATTATCAAATACTACCCTAGATTCTGTAAGCATGTTTTGGTTTGGGTCACTTGCTACACAGCTGGGTATTGGTAGCTATTGTCCATCACTGCCTTTCACAAAGGTGTGTAAAACTTTTGAAAGGGAACTTCTAGACTAGACTGCAGGAAGGATGTTTGCACTGTTTGGAACTTTCCTGGTTCCAGACAGAGACAGTACATCATGTCACCTAGCAGCTTAGATCACACAGGTACCTATATGTAGTCTGCAGTTGGGGGGTGGGTGGCGGGGGGTGGGGGGGAGGCTGGAGGATTCACCACCACAGGGAATGTACCATCTTGCTGCTAGCAGTGAGGGTGAACTAGTTGTCCATCTCAGACAGCCTGAGGCAGGCTTAGCAGACAGGGTCTGCTCAAGACCCTTTGCAGATTACTGGAATACATAGATATACGAGAAGAAGCAGAGGTATGTATTGTAAGTCCTACCATATCCTCTTTATCAAGAAACATGGAATTTATGAGACTTACGTGGGACAATTATGGTCAGTGAATGGCTCTGTGTTGACTCTCACACATTTATCCGTGAGTCAGTTGATAAATGTGCCTGCCACCAGGCCCACCCCCACTATCTCAGAATTTTTTCCACTCTGTCTAAACAGTCTTGCTCTCACTTCCAATAAGCAGCCTCAAAGAAATTAGCAATGTTTGTAAAAAGCTGACAAAAGCAGCATTCAGCTAAAAAACAGGCCTAAATTAAATCCCTATGAGCAAGGCCTGTGCTTAAGTTGAATACAGTAAAAAGTCTGACAACACCAGGTTTTAGTCCAACCTATTTATTTGATAATATACTCGCAAGCTTTCAGGTTAGCCCCTTCGTCAGGTGAATGGGACGCCATTCACCTGACGAAGGGGCTAACCCGAAAGCTTGCGAGTATATTATCAAATAAATAGGTTGGACTAAAACCTGGTGTTGTCAGACTTTTTACTGTGTTTACGCCAGTCCAACGCCGGCATACCCACATCTTAAGTTGAATGCCTTTTTATTATGTCTTGGTACACAATTTGGGAGGCATGGTCATACAGTAGTTAACACTGCTGCCTCGCAGTGTCAGGGACCCGGAGTCAATACCAGCTTTGGGTCACTGTATGGAGTTTGCACGTTCTCCCTGTGTCTGATGGGTTTCCTCCGGGTGCTCCAGTTTCCTCTTACAGCCCAAAGATGTGCAGGTTAATGGATTAGCCATGCTAAATTCCCCTTAGTGCCCCAAGATGTGTAGGTTTGGGGGATTAGGGGGTTATGGGGATTGGATGGGTACACTCTACTTGTTGGTGGGACCTCATGTGAGTTTAGAATGGGTGGCACAAAGTGACGGGCACTTCACATTGAGCAGGAGGAGGTGAGGGAGGCAGAGGCAGCTATGACCAGTTCTGCTCAGAGGATGGCCAACAGGCGCAGCCAGGTTCATCTGGGCATAGGAGTGGTGCCTGGGAATCTGGAGCAACACTGGGCGATGTGTGCCCAAATCTTGGAGTTTCCTGACACAGTGAGACACCTTAGGCAGAGAATGGATTCGTGAGATGTGTTCCACAGTGTCAATCATAAGTGAGAGAGAGCTCCTCCACTGAACAATGACTTATCTCAAGGTGAGCATGGAATCAGTCTAAATGGATACGTGGAAAGCATTGACCAGTAAGTTGCACAAAGATGCATAGATCCAGAGACCCCCGAGCTGCTGACTGCCTCCGGTGTGCATGCGCACCATGAAAAGGCAGGGGCAGCCAGAGGTGGTCAAGAGGCCACCCATCATGGGGCACTCTTGTCCTTAGTCATTCCTTTGGCCACTCTGACTGAGGTACCATCGATGCAGCAAACCCCCATGAATGTGGCAGCCCCGACTTCAATACTGGTGAAGAAGTCTGTGACAGTACCCCCCCAGCAACAGGAATATAAAAATGGATGCCATGGCCACAGACACAAACACACAGGTAACCTACCTCCACTTCTACTTCCACCACAGCGGGAGCTCCATAGAGGCGAGGCCACATGCAGATGGTAGTTTTACTTTGAGATCCATTTTGGATGACATTTCCTATGCTTCCTTTCACTGATTAACCCTAAATGTCATGGGATAGTTCATGGTTCGTGTGATCCCATTGTAATGCCTCTGTTCCTACAATGTAAGGTTGCATACAGGAGTCAGTCATTTCTTCAATGGCGAGCCCTTCACCCTTCACTGCTACTCACTTGGTCTGTCTGGTGACAACTGCAAAACCTGCAATTGCCAGGAAAGCTTGCACAGACCTGCAGAGAATACCAGCATGATGCTCCTTCCTATTGATGAATATCCTTGGTTGCACCACCAGGGCCTTGATGGTCCTAAAGGCTTTGTTGATAACCCTCTGCACTTGGGTGACTCCAGTGATGGAAGCAAATTCCATAGTCCTCTGTGTTGTTGTGGCTCCATCAGTCTGGAAGTTAATGTACTCCAATGCCCTCTTGTACAGGGCATCTGTCACCTGCCTGATGCTATGATGGGTTGCTGCTTCCAAGCCAAAGGTCCACTGCTATCCATTGAAATGATTAAGGGGCAAAAAAGTTCATGGCCACTATCAATTTAATGGCTACTGGCAGAGCATGTCCACACAAATAATGAAGCCTGAGGTCCTCTTTCACAAGGGTTCATAAATCAGCAACCAGCTGCCTCTATAGGTGTAGCCTCCACTGTGCTCCAGCATATACAGGAAGCTAAGGGCTTGGTGGTACACCCTATGATAAATGTAGCCCTCACTGCCCCTTGGGCATCAGCTGTGAGGGCATCAGCACCAAGAGACCAGATGTATTGCTGGTGCAGCTGCTCCTCATCACTGCTTGATGCCACCCCAGAGGAGCTGAGACCCATATCCAGGGATGGTTTCAGTTGTCACCAGCTGTACAGGAATGGCTGTTGTGCCCTGCTGAGCCCACGCACTCCCGCACAATTGACCCCGTGCCTCCATGTGAACAATCATGTGGCCACTGCTTGTGAAATGGGCAGTGTGCACCAACGTCTGAGCTCCTCTCATTCCACCATTTATACAGCGTCAGGAAGAGATCCCATTTCTCTGAATGACTCCCCGCAGCTCTGTGACCGCCTCATCTACTTGGACCAGCCGCTGCGCCAGTTAGTTTCCCATGTGTGGCCTTGTAAATCTAAATCAACCGTGCAATGAGTTCTCAAGTGGTTTACTGACTATCTCAAATGTTATACATCATTTCTGGTCAGGTTTGTACAACACAAACAGGAAAACAGTGTGCTGTTTATGTCCATCATTTTCCTGGCATACTCGCCTCCAGACCCACGCCCACATCCACCTCAGGATGCAAACTCTGCCCTTTAACTCTGCCTCTCCACAGATGCTGCCTGACTGATTACAATCAGAATATTTGTGGAATAATTTCCACAGCTTTCTCTGACAGGGAATCAAATGAATGATTGGTAGAACCACTGGAATAATGAATAAATAGCAGTGTATTACTGACTGCTCCTCTTCTCTCAGATTCTCATTGATTTCCATCTAAGTTACTGTGGGGGATCGGGTGAAGGTTGCAGAATTGTTAATTGCAGTAATGTATCCCACTTATTCCAGTCTTATCTTGTAAAGTTGCTTCAGTGATCTTTTCTGTAACCAATAAAACTGGTTGACAGAGTAAAAACAATTGTAGTTTTTGAATGACGGTTGTGAAAACACTGTGCCAAGAAAAGAAAGAAAAAAGATTGAATATTTTCAAAGGTAAGACAATGTAACCTGGTGCACAAATAAATTTCTGACAGGCTAGATTTAAGATTTCAATTATTTTGTTTCCGAATAAAGAAAATATCAAACTTGCAATTTCTCTGCTTTGTTATTGATCAGATAATGCTTAAGTAACAATCCTCCTTTCTCATGTGTGTGGAAGCGCCTCACACTACTACAAAATCAACAATTATTATTTTCTTCCCATGGATTTGAAAAATAAGTACCAATGCATACCCATGCTGTGTTAAACACACTGCCCCATGTAATTCATAATTTGCTGGGATATTAAAACATTTTCAGCAACTGAGGATCAGAGATTACTTGGTAATATTATTCTAATCTTCTATAGTGGTCACATTAGTATTGTGTGATTTATTCCCCTTTTGAAATGTCGTAAATAGGTGACATGAAATTGTATATTTTAAGAAGCTGTACCATATGGTAACGTGAAATCCTTTACAAAATGGTCATGTTACCCAGCTATTGTTGTAGCTGGTTCCCAATGCTCCAACTCTAAACCCTCGCCTTTTATTTGGCCCTCTAACATTTTCCCTGCTGTCACCTTGTTTTGTTCTATTTGCAGGGTCTTATTCAGTGACATTGTAATTAAACGTCTCTTTGGACAAGGGAGGTTGACCCACTGCAATTTTCTCTCTGCCAGCCATTGTAAAAAACAGTTCACACCAAGGTGGAATGAATAGGGGTTTAGCGATAACCCAACGAGCAGAGGAAAAAAGAAAAACCTGGGAGAACGCTCAATCATTTAACATCACATAACCATAATGTATATTTACCAGCTAAAGCACAACTCAACAATCCATCTTAGCCAGTACTGCCTATTAGAATTCTAGCAAGGACTTGATTAAAAATCCCGAGCATTATTCACATCAATCCCACTTTGTGAATTGAATCCCAATTTAGCTGAATGATGTTTAGCTGGGAATAGCTGTACTCATGCTTGCAAACTGACCTAATAAAGAACAACATCATGTACTCAATTACAAAACTACATCTGCTTAGCTGAGGAAGTTGGAAATGATGGGGGCCAGTGGAACAGCCGAAAGCAGTATATAATCAAGAGAAAGAGAGAAAAGGAGTGGAAACTGTGGGGACAAAAAGATTGATGGCATATATTTGCATGTTTTCAAAAACATCGTCTCAAAGTTACCTGTGGTTTGGCTAAACTGTTAGGAAATGTTGTCATTTGAATGAAACATAGTATTTTCACCTACAGCTTTACAAGATTGCATGGAGCAGAAACACATATTGAGAATATTCTGACCATTGCTTTTATCAAACAGATGAGAGTGCCTGAATGCAAAATACGGAGGTTTGAAATCATTGAATTCCTGTGGTGCAGAAGGAGGCCATTCGGTCCATCGAATCTGCACTGATCACAATCCCACTCAGGCCCTATTCCCGTAACCCCTCATATTTACTCCGCTAATCCCCTTTACACTAGGCTTAATGTAGCTTGGCCAGTCAACCTAACCCGCACATCTTTGGACTGTGGGTGGAAACAAGGGCACTGGAAGGAAACCCTTGCAAACACAGGGAGAATGTGCAAAATCCACACAGACAATGACCCGAGGCCAGAATTGAACCCAGGTCTCTGGTGCTGTGAGGCAGCAGGGCTAACCACTATACCACTGTGCCACCCTTGCCTGAGGAGCAGTATAAAGAGAAGAGAGGGAGTAAGTCCAGTCTATTGGCAGCTATAGAAGCCTAGAAGGGAAACAATTCCTTAGTTTGTACTGAGTCATATCAACAAATATTGATCTAACCCTGAAATACTGATTATATACATGGAACATTGAGCATTGCATGTATAGAAGCGCAAGGTCTCCTGTGTGCCTTAGTTCTATTTGAAGGATTTGCTGTATGAAGCTTCTTTTAAGCTTTGGATGTAGCAACTCATTCTATCTGTGTCCCATGCTAGTGCATTGCCATGCATGGTAAGCATTAAGAAGCCACATGAAGAGTTATCTGCAGAGGAAGTTCTGTGGGCATATTTAGTGGCATTCAGACTTGGAAAGGGCAAGGGTTACAGGAAGTAGCTGGATATCTCAGCACTTTTGCTACAATATGCCATCATCCAGTTTTGGAGAAAAGTTCTAAATATGTTACTAAATATGAAACTATCTCCTATGGTTTTTAGTTAATCTCTTTCTTGAGAAGGGCATATTTGAGTGCCAACCATAACAACCTTTCTTATTCTCACTGCATCAGCATCTCAAGGGTAGGGAGACTTAGTATTGATGGAAATGTTTGAGTGAACTGCAAGCCAAATGAAATGAGATCATTTCTGGAGATTCACTCAAGTGTGGCACAGAACCCTGTCCTCCTTGCTGTAAAGATGGACAGCTGGATTGTAGCTTTGCTGTGATGGAAATAGAGGCTGATTGTCTGCATGTTGGTTCCTCAAATCCCTCCGTCTCTGGATCATTTTCCTAGAGGCGACCTGGGTGCTGGCAATCAGCAAATAGACAATTCACTTAGTTACTGGCCACCAAGGCCAATTATCGAAGGCTATCTACAGGCAGCCGGGGACAGTCTTGTCTATAGGTAGCCTCTTGGTAGCTTAGTGTTGCAGACAGACTTAGAGGTCATTGCTGCCTGATTGGCTTCAAACAGCTGCAGGCCGACCTGTGGAGCAGTTTAACCTTACACTGGTGGCCAGGCTGCTGAATCGATTAGAAAAAGGCAATGCCATCTTGGGGTGCCTTCTCTTCCACTTACCTGCTATGGCATCTTGCTGCTGATTTTGAGCTGTAAAGCCTCCATTAGATCTACAGCTTCGAGACTCAATTACTGACCTTAATTGGGTATCAAGACCGTTCTCTGGTTGCTAGTTGCCGATTTGCGAAACATCAAGGGTAGAATGATAGTTTCCTACTCTATGTTGGCTTCTGACCTTGATTTGAGCTTGATGGCAGTGTCCAGAAATCTGAGGCCCAATCCCAAGTTCAGGCAATGGGATTATTTGCATAATGGGAGCAAGTAAATTGAGTCCGCCTTGATGCACCTGCACTCATGCACCAGAATTCTATCACCTTACCCACCATGGAATCAGAGTGGGCCAGGGGCAGACAATGGAAATGTTCATTGGCCTTGGGTGGGATTTTCCAGTCTAGGATTGAGCAAGACCATAAAATCCTGCCCATGGTCCCTGGGGTTCTCTTTGTTTTTCTTGAGAGGGTAATTGTCAATCTCACCAATTGGGAAATAAACTAATGAAGTTTTTTTTATGCAAAATGAAGGTGAAAATCAGATGTATCCTATAATGGAAAGGTAATTCACTGAACCTATTTTATCTCCAAATGGGGTAGCCTTAAAATGACCCCTTTGTATTTCTGTCTCAGTTTTGTTTTCTAGTTATTTTCTCTGCATTACACATACTCTTGTGCCAGACACCATGTCTTCAGTAATACAGAACTGTTGGAAACCATTGTCTTTCTCCACTCCACAAATATTGGAAGGTGATTCTTGTGGTTCCAAACACAGCATTCCAACAGGATATCATTTCTACTGAGCTGCAAACTTGACCATAGCCATTTGGTAATTTGATCAACTTTACAGCATGAAAAATCATAGCACTCAAGTATTAGCCAGAAATCATTCTTAAAAAATATTATCCTTCTCATCTGCATAAATATCAGAATATTCAAATTACTTTCCTTAACACTGTACCTGCTATATAACTGCTAATTATACTGTTCCTGTTCTAATATTACAACCCTATTGTGGTTCATTCTTAAAGTTCTTCTCACTTCTGTAGTTAATTCATACTAATGAATAGCAGGTCATTTTTCAGAATTTAGTTTACTCAGTTGAACTTTGTGGATCATGAATAAAACACAATCTTAACAGTGAATTGAAACAATGCTCTCCTGTTAGAGATACACATAGACATCTATGATTTTCCCTCAATCAGCATGACCAGGTGAAGAAAGGTTGGTGAGTTCAAAATCAGAATTTTTACCTGTAAAAGCAATCATTTCAGGGGACAGAGTGGCTCATGTGGTTAACCTATTGCTTTCACCTTTGGCTCAATCCCAAAGGATGCAACACTTGTTTGATAATGGTGGCACGGAACGACGATTAAATATACCACATTTTGTAGCAAGTTATAGAACATAGAACATAGAACATTACAGCGCAGAACAGGCCCTTTGGCCCACAATGTTGCGCCGACCAGTTAAAAAACAATGACCCACTAACCTAAACCAATCCCTTTTCGTCCATAAACCTATCCACGGATCTCTTAAACGCCCCCAAACTAGGCGCATTTACAACCGCAGCAGGCAGGGCATTCCAATCCCTCACCACCCTCTGGGTAAAGAACCTACCCCTGACATCCGTCCTATAACTACCCCCCCTTTATTTAAAGCCATGCCCCCTCGTGCTAGCTTTCTCCATCCGAGGAAAAAGGCTATCACTGTCCACCCTATCTAAGCCTCTAATCATCTTATATGTTTCAATAAGATCCCCTCTTAGCCGCCTTCTTTCCAGTGAAAACAACCCCAAATCCCTCAGTCTCTCCTCATAGGACCTCCCCTCCATACCAGGCAACATCCTGGTAAACCTCCTCTGCACCCTCTCCAAAGCCTCCACATCCTTCCTGTAATGTGGGGACCAGAACTGCACACAGTACTCCAAGTGCGCCGCACCAGAGTTGTGTACAGTTGCAACATGACGCTGCGACTCCTAAATTCAATCCCCCTACCAATAAACGCCAAGACACCGTATGCCTTCTTAACCACCCTATTTACTTGATTCCCAACTTTCAGGGATCTATGTACACATACACCTAGATCCCTCTATTCATCCACACTATTCAAAGTCCTCCCGTTAGCCCTATACTCAACACATCTGTTATTCCTACCAAAGCGAACTACCTCACACTTCTCCGCATTAAACTCCATCCGCCACCTCTCGGCCCAGCTCTGCAACCTGTCCAAGTCTTCCTGCAAACTATGACACCCTTCCTCACAATCTACCACACCTCCGACTTTGGTGTCATCAGCAAATTTACTAATCCACCCAACTATATCCTCATCCAGATCATTAATAAAAATTACAAACAGCAGTGGCCCCAAAACAGATCCCTGAGGCACACCACTCGTAACCGAACTCCATAACGAATATTTACCATCAACCACCACCCTCTGTCTCCTATCTGCTAGCCAATTCCTGATCCAATTTCCTAGATTACCCTCAATCCCATACATCTGCATTTTCTGCAGAAGCCTACCATGGTGAACCTTATCAAACGCCTTACTAAAATAAAACAAAGCATCCACGCTTGCCTCTTACACTTGAGCTGTTCTTGGTAGGTTATGTCTTTCTTCCTCTCCATACAATATTAACTGCAAACAATTTGTACGGTATTAAACATTAACTCCTAAGTCCACAATCCATTCATTCATTGAGAAAAGATGATAAATGGCATCCTGGTAAGATAATGGGTGAACATATTCCAAATAGCAAAAATAAACAGAAGGAAAGGACAGCAAAATTGTAGATTCTGGTGAGGTAGGATGATTAATATTAATTACAAACAACCCCACCCTGTCCTAAAATTAAATTGCTGAGCAATGAATAAGGAATGAATTCACCAAACATCCAAACAAAGAACCGTGAAAATGTTACAATAATGCTGCATACATTTTATACATGTTGCTTTAAGTGAATAAATAGAAAGGAGCTCAGTGAGGTTTGTGTACATTTGTCTATTCTGTACTCTTTGGCACCTGTGGTAGCACAGAGGCGCCCAGGAGTCTGTGATGCTATAATGGCGGCTTGTCAACAGGAGTGTATTGCCAGCGTTCTGAAGCTGCAAAGTTTGTCATGCTCGAGTTGTCATTAATGTAAATATCTGATCAAGAAGATCTGAAGCTTGGTTTGTAACGCAGCCTTACTATCCTCCTTATCTCTCTTACACATGAGGTATTTTAAGATGTTGAGGAAAGCAGTTCTGCAAATTCAAGTCTCTTCACAAGAGAGGATCGCCCAGTGCTGGTGCAGGGGTTGGAGCATGAGGCCAATTTGAATTTGAAACTTTCACTCACCAACAAATTCTGGACAAAATCCTTTTTATTTGTAAGCTGCAATAAAGATCTGTGATCATACAAGCATACAAACAAGGAACAGGAATAGGCCATTTGCCTCCTTGAGCCTGCTCTGCCATTTACTAAGATCATGGCTGATCTGACAGTAACTTCAACAACTCACTCATTCCAGGTATTAGTCTGGTAAACCTTATTTCCAATGCATTTACATCTTTCCTTAGATAAGGTGACCAATATTTTACATAGTACTGCAGATGTGGTCTCACTGGTGCCTCGTGCAACTGAAGCATATCATCCTTACTTTTGAACTCAATTCCCCAGCAATAAATTCGAATATTCTGTTAGCTTTCCTAATTGTTTTCTGTATCTTTTGTGATTAATGCACTAGAACACCCAGATCCCTCCGCATCACAGAGCTCTGTCATTTCTCACCATTTAGATATACTACTTTTTTATTCTTCCTGCCAAAATGGACAATTTCACATTTTTCCACATCATACTTCGTTTGCCAGGTCTTTGCCCACTTGCTTAACCTATCTATATCACTTTGTAACCTCCTTATGTCCTTCGTACAGCTTACTTTTCTATCTATATGCCTGTCATCAGAAAGTTTGGCAAACATCCCTTCAATCCCTTCATCCAAGTCATTTATATATATTGTTGAACAGTTGAGGCCCCAGTACTGATACCTTTGGCACATCCTGCCTACCAGAAAATGACCCAATTATGCCTACTCTCTGTTTTCTGTTGACTAGCCAATCTTCTATCCATGCCAATATGTTATCCCCTACACTATGAGCTTTTATTTCCTGCAATATCCTTTGATGTGGCACAATATCAATTGCCTTCTGGAAATCTAAGTACACAACATCCACTGTTTTCTCTGTTTTCCACAGCACAGGTTACTTCTTCAAAGAACTCCAATAAATTGGTTAAACACGATTTCCTGTTCACAAAACCATGTTGATTCTGTCTGATTACCTTGAGCTTATCCAAGTGCCCTGCCATGACTTCTTTATTAATGGTTTCTAACATTTTCCCTACGACAAACATAAGAACATAAGAAACAGGAGCAGGAGTAGGCCATCTGGCCCTTCGAGCCTGCCCCGCCATTCAATGAGATCATGGCTGATCTGTCGTGGCTCAGTTCCACATTCCCACCCTCTCCCCATAACCCTTAATCCCCTCTCTTATCAAAAACCCATCAACCCGCGTCTTAAAAATATTTAGCGAGGTAGCCTCCGCCGCTTCAACGGGCAGAGAATTCCAGAGATTCACCACCCTTTGAGTGAAGAAGTTCTTCCTCAACTCCGTTCTAAACAGCCCCCCCTTTATCTTGAGGCTGTGCCCCCTAGTCCTACTGTCCTTTCTGAGCGGGAAGAGTCTCTCCACCTCTATCCTATCCATCCCATTCATCATCTTATACGTCTCAATGAGATCTCCCCTCATTCTTCTAAACTCTAACGAGTACAAGCCTAGTTTATTCAGCCCCTCCTCATAGCTCAACCCCCTCAACTCCGGCATCAGCCTAGTAAACCTCCTCTGCACTCCCTCCAAGGCCAAAATATCCTTGCGTAAGTACGGCGCCCAAAACTGCACACAGTACTCCAGCTGCGGCCTCACCAATGCCCTATACAGCCGCAGCAAGACCTCCTTACTTTTATATTCAATCCCCCTCGCTATGAAGGCCAGCATCCCATTTGCCTTCCTGACCACCTGCTGCACCTGCAAGCTGGGTTTTTGCGACTCATGCACAAGGACCCCGAGGTCCCTCTGCACCGTCGCCTGCTGCAGCTTTTCTCCACGTAAGTAATAATCCTTCCTACCATTATTCCTACCAAAGTGGACCACCTCGCACTTGCCAACATTAAATTCCATTTGCCAGTTCCTGGCCCATTCGCCCAGCCTATCTAGATCCTTCTGCAGACTCTCCACACCCTCCTCGCAATTTGCAGTTCCACCAATCTTGGTGTCATCAGCAAATTTCGACACCATACACTCGGTTCCCTCCTCCAGATCATCTATATAAATGGTAAATAGCTGAGGCCCCAGCACCGACCCCTGGGGCACTCCACTAGTTACCAACCGCCAATCCGAATAGCACCCATTGACCCCCACTCTTTGCCTCCTATTTGACAACCAGTCCTCTATCCACGCTAACACCCTACCCCCAACTCCATGTCCCCTGACCTTCTGCAATAACCTCTTGTGAGGTACCTTGTCAAACGCCTTCTGAAAATCAAGAAAGACCACATCCACCGGCTCTCCTCTATCCACCGCGCTAGACACATCCTCATAGAACTCCAGTAAATTTGTCAGACACGACTTCCCCTTAACGAAACCGTGCTGCGTCTGCTCTATCAAGCAATTCCCCTCAAGATGCCTCACTATTTCCTCCTTGATGACGGATTCTAACATTTTACCTACAACAGACGTTAAACTAACCGGCCTATAATTCCCTGCATTTTGCCTGGCACCCTTCTTAAACAACGGCGTAACATTAGCCGCTTTCCAATCTTCCGGCATTTCCCTGGAATCCAGCGACGTTTGGAAAATAACCACCAAGGCATCCACTATCACCTCCACCATTTCTTTCAGAACCCTCGGATGCATTCCATCCAGTCCTGGGGACTTGTCCACAATCAGCCCCTCCAGTCTGTCGACCACCGCCTCTCTAGTAACAGTAATGTCATTGAGACCCTCCAGTCCTACCACCTTTCCATCGCTAACACCCGGCAAATTATTCACGTCTTCCTCCATGAAGACCGAAACAAAAAAGTTATTCAAGCCCTCAGCCATTTCCCCATCCCCTACCACTAAGTCCCCCTTCTCATCCTCTAAGGGTCCAACATTCACCCTAGTCAGCCTCTTCCTTTTTATATACTTATAAAAACTCTTGCTATCCTTTTTTATATTAAGCGCTAGCCCAGCTTCATAGTTTATCCTACCCTTCTTTATCAATTTCTTTGTCAATCTTTGTTGACATTTAAACCTCTCCCAATCCTCTTCTCACCCATTACTCTTAGCTACTCTAAACGCCTCCACTTTTAATTTAACATGAAGCTAACTGGCCTGTAATTTCCCATTTTCTGTCTTTCTCCCTTTTTGTATAATGGAGTTACAATTGTTAGCTTGCCATTTACTGGAACCTACCCGAAATCTACAAAGTTCTGGAAACTTAAAAACGATGCATCAATTATCTCATGAGACACTTCTTCTAAGACCCTAGGATGAAGTCCATCAAGACTGGAGCTCTTGTTAACCCACAACTCCAAGAGTTTACTCAGTGCCAATTCTCTTGTGATTGTAATTTTCCTGATTTCCTCCATCCTCTCCATTTCCTGGTTTATAGCTGCTTCTGAGATGGTACTTGTATCCTTGATAGTCAAATATAATACAAAATACCTGTTCAATTCAGCTGCCATTTCCCTTTTTTTCCATTATCAATTTAGGATCAACATTTACTTTAACTTTTTTCTTTTAAAAATATTTATAAAATCTTTTACTGCATGTTTACGTATTTCTAAGAAGATTTATCCCATATTCTAATTTTTCCCTCCTTATTAATCTTATAGATGTCCTTTGCTGTTCCTTATACTCTGTCCAATCTTCTGATCTGGCATGTGTCTGCATAATTATATGCTTTCTCTTTAAGTTTGATATGTTCTTTAACCTTTCTATGAATTCTGAGTCTGTCCTTTGGACACTTTCTTACTTGTTGTAATGTTTTATGCATTCTTAAATCTCCCATTAAATGTCTGCCACTGTACCTCTATTGACCTAGTATTAACCTAATTTGTCAATTTACTCTAGCTAGCTCAGATTCCATACCCTCATAGGTGCACTTATTTAAGTTTAAAAGCATAGGTTGCAGTTTTCTGGCCAAGTCGCACCCCGAGCAGAATGCTTTAAACCAGAGTAGGCCAGTGAATTACGGGTGAGTGGTTTGGTGTGTTCTGCATTGGCGCGAAACCTTGTCAGTATCTTTTCACCCACCATTCCCAGACGTAATCCCAGTAACGACAGGAACCAGATCAGCATATTTAAATAAGTATTCAAACAGTCTGTTCAAGGCTGGATCTTCCCTGCTTCTGGGGTTTTCCAATCTTTGGGTGCAGCAGGAGCCCAGCATGGATCACTACCTATCTCTACAAATGGAGACCAGGCATGATGACCACCCCCCAGGGATGACTGGGCTCAGAGGCCATTGAAGCCCCTGGTAGTCAGAAACATGGCTGGGCATGGTGGTGGTCATGATGTAGAGATGCTGGCGTTGGACTGAGGTAAACACAGTAAGAAGTCTCACAACAACAGGAAATAAACTGGTTGGACTCTAACCTGGTGTTGTGAGACTTCTTACTGGGCATGATGGTGCCAGCTTGTCAGTGCTAACTGACACCCTGGCACTGCTAGATGAGCACTGCCAAGATGTCAGGACCAGTGCCAAAGGAGCTGGGCAAGTGGGGGGGGTCAGGCCTGAGGAAGCTGGGGCATGGGGGGCTGAGGCATGAAGGAGCTGGTTATGAAGTGGAAGGGTCAGAAAAGGGGTCATAAATGGGAGGTCATGAACAGGACATGAAGGAAAACCCACTGGAAGGCCCCAGTGCCCCAATGTCAGTGATCTTTGGTGGGGAAAGGTGTGGGAAAACATCTGCCTTGGCACAGGTCAGCACTGCCAGGTTGGCACCATGCCCATATCAACCTGCTGGTGCCAATCTGTGCCAACGAGTGGGTTCTTCAATTTCAATTTCAATTTAAGACTGGAGCACCCTTTTAAAATGACACCTGATCTCTGTGAAGTCGGATTTGCCGGCATGTTTAGGCCTCGGCCTTCTCAGAACAAATGCAAAACTCACCACTCTCCCAAAAATATGAATTATAGAATCCCTACAATGCAGAAGGAGAACTTTTGGCCCATCGAGCCTGCACCAAGAACAATCCCACCCAGGCCCTTTCCCTATAAATCCATGTATTTACCCTGCTAATCCCCCGACACTAAGGGAAGTTTAGCATGGCCAATCAAACCTGCATGTCTTTAGAATTTGGGAGGAAACTAATTGTGAGAAATTTGTGTGGCAGAGTTTTCCCCTCAAAATTCTTGTCATAATAGCATGAAAACTGATTCCTCCAGAGATTGTTTCAATCGAGTTTAGCACTACTATCTCCGGGCATTCTGTCAGTTTTGATCCGGCAATGGAGGTGGGGGGAGAGACTAAGTACGCTGGGAAAGCTGGCTTCAGAGTGCTTGGGTGCCATTGCACGGGGCACCCTGCTCTACCAGTGAACAAGGAGACTTCTTCCTACCTCCCCCACCCTACATGGACATAGATACCACCCCCCTCAACACCCACCCACCCCCCCCCCCCCCCCCTCAATCATCCATGAACTGGCTTTGGAGTATCAGGGCCCTTCCAATGAGTTCCCAGATGGATCCCAATATGCCCCTCCAGGGAGCAGCCCCTTTGTCTCCCTTAGGCTCCACCTGGTTCCCTCAGGCTCCACAGCCCCTTTGGCACTGGTCCCGAGCTGTACTCATTTGGCAATGTTCCCCTGGCAATGCCCACCTGACAGTGCGTCCCTTTTGAGGACCACTCCCCTTGCAGAGCTCCCCCCCTAACATAAACCCTTATCATTTGTGTATGCCCCTCCCCCACCCCATCATAGCCTCACCTTCATTCAGACCTCACCCCACTCAGGCCACACTCCCTTGGTACCACTACTGGCACATCTATTATGCCTAACTGGGCACTGCCAGGTTGCCAAGTTGGCATTTCCAGGCTGGCACTGCCCGAAGGGCACTGCCAGACTATCTCCCCAACTATTCATGACCACCCACCTGGTCTCTGCTACTGTGATTCTCGCCAGCGAGATGGGAAGCGGCTATGCCAAACTCATTAATTGCATTTTAATACAGGTAATTCTTTGCTAATGGGCAATTCTCTCAGGTTTTCACACTTGTTCAGCACTTCAAATTTTTTTGGTAAGATTGCCCCCTAAGTGTTTATTACAGATTTCATATAAAATAAAACTCTCATTCAGAAAAGGCATTTCAATACAGTTAAACTCTTTCAGCTACTAATTTCATTCAAATACTTAATCCCTTATAAAAACAAGCAATTGTATTCATAGACCCATAGCAAAGACTTTACAACCACTTTAGCTGTCAATGAAATTGCGAATTAACAGGCACCCCACTGTGATTATGATAGGTTTCGATTTCATCCTGCAACACAAATTACAAACCACAGTTGATAACTTCAGGCTTTCGTCAACAGATAGATTCAAATTGCAGGCATACTTTTTTCTTTAAAACTGCAGACTTCCTGAACTTAGGGGGCAGTTGAGTTGTACTGAGCTTACCCTCTTTTTTCTACACATTCACGCCTACTCTTACCAATCCAAAGCATACCTTAATTCTCCTAAACGGCACCTTATTTCTCTCAAAGAGTACATTACCTCTCCCAAGGGGACCTGAATTATCGAAAAGAGGTTTCTGGATCCATCCAAAATAATATTTCTTCAAATAATTTTACACCTTTTCCTCAAAACTCTAAAACCCACAAGTCATGTCATGGACATCCCACGAACGAAAATGGAATCTTTTTGATTGTAGCTGCACTTTTCAAAATGTAGTTGCTCCGTGATCCACAACTGTGCAAACTATTATTTTCCTCACTTCCTCACCTGGTGAAAATGGTGGTTGCTGAGTTCAGCGATGGGACTTTTGGAATTGAGCCTCCAGTACCATTTTGGCTAAACCAGAGACCTTTTCTGTCCACAGAAAATTCAAGCAATAGTGCTTAGAAATCTGAAAATACTTATTGACTAAGCAGCTGCAGCTCTCTGTGGTAGAGAATCCCAAAGATTCACAGCTCTCTGAGTAAAGAAATTTCTCCACATCTCAATCCCAACTGCTCAGCCTCTTTTCCTGAGACTGTTTTATTTTTTCATTATTGTCACAAATAGGCTTACATTAATACTGCAATGAAGTTACTGTGAAACTCCCCTAGTCGCCACACTCCAGCACCTGTTCAGATACATTAAGGGAGAATTTAAATGGCCATTGGACCTAACCAGCACATCTTTCAGACTGTGGGAGGAAATTGGAGCACCCAGAAGGAAACCCACATGAACACAGGGAGAATTTGCAAACTCCACACGGACTATGACCCAAGCTGGGAATTGAACCGGCGCTGTGAGGCAGTAGTGCTAAGCATGACACTACCGTGCCACCCCTGACCACTCATACTTGAGTCTCTGGCTGAATGAAACATCCTTTCAGCATTTATCCTTTCAAGCTCTCTAAACCAGTTTCACATTTGAGTAAGACCACCTCTCATTGAGTTCCAGAGTGTACAGGTCCATTCCAATCAATTTCTCCTGATAGGACAGCCCTCTAGTCCCAGGAGTTATTCCAGTTAACCTCATCTAAAGTAGCAAATAAATGTGAAATCAACACAACTGCCTTTCCACCATTTAATATCCAACTTGTGATTCTGGTTTTGCTCTACGGAACAAATGAACTATCCGTAAATGCAGGTTGAAGGACCCCAACTTGGCAACAAAGTATAAATGAAGCATGGCCAACAAAATGGCTGGAACTCCTTACCAACAACATTTTGACCCTATGTTGTTCAGATACAGCTGGACATTTCCTGAGAATGAATAAAACTCCAAGGGTCATTGTTGCAAATATGCTTATAATTTAAATCTTTTAATTTAGTTAAAAAACATATTTCCAGTTTGTATTTGTTGCTGCTCTTTTAAACTCCTATAACACACTTGACTCACAGATATTTATTTCTGAATTTAAAATTTCCTTTTATCAAATAGAATGCTTGCAAGTTGAAAGGACCAACCTTTGGTGGTCTTTGATGAATGTTATCAGGGCAAATTCATCTTTATAAAGACTAGCTCTGCACAGACAATGCTTTTAGATTTCTGCTGGCAACTTGCAGGTGTTGCGATACTTCTGTCGGTTTTTTTGTTTCAGCTCTTAAGGAAGATTTTGCTTTGTCTTTAGACAGTTATCAGAAGTTTGTTACGGCAGTTCCATAATGTAGGGTCATTTGCTACCCTTCTGACAGCCGCTTAAATTGGATGAAATACAAAGGGACGAATTTTCATTTCTATTACAAGGGCAGTAATACACCAGAGTAGATCACCCATCTATTAGGCAAGATTATAATAGCTTCCATAGGTATGTGATAAGGAAGAGGATATCAAGAATAAATGTGGAAGGGCAGAGTTGGATAAGTTGTAATGTGGAACAAGAAATAAATGGTAGAGACAATAAACAAATGGTTTGTTTCTGTCTTCACATTCAAAGACACAAAAACATTCTGGAAATATTGTGGAATCAAGATTTTAGGGTAAAACGAATTCAGTGGGGCAGAATCATATCAAAAAATGGTAAAAGTGTCGGGTCTGGCTGAAAACTGGTGCGTTTCTCTCCAGAGAAACAGGCAGGTTTTTAATCAGATCTTTTGATACTTTGTCAAAAAAAACAGGGGTGCGAGTCTCATGCCATCGTTTTGAGGGGCGGGATCTAACCATGTCAGTAAAGTCTGGCTGCACTGAGGTCAGAGCGCCTTTTAAAAAGAGTGCCATTATCAAACCGAGAAATAATATCCTCCCCTCCCCACCCCATCACAGAGCCCTAATCAACAGCAGCATCTCTCTTCCACCCTATCCATCCATGCCGACATCCCTCTCACCCCTCTCCATCGATGGCGACATGTCTCTCCCTCCAAATCAACACCGCCATCTGTCACCCCCATCATCAATGCTGATACCTGTCCCAAAAATGCCAGCATCTCTCCCTCCCTCCCCCCAGTAGTAAGTGCCAGCATTTTCTCCCAACTTCCTTAAAAGCTCTTTCCCTCCCTACCACACATACACACCTCCCTTGCCCATGAGGGTCCCATTAGCATCTAACGCAGCACTGCCCTCGATACGGGCATGAGGCGAATAGCATGATCCGTGCCTACATCCATGTAGATTCCCACTTTACCAAGGACCAAAAGTGGCCACGATCAGAACTGCACCCAACATCAAATGTATGCATTTGCATACATTTAAATTGACTTAATGAGCTGGACATCTAATCTTACTGGCATTTCCCCTTTTACTATCACGTTCGCCCATCCAGATTTGGTGCAAAACAGACATCCTTGGCAAAGGTCTGTTTCGGGTGATCAAGCTTCTGGAGAGGTGAGTTCAGAGATTCTGACAGCTCTCTGATTTAGATCGGTGGTTGTGGGGGAATGGAAGAGAGGCAGGCCAGATTATTCTGTGGTGGGAGGGGAGAAGATTCCGGGTCAGATGTAGCTCTGGTTAGTGGGCAGAGGGAGAAGGGAGAGGGGATGAGGGAGGCCAGATTGCTCTCTGGTGGGTGGTGGGGAAGTGGGGGGGCAGCGGTGGTGATGGAGGTCACATGTTTCTCTGGTGGGTGAGGAGGGAGAGAGGCCCTATGGTTCTTTGGTGCGGGGGCAGGGGCAGGGGGTCCGCTGCCAATCTGTAGGCAATCGGTGGGGGGGAAAGGGGGCAGGGGGTCACAATCAGTCTCAGTACCTGAGGGATGGGTAGATAAGGAGACAGTTATTTTGTGGGAGTGGGGCAATATCTGTGGGGGCCATCGCTTCTGCTTTTCACTCCTGGGCCACTTTATCCACTTTTGGCAGCCTGGGAGCGGTGTGACATGAGAGCGTTTTTCAAATTTTTTTTCACTGTGTCCGCGCAGTTGAAGGCTCCAATCAGAGCTGCAGTGTTTTGGGTGCAATAAGCCCCGCCCACAGTGCAATTCAGATTTGCGATTTTTTTTCAGGCTTAGTGCCTATGGCGGTGTCTGAGAACAGGTTTCCAGTTTGGATCTGAATTGCACCCAGATTCAGCACTTAGAATCAAAATGGTAAAATCACTCCTGAACAATCAATATCAGTGCCTTAGATGAGGAGACCAAATGTAATGTATCCAAGTTTGTTAATGAAGCAAAGTTAGCTTGGAAAGTAAACTAAAGTAGGACACAAACAGGCAGCCAAAAGATTAAGTCCAGTTCAGTGAGTGGACAAAACTGTGGCAGGTGGAATATAGTGCAGAGAAGAATGAAATTTTTGACTTTGGTAGGAAAAGTTAAAAAGCACAATATGTTTCAGATATAGTTTAAAATTAAAATTTTAAAGTTTATTTATTAGTGTCACAAGTAGGCTTACATTAACACTGCAATGAAGTTACTGTGAAAATCCCCCAATCGCCACACCCCAGCACCTGTTTGGATACATTGAGAGAGAATTTAGCATGGCTAATGCATCCAATTAGAACGTCTTTTGGACTGTGGGAGGAAACCAGAGCACCCATAGGAAACCCATGCATGGTGAAAGGCTGAGAACTGCTAGTATTCATAGGGAGCTGGGTGTCTTTGTACATAAATCACAGAAACAGCTACAGCAAGCTATTAGGAAAACAAATGACATGTTAGCCTTTATTACCAAAAGATTGGAGTATAAGAGTAAAGTAGTCTTACTACAAATCTACCGGGCATTGGTAAGTCCACAACATGAATACTGTGAATAATTTGAGTCTCCTTACCTAAGGATAGTACAGGAGCAGGGATGAGTTGCTGCTATTATACAGGGTCTTGGTCAGGCCACACCTGGAATATTGTAAGCAGTTTTTGCCTCCTTATCAGATGGAGGATATTTTTGCTATCGAGGGAGTGCAGAGAAGGTTTACCAGACTGATTCCTAGGATGGTGTGACTGACTATGAGGAGAGATTGAGGCAGATAAGATTATATTTGCTGGAGTTTAGAAGAATGAGGGGGAATCTCATGGAAGCCTATAAAATTCTAACAGGACTAGACAGGATAGATGCAGGAAGGATGTTCCTGATAGCAAGAGTGCCCAGAATCAGGGGTCATAGTCTAAGGGTACGGGGTAACCCATTTAGAACTGAGATGAGGAAAAATTTCTCCACCCAAAGAGTGGTAAGCCTGCAGAATTCACTACCACTGAAAGCAGTTGAGGCCATAATATTGAATGTTTTCAAGAAGGAGTTAAATATATCGCTTGGGGCGAAGGGGATCAAAGGATATGGAGGGAAGGTGAGATCATGCTATTGAGTTGGATGATCAGCCATGATCATAATGAATGGTGGAGCAGGCTCAAAGGGCCAAATGGCCTATTCTTGATTCTATTTTCTATGCTTCTATGATAGATACATTCATCTTAGAGGGAGTGTGACAAATGTTCACTAGATTGATTCCTGGGTATGAGGGATAGGCCTATGAGGAAAGATTGAATAGATTAGATCTATACTCCAAAATTTTAGAAGAAAAGGAGGTAACCTCATTGAAACACTTGTAATTCTTAAAGGGCATCAAGGGGTAGATACTGTGAAGATGCTTCCCCTAGCTGAGGTATTTAGAACCAAGGGTCATAGTCTCATAATAAGGGGTCAGACATTTAATATTGAGACAAGAAAAACATTTATTTATCCTGGAAAGCCCATTTGCTGTGACTACACTAATTTCCAGTCTTCATTCTTGATCAGGTAACCACTGAGAACCAATTTGCAAGGTCTCCCAGTTTGTAGATACCTCTCATGAAGTGTAGATACACTTCCCATCAACATATGATCGCACCCTTTTAACAATACATGTGCAATGCCACATTGAAGATTAGTAGACAACATTGGAAAATGGTATACTTCAAAAACTGAACAAAGCAGAGGAAGCAAAGGATAGCTGTACGTGGAGTGCTTTGGGTGGAAAGGGGTAACTAATAGAAATTGGTGTTCGGATTGTTGCCGTTTAGAATGCACATTAATGACTTGAAAGTGATGACAGAAACAAAACTCTTCAAATTAGCAAATGTTACCAAGCTGGGTGATACTGCAAAATAACAGAAACAAGATGATCTCCAGGAAGAGCTACGTAAATTGGAGAGCTATGTGTTGGCAAGTAGCAAATATGACTAAATGTGGACAAAGCAAAGATGTGAGCTTGGGAAAGGATAATGAACAGCAGCAATGTGAGCAAAATGATATTATCCTACAGAGCACAACAATAGAGATGCATTAAAGATGACACGGTAGATTCACCAGAAACCTAATATGTTAGCAGTAATAAACAGAGAAAAGAAGACTTTAGGCTGAAGAATGAAAAGAATAGAAGAGAAATTTCAATTGGTTCAGAGTTTTCATGCATCTGATCGTACTTGGGATATTGTGTACAGTCCTGGTTACCGTATCATGAAAAAACATGAGTATTGGGGAGTTTACAGTAAATTAGAATTAAACTGATAACTGGTGCAAGATACTGTAGGTACAAGGAATGTAGAAACTAAGAATGTTTACACTGAAGGAAAGACGATTGAGGGATGATATTGAAACATTCAAGATCATAAAGAGTATCTAAGAGATAAACGTCAATAGATATTGAACAGAGTCACAGATGCCACGTTGGGATATAACCTCAAACTAATGGAAAGTGAGGCAAAAAGGACAGTTTGCATTTAACTACTCAATACAGATGGTAATTAAGGTATGAAACAGGCTACCAAGAGAGCTTTGGGATAATCTTGCTTCAGCAAATAAAAGAAAAAAGTAAGATAAGTAGCTTGGTGAAATATTTGATAGAGTATGAGAGATATCACCAAATATATTTCCCAGCCACCGGGACCTGCCAGATCTGCATTCTTGTGCGCTTATTGCGGTTTTCTGATCCAATATGTATTATCTTCATTTATCTGCATGAAAATCCATCAGTTATTTCTCACTGTAGCTGATCTTTCTCAATGTTCTTTTCGAGTCTCTCCAACAGCCTCTGTGGTGAAAGTAATATACTGTACCTCTTCCTGCATCAAATGAATCTAATCTTTTTTGGCAGCTGGCAGTTCAATATCTAATCCGAATCAAAGGCATTGTGCCTATTTCACGTTAAAAAAAAGGCATTAAAATGCTTACAGCACTGATCTTAAGTGCAGTACAGAACAGATATGCCAATACATAAAACCTAATGCGCAACCGGCAAAAGAGATTAATGGGGATGTCAACTAAATCGAACCTGCATATAAAAAGGAGGCAGCTGGTTTCAAGTCACTAGTGAGTGGACCGACTCCATAGTAATAAAAACTTACTTGAGTACCAATTCTCCTTTTCTAAAAAAAAGACTCAAATCTAGTGCTGGTGTCATTCAGATTATTTAAAGATAGCACAGTGTAAGAATGCAGATATGGCCACAGGTGCTCTGATACAGAGAGATATTCACACCACTCAATGAGGGTATGTTCAACTTCCACTTAACTTGCACAATCCTTGCTCTTCAGAACAAGCCCAAAGTTACCCGAGACAAGTCAACAATCTTTTTTCAAATCTCATCTACATGCGTGAATCCCTGCTTTATCTGCCTGTACTGCGTAATAAAATAGAGGTAGCTGGTTAGTTGAACATTTGTTGCAGTAACAGCAAAAACTCCTCTGTTTCTTGAGAAAGCTGGTGAACAAATCTTTTTCTGCGATTTATTCATAAAAGCGCAACATTTCAGAAATAGGCCAAGTGTTTTTTTTATGGTGGAATCTTGCAATTACAATCACCAATAAGTCTGATAATGGCGGCAAAAAAGGAAATATACGAAAGGGCAAATGCTGAAATCTTGCTTCTATTCATATTGTGTTGAAATAGTCCAGCACTGAAAATTTTGGCTTCAGTCTTTTCTTAACTTATCCATTTTTGTTTGCATGTTTAAATGCTAACGATACAGTAGATTGCACTCTTTAGTTCACTAAATTATATTTATTTTGACGCAGGGGCTGGGACCCACTACTCTGCATGCTATCTCTCTCCAATACCATTCCCTCTGCCATTCCCCACATCCCAACCACCATATACGTGCAGCAGGAATGGAAGGAAAGGCCACAGTGATTGTGGTGTTGGGGGACTGAAATATTGGTCAGGTAGTCTCGGGGGATTGAAGTACTGGTCGGATGGTTTTGGAGGGACTAAAATACTGATTGGATGGTTTTGGGGGACTGAAATACTGGCCAGATGTTTTGGGGGATTGAAGTACTGGTTGGGTGGCTGTGGGGGACTGAAATTCTGGTTGGATAGTAATGAGGGAACTCATCGTGTACATCGTCACCATGTTTTGGTTTACCAATCACCACATGTGGGCGGCATGGTGGCACAGTTGTTAGCACTGCTGTCTCACAGTACCAGGGACCCTGGTCGGATTCCGGCTTGTGTCATTGTCTGTGAGAAGTCTGCACATTCTCCTTGTGTCATAGAACATAGAACATAGAACATTACAGCGCAGAACAGGCCCTTTGGCCCACGATGTTGCGCCGACCAGTGTTTTTAAAAAAAAAACACTGACCCACTAATCTAAACCAATCCCTTTTCGTCCATAAACCTATCCACAGATCTCTTAAACGCCCCCAAACTCGGCGCATTTACAACCGCAGCAGGCAGGGCATTCCAATCCCTCACCACCCTCTGGGTAAAGAACCTACCCCTGACATCCGTCCTATAACTACCCCCCCTTAATTTAAAGCCATGCCCCCTCGTGCTAGCTTTCTCCATCCGAGGAAAAAGGCTATCACTGTCCACCCTATCTAAACCTCTAATCATCTTATATGTTTCAATAAGATCCCCTCTTAGCCTCCTTCTTTCCAGTGAAAACAACCCCAAATCCCTCAGTCTCTCCTCATAGGACCTCCCCTCCATACCAGGCAACACACTGGTAAACCTCCTCTGCACCCTCTCCAAAGCCTCCACGTCCTTCCTGTAATGTGGGGACCAGAACTGCACACAGTACTCCAAGTGCGGCCGCACCAGAGTTGTGTACAGTTGCAACATGACGCTGCGACTCCTAAATTCAATCCCCCTACCAATAAACGCCAAGACACCGTATGCCTTCGTAACAACCTTATCTACTTGATTCCCAACTTTCAGGGATCTATGTACACATACACCTAGATCCCTCTGCTCCTCCACACTATTCAAAGTCCTCCCGTTAGCCCTATACTCAAGACATCTGTTACTCCTACCGAAATGAAATGTGTGGGTTTCCTCCAGGTGCTCCAATTTCCTCCCATGCTCTGAAAGATATGCTGGATAGGTGAATTGGCCATGCTAAATTCTCCCTTAGTGTACCCGAACAGGTGCCAGAGTGTGGTAGTGAGGGGATTTTCACAGTAACTTCATTGCAATGTTAATGTAAATGTACTTGTGACACTAGTAAAAAAAACCTGAAACTTAAAAAATGTATTTGACAGGATACCGAATGGTTGTTCTTACTGCTTGAGTGTACCTATTGTGTGTGTCCGTTTGGACCAGTGTATAGCTCATTGTAGCTGCAATGTGGTTGACTTTTAAATGCCCTCTGCAATGGCCTAGGAAGCCAGTCAGGTAAAGGCTAGTTAGGGATGGGCAATAAATGCTGGTCCAGCCAGCGATGCCCACATCTCATAAATGAATAAAAAAAATTAGTCTTTGCTGTCATGCAGTGCTGCTGCCAATGGCACTTTCTGCCACATGCTTTGCAGATTTGATGAAAAGCTGGGCATATCATTGGCGCATGCAGATAGCCACACCATCCATATGTCTTGCTATGTTTGGATGTGCTAGTGAGTGCATTAACAATTGGGATTGTACTTATTACCTGTAAGCCTTGTCGATATGCGAGGATCACTTCATACAACCATCCTTGAATAGTTCTTCAATGCTATGTGTTTTGGACTTGTCTAGCAGATCTTTCTCAAATGTTTCCTTGGGAGTGGATGCAATCAACAGCTGAACAACTCTGTCTCCTAACTGCATCTGAGAAATCAGTTTTCTCTGCACTTGCTGACAGAGTGCCCTCTGGATTCTATAGGCTGTTGTTGAAATGGTATAAAGTCTAGTTGATGAATACAAAGTTTAATCTGATTCTGAACCAGTTTTATAATTTAATCCATATCTCCTGAGCTCTTTGGCTGTTAATCTTGACATGTTCAGCCTGTGTAGACCTTCATTCCCAATTGGTAGGCTTATTTTTATGGCTTGCTTGGGTTCAGACACAGCTGAATTAGCTGCGTGCTGTTTAAACATTTTGATTTTGGATAACAGGTCAGTTGCATCCCAATTCTAACTGGGAAGTTTTGTGGACATTCTGACATTAACCTTGCATCCCCTATAGTTCCTGAAGTAAGTGATGCTGTCGCCACTAATGCGTGTTTTTCTGAAGCTCCACCCATTGAAATCGCAACCTTCTCTGGCCTGATTTTTATGACATTTTTGGGGGTTTTTTGTTTGTTGCTCACTTGCTGACTACAGATTTGACCTCAGTCCTTGGTTACTTGCTTTTCCTGATGGTGCTAATTGGTGTTGGTCCTCTCGACGTACTGTCCCACTCATGGAACTGACAGAATATGCATTGCAATTTCACCATGAGGGATCTGTCTGCTTACCAGCTCTTTACTTGAGCACCAGCCATGTGCTAAGGGATTGGGTAAACATGTTGTGCCTTTTTTTATTGAGACAAGGCACCTGAGAGCATTGATACATAAGCAGAAAACTTGAAAATGTCAGCAGAAGAGCTGTGTATATGTATTCTGTTCAAAAGCAAAAGTGAAATTAAGACAGCATCATGTGACACATTTCCCTTCCAGTGATGTCATGCCGCTATCCTTTTCAGTCTGAAATGCAGTTCTTTGAGGTCACTGGACAATGTGAGAAAAATGGCAGCTTGTTTAAGACTTTTTAATTCATTTGTGGGACATGGGTATTGCTGGCTGGCCAGCACTTATTGCCCATCCCTAGTTGCCCAAGAGCAGTTTAGAGTCAATCACATTACTGTGGCTCTGGAGTCACATATGGACTAGACCAAATAAGGCAGATTTTCTTCCCTTAAAATAAAAAGTTATAATTTATTTATTAGTCACAAGTAGACTTACATTAATACTACAGTGAAGTTACTGTAGTGAACAAGATGAGTTTTTCCAACTATAGTTTCATGGTCATCAGTAGATTCTTAATTCCATCAACTACCATGGCAGGATTTGAACCTGGGTCCACCGAACATTAGTTGAATTTCTGGATTAATACTTTAGCGATAATGCCACTAGGCCATTGCCTTAGTAGGGAGCTAAGAAAAGCAGAGATGTCTACTGGCTCCACATTACTAATGTGGTTGCAACAATCTGCGCCTATCCCTGCCCTGTAGTACATAGAACATAGAACAGTACAGCACAGTACAGGCCCTTCTGCCCTCAATGTTGTGCCGAGTTATGTCCAAACCCAAGATCAAGCTATCCCACTCCCTATCATTCTAGTGTGCTCCATGTGCCTCTCCAATAACCACTTGAAAGTTCCTAAAGTGTCTGACTCCACTATCACAGCAGGCAGTCTATTCCACACCCCAACCACTCTCTGAGAAAAGAATCTACCCCGAACATCCCTCCTATATCTCCCACCATAAACCTTATAGTTATAGTTAATAACAGCCTATAGTTAATAACAGCTACATCTACCCAAGGAAATAGTCTCTTCATGTCCACTCTATCTATCCCCGTCATCATCTTATAAACCTCTATTAAGTCGCCACTCATCCTCCTCCGCTCTAAAGAGAAAAGCCCCAGCTCTCTCAACCTTTCCTCATAAGACCTACCCTCCAAACCAGGAAGCATCCTGGTAAATCTTCTCTGCACTCTCTCCAATGCTTCCACATCCTTCTTATAGTGAGGTGACCAGAACTGAACACAATATTCCAAATGTGGTCTCACCAAGGTCCGGTATAGTTGCAGCATAACTCCACGGCTCTTAAACTCAAACCCCCTGTTAATGAACGCTAACACACTATAAGCCTTCTTCACGGCTCTATTCACTTGAGTGGCAACTTCAGAGATCTATGGATATGAACCCCAAGATCTCTCTGCTCCTTCACATTCCTCAGAACCCTGCCGTTGACCTTGTAATCCACATTCAAGTTTGTCCTACCAAAATGAATCACCTCGCACTTATGCCCCTTCAGTTTCCTCTTCACCATCCCACAGGCTCATCTGTGAGCCTTGACCATTGTCTATATTGGTCAAACTTTGAAGGGCACAGGCCATGAGTTGTGTCAATTGCTGCCCACCGTTTGCTGCAATTATTACCGTGCAGCCCAAGGTCAGGTTTAGGATCATCCTCACACTTCACTCTTCTCGCACAAGTTGGCTGCATGCCGCACAGATCAGACCTGATTTCAGGCACGATTACATTTCAGCCTCATTTAAGCATTTGCCCTTCCTTTCAGTTCCATGTCACTAATACATTATTATTTAGAATAATACCTTCTAAATAACCCAACTATAAAATCAATTGGATAAATGTAATATTATTCTTGCTTTTTTAAGATTTCTAAGTATTGACCAAGAAACATTTGATGCTAAGTATAAATAATCTGAAGGACAATGTCCTAGGGGCAGCAAGCAATGAATCGGCGAAAAGATAACAATGTTACACTAATGTGAGGCTAAGTGTAATTGGCTTGTGAAGACAGAAGCCCTTTCACAGCTTGTTGACATAATGTAGCTGCAAATATGCAACAAAATGAGACCATTTGACAGCCCCTTTAGAAATGTCCAAAGATTTCCTTCCCACCTACTATTCACGCACTAAGCTTTGTTCTGTGAAGCTTAGTCAGTGGCTAGTACTGACAATAATTTCAGTGGGTAGGTCAGAATTTGACCCAGTTATAGAATGCAAGCCACAAAGCAATATTTACTTACTGTTAAGCACCCTGCATCAAATGTTTTGAGCTTCTTAACAGTATGGGCAAATAGTGCGGCAACAATTAGTATTTTGATTTATAAAGATTAGTTTCTTTTATCCTTTTTTGTTGATGACAAGATGGTCAAAAGTTGCAGATTCAGAACAAACAAATTTTATGAATGTAAATTTGCTAGCACGAACAATCAAGATGAATGGGAAATAATGATCTTTTAACTTCTCAACCAGCCACTTATGAAGAATTTGTAAATTCAACTGTGTGCTTTGCATTGTTTGTTCTTGCATTCAGTCACTAATGAACTAGGATAAATTTAAGGGCTTGAATATAATCTAAGCTTAGAGTTTCCTTTGTGATGGATTTAGTGCCAAGAAAGTATTGAAACAGCCCTTTCGTTTGACTTCGCCCTGAACCACCCAATTTTTCTCAGTATACTTTTATTATGCATTCATGACAGATTCTTGGCACTGTTATCATCCGCATTAGGTAGTCTGGAAACTGGTTAACGCCAACAATGCAAAATGACTAGTAACCAATTGGCAGTCTGTTTTCCACCAGGGCCAGTTTTGCCATACCACTGAAATGAATTGAAAAGATAATCATGTGCAAAGCAAAACAAGATACTGATTCATTCCCAACCCATTCTGCAGTGCTGGTGTCAGCCATTTTCACCCTCGGAGATTGAGGCTGGAATTTTACTGCCCCACCCGCCATGGGAATCAGAGCAGGCAAGAGATGGACAATGGAAAGGCCTGTTGACCTCGGGCAGGATTTATGGTTTTGCAACAAGCGGGCTATAAAATCCCGCCCTTAATTTCATCAGCAGCTAGTTTTGAAATTGGGTCTCTATTATTATTAATTGACAAATTCTTGGTATCGGTCAGAGGTAGCTTACCCACTCGAAGAAATTAATATCAATCTGTTTGCTTTGTTGGAGCAGTGGCCCAAAGGTAAACCCAGGGAGATTGAAGTGGAGTGGCAATAGAGTGAGGAATCATTCAGGTATTCCAGAGTCAGGCAACCGCTCCAAAGAGTTATCTCCTCACCAGTGGCAAAGAGTTATCGCTTCATTTGTAAAAACGATTCTTGTACTTTTGGATCTAGATCCTTAATCTGCCAATGAAAGAACAGTCTTATCTAATTCATTACACAAAGTGATCAGAAGAATTTATATCACCAGTGAACTGGTTGAGACAAGGTCACATATGAGTGAAAGTCACCACCTTCATAGAATCCTTACAGTGGGGCAGTAAGTCATTCAGCTCATTAAGCCTGCATCAACAACAATCCCATCCAACTCTATCCCCTTAAAGCACATATTTACCCAACTAATCCCCTCAATTTACACATCTTGGGACACTAAGGGCAATTTAGCATGGTCAATCAACCTAACCTGCATATCTTTGAATTGTGGGTGGAAATTGGAACACCAGGACAGAACACATGCAGACAAGGGAAGAATTACAAACTCCACACAGACAGTCACTCAAGGCCAGAATTGAACTTGGATCCCTGGCACTATGAGGCAGCAGTGCCAACCACTGTGTCACCATGCCTTCTGTCTTGCCAAATATTTGCTTAAAATGGTGTCTGAGATGACAAGTATGACAGCCAAGATACCTATTACAATATTACTGACGGCTTTGATTACAGTTAGTTGGTTATTCATCAGCCCCCTGAGGGGAATATGAAAAAATTTAGTTGGCTATATTGTTTGGTTCAATTTGAGTCTCATGTACTTTCCCTTTGGAGTAGCAGAGTGTTGTGTGGTTCCCAACTTCTCAGCAGGGGTGGGGGCTTCTCTTAAGTCACAACAGATGAAAGGCATCCAAGTCCAGTATTTGTGAGATTTGGGATAGGGTCAGTGGTGGAATGGAAGTTCTGCTTGCCATACTTGTATCATCTCAGAATGTGTCCATAGAACCATTAAGCTCTGTGTTTGAAAAACCAAGCATTAGCTGTGCCGTTCACTCAGAGCAACAAGTTCCTTCAACTAATGTTGTAGTTTCTTCCTCAAAACTGACAGGGAACATTAAAAGACTGCCTCCTTCAATCAGAATTCCAGGCCTACGTGCACTACCAAACTAACATCAAATTATCTGAAAGTTTATACTTACAAATAAAATGTTAGATCTTGAATTTAAAAAGGGGATTCCTGAGATCAGGATCATAGCAAATATTGACACCGTCAGGAGTGTTTGTTTAATGTTGTAATAGGTGAGTAATTAAGTAAGCAATCAATCCATCTGGTGTGGAACCTAAGTATTTTGAGGTGGATTCTGAACTCTGGATTTTGGCATGTTGATGGGCTGGATTAGTACTGTGGACTCAAATCCCGGCTTAATTCCTGAATTATATAATCATTATTGCACACAACACCACTTTTCATTAATGCAAATTTAGTGATTGTAATACTTCACAGAAGAATGGGCTAAATGTGAAATGGCTTCTTGACGTGTCCTCAGTACTTTGTAAATTGCTTTAGATTTCCCCTGAGCCCCTTTCCATTCTTCATAGTGCAGTGCAGATCTTGGATTTCCCCAAGAAATGGAGGGAGAAGATGAATTTTTAAATTGAAATACAATTCTGTTTATCATAAATGCAAACCCATTCATTGACTCTGTCTACACTTCCCGCTACCTCGGCAAAGCAGCCAGCATAATTAAGGACCCCACTTACCCTGGACATTCTCTCTTCCACTTTCTTCTTTTGGGAAAAAGATGCAAAAGTCTGAGGTCACATACCAAACGATTCAAGAACAGCTTCTTCCCTGCTGCCGTCAGATTTTTGAATGGACCTATCTTGCATTAAGTTGATCGTTACACCCTAGCTATGACTTTACATTCTGCACTCACTTGTTTCCTTCTCTACGATTGGTATGCTTTGTCTGTATCGCACACAAGAAACAATACTTTCCACTGTATACTAATAGATGTGACAATAATAAATCAAATCAATTCAGAACTCATGCAAGATTGTAGCCCCAGCTCTAGCTACATGCTGAGATGAACTTTTGAGTAAAACTTCACGTACAAATAGGTAAAGTGCTAACAAACTGATATAATATCTCACTATTGTTAAGTCTGGCTTTAAATTTCACTTTTCTCGGGCCCTGTCAGAAACCTGTGGATGTTAATCAGATTCTTTCCCCCACTTTTTTGTCTAAACTTACAATTGACGGCTGGGTACAAATATAATATTGGACAAGTTAATTGATGTCGATGTTTTTCCATGGTTGACTTAGTACAGAAAGAAAGGGACTATCAGCAAAAGGTGAGTATAAAAGATCTAATTTAAGGATAATGAGCCAATGAATGGTGCAACAATGCAAGTACCAATGTTTGCCAAAGCATGTGATGTCTTCCCTTCAGGGCAGGATTAGCCTGAAGGTGCCTGCTTCAATTATGTGCCTTAAAAATAAAAAAAAGTAGGGGGGGAAACTATTAATTTAATATCTATTTATGAAAGAGACTATTGCTGGAAGAAATGTGTGTTAATCAGTGGTGAGAGCCAACTATTAAGGCATGATTATTTGTTTGTGGGTATAGTCGCGGATATTCTGGACTTAACCTGGCTTGACAATATTAGACCCATCAGTGAAAACCACACCTGCATTTTAAAGCATGCCGTTTCCCAAAGCACGGTCAAAGTCTAATCATCCAGGCATAACACCATTCCATGACCTGCTTGTGACACGGGTCACCTAGCTGGAATGGTGCCAATTTTTTGACAGGAGTTAATGACAAGGCAGGAAAACCTGCTGGTGAGAAAGACCAACTCAACCAAGGAGCCATGAGCATTAAAGCGCCATTAAACAAGGACAGCTAGAGTCAGCTGCTGTAATCCAATAACGCAAACGAGAATAGAATGATAACGTGCATAACCATAATTAAATCATTGTCTCAGGCCCTCTTGTAAACTGTTATTCCACCCATTACTGTAATGAACTGTTTCAATTGATCACACACATTAGCACCCTGGTTTGATTCTAATTAATGGTTTACCATGCCTCATCTATCCACAATAGTTTAAAGTTTATAAGTATTATTTCTTACTGAACATCCCTGAAACTGCTAAACAGGCTTAAATTGAAGACATTAAGTAGGAAACACCAGCACTGCACAACACTTACAGCGGATATTTATTCACTTAATTTCTTTCCCCCTTTCAAAGGCCTTGTTGTTTGTTAATACATACTTGAAATAACTAATAATGGTTGATAAATAACATTGACAATATTTCAAGAAAAGTAGCAAATACAAGACTCAACTGTAAGAGTTTGTCTTTAGCATGCATATTTTGTACAAGGGCATCATTAGCAGATTGCATGTAATGTTCTCCCTGATTTACACTACTTGGGGACTCGGGAATTCAGAAAAAAACTTACTGGGGGTTTATGAAAATGAATGGGAGAGAAGGAAAATGGGCTATGCCCTGCAGCCGAAGAAAATGAAGCTGATACTATTATCTCTTCCTGTTTGGGAAAGAAAAACAAAACATATTAAAGACTGCATGACTGCTTGCTTTCAAAAGTTTTCCATTTCCTAGCTCACAGTGGGAGGAACTCTGGTCAAAGAGCTATGCTCAGAAAGTGCAAACTGTTAAACTGTGGGAATTGAAATCTGGCTAATCTTGCAGTAGCCCAATCATGAAAAAAAATGTTTTCAACTTACAACTGAACTAAGAATGGGATGGTTGTGGTTATGTGAGGGAGAGAGGGAAATGAACAGAGTAATAAATTATAGTGAGGATGAAGTAATGCACACCAGGCAAAAAGAAATGACAGGAAAAGACAAAATAAATGAGAAGGGCACAATATTCTGATTGCATTTAAAAATGTATTCAAACATTATGCTTTACAAAAGAAATTCTAATTTTGGAAAAGCATAGAACAACTTTTAAAAATTTGTTGTTCTCGACTAACTGGAAAACTGGCCAGCAAAAAGAAATGATAGTTACACAGGCCATGTTAAAATAACTTCTCACCCTTTCTTATCTTTATTAATACTAACAAACCTGCAGCAATTTAACAGCGTCTAGGAGATTCGAGAACTGTAGGAATGGATAAAGATTAAGGGGTTGAGTTTCCACTTATTTTATTAATATCAGGACCATCTGGGTAGAATTTGCTGTTAAACCAGGATGAAAGATCGGGGAAATTTAAAAAGAGTGAGTTGTGCCCAAAACCACTGGCGATGGCGTTTTCTCGATCTTTCACACTAGTTGAAAATTCAATTTGTCCAGAGCAGGCCAGGTCACAGGATTGGCCACAGACCCAGATCAATTAGGTAAAATTCTGCCACTTGGGCTTGTTCGGAAAAGTTCTTCAAATTATGTTCATTCTCTCAGTACACAGAGGCACCTCTGTTTCAACTTTTTTCAGACTGGAAACTTTACTAAGAAACTGATTATTGCCCGTTAAGCTATTAAACATTTCAATATCGCTCTAAAATCATTTTCAGTGATTTTAAATCAGGTTACTCATAGATGGAGGAATGGAAACCCTTACTCTAAACAGCTATTTGTGGTGATAAAATCATTTTCAGCTGCATTAATAAAACTACATTGCTTTACCAAACCTAAGTAAATCAAGAAATATTTTTTGATGGAAAAAATAAATAAATGATTACCTCTTATTACACTGTCTAATTGTGTTGGCTTTTCAAAGATTTTACATTTGTGATTTGAATTTTAGAAGAACCTTGAAGCCCAATCTACCCAGTGTAATTTGAAGCATATTTTAAGCATTTCAAGGCCAATTTAATCCCAATGTTGGGCCACAAATTGTTACTGATTCAGCTGTTGGTAGAAATATGGCAAGTTCATGTCACCCACTATTACCAATATATAAAAACTTAGCCTTGGAGATACAGAAAGGGAACAATTGAAACCATGAAGTCTCATTCCTGCAGTTAGTAAATTATTCCAAAAGATTAAATTTTATTACAGGCTTTATTACCATGATGTCAGGACCAAAGGGTGGTCTTGATGTACTGTCCACCATTGGGTCCATTTTGTCATTCATCCTCTTAGTTAGCCACTTCTGAGCCTGCCATCTAATAAAGAACAGTGGGTGGGCTCTGAATGGTTGCACTGGCAGCTCTAATGCTTCAGTAGCTTAAGGTAGATGCTGCTGAGATAGGTAAATAGAAACAATGAATCTTTTGATTTGGTTTGATTTATTATTGTCACACATATCATCATACTGTGAAAAGTATTGTTTCTTGCGTGCTATACAGACAAAACATACCATTCATAGAGAAGGAAACGAGAGAGTGCAGAATGTAGTGTTACAGTCATAGCTAGGGTATGGAGAAAGTTTAATTTAATGCAAGGTAAGTCCATTCAAAAGTCTGACAGCAGCAGGGAGGAAGCTGTTCTTGAGTTGGTTGATACGTGACCTCAGGTTTTCGTATCTTTTTCCCGAAGGAAGAGGGCAGAAGAGAGAATGTCCGGGATGCGTGGAGTCCTTAATTATGCTGGCTGCTTTGCCGAGGCAGCAGGAAGTGTAGACGGAGTCAATGGATGGGAGGCTGGTCCGGGTGATGGATTGGGCTACATTCACGACCTTTTGTACATCCTTGCGGTCATGGGCAGAGCAGGAGCCATTTTGTGATACACCAGAAAGAATGCTTTCTATGGTGCATCTGTAAAAGTTGGCGAGAGTTGTAGCTGACAATTTCCTTAGCCTTCTGAAAAAATAGAGGCATTGGTGAGCTTTCTTAACTATAGTATCAGTATGGAAGGACCAGGACAGGTTGTTGGTGATCTGGACACCCAAAAACTTGAAGCTCTCGATCCTTTCTTCTTGGTCCCCATTGATGTAGGTAGGGGATGAATATAATATATAATGATTTATTTAGATTGACAAAGAGCTAAAAGGCCTGTGGACCAGAATGTCAAACCTGTTCCCATACGCAGCCCTCTCTTTGAGTCTTGGGAGTCTCTGGCTTCAATGGTCCCTGGGCTGCCATAGGGAAGTTACTCCCATGAAGCTGGTGATTTCCAAAGTGGCAGAAGTCATTCTATTTTGCCAACTTCTCTGCCTGAGGGCCCCTAATAGGGGACTTCATTATGCCCACCCCTTGGATCAGCCAGCCAATACACAGCCTGTCTCCTGCCCGCCACTGGGTAACTTCCCAGGTGGTAGAAGTCTTTTTGAGGTCCTTCCCTGTTCAAGCTGTCACTATTTTACCACCTCCCTCACCCCACTTCAGCTCCCTTTCCACACTTTTTATTCCTCAGTCTTTCTTTCAATCTCTTTCTGTATCAAATTTGACTAATTCAACCCATTTCCTTCTCCACCATTTACGTTTTTTCCTTGTGTATCCTCAAAATAATTTAATTAGGGAAAAGGCCACTGGCTTGATATTAGTTCATATTTTTGATAATTTGAAGTATAAAAAATGAAATACCCCATTCCAGAAATTTCTGAGGCCATATCTTTGCTCAAAAATAAGAATAGAATAGGTAGAAAAGTAAATTGTGATGGCATAACTATAAGGTTCATGGTGGGAGATATAGGAGGGATGTCCGAGGTAGATTCTTCAATCAGAGAGCGGTTGGGGTGTGGAATGAACTGCCTGCTGTGGTAGTGGAGTCGGACACTTTAGGAACTTTCAAGTTTAGGAACTGGATAGGCACATGGAGCAGTCCAGAATGTTAGGGAGTGGGATAGCTTGATCTTGGGATTGGACATAGCTAGGCACAACATCGAGGGCTGAAGGGCCTGTACTGTGCTGCACTGTTCTATGTTCTATGTAGCATAAAAGTGAGTGGGCAAAGATCTGGCAAGTGGAGTTTAATGTGGAAAAATGTGAAAATATCCATTTTGGCTTGAAGAATAAAAGAGAAGCATACTATCTAAATGGCGAGAGATTGCAGAGCTCTGAGATACAGAGGGATCTGGATATCTTAGTTCATGAATCACAAAAGCTGAGTATGCAGGCACAGCAAATAATTAGGAAAGCTAATAGAATGTAATAGGGTGGCACAGTGGTTAGCACTGCTCCCTCACAGTGTCAGAGACCTAGGTTCAATTCCAATTTTGGGTCACTGTCTGTGTGGAGTTTGCATGTTCTCCCCATGTCTGTGTGGATTTTCCTTGGGTGCTCTGGTTTTGTCCCACAGTCTAAAAATGTGCAGATTATGTGGATTAGCCATGGCAAATGCATGGGGTTACGGGGATAATATGGAGGGGAGTGGGCCCTGGGTAAGATGCTCTTTTAAAGATCTGATGGGACAAATGGCCTCCTTCTGCACTGTAAGAATTCTGTAGGATTCTATGGTTATCATTTATTGTGAGGAGAATTTAATTCAGAAGTGAGGATGTTATGCTTCAGTTATATGGGACACTAGTGAGACCACAGACACCATGCCAAACTGGCAATGCCAATTTGTGCCAAGTGGCAGTGGTAAGGCACTGCTTGGCCATGTCCCTCTGCCCCCCAGGGCTATACTTAACTTTACACTTCTGGGGGCGGGGGGCTTCCCCTTGACTGACTCATGTTTTTAAAAAAAGCTGTTGAGAACCTCGTCAATGTGCTGTCACATCAGTAAGGTTTGAATATTTAGTGAGGGGCGATCATGTGGTTAGGGGGCGACAAAGAGATTAAAATGCTTGTAAGAGCATTAAAATGAGGTTCTGTCCCTTAGTGGTGTGAACTCATGATGTCACCAACGAGAGGCGTGGAAAATTGGGAAACACATTCTCACCGGCAACAATCGCATTTCCCGATTCTCAACGTATTTTCTGCCTGCGGGGCCATTCTCACTGATGGCTAATGCAGGCTGAAAATTACTCCCAATAGATTTTCTGTCCCCTCGGGTAGGTATTGCTGGTTATAGATTGGAATCATTATTAGCTCCCAGCACGAGTTGCATGATAGCACAGTGCTTAGCACTTCTGCCTCATAGCACCAGGGACCCGGGTTCGATTCTGGCCTCAGGTCACTGTCTGTGTGGAGTTTGCATGTTCTCCCTGGGTCTGTGTGAGTTTCCTCCTGATGCTCTGTTTCCTCCCACAGTCCAATGATGTGCAGGTTAGGTGGATTGGCCAGGCTAAATTGCCCCTTAGAATCCCAAGATGTATAGGTTAGGGGGAGTAGTGGGGTAAATGTGTGGGAACAAGGGATGGGAGTAGAGGGCGGTGTGCCTCGGTAAGATGCTCTGTTGAGGAAATGGTGTAGGCACGATGGACTGAATGGCCTCCTTCTGCACTGTAGAGTTTCTAATTGTTAAATGCTGCCTGGAGTAATGTGGTTGGGTGTGTGCAGCACACACATTAACCCCTGTCTGGCTGACAGGCCAGATCTCCAGTCTAATCAATCGAATTGTCAAGCAGATTGTACAGGATCATCATTCGACCTTCCAGCAAATTGTCATTTCTTCAAGCTGTTGGAATCTATGAAATAGTACTTTTTCATTATTTCAGACTGGTCTGACTTGGAAAGCCAAGTGGCTGAATTTTACCTGTTCCTTGGCATGCACTGCAAAGCAGACAAGTTGGTAAAATGTGTGGGAAGGCAATGGATGATGTGTCTTGTGTCTTCATTTGTGGATATTCTCTGGCCCAAGGAGAGGTCCCCCAGTGGCAATGACCAGTCCCCTAGCAAGAGCAGAATCGGCCCTCACTGACATCCCTTTGTGTGACCCCATTATTTCCAGACCAAAGTTAGAACATAAAACATAGAACAGTACAGCACAGTACAGGCCCTTCGGCCCTCAATGTTGTGCCGAGCTATGTCCAAGCCCAAGGTCAAGCTATCTCCTCCATATGCCTCTCCAATAACCACTTGAAAGTTCCTAAAGTGTCCGATTCCACTATCACAGCAGGCAGTGTATTCCACACCCCAACCACTCTCTGAGAAAAGAATCTACCCCGAACATCTCTCCTATATCTCCCACCATGAACCTTATAGTTATGCCCCCTAGTAATATCTACATCCACTTGAAGAAATAGTCTCTGCACGTCCACGCTATTTATCCCTCTCATCATCTTATAAACCTCTATTAAGTCACCTCTCATCCTCCTCTGCTCCAAAGAGAAAAGCCCCAGCTCCCTCAACCTTTCCTCATAAGACCTACCCTCCAAACCAGGCAGCATCCTAGTAAATCTCCTCTGCACTCTCTCCAATGCTTCCACATCCTTCTTATAGTGAGGTGACCAGAACTGAACATAGTATTCCAAATGTGGCCTCATTAATGTCCGGTATAGTTGCAGCATAAACCCACGGGTCTTAAAACTCAAACCCCCTGTAAATGAATGCTAACACACTATAAGCCTTCTTTACAGCTCTATCCACTTGAGTGGCAACCCTCTCTGCTCCTCCACATTCCTTAGAACCCTACCGTTGACCCTGTAATCTGCATTCAAGTTTGTCCTACCAAAATGAATCACCTCGCACTTATAACTCAAAGTTATTGACTTTGAATGTGCATGATGACCGCCTCCATCTCCAGCCTGCAATTTTGCAGCCCCTGAGGCCTTAATTGGCTTGGCGATGGGTCTGACCCCTGCTTTGGCAGAACTAACCCAGAAATGGAGGTGGGCCAATTCGAAGTATGCCTGATGAGAGACTTGCCTCAGCCACCACCTTGTTGGAAAATCTCAAAGTCGGTTGCATTTGGTTGTAAAAGATATTAAGATTGCGGAAGCGTTGTCTGCTCAGTGAGAGTACTGACCTTCAGACTTTCTGTCTCCTTGCTATCCAAAATGTAAATGCCCCTATGAAAGACGGCCCAGCCACAGTGTAACCCTTATGAAATTGTCAAACCATTGCAGACTCTTTGGAGCCTTAACTCTGCTGTCTCAGAATCCCTCACAGGTATGCTGATGGCCCAATGTGTCTCTGATTTTCCCCAGCATGTGTCTGCACGCTATCATGTGAAGCTGCAGCAGGGACTAGCAGAGTGCTAGTATTGACTGACCAGCCCAATTTAGGGCTTGCTCACCACACGCATCCCTGAAATGAAGTATCTCTGCCAGTTAGCTCTTCAGATATGAGGATACTGACACTCCTAACTTAACACCATTACAATGGAAATGAATGCAGCAAGTAGGTTTGCCTCCCAATAACCTTACCACACAGCAGGATGCCAGGCCATGTTGGCCTGCACACATGAACAGTAAAGCAAGCAAATCTTCATACAAGCCATCCATCACTTGTTAGTAATCCAACTCACATCCATCTCTTATCTAGCCGCTGCTATATTCACGATGAAGCAAACACACATAATGATTAGAATTCTGCACCCTTCACTGCCACCCCCATCCCCCCTTCCCTTGGTCTGCCTAGGTTGAAAGGCTTTACACAGTGGCCTTTTCTCATTGTGCCTTTGCAGCAGCTGCCCCAAGCTTGAGCGCGTCCATCAGCATGTAGTACTGGGCCTTGGAATGTGCCAGTCTGCAACACTCAGTCGAGGACAAATCTTTCAGCTGGAAGATCAGCAAGTTTCAGGCGGACCAAAGTGTGACCTTCACCGAGTTGATGACCCTCCAGCAGAAATTGATATTTGTCTCGGTGTGCGTCCCTGGAAACAGCTTGTAGAGCACACAGTTCTGTGTCACCAAGCTGCTCGGGACAAATCTTGCTCCAGACCTTCTTTGCAAAGGCACATTCCACAAGTAGGTGTGTGACTGTCTCATCACCCCCACAACCATTTCGAAGGGAGCGTGTGGTGATGTTGAGACTTCGAGCATGCGTAAAGGATCTGACGGGGAGTGCCCTTCTCGCCACCAGCCAAACCAGATCTTGGTGCTTGTTTGTGAGTTCTGGTGATGACGCATTCTTCCAGATGACACTGAAAGTTTGCTCAGGGAACCATTTGACAGGATCTGCCATCTCCTTTTCTCTCAGGGCCTCATGGACATTACGTGCTGACCACTGCTTGATCGCCACATGGTCAAAGCTACGTCTCCGGAAAATATGGAATCAGGGTTCCTGGAGTCAACAGTCCTCATGATTCTGAAAGTTCAGACAAATGACCTCTGTCCTTGCTGCACTCCAATGCCAGAATGTCACAGTCAGGTGAGCCTGTGCATAAACAGCCGAAACTTCATGGATGCTGACTTCCAGGTTCTTGTGGACAAGGTCAAACACAGGAGGGACATTATTTATCCAGAAAGCTGTAAACTGTCACCAGAATTATGAAAATGGCATGGACTGACATTGCTGACACAGTCAATGCCTCACATGGTGAGTCTGATCTCTAAAAGGCCACCTATGTCCTTAGCCATATAGGCTGCACTATACTCAGAAGCTGAGGGGACGCAGAATCTGAGGTACTCCTCACCTTTGGAGGAGTGTGTTCCCAGGACATGCATTGGGTTGACGACCCTCAAACTAGAAGGTCAACTGATTAAAAGGACAAAGAGACACCAACACAAGATATTTCATACAAATCTCTTGTTTCAATCTTCAATAACTTAATATAAATTGAACAGCTCTTTACTGAACACAAAGCACTTGTTAAACTGCTTGTCATCTGTTTAACCACTGAACAGCACTTTGCATGTTAGAGTACTGACTATTTGTTAGTTACAACGAAACAAGACTCACGACTTGGTCTTAAATACTACCTATTGCAAGATGAGGTGATCAGGCTCCCTTGATGGGTCTTCTTCTCTGAATCCTGAACTCAGGGAAGTCTTTTTTTTAATATTCATTAAAGGGATGTGGGCATCACTGACCAGGCCAGCATTTATTGCCCATCCCTAGTTAGAACATAAGAACATAAGAAATAGGGGCATGAGTAGGCCATCTAGCCTTTCGAGCCTGCCCCGCCATTCAGTAAGATCATGGCTGATCTGAAGTGGCTCAGTTCCACTTTCCCGCTTTCTCCCCATAACCCTTAATCCCCTTGCCTACCAAAAACCTATCTACCCGCATCTTAAATATATTTAGCAAGGTGGCCTCCACCACTTCAACGGGCAGAGAATTCCAGAGATTCACCACCCTTTGAGTGAAGAAGTTCCTCCTCAACTCTGTTCTAAACTGCCCCCCTCCCTTATCTTGAGGCTGTGCCCTCTAGTCCTGCTGTCCTTTCTGAGCGGGAAGAACCTCTCCACCTCTACCCTATCCATCCCTTTCATCGTCTTATACATCTCAATAAGATCCCCCCTCATTCTTCTAAACTCTAACGCGTGCAAGCCCAGTCTATTCAGCCTCTCTTCATAGCTCAACCCCCTCAACTCCGGTATCAGCCTAGTAAACCTCCTCTGCACTCCCTCCAAGGCCAAAATATCCTTGCGCAAGTGCAGCGACCAAAACTGCACACAGTACTCCAGCTGCGGCCTCACCAGTGCCCTATACAGCTGCAGCAAGACCTCCCTACTTTTATATTCAATCCTCCTCGCTATGAAGGCCAGCATCCCATTAGCCTTCCTGACCACCTGCTGCACCTGCAGGCTGGGTTTTTGCGACTCATGCACAAGGACCCCCAGGTCCCTCTGCACCGTAGCATGCTGCAGCTTTTCGCCCTGCAAGTAGTAGTTGCCCTTAAGGAGATGATAGTGAGCTGTCTTCTTGAACCGCTGCAGTCCCTGAGGTGCAGGTGTACCTACAGTGCAGTCAGGGAGAAAATTCCAGGATTTTGACCCAGTGACGGAGAAGGAACAGAGATATATTTCCAAGTCAGAATGATGAGTGACTTGAAGGGGAATCTCCAGTGGTGGTGTTCCCAGCTGTCTGCTGCTCTTGACTTCTAACTGGTAATGGTCATAGGTTTGGAAGGTGCTGCCTAAGGAACCTTAGTGAGTTCATGCAGTGAATCTTGTAGATGGGACACATGGCTGCCACCATTCATTGGTGGTGGATGGATTGAATATTTCTTGAAGATGTAGCAATCAAGCAGGCTGCTTTGGCCTGGATGGTGTCATTCTTCTTGAATGCTGTTGGAGTTGCATTCACCTGGGCAAGTGGAGAGTATTCCATTATACTCCTGATTTATGCCTTGTAGATGGTAGTCTGGCTTTGGGGAGTCAGGAGGTGAGTTACTCTGTGCAGCATTCCTAGCCTTTGACCTGTTCTAGTAGTTATAGTTTTCATATGGCTAGTCAAATTCAGTTTCTGGCAAATAGTAACTCAAAGAACAAAGAACAATACAGCACAGGAACAGGCCCTTTGGCCCTCCAAGCCTGTGCCGCTCATGCACCCAACTAGACCATTCATTTGTATCCCCCTATTCCCAGTCTGTTCATGCAGCTATCTAGATAAGTCTTAAACAATCCCAGCATGTCCGCCTCAACCACCTTGCTTAGCAGTGCATTCCAGGCCCCCACCACCTTCTGTGTAAAATATGTCCCCCTGACGTCTGTGTTGAACTTTGCCCCCTCACCTTGAACTTGTGACCCCTTATGCTCGTACCTCCTACATGAGGAAAAGCTTCCCACTGTTCGCCCTATCTATGCCCTTCCTAATTTTATACACGTCTATTAGGTCGCTCCTCATCCTCCATCTTTCCAGGGAGAGCAACCCCAGTTTACCCAATCTCTCCTCATAGCTAAGACCCTCCATACCAGGCAACATCTTGGTAAACCTTTTCTGTATTCTCTCCAAAGCCTCCACGTCCTTCTGGTAGTGTGGCGGCCAGAACTGGATGCAGTATTCCAAATGTGGCCTAACCAACGTTCTATACAGCTGCAACATCATATGCCAACATTTATACTCTATGCCCCATCCAATAAAGGCAAGCATGCCATATGCCTCCTTCATCATCCTCTCCACCTGTGCTGCCACCTTTAAGGGATCTGTGGACTTGCACACCCAGGTCCCTCTGTGTGTCTATATGCCCTTCCCTCATCAATCGTTTTTGTCACCTCCTCAAAAAACTCAACCAAATTTGTGAGGTATGACCTCCCTCGTACAAAACCATGCTGTCTATCGCTAATGAGATTATTCAGTTCTAAATGTGCATATATCGTATCTCTAAGAATCGTCTCCAACAATTTCCCTACCACAGACGTCAAGCTCACTGGTTTATAATTACCCAGGTTATCCTTGCTACCCTTCTTAAATAATGGGACCACATTTGCTATCCTCCAACCCTCTGGGACCTCACCTGTATCCAGTGAAGAGAAAAAGATTTTTGTTAAGAGGCCCAGCAATTTCATCTCTTGTTTCCCTGAGCAGTCTAGGATAGATGCCTTGGGGATTTATCTGTCTTAATGTTTCCTAAAAAACCTAACACTTCCTCCCTTGTAATTGAGATTTTTTCTAATGGGTCAACACATCCCTCTGAGACACTACCAGTCAACATGTCCCTCTCCTTTGTGAATACTGATGCAAAGTATTTGTTTAGGATCTCACCTACTTCCTTGGGTTCTAAGCATAATACCCCTTCTTTGTTCCTGAGAGGTCCGATTCTTTCCCTGACAACATAAGAACATAAGAAATAGGAGCAGGAGTAGGCCATCTAGCCCTTCGAGCCTGCCCCGCCATTCAATTAGATCATGGCTGATCTGTCGTGTCTCAGTTCCACATTCCCGCCCTCTCCCCATAACCCTTAATCCCCTTGCCTATCAAAAACCTATCAACCCGCGTCTTAAATATATTTAGCGAGGAGGCTCCACCACTTCAACGGGCAGAGAATTCCAGAGATTCACCACCCTTTGAGTGAAGAAGTTCCTCCTCAACTCTGTTCTAAACCGCCCCCCCTTTATCTTGAGGCTGTGCCCTCTAGTCCTACTGTCCTTTCTGAGCGGGAAGAGCCTCTCCACCTCTATCCTATCCATCCCATTCATCATCTTATATGTCTCAATGAGCTCTCCCCTCATTCTTCTAAACTCTAACGAGTACAAGCCTAGTTGATTCAGCCTCTCCTCATAGTTCAACCCCTTCAACTCCTGTATCAGCCTAGTAAACCTCCTCTGCACTCCCTCCAAGGCCAAAATATTCTTGCGTAAGTGCGGTGACCAAAACTGCACACAGTACTCCAGCTGCGGCCTCACCAGTGCCCTGTACAGTTGCAGCAAAACCTCCCTACTTTTATATTCAATCCCCTCACTATGAAGGCCAGCATCCCATTTGCCTTCCTGACAACCTGCTGCACCTGCAGGCTGGGTTTTTGCGACTCATGCACAAGGACCCCAAGGTCCCTCTACACCGTTGCATGCTGCAGTTTTTCGCCATGTAAGTAATAGTCCTTCCTACCATTATTCCTACCAAAGTGGACAACTTCACACTTGCCAACAACAACCCTCTTGTTCCTAACGTATGTATAAAATGCCTTAGGATTCTCCTTAATCCTGTCTGCCAAGGACATTTCGTGACCCCTTTTTGCCCTTCTGTTAATGAAGATAGGCTTTCCTGTTGACAAACTTCTTCGGCCAATCACTTAGTGCTCTGATGGCCAGATGGGTGCTGCTAATGATGTCCTTTACATGTGACCAATCAGAAATTGCACATAGACCCCTGGCAGACCCCACTAGTGGGGAATTTGACATCATCTCCAGCCTTGGCAAAGTAGACCATTGTGATATAGCTGTGCACAGCCAACTGTGAAATGCCACAGTGGCCCACGCCTGTGTCCTGAAATGATCCAGAAGAGAAGAAATTCAAAACTACAATGATTCTGATTGCTCCTGCCAAGGTCTGGCTGTGAGTTCCTCATTAAAATGAGAACATCTGTTACCATCATCCTGGAGAGTCACAGTCTCCTCTGGTACTGCCTTTCTGACATGTTGAGAGAACTTGGCCCATTCCGTTAACATCCTGTGCTCTGATAGCCTCTTTCTCCTCATGGCCCTGGTTCCCACTGTGTAGTCCTAATGCCCATGGACTCTTCCTTACCAAGAATGATGTGGCTGCAATGCCTTGGTCTCTGCTTTGTGCCATGATGGAACTCCCTTTCCAGGTGCACCCTCCACAATGCTTGATTCATTTCCAAGAAGCTTGGTTCAATATGTTAATGCCCAGGCAATACCAGTTGTTTTTTGTTTGTTCATTAAAGGGATATGGTGTTCGCTGCCTAGGTCAGCATTCATTGCCCATACCTAATTGCCCTTGATAAAGTTATGGTGAACTGCCTTCGTGAACTTCTGCAGTCCATTGGTATCGGTAACCCCACAATGCAGTCACGGAGGCAGTTCCAGGATTTTGACCCAGAGACAGTGAAGGAACAGCGATATATTTCCAAGCAAGGATGGTGAGCATCTTAGAGGGAAATCGCCAGGTGATGGCGTTTCCATGCATCTACCGCCCTCGTCCTTCTAGATAGTAGTGGTCACGGGTTTGCTGTGTGAGAAAGTTCCTGCAGTGTATCTTGCAGATAGTACACTGCTGCTACTGTGCATCAGTGGTGGAGGGAGTGAATGTTTGCAGAAGGAGTGCCCATCATGTGGGCTGCTTTGTCCTGCATATTGTTGGGCTTCTTAAGCTCTGTTGGAGTGGCACTCATCCAGGGAAGGGAAGAGCATTCCATCACACTCCTGAATTGTGTCTTCTCACTTGTGGATAAGCTTTGTTTGGGGAGTCAGGAGATCAATTACTTGCTGCAAACTTTCCAACTTCTGACCTGCCCTTGTAGCCACAATATTTATATGGCAAGTCCAGTTCAGTGGTAACCCCAGGGTGTTATAGCAGGGATTCACTGATGATGATGCAATTCAATGCCAAGGGCAGTGGTATCAGTATCTGAGGAGTCATGAATGGTGCTGAACACTATGTAAGTATCAGCAAAAATCTCCAGTTCTGACTTTATGATGAAAGGAAGGTTATTGATGGAGCAACTGAAGATGGTTGGGCCTAGGACAGTAATGATGTGGTAGGGACTTCACCCAACCCTCCCTACCCTCCCTTGATGAGCTTCTGTAACTCTTCAGTACATGCAGTGAAATCTTTCAGCCAGTTCAAACAATTCAAATAAAGCTTCAAAGATCTCTTGGCCTATTGACTCAGCTACATTACTGTTTTTATCTCCACTCACTTGGCACGATTCCTGACAGCTCCCAGTTCTCATCCACCTCCACCACAGAATTGCACTGAGTCTGAAGTTTGACCTTTCAGTATGGCCTCTATGGGTTTGACTGCGATTTTAATGGGTCTGATTTCTCATACACAGCACAAAATGTTGAAACAGGTGACAGGGTTTCCAGCTGCACTGCTCAGTGGCCATTTTGTTAGGCTTCCTGCCTCTGGGCCGGATTTTCCGACCTTGCCCACAGCTGGGATTCTCTGGCCCCAGTGCAGTGAATGGAGATTTGGCGGAGCTCAAAATTCTCCATTCGCACTGGCATCAACGGCGGGGCATGAACGGCCAGAGAATTCCAGCATCTTTTAGTCCCAACATGGGGTGAGAAAATTTTGGCCAGAATGTTTCTTTTCTGTCAATATGATGCACTCAGTGGAAAGAAGGCCAGTTTCCCTCAATAGGGCCGATATAGAGAGGGCTGAAAAACAAGCTGACAGGAAATTCAAGGTTTCATTCACTCCCACAGCACTTTGAGGTGACCATTGTGATGAGCATCTCTCCTGAAGGTTGTTATTACAGCTCCTCATGTTGTGAACTGTGGAATCTATGAAGTGTTAAAGAGCGTATAAAACTGTTTCTGCAATCTCATTTTCACATTACCATTTACCTTATCGTTCTTTGGTAGTAAAGGTTGCCTACTTGCAACATGGATGTTCCATATTGATTTATACAGTAATGCTTTCACAAATTAAAATAATGGTACTATATTCAGAAATTTGTTCCAAATATTTGAATTTTGAGTGAAATTGTCAATGTTGGAGAAATATTAGGGACAAAATGTATGAAATAAAGTTAAGAAGTTTATTTATTTGTCACAAGTAGGGATTACATTCTGCAATGAAGTTACCGTGAAATTCCCCTAGAGACCTCAGTCCAGTGCCTATTCAGATCAATGCACTTAACTAGCATGTCTTTCAGAATGTGGGAGGAAATCAGAGCACCTGGAGAAAATCCACACTGGCACAGGGAGAATGTGCAAACTCCACATGGACGGTGATCCAAGGAATCAAACCCAGGTCCCTGGCGCTGTGAGGCAGCAGTGCTACCACTGTGCCATCATCATGAACACATGCATCAGTTACAGGCAGACTGGGGAGGACAAGGTGACGTCAGTCTTTCCGGGTTGTTGGTTCCAGGGAGATGACCCAGATCAGTGGCAGAATCCCAATTGTCACCATCCTCACATCTATAGAGGTGGAGATTTTGCAGCTGGCAAGTCATCAGGTTAGCAGGGAGCTCCAAGTATCCTCTGCAAGGAAGGAGGAATGACTGCCTCTTGTTTCTGGGGAACCTCTCAAGGATACTCTTGGTGTGGGCAACAGCTCCTCAGCCCCACTGCCAGTATCACTAATACCCTAAATTGCCACAATGACAGATGGTGCTGGGGCCCTCAGCCCTCAGGCATCCGGAACACAGTCACCAACGTCATCCTAGGCTCGAGAGCTAGAATATCAGTACCCTATCCATATTGCAGATGGAGGGAACACCATCCTGGAGTACATGTAAAAGAATTAAGAAGACAGACTTGGTGGATTGGGGCTTCACGGATCATTAAACAGGGGTGGCATAGTGGTTAGCACTGCCACCTCACAGTGCCAAGGACCCTGGTTCGATTCTCGGCTTGGGTTACTATTTGTCTAGAGTTTGCATGTTCTCTCATGTCTGCATGGATGCACTCAGGTTTCCTCCCACAGTCTGAAAGATGTGCATTGGCCATGTTAAATTCTCCCTCAGTGTACCTGAACAGGCACCAGGGTGTGGCGACAAAGGGATTTCCACAGCAGCTTCATTGCAGTGTTAATGTAAGTCTCTACTTATAACAATAATAAATAAAATAAACAGTTAACATTTTCTGTGTGTGATGATTTATGCAATAAATGTTTGATTTTGTTTCTATAATTTTCCATCTGTTGTTAATGGCTCTCTGGCTGTGCAAGAGCGGAATGGATCCAATGCAAGGACTGGCAAGGAGGCAACCAGTGTATTCATCTTTTTGCACTTGGCTGAAGCACCAGTTGTTACTAGGTAAGTGGGTCTGAGCTTACACAGTAAGTGGCTTTCATGCAAATGGAATGTGGTTCTTTTCTTTGCTGGTTGGCTGCAGTGGCAAAGGTTAGCTGAAAAAAACAAGTACGAATGCATCAAAAGTCTTCCTTGTATCTATATTTGGTGCCCTCCATGAGACCTGCCATATTGATCAGGATGCTGAAGCTGGTGATCAGCTTCATTGTCTTCACTGTCATCTGAGGATGCCTCATGTTCTATTCATTCCTCTGCATCCAGCAATATCTCCCTCTGAAGCACCAGGTTGTACAGAACGCAGCAGACTACCCAGTTGGTCCATGCCCCTGAATCTCATATTGAAGGGACTTATGGTCTGCTTGATGGTGGTACATGATGAAGCATTCCTCTGTCTCTGGCCTTTGGTTCCATACTGGCCTCAGCAACCATCTCTTCAATGGGTAATCTTTGCTGGCAACGATCCAACTTTGCAGGCAAACATGGAGGGTGTAAAACCTAAGCTCCTGGGAATGCAGCCGAATGTAAATGTCTTGATTGCTCCCAGGATAACAGACACAAATCTGCAGGACATGTCAGTGGTGATCACAGATGAGTTGGACGTTGAGGGAGTGGAATCCTTTCTAGTTAATGAAGACTGCTGGCTGGCTTGTGGAAGCCTCGATGGTCATATGCATGGAGCCTACAAGATTGGGAAGATTGCAGCCTACATTTATCTACATTTATCTTTTATCTACATCAATTCAGAAATTGTTGTGCTGGTTGGCCCTCCTGAAGAAGGCACATTACCAGTTGATGCAGTGATATGTGGCTGATTGGAAAGGGTCCCCGGAATGAACTCAGGGCCACAGTAACCTTTATGGTTACTGCTAACTGGTGTTCACCATCGCTGCCCAAGCTCACCTCCTCCACCATCATGGTGCACAGAATGTTCACTTGAAAGATGCGAAGACCTTGGCCGTCTCTGTTTTTATGATACCTGCAGATAGCTTATCCTTTGTCTGTGTACAAATAGTCATAGAGTGTCTTCATCATCATAATGCTGTCTGCTATATAGCATTCTGCTGCTTCCACATCATGTGGCTGTAGTTGGCCAGGAGTTTGCAGCTGTTCTGATCCATTTGCCCAAACTTCCCTCCTTTGAGGTTCTCCTCCTCTGGAATGTACAATATGTATGACACTTGAGCATTACTGGCTGTCTGGAATATCTTAACATTAGCTGCTGCAATGTTACCCAACCCACCCCTTTCTCAGGCCCCTCTCTAGTGAGGCTGCTGACAGGAGGACAATCCAATCAAGGGGTCTCAACCCAACATAAATGGTTGCCCAGCTTTTTTTGAGTAAGAAAAGAACAAAAATCCTCACTCCAGCTGCCCTCCCATTGCCACCTTTGAAAAACTGACGAGTTTCCAATTATCCATGTCGTCCATTTGCTTTCTGCTAAAACTGGAGGAGATCATAATATCAGTGCCTACTGCCTCACTAACTGCCTATCAATTGCTGATTTTGAGAACACAGGCGCCACCCCTTCCAGCTTTCTGTTCTCCACTCACAAAATCCTGACCTGACATGATGACGTCGGTGTCCAACCTGACGTCACCCCACGCAATCTTACTGCATCCCCCACGAATTCCATTGCCATGCATTTCACCGGTGGAAAATTCCAACCTGTGAGGAAACATACACCATCAGAATGTTAATTGCTTTGGTTAGGAATGGATCGTAATAATGCATCTGGCATACAGTTCAAGGTTATACTGAATCCTCCCACAGTCCAAAGATGTGCAGGTTAAGTGGATTGGCCATGCTTAATTGCCCCTTAATGTCAGATGGACTAGCGAAGGTAAATGTATGGTGTTATGGGGTAGAGCCTGAGTGGGATTGTGGTCAGTGTAGACTTGAAGGGCCAAATAGCCTCTTTCTGTACTGTAGGGATTTTATGATTCTATGATATTTCACATGCTGAGTTACTTTTTGGATACAAGGACTATTGTTATGTAGACAAAATGGCTACACGTGATGTACTGTTATTATAGAGTTGTTTATATATTAACTCAAATAAATCTAAATGTCAATTTATAGTCAATGGGCAGGATTTTACAGCTTTGCTTGTCCCAAAACCATAACATCCTGTCCAAGGTCAACGGACCTTTCTTTGTGTTAAAAGCAAAATACTGTGGATGCTGGAATCTGAAACAAAATCAGAAAATGCTGGAATAACTCAGCAGGTCTGTCAGCATCTCTGAGCCAATGTTTTGAGTGCAGATAACTCTCTGTCAGAGCAAAAAGCAAAGAGAATCAGCAAAGATTTAAACTATGAGGGTGGGAGGCAGAGTGGTGGAATGGGACAAAGGGAATGTAAATGAGGATATAGAAGGTTGAGAAGATGCTCAAAGCGTCCATTAAGTGATCAGAATACATGAACGGCAGAACAGCGGTAACCACTCAGGGCAACTGCCATACATCTGTTCTGCCATTCACACATTCTGATCATTTATACAGTCATAGAGATTTACAGCACAGAAGCAGGCTCTTCAACCCAATTTATCCATGACACCCAATTTTTACCATGAAGCTATTCCCAATTGCGTGCATTTGGCCCATATCCCTCTATACCCATCTTACCCATGTAACTACCCAAATGTTTTTTAAAAGACAAAATGATACCCACCTCTTCTATTACCTCTGGCAGCTTATTCCAAGACACCCATCACTCTGTGAAAAAATTGCCCTTCTGGACCCTCTTGTATCTTTCTTCTCTCACCTTAAACCTCTGCCCTCTAGATTTAGACTCCCCTACCTCTGCAAAAAGATGTTGACTATCTAACTGATCTATGCCCCCCTTAATAGACACTTTTTAGCACTTCTCAGACTTCTGAATCCTTATTTACATTCTCTTTCTCCCATTTCACTCCACTTCCACTCTCATAGTATCAATCTCTGCTAATTCTCTTTGCACTTTCTCTTAGTTCTGACAAAGAGTCATCCTGACTCGAAATGTCGGCTCTATTCTCTCCTCACAGATGCTACCAGACCTGCTGAGATTTTCCAGCATTTTCTGTTTTTGAATCTTTCCATGTTCCTCCCCTCGCCCGCTCCGATTCCCATAGTGGGTGGGACGATAAAATTCGGGTACACAAATTCAGATTTTAAAACAATTCCGATGCTAGCCTCAGTCACACATTACAATTTATCTATAATTATTTTGTATATATGACTTATATTATGTAATATATATATTTATAAACCAAGGGTCATTTTCCTATCAATGTTCGTTTTCTTTATCGTCTGACTGCAGAACCAAATTTGTGGAGGGCATGGCCAAAACACAAATCTATACTGGCTAAGGTACAAAAAAATCACAAATGAACAAGAGAAAAACACTTCTTTTCACTCAGGTACTGAATGGGACTTGTAATGTGTTACCAAAGAATGGGATTTCACAATACCTGCTCTTACTGCATTGAATAGGAGCTGACTATATATCACACGTCTCCTTTATCCTAACAGCAATAACCCAGTAATGCACTGCAGGGATCATTTTTACTAACAGTAAGTAAGAACAAGAAGCTTATTGTTTACCTGGAAGCTATTTTGGCACACTCTTGTTAGGAAACCTATTAAGGAAGAAATATGATGAGGGGAAATGCTTTTATGTTCCCTTGTAAGACATGACAAGGAACTCCTACTTAATTATTATCTTTCTGAAGCACTGAACAACTGTAACGCTACTCCTAAGATACACAAAGTCTGATAACAATTATACGGTCAATAGTATTAAAACGATAGAGTTTCCATTCCTACTTGGAACTAAATTTTGCTGAGAAATGCATATGCACAGCCCACAGTACATTGTAATGCGATAAAACTAATGCAAACAGTAATACAAATATACAGTCTTTATTTTGCACCTGGCAATCTGTCCTTACAGCACCTCAGGTGATTTGACTACTGATAAGACTGCCCAGGTCTTACTGATTTCACAAAACAGTATACAACACAAAACCATTCACAACAAAAATCAACATGCAAAGTAAAAAGGTCAAGGGTTCTGTGCCAACACTATGAATTAGTTTGGAAGATCAAGTTGTAGAATCAGTTTGGGTGGAGGTAAGAAACTGCAAAGGGAAGAAATTCGTTGTGGGAATAATTTTAATGCCTTAACTGTAGCTACACAGATAGAAGGCAGAATTTTATTGGCACACTTGCCCAAGGCCAACGGAAAATGCTATTCTCCGGGCCTCGCTCGCCCCCGGAATTGGGGTGGGTGTGCCAGTAAAATTCCAGTCAGAATGTACATCAAGAAAAAATGGAGGCTTGCAAAAAGGGTACTGCAATAATCATAAGTGACTTTAATCATCATATCATATTATGCAAATTAAATTGGCAAAGGTAAACTGAAGGATGATTATCTGAGAGAGTCTTAGAAAAATATATTCTGAACCCCCTGATGAACAGGCTAATTTTGATCCGGTAATGAGACAGGGTTAATTAAAGACCTCATAGTAAATGATCCTCTAGGCATGGGTGACCATAACACTATTTTCACGCTTGAATTTCACATTCAGTTGGAAAGTGAGAAAGAAATATAAAAAGAGACAGTAAAAGTTTCTACAAGTACATAAAAATGAAAAGTGTAGTTAAAATGAGCATTGGTCCCTTAGAGGGTGACACTGGGGAATTAATAATGGGAAATAAGGAAATTGAAGAGATTTTAAACAAATATTTTTTACCATCATCATAGTGCAAATACAAAAAATATCCCCAGAATGGTAGAATATTGAGAGACAAAAGAGAGGGAGGAATTTAAAACAATCACAATTACTAGAGAAAAAGTAAAGGAAAAACTGGGTTCAAATGAAAGTGGCTACAGAGATAATGGATGCATTGGTTGTCATATTCCAAAATTTCTTAGGCTCTGGGAAGGTCCCCACAGACCAGGAAGCCACAAATGTAACAATTTTGTTCAAGAAAGAGAGAAACAGAAAGCAGGAAACTACAGGCCATTTAGCAAACCAGCTGTCATTGGGAAAACATTAGAGTCCATTCTTACACAGGCAGTAGCAAGATATTTAGCAAAACATGATGTAATCAGGTAGATCAACATGGTGTTGTGAAAGGGAAATTTTGTTTGACAAATTTATTCAGAGTTCTTGAGGATATAATAAACAGGGTGGATAAAGGATCAGCAGTAGATGTAGTTCCTTTAAATTTCAAAAAGGCATTGGATAAGGTGCCATATAAAAGTTACCATGCTAATCAAGAGTTTAATTGGGAATAATATATTAGCAGGAGTAGAGGACTGGTCAACCAACAGGAGACAGAGGGAAAATGGTCATTTTCAGGACGGCAAACTGTAATTAGTGGAGTGATGATGTGGAGATGCCGGCGTTGGACTGGGGTAAACACGGTAAGAAGTCTCACAACACCAGGTTAAAGTCCAACAGGTTTATTTGGTAACAAACACCACTAGCTTTCGGAGCACTGCTCCTTTGTTAGGTGAGTAGGGTATTCTGATCATAAACAGTACCATACTGTATGTATTCTTGAAATTAGAGCAACAGTTTGAAATCTTGTCACAGTAGTAACATGCCAGGATAAAGGACATGAGTTCCTTCATAAAGAGAAATCCTGAATTTAGAAAGCAACTTCATATAGCAAAATGCCACAAGATGCCTAATGACGTTGTCAATAAAAGCAACAGAGAGATATTGGGACAAATGACTAAAGTTTATGTAAAGGCACACGCTCAGTTCACAGAATATTGATTAGAATACGAGTCTTTATAGCTAGTGAAGGGACTTCAGCTATTTTCAGCAGATTTATCTTTGTGACTTGAAGATATGTGGGAAAGTAAGTTATGAGGAGAATATAAAGTCTCTGCAAAGGGATATAGATAGGTTGAGCGAGAGGACAAAGATTTGGTAGATGGGGTATGAAGTGGTGAAAAAATTGTCCACTTTGCAGGAAAAATAGGAAAGCAGAATATTTTTAATAGAATGAGACTGCAAGATACTGCAGCATAGAGGGAATCTGCTGGGGGCCCTTATACATGAATCATGAAAAGTCAGCATGCAAGTACAGCAAGAAGCTATGAAGGCAAACATAATGTTAGACTTTATTGCAAGGAAGCTGGAATGTAAAGATAGGGGAGTCTTGCTACAATTGGGCAGGGGGCATTGGTCTGATGACACCAGGAGTACTGTGTACAGTTTTGATTACTTAAGGAGGGAAGTATTGCATTGGAAGCTATACAGAGAAGGTTCATCAGACTGATTCCAGGGATGAGGAGTTTGTCTTGTGAGAAAAGGTTGAGTATATAAAGATTGGAGTTTCAAAGGATGAGAGATTATCTTATTGAAACATAAGGGGGTTTGTCAGGGTAATTACTGAGAAGATGTTTCGTCTTGCGGGGTAATCTACAACTACAGGGCACAGTTTCAAAATAAAGAGTCTCCCATTTAAAACAGAGATAAGGAGGTATTTGTCACTCACTATTTAAGATTTTCTTCTCAAATAGCAGTGGAGGTTGGAATATTGAATATATTCAAGGCGGAGTTAAAAAGACTTTTGATTGACATGTGACTCAAGGTTATTGGGGCAGAAAGAAAAGAGGAATTAAAGCCAGTCAGATTAGCCATGGTCTTATTGAATGGTAGAAAAGGGGCTGAATGTACAGCTCCTGCTCTTGTTTCTAATGTTTTTATTGTTTGTGGTTCTTCACACTATTTATAGTACTGCGGGTTGTCATGTCTGGGAAGGTGCATTTAAAAATGATTCCCAATTCCATGCAATAGCAACCTATTATGAGGTTAAATCAGATATTAAAAGTCATCATTATGGAGTAAAGAGATCTTATCTGTTTTTGAAGTGAAGATATGTGTAGAGCATAAACATGGACTTGCTGATTTGAATGGCCTGTTTCTGTGCTGGAGGTACTACTGCTGTAACATTATGCAACTGTCTTTGGAAGATAGGTTAGTTAGTTCATCGGGAAGATAAACAGCAACACTCTGCAGGCTAGCAATTTTGCAGGACCCAATTGTTACATTGCCATAGCATTCACCTGTTTCTGGCTGACAGGCCCTTTTGTTATAAATATTAAGAGCCATCAGACCTTGATTGCCATTTCAGGAGAGATACAGTAAGGAGCATCTATTTTGCATTCTCCAACCTGTTACACTGACAATAAAACTGAAGAGGTCCCAGAAAAAGCACATTTTCAGTTCAATTCAATGTGAGGTCAGAATCCTCCCTGGATCACAAAAGTAATTTGGGCCACTGGATGCTTTCCCCATACAATCACAAACAATCCCTTCCTGAGGGACAAACAATCCCTCCCCAGAACTGACTTGCTGCTGGACCTGCAGACTCCTGCTTGCCTAAAATGTAGTCAGCTTGGATCAGGTAATTCGGGATGCCCATTCAGTACTGGCAGCTCATCAGTTCTACTTAAATGAGGCCTCAAAATGGCTTTGACCTCTGCATGGCTGAGCCAGGTGGGTCTGCAGGGGCACTTCCCCAAACAGCTGTCTAGAAGTTTCTAGAACTTCTGCTTCTAAAACTGAAACTGGTCAAATCTAATGTCAAATTGTCACAAGCATCGCCAATGTATTGGAGCTACACAACTTCTTCCTTTAAGATTTTTTAATAAGAATGCAGGACGCTTTTAAAACACAATAGCCACACAAAAACAATTAAGAAAAAACATTTTCTGACAGGCTTACATCACATTGATACTGAATAAGTACATGCCACTAAAATTTCTCAATTAATAATTTTAGAAATGATAATTAAAATGTAACTCAATAACCAGAGCTATAATCCATATTTTGCTCAAATAATCATTCTTAAGATTTGTGCAACTGAAGTATATTCCAATAATGCTCTCTGCTTTTGTCCTGTATTCTGATGTTTCTTCAATTTGAGTCTTAAATGTCCGTGCTTGCTGAAGCCACAATTATATTAAATATCAATTAACCAATATCCCCCATTTTATTCATTCATTCTGTCCGTATTATCCATGGTTTAAAAACACCTCCTGAAAAGAAACTTCAAAGAGCTGAGAAAGAAAAAAAACACATTCTCTATTTGCTCCGTGAATATGCAGAAAATCAGCAGCCAGTCATTAGTTAAAGAGAGCGCTCACACATCTATTGAGCATCTCAGTCATCCCAGCTGGTCAGACTAACACACGCTGAGCTCACAAATCAGAGAGCCACTCAACAGATTTCTAAAAAAAAATCCTCTTTAGTTCAATAACTCAAGCCCTGGAGCATATTTTACATTGTTGGTAATCCAAATCCGGAATATGTTATTGATCTCAGGACTGATCCCAAACCAAACACAACAAACATCTCGTTTCACCCCCACCCCTCACCCCGTTAAGTAAAGCTAACATCATCCTGAACACGACTATTTATCCAGTAACAACAAGGAGATCAAAAGTGACTGTTTACCATAATTTCACCTAATATTGAAAGGGATTGGCAAATAAAACACCCTTGCTGTGTTAATGCCTTAAAATGGAGGTTTACTTTGGGGGTAAGTACGATTAGTGGTAAGTACTTAACCCAGAATGTGGCCCAGGTGCTTTGTTATTTTATATACATCTTTTGCCATTCTTCCACTGTGCTCTGCATACTTTCAGCCCCAGCAATCATGCTGGGCTATCGTAAAGCAAGAGAGGAGCGACCCCTAACCACCTGTTTCCAAGCATTGGTGTCAGTTTGATTAGTCTGTTATTTTTAACTGATCCTCAAGATCCTAAAACTGCACTGTGGGATACCAGAATATAAACGCTTAACAAATTCGACTGAGGTTTCTCGCTGTAATTTTAGCAGAGGCTTTGATCCATTTGGATGCACATGTTAAGTGTTTGCGTGTTATAATCCCGCAGTGCAATTTAGAGGTCCAGACATCTGTTGTTCTTCTCAGTCTGCTCTTAACCTATCAGGAAAAATGCACAGAAGTTAATGAAAACAGCTGAAAGGAATGTTATTCCTAATTAAACATTTATTTAATAATTACATTTGCATTTATAGAGTTATATCTTGATTGTATCGCAAATCATGTCGTTTTTTCTAACAGGAAAATATCCTTTGGAAGCTGATCAAACAGAAGTGATAGAATATATTTGTCAGGATAGCAATGACTGGTATCCATTATAACTGGAAGAAGGTAGGTTAAAATCTGGGAACAACTTCAAAAAACCTTCTCAATGAAATTTTTGAGAAATGCATCATTAATTAATCTAACACACAGGGGAGGCAATTGCCTTGTGGTATTATCATTAGACTATTCATTGAGAAACTCAACTAATGTTCTGGGAATCCGGGTTCGAATCTCACAATGGCAGATGGTGGAATTTGAATTCAATAAAAAAAATCTGGAATCAGGAATCTACTGATGACCATTGTTGATTGTTGGAAAAATCCATCTGGTTCACTAATGTCCTTTAGGGAAGGAAATCTGCCTTCTTTATCTGATCTGGCCTATGTGTGATTCCAGAGCCACAGCTATGTGATTGACTCTCAACTGCTTCTGAACAAGGGCAATTAGGGATGGGCAATTAATGCTGGCCAGCCAGCAGCATCCATGCCCGATGAATGAATAAAAAGAATAACAATTTGGCTACCCATTTCTGTTCGTAGAACTTTGGTGACTTGAGTTTTTATTTATCAATTCTGACAACTTTTCATAGTATCCTACAGTGCAGAAGGAGACCATTCAACCCATCAAGTCTGCACCGATCACAATCGCACACAGACTCTATCCCCATAACACCATAAATTTATCCTGGCTAGTTCCCCGGCACTAAGGGGCAATTTAGCAGGGCCAGTCCACTAACCTGCACATCTTTGGACTGTGGGAGGAAACCAGTGCCCCCGGTGGAAACCTAAACAGACAAAGGGAGAACTCCACACAGACAGTGACCCATGCCAGGAATTGAACCCAGGTCCCTGATGCTATGAGGCAGCAGTCTAACCGCTGTGCCACCATGCTGTCCACTTGCTGCAAACTTCTGCTGTCAGTTTCTCCAAGCCAACCAAAATGAATTTTTCAAATGATATTCATGCCTACTGGTCACAAAGTCTATTCCTCTTGTACTGTCAATTTATCATACCAGCTACAACTGGTATTGTGACTGAAAGAGCAATTACAATATCAACAGTGACCCATCTTGTAGCTCCAGTCAATGTCAACTTTCTACTAGCGCAGATCAGGCAGTCAGAAATATTTCAAAAGGATGTTCTCTACAGCCTCGAGCTGACTCGCTAACAGATCACCCCGATAGCATTAGACTGGTTCTTATGTGCCTGAGTCGGGCATTCATAGATTCCCTACAATGCAGAAGGAGGCCATTTGGCCCAATGAGTCTGCATGGACTCTCCAACGGAGCATCACACCCAGACCTACTCTCTGCACTCCTATAACCCCATGCATTCATCCCTTCAGTTCCCCCTAGCCTATACATCTTGCAACTCTGAGGGGCAAATTAGCATGGCCAGTAGGAGGAAACTGGAGCTCCCGGAGGAAATCCATGCAGACGCAGGGACAATGTTCAAATTCCTCAATGTCACCCAAGGCTGAAATTGAATGTGGGTCCCTGGAGCTGTGAGGCAGTAGTGCTAACCACTGTGCCCACCCTCCAACTCACCCTTGTAACAATAGCTGAGGCAGGCACAAGAATTGACAGCCATCCAATTGACCCCAACAATACGATGGGATGACGTGAACAATTGGATGGGAGTGGACATGCTGTTTCTTTTTAAAAGGACAGGAAGGAAAGGGGAGTTATACCTTGGGGAGGGAGGTGTATCCTTTTCTCATCCGGAGGGCAGCTTTCCCAAGATAGTACTCTACTTTCTTCCTACCCCCATATACTCCATAAAACCCATCAATCTCAAACCCTTCCCTAAAATGCCCAAACCATCTGCACCCAATACCATGGATTGAGGTCACACTGCGATCTGTTGCGCTTGCTTCATGTTCCAGGTTGCAGTCCCATCAGCAGCCAGTAATGCACTCTTTGCGCTGCAGGAACTGCATATTATGGTTGCGGGGCGATCTAGTGTGCAGTGAGATGACCAAATGCCCAACATTTTAAGGACTTGTTCCTTACTTTGACTGGTCGTCCTGTGTATGCTAAGGGACACCTTTTGTCCCTTATTTCTAGGACGGCTTGTGGTAAAGTGAGCCTGGGGCTGGATTATACAGTGCATCTTGGCCCCTGCACCTACTGCCCCATCCTCCCCCAGCTAACATATCAGTAGAAAGCCCACCCATGGGAAGAATGACGACTCCACTGCTATTTAACAGAAGATAGACAGTAATAAGCTGGAGGCAGGAGATCCAACATCACAACTCCCTCCCCTCTAGCTCTTGTTGCCACCAGCAACAACATTGCTCTACCTGGTCGAAATGTCCCTCATTTTAAATCAAAAAATATTGTCGCTCTGGGCAACTGATGAGAAATTAAATAATTTTCAAGTCAACTGATCTTTAAAATTAAAAGGAATTTATCAGAGAAATTTCACTTCAATGATTCTTGATTCTCAATGTGATATTTGGAGAAATGGTGCTTTGTTATTGCAACTTTTCAATTTGTTAGCAGTGACTCTAAGGGCACCAGTTGCCATGATGTCTATCTGTGGACAGTTTGCACCAACAACTACAACTCAGCCAATTCAGTACGGCCACAAGAAATGTTTAAATTAATGGAAATTTGTTACAAGGGTGAGTTGGAGAGTGGGCACAGTGGCACAGTGGTTAGCACTACTGCCTCACAGCTCCAGGGACCCACATTCAATTTCAGCCTTGGGTGACATTGAGGAGTTTGAACATTGTCCCTGTGTCTGCATGGATTTCCTCCGGGAGCTCCAGTTTCCTCCTACAGCCCAAAAATGTGCAAGTTAGGTGGATTGGCCATGCTAATTTGCCCCTCAGAGTTGCAAGATGTATAGGCTAGGGGAAAGCATATGCTCTCATTCATCTGTCTTGGCAACCTGAATTGCAATTCATCACTGACTTCACATAGTTTATGTCAACGTTATCACAACTCTGACTTTTAACCTTGTTTGCCTTATTGTCTTCCCATTGAATCATTGAATCACAGCAACCATACACCACAGAAGAGGCCATTCGGCCCATCGAGCCTGCAGACTCTCTGACAGGATAGCTTACCAAGGTCCTCCCCCTGCCCTATCCCTTTAACCCTACGTATTTATTATGGCTAATCCATCTAACCAAGACATCTTGGGACACTAAAGGACAATTTAGCATGGCCAATCCACCTAACCTGCATATCTTTGGTCTGTGGGAGGAAACTGGAGCACCCAGTGGAAACCCATGTAGGCTCAAGAACATGCAAACCCCACACAGTCACCAAAAGCTGGAATTGAACCCAAGTCCCTGGAACTGTGAGGCAGCAGTGCTACTAACCACTGTACCACCTGTCAACTGCGGATTGCAAAGCATAACTAACTTGTTTTAGCATACCTATGTAGCTTCATTTCCCTCCCCTCACCTTCTCCACCCACTCCCCACATCCCTTCGCATTTGCATTTCAGCTGCTGGTCCAGATTCGAGCCCATCACTTTTTTCCTTTTTCCCTCTCTTTTGCTCCCCCCCTTTTTGTCCCTCCCACCATCATGTCTCCCTGAGCTCCCCCCACCCTTCTTTTATCCTCACATACTCAACCTTCACAAACCTCAATCTCTCAGCATTGATCAACTTTCCTGCTCTTCTGCTCATGCCCAAAGCTTGACTCCCTCTTAAATAAACTGATAGAATCTGTCTCAACCATCCATTTGGGCAATGCATTCCAAATCATAAATATTCGGTGTAAGAAAAAGATTTTTCGTGTTACCTTTGGTTTTTTTGTTAACCACTAGAATTGGTATCCTCTGTCTCTTGATCCTCTTGTCAATAGGAATGCTTTCTTCCCATCTATCTGCCTATACCTCTCATGATTTTGGGTATTATTAAAATCAAATTTCTTCTCAACTTTCCCATTTCTAAGGAAAACAACCCCAAGTTTTCCAAACTATCCTCGTAACTGAAGTCCCTCATCCCTGGAATCATTCTGGTAAATCTTTCCGGCACCTTCTGAGGCCTTCATTTCCATCCTAAAGTACAGTTGCTAGAATTGGACACAACACTTGAGTTCCATCACCTTACTCTGCCCATCATTACGTTCCCTGATAAGATGATCTTTGATCATGTCTTTGTCTCACCAACTACATATTCATTCCCATTTCCAGCTCAATTTTCCTCTGTATATGCCCCTGGAAAAAATGGCCTCATCTCATTTACTCCTGCATTATCTAATTTTCAATTATCTGGTCTTTGGCTCACAATTCATCATGCCTCTTCTGTAGTCGTTGTTGATCTGTAAAATCATACCCTTTCAATCACCATTGATTACCCTTGACCTATTAAAGCCATTACTCCCACTGACCTAAACTATCCCTTTAGTATACCCGTCATCTCTAACTCCTCAAATCCAAGTGACACAGTTTTAAATGGTTTTAATGGACAACTGGTTCAACCAGCAATTGTCAGATCCCGCTGGCTCATGTTAAGCATTATCAAATTCTGCGCTCTAATGCCAACATGCTTCACGATTCAAAAATTATCCACAGCTCTAAGGATGACAGCCAGCTTCTCTTGTCCACAAGACATCTTGCTAATCCAACCTTCGCCGTGCCCTCCATCAACAAATGCTGAGACTCAGAGACGTTCTTGTCTCGAAGATCGAGGCCATCCTTTCAGCTGCTTCTTTCACTTCTCTTCCCCTATCCCATTGGGCCAGCTTCCCATAATGATCTTCACTGCTCTATCCAGAACCCAAGTATCTCTCCAGATTTTATTCCTTTTCCACCCTTGCTCTCTTCAAGCTCATTGCATTCATGAAACTCATCTCCTACTCGCTCAATCCCATTCCAACCAAACAGTTGACCATGCATTTTTCCTTCCCTGCCCAGCATTAGCCAACATTATTAATGGGCCCCTGTCCTCGGATACTGACTCCTCACCCCCTTCAAATTGGCCATTATTGCCCCTCTTCTCATAAAGAAATTCTTCATCCCTCTGTCCTTGCAAATTACTACTCCATCACCAAATTCCTTTTCTTCTTCGAAGATCTTGAACTGCATGTAATTCAGGTTGCAACGTGGAGCACAGGAGCTTGTGCAAAGAAGCTTAACAAATATGATGCCAGAAATGTATATATATCAGGAAATGACTGAGAGGTGCAACTCTTTTGCCTCCAAGGGGGGAAGCTAACAGGGTGTGACCTAATAGAAGTCTTTAAAATTATGAATCATAGAATACATACAGTGCAGAAGGAGGCCATTCGGCACTGACCACAATCCCACCTAGGCCCTAACACCATACCCCATGCATTTAACCCAGCTAGTCGCCCTGTTACTAAGGGGCAATTTAGCATGGCCAATCCACTAACTTGCACATCTTTGAACTGTGAGAGGAAACCGGAGTACCTGTAGGAAATCCACGCAGACACGGGGAGAATGTACAAACTCCACACAGACAGTGATCCAAGCAAGAATCAAACCCAGGTCCCTGGCGCTATGAGGCAGCAGTGCTAAACACTGTGTCACCATGCTGCCCGGTGATGGGTTTAAAAGAATAGATGCAGAAAGAATTTTATTCTTCTGGGCAACAGCTTATCTAGAGGCCATGAACATAAGGTAGTCACCAAAAAAATCCGATAGAGAATTGAGAAAGATCTTCTTCACCCAAACAATGGTAAGACTATGGAATTCGTTACCACAGGGAGTGACTGAGACAGATAGCATAGATGCAGATAAGGAAAGCTAGACAAGAAAATGATCATGAAGAGAATAAATGGCTACACTAGTAGATTCAGGTGATGGGAGGAGGCTCAGGTAAAGAATATAATGACCAACATGGACTGATTGGGCCAAACGGCCTGTTTCAGTGCTATATATCCTGTGTAATCTTATGAAACCATTGTAATTTTCCAAATCATTGCCCATATTTATGACAATTCCACGTTTGAACCCCTCCAATCAGATTTTAGAAACTGCCTCAATACTGAAAAGAACAAGTGGCATTTGTAGTTGGTGGTGTCATCATACGCCAAAGGAAGTGATTTTACTCCTTTGTTTTCTGAACTTAAGCAACAACAATGTAGACCTAATTTCTACAGTTACCAGCTGCCATTTACCTGGACTACAATGCTGAATGCCAGTGTGGAATACCCAATTTTGGATATGTTGAGCAATCCCAGAAATCAAAAGTCTGGCAGCCAGAAAAATAGAATTGGAAGAAAAATGCTGAACAATATCAACTTCCAATAATGAGACATATTTAATGATGTAAAACATCTCAAGGTGCTTCACAAGATTGTTTTAATAAAATAATACCGAATCTTTTAAGAGAATGTAACACTGATGAACAGAAGCTAGGTCAAAGACGTAGGTATTTAAGAGTAACAGGTAATGACCCCCAAAATGGCTGCCACATATCTCTGCCATTGTTGCCAGCCCCTGTCTCCTGAGGTGCCTTTACTGTGATGCTGATCTCACATCCTGCCCAATTAGCCCATTTATATCTCAGACTCAGGGGTGTGACCTGGAATTCTTCCCACTGGTTCCCACTCTGCTTTGGAAATCTCACCCAATGCAGGGAAATGAATTGCATCAATGGTAACTGGTAACAAACATCTACCACTAATTCAGTGCTGACCTTTGAAATCTACTTTTTTCACCGGGATTTGGAATTCTGGCATAAATGTATTGGACACAACATATCTATGTTCATGCTTTCAGTTGTTGATCATCTATTATAGTTGTACTTTAAGAATATTAAGTCAAACAAGTGTCAGAGAGAAAGTTTATCTGTTTTATTGCTGTGCATAATCGAAGTATTTTAGTGTGTGAGATTAGTGTACTTACTTACCTTTGGAGTGATTTGTCCCAACTTAAATTATTTCCAGCAGCAAGCTACTATGAATTTAAAAATAAAGAAAATTATTTATTATCAGACACTTTCCTTAGCGATTGAAAATGCAATGCTTCACACGCTATCATACACACAAAGATTATATGCTGTGAAGAAAAAAGAATAATATGATTGCAGTCTGGTATTTCCATCTCTTTTGTAGCAGGACTATTGTTTCTTGGATATATTAATGTTTTAGCTGGAAGGGTGGTCTTGTAAAAGCAAAAGATTCTCAGTAGGCTATAAGGTCTTTTGTAGTTTAATTACCAGGTGCTGAGCACTCAAGAAAACTTGAGGTTGGGACAAATTAAGTAGAAAGTTTTTCTCCCACTTTTAAGATGTTGCAATATAGAATTAACTTAAAAATGTCTTGCAACTGGTTCACTGGCTTAGTTGGTGTTTCTGATGGTAGCTCTTCTAGAACAGTTTCTGCTGGTATATCTTAAAAAGCAGGTAACAAACAGGGCTGCCTTACCCATGTGATATAACACAAGTTCAATGTCCTTGTTGAAGTAGAAGAAAGACTCAACAAAATTCCTTGTAACAAAACAACTTACCTTTATTTCCGAAAGACTGCATGCAGTATTGGCAAAAACATGAGTTCAGAGAGCCATCGTTACGACTTGCTAATTCTGCTCTCAAGTCCACGCTAACATAAAGAATCAGTTCAGTATTTATACATAATCATGATCAGTTATTCAGAAATTTGATCAATAAAAGCATCATAAACAATGTCATAAATCATGGTACAGCCTGCTGACCTCCTAAAACTCTTTGTTTCATCAACAGAAGAAGGCCGATGACTTTGTCATTTCTGACCTTATCTCACCTCACTCCTCCCGCCCTAAGTTATGTGGAGTCAGCCTTATCAGGTCTTACAGAGGTCAGGCATAACTTGATCATCTCTGGTCTTTTTCATGTCTTACGTTATGCGGAGTCAGTTTTCCTTATTTTGTACCAAATATTTGACCAATTTTTCCATCATGCCCCTATTTGATTCGTACAACTTCACATCCTTGTCCAAAAAAGTTATTGTGTTAGACCAGTAAACGTTCTGCATTGTGGATTTCACATCCTAAGTGATTCAGAAGCCAAGGTCTTTGAGTTTGAGTTGAGGAACCATTAATGAAAGCTCAATGAAATCCAGCCCATACTTGTTCAGCACCCACTGAGTATCGATGTCTCTATTGTCCATGGTATTTTCAGCTAACAGTCTATCCTTAATGGAAGGAATATAAACAAAAAGTGCTGGAAAAATGTACCAGGTCTGGCAACATCTGCAGAGAAAAAAAAATTCAAAAAAGAGTCATATTGGACTCAAAATGTTAATTCTGTTTCCTTTTTCACAGATGCTGCAGGCATCCTGAGCTTTTCCAATACTTCCTGTTTTTATTTCAGATCTTCAGCATCGCAATATTTTAATTTTAACTTAACACAAGTGGATGTGCCTGCCCATATTTTAATTAGGTACTTGATTGAGTTTCAGGACTGTCTGAAGCTGGATACTGCTAAATCACACGATATGCTACAGCCATCTTAAACAATGTTTGGTATCCACTTTTACAAACAGAGCATTAAAGTTTGTAATATCTTCAAGTCTGTACTGGGCATAATAATTTCATACCAGTACTGCTTCAGTTTTCTATCTAGAATACAATTGCCTTTGCCATGGTGAGCAGTGTTGGAGCTGCTCATTATTGGTTGGAACTTGTTTTCTTCTATAGGCCTCTAGTGGTTATTCTGGTTGGTCAAGCTGACCACAGCTCCAGCTCCCTTCTCCATACGACGATTTTGTGCTGAAGTCCAGGGTTTTATCCATTTTACTCAGCATTTTTGCAGGCAAGTAATAAAGATGTGCAGATTTTAGCACAGCACAACAAAATCACTCAGACACAGCTTTTCTTTGTATCATTTCATCAGCATATGCATAAAAAAATGAAGTACACATGCATAGCCCTGTGTGAATCGAGCTGAGAGGTCGCATGACACCAGGTTTTAGTCCAACAGATTTATTTGAAACCTCAAGCTTTGGGAGTGCTACTCCTTCATCAGGTGAAGTGGGAAGTGGCACGCAGGCACAAAATATATAGGCAGAGTGTTCACTGCTCACCTGATGAAGGAGCAGCGCTCTGAAAGCTTGTGATTTCAAATAAACTTGTTGGACTATAACCTGGTGTCATGTGACCTCTCATTTTGTCTATAACCTGGTGTCATGTGACCTCTCATTTTGTCAACCCCAGTCCAACACTGACATCTCCACTGTATGAATCTGAGTGTAAAGATCATGGCCGAACAACAGTATTATAGAATCCCTACAACACAGGAGGCCATTTGGCCCATTCAGTCTGTACTGACCACAATCCCACCAAGGCCCTATTCCCGTAATCTTCATGTACCCTGTTAATCCCACTGACACTAGGGTCAATTTAGCATGGCCAATCAACCTAACCCGCACATCTTTGCGCCCGAGGAAATCAATGCAGACACAGCGAGAAAATGTAAATTCCATACAGACAGTGACCCGAGGCTGGAGTTGAACACGGGTCCCTGGCGCTGTGAGGCAGCAGTGCAACCACTGTGCCACCATGCCGCCCCACTTATTACATGTCTGCTAATCAAAATTACAGTTTTGTCTCATTTTGAAACATCTATCAGCCACATATGGCCAGCAAATTGGAAAGCACATTTCTTTAAACATAGTACATAGTCAGAAAGGATAGATTAAAACTGAGAGGATCACAGTTGCCATAACCTTGCCGTTTGTTTTTTTCTGATTTCAATTCATTCACTGAACCTTCTGCATCCTTTCGAGACTAAGATTACTAATTGTTCACCTATTGCACCCTATTATGAAAATAATCATAACTAAGCACTGCCACTTTGCCTTGCAGAGAGCCATTGAGCAGGTATCCATCCTACAATATAGCCATTGTTTGTGCTTTGAGACTTGGAAACCCGAGAAATAAGATGAACGTTAGTATCTGAAAGTTTGATTCAGATATAATACGGCTCTCTTGAGTACACATATTCTTTCCACCTCAGTGTGTTTTGCACCGGGCCCTTTGTGACGGCAGTATCATTTGTGCACATACTCAATGTTAGATTTTCTACACGATTGACTCTGAAAAGCCGAAGCTTAAATACGAAATGTTTCCCTGAATCTGAATAGACTTAAAAGCTCATAGGTGTAAAAAAGGAACCCTTGTTGCAATAATCGCACGCTGAGAATCAGCACCCACTGAGCGTTAGAATTAAACCATTTCACAAAAACAGAGCTTCTAATTTTAGTCCACAGGAGGTTGGCTGTGGAAATCTATAAGAATGCATAACGTTAGCGGGAAAGAAATGAAGTTCTTTTCCAACCTAAAAAATTTACAATGGAAGCTAACAGTTTTTACAATTTTTCTTTTACATCTTTTTTCAACTCGGAATAACTTGAAAGCTCAATGTTGCATTTTAGAGAAGAAATTGGTGGTGTTGAATCGATGAGTATGATTTTGCTAAGTGCTGGAGTGTTTAATTAGTATAAATCTAATTACCGATCTTCACTGCAAATCTCTATCGTGAAGATGCATTTGCTCTGTAGCCTTGTGAACACATAACACTTGAAGGGACACTGGGGAAATTGAAGATGTATGCAAGTGGATCAATGAGGAAGCCCTCCCTTACTCAGCAAACAGATTATTCTTAATGCGAGTGGGGATTATTTTTGTTTTTTTGGTTTGTTTTATAACTAAGGAGTATCCTGGTAACTATTTCCATGTAGTTAGATACCTAAGAAGTGCACGCTGCTCTTTGTTACTCAGATTCTTTTCCAAGAAACAGTACTGTAATTGGGGAAACCTCGCAAACACACCACCCGAGCACTGAAGTCCTGACTGAAAACTGCAAGTTCAAATCTCGTTTGCAGACGTCACTCAGAGAGCCATTTTGTGAATTTTGTTGAAGTTTGAGCACAAAGTGGTCAGTGAAGAAAATAGGTTTGCGTTACTTTGCCTTTCTGATCTATCTAATTTTACCATTGCACTCAAATCATTAGTTTGACAAACCATAGAAACCTTACATTGCAGAAGGAGGCCACTTAGCCTATCGGGTCTGCACCAAGGCCCTATCCACATAACCCCACATATTTACCCCGCCAATCCCTCTAATTTATGTATCCCGGGGCACTAAAGGACAATTTAGCATGGACAATGCACCTAACCTGCACATCTTTGGACTGTGGGAGGTAACCGGAGCACCTGGAGGAAACCCGTGCAGACATGGAGAGAGCATGCAAACTCTACATAGACAGTATCCCAAGTTGGGAATCAAACCCAGTTCTCTGGGGCTGTGAGGCAGCAGCACTAACTACTGAGCTACTGTGCCGCCTTCCCCAGAAAGCAAAGGAAGGAAAGTAATTTTAAAATAGTATGACGACAAAATTCTGGTTCATTGTGCTAGAGAATCTGGAGACCCAAAGATGTAGAGCGAAACTCTCCCAGGTTCTTCTAGTACTTTTAGGGTTGCTAGCACCACAAAAATCACCGTTCTATAACTATTGCAATAATACTTCAAATAATACATACAACAGCCAACTATTCACCCATAGGCATTTCAGTCTTTTTTTATTCTTTCAGGGGATGTGGGAATCAATGCTGAGGCCAATATTTGTAGTTGTCTTTAATTATCCCCGAGAAGGTGCTGTGAGCTGCCTTCTTGTACTGTTGCAGTCCACATGGTGTAGGTACACTCAAAGTGCTGTTATCGATGGAGTTCCAAGATCTTGATTCAGTGACAGTGAAGGAACGACGATATATTTCCCAGTCAGGATGGTTTGTGACCTGGCAGAGGACTTGAGAGTGGTGATGTTCCTATATCTCTGATGCCCTTGTCCTTCTACCTGGTAGAAGTCGTAGATTTGGAAGGTGACTTGGTGAGCTCCTGCAGTGCACCTTGTGAATGGGTACACACTGCTGCCACTGTGCCTCGGTGGTGGAAGGAATGATTGTTTAAGTTGGTGGGTGGGGCGCTGATTTAGTGGACTGCTTTGTCCTGGATGGTGTTGAACTTCTTGAGCGTGGTTGAAGCCACACTTCTCCAGGCACTTGGAGAATACTCATCACATTGTCTTGGAGATGGTGTACAGGCTTTCAGAAGTCAGGAGGTAAGTTACGCAACTTAGAATTCTCAGTTGCTGCCATTGTCTTGTAGCTACAGTATTTATATGGCTAGTCCAGTTCAATTTCTGAATAATGATAACCCCATATTGTTGAGAGTGATGGATTCAGTGATAATAATGTGATTGCATGTCAAGGGTAAAAGGTTAGACCCTCTCTTGTTGGAGATGAACATTGTTTGGTACTAAGGTGATGCAAATCATCCCATCCAGGCCCTATTTCCGTAAGCCCATTTATTTACCGTGCTAGTTCCCTTGACACTAAGGGGCAATTTATCATAGCTAATTAACCCAAAGTGCATGTCTTTCGGACTGTGGGAGTAAACTAGAGCACCCAGATTAAACCCACACAGACACGGAAAGAATGCGCAAACTCCACACAAACAGTGACCCAAGGCTGGAATTGAAGTTGGGTCCCAGACACTGTGAGGCCACTGTGCCGCATGCTGGCCCAAAATGTTATTTGCCCCTTATCTGTCAAAGTTTGAATGTAATCAAATCTTGCTGTATTTGGACATGGATTGCTTCAGTATGTGAAGAGTCGCAAATGATGCTGAACACTATGCACTCGTCAGTGAACATCCTTACTTCTAATGTAATGATGGAGGGAAAGTCATTGATGGAGCAGCTGAAGGTGGTTGCGCCCAGGGCATTGCTCTGAGGAACTCATGCAGTGATAAACTGGGACTCAGCTGATTAGCTGCCAACAGTCACAACCATCTTCCTTTGTGCTAGCCATGGCTCCAAACACTGGAGAGTTTTCCTCCTGATTCCCATTGTTTTCACTTTTGGAGCAATTCTTCATGTCACACACAGTCAAATGCTGCCTTATGACAAGATCAGTCACTCTCACCTCACCTCCTGAATTCAGCTCTTTTATCCATGTTTGGACCAAAGTTGTAATGAGGCCAGAAACTGAATGCAGGACCTTGCTGGTGCTTTTGTCTGTTCTAGTGTTCCGATGTAGTGTTGCCCCAGTGACTGCCCGATGCC